>NC_092138.1:11720352-12970352 GCF_043159975.1 Macaca nemestrina | reverse complement strand
AACCCGAACACATCCAGCAGTCTCCATGCTTATATTCTTTTCATTTCAGCTCTTAGTTATCAGTGAAAATGAGGAGGATCAATAAAAACAAGAAAAGATACCTGCAGCAAACTCAAAGCTTTTTTTTTTTTTTTTTTTTTTTTTTAAGAAATACAATCAGTAGGTATCATTTTGTGCCCTCTGAGCAGAACCAGCGTGGAAGGCCCTGATGGAGGAAGAAAACCATTAAGAGACTAAGCATAATTAACCATTAGAATTCATTAGTGAAAACTATCAGAGTACTTTGCTAATTCTGCAGATTTAAAATTGGGCTTAATTTCTAGAAATAGACACGCAGAGGAAGTTTCTACTGGTAAAGTAGTTACAGACATTTGAAAACCTGTTTTCGTCTGCAAAATGATCTTCAGCTTCTCATATGTTCTCTGAGAACCTTGCTGTCTCCACAACTGTGAGAGACCCCTGGTCTCCAGGACCAATCAGAAAGAACTTGGAAAGTGAGAGACTTCTAATATTTGTGGGTTCATTTGTTCATTTGCTCATTTATTCATTCACTTAACAAATGTTGATTGAGTACCTACTATGTGCTAGGGACCACTGTGGGGGCTGGGAATAGACATGGAAATAATGGGCAGAACACGCTGCTCCCAGGAACTCACATTCTAGAGCAGGGGTCAGCAAACCTTTTCTGCAAACAACCAGATAATAAACTCTTTAGGCTCTGTAGGCCACATGGCCTCTGTTGCAATTTATTTGATTCTGTTCTGAGAGCACAGAAGCAACCAGAGACAAAATGCAAGTGAGTGGGAGTAGCTGTGTTCCAATATAACTTTATTTACAAAAATAGGTGGTGGGCCAGAGATTCATGATCAAGTTTACCTTCCGTATTAGTCCAATTTCATGCTGTTGATAAAGACATACTCCAAACTGGGTAATTTACAAAAACAAAGTGGTTTAATGGATTCAAAGTTCCACATGGCTGGGGAGGCCTCACAATCATGGCAGAAGGAGAAAGGCACATCTTACTTGGTGACAGGCAAGACAGGATGAGAATCAAGTGGAAGGGAAAACCCCTTGTCAAACCATCAGATCTCATGAGACTTATTCACTATGCTGAAAACAGTATGGGGGAAACTGCTCCCATGATTCAATTATCTCCCACTGAGTCTCTCCCACAACATGCAGGAATTATGGGAGCTACAGTTCAAGATAAAATTTGGGTCGAGACACAGCCAAACAATATCACCTTCCATTTAAGTCTTCCCCATTTTCTTGTTTTAGTAGCCTGCTGCATACCATAGTCATTGTATCAGCCTCCTTCACCCTGTTTTCAGGGGAGCAGTTCTGCCCATTGGCCAGGCCCATTCCCTGCCAAAAGATTTCAGTGTCACTCCACCATTAGCAGTTTAGGTAACTAAATACCTATTAGCTGAGAACCCCAGATGAATTCACTCATGTGTGATTAGCTTCTGAATTCTCTGTCATCAGTCTCTGCTCACCTTTTGGGACATTGTGTAAGTGAGTCTCTGTAGACTCCCCCATGCTAGAGGAAGGATTAGACTATCCCCTTCCGTCTGTTGCCTTTTGTCCGCTAGTCTGGACTTTCTCCTAGGACTTCAAAATGTTAAGGGACCACTAATGCCTGCTCTACCCAGTAAGCAATTCTAATTTCTGAGTCTAGTCTAGGACCCATCTGTCTAATCTATTGCACTGCAATGAAACAGTAAAAACTCAGCCATATCATAAAGATTATCAATTACTTTCATATATCTGGCTTTAATATTGCTTGTTAAGATGTTTTGTAATATGTAAAGGAGGACCAAGGAGAGAAGCGTGTGCATGTGGATGTCCATGTGTGGTTGTAGTTGGAATGTGATGAGAGAAAGCAATTGTGGACTTGGTTAAATGCAATGCACAGCTGACCCTTGAACAACGTGGGGGTTAGAGGGACACCAACTCCCCTTCCCAGTCAAAAATCCATGTATAACTTTTGACTTCACAAAAACTTAACTATTAATAGTCTACTGTTGACCAAAACCTTACCAATAATACAAACAGTTGGTTAATATATATTTTGCATGTTATATGTATTATATACCATATGATTTATAATAAAGTAAGCTAGAGAAAAGGTTATTTAAAAGTAATAAAAAGAGAAAATATATATATATATATATATATAAAAAACTCATTAAGTATCAGTGGAACGTTATAAAGGTCTTCATCCTCATTATCTTCATGTTGAATAGACTGAGGAAGAGGAGGAATAAGAGAAGTTGATCTTACTGTCTCAAGAGTGGCAGAGGTGAAGAAAATCCACATATAAATGGACCCACACAGTTTAAACCCACGTTGTTCAAGGATGAACTGTAAATGCAACAAGGTAGAGAACATTTTGTGACCTTAACAGCTGGAACCAGATTTCCACCCAGGTACAAAATTGTCTTTGTTGGAAAAATGCTGTGTAGAGTTACAAATGACTCACTCTCTCCCCTTCCTGCTGGGCGAAGTTTCAGGTGTGGGGGGGTGCTACTTGTCTTAACAGAGGGAGAAACACTGCAAAGTCTTAGACCAATCCAGTGGAGAGTGGGTAAGGAGCAGAGACACAGGGTTTAGAACAAAAAGAAAAATGGCACCAATGTGGTGGCAGAAAGGCTAACCCAAAAAACTATTCAGTAAATGCCACTAACCCCAAGAATATTTGGAGTAAGAAGTATCTGTTGATTCTTGGTTAGTGACAATGAAGAAGGATCTGTGTTTCCACTGGGGTTCACGTGAGGCATCCCATAGACAATGATGAACAAGCCAGAGTTGAAAAGACCAAAGAAGCAGGAAAACTTAAGACTTCTAGGAATTCTCAGAAATATTTGGACAAGCTTTGGACTGTCTCATCTCCTCCAATCTCAAAGACTGACATGTTTTTCAGAATTGACATGCTTGAATTATGTAAGAAAACCCCAAAACAAAACTGCACCTACCTCAAAAGCAAGATATTCTAATTAAATCAGTACTAGAATTAATGTGAAATAAGCAAAATTCATCAGTGGAATTTCCAACATCCTCTCCCAAAACATTTGACTCTCTGATGCCATATTCCCTCTAGACACCAACCAGTGTTCTATGTGGTCACAACTGTTCTATCTTTTCATCATAGTAAAACTTACTTCAGGAATAGCCTATGAATTTGTCTATACAAAAGTCTGAGAGCCCACAATGTTAAGACCACTTCAAAGGAATATGGACCAGAGCCTCGGAACTAAAGCCTAAAATGCATGCAGTAGGATTTCATGGACAATCAGCATGCAGGGAACATTCTGGGCAGAGGCACAGCCAAGTGTTCTTAAAATCACATCAAGGCAGAAAACTTTAAGTTGGAGCACTACCTCACACCATATAGCAAAATATATTTTAAATGAATCAAAGAATGATATCCTTAACTATGAAAAAATTTATGAGCCTTTTACATTGCAAAAAATAAACATAGCAAAGCCAAAGAAATATGGCACAGTGAGAAGCAAGTTATTTGCAACCTACATTAACAGTCAAAGGGTCTAATTTCCTTAATGTATCATGATTTCACAACGTCTCCATTCATGTAACAAATACTGATTGTTTGCCCACTATGTATCAGCAAAATTCCAAGCATTGATTTGGGGATACAGTGAGTAAACAAAACAGATAAAGTCCCTCTTCTTGTGCAGCCTGTATTCTGGAAAGTGTGTGCACAAGATGTGAGAGATGTTAAAAAGAGAAACCCAAACACATCAATGAACAAAAGCATAAACTGGCAGATCTCATAAAAACAAATATAAAAAATGACAACTCATAGTTATTGAGCACTTTCTGTTCTAAGGGATTTATGTTTCATCAAATCACATAATCTTTACAAATCTATATGATGAATACTGTTATCTTCATCTTCATTTTAAAGACGTGGAGAAATAAGTATTAATAACTTGCACTAAACAACAGAACTAACAAGTAATATACCTAGGGTTTGAACCTAGGTAGCCTGCCTCCAGAAGTCACACTTCTTAATCATTAGGCTAAACTAGCTCTTTATGTATTTATTTATGCAACTTTTAAAATTGTTTTATCTTTTCAGAGACAGGGTCTCACTCTGTTGCCTGCAAGGCTGGAGTTCAGTGGTACAATCACAGCTCTCTAGAGCCTCAAACTCCTGGGCTTCAAGCACCCTCCTGTCTCTGCTTCCTATGTAGCTAGGACTACAGATGCATGACACCATGCCTGGCTAATTTTTTAATTTTTATTTTGTAAGATGGGGGGGGGGTCTCACTATTTTGCCCAGGCTGGTCTTAAGCTCCTAACCTCAAGCAGTCCTCAAGCCTTGGCCTCCCAAAGTGCCAGGATTACAAGCTAATTTAGGACTGCAGCCTCATTTAGATAGTAATAACTGAAAATATACATTTGATTTCATTCATAATTTTAGCTGCAAGTTAAAACAACAATGGTATAACATTTTCACCTAGCAAACTGGTAATAATAATAAGGTTTAGTGCCAAGAAATACGCTGGGGAGAGGATCTCTTACTGACTGTTGGTGAGAGTGTGAATTGGTGCACCATTCTTGGAGGGCTGCTTGTCAGTGTGTATCCAATCTATAATCTATGCACCACTTAACTCAGCCATTCTACATCTAGGGATTTATTTTCTGGTTACATTCACTAATTTGCACAAAGCTATATGTATAAGGATTTGAAATTTAGTAGTTTTGTAATAGACAAACCCTGAAGATGATTAAACTTTTATTAATAAGAAAATAGCTAATTCAAACGTGCTTCATTCAGTCAAAGGAATACTATGCTGCTATGAAAAAGAAGCCAGATTTGTACTTTCTGATATGAAAAGATCTTTTCATTATATTACTAAGTTTTTTAAAAAATCAAGAAAACAAGAGCCAGGACAGTGGTATAACTTGCTCCTATTTGTATAAAGTAAAAGGAGACCCACATGGACACACTCACAAAGAATACACAAGAAACTTCCAATATTAATTCTTTTGAATTGGGAGCCTAGGGTGGAAGGATGACTATTTTCATTGTTTAACTTCTCCTTTTTTTTTTTTTTTTTAAAGGCACATATTGGTCTTTCAGTTGAAAAATATTAATTAAAAAAATACCCTGTAAGCATGTATTTACAAGCCAATCTTGAACACTGGAATAACCCTGAAATTCCCATGAGGTCAATAGTGGGCAGTAGATTTCCAGGGACTGAGGCTTCCCCTGCACCTTTAGAGACCAGGGTCTACCCTTGCCCAGCCTTGAGGGAATCAGTGCCCAAAACCATCAAGGCAATTCCATAAACGGGAATTTCCCCAGTGCAAAAACCAACATAACACTCCTCAGGGTCATCCAGACAGGCTGCTCCCCTACACCAGGGTCTGCAAACTTTTTCTGTAAAAGGACAGAAAGTAAATAGTTCAGGCTTGGTCGGAGGAGCACAAAGATGTGGTTCTTGCCACATGTCTTTTTGGTTGTTATTTTCAAATTCCATTTAAATATATAAAACCCATTCTTAGTTCTCTGGTCGAATAAAAACAGGCTGCAGGCCGGGCGCGGTGGCTCAAGCCTGTAATCCCAGCACTTTGGGAGGCTGAGACGGGCGAATCACAAGGTCAGGAGATCGAGACCATCCTGGCTAACACGGTGAAACCCCGTCTCTACTAAAAAAGTATAAAAATCTAGCCGGGAGAGGTGGCGGGCGCCTGCAGTCCCAGCTACTTGGGAGGCTGTGCCAGGAGAATGGCGTAAACCCGGGAGGCGGAGCTTGCAGTGAGCTGAGATCCGGCCCCTGCACTCCAGCCTGGGCGACAGAGCGAGACTCCGTCTCAAACAAACAAACAAACAAACAAAAAAACAGGCTGCAGGGGCCAGCTTTGGCCTTTGAACTGTTCTGTAGTTTTTTGATCTCTGCTCTACATGAATCACAGTGGGCAGCAGACAGAGATTCCAAGGTAGAGGGTTTGTACCTTCTCTCTCCAGACAGTGCCACTGCACGGCTGGTGTCGGCAGATGGATATTTTTCCTGTGCCCTAATAGCTGGTGCCCAAGGGCATATGCCTCTCTCTGCTCCACACACCTGCTACCTGCCTGGCATGGGAAATGAAATCTATTTTTTTTTTTTAACTTTAAGTTCAGGGATACATATGCAAGTTTCTTACATAGGTAAATTTGTGCATGGGGGTTTGTTATACCTATTATTTCATCACCCAGGTATTAAGCCTAGTACCCATTAGTTATTTTTCCTGATCGTCTCCCTCCTCCCACCCTCCACCTTCCCACAGGCCCCAGTGTGTGCTGTTCCCCTCTATGTGTCCATGTGTTCTCATCAGGGAAATGGAATCTTAACTCAATGTCTGACTTCTCACTCTTCTCTTAAAAGTGCCTCCCCTGCTGTGAACCTAAAGCTGCTCTGAAAAAAAAATGGTTTCTGTTTTGTTTTGTTTTGTTTTGTTTTTGAGACAGAGTTTTACTCTTGTTGTCCAGGCAGGAATGCAGTGGCGCGATCTCAACTCACCGCAACCTCCACCTCCCAGGTTCAAGCGATTCTCCTGCCTCAGCCTCCCAAGTAGCTGGGATTACAGGTGTGTGCCATCACGCCTGGCTAGTTTTTTGTATTTTTAGTAGAGATGGGGTTTCACCATGTTGGCCAGGCTGGTCTCGAACTCCTGACCTCAGGTGATGCACCTGCCTTGGCCTCCCAAAGTTCTGGGATCACAGGTGTGAGCCACCGTGCCCAGCTTTTTTTTTTTTAAAGGGGCCTCCCCAATTCCTCTCTGTGCCACCTCTTCCTTCCCTGGAACCACCTAACCCCCACCCATGCTGTATTTGTCTTCTGGGTAATCTCACCTCTTTGTCACTTATGTAAGGCAGAGAGAAGTAGTTGACCTTAGGGGTAAACACGGCAGCTCTCTTCCTTTATCTCCTCTCCAGAACTAAGTGTCTGTTTGTAAGAGCGACAAAAACCTCTGAGTACTAGCCCAGGTCTGAGCAGCCCTACCCTAAGTGCATGTAGCCTATAGACAGCTTGTTTGTGTGTGAATTCTAAAATTTCTGTCACTGGAGCAGCGTTGACTAATTTTCCTGTGTACTTTGAATAGTACCTAGGAGAGCAATGTGAGCACATGGACATTTTATGAAAGAACCATCTGATAACGATAAACAGGCATCTGGAAAGAACATCATTTTACAGAAAAAAAAAAAAATCTGGCAGCAGCATGAGATTAGGGAGAAAGGATTTTAGTGTTACCCTTTGGCACAAAAAGATGGGAGACTCCCAAGTCTGATAGATGAGCATGCTGTCTTTATGGGGAGCGATGACAGAAAATTGTGGTGGATTAATTTCTTTCACCTGGGCTGCATGTGGGTTGTTTCAGAGAAAAGCAGCCTCCCAGGTACTCTGAGTTCAGGGTAGGTCCAGGGAGGAAAATAAGATGTGGTCAGTGACAACAGCTGTGTGTACAGGCTGACTTCCTGCCTGGAACTGGAGCATGGTGCTAACCCCAGCTGTGAGAAGAGCCATGAGACTGAGAAACTGTGTGGCTTCACTGTGTGTAGCCATGAAACCCCAAAGACTTTGGTTCTAGCTTAGGTTCATTACAGATTTGGACAACTTACATGTCAATTTCCTCATACATAAAATCAGGAGGTTGGGCAATGGCGATATCTGATGGCCCTTTCAGCACAAATATTCCATATGTCTATAACATTAGATTGAAATTTTTAAATTCTGAGCCAGAACTCCAAGTTCTGGTGTCTTCTCATACAAGGGTTTTTCTCTTCATAGAAGATATAAGAAGTTATACATTCTTATAACTGTCAATTTATCATCTTTAGCCCCCTTCATCAATGAACCTAGAAAGAAAAGGATCGTGTCAAAGTCATTGCATACAATTTTTTTCTTTGTTTAACAGAAATTTGAATGCCAGTTGTGTGCCAAGCACAATGCTAGATCCAGGGGACTTGGCAACTGAAACGTTAGCCATGGTCTTAAACCTCGTGGAGCTCACAGTCTTGAGTCAAATCAGACAGATTTGATGCATGGTATGCAAAGGAAGCAAAGGATGCCATACAGAAGACAAGAAGGGCACCTCTCCCAGTCTCAAAATATCAAGGAAAGCATTTGGGAGGCAGAGTGTTGCAGACAAGGGGGACCAGCATCTCCATAGACTCAAAGGCAATAGAGAGAATGAGACACTCTAGAAACGAAAGACATCCTGGAAGAACAGGGCTAAGAATGTGAGGGGAATATGGTCACAGATGAGATAGGAGAGGCAAGCCAGGTCACCCGGGGAAGAGCGATAGCCTAAGGGCCACTGAAGGATTTTAAACACGGGAGTGACAGGACCACATTTGAATTTTGGAAAGTGCATTCTGGCTACAGTACAGAGAAACAGCTGTGAGGGAGGAAGAATGGAAGCAAGGAGCTCGGTTAAGAGGTTGCCTCCATTATCCAGATGAGAGAGAGATGCTGGTGGTGTCACCAGGGTGGTGGCAGGAGGGATCGAGAGAACAGTGGGGATATGTGTGCTTGACATTTAGAGTCCGTGAGAGGTGGTCACCGATTGCCTGTGGGCAGTGACAGGAAGATTGAGGGCTAGGCCCAGGTTTCTGGCTCGAGGAGGGTAGTAGAGTTGTTTGTAGAAGCAGGGGAGCAGGCATGGAGCTAGGGGAAAGAGATGGTCAACTTGTTTTCAGACATGTTGAGTTTGACAGCCTTGGGGGACAACACCCTGGTAAGAAGTTGATATGGTTTGGCTGTGTCCCCACCCAAATCTCATCTTGAATTGTAGCTCCCATAATTCCCACATACCATGGGAGGGACCTGGTGGGAGATAATTGAGTCATGAGGGCTCTTTCCCCTATTCTGCTCTCATGGTAGTGAGTAAGTCTCATGAGATCTGCTGGTTCTATAAGGGGCAATCCCTTTCACTTGGTTCTCATTCTCTCTTGCCTGCTGCTGTGTAAGATGTGCCTTTTTCCTTCTGCCATGATTGTGAGGCCTCCCCAGCCACATGGAACTGTGAGCCCATTAAACCTCTTTTTCTTTATAAATTACCCAGTCTCGGGTATGTCTCTATCAGCAGCGTGAAAATGAACTAGTACAGATGTCCGTTAGTATTGGAAGCTCAGGAGAAAGCTCTGGACCAAAGACACAAATTTGAGACTCACAGGAATTGAAGTCAAAGCAGGGGTTGGTGATCCGTGGTACAGCATGCACAGCGATGAAAGGTCCAGGTCCGCATCATGAAGAGCACTGGCATTTAAGGAGGGGCAGAGGAGGAGGATTTTCCAAAGGACGCCAGAAGGAGAATGAGTGCCAAACCTGGAATGAGCGAGATTTGAGGAACCAGGAATGGGTGAGATTCGAGGAACCAGAAAAGGGTTCCCTGTGAGAGCAGAGCCAGCACCAAATGCTGCATGATCAAGGGCAGAAACGACTGGACAATGGAAACCTTTGACAATCCCGGTGAAAATGTCAAAAGGCATGACAAGGATGAAATTCAGGCTGTGGTGGGTGGAAGGTAGACGTAAGGAGTGGAATCCAGGGCATTGACTGCTCTGTGAAGAAGTTAGGCTGTGAAGGGAAGAGAAAGATGGAAGCAGGTGTGTGAGAGCATTTATTTTTAAGGTAGGAGCGATTTAAGGATGTTACATGCATCTAAAGGGAAGGAGTCAATAGACAGTAAGAGATTGTGATTGTAGAGAAAATGGCAGGCAGGGGGATCAGAGGGAATTCTCAAGAAAAAGAAAGTGTAGTTGTACTATTAGCTCGTTCATACCTCTTTCCTTATAGGAAAGGACAGGTGGGAGTATGAAGAGAAGAGAGCAGGGGGGTGCCAATCATTTGGAGGATTTCTTGTTTAATATCTACTAATGTTTCCATAAATTGCTGCTTCCCTGCCCTTGCTTATGGTGCAACTTTCACTTTGAATGCTCCTCACTCACTCATGAAAATCCTACCCAGCTGCAAGGTCTAGGTGGTCTGCAGCCCACCCCAGCTTCTCCTCTGCTCTGCACAATTACAGACTGAACCCATTTTATGGATCTCCAGAGATTGCCTAAGCTTCAATGCCTTGTCTCTCACACCAGTCTGGATGTTCCTTGAGGGCAAGAACCAGACAATGGAATTTTAAACATTTCCCATGTGCTGGGATACAGCAAATACTCCATATACAATTTCTGATTCACTGGCTCAAAATTGAAAAAGTGTCAGTTTTGACTTTTAGCAAGAGCTCCCTCACTCTGACCTCTTAGAATAAGAAATGGGGGAGGCAAAGAAAATTTCAAACCAGGTAGCTCAAGGTAGGTATGGAGTAAGGCGGGTGTGGAGCAAGGCAGATACAGAGTCTCCATAGTAAGGGCTTTGGAGACCTAGAATATGGAGTCAAAAGTCATGACTTGGACACTTATCAGCATTTTGTGTGTGTGTGTGTGTGTGTGTGTGTGTGTGTGTGTGTGTGTTGGGCAAGTCAGTTAACACCTCTGAGTCCCAGTTTCCTCTTCTCTAAATTGAGGTTAAAGTTACTTACCTAACTAGGTATGGAAAATACCAAGTATCCTTGTTTGTTTAAGACATTTTGATTCTGGATTTGTGTCTTGCAATGAAACATCCTCACTTAGATGGAATTACCTGGCAGAAAATCCACACTTAATATATTAATAGTAGGATGGGATGCACCCTTTACGGTGATGGAGTGATTACAGTTTTGGCATGTCGTATGATCATGGAGTAGTGTGTGCTGTGTGCCACGTGATATATGATTAGCGTGTGGTATGGCATGTTGTAGTGTGCACTCTGTGACATGCGATGATAGCAGGTGACATGACCAGGCAATACATGGACCATGTAAAGTGTGATATAGTGTGTGATTTGATTGTGTGGTAGGATTTATTAAAGTTATACCTGGGATTTTATTCATGGAGGGATGACTGAATGACAACATGAACAGGTCAACGCTATTGAAAGAAAAATTCAATGTTACTCACAGTTCCCATTGAAACAAGAAGCACAGTCCACCACACAGGGCCACGGAGGGGCAGCAGGTTTGGCCAGGAGGCAGAAAGGCATGAGTGGAAAGCAGAAGCCAGAGCCTTTATTGAAACTTCCCTGGGAAACAGTTCAGGATTGGCCAGTTTGAATAACTCCAGGGACTTCTCTAGTTGCTGGGTACCTAGTCCTGAGATGATTTAGGGCATGGGAAATATGGGCTTGGCGTGTGAGCTTTAGACAGAGAGGCAGTTGGGGGAATAGATAATGGATTACTTAGTTTGCCTATGAAAGGTGCGCTCCAACCTGAGTCTTTTGCTATCTCTAAGAATTGGCCTTCCTTTGCAAGGGCAGTTTCTCCCTGGGTCTGTAGGGACCCCAAGTGCCAGAGCATCAAGAATAGAGAAGATAAAAAAAAATAGTTAAATAATTGGCCCTGTTATGAATGGATGCCTAATAGACAAATACAGAATCTAAGAAAACAGAAGCATTTACTGTGTGACATGTGATATATGATGATGGTATATGATATGGCTGTGTGGCAGTGTGTACTGCGTGCCATGCAGCACATGATGACCTGTAATACGACTGTGTGGTAGCGTGTACTGCATGCTTTGTAACACATGATAGCATGTGATCTGATTGTGGCTGTGTTCTGGGAAGATGATCCCAGCAGCACAACGTGGCATGGAATGGAGAGCAGAAAGGCTAGTGAGTAATGGACAGTGCTGTAATGATGTCCATGAAGAGAAGAGCTGGAGGGCGGTGATAAAAATACATGTTCCTGGTTAAAGCTGCTGCTTACGGCTGGGTGCAGTGGCTCACACTTGTAATCCCAGCACTTTGGGAGGCCGAAGTGGGCAGATCATCTGAAGTCGGGAGTTCAAGACCAGCCTGATCAACCTGGTGAAAACCCGTCTCTACTAAAAAAATACACAATTAGCCAGGTGTGGTGGTGCATGCTTGTAATCCCAGCTACTCATGAGGCTGAGGCAGGAGAATTGCTGGAACCCAGGAGGCAGAGGTTGCAGTGAGCTGAGATAGTTCCATTGCACTCCAGCCTGGGTGACAGAGCGAAACTCCGTCTCTAAATAAATAAATAAATAAATAAATAAATAAATAAATAAATAAAGCAAGCTGCTGCTTACTTCTCAGCCCATGAAAAGGAAAGGAATGCCTGCATTTCTATCACGTGGAGGCACAGGATGTAAAGTGACAGATTCCTGCTAGTCATCCTTCTAGGCATTCTGCAGATGAGAAAATAGTAAGGGGCAAGTTATTAAAACCAAACTTCAGAAGGTAGACAGCAGAATCCATGATTCAAACTACTATAGCAGGGATGCATTTCGTCAGTTGACAAACACAGGTGTGGAAAATAAATGTAATTTTCTTTGTTTTTCTTCAACTGAATTCAGCTTCTATCTTAAGTTTCCTTTTCACTTAAAAGCTTACTCTAAATTATTCTATGTAAAATGGTGCAGCCTCTGTGAAAGACAATATGACGGTTTCTCAAAAATTAAAGATGGAATTACCGTATGATCCAAGAATTCCATTTCTCGGTGGAGCCATGAGGCACCTAGAGTAGTTCAAATTCATAGAGACAGAAAGCAGAATGGTGGTTTCCAGGGGCTGGGGGAAGGTTAAAATGGAGAGTTATTGTTTCATGGGTCCGAGACTCATCTTCAGATTAGCCAGCTTTGATGGACACTCAGGTTATTTTTAATGTTGAGCTACTGCAAATAGTTTCCTTCCTTCCTTCCTTCTTCTTTTTTTTTTTTTTTTTTTTTTTTTTGATGGAGTCTCACTCTGTCTACCAGGCTGGAATGCAGTGGCATGTTCTCAGCTCACTGCAACCTCCATCCCCCGGATTCAAGAGATTCTCCTGCCTCAGCCTCCTGAGAAGCTGGGATTATAGGTGCCTGCTGCCACGCCCGGCTAATTTTTTGTATTTTTAGTAGAGATGGAGTTTCACCATATTGGCCAGGCTGGTCTCGAACTCCTGGCCTCAAGTGATTCCACCGCACCTGGCCTGCAAATAGTACTTCTATGAACATCCTCATACATGCTCGTGGTGAAGATGAGTTTGCATTTCTGTTGGACATATACCTAAAAATGGAACTCTTCTCTCACAGGATCTGCGTATTTGAGTTTAGCAGATACCTGTAGTTTTCCAACATCTTTGCCAACTTAGGAGACCCACCAGCAATGCAAGGAGAAATACGATTGATCCAACCAACATGATTTTTTTCTTGTCTTTTTCATTTTAATCATTCTGGTGGGTATGTTGAAGTATTGTATCGTGGTTTTACTTTTGTATTTCCTTGATGCCTGATGAAGTTGACCACCTTTTCATATGTTTATTCACCATTTGGGTATCTTCTTTTGTAAAGGGCTATAAAAGTCTTTTGCTCTTTTCTTCTATTGTTTTGTCTTGCCTTTTTATTGATTACTGGGATTAATATATACATATATGTATATAAAGATATATAAAATACATACAACCTATTTATCTATTACGCACATGAATTCCTTGTTTTGCAAATTTGTAACTCCATTCTGTGACTTATCTTTTCCCTCCCATAATAGTATCTTTTCATAAAACAAAAGTTTGTATTATTAATGTGGTCCAGTATATCAAAATTTTTTCATTTATGACTAGTACTTTTTGTATTACATTTAAGAAATCATGAAGACATCCTTCTAAATCATGAAGACATTTTTCTATAAGTTTTATTGTTATACCATTCATATTTTCATCTGCAATCCATCTGGAATTGATTTTTGTATATGGGGTGAAATAAAAGTCAAGATTTATTTTTCCTCTGTGTAGATATTCAGTTGACATGACACCATTTATTAAAAAGCCCATTCTTTTCTCGATTTATTGCAATGTCACTGTCATTAACCAGGACATCACATATGTGTAGGTCTATTTATGGTTTCTCTCTTCTATTACACTAGCCAGTATGTCTATTGTGTCAGTATTACACTGTATTAATCACCATAGATTGATAACAATTATTGGTGTCTGTTAGTATGGGTCCTCCAGCTTTTTTGCTCTTCAGGAATGCCTTAATAATTCTTGCCCATTTACATTTCTATATCCATTTTAGAATCAGCTTTTCAATTTACACAGGTAGACACACCTGCACACACCCCTGCTGGGATTTTAAGACTGAAATGAATCTGTTGATAAGATTTAGAGAAACTGGCATGTTTATAATATTGAGTCTTCCAGTCCACAAATATGGCATATTGTTCAATTTATTTAGATCTTTAATTTCCTTCAATAATGTTTTGTAGTTTATAGTGCAGAGATTTTCACAAATGTTGTTACGTTTAGTTCTAAGCACATTGATGCTTCCTTAATTTTCTATTTATAATTTTCTTTTTTACCTTGCAAACATTAATTTGAATAGTATATAGATTCTATCATTTTAATTGTCTATTTGTTTCTTGTATGGAAACAAACCATTTTTATATTGACCTTATATCCAGTCACCTTGCTAAGTTAAATTCTAATTGTTTGCAGATTCTTTTGAATTTTCTATGTACATACTTATAATATCTTTAAATAATAAGAGTATTTTTTTCTTTGCCAATCTTTGGCATGCCACTTAATTTTCTTGCCTGATTATACTTGCTAGAATCTCCAGCGTAAGTTGAATAAGAGAAGATGTAAACTGAGCTTCTTTGTTTTATTCCATCTCAGGGGCAAGCATTTTTCATATTTTACTATTAAGTATAATGTTTACTGTAAGATTCTATGGAAATCTTTTTCAACTTAAGAACTCTTCTATTTCTAGTTTGTTAAAAGGATTTTTTGAAAATCGTGGGTATTGAATCTTCTTCATTGTTTTCTTTTTTCCAATAAGAATTATGAAATAATTTTCTATTTTCTGTTAATGTGGTGAATTATACTGGTTAATGTTTTAAATGTTAAACCACCCTTATGTAGTAATTTCTTTCACATATAATTTTCCATTTAAGATTTTCATGTCTATGTTCACGAGTGACATTGGTCTGCAATATTCCTTCTTCTAGGATCCTTGTCAGGGTTTTGTATCAAAATTGAACTGTCCTCACGCCTGTAATCCCAGCACTTTGGGAGGCTGAGGCAGGCAGATCACAAGGTCAGGAGATCGAGACCACGGTGAAACCCCATCTCTACTAAAATTACAAAAAAAAATTAGCCGGGCGCGGTGGCGGGCGCCTGTAGTCCCAGCTACTCAGGAGGCTGAGGCAGGAGAATGGCGTGAACCCGGGAGGCGGAGCTTGCAGTGAGCGGAGATGGCGCCACCGCACTCCAGCCTGGGGAACAGAGCCAGACTCCGTATCAAAAAAAAAAAAAAAATTGAACCGTCCTCTGAAAACAAGTTTGGATGTGCTCCATCTTTTCTTTGGTTGGCAAGAGCTTATACGAGATTGGTATTATTTCTTCATTGAATATTTGGAAAATTTCACTGATGAAGCCATATGGGCCTGGAGTTTTCCTTCTGGCAGGGATATTACTCAATTTATTTTAAAATTTTTAAACATTATTTAGATTTTCTGTTTCTTCTTGGGTCAGGTTTGACAACTCTTGTTTGTTGAGGAATTTGTCCATTGCATCTAAATTTTTTAAATTTAGTGAAGTGAAATTGTTTGGACTATCCTCTTATAATCTTTCTAATAGTTGCAGGATATACACAGAAGTTCTTATTTTACTCTTGTTACTAGTACTTTTTTTTTCTTCATCAGTATATTAGAAGTTTATCATCTTCATTAACTTTTTCAAAGAATTAATGTTGACTCTGTATATTTTCTTTATTTTATACCTATTTCACTAATTTGTGTTTTTATTATGTTCTTCCATCTACTTCCTTTGAATTTCTTTTGCTATTCTTTTCCTAGCTTCTGAAATGGAAACTTACATTGTATGTTTTAAACCCTTACGTATTTACTCTTTTCTTAGAAATTTTGGTAAATATTTCATGTAACTTGAAAACAAACTGTATTTCATTGTTTCAGTTCCAGTATTCTGTATTTATTAGTCATGTTGTTAAGATCTTCTATAACAATATTGATTTTTTGGTCTGTTTTACTAACTACGAAGAGAAGTTTTATACATCTCCCACCATGATTGTAGATTTGTCTCTCTTTTTAATCGAGTCAGTTTTTGCTTTGTATATCTTGAAGTCATGCTATGTTCTGTAATTACAACATTCTACAGATTTAGAACTCTTATATTTTCCTGGTAGATTGACATGTTTATCATAATGAAATAACTTGCTTTATCTCTAGAAATCCTTTTGCCTTAATTCTGATTTGTCTGATACTAGCATGGGCTATCTACCTCAGCTTTCTTTTGGTTTGTGTTTGACGTGTTTTAAAATATCATTTTACTAATATTTAAGATGCGTGTTTTATAAGTGGCATATATGTAGTTTTATATTTTTCTTCAGTCTGACACTTTGGGAATTTTTTTTTTTTTTTTTTTTTTTTTGAGACAGAGTCTCCCTCTATTGCCCAGGATGGAGTGCAGTAGCAGCACACTCTCAGCTCACGGCAACCTCTGCCTCCCATGTAAAAGTGATTCTTGTGCCTCAGCCTCCTGAGTAGCTGGGATTACAGGCGCCTGCCACCACACCTAGCTAATTTTTGTATTTTTAGTAGAGAGAGATTTCACCGTGCTGGCCAGGCTGGTCTTGAACTGCCGAGCTCACATGATCCACCCACTTCGGCTTCCCAAAGTGCTGGGATTACAGGTGTGAGTCACAGCCCCCAGCCTGGGATTTTTAATTAGAGTATTTAGTCCACTTTCTTTCTCTCTTTCTTTAAGATAAAATTAGTTTATTGAAATGAAACCAAAAAAAAAAAAGATAAACTCTTATGTATCCTTCAAATTTACATATACTAATCTAAACAAATCATTCCTCTTTTACATACTAACCAGAAGACTATTTTATTTTCACTTAATTACCAATATATTTGCATTTACAACCACCATCTTAATCTTGGTTTTCTGTTCCTTTGTTTTCATGTCTTGATGTCTTTTGGATTAATAAAACATTTTTATTATTGCTTTTTTTTCCTCCATTGTTCTATTAGTTATACATTTTCTTTTCTACTTTTCTTTAAGTAGCTATTCTGTAAATGAGCATGTGTAGACTAGCTTATTGGCACTTATTACTAAGTTGATAATGCAAATTATTACTTTTACTACCTTTCTGATAATGCTTTAAGTACATTTGCTTTGTCATTTTTTTTAATGTATGGTTATAATGCATCTCATTCTAAATATATTTTAAACAGAGGAAAACATTACCACTATTGTGTTGTTTAGTTAATATTCATTTACACTTGCCTTTTCTATTGTTGTTTTTTTAATTTTTTTATCTGAATGTCTATGTTTCTCTCTGAACTCATTTTGTTTTTTTCTTAAAATATTTCTTTAATATATTAATCTAGTAAGAGATGTCATTCTACTTTCTTCTGGCTTCCATTGTTTCTACTGAAAAATTAGCTGTTAATCTAATTGTGGCTTCTTTGAAGATAATATTTTACTCCCACTTGAGCTGCTTTTTGGGACTTGAATTTCATATATATATTATATGTTATATATAAAATATATAATATATACTATGTATATTATATATAATATATACATAATATGTATACATAATATATAATGTATATATAATATATAATATAACATATATTATGTATATATTATATATAATATACATAGTATATATTATATATATATATTTTTTGAGATGGAGTCTCTCTCTTTTCCCCAGGCTGTAGTGTAGCAGCGCAATCTCGGCTCACTGCAAGCTCCATCTCCTGGGTTCACACCATTCTCCTGCCTCAGCCTCCTGAGTAGCTGGGACTATAGGTGCCCGCCACCACACCTGGCTAGTTTTTTGTATTTTTCTAGGGGCGGGGTTTCACCATGTTAGAGAGGATGGTCTTGATCTCCTGACCTTGTGACCCACCTGCCTTGGCCTCCCAAAGTGCTGGGATTACAGTCGTAAGCCGCCACGCCTGGCCGAATTTCGTATATTTTACACTATACCTACTGTTTTCCAAGTAGCTCTCACAGGTTTTTTTCTATAGTTCTTACCTTTTCTCTCTCTCTCTCTCTAAACTTTAGTCTGAAATTTTTTCACTGACTTCATTTACCAATCTTGTCTGGTTGTATCTATTTTACTTTAAACACATCATCGAGTTCTTAATATCAGATGTGTATTTTTCAGTTCTAAATTTCTTATTTGATCTTTTTAAAAACATACTAAATCTCTCATGAAACTCCATTGTTTTCTTCTAATTTCCTGAATAGACTAGTCAACTATTTTAAAATCTTTTATGTTAATTTCAATATCAAGATGATTGAGATATCTATTTCTAAGTCATTTATGTTTACACCTAGGTATTTTGTTTATTTTTATTTTTTCTGTTACTTTGAAAATTGATTTTTTTAAAATTTTGATCTCTATTCAGTGACTCTTTTGGAAAAGTAAGACATTTTTGTATGACTAATTCAAACGTCACAGAAAATTACAAAGTAAAAATTCATCCTAAATCTGACTCTCTCTAAATTTCTATTATTAAGAGGAATTAAACATCATTCATTACCCAAATTAGGATAAATGGGCAGATACAGAAATAATCAACATGGAATCAAACTATGTATGTGGCATTTTATTTTATTTTATGACATGTTATTTTATTTTATTTTTATTTTTATTTTTTCAGACAATCTCACTCTGTCACCCAGGCTGGAGTACAGTGGTGCAATCTCAGCTCACTGCAACCTCCACCTCCCAGGTTCAAGCAATTCCCATGCCTCAGCCTCCCAAGTAGCTGGGATTACAGGTGTGTACCACCACACCTGCCTAATGTGTGTGTGTGTGTGTGTGTTTAGTACAGATGGGGTTTCACCATGTTGGCTAGGCTGGTCTCGAACTCCGGGCCTCAAGTGATTCGCCTGCCTCGGCTTCCCAAAGTGAGGGGATTACAGATGTGAGCCCCCACACCCATTCCACATGTTGCATTTTAAATAGAAATTGTCTTAATTTACTGAAATTTAACAACAAAAAGAAATTAAAGTTGTTGATTCATACACAAATGTTTATCACCTTATTATGTATTATTTCTTTGAAGAAGGTTCTAAAACTAATTGACTGTATTCTACAAAAAATGCTAAAATTAGTGCTCTTAAGTTCTCTTCCTCATCCTCACTAAAGACTTCTCATTTCCAAATTACATTATTTTTTCTTCATGACTATTTTGCAATTTATGTTCTGTTCTGTAATCATAATCCCAGAGTGGTTTAATTTTTTTCCATCAAATTTTTTAAGTTATACTTTTTACTTTGAGATAATTAGAGATTTACATACATTTGTTAAAAAGAAATACAGAGAGATTACCTGTACTTTTTAACAAGTTTCCTGCAATGGCAATGTCTTATTAAGCTATGGAACAATATCACAACCCGGATACTGACATTTACACAGAACAGTTCCACCACCATGATAATAATTCATGTCACTCTTTTATAGCCACATCCTCCTTCCCCCACCCATGACCCTAAGCAACCACTAATCTGTTCTCCACTCTTGTAATTTTGTTATTTCAAGAATTCTATATAAGTGGAATCATACAGTATGTGACATTTTGGGATTGACTATTTTAATTCAGCATAATCCTCTGAAGATTAGTTCAGGTTACTGTATATATATTAATCATTTGTGTCTTTTTGTCATTGAATAGTGTTCCATGATATGGATAAACCACTGTATGTTTAATCATTTACCTATTGAAAGACATCTGGGTTATTTTCTGTTTTGGGCTATTACAAATAAAATTTCTATTAATATTTACACACAGGTTTTTGCATTAACATAGATTTCCATTTCTTTCAAAAAAGTTTCCAAAGTGTAACTAGTTATATAAGAAAGTGCTGTGTACTAATCCACAGCGGTTGTATCTGTATATTAGTATTAGTGGTTAAATCATTTCGTATTCTCATCAGCAATATATGAGCAATCTAGTGTCTCCATATTTGTCATTTGATTTTGTGGTTTTTTAAATCTTACCTTTCTAACATGTGCATAGTGATATTTCACTGGTATTTTAACTTGCATTTCCCTAATGGTTAATGATGTTGATCAATCTTATCATCTTAAGTTAAATGTCTATTTATGACTTTTACTCATATTCTAATGGAATATTTTGGTATTTTTTACAACTGAATTTTGAGAGTTCTTTATAGATTCTAGACACTAGTTCTTTTTTGGATACATGATTTGCAAATGTTACCCTTCTGTGTAGCTTGTATTTTCATCCTTCTAACAGGGTTTTTCATAGAATAAAAGTTTTTAATTTTAATGAGGTCTAATTTATCAATTTTTCCTTCTATAAATTATGCTTTTGGTGTCAAGTCTAAGAAGTTTTTGCTTAGCTCAGAACCCAGAGTTTACATTTAAGTTTGTGATCAATTCTGAATTAACTTTTACATAAAGTGTGAGGTTTAGGTTGAGTTTCATTTTCTTAGTCTGGGATATGAAATTGCTCCAGCAACATTTGTTGAAAAGTCTATCTTTTCCTCCATTGGTTTGCTTTTGCACCTTTGTCAAAAAACCAGTTGGGCATATTTTTGCAGGTCTATTTCTGGGTTCACTAATCAGTTCCATTAATTTACATGTCTATCTCCCTGCTAATGCAATACCAATACAACACTCTTTATTACTGCAGCAAGAGTTACTTCTCCCATATTATTCTTGTTTTTCAAGATTATCTTCAGTCTTTTAGGATCTTTACCTATCTATATCAGTTTTAGAATAAGCTTGCCTATGTCTCCAAAAAGACCGTTATAGGAATTGCATTAAACCTGTAGGTCAGTTTGTGGAGAAATAACATCTTTAGCATTTTGAGTCTTCCAATTCATAAACATGGTATGCCACTATAATTATTCAGGTCTTTTAAAAACTTTAGCAGTATTTTGTAATTTTTAGCATACACATTCTATGCATGTTTTGTTAGATGTGTACCTAAGTGTTTCATATTTTTTTGAGCAATTGAAAATTATATTATGCATTTTACGTTAGTCTCCACTTGCTTGTTCACAGTACATAGAAATGCAGTTGTCTTTCACACATTGACCTTGTATCCTACAAACTTGCTGCACTCACTTATTAGTTCTGAGAGTTTGAGTGTTGTTATTTTTTTTGTAGGTTTCTTGGAATTTTCTGTGTAAGCAATTAAATTATCTGCAAATAGAAACAATTTTATTTCTTCCTTTCCTTTCCTGCCTTTTAATTATTTTCTTGTCTTAAATGCTGGCTAGAACTTCCAGTACTATAGCAAGTAAGAGTGGTGAGAGCAAACATACTTGCCTTGTTGCTGATCTGAGAGGTAAAGCATGCAATCTATTATCATTTAGTGTAATGTTAGCTGTAGGGTTTTTTTTTTTTTTAATAGATGCTCTTCATTTTGTTTAGAAAGTTCTTCCTCTATTTCATTTGTGGAGTGATTTTATCGTAAATTGGTGTTGGTTTTTGTCAAATACTTTTCTTTGCCAACTAGTATGATCATATAATTTTCCTTTTTAGATTGTTGGTATAATGGATTATATCAATTGATATTTTTCAAAGATTGTACCAGACTTACATGCTTAGAATACATCTCACTTGGCCGTGACATATACTTATTTTTATACTTTGCTAGATTTAATTTGCTAAAACTTTGTAGAAGATATTTATTCCTATGTTCATAAGGGATACTGGACTTTAGTATTCTCTCACTTTTTTTGTACTATCTGGTTTTGTTATTTGGGTAATACTAGACTAGCAAAATAAGTGGAAAGTGTTTTCTACTATTCTATTTTCTGAAAGAGATTGTGGAAAATTAATGTTAATTCATCTTTAAATGTTGGGTAGACTTCTCTAGTAAAAACAAGTTAAGCCTAATGACTTCTTTGGCGGGAGATATTAAATTACAAATTCAATTTCTTTAATGTTTATAGGAATATTCAAATTACCTGTTTTACCTAAAATATCTACTGAGTTTTAGTGATTTCTGGCTTTTGGGGAATTGGTCCAATTGGCACAATTTGTTTTCAGTTGTCAAATTTATGAGCTAAAAGTTGGTTATAGTATTTCCTTATTATACTTTTAACTGCTGCAGGATCTGTAGAAATATCTCCTGTTTTATTCCTGATGTCGATTATTTGTTTCATCTTTCCTTTTATGTTTGTCAGGCTTGCTAGAAATTAATTTTTTTCCCCAAAAAGTCAGCTTTCTGTTTCTTTTTTTTATTTTCTATTTTCTATTGTTTTCTTGTTCTTAGTTTTATTGATTCCACTCTTTACTATTTCTTTCCTTCTTCTCATATTGGGTTTATTTTTCTCATCTTTTTCTATTCTTTTGAGGTAGGAACTTTGTTAATTTGGGAGGTTTTCTATTTTCTAGCGTAAGCATTTAGCTATACATTTCAATTTTAACGCTGCTTTAGCTGCATCCTACACATTTTCATATGGTATGTTTCATTTTTATTATGTTAAGTGTTTTTAAGTTTGTTTCTTTTGAAAGTTCCTCTTTGACCCATTAATTATTTTAAAGTGTGTTGTTTAATTTCCAAGTGTTTGAAGATTTTTCTGTTAATTTTCTGTTATTATTTTTGGTTTGATTTTGTGATGTTCAGAGAACATGCTCACTATGATTTTAATTCTTATACTGAGGCCCAGAGCATGATTTATCTTGGTGAGGATCCCATGAGCACTTGGAAAAAAAATGCGTATTTTGCTGTTGGAGTGGTTTGTTCTATATATGCCAATTAAGTCCTGTTGGTTGATAGTATGTATTTTTTTTTAAATCTCTTCTAATATTCTGTCTAGTAGTTCTATCAATGGCTGAGTGATTGTTGAAGTCCCCAACTATATTTGCAGATTTGCCTATTTTTCCATTCAGTTCTATCAGTTTTTGTTTCGTGTATTTTGAAGTTCTGCTGTTTGGTACATTTGGGATCTTTTTTTTCCCCCGATGGATTAATCTTTTCATCATTATGTAATATTCCTCTGTCTGTGGTAATTTTCTTTGCTCCAAAGCCTACTTAATGTGTTAGTAATGTGGTCATTCCCGTGTTTTGAAAAAAATGAAATGTTTGCATGGTATTTTTCCATCCTTTTATTTATAATTAACATTTCATTACATTTGAAATACACTTCATATAGACAGCATATTGTTTATCCACATTCTGTCAAAGTATGTTTTTCACCAGTGTATTTAAACTGTTTAAGGCAATTGTTAAAAGGTAGGATTTAATTTCTCATTTCATGATTTAATCCCTGTTTGTTCCCTCTATTTCTCACTCCTTTGTTTTCTTACCTTCTTGTGACTTATTTATATTTTTAGGATTCCATCTTGATTTATGTATACTCATTTTGAATACAAAGTTTTTTATAGTTTTCTAGTGAGTGCTCTAGATGTTATAATATACATATGTACCTTATTACAGTCTACTGGTATTGAAATTTCACTACTTCAAGCTTTGCTTTCGCTTAGTTTCCTTTACCTTCTTCCACTGTAAAATCTTCTTATATTGAGTTTTTTCTTTTACATATATTAAATACCACATCAGATGGTTTTATTATTTTTGCTTCAGTAACCACATATGAGTTAAGTAACGCATGTGACGTGGAATAGTCTGTAAAATTTTCCCCAATTTTTACTCATTCCAATGTTCTTCTTTCCTTTCTGAAGTTCCACATTTTCTATTATTGTTTCCTTTCTGTTTAGGAAACTTCCTCTAGTCATTTTTAAGGGGATAAACCAATCTCCTTAAACAATAAGTTATTTTTGGTTTTCCTTTGCCTTAAGATGCCTTTATGTCTGCTTTATTCCTGGAAGATATTTTCACCAGACACATTTTCTTTTCTTTCGCCCAGGCTGGAGTGCAGTGGCGCAATCTCGGCTCACTGCAACCTCCGCCTCACGGGTTCAAGCGAGTCTCCTGCCTCAGCCTACAAAGTAGCTGTGACTACAAGTGCATGCCACGACACCCGACAAATTTTTTGTATTTTTTTTAGTAGAGATGGGGTTTCACCATTTTAGCCAGGATAGTCTCGATCTCCTGACCTCATGATCTGCCTGCCTCAGCCTCCCAAAGTGCTGGGATTACAGGTGTGAGCCACCACGTCCGGCCTACCAGACACATTTTCAAGACTCACAATTGTTTTCCTTTCCAAATTTGAAACATGTGCAACTTCCTCTGGTCTCCATGGTTTCAGATGAGAAACTTGCTATCATGTAAATCAACGTTTTATTAGCTGGGTCCAGTGATGTGCACCTGTAGTCCCAGATACTTGGGAGGCTGATGTGGGAGGATTACTTGAGCTCAGGTATTTGAGTTCAGCCTGGGCAATAGTAAGACCCTGTTTCTTTAAAAAAAAAAAAAAAATTAGCATTTCCCTATAAGTAATGTGTTATGTCTTTCACAAAATTTGGGATATATTTTAGCCATATTACTCTGAATTCCTTTTTAGTACCTTTCTATATATACTTTGCTTTTGAGACTTCAATAACATGTATATTAGACCTTTTGTTATTGTCCTGCAGGTTCCTGGGATTTTGTTCCTCTTCTATTAGTCAATTTTATTTTTGTTGTTCAGATTGAGTAAATTCTATCAGTCTGCCCTCCAGTTCACTGATGGTATTCTATGTAATCTCCATTTTATAATGAACCTATCTGGTAAGGTCTTTTTTCAGTTATTACATTTTTCTGTCTGATAACTTCATTGGGTTCTTTTTATATATATATATAACTTCTGTTTCTTTGCAGAGATATTCTAATCTTTCGTTAACTCCAGAAAATTTATAATTGATTTTTGAAGAATTTTTATGATGACTTCTTTAAAATTCTTTTTAGATTATTATATGGCATTGGATTCATCTTATTGTTAGCATCTGCTGATTATCTTTTCTCATTCATGTTGTCATTTTCCTGATTCTTGGCATGACTAGTGATTTTTTAAAAAGTATATCTTGGATATTTTAGATATTATATTTAGAGACACAGGATCCTATTTAATCTCTTTTTTTTTTTTTCTTTAATAGCAGGTAGTGCCCTTGTTGGAGTGTAGCAGGAGGGCTGGGTGGGTAAGTGTGTTCAGCTTCACACAGAGCAATGCTGACCCCACCCTTGCAAAAGTGGGGCACTGACTCACACTGCCTCAATGAAGATGTGTTGTGTGGGAGTTCAGCCCCCCCGATACCTTCCTAGGGAAAGTGGGGCACTGACTCACATACCACGTTACCTTTTAGCAGGGGGATGAGATCAACTCCGTGGTGGGCTTCACTGCCACCAGGGAGGGGGAAGCAGAGAACTTACTCACACTGCTTTGCTGCTGAAAGGCAAGTCCGGAACCTCATTTCCCCACTAGCACCACAGGGAGAGGGCAAACAGAGTGCCAGCTAGCTCTGCCTTTTCTAAGCTCATTCAGCCCTACAGATTTTAGGGAGAAGTGCAGTTTCTGCTCCCCACAGGACATGGTGATGGGTTGCGGGTAGAAGCAGAGTGCTGCATCACACCACTTTCTCTTGTCTTGATCCTGCATTGGGTAAAGGATCAGCTCCCCACTGGGCCACACTCATATGGGCAGGGTGGAGGTGGAGAATAGGTGTGCTGACCAGCCTTGCTTTGCACCACCTTGTTTAGTCTTGTTTAGCCAAGTTGGAGTAAGACTCTTACTGGGCCCTGCTGACACAGGAGGGAGGATGGAGAAACCAAATGGTAACTACATTTGCCTAGTGAGCCTCTTATCAAATCCCATTGCTGCCAAGTGGAGGTGAAGCCTCAGCTCCCCACTGGATTCCATTAACAATACCCTGACTAGGGATGTGTAGCATGGCCGGCTTCCACCAGGCAGGAAGTGTAAGATCAGCTGCTCACACAACAGTCATGTTGCCATGACCTCCTTCTCCCAGCTGGGGAAAGATTATCTCCATGCTCAGCCCTGAAGATACCACCTGGTAGGGGAATCAGAGCATGCCACCCTGCTTTGGTGAAAGGTGAGGTTTTTGCAACATAAAGTTCCTGCACAATGCACTGAACCCCCAGAAAGGGAGGTGCAGTTATTCCATTTGTGTGTTACCAGAAGCGGGGCAGATATTATCAAACAGATTTTTTGTCAATGGGGGTCACCGCTTCCCCACTTTTTTGGCCAGGGGAATATGCACCTGTGTCTGCTGATGATGTTGGGTTGGAGGCCTCTGCAGTGTCCCATCAGGAGAACATGGGAGGCATTAGGGAAACCCAGGGAATTCACCTTCATGTTGGTCCTCAAATCCCATGTCATTCCTCAAATCCCGAGTTGTGGGCATGCCTTATTTTTACCTTTGAGAAATTCTGTATCTTTGTATTGTGTCCAAAGACCTGGGAGAAATGGGCTACTGCATCTTGGAAGAACCAGAAGTCTCAAGTCATTTAATTTTCATTCTATATTTAGATGGACTCAACACACAGCTTTTCATATTTGATTTCTATTCTATTTTTATCTAGACTTTTTCTTCAGACTTCTCAATCTGCTTCATTCCAAGTTGGGGAGTAAAAGTGAGGCTTTTATAATTTTTGCTACCATCTCTTCTAGCAAGAACTGGATGCAGTGGTATGTTGGTACATCAATTCTAGGGGAAAAAAATAGAAGTCTTGATTTGCAGTGCTATGGTTCCTGTAGTGTAAACACTGCCACCATGGCTGATGTCAAGCTCCAACACGGTATCACTGAATGTGAAGTTGGGAAGAGCTGCACACAAAGGGCTCTCATGAGCCAGTATGAGCTGGCTCCAGGAAACCACTATCTCTGTGTCATTTTATGGACTCTTCTATTTCTATTTCTGGAAGAAACTTTCCAATGTGTTTGATGATCTATAATTATGATATAAAGTTGCAAACTTCCTTTTATAACAATACATAGAAAATGTTATACTTTTTTAGCAGCAGTATCTCCAATCCAAGAAAAAACCTGCATTTGGTGTGTTAATGCTTTAATAAACTGCTTGGAATAGAGAATTAGAGCTTGGAGTCATATTTGAATAAGAGTAGCAGTTGATTGTCACTGCAGTTAAGGAGCAAGGGCACAACCCATTAGCTTTTGTGTGGTTTTTAATTTTTTTTGTTTTTTGGGTTTTTTTTGTTGTTGTTGTTGTTGTTTGTTTGTTTGTATGAGGGGATTCTAAGCTAAGAGTCAGACCTTAACTCTTTAGAACAGTAAAGGGGCCCTGGTGAGGGTCAGGGGAGGTCAGAGAATGAAGATGAAGAATCTTGTAATCAATAGGCAAAAATAAAATTAAGAAATCTCTCTTAGAATTTGTGCATGAGATATAAATACTCTTTCCTGTTTCCCCAGGGAATTTTCAGTAACATTTACTAATGCATGTGGCACTGTTTCCTTTATTTAGTTGGGGGAGGCTGAGAAATAGTGTCACTTAGAGCATCATGGTAGAGATCCTGTGAATAATGAGGTCACTTCATAGGAGCTATGCATAGTTTCGGTGCTATTATTGTATTCTCTCATTTTTAAACATGTTTTGCTCATTTTATTATATTTACAGGATGGCGTCGCATTTTATTGTTGTTCTGTGCCATGGTCCTTCCCCTGAAACTTTATTATATTAACTTGGAATACAATGAAAATGAATGTTCTTGGTTCTAATCAGTATAAGATATTTGTGGGCACATTCTTCTGACTCTACCTTCAAAACTGCATCTGCCTCCAGTCCTATCACTAAGGTGGCCACTGCCCTCTCTTGTGAGGCTCTTTGTACCAGCCTCCTGTCTGATCTTCCTGTTACCACTCTGAAGGAACCATCATCCAATCCCTAAATAGCAACTAGAGTGAGCCTGTTAAACGCAAATCAGATCATAATACTTCTCCACTCAAAATCCCACATATTATCCCATCTCATTAGAGTCAGAATCAAAATCCCCTCACAGCCTGTAAGGCACCTGCTTTAACTTTATTTCTTATTATACTTTCTCTGTCCCTCCAGGCACAATGGCCTCCTGGCTGCTCCTGGAACACACCCAGGGTGCTCCCCACCCCAGGGCCTTTGTCCTCTGCAGGACACACTCTTCCTTCTTTCCACAGACAGCCACATGGCTCACTTGCTCCCCTCCTCTAAGTCACTTTCTCCATGAGGTCCATCTTGTCACCCCACTTAAAGCTGCAACTCATCCCCCAGCACCATAACTCCTTTCACTCTCCGCCATGGCACCTGTCTTCTGATGTACAAGATTATTCCCTTACTTCCTTGGCTTATTATTCATTATCTGTTCTTCCTGCTGGAATAGAATCTCCACACTTCAAGGGATATTTTTAAAGGTTTTCCCAATGATTTTTATTATGGTAAAATGCACATAGCATAAAATGTGTCATCTTAACTGTTTTTAAGTGTAGAGTTTTGTGGCATTAAATGCATGCATATTGTTGTGCAACCATTACCATCCATCTCCAGAGCCCTTTTTCACCTTTTAAAACTAAAACTCTTCCATGACAAGAAATAAAATCTCCCCATTGCCCCTCCCCTAGCCCCTGGGAACCACCATTCTAATTCTCTTCACTGCAGTATCTCTACCACCATATCCAGTGCCAGGCAGGCATAGACAATCATGAAATATCTGTTGACTTAATGAATAAAAAAACTATAAGATAGTAACTGAAAGTGTGATGGAGGAGAAAGAAAGACAAAACCATGTGTTTTCATGCTCAAGGCTTTGGCAAACTGTATCTTTGATCTCTTATTATTTCCCAGAGAAGAACCTGTAAACTTGACTCTTAACACCCACACTATAATTCTCAAGAGAAAACAGTTAATTAAATCATAGCCATGACCTTTTGCTGTTGAGTTCTCTTGCCCAGGATTCTGAGTTGAGGGGGTGCTTACCTTGTCTCCTCAGAGCTTTGATTATTCAAACCCAAATAATTATAGTTTAATTAAAAATATCAAGCCTTTGTCCTCCCTCATTTTCCCCTTCCCCCAGAGCATGGGCTAGATTTGTTCCAGGCATGAGAACAGAAAGAGCCTAGCAGGAAGGAGGGTAAGGAAGAAACAAGGGAGTTGCATAACTCCCCCACTTCTCAGAGACACCAGTTCACCTGGGAGAACAAACCACATATCTTTGCTCCCTTTTCTTCCCTTTGGTTCAATGAAAAAGCTACAAAAATGTCAACCTGACCTTAGCTAAACTCACTTGTTAGTGACTGACAATATGTTTTTGAAAAGTATATTACCTCTTTGAAATGAAATGTATTTAGTCCTCCACAGATTTTCAATCAGGCATAATTTATAATTTCAAAATATAATAGAGTTTGACATTATTATGATATGAAACCTTCTCAAACAGCATTTTAGGAACCACAATAAAAGCAATCAAAATTATGTATTTCTTTTTCATCCTCAATGAGAATTATTATTTCTTGCGTTATCATTTGTGTCTGCAAGTTGCTGTTGGAACAAACGTCCCATGCCGTCCAGAAGCATGGAGAATGGTCCGGCTGTCGATTCGGTTGATTCTGGTCCAGGGTTAACGAAGTGAAGATTCCGGTGCCCTGAGGTGGCTTAGCAGCTAACACGTTCCAGGCTTTGCTCACCTCCTTAGAACGCCCTCACCTCTAGCCTGCCCCAATCTCTGCCTGATTAACCCATGAGAACCAATCAAACATATCTTGCCTTTGAGGGTGTTCTTGATGCTTTGTATTATAAATGAGTGTGAATGTTGCAACTTTGCCTGGCTTCAAAGTCAAGGGTTACAAACTGATACCCATTCTGAGGTAATAAGTCCTGCAAATGGACAGGACAACGGTGTGGAAGTCACAGGTAAGCCATGAACAGAAGCAGACGTTGCCAACATCCAGCTATGTTCCTACTCAGGACTGGGACCCCGTGTGTCCAGATCTTCCCACCTTTCAAGAAAAGTCAGAAACCGGTATTTCACAGAACATTTGAGTTATTTGCTGGCAAATGTTAGGTTTTACCATATCGAAGTTATTTTTATAGGTCAATAACAGTCAAATAATAATTTCATATGGTGTTACAGGCTAAACAATGGTCCCCAAAGATATCTCTGGGACCTGAGCATATGCCTTATATGAAAAAAAATGGTCTTTGCAGACGTGATTAAATTAAGCTTCTAGAAGTAGGGAAGTGATCCTGATGATCAGGATCAGCCCTGGATGCAGTGATGAGCGTCTCTACAACCCGGAAGAGAAGGAGATCTCACACAGAAGAGGAGGAGGACGTGGGCCACAGAGGCAGAGATTGGAGACATGTGACCATAAGTCAAAGAGTGCCACAGCCACTCGAAGCTGGAAGGCTCAAGGAATGGATTCTCCCCTAGGGTCTCTGGAGGGAGTGTAGCCCTGGAGACCTCTGGATTTCAGCCCAGTGAAACTGATTTCAGACTTTTGGCCTCCATACTTGTGAGAAAATAAATGTATGTTGTTTCAGGACACCAAGTTTGTTAGTTTGTTACAGTAGCCACAGGAAACGAATCCATAAAGGTCAACTCAATAGAATATGGGCAAATTCTAATTTGATTCTATATATATGTGTGTGTGTGTGTGTGTGTGTGTGTGTGTGTGTGTGTGTGTGTATATGGTTCTATATTTAGAGAGAGAGAACCAAAACGTGTCTGAGACAGCTCTCAATCAATTTAGAAGTGTATTTTTTCAAGGTTAAGGACACATGCCCAGAAGACAGGTCTGTGCCTTTCTCCAAGGATAATTCGAGGGCTTCAGTATTTAAAGGGGAAAAGCAGGCTGGAGGAGAAAGAGGGAGGGTGTGGTCACATTACTGAATCCACATGTTGCAAGGGAAAAGCAACAGGTAGGGGAACAGTCATTGATGTATTTCTCTGACGCTCAGTAAATCTGCACTTCACATAAGATATGGTGAACATACATGGCTACCTGTGCAGATATTTAATCTTTGATCTGTAAGCTGTCTGCTTAGGAACAAAAGGAAAGGCAGCTTTTTGCATGACTCAGGTTTCAGCTTAATTTTTTCCTTTTGGCAGAGTGAACTGGGGTCCCAAGTTTTAATTTCCCTTTCACTATACACACACACACACACACACAAAGTATGTTTACATAAGCCCACACATGTATATATGTGTGTGGAAAGATGTGTGTGTGTGTGTGTGTGTGTGTGTGTGTGTGTGTGTGTAAAGGCAACATGCAGGCCAGATAAAGCATATCTGCAAGGTAGATCTGTCCTTCAGGTAATTAATTTGGTCTATTTTAAACCGTTCCTTTTTCATCTTTCTCTTATCTGTAGTAACTGGTACTGTGTTCTATACCTTCATCAAATGTTATTTGAAATCACCGCCAATGGAAAGTAAAGGATTCTATCAATACATCACCTAAGCCCTTGTATTTCCCAAAATCCCTCTGCAGAGGTTCATAACTCCAAATTCCCTTTACCTTCTGATGCAAGTCATTAAGAAAAAAGATGACCTCAAATATTGTCTTTAGATTGAATTCATTCAGTGCTGGGCACTATAAGATCCAGAGTCAGGGGAGAGCAGAAACTGTCAGAAAAAGCAAAGAAGTGAAATGCCTCAAAATCATGTTAATTGAACCATATTCAGTGTGTGTAGTGAATTCTTACAATTTTATGTTGCCTCAGGATTCATTTTAAGTTGGACTTTCTCATACCAGAAGCAGGGCTCAGTCACCCTTGACACGGTCTCCAATTCTCCACCTCCTCTCAGTTCCTCAAGGTGGTCAGATACGTGCTTTATGTAACTACCTCCTGGTGACTATCCTTGTATGGGACAACTAGATACAACCTACTTGACACCCACTGACCCCCATATTTCCCATGGACTGCATAGATATTTCACAGTGACCCCCTCTCAATCACAGCATGTCTCCCCAGAGCTCGTTCCCGCTTCCTTCCATCCCACCAGCAAGAACTCCTTAGAACTCCCTGTGAGAAACTTGCTTGAGTCATGCCCAGGACCCCAGTAAAGGCGTTCGCTCTCAGGTCCCTCACTCTCTCTCTCTCACTCCACACCTGCCTGGTTGAGTGTGCATATCCTGCCCAGCTCTTCCTGCCCTTGGCTCTGTAAGGTGTGCAGCCCTCTTATCTCTAGAATCTGTAAGTAGTTAAAAAAACAAAAAAACAAAAAAAAAAACCAAAAAACCCGCTTCTGTTTCTCCACATGTTTTGCTGTGCTGCCTCCTCTGTCTCACCTGACAAACACACCTGAACCCAATTTCTGTCCTGGACAGGGCTCTTCTAGAGAGTGGCTACCTTGGATGATGGCCACTCTCAAAAGAGAGACCTGAAGACCAAATTAGGGGAAAATCCAACATCATGCAAGTCCACACATTTTTGCTGCTGCCTTTGCTACGGTCCTTCGGATCTTGACCTGGCCTCTAGATCTAGCTTCTGAGGCTTAAATCTATGATGGCTCCTCCCCTTGGGTTTCCGTGAGGTCCCGTGTTGGTATGCCTGAAATAAATTCTTCTTGACCTTCGCTAAGTGTGTCACTATTGCTGGCAGCTAAAACTAGCCAGTGGCTTCTTCAGGAGTCAGCTCAGCAGCTTTCCTTCTACTATGGACTACACTAGTGTTATCCAAACTGTCAGTCAGTTCAACTGGGGTAAGAAGCTTGCACCAGAATGTGAATCAACACGCTGCTTCCTTCATCAAGAAAGTTTTGTTGCGAATTTCAGCTGAGTCAAAATGTGTATTTAGTGATGTAATAATAGATTTACATTCCCTTGCAAGTTCTTTGTCTCGTTAACAGTAACCACCATTGTGAGGACTGACAGCTGATCCACAGATCTCACTTAAAGTAGCACTGGCTGTTAGCCCACTTCCAGCTATCCTGTCTCCCACCTTCACCTTTCCCAGCCTCTCGTAATCACTAACCTGCACTCTACTTCTACAAGATCAACTTTTTTAGCTTCCACATGTAGGTGAGATTATGAGTAGTTGTCTTTGTGCACCTGGCCTATTTCACTTAACATTGTCCTCCAAACTTGTCCATGTTCCTGCAAATAACAGGATTCCTTCTTTTTAATGGCCGAATAGTATTGCTTAGTGTATGTATTCCATGGTGTGTGTATATGTGTGTGTATATGTGCACCACATTTTCTTTATCCATTCGTCTCTTGTTGGCCACTTACATTGATTCCATATCTTGGCTATTGTGAATAGTGCTGCAAATAAACTCAGAAGTGCAGATATCTCTATAATATATCAAGTTCCTTTCTTTTAGATATATGCCCATTAATAGGATTGCTGGATCACATAGTAGTTCTAGTTTTAGCTCTTTGAGAAACCTCCATACTGTTTTCCATAATGGCTGTACTAGTTTACACTCCAACCAACACTATATAGGAGTTCCCCTTACTCCACATCCTGTCCTGTACTTGCTATGTTTTGTCTTTTTGGTAATAGCCATTCTAGCTGGGGTGAGTTGACATTGCAATGTGGTTTTCATTGGCATCAGTCTGATGATTAATAATGTTGAGCTTTTTTTTTTAACCACATACCTGTTGGCCATTTCTATGTCTTCTTTTGAGAGATGCTTTTCAGATTCTTTGCCCACATTTCAGTTGGATTATTATTTGTTTTGTTTGAGTTCCTTGTATATTCTGGACATGAATTCCTTGTCAGATGAACAATTTACAAATATTTTATCTCGTTTTGCTGGTTGCCTCTTCACTCTGTTGATTGTTTCCTTTGCTGTGCAGAAGCTTTTTAGTTTCTTATAACCCCATTTATCTATTTTTGCTTAAGTTGCCTGTGTTTTTGAGATCTTCTCCATAAAATCTTTGCCCAGACCAATGTCTTGAAGCATTTCTCCAGTGTTTTCTTCTGAAAGTTTCATGGTTTGAGTCTTACATTTAAGTCTTTAACCCATTTTGAGTAGATTTTTGTACATGGTGAGAGATAGCAATCTAGTTTCATTCTTCTGCATATGAATATCCAGTTTTTCCAGCACCATTTATTGCAAAGACTTTCCTTTCCCCAATGAATGTTCTTGGCGTCTTCATTAAAATTCAGTTGGCTGTAAATACGTGGATTTATTTCTGGGTTCTCTATTCTGTTCCAGAGTTCTAGTGTTCTATAGCACTGTAGGATGACTATAATTAACAACAATTTATTGTATATTTTCAGATACCTAGAAGAACAGCTTGTGCATGTTCACATCACAAAGAAATGAGAAATGTTTGAGATATGAATATGCCAATTACTCTGATTTGATCATTACACATTGTATACATGTATCGAAATATCATACTGTACCTCATAAACATGCATAATTAGTATGTGTCAATTAAAAATATTAATAAAAGCAAAAAAAAAATGTAGTATTGGCCTAAAGTTTTCCTAGGCTAAGAGAACTCTAAGGATGTGACTGGTTCTGCTCTCTTCCATCTTTTCTTCACAGAATGCAGAAACAGAGCAGGAGAGAGGAACATTTTTTGCATTAGAATGATGGTGCTAGTCTATATACAATATACCACTTTCTTTTTAATCATAGGGAAATAGTTTTTTTTCCCACTTTACCATTAATTTTGCCCTTTGAAGTCAAATCCTGTGCTAAGTCCAATTTGCCAGAATGGTCTTCTGAAATACTTTTCTTGGCCTATTTCTAATGCAAAACTGCCTCGGTCACTGAAATGAATCAATCACATGCACTTGTTTGCTACATTTACCAGAGGGAAACATTAAAAAAACATGAAAAATCAGATTCATAAGACTTAAAGCAGAAACATAACACAGCTTTGCTGTGCTCCCTCTTCCCGGGGACAGGGAATGGATAGATCTGGGAGTAGTTTTAAAATTGGGACATTTCTTTTAGGTAAAAGGAAGAAGTCTTCACTTTACTTGGTGGGTCTGTTAAAATTTTTCACAACAGTGTGCTGTCAAGTACCTCAAGGCATCTGCTAAAGACAGGAGGACACTTCTTACTCCAAATGAAACCGGGAATGGAAATGGCAATGAGTTAATTAAAAAGCATTAAGTTGAGGCCTTCCAGGGTTCATAACACTGTATCGGGCACATACGTATGAAAGGAGAGAGTCAATTCATTACAGGAATTAGAAATAAGCAGACAAAAATATATTCCAGAAACTCACCGAAATGAGACAGAAACTATATAAATGCCAAAAGTATATTTTCTTCAAACCCTGAAAATAGATGTGTTGACTTTTCTTGGAAACAGTTCTTTTAAACTGTTGGAAGACATACAAGTAAACCCAAAACTAATAAAGGGGCCTGTGTTGGAAATGAGGCCTAATAGTAAGCATTTTGGGGGGTTATTAAATTGTTCTGTGCTCCCAAATGCTTTCTTAAAGTATGTGTTATTCATTAAAACTAAATGTGTACCACGAACTGGGCCAAAGAGAAGCATCCAAATTCTCAACGTGCACTTGAAAAGATTGGGTCCCTCTGCGATCTTTGCCAGTTTTGATTCACGCCACTCCAGGATTCTCCTCACTTCCAGCTTTCCTATGAACAGTTACTTTACATGGTATCTGCCTTCCTTATAGGACAGTAAGGGATGAGCCTTAAAGATAAAATGCTCTTCCACATATTCACTTAATAAGTTATTACGAAGGACTAATCGTTGCCATGTAATCATTGCTACATATCCCTTAATGGACACACAGACCAGGTCCCAGCTCCCGTAGAGCTTACACTGTGTATAACTGTGAAAGAAACCACATGGACAAAGGGAGAGTCCTGTTCACACAGCATTCTAAGGATAGAACTCACCTCCCACCTGATCTGAGTATTTCAGAATCTCAATGGCAATTTTAGTCGGAGACTATCTGGTTCAGATTTATCCCTGTAACCTCATCCACAGGTGTCATTTAAGTTTATTGTATTTTTATTTTCCGACATCATTCATTCATTCACAATGAGTCACAGCACGTAGCCAGCATGGGGCAGAGCATCTTGGAGGGCAAACAAGCGATGCCCTGGCTCTTCCTAACGTGTCCTTTCAATAACCTGTTGACATTCTGATATTCGTTCCTTTGTTTGTAATTTGTTTTGCCTTTTCCCCCGTGATGTATTTTTAATGTTGGTGTTTTGAAGTTTCACAATGATATCACTAAGTTTGAATCTTTTATTATTTATTAAGATAGACATTTGTTGGGCCTTTCTAGGAGGGGAGTGTGTCTTTGAGGTCTTATAAATGTTTTGATATTACTTATTTAATAAATATCTCTGCTCCATTGGGTTTTTCGTTTTGTTCTTCTGGAATTTCTAATAGTCTGATGTTATATTTCCTAATGTAGTTCCCTAATTTAAAAATATATATATTTTTTCTTTCATATTTTTATATCACTGTCTTTGGTTATATTTTCCTGAAGATTGTCTGGGCTTTATTTTTCAAGACTTTCACTAAATTTTTAATTCAGTTTAATTTCACTTCAAAAATCATCTTATCGTGTTCCTTGTTTCTTCCTTCTGGTGTCCTATTTTGTTTTGTTAACATATATAAGGTCAAGCCAGTTTGCAGGGATAAATAGACAAGGGACCAGGATTAAGACAAGGCAAATGAGACAGTCTCCTCTCATGCCGAATTTAAGGTGGCACCAAAAAACTCAGCAATCAAGAAAAATACTGTTCTTAATATCTTATGTTTTTATTTTTTTTTATTTTTTGAGACGGAGTCTTGCTCTGTTACCCAGGCTGGAGTGCAGTGGCACGATCTCGGCTCACTGCAAACTCGCCTCCCGAGTTCATGCCATTTTCCTGCCTCAGCGTCCCAAGTAGCTGGGACTACAGGCCCGCTACCACGCCTGGCTAATTGTTTTTGTATTTTCAGTAGAGACGGGGTTTCACCGTGTTAGCCAGGATGGTCTCGATCTCCTGACCTCGTGATCCGCCCGCCTCGGCCTCCCAAAGTGCTGGGATTACAGGCGTGAGCCACCGCGCCTGGCCTAATATCTTATTTTTTAAATCAAAATTAATGTAAAAATGCATGATGAACAAAATTTCAAAATTTTCAGTAAGGGTAGCCCCAGTAAAATTGATGTGCCAAGCCATACTAAAGGCAAAGTCAAAAGGAAACATCAGTATATTGATCCTGTCTTTATTTAAAATTGTGATATTTCGTTCAGTAGGTGTCTTTTGAAATTAATTTTTTTAATGTTATATTAAGGTATTATTTATCATGGTTACTGAGTTTTTTGGCACACTTTTACACTTAGGGCTGGAAATGAATGCCTCATTTGACTCATTCCCTTCATCATAGTCCCATCCCTAAATGGACACAAATATATAATGACTCAGCAGCTGCAGCTTCTCTTTCACAAAGCGGTTGAACTAGAATATGATTCAGCCATAAAAAAGAAGGGAGTGCTGAGGCGGCTCATGAATAAACCTTGAAAACATTATACTGTAATAGACATAAAATTATATGATTCCATTTATAGAGATATCTAGCATAGGCAAATCCATAGAGACAGAAAGTAGATTAGTGATTTCCAGGGACTAGGAAGAGGAAGAATGAAGAGTGACTGCTTAATGGGTACAGAGTTTCCTTTAGGGGTGATGAAAGTGTCCTACAACTAGGTTGTGGTAATGGTTGCACAATATTGTGAAGGCACTAGTTAATAATAATGGTAAATTTTATGTTATTTGTATTTTGCCACAACAAAAAAAAAAATTGGAGAGAGCAAAGGGAGCTAAGCAGAAGCAAGGTTTCTATACTTCACTTTTAAGTGGTTAAACATTGATACTAGCAGATAAGGAACATATTCCTTTGTACATATTACTAAGGTACAAAATTACCTTGTCTTCATTCTATCTATACTAATTCCTTTATCAAAGGGTTGCTTGGCCACACTCTTTTTTTGTTCTTTGTATGGCTAGGCTGCAAACTTTACATTCTGTTTTCCTTTAAATTATGAATTCCATACTTAAGCACTGCTCTCCTTTCTCATTTTATTGTAAGCAGTTAAAAGAAGCCACACAGCTCCTTCAATATTTTATTTAGAAATTTCTTTCAGCAGATATTCTACTTCATTGCTCTTAAGTTCTGCCTTCTACAAAGCCCTCAAGCCTAAACACAATTAAGATAAGTTCTTTTCTGCTTTATAACATGGATGGCTTTGTTCCAATTTCCAATATCTTGTCCCTCATTTCCACTTAAGAATTCATCCAAATGGCCTTTACTGTCCATTTTTCCACCAACATTCTGGTCATGAACACTTTGTAATCCCTAAGAAGATTCAGGCTCTCCTTACACCTCTTGTTCTCCTTCTGAGTCATTACCAGAATCACCATGCCATGTATGGCAATCTAATCTAGGCATTTTATAGACTGCTCCTTGAAATTCTTCCAGCTTCTACCCATTACTCAGTTCCAAAGCCAGTTGCACATTTTCAGGTATTTGTTACAGCAACAGCCGCACTTGTCTATGCCAATTTTCTATCTTAGTTTATTTTGTGCTGCTGTAACAGAGTATCACATACTGTGTAATTTCTAATAAACAGAAATTTATTTCTCATGATTCTGGAGGCTGGGAAATCTAACACTGAGGAGCTGGCATCTGGAAGGGCCTTCTTGCAGCATCATCCCATGGTGGAAGGTGGAAAGGCAAGACAGTGTTCACTCATGTGCATGAAGAGAGAGAGGAAGAGAGAGAGAGAGAGAGAGCAAGATGGGACTGAACTCGTTTTTATAAGAAACTGACTCTCAAGATAACATATCCACACTCATGATAATGACATTAATGAGGGAAGAGCCCTCAATACCTAATCACCTCTTTTTTTCTTCTTCTTCTTTTGAGATGGAGTCTTGCTCTTTTGCTAGGCTGGAGTGCAGTGGCATGATCTCAGCTCACTGCAACGTCTGCCTCCCAGATTCAAGCGATTCCCCTGTCTCAGCCTCCCGAGTAGCTGGGACTGCGTGCACCACCACGCCAGGCTAATTTTTTGTATTTTAGTAGAGACAGGGTTTCACCATGTTGGCCAGGATGGTCTTGATCTTCTGACCTCGTGATCCACCTGCTTCAGCATCCCAAAGTGCTGGGATTACAGGCGTGAGTCACCGCGCCCAGCCATCTAATCACCTCTTAAAGTTCCCACTCTCAATACTGTTGCAATGGAGATGAAGTTACCAACACACAAACTTTGAAGGGCACATTCAAACCATAGAGTAACTTCATTCATAATAGCTGAAATCTGGAAACTACCCAAATGTTCTTCAGTTTGTGAATGGTTAAACAAAATGGCACATTCACATCTGACATACAAGTCAGCAATAAAAGGGAACAAACTCCTTTTACATTCGACAACTTGTATAAACCTCAAGTTCATAACAGTTGTATAAACCTCAAGTGAGTGAAACTAGCTGATCTTAAATTTACATACTGTATGATTTTAAGGATAACAGTCTCAAAACAAAATTATTGAGGTGGAGAACAGATTAGTTAGCTACCAGAGGTTAAGATAGGGTGAAGATGGGGGGAATAAAAAAGTAGTACAAAGAAGCTTTACGGTGCTTGTGCAATTTTTATCTTGATTATGATGGTCCATACAAGAAATTATACACATGATAAAATTAGGTAAACCTATATGCATGCTCACAGTAATGAATGCGTATGTAATTGACAAAATCTGAGTAAGCTCTGTGGATTGTTCCTGGTTTTATATTATACTACACTTGTGTGAGATGTTACCATTGGAGAAGGCTGAGTGAAAGGTTCAGTGAATCACTTGTACATTTCTGTGTATCTATGAATCTATAACCATTTCAACATTTAAACATATATTAAGACATAAGTAAATGGACAGGAAAGGTATACCAGATATATATCTATATACCAAAAAAGTTGCCATAATATTAATATTGGAGAAGGTAGAATTTATGTCACAAAATTAAGACAAAGAAGAGAACTTCATTATGCTAAAATGAGTATTTACAATATGCAATTATGATTATGAACATATATCCTCCCAATAACATAGATTCAGCATTTATTAATTTAAAAGACTTCAAAAGACACAAAGAGAAAAAGAAATGCACACTTAGTTTGAACTTTAATTCACCTTTCCCAGTCAATGATGATCAGTGACAAAAAAAAAAGCAAAATTTCAAAGGAACTAAATTATACAATAAAGTTGTTATATTTAAAATTACATACTCTGAAAATAGAGAAAAAGCTGGTTTTCTAGTGCCCACAGTCCAGTCTTAAAAATTGACCTTAAAAATTGAGACTACAAAGAAAACATTGACATATTCTAAAATGTCAAATAGTACAGACCATAGTGCAAAAAAACTAAAATTAGTTTTATTTTCATTATTAGTTTAATTATGATCTCTGATCATAGTGCAACAAAACTAAAAATTAACAGCAAGATCATGAAACTCATAGATCAAAAAGGAAATGCCAACCAAAATGTTTTCTAATTCAAACATCACTTTAGAATAATTAGATAATGCTAAATAAACCTGCTCAAAGTTCACAGCCTTAAATAATGTCAGTAGATGAGAATGAAACGATTTAACTAGAAAATTTTGAAAAAAAAAAAACAGAAAATTTAAACCAAATGAGAACAGAAGGAAAAATTAATGAAGATAGCAAAATTTGAAAACAGAAAAATACTAAAATTAATAAAAATTTTCAAAACCTAAAACTGTTTAAAAACTAATAAAACTGATAAATCAAAAGATAATCTAAAAAAGAAAAAAGTACAATTGTACAAAATAAGAGAAGAGAAAATTAGCTACATAAATTAGGATATTAAAGAAAAATCCTGGCCGGTCATGGTGGCTTACTCCTGTAATCCCAGCACTTCGGGAGGTCAAGGCAGACGGATCATCTGGCATCAGGAGTTTGAGATCAGCCTGGCCAACGTGTTGAAACCCTGTCTCTACAAAAACACAAATTAGCTGGGCATGATGGTGGGTGCTTGTAATCCAAGCTTCTTGGGAGACTGAGGCAGGAGAATCTCTTGAACCCGGGAAGCAGAGGATGCAGTAAGTCAAGACTGTGCCATTGCACTCCAGTCTGGGCAACAGAGTGAGATTCTGTCTCAAAAAAAAAAAAAAAAAAAAAAGGAAAATCCTAAGATACAACTTTGTTCAACTCTATGCCATATGTTAAAACCTGGGTAAACAGACTAGCTCCAGAAAAAAATTGTTTAGCAAAATTGACCTCAGAAGAGACAGAAAATCTCAATAGACTGATTTTCATAGAATACGGTAAATTTGAAAAAAGTGCTATATCCAGATGGTACCACAGGAAATTAGCCAAGTCTATAAAAAGCAGATAATTTATTTAACATTCCAGAACATAGAAAAAGAAGTGAAAGTTTAAAATTCATGTTATGAGGCAAGCATAATTGTGATATCAAAATTGATGAGCGAAAACAATGAATTTCAAAAAAATCTAAAAGAAAATATTAGCAGGCAGAGGTAGCATCATAAAAGAATATAGTATGTCCACGTGGGATTTATTTCAAGATTTTAAGGATGTTTTCATATGAAGAGAACAATTAATTAAATTCAGGACATGTATTGATCTGAGGGAAAACATACATACATACACACATAGTTTTCTACAACAACTAAAAAGCATTTAACAAAATATAACATCTGTTTATAAAAGAAATAATCAACGATTACTTTTGAAAAATGATTCTAAAATTGCTCATTCATTCCGTTTACCTCATTTTTTAATGGGACAACATTAGAAGCATTCCTACTGAAGTCGGGAATAAGACAAGAATACTCTGTAGTGGTTGTGATTTTTGTTTGCTGTGTTTTCAAACTAGACAGGTCAATCCTAACGTTCATGTGCCAAAATTAGTACAAGTAGGAATATTCTAAAAATAAAAAGTAATGATAGTGTTCTTCAGGCATTAAAAGTTGCACTAAAGTTTTAGTAATTAAAAACAGAGTATTATTGATGCATGAATAGACCAATGGAACAGAATTTTAAAAATTTGGAAATACATTCTAATATAAGATACTTTAATATATAACAAAGGTTTCACCCAAATCAGTGTGGGAAAAAAATGATCCATGTTGTAAATAGAATGAATGGGCATGATGTGTGTGGGGAAAAAATTAATTTGATTCCATACCTCATATGATACCCAGAATGAATTATAAATGCATCAAAAATGATATGCAATAATCTAGCTCATAAAAACTATATGAACATATAGCATTGTATTTTACAAACTTATATTGGGAATGGTCCGTCTAATTATTACACTAATCCAGAAACTCTTAAGGAAAAGACTGTTAAATTAAGGATATAAAATTCCAAAACTTTATTATGGCAAAGAACACTAAAAGTAAAGTTAGAACACAAATGAAAATTTAGAAGCAAAAGACATATTACGGACAAAGAGCTAATCTCCTTAATATAAAAAAATGATCCTAGAAATAGGAGGAAAAAAGACCACTAAAATGTAAATAAGTGGAAATAGGTACTAAAACTTCAAAAAAAAATTTTTTTTTTTGAGATGGAGTCTCACTCTGTCACCCAGGCTGGAGTGCAGTGGCACAATCTCGGCTCACCGCAAGCTCAGCCTCCCGGGTTCAAGCCATTCTCCTGCCTCAGCCTCACGAGTAGCTGGGACTACAGGCACCCGCCACCATGCCTGGCTAATTTTTTGTATTTTTAGTAGAGACGGGGGTTTCACCATGTTAGCCAGGATGGTCTTGATCTCCTGACCTCGTGATCCGCCTGCCTCAGCCTCCCGAAGTGCTGGGATTACAGGCATGAGCCACCGCACCCAGCCAACTTCAACTATTTTTTTAAAACATAACAAAACATAGAAAAGTGGGCATAAGATACAGCAGAGAATTTATGAGAAATGAAATAAAAATTGCAAGTAAAGGTATGAAATGACATTTCATCTCACTCACTGGCATTTCATGGTGAGATGGAAATGATAGTGGTTATCAATATGAAGCTAGCTAATAAGAGAGAAACTAAGAAATGTTTAGAATTAGAATGCCCTGTGGATTTGTCAGAAGAAAGGAAGTTCCCCAGAAATCCACAGAAGTGTTAGGAAGATACAAATCACAAGGAATGAAATGGGATATTAAGATAAAAAGCAACCACTGAAAGTGAGAGGTGACTTTTGAATAGTAGACTGGGATACCTTTGAATGGAGAATCTGTTTTCTTAAGCACATTTTGTGAAAACAACCATATGCAAACGCTTCTACAGCATTCTTTTGGTGCATGTGGGAAGGGAAGTCTTCTACTGCTTATGTATGAGTAGTAATTAGAGGGGAGGTCTTAAAAACAGCAATTGCTCAGTCCATTAGTAGAGTTTGCAGGCTTGCAAGGCTTAAAGTATACCAGCCACCAAATTCTATTTCTGGATGTGCCTCCAACTCCATGTAAATTCTGAAAGAAAGTTATCCCTTTTCCTGCTCCTGTCTCCTATGTTAGATTGCAAGAAAGTGCTTCAGACATGACAAGTTCTTACCAGGGGAATGGCATTCACAGGTAAAGAGGAAGCAGTTATCAGAAGCTTTAGCACAAGTGAAACAGGCATTTCAAAGGGTTTTCAGAACCTAACATTGAAGTGAAACATTAGTTTCTCCATCTATAGATTCTAAGCTCAGCAGCTGGAAAGCTGAATGGTAGGTGCTTTATCTTTAAGGACTATTTCCAACAATATAATTGAATCTCATAAAGCTATTGTTCAGCATAAGATGCCAGACCCACAAGAGCACATATAATGTGGTTTCATTTGTATGAAGCTTAAGAACAGTCAAATTAATCTATGACATTATCACACAGGAGATATGTTACTTGTGTACAGCAAAAATAAAATTCTAAGGCTCCCCAACCTTCTGAATGGACCCCTCCTCTCAGCCAAGGGCATTCCAAAGTTAACCTGAAAAGCTTTTTCTGTTCAGGCCATTGATATTGCTTGGCTGTGTCCCCACCCAAATCTCATCTTGAATTCCCACGTGTTGTGGGAGGGACCTAGTAAGAAGTAATTGAATCATGGGGCCAGGCCTTTCCCATACTGTTCTTGTAATTGATAGTGAATGAGTCTCACGAGATCTGATGGTTTTAAAAAGAGGAGCTTCCCTGCAGAAACCTTTTTTTTTTTTTGCCTGCTGCCATCCATGTATGATGAGACTTGCTCCTCCTTGCCTTCCACCATGATTGTGAGGCCTCCCCAGCCATGTGAAACTGTAAGTCCAATAACCCTCTTTCTTTTGTAAATTGCCCAGTCTCAGGTATGTCTTTATCAGCAGTGTGAAAATGGACTAATACAGCCATAATGGAAGCGGGAGTTGGATGTGCCTCATTATGCCCTCCTCCCTTTTGGAATTCAGGAAGGGCCAATCAGCATTTACAATCTATTGTCTCTGAAGCTTGATACTTGGAGGCTTCATCTGCATGATAAAACCTTGGTCTCCACAACCCCTTATTGTAACCTAGGCATTCCTCTCTATTGGTAACTCTTTCAACCAATTGCCAATCAGAAAATTTTTAAATCTACCCGTGACCTGGAAGCCCATGCTTCAGGTTGTCCCACTGTTCCAGATCAAATCAACGTAAATCTTACATGTGTTTGATTGATGTTTCATGCTGCCCTAAAATGTATAAAAGCAGGCTGTGGCAGGACCATCTTGGGCATATGCTCTCAGAATCTCCTGAGGGCTGTGTCATGGGCCATGGTCACTCATATTTGGCACAGAATAAATCTCTTCAAATATTTTCAGAGTTGGAATCTTTTTATTGGCACTTGGGAGAGGAATATGACTGAACAGGTCATACACGGTCTTCTGGGTACTGTGTTTTAAAATATACGTGTCCCAGTCACATGTGTGTTCACTTTGAAAATTCATTTCCTACACACTTGTGATTTGTGCACTTTTCTATATGCGTGTTAGACTTGAAGAAAAAGGTTTTAAAATGAGATAACATTTTTTATTTTATCTGGCTGGCAATTATTCAAAATATTGGATAGCATGCATTGTTAGGCTACAGGGGAAGTGTGACTCTTAGACATTACTGGTCAGAGAATAAATTGCTATTAAGTCTGTGAAAGGAAAATAAATCTTGGGACCCCAAACACACTAAACCAAAAGGAAAGGCCAAGCTAGGAACTGGGTTGCACAAACGTGCTTCCATTTTGCTCCTAAATAAGATAGTTACAAAGATTTTTTTTTTAAGTTACATACCTTTCTCACGATTTGCCCAAGATCTTGTGGGCTCCATGATCTTTACCGTAAAACAGTTCTGCTGAATTCCACCCTGGCAATGTAAAGTGATAGCTTATCTTCACAGGTACAGGACAAAGGACAGGACTCAAAGTCATACCTCTCCTCACCTGAGACAAATGCGTATCTGATTGCTTCCTTTGTCCTATGCTTCCTTTATATTACGTAAAAATGCAGATTCACTGAGCTAGAGGAAGGCACAAGGGAGTATTCCTCTACCCACCTTGCACATGTAAATTGTGTATTCAGTGAAAGGCTGACCAAAGACTCAAAAGGATACAGTGGCTTGCCTCTAGAAAAAGCGTGGGCCACCACTTTTCCTGTGGATGTATGATCTTTCCTGGGTGTGTCCTTAACCTTGGCAAATAAACCTCCTAAAATGAGTGAGACTCACCTTGATAATTTTATTTGATTTATAAGCCCAACAAAGATGATTTGGGAAAGTATCCAGCATCCAGCAATTTTACTTCCAGAAATTTATCCTAAGGCTATTCTTGCACACATGTGAAATTCTGTATCTATCAGGTTATTCATTATAGCATAATATATACTAGCAAAAGATCAAAAACAATTTGAATTTTCTTCAATGCAAAAAAAAAGATGAATCAACTGTGGCTCATCTATGTATCGAACCGCTATGCAGCTGTTAACAAAGAATAAGGAGGCCAGGCCTGGTGGCTCACATCTGTAATCCCAGCACTCTGGGAGGCCGAAGCAGGTGAATCACCTGATGTCAGGAGTTCGAGACCAGACTGGCCAAAATGGTGAAAACCCTTCTCTATTAAAAATACAAAAATTAGCCAGGTGTGGTGGAGCATGCCGGAAACCGCAGCTACTTGGGAGGCTAAGGCAGAAGAATCGCTTGAACCTGGGAGGCAGAGGTTGCAGTGAACTGAGATTGCAACACTGCACTCTAGCCTGGGTGACAGAGTAAGACTCTGCCTCAAGAAAGAAAGAGAGAAAGAAAGAACGAAAGAAAGAAAGAAAGGAAGGAGGAAGGAAGGAAGGAAGGGGGGGAGGGAGGGAAGGAAGGAGGGAGGGAGGGAGGGAGGGAAGGAAAGGGAGGAAAGAATAAGGAAGATACTATGCATTAATAACAAAAGTCCTTTAAGATATATTTTAACTGGAAAGAGCAAGCTACTAAAATCCACATAGTATGTTCCCATTTGCATGAGAAAGTGGCATTGATAATATGTATCTGTATTAAGTTGCATAAACATGAAATTCTTGGGAAGGGTAAACAAGAAACATAATCGTTGTCACCTGGCTGGGAGTGGAGGATGGGAACTAAGAAGATGAAGGTCTTTCTGTATTTATTGTACCATTTTATAGTTTTGATGCTCAAAACATGTAAATGATTTATCTGTTCCAATGACTACATTGTAAAAAATTATTTGAGGGGGAAAAAAAATTTTTTAAATGTGTGACATATGTCCAAGTTTCCAGAGAGTTGGGACTCACACCTGTGTCTTTTTGATGTCATTTCAGGTAGCCATCAGACAGCTGGTGGGGCTGTCTACTGTCCTAACCTCTCCCTAACCTATTTTACTGCTGAAATAGGCTAAACAGGCTGAAGAGTGAAAAAGGCTAGGGACAGGCTAAAGGGTAAGGCTGAAACAGGTTAGGAATAGGCTGAAGACCACTCTTCTCCCTGTGCTAGGAGCAGGATAGAGAGGTGAGTAGGCTGATGAAATCCTTTTTTATCTTTGGAACCATAGATTGTTACCTTTGGAAATCCTTGAAGTCAGGATTGCCTTAGCTTTCCAGCGGGGTACCAGAGGACAAGGAAACCTGATGCTGGTTAAGATGAAGCAGTTCACCTTGGCCCCTGGACCACTGTTTAGAGTCATGCCACTGCCTCTCTCAGCTGCCCGCAACCCACCTACCCCCCTCCCCACTTCAGAGCTGGGCTTTTAACCTAGAAGCCATTTTATACGCACAGCTTCTCTGCCTTCCCTTCCCACCTCCCCCCGCAATTCACTGTTCACTGCACTGCCCACTACTCTCCCTCGGGCCACAGAAAAGCATGGCCTGCTCAGCCCATGGCTTAATTTTTCATAATTTTTAAAGTTTATTTTTATTTTTATAGATTCAGGGCTATATTCACAGGTTTGTTACATGTATATATTACTTAGTGGTGGGGTTTGGGCTTCTAGTGTACCTACCACCCAAGTGGTGAACATTATACCCAATAGGTAATTTTTCAACCTTTACTTCCTCCCACCATCTCCACCTTTTGGAGTCCCCAGTATCTGTTAAGTCCCTAGACACGTGTTTCTGAGCTGCTCTTCCAGCCTTGTGATTCTGGGATCCACAATTTCACAACCGGGTCTTTCTATATAATTGTGAAACACTTGATTTCTTCTTAAGAGCATAAATGTGAATGAAGTCTATATCCATACATTCAAAAATATCTGTAATTCTCATTCACTATTGCACAGATATTTTCCTTTTTGCAAATAAGCCTGTCTCATCTCACCCTTACAAGGTTTTGATGGGACTAATTCCATGTTCCTTAGAACCATGCCACTCCAAGTGTGGCCTGTAAAGGGATCAGCAGAATTAGCATTGCCTGTGAGCATGTTAGAAATGCAAATTCTTGGACCCCATTCTAGACCTTCTGAATTAGAATCTGCATTTTAACAAGATGCCCAGGTGATTTGCATGCACTTAGCAGCTTGAGAAGCCTGCCCTAAAAAAACATGTTGTATGCTTAAAAGATCCAATTAGGGGAAAAGGCTGGGGAGCAGGGGAGAAGGGAAGACTATTCGTGTATCTGTTTCTGCAAAACACTCTTCACTCTTGAAAACAGGTGCTGCACATGGATGCCTTGACTCGCTTATAATGAAAGGTAAGCAGGCCACGGGAAATCATTCCCAGGTACTCCATATGGAGTGTTATGGAGAAAGTATGACTGAGCCAATCTAAGGATCCAAGGGAGACTGTCAGGAATTCAGCTTGTCAAAACTCTGGATCAAATGGAGATGGGGGTTGCCCACGAGAGCACAGCTGGGAGGAAAACATATTTCCTTTAAGAAAGAAATTTCCAGTATTCAGGTAAATCCACAGGAGATGGAGACTTTGGGATGCATAATGATGTTACCATCGGAAAGACAAACTGCAAAACCACTCAGCGTCTTTCCCAACAGCCTCCTGGAGGAAGGGGGAGTTTACTGAGAATCTCTAAAAATAAGAGGCTATCCGTACTGAAACTTATTCCAAGTACTGGGCTAGTCAAAGAGAGCCTGACCCAGGAATCTTGTGTCAGAAGTATTAAAGGAAGTAATGAAACAGAAGAGGAGATGCCCTCTAATGATGTTTGTGGTTGAAAGAATGAGAAAGGAAGTCAGAGTGATTGAAACACATTATGTCATCTTGCTTTCTTACATCTTCAGAAAGGAAGGAGTGAAACTAGATTAATCTGAATAAATGTTTTGTCTGATTACAAAATAAAATATATATATTCATTGTAAAAAATTTGGAAAATAACAGGTCAAACGAAACACAAAGTATTCATAATCTTATTACCCAGATTATATTTTGAGATGGAGCCATTTAGTTCTTTTATCTTTGTTTTTCTTAACTATTTTAAAGGTTTTTTTTTTTTTGTAACTGCACAACATAGGGATGCAAATATTCAAAAGTTCAAACAGTTTAGGAGTATACAGGATAAAAAAAGAAAGTCTTTCTTCACCCTCATTCTCCCTAGCCCTCTCTTCTACTCAGGCGATGCTATAAAAAGCCTTTATCTATTTGCATTCTTATATATACATACACAAACATATTGCCTGGGATAGTTTATTCGATACATATGTGGATTCATACTCTTCTCATATTGTTCTGCATCTTGCTTTCATCCTTTTAACCATATGTTTTGAAGAGTTTTCCATGCTGGCACATAGAAACCATCATACTCATTAAACTGCTGCATAGTATTCCATCATATATATATATATATATATGATATATATATTTATATATCTATCACAATTTACTTAATCCTTTTCCTACTGTTACTTGGTTTAATTATTCCCCTTCTTCAATATTATCGTTCAAAAGGCAATGACATCTATAGAGATGCCTCCATGCACATATGTGAATATTTGTGTAAGATAAAACCCTAAAAGAATAATTCCCAGCACAGTCTCTGTTTACATTTTTGATAATGCCTTCCAACTTTCCCTCCAGTCAATGACAATTTATAATCACATTAATTGAGTATTCATGGAGAGTATTCCCAATTCCCAGACTCTCAAACAAGTGATTGAAAGTATTCATTTCCCACATTCTGTCCTGTGACGCAGTGAAGGACATGCCATCCCGAAATAAGCCAAATTGATATATTGGTTATTTCAAGTTGACAACATTAGAGAAATTGTAGTTTCATAAAAGGCTAGTGGACCTGTCTCTTTCTACATGCAGCAAGCTGTAAAGATTCCTCTAAGAGGGATGCCCTTCATGTTCCAGAATGAGAAAATAACCCTAATTACCGGCAACTGGGAATTGAGGGCTGCAATGGACCTGAATAAAAATATTTACTGAAGTAACCCTTATCTTCCACTAGTTTTACACCTCTTCCCATATGTCCTAGTGATACTTCTGGAAATATACTTCCCTAGCCAGATCACCTTTATCCTATCATTTTTTTCTCCAATTAATTGTTCTTGGTCTAAAAAGTATAAAAACATCTATTAAACTGAAGAGCTTCGGCACAGCAAGAGAAACTACCATCAGAGTGAACAGGCAACCTACAGAATGGGAGAAAATTTTTGCAATCTACCTATCTGACAAAGGGCTAATATCCAGAATCCACAAAGAACTTAAACAAATTTACAAGAAAAAAACAAACAACCCCATCAAAAACTGGGCAAAGCATATGAACAGACACTTCCCAAAAGAAGACATTTATGCAGCCAACAGACACATGAAAAAAAACTCACCATCACTGGTCATCAGAGAAATGCAAATCAAAGCCAGAATGAGATACCATCTCACAGCGGTTAGAATGGCAATCATTAAAAAGTCAGGAAACAACAGAAGCTGGAGAGGATGTGGAGAAATAGGAACGCTTTTACACTGTCAGTGGGAGTATAAACTAGTTCAACCATTGGGGAAGACAGTGTGATGATTCCTCGGGGATCTGGAACTAGGAATACCATTTGACCCAGCAATCCCATTACTGGGTAGATACCCCAAGGATTATAAATCATGCTACTATAAAGACACATGCACACATATGTTTATTGCGGCACTATTCACAATAGCAAAAACTTGGAACCAACCCAAATGTCCATTAATAATAGACTGGATTAAGAAAATGTGGCACATATATACCATGGAATACTATGCAGTCATCAAAAAGGATGAGTTCACGTCCTTTGCAGGGACGTGGTTGAAGCTGGAAACCATCATTCTGAGCAAACTATCACAAGGACAGAAGACCAAACACTGCATGTTCTCATGCATAGGTGGGAAGTGAACAATGAGAACACTTGGACACAGAGTGGGAACATCACACACATAGGGGCCTTTTGTGGGGTGGGGGACAAGGGGAGGGATAGCATTAGGAGAAATACCTAATGTAAATGACGAGTTACTGGGTACAGCAAACCAACATGGCACATGTAACAAACCTGCACGTTGTGCACATGTATCCTAGAACTTAAAGTATATATGTAAAAAAAATCTTGCTTTGGCCCCTTCCTCAGACTTCACTGTCTTATGAAGAGACAATTTAAATAAAAACAATTTCTTTGTTTTTCACTTGTTAATCTGCCTGGTGTCAATTTGGTTTGTAGATCCAGTTGAAGAGTCCACGTAACAACTAAGGGGAGTTGGAGGTAACCTCTGGCTCCCCTATGTTACTTTTCCTAAAACATTGCCAATCTAGTCAGTCAAATTGTATCTTCAGTCATCTAATTTGCTTGTCCTCCATTTTGAATGAGGTTGACCAGAATTTTTTTGTACATTTGTGGTCATTTTTAGTCCTGCAAATTGCTGGTTCAATCCAATGCCATTTTTCTAATGGGTTGTCTTTTTGTATGGATTTGTAGGAGCTCTTTATATATTACAAAAAAAGTGTCCTTTTTTACCTTAATAATAGTTCTACCACCAAAAAATAGTAGAACTTGAGAGAATCACAATCTATTGAAGGTTAGAACAGATCATACTTGAAAGGCCATTTCATTCAAGAGAGCTCAGTCAAGTAAATGAGCTCCAATAAAAGGATAATGGGCTGGTCGCAGTGGCTCACGCCTATAATCCCAGCACTTTGGGACGCTAAGGTGGGCGAATCACGAGGTCAGGAGTTCAAGACTAGCCTGGCCAATATAGCAAAACCCCATCTCCACTAAAAATACAAAAAATTAGCCAGGCATGGTTGTGGGTGACTATAATCCCAGCTACTCAAGAGGCTGAGGCAGGAGGATCACTTGAACCCAGGAGGCGGAGGTTGCAGTGAGCTGAGATCGCACCATTGCACCCCAGCCTGGGCAACAAGAGCAAAACTCTGCCTCAAAAATAAATAAATAAATAAATAAATAAATAAATAAATAAATAAATAAAATAGCCAGGCATGGTGGAATGTGCCCATAGTCCCAGCTATTCAGGAGGTTGAGGTGGAAGGATCACCTGAGGCCAGTAGTTCAAGACCAGCTTGACCAATGTGGCAAAATCCTGTCTCTACAAACAATACAAAAATTAGCGGGGCATGGTGGTGCACATCTATAGTTCCAGCTACTTGGGAGGCTGAGGCACAAGAACCACTTGAGCCCAGGAGGCAGAGGTTGCAGTGAGCCAAGATTGCACCACTGCATTGCAATGTTTAAAATAAAAGAGAATTTAAAAAGAGACAGGAAAAAGAAATTAAGGACAACTATAACACTCTGAAATGAGTGCCCAAAGGTTTAGCACAACAGCCAGAAGTTGATTGCAAATTTAGTCTAAGTGTCCTCAAGCTAAAGTAAAGAGGCAAACACAATCAGAGCAAGATTCACATTATTTGCACAATTGAAAGAGATCAGTTACTCAAGTCAAGCATAGTTTCCCCAGCACTGAAGCCTCATAGAGGAAATACTGTGGGATAGGAAGAATATCATTTTGAGAGTAAATCTTATGGAGAAATTTGTACAGTTTTGTCTCCCTCAGTACTAATGTTGAAACAATAGAAAAGTCAAGTAAAACAATTTTTTAAAGTGCAGAACATTTTCTAAATTGAACGATGAATGTACGTTTGAAAATCCCCACAATAAAATGTTAGCAACAATAATAAACAACGGACAGATAGGTACAAATTTAATTGCTTCACGTGAAGCAGACCTTATAAATGAGAATATGACTATATAAAATGTATGATTTAAAGGGAAAGGGTATATCTTAGTCTGTTTTGTGCTGCTGTGACAGAATACCAGAGACTGAGTAATTAACAAAGAAAAGATATATTTGGCTAACTGTTCTGGAGGCCAGGAAATCCAAAATCAGTTGGTGATGGCCACTGTGCTGTCATCCCATAGTGGAAGATGGAAGCAAAAGAAAGCACTTGATATGGTTTGGCTATGTCCCCACTCAAATCTCATCTTCAATTGTAGCTCCCATAGTCCCCACATGTCATATGTCATGGGAGGAAGCCAGTGGGAGGTAATTTAAACAGCAGGGTGGGTTTTTCCTGTGCTCATCTCATGATAGTGAATAAATCTCATGAAATCTGATGGTTTTGTAAAGGACCGATACCCTGCATACACTCTCTTGCCTGCTGCCATGTAAAACATGCCTCTGCTCCTCTTTTACCTTCTACCATGATTGTGAGGCCTCCCGAGTCATGTGAAACTGTGAGTCCATTAAACCTCTTTTTCTTTATAAATTACTCAGTCTCAGGTATTTCTTCGTAGCAGTGTGAAATAGACTAATACAGCAAGTGTTCAAGACAGAGGGGGAAAAGGGCCAAATTAATCCTTTTTATCAGAAACCCACTCCCATGATAACTAATCCACTCCTATGATAATGGCATTAATACATTTGTAAAGGCAAAGCCTTTATCACTTCATCACCTCTTAAAGGTCCCATTTCTCAACACACGCATTGGAAGTAAGTTTCCAACACATAAACTTTTGGGGATACAGTAAAACTATAGCAGGGTATATTTGGCAAAAATACTCATAGGAATTTTTTAAATGATATTTTCTGCAAATGCATGTGGAATTTGAGTCTGTTTTCAGAGATAAGTGTGCAACTTTCTGGCATACCTCTGCTATTTATATAGAAGCACAGGTGCAGAGAGGATTCATTGGCTCAGGTGGGCCATGAAATGTACAGGAGTTATCTCAGGCTAAGGCTTATCAAAGGAAGCTAGCTAATGAAGGAAGACCTGGAGATATAATTTTCTCTTCTAAAAGGAGAAAGTTTGGAGCCCTCCTCTGCTCTTGCTCCTTGAGGCTTCTCATGCAGAAAGGGGACTGAGCTAATCAGTCACCTGGATTGTGGGCCACATTCTGAAGAACAGAGCTTCTGAAAGACAGTCAAGGACGGTGGATGAGGAAACAGCACTGTCTATTTCTCCTCTTCTACTCTTGAAGTCCAGTAGTGAACTTTTCTCAACTACCAGGCAGACTTGGAACTATGTAAATGCTATGAGATGACCAGGATGCTGGGCTGGGACCAGCTCAAAGCTAGGCACTGAGGGGGGACGTCTTAGATCCATAAGGATAAGGTAAAATAAAAAAAACTTGGGTGCAGGTTTTGAGATGGTATAGGCAAGTCGGACCTTATGTTTTTTGTTTTTTTGTTTATCTTGAGCTAATGAAGATCTAACTCAGTACATTTCAAAGTGGGGTGTTCAGAGCAGCCACAGCAATCCACCCTGGAAATGTGAGAAATGCAAATTTGAAGGCCCTGCCCTAGATCTACTACTCTGACAATGTGTCCAGAAATCTGTATTTTAATCAGGTTTCCAGATGATTCTGATGTATGCTCAAGTTTGAGAACCATGGATATAACTTGTAGAAGAAAAAGGTGCTTTCTCATGACCCACTCCACCTTATTCAAGTTTTTCATCAGAATGGGGCCAGCTAAAAATAGTGTTACTTTGTCTTCTATTTGCAGATTGTCACGCTGTGGTTACATCTGCTTCTCAGGCGTATTTCATGGAAGGGTGAGTGCTCTAGAAGTTTGATTTGGGGAATTGTGGCCCCTTGACCATAATATAATCTAATAGGACCCTGATCTTACCCTGGTTTTCCCAAAATTTATAAATGATTTGTCTCTAAAACAGCCAGGCTGGAGTATTTATAGCCTGAGGAAGCTAGCCACAGCACAGTTCTAAAAAAAAAAATCCGCAGTTTGCATCAGTAAATGCTGAAAAAATGTAAAGGCTCATCTGTTGCTAGAGGGGGAAAAAAAGGAAGAGAAAGAAAAGGGCAGAGAACTTCTCAGAATGAGATGTTCGATTTATTCAAGCTTGTAAATATAGAAATCCAGACTGCTGGTGAAACTCGAAATAGTAATTCTGCTCCCATCTAGCAAGGATGGAAGAAAGCATTTAGATCCACACTCTACCTATGTGGAAAAATCGTGAGACTGTGTGCTCCTAGCAGGTACCTGGAATTGGTGCTTGCATTTGGAGAATGCTGTGGCCAACTTCTCATTATACCGTGGTCAATCAAACACGCTTTGTCCCCGATGTTCAAGAGTTTGGCTCTGTGGGCAAATCTGTACCATTAAAGCCAGAGTTCATAAAGCAACTAGGGAAAGCTTCCATCTTAGTGCTCCCAACTGAAAAAGAGTGACTGATGGTTTAAGTATTTTTATAACTAAAGAAAAAGTGATTAGTGGATTGAGTCAGAGTCGCATAAAAGAAAATTTGAGCTCTGGACCGCTTGCTTGTGATTTATTTATTTCTATCATGCAGTTGCCAGTGCTATTAAAATAATGTCAAAGACATAATGATGAATTTAATAAGATACTGATGGTAGATCTGACAATGGGTTAGTGCCTATAGTGAAACATCAGGGCAAAGTGCATTAAAGCGTTGAAGTGACTCCAGGCAAACCAAGAAGCAGCCGTGAGACTTCCTTCAGATGCACTAAATGGCTGCTCTTCCGCTAAAAGCTCCCCAGCTCTTATCCTGGGATGATGGATCAGAACTGAAACATCTACGTCTAAGAGGGAACAAGGGAGTGCCCCAACAGGTCTAAACTAGATCAAACACATTACCGCCAATGTGCACACATCCTTAACAAAGCCAAGCTAATTATTAAAATGTGAAATATGGCCCAAAATGCATGCCAAGCAGAAATTCTACAAAGGACCAAACCAAGCCCCCCGTTTACTTAATTCCTAACTAAGTCTTCAAGTGAGCTGGTCTTTTCGTTTCATTATCAGGCTTTGTTCAATGCAGTCAATATCTAATTATGTTTTTAAAAGTTAAGTTTGGGATCTAAATTACCTGTAAATACAGGGATATTCTTAGGGATTTCTTTGGGATATAGTCCCATTATTTCTCATTCCTTTGCCTTGAGCTATGAGAAAAACAAATGGAAGCTTTAAAAGTTGTCTCAAAACACAATTTCTTCTAGACTATCTTTGGTCTTTGAGTTTTGAGAGTTCTCACAGTGGATTTGATGTGCTAGCTGTCTGTATTCATAACACTAAATGAGTAATTGGCAAGTGTCTCTTTTGCTTTGTGCTGTGGGTAGAGGAGAAGGGAAATGAAAGGGGCAATGGGGGAGAAGGTAGAAGGGAAAGAAGAAAATAGAAAGGGAGTAAGAGAGAAAAAGGTGGTGATAATTGAGTGGAAAAGTGAAAGAAGAAAGAAAAGAAAAAACAGAAAAAAAGGCAAAAAGATTAATTTCAACAGGTCTTGAAACAACCATTTCAGGAGGAGATAAGGAATCTGAGTGTTCCATAATTTCTTGTCCCGTTAACCAAACTCACCAATTACTCAACTTCTACCTTATTTTGACTATGAGGCTGAAACAAATTAAATGCATTCAATTCTGAGTTTAAAACCTAAATCTTGAATTTTGGATTTATGGAACCAAAAATGACCTGTAGCTAGACTACATACTTCCAAAGTTAGCTGTTGTTCAGTGGCATGTCAAGGGTGCCCATGAAGATACAAAACTTTTCACTGGTTGTTTCACAATACTCGATGGGGGCTTGAAATGAAAGCAATGTTGTTAAAACTTTTGAATTAGGTAAATGTTCTGCACTTAGCAGTGTACAGTTGATTCTCATTATTCACGGTAATTATGTTCTGTAAAGTTGCCTCAAACACAAAATTAGCTAATACTGAACTATTGTTTCTAAGAGGAAGAGTTAAGTTCTTGCAAGCCAGTAGTCACAACATTTTCATCAACTCAAGTACACATAAGCTTGTTTTATGTTTCTATTTAAACACCTTATTTTGTGTGTGTATGTGTGTGTGTGTGATTCATTAACATTTAACTCATAGCCAACAGTAATATAACTCACGTCTGAATGAAGCTCATATAGTATACATACTTTCTCTATAAGGCATATCATATTCTACTTGCACTTAGGAACACTGGAAAACACTGCGATACTATGTTTGAGGATCAGTTTAAACTATGAAAGCACCAATAAAGAGCACAAGAGATGTGACAGACTACACAAAGGACACTTGTTTACAGCATGACAACTGAAACAAGAAGGCAGTGCGTCATTTTGTTTGACCTCGGCTAAGAACATGTGCATTGTGATGACTCAAAGTTTTTGCCACTTTGCATGTCTTCAAATGACTATAAAATCACCCGCCAGGCACGGTGGCTCACACCTATAATCCCAGCACTTTGGGAGGCTGAAGCAGGCAGATCACCTGAGGTCAGGAGTTCGAGACCAGCCTGGCCAACATGGTGAAACCCCGTCTCTACTAAAACCACAAAAATTAGCTGGGCATGGTGGCAGGTGCCTGTAATCCCAGCCAATAAGGAGGCTGAGGCAGGAGAATCGCTTGAACCCAGGAGGCGGAGGCTGCAGTGATCCAAGATCGTGTGCCATTGTACTCCAGCATGGGCAACAAGAGTGAAACTCTGTCTCAGGAAAGAAAAAAAAAAAGCACCAGGAATATCCATTTTGGAGTTATAAGTAAATTTTAGTGAGTAGGTGAATTAGCAAAAATGGAATCTACAAATAAGGAGGAAACACAGTATTTGGTTTTCTATTCAATTTTGCCATAGCCTTTCAACTTTTAATCTGCCTTGGCACCTGGACTCTCTGTAAGTCTACTTGTTCTTGAATTTCTTTGACTGTATAAGAGGAAGATTATTCCTGTTCCTTCTACATGTCTAGAACTGTATTTGAGTTCTTGGCTTCTTTTTCTCTTTTTTTGCGGGAGTGGGGGCAGGGATGGAGTTTCACTCTTGCACTCATGTTGCCCAGGCTGGAGTGCAATGGCGCGATCTCAGCTCACTGCAGCCTCTGCCTCCTGTGTTCAAGCGATTCTCCTGCCTCAGCCTCCCAAGTAACAGGGATTACACGTGCGCACCATCAAGTCTGGCTAATTTTTGTATTTTTAGTAGAAATAGGGTTTCACCATGTTGGCCAGGCTGGTCTCAAACTCCTGACCTCAGGTGATCCACTTGCCTCAGCCTCCCAAAGTGCTGAGATTACAGGCATGAGCCACTGCAACCGGCTGACTTCTTTTTCTTAAGCAAAACAAAATAAAGTAAAATAAAAATAGAGGATACTGAATCATTAAAAATTTAGAAAAAATGTAAAGCAACAAAACTTGAAAGACAGTCAAACTGGAAACTGAATTAGTGTTTAATCCCTTCATAAACTTTATCTCACTTACTCATGTCAACCTTTGTACTGAGTATTTTATGAGTGCAACAAGAGGTTAAGAGATGTATCCATGGTCAGATAATTAACAAGTCCTAGGACCAAGACTTCAAATGAAACTTTTAGATTATAAATTCCATCCACCTTCTATAAATAGAATTAAAAGAGAAGACACAATCATTCATGAAGCTTTGATTAAAATGTGCAAAATGAAAATATTTCTTATATTTATTTATAAAGCCCACACCAGACAGTCCCCACAATATTTGAGTATAAAATATTAACCTTACAGGGATCTATTAAGGCCATTCTCACAACGGGGGAATATAGAGTCATTGAGAGAAATGTAAAGCAACGCTTTTAGGGAAACATGCATTGGTTGTAACTTTGGTTGTAAAATAGATTACCCTGGCTTGTCAAGAATGACTTAGGAAAAGGCTCCTGAAATCACTATAAACTATATTCTCAAGTCATCAGGCCCCAAAAGTGGAATGTTAAAAGGTAAGTAAGGCACACTGGAAACTGAGTCCTCTGATGACAGGGGGCAGCTGAGAAGCTCCAGTGGATCTTGCCCAACAGAAAGTTGGGCTAAGTTTGCTGCATTTGATTTTCCAAGAGAAGTTGGAAATTCTTGTTTGTACATGAAATTTCCATGGCAGAGACAGTCAATGCTCACTTTAAGTCCATGAGCTCCCTGTATTTCCCAGCCTCCTTCCACTGCAGTCAGGTGTGGGGCCATGTGACCATTCTATCCCATAGTTAATGGCCTGTAAGCAGAAGTGAATGAGATATAAATCACCAAGGCCTTTACAAGTCTTCTTCCTCTCTCTCTTTCCAATCTGTCTCTCTCTCTTTCTCTAGGAGTATGACTTGGCTGTACCTCAGATTCCTATTATCCTTAATCAGTTCTCTGCAGGATGCCCCAGCTGCCTTTTAATTTAAAGTATAACACTTCTTTCCATTCTGAAAGTCAAATTGGCCATTAAGGCATGTGGCAAAGACCGAGAGTTGTGCCCCAATATCCATTCTTGCCTTCCATGCTCTGGTAGTAGACTTTAGACATTCACATAAATGCTCAGAGTAAAGGCTAATTTTCAAGCTACCCTTATTGCTATGCATGGCCCTATGACTAAGTGTTGGTCAATTGGATGTGAGTGGAAGTTGTGTCTGCTATTTTAGGGGTGTGCCCTGTCTTGCCCTGTTTTTCTTTGTCTGTCCCGGAAACAGACATCCTAAAGAGCCATATTGGACCACACGGATGAGAAGGGAACTGTAGTGCCTACTTGACAATGTGGAGCTGCCATGTTAGTCTTGAATTGTTTTGGCTCAGACTGAGAAAAAATAAACTTGTAATGTGTATAAGCTACTCTTGGATCCTAATGCAGTCACACTGTATCCTACATAATCCAGGCACTTAGATGCTATGCCTACTGCTGTAACTCCTATCAAAACTCTTGGAAAATAAAGCTAAACAGGTTTGGGAAGTGTCATGACATATCTATGAAGTTCGTGCACTTTGAAGTAAGACAGAACTGACCCTGAATTTCACTTGGTCACTTCCTAGCTGTGTCTCCATGGCCAAGGTAATCAAGATATCTGAGCTAGGTTTCCTTTGCTTAAAAATTGAGTGAGTAATACATCATTGGATTGTTGTAAAGGTTAAATGAGGCAGTGCATACACAGTTCCTGGCATCTAAAAAATAGTAAACAAAGGCATCTAATAATATTAAACAAATGCTTTTTGCTATTTCTCAGGAGTCAGACATACTAAGGAAGTTGGACGATAGGCTTCATCTGCCCCCGTTGCTTCTGAACCAGAGGGACTTGCAAACACTCTTCTTTCAGTTTCTGTAGCTCGTGGATAGAAGACATCATCCTATGGCTGATAGACATCTGGATATTCTGTGCTGTGCTTGTTCACTGAACTTAATCATGACCTCACTTTCTTTGCCTGAGTGAGTACAGGCTCCTTCTCCCTCCTTGGGTACAGGTGTTGATGGAGTGAGAAGCACTCACTGAGAAAAGATGTACTATGACCCCTCCCAAGCCTGAGTCAATGCAAAAAGGCTTAAAACTGTGCCAAGTGCCAGAGTCCACCGGAAATTTCTGAATCCAGTTGCACACCCAGATGTGCATGTTGACAGGATGCCAAGCCATTCCAAAGGCTTGAGCGATGTGCAGTTCCAGGGCCCAGTGAGCTGGTGCCAAGGCTTCGAGTGCCACTCCAGGAAGCCAGCAGCGGAGCAAGTGGGGGAAAGAATGCTCATTGAAAGAAGAAATTCTTTTATGCATGGTTTCCCTCCTGACCAATGATATCTCTACTTTGCTAGTGTCCCACCAAAGTGACTGACCCCACTGGGGATTGTTGCAGGCTGCAGCCATCTTGATGATGAGAATTGGCGTGATCTGGAAGGAATTCTCACTTTGTAACACTTTCCTTGAAAGCCATACTGCCTAAAACTGACTGCAGAGATGCAAACTTTCTTGTTGGAAGCATTGGCCTATAAAGGTATTAAAGAGTCATAGGGAGAAAAACAAATTGGTGGAGGAAAAAGTCACCTATACTGCCATCTGTCTGGAAGAGCATAGGTGACTCAGTTCATTTCACGTTTACTTTTCTTTAGCATTCAGCTAAGGTAAAGAAAAAATGGAGGGAAATAACTTGGGTCAGATGTCTGTCAGCCCCACCCCTCAGCTTCTCAGTTCTTTCATTCCTCCTACTCCAGCCCAAACACGTCTTTCTCTCACATCTTGATACAGGCATTTCCCATCTCTTTGCAAAACCTCACATTCCTGCCATAGCAAGTCGGAACTCAGAATATTAATACCCATTCTCTCTCTACTACTGTGTTCAAAACTGTCACCATCACAGGGGACATCAGGCCTTGGTGAACTTGTCTTGAAATCCAGCTTCCAAGCACAACATTGTTTTTCAATGGGAAGGGAACCCATTCTGGGTCCAAACAAAACACTGGCAGGTGACCTTAACGAATACAAGCACGACATGTTTAAGACTGTTGCACATGAAAATCAGCACACATCAAAGATAGCATTGCACAATACAGAGTGTGGCACATCCAGAAAGTTGAGGGGAAAAGAAATTGCAAATGTAAGGGATAGAGTTAAAGACTGCATTCAAAGTGTATTTCCACCCAAACTGGTTCCTCCTCTGCCATGGAATAAGGCACAACTCAGCAAAGGGAGAGAAAGAAAGCAAAGCGATGAGGAGCTTCACCAGCCAGTTCCTTCAGGGGGAAGCTGGCGTGCGCTTTTCCCAAACCCAGGCATGTGCAGAAAACACAGAGGTGAGGTTGCTTCATCAGGAAAAAGAGACGCAGACAGACCAAGTTACTCAAATCCCTGAGCCTTGTCTGCACGAGGGTGTTTCATTTCATGTGGCTGCTCAGTATGTAAGGGATGAAAGTCTCATTTTAAGTAAATAGTGACATTGACTGTGGTGTTGATTAATAACCCACCATGTCTCAAGTCCAGCTCTCTCCAGCGAAAAGCACCAAGAAAATACAATCTTCAGAAGAAAGGACCTGACAGAAACCACAGGCGTGGAGCTGCATGGCCAGTTCCTGTTTGGGAAGAGCAACAGCACATTTGGACTCTGTGAATTTGTGCATTTGGCTGGCCATGTGGTTTCCAAAGTGGCTGTTTTTCTGAAGTCTCCATTGCACATGGACAGACACACTCAGGCTTGCCTTCTTTCTGATGCTCTTTTTGAGTGATGGCAAGAGCTCTGGGAATTCTCAGGGTGAGCTCTTTGTATATAGGTTTGGTGTAAATAAGCGTTCAGGTGAGCAAAGGCAGTTCTTACCAAGCCCTTGGCCATCACAAGAGCACCTGTGCTGGAGCAGGCTGGGGCTGAGGAAAGGTTGGGAGTGAGTCTCCAGCTTCCCAAGAAGGAGTGACATGGTCCCTGCTGAGGAGTCATTTTGTTCATTCCTAGTCTCTCTCCTTCAAATTTTCAACCTCATTCCCACTTACGTGAGCAGGATTTTGGCTGCATGGAGCTCTCAGAGTGCCTCATTCCTATAGTTTCCAAAGGCCCTTCTCAGTCCTCCTGTTTTCCGTAAATGTAAGATGTGTTTCCAAGATCAGCAGCTGCCTGTGAGCAGGAAAGACCAAGGTGATCAATAAAGCACAGCAAGACCTTCCTTGTAAGCCACCCCAGCATGTTGCATTTCTAGAGCAAAGGAAGGAGTGGGACTGAAGGCACAGCTTTGTTTGTGGGCTTTCATGTGCACCAGAATATACATTAAGGGACATGCTACACAATGTGTCTGCTTTTAAAACGTTCATTCTAGGCCGGACACAGTGGTTCACACCTGTAATCCGAGCACTTTGGGAGGCCAAGGCTGGTGGATCACTTGAGGCCAGGAGTTTGAGACCAGCTTGGCCAACGTGGTGAAACCCCATCTCTACTAAAAATACAAAAAAATTAGCATGGTGGCAGGTGTCTGTAATCCCAGCTACCCGGGAAGCTGAGGCATGAGCCTCTCATTTGAAGCTGGGAGGCGGAGGTTGCAGTGAGCTGAGATTGTGCCACTGTGCTTCAGCCTGGGCAACAGAGCAAGACTGTCTCAAAAATAAAATAAAATAAAATAAAATAAAATAAAATAAAATAAAATAAAATAATGTTCCCTCTAAAATGATTTGATTAACACACTGCTGACAACTGAGTTACCTTCTATGAACAATAGAAAAAAACTGAGTTAAAGAAAGACCATTGTCTTGAACTACTGCTCTCTGAATGGTGGTCTCGATTTGTACAGAGCTCAACCTGCAAACACTGGAGCTCTCATCCCCTGGGGGGCTCTTAAATGCCCTGGAGGGTTTCAGTAAGTGGGCCTAGAGTTCAATAAGTGGGCCTAAAGTTCAAAGCCAAGTTTCAAAATGAAGCAATGTTCTCCCCAGGCTCTGGATACACCTTGCAAATAGGAAAGTGGACCTATTCTGATGATGATGCAAAAGTAAGTCTTGTGACTGGCCATTCTACAACTCCAAATGCCTTTGGCTTTGAAACTTCCTCCCAGGGTGCCTGACCAGCATGTAGAAACTTCATTTAGCATAGCGCAGGTGGTCTTTTGCTGGCCAAGGGCTTGGTAAAACTCCTTTTGCTCACCAGAACCTTTATTTACACCAAACCTGTACAAAAAGAGCACCCTGAGAATTCACACAGCTCTTGCTATCATTCAAAAACAGCATCAGAAGAGCAAGAGAAGATGGCGATCACCTGAGGTCGTGAGTTCGAGACCAGCCTGACCAGCATGAAGAAACCCTGTCTCTACTAAAAATACAAAAAATTAGCCGGGTGTGGTGGCACATGCTTGTAATCTCAGCTACATGGGAGACTGAGGTAGGAGAATCACTTGAACCCAGGAGGCAGAGGTTGCAGTGAGCCAAGATTTCATCATTGCACTCCAGCCTGGGCAACAAGAGCGAAATTCCATCTTAAAAAAAAAAAAAAAAAAAAAAAGTTTTGAGGTGGGCTATGTTCAGAATCTCAAAAATATTTTCTTAGAAAATAGAAACAGTTGCCCTAAATTATGTTTCTTATGTTTTATGTTTTTTCTTATTTTTTGATTTGTCTTAAATTTTTTAACGAAGGAAATAATGTGAGTAAGCAAAACACATTTTTTTGAGAATATTGGAAAAATACCTAAATGAACAAACAGGTGAGAAAAACTGTAAGTTACCTATGCAAAGGAAGCCACAATTTACCTTTTGCATCTTTTTTTCCAGTCTTTCTGTTATATATGTTTTGTGTAATTGAAACCGTACTGTAGATTTATTTTAGATTCTGCTTTTTACACTTAAAAGTGTGAAAAGGTCAGTGTGGCTGGAGCAGAAATAACAAAAGCGCTTCTCTGGGATATTAAAAAATTGTTCCATGTTAGAGAGCACACATGACTCCCAGATAGAATGAAGGGATAGATTTAAAAGGGATTTAGTGACCGTCATATTTGGAACTACAGGGATTGCCATAGAAAGCTTAAGGTGAACCCACGGACAGGTCTAGCTACAATCACAGGGACTGAGGAAAGGGATAGAGTCAAGATACCACTTCTCAGAAAGAGAGGCATTCAGCATGAGTTGAAAGAAACACATTGGAGGTCATAAAACTGGAACTTTACACCCAGCTTCCAGAAAGCAGAAGACTTAAAACTATTCGATACAAGTTCAACCTCATTATTTTATAAACAAGAAGAAACTGGATCCATAATGATAAAGCGACTCATGTTAAGCCCCACGGAGTGGAAGTTTGTGAAAGACTCAAAATGTTCTGACATTGGATCCAACATTCTTTGGTCTGCATCTTCCTGCCTTTTTATCCACTTGCCTTCTCCCACACCCCACGTGGGTGTAGAAGCGGGAATCAACATGTGTTATAACCGTCTCACAGGGAGATGAGCTCAGATGGTTAATGGATGTGAAAACTCTTTGTCAGTGGAAAAATGACAAAAACCTAAAGCTTTATTGCTGCTGCTGCTGCTGCTGATAGTTTCCTACCTACTGAGGATAAAGATGAATGCAACCACCTTTGCCTCATTTAATGTATTCATTCAACAAATATTACTGAGTGTGCCAGGCACCGGGTGTAGGCATTAGGGATACAGCAGGGAACAAACAGATAAAACACCTATGGAGTTTATATTCTAGGTAAGACACCAAAGATGAACAATAAATTAAGTTACAGCGTATGATAGTTGAAGATAAGTGATAAGGAGGAAAAAGTAGGCAGAGATAAGATACGCAATGTTCTGGAAGGATGTTAGATAAGGCCATCAGGGAAGGAAGCCATGTGTCTATTTGGGAAAGAGCATCTTGGGACAGAGAACAGCGGGGGCCAATGCCCTGAATCGGGAGTGTGTCTGTGCTTTTAAGGACCCGGGAAGAGGTCAGTGTGGCTGGAACAGAGATGACATAAACAAAGGCATGATAGGGGCCAGATCATGTGGAGTCGTGGAGATGAATTTACTGAGCGAAGATAGTAGATGGTTCTGAACAGAGGAGTGATGTGGTCTGACTTCAATTTTAAAGAGGATCTCTCTGGCTGTATAAAGAATAGACGCAAGGGAAGTGAGAGGGTGGACGGGAGAAGGTTAATTCAGCAGGCCTGGTTTGCTCAAACCCTGCACGCTCCAAAAAAAAAAAAAAAAAAAAGCAAAAAAAGCCCGGAGGTGGTCTTAACTCCCTAAGCCCCTCACCTCCTCTTCCCCTACCCACCCACCCACGCACAGTGAGGGCCAGGAGACAAGCTAGGAGGCAGATGCACTCATCCAGGTGGCAGGGCAGGGTGGCATCTGCCATGATTTTGTCCCATCAATATCCTGGAATTTCTACTGAATCTTTTGAAACTCCTTGGCAAGAGAAAGATACCTTTCATGAATGTCAATTGATGAAGTACAGAATCTCTTTATTAAACAGCTAATTCTGCTCTGATCTGTCAGAGAACCATTTCTGCTTTTTCCCCAGCAAAGAAGTTCTTGAGAAACCTGGTATCTCTAAGATGCTAAGCAAAGACACCAAGGTTTCTTGTTTCTCTGTTGATGTGAGCCAGCAGGTCCGCATCAGGCAATGGATGCAAGCGTCATCGGAAGTGCCCAGGAACAAGGAGAAACCCACAGCATTCAGATTCCACCTCCCCAACATGGCCACTAGAAACCTCATCATTACTTCAGATGGGCAGACAAGCCACCGGCCTTGTGACCCTCCCAAGGATGGAGTTTGGCTTGACTTTCCTGCAAGTCTCCCAAGTGTAGGAAACTTGGGAGAGCAGGAGAAAATAGATCAACTTCTATTTGAGGTTGGAAATTATTCCATTTCTATATTCTAGATCATTTTATTTTTATTTATTTACTTTTTTGAGACAAAGTCTCGTTCTGTCTTCCAGGCTGGAGTGCAGTGGAGTGATCTTGGCTCACTGCAAACCCTGCTTCCCAGATTCAAGTGATTCTCCTGCCTCAGCCTCCTGAGTAGCTGGGATTCTAGGCACCCGCCACCATGCCCAGCTAATTTTTGTATTTTTAGTAAAGACAGGATTTCACCATGTTGGTCAGGCAGGTCTCAAACTCCTGACCTCATGATCCTCCCTCCTCGGCCTCCTAAAGTGCTGAGATTATAGGCATGAGCCACCGTGCCCAGCCCCATTTTCTTTATTATAATTTTCGCCTGGAATATTCACAACGATGGGGGTATATTAATGAATGGTGCTGATGGGTGCTTGGGATAAAATACAATGAGTGTTTGTAGAACAAGTGCAAGCCTATATGAAGTGCCTGTGCCACAGCAGGATTTGGGGAGGAGAGCATAATGTGCTTCACACAGCTGTGAAGGGCTTTTATAAACAGAAGAGTAAACTTTTTCTCTATGGAGTTCAGCACGTGTTTGGAAAAAGGAAGGCGGGGCAGACCCTACCAGGAGCCATCGGCTTCTTAAGTTCTTCAGCTGCTGGGATTACAACCTCTGCCTACCCAAAAGGCAAGAGAAAAGCACAGACTGAGAACTCAGCCAGACCTTGGATCAAATCTCAGCCCCATCTCTTATCAGGAGAGTTACCTTGGGCAAGTTACTTAGCGTCTTGGGGTCTTTGAGCCTCCCATTCTCCCTTCATTAAATGTGGATTATATTACCTGCCTCCAAGCATTGGGGTATGGGATTTAAATAATAATGTTTGGCACTCAGGCTATGTAGGCACCTAATGCATGCTCACTTTCCACTTCTAGGTATTCCATGGACTAATCAACAATAACAATAATACCGGTGTAATTGGGAGGTGAAAAGAAAACAGGAGGCTTCCCCTGGCCGGTGGGAAAGTACAGCTTTCAACTCTTCTTGTGCTTGCAGAGCCTGCTGAAGTATCATAGAATCTCCTGCCTAGGAAAACCACAATTTCATAATCTTTGCTCAGGCTTTTTGCCCCAGAGTTGATTTTCAATGGTCTGCCACGTGGAGGTTTATGGCCAGCACTCTGATTGGTCACGGCCATGCTGTATCAGTGGTTTATTACTATTTTAAGATGCCCTCTGATTTGTGCCAACAAAATATGGATAGCTGGAAGGAGTAGAATATTCTTTGCTTTTCTGAACAACTCAATGAGTTTTCGGCTACCAGAGGCATCTGTAAACTTACGTGAACTAGAAAGTTACAACTGACATATGAAGAATTTGTGTTTTAAAGACAGAAAGCAGAGAGGAAAAGAAGCTATCCAGAGAGGAGGAGGCCCCAAAAGATTGTGACAAAGTGGGGACACTATGGCCACTGATAAGTCACCTCTGGTGAGCAATGGCTCATGGAATCTCCAGAAAGTTATGTCTAATATCCAAGGCGAAATCTGTACCTGTACAGAGCTATGCCATAGCTTCTATTATTTCAAACTTTCTGCAAAAGTGTTGGTAGCCCTTTGAGGCAAGAAAGGTTTTGTAGTGGTTGCAATGTGGGCTGAAGGAAGCCTATGTGATAAAACCTAAAGCCATGTTATCAAGCTAGATGCTATGCAGACTTCCCAGTCTAGAAGTCTGGACCAGGAAATCTCCTGGAATATTGAAAGGAGTAGCACATAGAAGGTGGGGTGGGGACTTGTGTCACTGTACTTGAGTACTAAGATAAATGGCCACCCCAGACGTTTGAGACATTTGGTTGGAGAGCTCTGGAGTCTATTTGAATTGAGTATTTTGTTTTCTTAAGTGCATTTGGTCAAAACAATAAAATCACTTGCAAATGCACTTTTCCATGCATCTGTCTGTGTGAACGTATGAGATATACCTGCTCCCAACTCCAGAGAGAACACTGGGATAACCCAACAGCTTCAGAGGCCAGAAGGCAGTCATCCTAGTGCCTCGGGGGCCCTTGAGGGGATCTGAGAGCTGAAGTACAAACAGCATCTGTTTGGTGCACAAAGAGCAGGTCTTCCCTGCTCTTTTATGAGTAGTTGGATGAGAGGTCTTAAAAACGATGACCGTGGAGTACATTAACGGAGGCTTCAGGCTCTTGAAGTCCTTCCATGACTGAGCCAGTGAATTCTAGCTCTGAATTTGCCTTCAACTCCAAATAAAAATTTTTAATTCAGGGGATCATATCCTGCCCCTCAGGTTCCCCCCTCAAATTTCAGGAAAGCATTTCAGTTAGAAATGTCAGTTAGCCAGGGGAGAAGCATTCACAGGAAAAGGGTACGGTGTCATTCGTGATTTTAGAACAAGTAAAAGAGGAATTTCAAAAAAGTTCCAGCGTTGACATCGAGGCAGGAATATGTTTAGCCATTCTCAGACTCCAATTCTGGCAACTGGAGCCCAAATTGTAGGTGCTTTGTCCTTGAGGGCTCAATGAAATATGAACTACTTAAAATGTTGCTCAGATGAAGAAATATATGCATTTATTAAGTATAAATGATCAGAGGATTCTTTACTTCATGAATTCTTGTCTAAAACTTCACTGGCACATACATGAGATATAGGTGTCAAGGATATTTTTGAATTTTTCCTTGGCTCACACTCATCAATAACATAAATTTCTGTGAAGGAAGTACCATATTTTGCTCAAACGCCATATCCTTCTGTTCCAAGAAAAAATAAAAAAGGATATAAACCAAGAAGCAGCTTCTATTTGGGCCTCTTTGGCAGGGAAATAAAGGGGAAAGAAATCAGGAAATATATTCCTTTGCTCAGAGTAGGGAATGGGAAGGATTCCTTAATAAACATATGTGCTACTAAATCCTGCCTGGAAACAAAGAATGATATAAACAAGCCCTGGCTTATGGTTTCAAAATCCAGTAAATTATATTTATGGTTGTGCATTTGTCAAGATAAGTAGCTAATGGTAATCCAATAAGCAGATAAGGGTAATAAAATGCAGTGAGGTAGGCCAGAAGTCAGACCTCCTGACGGGGACAACCTTTCACATTTGTGGTCCTAAAAGACCTCATCAAATATCTTAGGACAGGAATGATGGTCAGGCCAGGGGCAAAGGGTTGGGGAGAAAGTGGGGAAGAAAGGTCATTTTTGTCAGTAGCCCTTCAATAGTGACAGAGCATTTACTATTCCCTAGTTTTATAATAGCTGAAGTGATACATTTCGTATGAAGAAATATATAGCAATATAGAGAAGAGACATATTTCTGCCTCCAAGAGATTTTAGGAAAGAAAAACTAGGGCAAGAACCAGCATTCTTTGGGGGATTACTGTACCTAGGCAGCAGAATAAGCACTAAACACATTTTCAGACTCTAGACTAAAATAGAAACCCTAGCAATTGTCGAATTCCTAAAATTTGCCGGGGACTGATTCTAACAGACTCCTTTAGATCTACATCTGTTGTGTTGTGACTGAGTATGCGGGAATAGATACAGCTTCAACCCCCCTTTCCAAGCTATCCTGTTCTCCAGGTGGCTTCTGAAATCTTTGTCTGCTGGAGTTCTGTGGACATAGCAAGATGGGGGGAAGTGTCACTGTGAAAGCAGCTCTCCGTAGTCATCTTCTAGTCACTGGAAACAGAAACCAACAGTCTGGTTGTCCTTAATAAAGAAAGTTCCATCAAATTAAGGCTAATCTCTGACTTGTGAGGGCCTGGGGGTAAGGAACAAATGTATTCATGCCTTCATATCTGGGCCTCAAGCTGACACGTGCAACCCCACCCAGCGAAGCATCGCTGTTTATATTTGACATGAAGAGCCGGCCTCATAGCAAGGCCACAGCAGGGCTACAATCCCTGCATGAGCCCCTGTGCCCATCTATGCAGAGGGTATGGGTAGAGGCGCTCTCACAAAGACTGCCCAGAGCAGCCAGTGACATGTTCTCACTTCCCAATTATCTCTTGCTCAGATAGAATTATTTTAGAAAATTTAAAAAATGTGCGTTCTAGAGGTTGTTGTTTTGGCAAATTTAGTTTGGCTGTCAGAGGTCATTCGGGGCAAGGAGAAAGCACTTCTTGTTTGCTGTCAAACCTACCCGGATTCAAATTCTTGCTCAGTCACTGTAATCTTGTTTGAGCTTTAAATTCTTTATCTCTGAAAGGGAAGACATAATACTTACGGTGTAGCAATAATCACGTGTGGTAAATACTTGGCATACGAAACACATTCATTTAACAGTAGCTACAATTAAGCGCTAATGTCATCAGCTGTAAATATTGAAGTAGATGACAATTATCCTGTGCTGAAAGTTTTCCTGAAATGCTCATTTAGGGTCCAATTTGCTGAACTTTATCATGAGTAGTATCTTATAAATATATATATAAATTTATATAAATATAAATACCTTATAAATATCTAGAACTACAGTTCACAAACTGTTTTCACATTTATTGTCTCATATAATTCTCACAACTGTCAGAAAGTTTGATATTATTCTACTCATTTTAAATGTTTATTATTTATTTGTTTTTTGAGATGGAGTTTCACTCTCATTGCCTAGGCTGGAGTGCAGTGGCGTGATCTTGGCTCACTGCAACCTCTACCTCCCGGGTTCAAGCGATTCTCCTGCCTCAGCCTCCCAAGTAGCTGGGATTACAGGCATGTGCCACCAAGCCCTGCTAATTCTTTTATTTTTAGTAGAGATGGGGTTTCACCATGTTGGCCAGGCTGGTCTTGAACTCCTGACCTCAGGTGATCCACCTGCCTCACCTCCCAAAGTGCTGGAATTACAGGTGTGAGCCATTGTGACTGGACTTATTATATTCACTTGAGAGATGAGGACACTGAGACTTGAAGAGGCTAAAGAAGTCACTTATGGCTGCAAAGTTAGCAAATTGGCCAATATCAGTATCAACAGTGCTAGGCTGACTGCTTCACAGAGCAGTGTTCAAGTTTATGCACATACGTGTTCTTTTGTTAAACAAACTCTTGTTGTACCCTTGTGGCCTGGAGCTAGGTGCAGACAGCACAGCAGTAATACAAAAGGCATCAGCTTTGCATTCAAGGGATTTATATTTCTTCAGGGAACACAGACATTAAACAACTACATTGGAAAAGCGCAACTGATTAAAAATTGGGCAGAAAGTCTAAACAGACACCTCATTAAAGAAGATATACAGATTGCAAGTAAGCCATCTCAATTGAAAAGTAAAGTAAGATGCAAAGTAAGAAAAGTAAAGGAAAATAAAAAGATGCTCCATATCATATAGCATTAGGGAATTTTACATTAAAATAGGATACCAGATACACTTATTAGAATGGCCAGAATCCAGATCACTGACACCAAATGCCGGTCAGGGTGTGGACCAACAGAAACTCTCATTCAATGCTGGTGAGAATCCAAAATGATACAGCCACTTTGGAAGACAGTTGGTGGTTTCTTACAAAACTAAACATAATCGTACCATACGATCCAGCAATTATGCTCCTCAGTGTTTACCCAAAGGTGTTGAAAACCTAGGTCCACACAGAAACCTGCGCATGGATACTTATAGCAGCTTTATACATGACTGCCAAAACTTTGATGCAACCAAGAAGCCCTTCAGAAGGTGTCTTAGTCCATTCTCTGTTACTAGGACAGAGTACCTGAGACTGGGTCATTTCTACAGAAAAGAGGTTCACCTAGGCTCATGGTTCTGCAGGCTGAGAAGTCTGAGACTGGGGGACCACATCCGGCCAGCCTCTGGTGAAGGCCTCATGCTGCTCATAATATGGTGAGGCAGAAGGGGGAGTGGACACGTGTGAAATGGACAAATCAAGAGGGGCACGTTGAGAGCCAGAACTCACTCACTCCCACAAAAATTAAACCCATCCCACGAGAGCGGCATTCATTCCTGTTAATGACCTAATTCCCTCTTAAAGACTCTACCTCCCAAAACCACCCCACTGGGGACCAAATTCCCAAACATGCATTCTGGGGGCACACTCAACCCATAGCAATAGGTGAATAGGTAAACAAACTGTGGTACATAAACACAATTGAATATTATTTAGCACAAAAAAATCAAGTGAGCTATTAAGCCATGGGAAGACATGGAGGAATCTTAAATGAATATTACTAAGTAAAAGAAGCCAATATGAAAATGCCACATATTGTGTGACATTCTTGGAAAAGCGAACTTCTTGGAAGTTCTATGACATTCTTGGAAAAGCGAAACTATGAAGACAGTAAAAAGATCAGTGGTTTCCAGGGGTTGGGGAAGGAAGAGATTATAGGCAGAGCACAGATGATTTTCAGGGCAGTGAAGCTACTCTGTGTGATACTATGATGATGGACACATATCATTATACATACGTCAAAACCCATAGAAAGTACAACAGGAGTGAACCCTACTGTATAAGCTATGGACTTTCGGTGATGGTGTATCAGTGTAGGTTCATCAGTTGTAACAAATATACCTTTGTGGTGGGTGATGTCAATAGTGGGAGAGGTTGTGCCTACATAGGGGCAGAGGATATATGGGAGTTCTCTGTACCTTCTGCTCAATTTTGGTGTGAACCTAAAACTGCTGTAAAAACTAAAGCTATTTAAAAAGCAACAAAATAAAACTACTCTGATTGCAGAAAATGCAATGAAAGAGATTATGCAGGGAACTCAGCAGTCTGGTGTAGTCTTGGAGAATCAGAAAAGCGGTTTGAAGTTAGTGATCTTTGAGCTGGAATCTGCACCATGAATAGTTGAAATATCAACTGCACTAAGTGCCATAACTTGGTGAACTGAAGTAAATATACGGGCAACAGGACCATAATAATGAACAATAAATTAAATCCACTTAAAACTGTTATCATACATGGTGAATACTACTTGTAACGATCAGTCTACTTGTATGAAGTGTGCCTCAGATCTGGAAAAACTAAGTATGAGAAGGGGCCAAATATTGTCATGGTAACAGAAACAGAAAGAACCCATGCTAAAGGGTTTTCAATAAGCAAGAACAGCCAGTATTCCGTAAGTAGCCTTCCATAAGAGCTGACATCTGTTATTCATTTGTTGATTTTAGGCTTGAAGAAAAGCAGGATAATTGGAAATACTTCTATGTTCTGGGAAAATACGGAATGGAAGAGCTCTTAGTGTTTCTTAAATGGTGATCCATTACTTTTAACACTTACTACAAGCCTGCCCTCTCCCGTTAAAGAATGAACAAGAGAACTGGATAACATCTAGATTCAATCATGTCAAAGCTATGGAAGATCAAAGACAGGTTCTTGCTTAAGTCAGGAGAAAAGAGGGCTTCCATCATGAAAAGCATCTTTTGGGTGCTTGGGAAGAAATGAGAAAAAGTGTATTAAGAAGGAAGTGGAAAATATTTAGCAGATGATTGCAACTGTGCTACCTGTCTCAGAGGAAAAACAGCAAGGAAAAGAACAAACTCAGCTACCTACATAGCATAATAGTTCAAAGCAAAGATATTTATATCAAACAGACTTGGATTTAAGCCCCAGTTCTACCACTGATTAGCTATAAGACGTTAGGCAACTTTCTGAAAGTCTCTATAATCCAGTCTTCTCATCTGTGAAATGGGAACATTACCAGAAGATTGTGCATTCAGTTATTATTTGACAACATCTAGCATATGATAACCACAAGCTAAATATTAGTTTTATTTTTTAATGGGGTGAGTAGCTCTCCCAGCACAATAGTTTTGCAATCCTGTTCATCTTTAATTCCTGTTGGACTGAAAACATTTTAGGAAAATGCTAGGGGAAAAATCCTTTGGTGAGTTGTCAGAGAGCTGACAGTACAAGGGCAAATGCCCGCCTACTGTAGTGGTGGTTTCCAAAGCAATTACCAGACTTGGGCCCATATCTCTGAGGGGCTCCATTTCGGCCTCCGGTGTCTAGAGGAGCCCATAGCGCTGAGGTGCACTGATGCCTCATCCCTCTGCTTATTATCCCTTTGAGGCAGGGTGGGTGACGGGACATGGGAAGCACCAGAGATCTGACCAGCACACCTGCCTTCCTCACCTGGATTCCTAAGCCCACCTAAATTGTCATCAAGTCCCCTGTTAGAACCCTTGTAGCCACAGCTGTGTTCTATAACTACAGCAATGTCTGGGGATACTTTGCTGTGTGTGCATAAAGGAGAGAGCACAATTTCAACAATTATTCTCTGTATGCACTCAACCCAGTTACTTCATTAATCTGAATTTTCAATTCCTCGTGTCTACAAATGGGGCCAAGGATACTGTCTCCATCAGGGCCTAAGCAGGTATCAGGTGACACACTCAAGCTGGGTGATGGGGAGATTTCAATAAAGGGATACCAGGTGTGAGCAAGGTTTGGGGAAGCCAGCAAGCGCTGATAGCATCCTTGGACCTGCAGGGGAGAATCATTAGCAGTCAGGCTCACCTAAAGGGCTGAGGGAGGGAATGGTTTCCAGGAACCAGAGAGCATCACTCTGCAGGAACGGACCAGAGAGTCAACTAACTACTTTTCCCTGCTCTCTGATTTTCCACTGATGCTAAACTACTGACTGTGTCCAAATGGAAGTGCTAGAACAAGGAGCCGGTTGATGCAGTTCACACAGGTCAGTCTCCTGGGGGGACAGAAAAAGGTAACAGTGGGTCTAGGGTAGGGGGGTGGGAGAGGATATAGAAGATACTCAGCATAGATACCACCAAGGAAGGTAAGAGCACGAATTAAGTTAGTTTGTAAAAACCTGCCCGTGCCTGACACACAGTAGGAGTGCAGTAAACATTAATTCCTCTAAACCCTCCCCACTCCCCACCTCTCACAGAGAAACCCACAATCTTGCAGCCACAGTCCCTGCCCCACATTCAGTAGAGATTTCCAAATACAAACTTGCACAAGCGCATAATGCTCGCTTTCTATGTCAGGCTTTCTATTTATGTGTGGTTGATTTTTAGGTTTTGGCTTAAGTGTTTATTCACTCTACATTCCTTAGTGGAGCTTTTAGCAATCCAACTCCAGCCTGTTCTTTCCAAACTTTACCTGGCCCTTCGGACACTGGCACTAAATTAGTGGTTAATTTCTAATTAATTTGCCTGCTTTGAGGGATAGAGGTATTAGCATCAAGTTTTGACAATTCCCAAAAAGAATTAAATACCCTTAGAGAAAAAGGAAGGGAAGATTCAGAAACTGCAGTTTCTGAAAGGATTTGAACGCCACTTACAATGGAGCAAATTTCCAGATAGCTCCAGGAGCTTAATCCTTGGAAGGAGGAGTTTCTTTGTTTACAAACAAGCAGGCGTTTCTTAGCCAGTGCAACAAGAAACCTCTGCTCTCTGGTCAGCCATTGTCATTAAATGATTCTTAAAGACCACCAATAAAAGGTGCCAATCATTCTACTTAACTATGTGGCTAACCATCTATTATTAACCAGAGCACATACTTCTGGAATAACAAATGGGGTCACAAAGATCTGAGCTCGATAAGCCCTATAATGAGATAACTCCCGGGCCTGGTATCGTGTGATAAATGGGATGATTGATCAGAACTGCACAAGAGAGACTGACGTCCTCTCTGCGCTCTCCCTCCTCTTTCCCTCCCTCCCTGTGGTTTAGCTCTACTAAAAAATGCTAAATGGAGATATATACATTTCATATAAGAAATACGCTAACATGGTGAAACCCCGTCTCTACTAAAAATACAAAAAACTAGCCGGGCGAGGTGGCGGGCGCCTGTAGTCCCAGCTACTCGGGAGGCTGAGGCAGGAGAATGGCGTAAACCCGGGAAGCGGAGCTTGCAGTGAGCTGAGATCCAGCCACTGCACTCCAGCCTGGGCGACAAAGCGAGACTCCGTCTCAAAAAAAAAAAAAAGAAATACGCAAATAAGCCTTTGTTTTTAAATGCATATTTGCTGGAGGTTAAACCCCGGTATCCTGCAAAAATCAAGAGAAGAAAACTTGCCGAGTGTTTCTGCCGTGTCATTTTCCAGCCTTATTTAACAGAGAGAGATTTCTGGCAGGACTAAGTGCGGCAATTAGATTGGAAATTTAGGTCATCTTTATAATTATGTTCAGATGTGATTGGAAAAATGTCTCGGGAGCCATAGATGTTTTGGTTAAAAGCATATTTCAGAATGCAGGTGAAAAGGCAAAGTCTGGTCTCCTATTTAACTAAATCCCTGTATATCCTGGATGAGACATTTTACGGGCTAAAGTAGCAGCAGCAAAGATGCTTGATTTGAACACACCCCAACAGAAGAAATTACCTTATCTTTTTTCCCCTGTCTAATAGCAAACTACATATAGCACAGCTTTCTTAGCATAATCTCTTGGTCATTTGGTGCAGAGACCCCAGTGTTCTTTATCAACATTAGCCTGCTAATCCCAGCAGAAGCCTGAGGGGGTTGGCAGGCTGCCCATTCATATCATTTCAGGTGAATTCATAGATAACTACAAATTTTAGTCTCTGCTTTAGAGCCAAAGAAAGGAAGTTCTCACCCCCTCTTCAAACAGTGGGTATCCATGTATTATCACTAGGACATCAGTGATGTTCCTGCCTGTTATCTGGGCCTAGAAAAAATGGAAGGCTTAGTGTCCAGGTGTCTCTGACCCCATAAGGAAGAGGCGTGAGCTGGAGTAGGGATGGGCTGATTCTTCCAAGGGTACTTTTTTTGAGGAGTGCGTCTATCTAGAAAACAACTGTCTCCCAGTAGACCAGTGGGTCACAGCTTTGCCTGCACATTGAAATCGCTTGAGATACTCTAGCAATCACCGGGTCTCACCTTGAGGAATTTCCATTTAATTGGCCTGGGGTGTTGGCTTTAGGCTGGGGAGTTTCTAAAACACAAGAAGTGATTCTAATACAGAGCCAAGGTTGAAAACCACTACTAAAGTCAGGAGTTCCACTAGGAACCACTACTTTCGGGTGCTTTTTTTGCCTTGGAAAGACCCAGTTTTGCTAGTGAATGCAAAGTTATTTGATCCAGCCTTTATGGTGGAATCATTTACTCCTGACTACCTTGGGCCTTGCACACTGATGTTTTTCAGACTGTGGGTGGTGACTTACTGGGAGGTGGTGAAATAGATTTAGATCATTGCAACTGACACATTTTTGTTTTAAAAATAAATACAATAGAATTGGAAACATCTGAGTCCATTATAGAGAATTATTTTGTAATAATTGCTTTGTAATATTACAGAATATTATTTTGTAAAATATTTCTTTGTGTGTGTGCATACGTTGTGAACTTGTACTGGATCTTGATGTAAAATGTTTATCTTAATGAAGATCACGGTTTAAAAAAAGTATAAAACTGACTTTACTAATGCGAATACTTTAGAATGTATCTCTTCTGTTTTATATAAGAAATCTGGGGCTCCGGATGCTACTTTGGGCTCAGACAATTTATGAAAACAGAATACATAGTGTTAAAATAGAACGTAGACCTAAACACCCAGAAACACTCACCTTTGTAAGATTGTAACAAAAATTAATACAGATGGAGCTGATAGCTCTAATGTAGTGGTGGACCCAAAAGCCATATTAGTCCTACCAAAGGGACAGAATTCACACAGTATCACAGTTGTTCTGCAAGAGCTTCCGTACCTAGTCATATCCAAAGCAAATCTAAAACTCCCTCGGCCACCGGAAGGACAAGTACAGCAATTCATCAAAAAGAAAAAGCACAGGCCCTTCTTTCCTTCCATTCGATTGAACTGGTCTTCATTTTCCAGAGCAGTAAATGTTCTAGATGCCTCGTGTAGACCTTAAAGTATTGGAAAGGAAGCTTCTATTCAAAGGCTATTTATCTTAAGATACTATAAATGATGCTAATTTTTAGTCCATTTGAAATACGTAAGTTGTGCTATTGAGGGAAGAGAGAGACCCTCTCATATTGTTTTATATTGTTTTATACTCAGAAAACGAGAGAGAAGCGAAACTAAAGGCAGGTAGCCCAGTGCCTAGGAACCAGACCCGAAAACCAGGCCTGGGCCTGCCTGACCTAAGCCTGGTAGTTAAAATTTGACCCCTGACCTAGCAACTGATGTTATCTATAGATTCCAAACATTATATGAAGGACATTTTGAAACTTCCCGTTCTGTTCTGTTTCACTCTGACCACCGGTGCTCGCAGCCCCTGTCACGTACCCCCTGACTTGCTCAATCGATCACGACCCTCTCACGCGGACCCCCTTAGAGTTGTGAGCCCTTAAAAGGGACAGAAGTTGAGCACCTGACGAGCTCGGATTTTAAGATGCTAGCCTGCCGATGCTCCCAGCTGATTAAAGCCACTCCCTTCACTATCTTGGTGTCTGAGGGGTTTTGTCCGCAGCTCGTTCTGCTATGCTGTAACAAATCATTCCATCACATGCGACCACTGTCCATGTAGTTGAACTGATGGAGAAAGTATATTTGAATTGATTCCCATCATAACCAGTGAGGCATATCTGACTCAATGGTGAAAAGGTACATCACACAATTGCCTGGCTGCTGGTTATGTGGCCTGGGGTCTCCGCCTTCTCCACGTTTTCCTCCCCCACCTGCTACCCTCCCTACAGCAGCCCTCAAGCCTGGGGGCTTGTTAGAGTAGATGTGAAGGTTTCAGCCTATGGACCTGCTGCATGTGGAGGTGCTTTACCTGCACCCGTTGTTCTTAAGTCTTAAATGATGCCTTTGTCCAAGCCCATAGCCCTGTCTCTACACTCCTCCACTCCCGCCCTGGGCCGAGGCACCGATGATAAACCCTGAGATTGGCCTTTGGTGAGGAATTTGGGGCTTTCCCCATATCTTCACTCTGCACCTTTATCAAGGGGTGCTGCTTTTTCCTCTTTCCTTCTCAAGTTCCCTTTTGCGTTGTCACCACCCAACACTTTCCATGACACTTCCTTGCTGTGGTCAGAAGCCCACCAGGCAAGGTTGGGAAGAGCCTCTGACTTCTCTTGTTTAGTTCTGGAACCACATTTATTCACTCTTGCCCAGGCTGGAAAGCGAATATTGGGCCCTGCCACCCTCTGCCGGCATCATCACCCAATTTTTTTTTTTTTTTTAATATAACAGGCACTGTTTTTGAATAAACAAATCACTTTGCAAATGCTGTTTTCTATTTTTTTTAATTATGATTATACTTTAAGTTCTGGGATACATGCGCAGAACAGGCAAGTTTGTTACACAGGTATACACATGCTATGGTGGTTTGCTGCACCCATCAACCTGTCACCTACATTAGGTATTTCTCCTAATGCTATCCCTCCCCTATCCCCCCACACTCCAACAGGGACCAGTGTGTGATGTTCCGCTCCCTGTGTCCATGTGTTCTCAGTGTGCAACTCCCATTTACGAGTGAGAACATGCAGTGTCTGGTTTTCTGTTCTTGTGTTAGTTTGCTGAGAATGATGGTTCCAGTGTCATCCATGTTCCTGCAAAGGACAGGAACTCACCCTTTTTTATGGCTGCATAGTATTCCATAGTATATGTGTGATATATGTGCCACATTTTCTTTATCCAGTCTATCATTGATGGGCATTTGGGTTGGTTCCAAGTCTTTGCTATTGTGAACAGTGCTGCAATCAACATACATGTGCATGTGTCTTTATAGTAGAATGATTTATAATCCTTTGGGTATATACTTAGTAATAGGATTGCTGGGTCAAATGATATTTCTGGTTCCAGATCCTTGAGAAATTGCCACACTGTTTTCCACAATGGTTGAAATAATTTACACTCCCACCAACAGTGTAGAAGTGTTCCTATTTCTCCACATCCTCTCTAGCATCTGTTGTTTCCTGACTTTTTAATGATTACCATTCTAACTGGCGTGGGATGGTATCTCATTGTGGTTTTGATTTGCATTTCTCTAATGACCAGTGATGATGAGCTTTCCTTCATATGTTTCTTGGCTGCATAAATATCTTCTTTTGAGAAGTGGCTGTTTATATCTTTCTCCCCCTTTTTGATGGGGTTGTTTTTTTTCTTGTAAATTTGTTGAAGTTCCTTGTAGATTCTGGATATTAGCCCTTTGTCAGATGAAGAGATTGCAAAAATTTTCTCCCATTCTGTAGGTTGCCTGTTCACTCTGATGATAGTTTCTTTTGCTGTGCAAAAGCTCTTTAGTTTAATTAGATCCCATTTGTCAATTTTGGCTTTTGTTGCAATTGCTTTTGGTGTTTTCGTCATGAAATCTTTGCCCATGTCTATGTCCTGAATTGTATTGCCTAGGTTTCCTTCTAGAGTTTTTATGGTTTTAGGTCTTACATTTCAGTCTTTAATCTATCTTGAGTTAATTTTTGTATAAGATATAAGGAAGGGGTCCAGTTTCAGTTTTCCACATATGGCTAGCCAGTTTTCCCAACACCATTTATTAACTAGTGAATCCTTTCCCCATTGCTTGTTTTTGTCAGGTTTGTCAAACATCAGATGGTTGTAGATGTGTGGGGTTATTTCTGAGGCCTCTGTTCTGTTCCATTGGTCTATATATCTGTTTTGGTACCAGTACCATGCTGTTTTGGTTACTGTAGCCTTGTAGTACAGTTTGAGGTCAGGTAGCAGGATACCTCCAGCTTTGTTCTTTTTGCTTGGGATTGTCTTGGCTATATGGACTCTTTTTGTTTGCAAGTCTTTGTGTGGCCTTTTCCAGGTTTAGCCACCAGAGACTCAGAGAGCCGACAAGTCTGAGTAACCCGGTGACTCTGCTTTCCTTTCATCACAACATGAGCTAAAAAACACATTGGTTCCATGTTTAAACCATATTTAAACCATTGTGGTTTTTAGCTCATGTTGTGATAAAGGGAAAGCAGAGTCACCGGGTTACTCAGACTTGCCAGCTCTCAGAGTCTCTGATGGCTAAACCTGGAAAAGGCCACACAAAGACACTTGTAAACACGCACAACCTTTCTGAACTGCTTTCATTGCCTATCATTGCTTTTGCTTTTAGAAATTGAAGAAGTTTTAAACAGGACTCTAAGTTGGTTGTTCTTGCAATCCATTTGGGTCCATTCAGAATCTGACAACTGGCACAAAAAGAACCTTGAATTCAGCACATACTCTACTTTGGTTTTGGTACTGCTGCTTCTCACAGTTTCAGCAGGGATTAAGAAAGAACTTAGTGTGCCCAGCCGATCCCCAAAATTGGCCAGCTTGACTTCCCAGCAAATTGCTGAAGTTTTTCACTTTCTGTTCAGGACCACTAAATGCTGAAATATGAATGTGTATCAAAATGACAGCAATTCATTGTATTCTAAAACAAAACAAAAAAAAAAGTAAAGAAATCTGGGACTCTGAAAGATTTTACAGCCTTCTCCATGTTCACCCAGATACACCAAGTGATGACTCTCAGTCAAATCAGGTCCCTGTGTCTCCAAGGCCCAAGCTCCCTCTGTTACCCATGATGTGTTTCTATCATCCAAGACCCAGGCTTACACCAATGTCATTGGCATAGCCTCAAGTCTTCACTCTCCTTAATGCACCAACTAGAAAGACAGCCAGCTAAGAGAACAAAGTAAAGTTCAAAAAAGAAAAAGAAAGAAAAGAAAGCAGAAAGGAAAAGAAAGGAAAGAAAGCAAGAAGGAAAGAAAGAAAGAAGGAAATAAAGAAGGAAGGGAAGGAGGAAGGGGGGAAGGGAATGGAAGGGAATGGAAGGGAAGGGAAGGGAAGGGAAGGGAAGGGAAGGGAAGGGAAGGGTAGGGAAGGGAAGGGGAAACCTAAAGGCCTCTTCCCTTTACACGTCTACCAAAGTGAAGAAGGCTCACTTGCTCCCCTTTCAGAGTTTCTTAGACTTCAACCTGTAATGCTTTCTCTGCTGCAACCTAGCCCTTCCTCTGCCTATCAACAAGACGTTGAAGAGAAGTTATATTGTCCTGCTTGTAATGACCATGTATGTTCTTATAGAGGCTTCTTGGGTCATACTCAAAGTGAACAGATTCATTGCATATCAAAGTGGTAACAGCACACTCCCTCTGCAGAAGCCTCCTACAACACATTCAAACCCAAATGAAGAACCCTTAGTGTACTAAGGAGTGCTTAGATGTTTTTAAGTAAATGCTATTGAAGTATCACCTACGTGCAGGAAACAGCATAAACCAAAAGGGCACCATGCAATGAATTTTCACAAACCGAATGTACCCTATTAACATTACCCACATCGAGAGAGAAATACAGTAGCAGCAGCCCCAGAAACCCCTCGCTCCCATTCTCTTTCCTTGTCACTACCTCCCAGCAAAAGTAAACACCACCCTGACTTCTAACCGTACTTCTGCCTACATAAAATTGAATGATTTTATGTGTGTAAGTTATATGTATTTAAGTTAAATTATGCTATTTTTACTCTTTTGTGTTGAGTCCTTACATTCAATATTATATTTGAGAGATTCATTCACACTATTGTGTGTACATGTAGTTTATTCAATTCCATTAATGTTTAGTATTCTATTGTATTAATGTACAGCAACTGATTGACCCACTTTCCTATTATGGCCACTTGGATATTTTCCAATTTGAGGCTATAAGCATTCCATTTCTACTATGAATATTCGACTACACATCTTTTAGCAAATGTAAGTTCACATTTCTCTCAGTTATTTACTAGGAACAGAACTGTTGGGTCAAAGGCATGCATCTGTTTTTCAGCTTTAACAGGACCTGCAAAAGAGGTTTCCAATGTTGTACATTTTACCTTCCTACCAGCAGTATAAAAAGAATTGAGTTGTTTCACGTCTTCACCAAAGTTAGTATTTATTATCTTTTTCATTGTAGCTATCCTGTGTGTGTGTGTGAGAGAGAGAGAAGCCTGTTTAGTGTTTATCATAGTTTTAAAATCAGATTTATTGAGGTACATGATTGGATGAGTTTTGAGAGATGTACACACCCATAAAGTCACTGCCACAATCAACCAGATAGTTCCATATCTCAAAAGTTTTCTCATGTTCCTTCTGTATTTTCTGAGAGAGGCTCTGGAAGAAGAAAGAGCTTCTTTCCCTGGTCCCAGGGGACCTCACTTACCAGTCTCCAGCCAAGCATGTCTCTGAAATTCTTCACTGCTAGACAATGCAGATTCTCCAATGATAGGCTCCTGTAGGGCATAATTTTCCCCAGTTCTCGATGAAGGCAGCGTTAGCAAGAGACCCAGATAGCATAGCATTAATTGTATTTCATTTTAATTGATTAAAACTTAAAAGTACTCACATATAGCTAGTGGCTACCTTATTATACAATGCAGGCTTAGATTTTACTAGAAATTTCTTTCAGAACTGGGGCATGCTAGAGTCATGTGGATGTGTCACCCCCGTGACACAAATGACTTTCACGGACCCCACGTTTCTCAGGAGCAGATTCTTGACTTATTCAGGACTTTTCACTCTACTCTTTTAATCCGGAAAACAAACTCTGCATCCAAATAATCTGTGGACCATCCCTCTCCCTGCCAAATCTTATTAGTAATGCACTTGTGGCAAGTCCTTGGTTCTGTCTGTACTTTGGGTTTAAGCTTCGAGGTTTGGGAATCAAAAAGACTAGATGAATTTCCTCGGCGGCTCTCCTCATCTGTGTTAACTGTGAGCAGGGCCCTCATCCCGCTCAGATCTAACTTCCTCGTCTGCAAGACAGGGGTCATAATATCTATTTCATGAGTGTCTGACACATCCTAAACCCTCAATAAATGTGTCATTGCCCACACTTCTTGATCTGTTGAGTGGTGCTAAGAAACACCTGCATCCTACAGGGTTTTATTGTCATACAAACCCTTTGGGAAGTGCAGAGCATTACAAAAAAATGGCAAGTGTTGTTCCCCGAGTTAAAAAGACCAGGAAAAGCAAGAGCAACTTCCACCAGTCAAGGCCACTGAAATAAAACACACGTCAACCTTGGGTAAGCTTTATCTTTCCAAAGCCGCTGAGAAATACTTTTGCTAAGAGCCATCAGCAGAGTGTCTGCTCTCTTGCCAGGAGGAGAGACAAAGACTTTGCTCTGATCCATGATAGAACACGTTCCTTTCTGTTTTGACTCTTCATTTGCAGGAGGCCCAGGACAGGGATGCTGTTTGCTCAGATCTCATGGTAAGTTCCCTCCCACAGGGGCAGATGGAGTTTACATTGAGGAGAAGAGGTCTGAGAGCTGTGTCTACCTTAAAACTTTCTCCCTGTACAGCAGGTCCTAATCAGGTGTTGGGGGAGGAGGAGGGAGGAATTCCAAGGAATGGGAGATGGCAGATAGATGCCCTGAGTATCGGCTATTGGCCAGTCATTGGTCAGGAGCTTTATTAATGATACTGCTCACTGCTCGGTGGAACACAGGCCAGAAACTGTTACAGCATTTAACTTCCACAAGAAATGACATTATTATGCCTATTTACAGACAATGAATCTAAGATTTAAAAAGGAAAAGAAACTTACCCAAGGTGTCATCGCTAGCTGAGATTAGTACCTATGTCATTATGGCTCCATAATGTATGCCCTTGACTATGATGTAACATGACCCCTGTAGCCATACGCTTTTCTACTGAATGCTCATAGATACTCCATGAGGTAGATGCTCTTGCCTTTCATAGATGGCAAACAGACTTAAGAGTTGAAATAAATTTTCCCAGATTTACAGATCTAGAATCCTGGTAGTAGAACTAAAACTCGTACTCAGGTACGTTGATTTTTTCAAAATATTCCATAACAAGACACTTTCCAGCATTTTACATAGTAACAACCAAGATAATAGTACTAACATTATCATGTGTCAGTCATAGTTCTATGCATTTTGTATGCTGTAAATGCATTTTATCCTCACACAAAACCATGGAATATTTTTGCAGTATCATCCTCATTTACAGACAATAAAACTGAAGCACAGAATGATTAAGTACTTTCCAAAGTTGCAAAGTAAATAAGTAGGGAAGTTGGGATTTGAACCTGAGCAATGTGTCTGCAGAGCTAGTTTTTAATCACTTTGTTAGAGGCAACCCCAATGTCAAGACATCTCTGCCCCAGGTGGGTGGCCTTTGGGACCTACCCTATTGCATCTGGGCAGGATGAAAAGCCACCGGGTGAAACGAACACCAGAAGAAAGGCATAGAAAAAAAAGACAATTTCAAGTGACAGAGGTTTGAGAAGAGCAGCAAGTTAGCTAAGAAGGATTGTCATGGTTGTTTATGGTCCACAAAATTGCTTTGATTCTAACATACAAGAAGACTGGCCTTGCTCTATCCACAGTGAAATCACCCGAGTCTAGAATTGACATGAGAAGTTGATTTATTTTCATTGTTTGTTACAGCAATTCAGTGCAATTTATTTAGGACCACTGTCTCTCACTCAGAGGGAAACTCATAATGCAAACACATTAATCTTGTGAGACAGTATCTTGGATACCAGCAGTTAGGATAATTAGATTGTTACTCTCAGCATGCAGTGCCTGTTCATAAGCAACAAAGAAGCTTATCAGATTCTAATAATCCTTAGTGTATATTATACAAACTACTGAACACAATGACATTCAAATTTGCAAAGAAAATTCCGCAACCTAGGCTCTCCTTTGCTATGTGAAAGTCCAATCTGTATTTTCCTTTCATAACTGAAAGCTATTTATCTCAGCAGCAGCCTGACTAGAACATTTTCTATTGATTCTCTAAAGGCTCTTCATTAAGAAAAATCTGAAAATGAAAACCAGGGCACTGTGACCTTGAGATAATCAGGCTTGGACCCAAAGTCATGACCCATCAAATACAGTGGGTATGTTTCTACTGGTTAATGTTAGCTGAACCCTTCAGAAACCTAGTAACTTTCAACCAATAGTGTTCTTTGTCAAGATTCTGAGTTAAGAGACCTCAAGCTCCTCAGAAAAGGATGGTTCAGATGATAAGGAGGCTGTGGTGCAAACCCTCAAGCTTAAACCACTGTCCTAGTTCAATGTGATGAATTTCCTGGGATTGGTGGCTCTCCTACTACATCCCCTTGTGAATTCCAAGATGTAACTCTGTCTCTGACATGGACAGTAGACTACATGTTCAGATAGAGATGCTCAGAGAAAGTTACTAAGCCAGATGGTCAAGCTGTCATGGGTATAAAAATCATCAGATGCCCACAAACAGCTATTGCAACTCAAAGATTCTGGAAGTGATGCCCCATTCTTTGGTACTTCTGCCCCCAACCTGGATTCTACATTGTTGAACTCCAGGCTACCACCTTGATTGAATGGTTCTGACCCACACTTTTTGTGCTGTGAGTTACATCACTCTCTTCCCTGAGGTCTGAAATCATTGCCTTTACCACCATTAATATCACCTATCTTCGACCTCAGACAGGCATCACAAGGGTATAAAATTCCAGGCTGCTTTTTGATCAATTGTCATTTTTATCCAACTCCATGGCTTTTTGCACAATGTTTCATTGAATCTTCTATGAACCAGAAAGCTCTGGAAAATTCTGTGGCCCCAAAGACTTGCCTCAACTGCTGTCTTTGGACAAGTACAGGCAAGGAAGGCAAAGTGGGCAAGACTCCAGGCCCCAACCCAGTCTCCATCAGGGGTCCATTTTCAACTGAATTGTCTCAGGTCGTGTTTGAACAAAAGGCCTTGCTGCTATAATGAAATGCTTGACAACACGGATCTAAGGAAAATGGCAAGGCTTGAGGGAGTTAAAGCTGTTTTACAAGCTCATTCTGAGAGCACTACTCTCAGGCTTCAGCTCCTTCTCCTTGTGCATTTGCATCCAAATGTGAAGTTATTATTAGTCTTTCCTCTCTCTTGTCATTGTTACACGTGTTAATTGGCCTTCTCCTCTGTGCTGTCTCAGAACAAGGTACATTCATCTCTGCTCTGAGCACAGAACCCATTATTCTTAGCCCAAGATTGGTCAGTTCTGCGGGCCTCCTTTTCCTAAACTTTAAGAAGACTATAATAATATTTAACTTATACATTTGTCCTAAGAATTGGGGGAGATAATATGTATAAAAGTGTTAGATTGACCCTTCACTTTACAGGCATTTTAACTCACCTAGTGCCTTGTCCGTGTGTAACAGGTATCTCCCCTCTTGACCGAGCTGTTTTAGGGCAAGAAATGGACCTCAGTAACAGTTTAATGGACATAAGTAACATTTATTGAGCACTACGTGCAGGGTATAGGCTGCAGCATTTTACATTTCCTATCTCATTTAATCCTCATGAAAAATCTATGAGATAGGATTATTAGCCCTGTTTTGAAAATGAGCAAATCAAGGTACAGAAAGGAGATATAACATGCCCACGATAACACAGATTATTAAATAAAGTTGGGATTCAACCCAGGTTGGGTGGCTCCTGAACCCAAGTCCTTGTCTTAATACCGTATTGCCTGCAAAAACCATCAATTTAATTGATCCCTAAATATTTGTTGTGTGCTGGAGGTCCAGCTCACAGTGCCCTTCTTATCTAAGATTTTTCCATCCCACAATAGTTTCTCCTCCCTCTGGACTCCCACATGCACTGCCAGTGTTTCTCATTAAGTAGCTGATCACTTTCATATTCCCAAGCTTTGTGTGCCTCCCACCCACCCCACCACTGACTAACTCGTAAAGCTCCTGGCCTGGCACATAGTAGCAACTAAATAAATATCTATCAACCAGATAATGATTGAATGATGCCATTTGTTATGGACTCTATAAGTTTGAATACTGATGATGAAAACAGTAGCATTCATTCATTCTTTTATTTAACCTTATAAAGTACTTACAACATCTCAGACAATCCAGGAAAATGTTTGAATTTTGAAATGGGAAAACAGTTTTGATTTCTAGATGTCTCCTCTAGCACACCCTTTGGGGTCTTCTCTGCATTTTGTAGACTGAGCTGTTTTCCAATGCTGTAAATTGGAGAATTTACAATAATTGATAAAGCAAATTATTCTTGTCCATAGAAATGCAAATAAATTATGTCCTGTAAGTTGTGGTTGATTATTGTCCTGAGGACAGACCAGTTTTACATTTACTTGGAAGTTCATTTTACCATTCCTTTTTGCCCATATATTTCTCAGTCTTTGACTTTCCCTTTGAACTTGTATCATCTTACTAGTTCCCTCATTAATCGATGAATTAAATAAAGCCTCTGTATGTGTTCATTTTATATTTGTATAAGGTTTATAATTTTGCCCTTTTCAAAAAGTACCCTTTTATATACATCATAGAGTGCTCAAAATCAAACATGTCTAGCCAAGGTGCAAACAAAGTATATAAATTTCTAAACACAAATCTAAATTCTATGCCTTAGCTATAAATTTCTAGAATGTTTTCTCACATTCCCACCCTCCATTTCTTGGCCAACAATTTCTACTTTTCGACTGTATATATCTGTCTCTTCTGAACATTTCATTTAAATGGAATCATACACTATGGGGCCTGTTGTATTTGGCCTCTATCACTTCACGTAATGTTTCCACATTTCATCCGTGTTTTATCCTGTATCAACTTCATTCCTTTCGATGGCTGAATGATATTTCATTGTGTGGGTAAACATTTTGTTTATCTGTTCATCTGTTAGAGCTTTGGGCTGTCCTTTTTTTTTTTTTTTTTTTTTTGGCTACTATGAATAAGGTTTTTACAAGCTTTCATGTACATGTTTTTTTGCGGACATATGTTTTCAATTCCCTTGTGTATATACCTAGGAGTAAAGTTCTGGGTCATATGGTAACTCTATATTTAACTTTTTAAGGAACTGCTGGGATGTTTTCAAAGTATCTTCTTCACCAGCCATGTAGAAGGGTTTCAATTTCCCCTCATCCTCACAAAGGAGGTTTTTATGTTTGCAAAACATAAAAAGAAAACATCTGTGAAAGCAAAGCATAGTTACCATGTCACACATCTCATAGGTCACTGAGAAAACACTGTCCTACATCGATGACACTGGGCTCTGCTGGTACTTTCTCAAGCAGCACTGTTTTGCCTGCACTCTGCAGCCCCACATGTAACACCAATTTCCAGCCGAATATCAGAACTTGCTTTTTCTCATTGATCTTTTAGCCTGGCTCGTGGGAGGAGGCTGGGATGATTTCATACCTGCAATAAGTCCAACTTTCATATCCAGGCCTGGCTCCTTGGGAACTGAGACATTTGGCAACCCTCCTGTCCTTCACACCGCCATGCCCTGGGGCCAACCTGATTGACTACTGTTATTCTCCTTTCACTTAAATAATATACCTCTTGAAGCCAGCACATAGCTTAAGCCCAGACCAGGTATCGAGAAAAATTTGAGTCTTGAGAGAGTAAGAAACCTTCTAACCCGCACGCAGATCTTTCTCTAGGCAATTTGCCAATGGCTGTGTCACCACTGACAATGGGTAAGTGTGGGAAGTGAAGGGAGAGAAACATGTTGTGGGCTGGTCAGAATATTTGTGTGCCCAGAGATTGTATTTTTTGGCTTCCTCTTCCAGGGCTTAAGCAGTGAGTGACATGAGTAACGGGCATGTCAGGCTTCTCACACCCACCTAGTGGATCTTGTCAGTTCTGAACGTGTTTCAGCCAGCCTGTGGGGGATAGTAATCGGGTTTGCTGTTTGAAGGCTGGGCTTTGGTGTGGTTTCACACCAGGCCTCTCCACTGTGTCTTTTTAAAGTTTCATCACTCCCAACCAGCTGTTATTTCACTGCCTGTGGTTTTTCTGTCTCACAGTCTATAAGAAGATTAATAGTGCTACGACTAATGGGATCATGATTTTAACAGGAGATTGCAACCAGCTCCAAGTAGGCACCGACAGAATTCTCTTGCAGCCTGAGGGGTGCACAGGACTTTGGAAAACAGACACTGGACTTCTCAGAATGGGAGTTCAGTTTCTTTCTGAGATGAGGATAACAAGGGTGACTAGTTCCCCTGCCTAGGTCCTCTTAGCACAACAATAACCAGTTCTGGCAGATCCAGTCCCCTCCTGCCTTTGGAGCTGGGGTCTTTTGAGCTGAAGAAATGAAAGAATTTGTTGAGCAGTGCTTTTTGTGTGTAAAAAGCAAAGGACAGCCATTTGCACGTTGGTCTTTCTAATCACTGCTATGGCCTGAACGTATGCCCCAAAATTCGTCTGTTGAAACTTAATTGCCAGTGTGGTAGTATTCAGAGGTGGGGCTTTAGCAGGTGATTAGGTCATGAGGGTGGCACCCCCATGGGTGGAAGTAGAGCCCTTGTAAAAGGGATCGAGAGAGTGAGCGCTCCCCTTCCATCTCCCTTTACGCTGTCACCTTTGGCCATGTGGGGACACAATGTTTATCCCTTCTACCACATGTGGGCAAGAAAGTCCTCACCAGACACTGAATGCCAGTGCCTTGGTCGTGGACTTCCCAGCCCTCATATCTGGGAGAAATAAATGTCTATTATTTATAAATGACACAGTCTGTGATATTTTTCTATAGCAGGACAGACTAAGGCAGCCATACACATTCTTCATTATTTTACGATTCTCATACACACCAGCCCCTTTGCAGAGGAGTCTGACGGACACATATAGTGACCCCTGTGTATATCCCCATCTCTGGACGGCATAATCCTTCAAGCCCAGAGACTGTTCCCTCTCGCTCTGGAGTCCTGTCCTGACATCCCCTCCACTGGACTCTGCTGCTATTATCTGTGGAGCCCCTTTATACACTTGGAGCTGCTGTTCGGGGCCATAAGTTCCCTCATTGCACATGTTCAGCCTCCTCAGCTAACTTATAAAGGAAGGAAAGAACGTGATATTTGTTGGATATAAGCCTGTGTATCAGATCTCATTCGATCTTGAGGAATGGGTACTATAATCCCCATTTTAGAGATGAGGAGCCTGAGGATTCAGAGGGCTTAGGTCATTGGCCAAAGCCACACAGCTTATGGCCAAGCTTGGCTTCAAACCCTAGGTTGAGTAATTCCAAATCTCATGCTTGCTCTACTGAACTGCACTTGGGGATAAACACTTCAGAAATGATCTCTTATATGTCTTAGTTTGCTCACATCGTTGCACAGTATTTTGCTCTGTTAAACACTTGAGGTTTGAGCTGCTGATGAAGGTTCTCTGACAGATATATGGACATATCCTTGGCTACTAGAAGCCATGCATAATATATCAGGTCATGTCAGGTCAACATGAGATCAGTACAACAAGATCATAAACAAAGACATAATTTTAAAACCTAAACTAGCTTGTCATGAACACATCTTTCCATTTCCAACTAGATTCTAACCAAACCATATTAGGTTACATTAAGCCCTGTATATACAGGGAAACCCATTTTCCCTTAAGCCAATTAACTGGGTCTTCTTTCCCAATTATTGCTGTAATCAAGCTAATGTGTTATTAAGAAGACTGAAATAATTGTTTATCATCTGGTTACTTTGCCCAATGAATAATTGAATTGAATGGCCATTAAAGAAAATCTAATCGATGGCTATGCACTGAGTCAGTCCACAAATCGCCAGTGTGGTGGAACATGAAGTTATATGCACTGAATTTTAGGGCTAAGCGGAGAGTTGTGATGTCATCTACTTCAGTCTTACACATAAGATCAATTCAAATGCTAGCTCGCTCTGCTTTTCTTTACACTTTCCAAAATGCTCTAACCTTGGTGACCTTTTTCCTTCCCTAGAATGCCCCACTCTCCCTCCCAACTTTGTACACGCTGGTCCCAATTATCTCTTACTTAGCCTTTGGATCTACACTCAGTTTTAATTTCCAGAGAGAAAGCTTACCTGAAGCCCCTAATAAGTATAGCATCGTAAAAAGGCCTACATACCCACTGTTACAGTTATAATTATTTCGTGTCTAATTAACATCTGCCTCCTCTAATTTAAATGCCACCAGGGCAAGAATCTTGAGGTTGCGGGGTTTGCTTCTGCTTTGTTTTTCATTGTATCTTTAGCACCTACCAGGATACAGATGCAGACTGGATGCTCAGCAAATATGTGTGTATTGAATAATTATAGAGAAGTATGAATAAATGAAGGGGGGGAACAAATAACATTTATTGGGAGCCTGCTGTGTGTTAAATCTTTTATAACAATATTATGAGAAAGGCATTCCCCCAGCCACCTCTTTTTTCAGAAGAGGAAACCAATTTTAAAAGACTGATTTCTTTATGGCGAAAACTTGAACTCAGACCTATCATAACATAATTCTCTAAGAGTACAAATCTGCTGCTTTTTCCACCAAAGCCTTCCATTGTGGCGGTGCTGTTTTAGTAGAAGTGCATCATGAATTTTACTTCGGGGAGCTGAACTCAGGTTGGTGAGTTGCCTCTAGGGCATCTTCTACACTCCTACTTAGTGCAACTTCAGATTCTTCCCCAGTAACCATCCCATTGTTGAAGCACTGTTGCTACCTGGAGTGCTGGCCTAGTTCTGCCAGCAATCCCACTTGCTGCTGCTATTCCTCATCACCTGTCCGAAAGGTAACCTGTAGGCAAGAGAACAGTCTTCAGATTTAGCTAATTACACTCATGTGCCACCATGGATGGACATAGAGCCCTTGCAAAAGGGCTGGATACAGCAACATGCTTCTTGGTGTAAAATGAAAACAAGGGACTGGGTGTGGTGGCTCATGCCTGTAATCCCAGCACTTTGGGAGGTCAAGGCAGGTGGATCACCTGAGGTCAGGAGTTCAAGACCAGCCTGGCCAATATGGTAAAACCCCTTCTCTACTAAAAATACAAAAATTAGTCAGGCTTGGTGGCGTGTGCCTGTAATCCCAGCAACTCGGGAGGCTGGAGCAGGAGAATTGCTTGAACCGGGGAGGTGGAGATTGCAGTGAGCCAAGATTATACCATTGTCCTGCAGCCCGGGCAACACAGCAAGACACCATCTCAAAATAAATAAATCAATAAACAAAAGATAAAAAACAAAAGAAAATCCCTTGAACCGGGGAGTCGGAGGTTGCAGTGAGCCGTGATCGTGCCACTGCACTCCAGCCTAGGCGACAGAGTGAGACTCCCGTCTCAAAAATAAAATAAAATAAAATATATTAAAAAAAAAAAAAAGAAAAGAAAAAGGAAAAAGAAAACAATGACAGAAAATGTAAATATTTTTTGAGAGGCCATTACAAGAAGTGTTTTAGGAAAAAAGAAAAACCCCAGAGAATATTTGTATGAACGAAGTTTACCTTCTAACTAGGAAATATGTTAATGGAAGTGCTGCTGCTACTTAAGAAACACTAAGAATGAAACCCAGAGTCTTCTAACCACACCCAGGGATGGGCGGGCCTTGGGCACATGGATTACACCTTCTGTGGTGCTCAAAGCAAACCAAACTCCTCTGAGGGAAGCATCTTCAAGGGGTCAGTGTTAGTTTTGTCTGTAGTTGGCAAGAACCACTAGTGACTTTTATGTAAACGGTCATTTTTAATAACAACTTGCAAAGTATTGAGAGATTTGTACAACAAATGGATTGACTGTCTTTCTGTGCGTCTTTCCAGCTGTTAGGCTATTGACGCAGGGCTGAATTAGTGATGGGATTTCTTCTCTTGGCTCTAGGCAATCTCTAGGATTTCAGGATCTACCTGAGGAACCTATATTTACCACGGATATTTTCCTCTTTAGTTTATGGTCTGCTTGTGTGAAAGACTGGCTCCTAAGTGTCAGGCCTCTGAGCCCAAGCTAAGCCATCATATCCCCAGTGACCTGCACATATACATCCAGATGGCCTGAGGCCACTGAAGATCCTTGGAAGTGAAAGTAGCTTAACTGATGACATTCCACCATTGTGATTTGTTTCTGCCCCACCCTAACTGATCAGTGTTCTTTATAATCTCCCCCACCCTTAAGAAGTTTCTCTGTAATTCTCCCCACCCTTGAGAAGGTACTTTGTGAGATCCACCGCCTATCCCAAAACCTATAAGAACTAATGATAATCCCACCACCCTTTGCTGACTCTCTTTTTGGACTCAGCCCGCCTGCCCCCAGGTGACATAAACAGCCATGTTGCTCACACAAAGCCTGTTTGGTGATCTCTTCACACGGACATGTGAAACGCTAAGTAAATTAGTCAGCTTTGGAAGGTCCTGGATCATCTTTTACTTGACCCCTAGATAGGTTTGTCAGATTACACAAATAAAAATGTGAAGACACCCAGGTACGTTTGAATTATTTTGAATTGCTTATGCATTGCAGATTAAAATTTTAAAAAGTATTAGAAATTATATATTATACTAAAAATTACCTGATGCTTATCCGAAATAGCTCATAAAAATCTAAATGGCATGCCTCTTAAAAATTGTATTCCCTTGATGATTTGGCTGTCCCCAGCAGCTGCTTGTTTTGCAGAATTTGCTTACCAAATTTCTTGCAATTATAGTCTATGTTTCCATTACATTGTAACATAGCTTCAACAGTGGTCACATCCAACTTATATTGTTCTTTTGTTCATTGAATATTCATTAATGAGAAGCCACTCTCAGTACTAACATTATGAGCTGATATACTGAACACATACTGGCATAAAGTTAACAACTCTAAAAATTGCTCTTTAAATTTTATTTGTTGCCACACAAAATGCCATCTTTCATGGCATAACTTGCTTTTCCATTCTTCAGCATTGCAATAACTCTCTTGATCAACAATTTTTAAATTGCGAAACATAAAAAAAGAAAGCATGGTCATCAATTTTAAATCCTTTCTTCTTCAACCCTACACATGCTGAAAGAGTATTTAGTAGCATGCCCATAAAACAAATTCTTCAAGGGATAAAATCCATTTATGAAAAATAGTCATGACAAGTGATGTAATACTTATCCTCTTCAGTTTGGTATTTATTTTCCCGTTCATAGTGAATTTGTCCTTTGAAGACAGACATGACACTTAAAGGGATAAATTTTCTATCATTTCTTTCTCTAAAACATTCCACAGCTTTCTTCAAGAAATAGTCTTCAATAATACTTTTGGGTTCTGTTTCAATTTACATAATCATATTGCTGAAGATATATTGAAAACTATGAGTGATAAGAAATAAAAAATGAAGTAGGCTTTCATTCATTAGATTACTTAAAATTTGGGGGCCTTTCCATTAGAATTAAAATATAAGTTCAGTGTTTCAAATGAACTAAGGAGTCTCTCAACTGCGTTTGTTAAGGAGATCCAGTGGACTTTGGAATCCAAGAGAACTGAAGAATACCAAATGCCAATTACAAAAATCCTTTAATTGCACAAATAATATAAATGCCAAAGTACAAGAATTTCATGACAGTTACTTCAGTGTCAATAGAAAGGACATCAGATGCTGTGTGAGCAGCTTTATGCAGAATATGAACAGGACAGCCAACACTTTCCATAGAATCATTCATACTTTGCTTCAACCTTTAATAAGTACTGTTTATATTTATAAAGGTGCACAAGCAAATTCACTAAAAGTTGTATTTGTATTGCTTTCCCCAAAAGCAGTAGAATTTTTCTCATTAAGTCCTAACTCAACCAGGGAGTCTCTGCAAAAAAGTTGCTGTTATTTTTGAGTTCTCATCTGGAAGGGCTCTTATTCACAGTAGCCTTATAAGCAAGCTTTTTTAAAGTAACAAAAAAAATTGCCCAATCAAAGTGATATTTTTTTCTGTATCATGATTACTTGCATCAGTGGCTACACCTTAAAAAAGATCTTTGATAATCTGGGTAATAATAAATGGAGCTAGTATATTTTCGTTACTGCGGTTGATTTCATCTCGGCACTTGAAAATTTGCTTGCAATTTTGGAATCTGGAAATACTGCGGTAGCAGTACATTCAGACACTTTTGAGAGGAGAAGACTAATGATGATATAGAGTGTGGAAGGAGCTACTTACTACAAGGCCATCTCTAACTTGCCTCCGTATCTTCTTAAAAAGCTGTCAGGAGACAGTTGTTATTGCCTCCTGGAGTCTGACAAGGCAGGAGGCTCTCTGTCGCACTCCCACTTAGGGTGCAGCTGCAGGCTATAAAACTGCTTGCTTCAGCATGGCATGGGCTCTTCAGCAACAGGATGTTCCACCACTCACATTGCAGTCATCCTGCCCCTTTTGTTCTGGTGCTATCCTGTGGAACAAAGGACCCAAAGGGCTGGTACTCTTGCTTTTGCTGTCTATGTGAGTAATAAACTGTTGAAATCAAATAAGAGCCCATTGTTTCTTTCCCAGCCAAATCTGTCAGTCATGCTTGATAACCCCAATGCAAAGTCTCTTTCTAGCACAGAGCACACATCTGATCCACAGGAAACATTCAGGTGTGTGTTTGCCTGGACAAACTCAGAGGGCTGATTCCAATACAGCAAGTAGCAATTCTCCTTTTCTCTGCCATCAAAGCAGTTAGCCAACAATATCCATCAGCGATGACCACAATGATACTGCATAATAATCCCCCCCAGGTCTCAGTGGACTAAAATAATAATAGATTATTCTCATACCTGTGGGCTGGTTGGAACAGCAGATCTATTCTGAGAGTCTGTTATTCTCCTTGGACAGGGGGTCCAGCTAGGCATTTCTTCACATAACAACGGCAGAGGCACAAACTCAGAGGTCATACTCACCGCGTAAGCACATTCCAAGCCCCTGCTTGAATCACATCTACTACCATCCCACTGGCAAATCAAGTCGCACGTAGGGTAACAAGTCAAGGGCATCTCTACTCCCATAGAGATGGAGAGGGAAGGACTGATTATTTTTTGACAATCTAATCTTTTACATCCAAGAACCACTGTGTTCCCTCAATTCAGAGGACATAAGCTCTCCAAGGAACATTCCTGCCCCTCCTTTTGGGAAAAGGATGGTGAGTGGGACTCACAGCACAGCTCTCTTCAAAGAAATCCTTGTCGTAGGTGCTCGCTTCATTTCTACCTATCTAGTCTCTTTTATATTCCTGATAAACGTTAGGGGAGTAATTGACTTTTCATTCTCTTCTCTAAAAGAAAGGCGATCTGCTTTGCAACTCAATTAAATATCTAATATCTCTTGCATAAGGGTCTCTGCCAAATCTTCCATTTTAACATCTTTTTACATAACCAAAACCTGGAAATGCACACAGCAATGACCAACTTTGGGGCTTTAAAAAGAAATTTTAATTTTAGTGAAACAGGGAATTTGCCATCCATCCTCATAATCTCTTGTTGGTTCAGTTTTGAAAAACCAAGAAGTTGCATACTTAGGAATCCTAGAAAAAGTCTTAGGCAGAATGAATTTTCAGTGACAGAGCCTCCCAGTTTTTGTTTGTTTGCTTGTTTTTATTTTGTTTTTTGTTTTTTGTTTTTTTCTTTTTTTACCAGTGAGAGCTCATGACTCCTCTCTGTTCAGGCACCCAGAGCCCAGAACTGCTGCTGCAAGGCAATTATGAAAAGCAGATTAACTTTTACTTGGTTTTATTATTGGTGTTAAATTCTCTACAGACAATACATTGCTTTATTGCCAGCATCTGTGGCAGATTGCTCTCACTGCCCTGCCTCTGATAAGTCATTGTCTGACCTGCTCCTACAGATCTCAGCCCACAGTGGTCTTGTTGTGCCGCAGGTATATAGTACAAGTGAAAGACATTTCACTGTACTTCCTACTCAAAAGTTAACTTCTAATGCTTCTTGTACATATTTGAACAAAATTTTTTCTCCTCCTCCCTCTAGTTCTTTTTCTCAAACTGAGAAAAAAAATGTGTAGCTGTGAGTAGAGGAGGCTTTAACAAGGGCAAGAATGAAAAGGGAAGAAGAGGTAGAAATAATGTCCACACAAGAAATATCAGTGTCTCTATCAACCAGACTTTGGAACACTGAGAATTACAGTGGAAATAAGCCACATACTCTAAAAATTGGGATGTAGCTTGAGCCATAACCTTCTACTGCTGATTGGTGCATTTTGATGGGTGATAAAGATGTTAACTCATTAATGATGGACCCACATAGATGGTAAATTTGATTAAAATAACATTTCAAAGAACTGGACTTTACAGACATTTAAGGAAGAAAGAATAAGAATACAAGGTTAATGGCTTAAGGGGTTGTCTTTTATAGTGCACAAAACTATTTGCATCTCTGGACAAAACCTACAAGTTAACCTACAACCTCATGATGGAGTTGGAGTCTTTAATAATAAATAGCTGAGCCATAAACAATACACTCCCATAGACAGTTAAGTAATCCTTGGGTGGGCTTTTTAAATCGTACCCCAGCTTGTCTTTGAGAGGCTGTGTTGCAGTCTCTTGGCCTTTATGCCAGTTTTGAATAATTTTTTTCTTAACAAGCATATCTGGGCATGTTTGCTCATTTGTGGATGAGCTTGGTGAAATTCTATTTGCATAGGGATTGAGGAGCCTTCTGGGAAATAATGTATGCTATTCCCACTGTGGGCTGAGATCTATAGGGGTAGGTCAGACAATGGCTTATCCAAGTCAGGGCAGTGAGAGCAATCTGCCCTGGATGCTGGCAATAAAGCAATGTATTTTCTGTAGAAAATTTAACACCAATAATAAAACCAAGTAAAAGTTAGTCTGCTTTTCATAATTGCCTTGCACCAGCAGTTCTGAACAACATGAGTGATAAAAATCTTCATCCCTTCTAGGGCAGAACACTCCCATCTAATTCCACATTGGAGGAGATGTCTGAGAACCAAAGGGAAGGTGGCACAGAGGCCTGCTGGCAGTGGGCTAGAAGAGAGATAATACCCTCAGGAAAGATGAGTTAGGTTAACCCAGAAACAATGCTTTGCCTCTCTTTAATCAGATCAGGCAAGGGATTCTGGGTACATCGGTGTTATGGGTCAAACTGTGCCCCCCACAAAGTTAATATGTTGAAGTTCTAACTCCAGAATCTCAGAGCATCACCTTATTTGGAATTGAGTTGTTTCAGATGTAATTTATTAAGATGAGATCATTAGAGTTGTTCCATCCCTGTTGTGACTGGTGTTCTTATAAAAAAGGGGAAATTTGAACATAGAGACACATGCATGAAGAATAGCACGTGAAGATGAAGGCAGAGATCAGGGTGATGCTTCAGGAAGCCAAGCAACACCAAAGATTGCCAGAAAACCATCAGGAGTCAGGGGAGAGGTGTGGAGCAGGTTCTCTACGCAGCTCTCAGAAGCCAAGGCTGCAAACACCTTGATCTCGGACTTCTCCCCTCCAGAACTTTGAGACAATAAATTTCTGTTGTTTAAGTCACTGGGTTGTGGCACTTTGTTATGAGAGCACTATTAAATGAATCCATCAGCTTTAAGGTCTGTTGTAGCACTAAGCACACTGACAGTCATTGCCTAAGCACAGGGAACCATAGCTGGTAAGACTACAGCAGCTGGGCACAAGAGCTAGGGCATATTTCACTTAATTTTAAAAGCTCTTTATAGCTTGATAAGCCATTTCGCATAGAGTAAGTCATTTGCTCCTTAGAACACCCTCGTATGGTAAGTTGACCAACTATTGTTCCCCTTTTCAAAGGAAAAAATCTGAGTTTCAGAAAGATTAAACAATTTTCTCAAGAACACAGAGTTCGTAAGAAACAAAGGCAGGATTTGAACCCAGACTATTTGATTCCAGGGCCAATTTTCTGTCTATAACATGGTTCTTGGAAATGCCTCCTGTCCTCTTCACCTCTCATTGCATGATGACTGAGTCATTTCCTAATCCTTCAGTGTCTAAAATAGAATTGTGACAACTTAAATATTCATTTCCTATCTCATCAGAAAGCAAACGTATTTATCTTCAAAGCCCGGGCCGATTTATGTTAACTGAACAGACGAGGCATTTGGAATGACTTCCACAGGATTCAGGTACCAATTAAAACTGATTTGGCTGGTTCATGTACCCCACACCTGATGTGCCAGTGTTATGCCCAGACCGTTTATTCCCCGAAGAAGACCACCAGAGTCCAGAGTCAAAGCTAAGCAGCAAGGATCTTTATTACAGGTTCGAACCTGGAACTCTCCCTCGCTCGTGAAACGAGACGGGCAGGAGAGCTCCCCCACTCAGCTCCGAACAATGTTATATAGTCTTAGAAAAGTGGGCATAGAGTTATTATACAAATCAGATATATGATTGGCTAGTGTTTGAACAAGGCGATTTGGCTAACTATGATTGGTTCCTGCCATTTCTGATATTTTGGTTCAAACTTTGAGGCGGGAGAGCAGGTTTATGGCAGCAAGAGTTTATCTTACTTAAACACGTCTTGTGACCTTGCCTCAGAACTTACAAAATCTCTGGTATGTGCAAAACAAAATCTCTGGTACGTGCAGAAAACCAGGTACTCACAGAACTTACGAAATCTCTGGTATGTGCAAAGATTAGAGAGCAGAACAAGGGTGTAGTGGGTGGGGGGCGGGTACACATCTATCTTTGTGTCCTTTCATTTCCCCCTTCTCATAAGTAACTGGATGTCCAATCTTGGATTTCCAGAGTCTTATAATATAGCCTCACTTTCTGGGTGCAGGAGAGGCTGGTGATGGCTACGGAGGACCATTAGTTGGATGGTATCAAACCTTTCTCTGACAAATTGTAAAATTTTATTTACCACACAGGGGCCTATAGTGAATAGAAGTAGTAAAGACATTAGGGGGCCTAAAAGGGGTGCCAGAAGGGAAAACATTGAAGAGCTCCACCAATTGTTAGCGGCTGTAGTGAATTGTTGCTTTTTCATTTCTAAGCTTAGTTCGTGTAGGCGTTGGACTCTTTCCTCAACTAACCCTGACTCATTTATATAGAAACAGCATTCTTCTTTGAAGAACATACAGGTACCTCCTTTCTCAGCCGTGAGTAAGTCTAAGGCTCTGCGGTTTTGAAGGGTTACCTGTGCTAGGGAGGTGAGCTGCCGCTGAAGGGAGGCTAGGGAATAGGCGGAGTCTTCCATAGCAACAGAGAATTGTTGTAACAGCTTGTCGTTTTCTATCATGGAGTGTTGTAGGGCCCCTCCTGCTAACCCCGCTGCGACGACAGAGGTGGTTAAGGATATTCCGGCAATTAGTGGTAGAAAAACTGCTCGTCTATGTTGTGCAGTTTTAGTTGGGGCGGTCCCTGCCCAGCCTATGAACTCTGCCGGGGTTAGCAGTGTCAGTCGGGGAACTAGGGTAACAGGGATACACAACTGTCCGTCAGAGATGCTTTTGGACAGAGTTTTTAACAGAGTCATATTACACCAGAAGAACACACCAGGGGGAGCATATATGGGACTATTAGGGTATGTAGCCGATTGGTTACAGAGGCTGTTGCTAAATGCCGAATAACAATAGGGGTATTTCTCTTGATATGGGTCACGGTACAGGGCCACATCGGGTATCGTGACTATCGATGAGTTAAAACCTGTATAGTTTGTGGGAGGGGAGGATAGAGGAACAGCCGTTAATGGTGGTCTTCCTAGGGTTGCACACATAAAGCAAGAGGACAGGTCGCCTAAACCAGTGAGGTTGGCGAATGCTAGCCCTTCCCGTAATAGAGTTAGCCAGGAGAAGGGCTGCAAGTCTTGTGATAGCTCGGTTTCTTGCCTGTGGATTTGTGTGTGGATTAAGGGTTGAATCTGGACTAGACTTCTCCACAGATATAAATGGCTACTGGGCCAGGTACTAGTTGATGAGTAATATACTCCCCCATGTTGTGGGGTTGTCCACCGAGAGTCCCATGGGTCTCTAATTATCCAAGTGTAAGTGACGGGAGACTCAGTTTTGTAAAAATACCACCCTTGTCGTTCTCTCCAGTATCGGACAGAGTGCGTCTTACAGTAGCTATATGGGCAACCTGCACTCTGGTGCCACCAATAATTTTTACAATTATATTCAGTTTGATCATATTCAAAACAGATCATGGGTATTGCTGGTTGGGCAATCTGGAACCTAGTGAAATTGAGGTAAACTATAGTATTACACCCTGAGGGGGGGCAGTCTGCGCTAGCTAGCAGTTTACCCGCTTGGGGGGTTTCCCCGGGGTGAGTTTTGTTCTCATAGAGCCAGAACCTCCAGACATAGGGATTAGACGGCGCAGCAGTGAGGAGAGTCAGATGCATAAGGCATAAAAGCATAGGTAAGCTAGACATGGTTACGGCTATGGGGATGACGGCGCAGGGTTAGCTTTAAGGGATTGTTCTTAGCTTTGTCTATAGTCCATGTAACCGGTGCTCCAGACGGCTCGAGAAGGTCGGATGTTGGGTCCACTGGTTTGACATGTGTGTAGTGGATCCAAGAAGCGATGCCTTCTACTTTGAGAGCAGTGGGAGTAGTCAGGAGTACTTGCAGTGGTCCTTTCCACCTGGGTTGAAGAGTTTCTTGCCAGTGGCGCTTGACTAGGACCCAGTCTCCCGGCTGGAACGGATGAGGTGTCGGCGGAGGTCCTGCCTCGTACAGTTCTCGTAGTCTGGGCCAAATTTCCTGGTGAATTTTCTGTAAGGCTTGTAAGGAGAACAGGAGCTCAGAGACATTTTCAGTTTCAGGTTTGAGTAAGTCATCTTTTAGACTGCGGACCAGGGGTGGGGGTCTGCCATACATGATTTCATATGGTGTGAGGCCTAGTCTGTAAGGGGTATTTCGGGCCCGGAACAGAGCGTAGGGGAGAAGTACTACCGAATTAGCGCCAGTCTCCATGGTCAATTTAGTTAAGGTCTCCTTCAGAGTCCGATTCATCCTTTCTACCTGTCCTGAGCTTTGGGGCCTATAAGCACAATGTAATTTCCAATTTGCCCCCAGAATGGAAGCCAAATCCTGACTTACCTTAGCAACGAAGGCTGGTCCATTGTCTGACCCTATTTGGACGGGAAAGCCATACCTGGGGAGGATTTCTTCCAAAATTTTCTTTGCTACAACCTGAGCAGTTTCTCTCTTCGTTGGGAACGCTTCTGTCCATCCTGAAAAAGTATCTACAAAGACAAGTAAGTACTGATACCCATATTTTCCAGGCTTTATCTCAGTAAAGTCTATTTCCCAATAGATACCAGGCCTAGTTCCTCTACACCTAATTCCTGCGGTGGTGTAGGTTTGGGGGCAAGCGTTGTTTAGTTGGCAGGCTTTGCAATTTGTTGTGACATCGCTGGCCAGTTCAGCTATGCGCCTGATTCTAAACTTGGCGTGCCTGATTAAGTCCATCATTCGCCGGGCACCCAGGTGGGTTGTCCGGTGGATGTGTTCCAACACCTGCCGTCCTAATTTTTCTGGTAGGATGGTTTGGTCATTTATATCAGTCCACCACCCATTTTTAACCTGTTTTAGGGGAAGCGTGTTCATCCATTCACGATCCTGTTCGGTATAGTCGGGAAAACATGGCAAATTTCGCGGGCCAGGATCGGGGAGCTGGAGCGCGAGGAGCTGACTGGGAGCTTTTGCTATGCTCCTTGCGGTTTGGTCGGCTAAGAAGTTGCCTCGAGCAATTGGCGTAGTTGGTTTCTGATGCCCAGGGCAATGTACGATAGCCAATTTCTTTGGTTTCCACAAAGCAGTTAATAGAGCTAGGATCTCTTGCTTGTTTTTTATTTCTTTGCCTTCGGCTGTTAATAGTCCCCTTTCTCTGTAGATGGCCCCATGTATGCGCACAGTAGCGAAAGCATAGCGGCTATCCGTGTATACTGTTAGTTTTTTCTCTGCCCCTAGGGTGAGGGTCTGTGTAAGGGCTATCAGTTCGGCTCTTTGGGCCGATGTCCCTGGAGGCAAGGGTTCCGCCCAGATTACCTCAGTCTCTGACGTTACAGCCGCTCCTGCATACCGCTGGCCTTGGTGGACGTAGCTGCTGCCATCAGTGAACCAGGTGAGTTCTGTGTCGGGGAGCGGACGATCTTGCAGGTCTTCCCGCACCCCATGCACCTGAGCCAGTATCTCAGTGCACTCATGGGACGGGGTGTCCAAGTCTGGATTTGGCAGCAGTGAAGCAGGGTTTAAAGAGGTTGAGGGCAGAAAAGTTATTCTGAGGGGGTTTAACAGCAGTCCTTGATAGTGGGTGAGCCGGGCGTTACTCATCCATCGGTCCGGCGGCTGCTGGAGGATGCCTTCAATGGCATGCGGGGTTATAACGCGCAACTCTTGCCCCATGATAAGTTTATCAGCGTCTCGGACCATTAGGGCGGTCGCCGCGATTATCCGGAGGCAGGGTGGCCAGCCAGCAGCCACTGAATCTAATTTTTTTGACAAATAGGCAACTGGCCTCTGCCAGGGGCCTAGGTACTGTGTTAACACGGCTTTTGCAACACCCTTACTTTCATCCACGTATAAGTGGAAGGGCTTGGAGACATCAGGGAGCCCCAGCGCGGGGGCTGATAACAAGGCAGTTTTGATTTGCTGAAAGGCCAGCTCAGCCTCTTCCGTCCAATTGAAGGGCTGCCGTTCCTTTGTTGCCTGGTATAGGGGCTTGGCTAACTCAGCAAATCCGGGTATCCATAACCTACAGAACCCTGCCGACCCCAGGAATTCTCTCACTTGCCGTGTTGACTGGGGTCTAGGGATGCGTAGGACTGTTTCCTTTCGGGCTTTGGTTAGCCAGCGTTGCCCCCCTTTTAATAGGTACCCCAGATAAGTTACCTCCGACTTGCAGATCTGAGCCTTTGTTGCTGAGGCTCGGTAGCCTAGCTCCCCCAGAGTCTTCAGGAGGTCCTCAGTCCCTTGAACACAAGTTTCCGGGGACCTGGCCACTATTAAGAGATCATCAACATATTGCAAAAGAGTTATTTCAGGGTGTTGCCGCCGGTACTCACCCAGATCTTCATGAAGGGCTTCATCGAACAGGGTTGGCGAGTTCTTGAACCCTTGTGGCAGTCTGGTCCATGTTAGCTGACCGTTGATGCCCCTCTCAGGATCCGTCCATTGAAATGCAAAGAGTTCTTGACTTTTGGGAGCCAGAGGAAGGCTGAAGAAAGCGTCTTTTAGATCAAGAACGGTATACCACTGTTTTTTGGGATGTAAGGCACTCAGAAGGGTGTATGGATTGGGCACAGTGGGATGTATGTCCATGACCCTTTTATTAACTTCTCTTAAATCCTGTACTGGCCTGTAGTCCGTACTGTTGGGTTTACGAACAGGTAACAGTGGAGTATTCCAGGATGAGTGGCAAGCCCGTAGGACTCCCTGGTCTAGGAGTCGGCGGATATGGGGCGTAATTCCTTCTCTTGCCTCCAGGGGCATAGGATATTGCCGAACCCGAACTGGGTCCGTCCCTGGCTTAACTTCCACAAATATGGCAGGTCGATGTTTAGCTAGCCCCAAGCCCCCAGTTTCTGCCCACGCTTCAGGGAAACGCTGGAGCCAAGAGTCAATTCCCTGATCGGGGGGCTTTTGCTCTTGATGGAGTCGGTACTCATCTTCTAAGGTGACAGTCAGGATAGATATTGGCCTGTTTTGGGAATCAGTTATCTTGGGCCCTTCTGGCTCAAAGTGGATTTGGGCCCCCATCTTTGTCAGCAAGTCCCTCCCTAGTAGAGGGCAGGGGCTCTCTGGGATGACTAGGAAGGAATGGGAGACTTTTCCCGTTCCTAAGTCTACAGTCCTCTGGGTTGTCAAGGGGTATTTTTTGATGCCTGTGGCCCCGTGCACCCAGGATGTTTTCTTAGATATTTTTCCAATTGGTTTGGTTAGGACTGAGCGTTCCGCCCCAGTATCGACCAAGAAGCGAACTGGGGACCCCTCCACTTGCAAAGTTACCCTGGGTTCGGGGAGGGGATCCGAACCCCGTCCTCCCTAGTCAGAGTCCTGGGTAACGAGTACGGAGGTAGGGTTAGCTGGTCTCCGTTTCTTTGGGCAGTCTTTAATCCAGTGGCCACGTTCCTTGCAATAAGCACACTGATCTTTTTCTAATCCTTGCCTAGGGCCTTGCTTTTTCTGCTTTCTGTTTTGGCCATTTCCTGCCTGGGGGAAAGCTGCTACTAAGACTTTGGTCATTTCTTTGGTTGCCTTGAACTGTTTTTCTTCTGGAGTATCCCTATTATTATAAACTCGCTGGGCCATCTGAAGGAGGTCCTGAATCTGCTTTCCCTCTAAACCTTCTAATTTCTGGAGTTTTCTTTTAATATCTGGTGTTGCCTGGTTTACAAAGGACATTACTACCGCTGCCTGATTTTCCGGTGCTTCCGGGTCCATAGGGGTAAACTGTCTGAAGGCTTCCATTAATCTCTCTAAATACACAGCGGGGCTTTCTGTCTTACCTTGTAACACAGAATATACTTTAGCCAAATTGGTGGGCTTGCGAGCTGCAGCCCGGAGACCCGCCATTAGAGTCTGGCGATAAATGAGCAGTCGTCCCCTACCTTCTGCCGTGTTGTAGTTCCATCTGGGCCGGGTCAAAGGGAAAGCCACATTAATGAGGTCAGGATTTGCAGTTGGCTGGCCGTCATCTCCTGGAACCAGTTTTCTGGCCTCAACTTGGATTCTTTCCTGCTCCTCCGTTGTGAACAGGATTCGGAGGAGCTGTTGACAGTCATCCCAGGTCGGCTGGTGAGTAAACATGACACTGTCTAACAACGAGGTTAGATCTTTGGGATTATCTGAGAACCGAGCATTTTGGGACTTCCAATTGTATAAATCACTGGTGGAAAAAGGCCAATACATGAGACGGGAGAGCCCGGTATCATCGAGCGATCCTATTTCTCTGAGAGGCAGGGCTACAGTGGAGTCAGGGAGTCGGGAAGCTTGGTCCCGCTGTACGCGGCCTCGTGTTCGGCCGGCCGGCCCCCCCAGGTTACTTTCGCTCTCGGCTGCTTCCACTTCTCGGTTTCCCTCTACGGACGCACCACCCTGGGGGACTGGGTCCTGCGGGATAAGGTGCGGATATGGTGGGGGAAATGTGGGTTCTAACGTTAGGGGGTCCTGGCTGTCCGGCAGCACAGGGGCCGAGGGAGCAGAGGGAGTCTTTTGTCTTGTAGGTCGCGTTACTAGGACTTTGCAGGGCTCAGGGATGAATGGAGTTATCCAGGGTGGTGGGTTTTCCACAAGATCCTGCCACACTAGAATATAAGGAATTTGATCAGGATGTCCTGACTGCCCTGGCAGGAAAATCTTAGTTTTTACCTTAGTAATAATAGAGAGACAGAAAGTTCCTTCGGAGGACCACCCTACGCCGAAAGAGGGCCACTCCGAACGGCAGAAAGTAACTAGCTTTCCCTTCTTTAGTTCTACGCTTAAGTTACGCCCCCGAGCCTTCACATCCTTAAAATTGGTAACAAGGAGTGAGAGCGGCGTGCTCTGGTTGTTGCCCATCTTTGGACTGCTCCTACAAAGAGAAGGGGGGACGAAAATGAGTGTGAAGCAGAGGGGAGTATCCGACAGGTCCGGTCCTGGAAGGGGAAGAAAAGGTTTTATGTTTCGTTTTGGGCTTACACTTAACACTTAACAATAACGGACAGACAGTAATAACGATGAGCATTCGCGAGCGCGTGTCGGACTTCCGACCTGAGTCAGACGGGGCAACCAAGGATGGAGGCCCCCAGATGGGCACTGGGGAACGTCTCCCACCAGTCCCGAGTGGCTGTCTTCTAGCGCATCCGCCAAGACCGTGCCACTTACAGAACAGACCAATACAGATTACAGATTACGGATTTCGCGAAATTTCAGGGAGACAGACAGAGACAAAGACAGAGACAGTGACAAAGCCGGCTTACCTACAGATTAAGATCCGTTGACTTGGGGGTCTGGTGGGCTTGGGGGAAATCCCGGATGAGCCCCCATTTGTTATGCCCAGACCGTTTATTCCCCGAAGAAGACCACCAGAGTCCAGAGTCAAAGCTAAGCAGCAAGGATCTTTATTACAGGTTTGAACCTGGAACTCTCCCTCGCTCGTGAAACGAGACGGGCAGGAGAGCTCCCCCACTCAGCTCCGAACAATGTTATATAGTCTAAGAAAAGTGGGCATAGAGTTATTATACAAATCAGATATATGATTGGCTAGTGTTTGAACAAGGCGATTTGGCTAACTATGATTGGTTCCTGCCATTTCTGATATTTTGGTTCAAACTTTGAGGTGGGAGAGCAGGTTTATGGCAGCAAGAGTTTATCTTACTTAAACACGTCTTGTGACCTTGCCTCAGAACTTACAAAATCTCTGGTATGTGCAAAACAAAATCTCTGGTACGTGCAGAAAACCAGGTACTCACAGAACTTACGAAATCTCTGGTATGTGCAAAGATTAGAGAGGAGAACAAGGGTGTAGTGGGTGGGGGGCGGGTACACATCTATCTTTGTGTCCTTTCACCAGCACAGAAGACCCTAAGAGGAAAACGTAGCAGCAAACACCAAGTGAGTTTATGGGTACTTGTTATTAGTCACAAGGCTACTAGGTTGAAGAAGCTTAATAGATATTGCCTCCGCTGCACAAATGGTCCTCCTTGCCATCAGAAATCAGTCATATGGTTCTCTTGTTCTATCATTTCTCATTAATTAGGAACTGTCCTAAGTGATGTCAGAGAAGAAATATATTTATGTAAATTGCACTAATGGAACAAATCTTTCTGGAAAATTTGGGGCATGAACTTGGAGTTGAAGATTAATATAATTAAGAAATATCATTAGGATATTCCAGGTGGGAAGAATTAAAAAAACAAGTTCACGTAAGTAGATTGTAATATATAGTTAGGGTATGATGTCATACACTATTATCCTTGTAACTCTTAGGATTTTATCCATCCATTCATTTATTCATTCTTCAAGAATTTATTGAATGCCCATTAGGTGTCAGGCACTGTTCTATGCACTGGGACTCAATGGTGAACAATGCCTTCAAGAAACAAACATAAAACCTTTCATTTATTGAGCTCTATCCCTGTGTCTGACCCTACTCTAAGGCCATTACAGATATTAGCTCATTAATTTATTTTTAACTTTTACTTTAGGTTTGGGGGAACATGTGAAAGTTTGTTACATGGGTAAACACATGTCATAGGGGTTTGTTGTACTTTTTTTTTCTTTTTTGAGACAGAGACTTGCTCTGTCACCCAAGCTGGAGTGCAGTGGCGCAATCTCGGCTCACTGCAACCTCTTCTTCCCAAGTTCAAGCGATTCTCCTGCCTCAACCTCCCAAGTAGCTGGGACTACAAGGGTGCACCACCATGCCTGGCTAAGTTTTGTAGTTTTAGTAGAGACAGGGTTTCTCCATGTTGGCCAAGCTGGTCTGCAACTCCTGACCTCAAGTGATCTGCCTGCCTCAGCCTCCCAAAGTGCTGGGATTACGGGTTGTTGTACATATTATTTCATCACCCTGTTCTTAAGCCCAGTACCCAATAGTTATCTTTTCTGCTCCTCTTCTTCCTCCCAGCCTCCCCTCTCAAGTAGACCTCAGTGTCTGACATTTCCTTCATAAGTTCTTATTTAGCTCCCACTTACAAGTGAGCACATGTGGTATTTGGTTTTCTGCTCCTGCATTAGTTTGCCAAGGATAATAGCCTCAGGTTCCATCCATGTTCCCATAAAAGACATGATCTCTTCTTTTTCAGATATCATTTAATTTTTATAACAACACTTAGCGGTAAGAATTATTATCCTCACTTTATAGATAAGAAAACTGAAGTTACAAATTTAAATGACTTTCTTAAGTTTCTGAAACTAGGAAGGTATAATAAGGATTCAGTAAGGTCTGCCTGATTTCAAAACCTTGGTCCCTAAACACAAAACTTGCCCTCTCTCCATATGTCTTACAGGTCAAATTTCATCTCAAAAGAATCTAAAGCTTGTAGTCCCAACTACTCAGGAGGCTGAGGTGAAAGGATCACATGAGCCTAGAAGTTCAAATCCAGCAACACAGCAAGACCCTATCTCAAAAAACAAACAAACAAACAAACAACAACAAAAAAACCAACCAACCAACCAAACAAACAAAAAACAACGAAAAAAACTAAAGCTGTGCAACTTTCCCTCCTATTCCCAAGCTGGAGCACATAACTTATTAGATCTATACAAAATACATTTATATAATGAAGGGGCTTTCTCACCCCTCCTTTACCCTTATTTGGATTTGTTTGTTCATATACTCATTAAACTGTGTTGACCTCCTACTATGGGTCTAGGCACTCTGCTGGGAGCAAAAATGAAAATGATGTGACCCTGCCCCTCACAAGACCCCTATAAGCAAAGGCCCAACATTGTGGGGGTCTCAAGAAGACCTGGAAGGATGCTGCCAGCAAAAAGAGAGAGAGAGAGGTGATACTCTCAAATTAAGCAGGTCAAGGAGAGATTAATAGAGCACCTATTTACAAAGGTATAGGCAAAGTAAAGAGAAATCTCAAGGGGTAGTACAAGACCCTGAGGTGCTAAGGAAGAATAATCTTCTTACAATAGGTATAGGCATTCCTTATTCTTGCTAGGGTAATCAAAGTAGGTTTGAATTAAGCTTTCCTATTTTGAAAATGTTTACTGCCAAATCCATACATGTGAATGCCCCAAGATTCTGTTTTTAGTAAGTGCTAGGGAAGGGCATTTTCACAGTGTCTTATTTTTCCCTTGGTTCCTTTTCCATCAACATCAAACACTTCTTGTTAACAGTAGCCTTCTTTATTGATTTCAGTTACCTTCACTGGAAAATTCTCAAATGCTTTTTACTCCTGTTTGCAGCTTCCCCAAGGACTTCATTTTTATGCAACCACTTCTCTTCTTAAAGCGATGAAACCATCTATTGCTTGCAATGAACACCTTTTCCTTCATATTATCAAGAGGTTCTCATTTTCAATGTTTCAGAGACATCCAGAAAGTATCCCTTGGCTCAGAAGTGTGTTAATTATCTATTGCTGCATAACAACTTACCCTCAGAACTTAAGAGACTTCTTAACAATTATTATCTCATAGTTTCTGTGGGGCAGGAAATCAAAAAAAGTTTAGCTGGAGACTTCTGGCTCTGAGTCTCTCATGACATTATAGTCAAAATGTTGGATGGGACTGCAGTAATCTGAATTATACTTGAATGGGGTTGCTTCCAAGATGGCTCACTTACATGGCTTTTGACAGAAAGACCGAGTGCCTCACCCTGCAGGCCCTTCCACAGCTGCTTGATGCCATTATGCTGTCTTCCTCAGGGGGAATGACCTGAGAAAGAAAGGTTGAAGTTGCAGTGCCTTTTATGAAGTTACCCACCATGTGTCCAACATGTACTATTCATTGGAAGTGAGTCACTAATTCCCCATACTCAAAAGAGAGCAGAATTAAACTCCACTTCTTGAAAGAAGGAGTATCATAGAATTTGTGGACATTCTTTAAAGCCATCATTAGTAGTATGTGGATTCACTGCTCAGGCATTCATTGCATCAAAAGACTTACTGTCTCGTAAGTCAGTTCATTATGTTTTCTCATCTCTTAATTTCAACTGATTGCATTGACCTGGTGCCCATCACCTCACCACCAGCCTTGGAGGTCTTTTGATTACTAGAGGAATATCTTTCATAATGAGAAAGCACATAAAAGCAAGTAATAAAAATAGAGCCATATTAAGGGTAAGAGGCTATATTTATCTGTTATAAAGCCAAATAGTAGTATCAACAAAGGACTTTACCAAGTGCCCTGCTGAATAAGAATTTCAAATGCCAGTTTCTTCAGAACTAAGCCCAACCTCTTGGAGGGTTCACTGAATTAGTCAGTCCCTCTAGGCTATGTTTAATAAAAGATTTATCAACAGATACATAAGATAACACAAATGAGTTGTGATAAACTTTAGGAAATCGACAGTCACGCCACATATTTGCAGAATTCTAGAACCTGGTCCTTTGCAAAGGTAAAAGATGAGATGGGGCAGAATGAAAGAGAAGCACTCATGTTGACCAATGACCTAGTAGGAAGGAGTGAGGCACTTATACTCCTACATTCTACTTTGCATTCATGACAGGTTGTGGTGATTGTCACACTCTCACCACCACCCAGAGCATTGCAGCTGATAAGTAGAATAGTAATATGCCTATGTTGACATGGACTGTAATGAGGTGTAGGCTGATGAAATAAACCACTGGTGGAATGAGATTGTGGGTTGGTTTTAGTACTTTTTTCATTGCCTTGCACAGTGGAAAGAGCATCCTTGCTTTACTCTCTGTCTGTAGGATCACAACTAAAATAGCTCTGACTATTTGGTTTTCCAGGGAGAAAGTAAGAATAAAACTACAGAAACATGACATGATTATGAAGATTTGACAGACTGTCCTGTGGGCCTTCTGATGAAGGAAGGAAAGTTTAAATTAGCAGTAAATACAAATCATAGATCTCTAACAGATGTCCAATCAATAACTGCCTTTCTCAATCCATGTATCTATTGTTTGGGCAGAAAGTACCAATTCTGTATTCTGTGTTTGCAGCTACAGGATAGAGACTCTCTAACATTTCTGTTCAGTGGGGCCCTACCAAGCCTCAACTTACAAATTGAAACCAAGGGCAATATCAATTTATTGATAAAAGAAGATTTAGAGTGGATCTATTCATGTCTTAATTTCAACTGAAGTATCTCTAGAATACATACCATTTATCATAGTGGATGTGAGACAAATACTTAAATGCATAATTTACAAAGTATGATGGAGAGCTAGTTCCATGACTCTTGACCCCTCCAACAATATCAAGGTCATAAACATGGGCATCATGTAAAGAGAATAAGGATGGGCCGGGCGCAGTGGCTCACGCCTGTAATCCCAGCACTTTGGGAGGCCGAGGCAGGCGGATCACAAGGTCAGGAGATCAAGACACAAGGTCAGGAGACCTAACAGGGTGAAACCCCATCTCTACCAAAAATACAAAAAATTAGCTGGGCATGGTGGCGGGCGCCTGTAGTCCCAGCTACTCGGAGGCTGAGGCAGGAGAATGGCATGAGCCCGGGAGGCGGAGCTTGCAGTGAGCCGAGATCGCGCCACTGCACTTCAGCCTGGGTGACAGAGCGAGACTCTGTCTCAAAAAAAAAAAAAAGAGTATAAGGATGTTTCTTTGGAAAGAGGTGTTGTCATTCTGAGTCTCTGTTTCCCTGTGGGAGTGGGAAAGGAGTGTTGCCTTTCTTTACCTAAATCCCAGTGAGGAACACTTTCATGGGACCACTTGGAGCCCTTCAGGAAACTTCCTCTTCCTTAGAGTTGCAAATGCAGAAATAATTTTATTTTAAATCAGCTCCATAGTTTATATCAATGTCTTCTCCTAGACATTCTGGTTACTGGACTGAGATCATTTTCATGACTTGAAGTTACTGGAGAGATGTCTATTATCTAAGAATAACTGAAAAAGTTGAGGAACCTGCAAAGTTTTCATCCAGGAACATTATAAAAGATTCCTCCAAAATATATGCTTTAAAGGTGAAGGGGGCGACAAAAAAATGCACTTGTGTTTGATTATATCACCATTTGTGCTTGTTTAGCATGTCAGTTATGTATATAATGAGACCAATGCCTTTCCCATGTAAAATTAGACCAGCTTCATCCTACTGGAGTGCAAATTCTCACAATATCAAGCAAGAGTGAAGAACACTCAAAATGCCAAACTCCTAAGATTAGAGATGTCCATCTTGATGTCGGTTGTTGGGGCCTTCAGGGTTGGGCAAGGTTAACCATGAATTGGTGGTCATGGAGATGGAACGACTAGGATTTAAAAAGGTTCCTGACCACCTCACTGACGTCTTCAGTTCTGCAATTAGATATATACTTCTTCCATTTATGGGTTTATTTCCTTTTAAATGTAAACTACTGTGGATATTTCCCCCTCTCATGTTTTCTTATCTTTCTCCCTTAACTGATTATGATAATGGACACATTAAGCCTCATCAGCCCTACATAACTCAATGTAAATGACTTTATTAAATCCACTATTGAAAGGAGATTTTTAAAGGAAGAACATAAATGAAGATACCAGCCTAAGAGAGAAGGAAAGGAGATAAGAGGTCCTCTAAGGGAAAAAATGAAAAGAAGACTAATAGGCAGACAATCAACTTTACTCTCAGAACAATTTTACCCAGATCTGGACCTGAAAGTGGGACCCAGCGCTTAGTACCATGGTGTCTCTTTCTTTTTGAGGGGGACCGTGACCCACCTCGCAGACCACAAGACAGTTACTCATTTAAACAAGAGCGGATGCCATAAATGTGTTTCACGGCATTTGATGTCAATGAATTCTAAGTCATTTCCTGATAGAATGGTTGGAAATGAAATGAATTGTAAGATGAGGATGCAAATGAAAGGAAGTGCGAGCACTCTCCAAAATGAGAGCAGACATGATCACATAAAGCATTGCCCTGGTCATGACTCTAAAGCTGGAAAAGTTATCTTAGCGTTTGGCATCCACACTCAAGTACCTTCTGCTTTTGATGCTCTCCCCAGTCCTCGGTAGCCTGGCAAAGCAGTCAAGTGGCTCTTGAAGAACCCCCTGAAAGGCTAACAGTGGGGTTGTGCTCAGCCCAGGAGATGAGGAAGCAGAGGGTCCTCACTGGGTGTGTGTGGTTGCTCATCTGTCACCTCAGGACAATGAATGGAGCACACCAAAAACATTGTTTGAGAGATCTAAATTGGAACACAAAAAAGCACATTATTCCACTGTTATTTCCTGGAAATAAGAGTTATTCATCAATCGAAAAGAGTGATTACATGATGCTTAAAAATGGAAAATATCACCAGCATTATCCAAGGTTGCATTCTGTTTTTCTCTTCTTTCTCATCCTCTCAACAATAATGTTAGTCTCTAGCTTTTAGTTGTGGGTGTGGCTTCAGTGGAAGGCCCATGTGATCTCATTAAAGGATACAGCTCATTGAAGAGCACCGCAGACCCAACTGCTTCAGCCTTTCTGGCCCAAGATCCTGCCATTATTTCCAAAACATAAGAATTGGACCAATTTGGCATAGAGATGAATCAACTTCTAGCAGGAATATGTGCTTGAAACTGGTGTGTTGGCAGGGGGTGGGGGACCCAGAGTGTACTGTTAGTTTCTCCAACATTAAGGCACCATATTTCTTTCATTTTGATACCTGAGGCTGGTTGATGATGTGTTCCACATTTTCATATAAATTATGTCTCAGATACCAGCTGGATGTTTGTGAGGTAAGTGATGACAGTTTCGTATCCACAATTATTCACCTCAAGTTGCTCTTGGGCATCTGTTACAGATTTAGTCTATTCTTTTTATTATTATTATTATTATCACTCCATGTCAGGAAGAGTGTGTAGACAGAATATTGACTTGACAGCATTAATAGCTAAAACGTGCAGCATTATATTAAGACAGAAAGTGGTTTAGCACAAAATTCACACGGTTGGAGGAGAGTTTAGGAGTTCCTTGTGCCAGAGCATGAGGCAAGGCCATTCTTAGGCTGCCTTAGAGAGAAAGAAGTAATGTTGTTTGGGATGGTTAAATTCTCCCTGGGAAAACCAGTCTAGCCAAGAAATGACTTAACTGGAATTAGGCTACAGGGAGGCTGCCCTGGGAAATAAAAGCAATGTCTGTAAAAGAGAAGAAATTTTCAACGTGATTAAAATATATAAAGAGATCAACTAAAGAGAGAATTTAGAGATCTAGAGGACTGCTCACAAGAAATTTGCGATGAAACTGAAATGATTAAACCACAGCATCATAGAATGTTAAGGTGGAAGGAACTCTAGAGGTGATAGAATTCAACTTCATTTTGTAAATGAAGACCAAAGAGTTGGGTAAAAAAAAATGGTAACCCTCAGAGGTTAAGTGGTTGGTCTAAGGTCAAATTGTGAAATATTGGCTGAGCTGCAACAAGAATCCATTTCTCCCCCAAAATATCCTTACATAACAGCTGTTAAACACAGAGAGATCGAGTTCATTTGAGATCGAAACACATTTAGATTGACTTTTTTGTATCAGTCAGGGTCCAATTAGAAAAGCTGAATCCATGCTAGACATTTCAGAGAGGAGATTTAAAACAAAGAATGGATTGCACGGTGGGAATACTGAAAGAGCAACATGAGGTTGCTGGAGCAGCCAGATATTAAAAACTTCAGCATGCAGTTACCACCTCTGAAATTGAGGGAACAAAAGCGATGGAATGGGATGTTCAAAACTGAGGAGCTTGCCAGAAGGACCCCTCTGTCTCCCCACATCAGGATTACAGGGCAGAGTACAGAACTCTGGGCTTAGGTCTCTGTCTACTAAATACATTATTCTGGAAATGCAAAGACTAATAAGCTAGAGGAAGAGCTAGCAGGGAAGATTTCACACTTACTCTGGGAGCCTGAAGAAGGGGTTTCTTAGAATAACATTTTTAAGATCTGCTTCAGACGGTGAACCTCAGGCCCTCCAAGCCCACCATGAGATCTTGCACCCTGGGCATGACCTTAACCACAAACAACAGGCAGTGCAGCACTTGAAATTACCCTGCTGCAGGGGAAGCAAAGGAAAGAAATGTCTGCCTCCTGTTCAGAGGGCTGATGCTCTAGTGGGGAACGCTGCCTTTTCACACCTGTGCCCTCAACACCGTTACTCAGATTGATTTAGCCACACAAGGCAGGCTAGAGGAAATGAGAAAGTGTGTGGCTAGAGGGAGCCAGTTTCCTGCAGAGACTGACCTGACTGCTTAGAGCTTTCATGCGCAGTGTTTAAGATGAACTGGACTGGCAAGGGGAGTGGGGTCTGGCCTTCAAGGTGCGCATCCAGGGAGGCTAGAGATCACAGGCCATGATGCTGAGTGCTAGAGACTCTGCTGTGAACCTGGCTGGATGAATAGGGCCCTAGAATACTATAAGAATTATAACTAATCAATGATAAGTATTTTCTTGCACATTTTCTTCAATACCCTCTAACATTTCTAGATCAGGTACTGTGATCTTTCCAGTTTACTGCTGTATTCATGGTGTTTAGCACAGTGTCTGGCATATGGTAGGCAACCCAGTGAATGCAAACAGTTCTCCTACAGCATGGGATTTCCTAAACTGGTCTGGATTTAACGCACTCCATTAATTAAGAAATATGATTTGCTTTACATGGATCCCAGGCAGCTAGGCACGGTTGCTGAGATGGAGCAGAGCACAAAGGTACTCAGCAGAATGGGGTGAGAAGAGCTGAAGTTTAGTTCATGCTCCACATGCCCAGCTGAGTGGTCTGGAACAGAGCAGTATTGCCCAGAGGAAGGGACACTTTTTTTTTTCCGCATAAATGTGTGGTCAGCTTGCCATATTGTGGCTGTGCTTGCCTGGAGTTGGCACTTTTTCTTATTTCCATGGGGACACTGTATAGTGTCCATATTATAAAGCTATTTTGATTGCAAACCAAGACATTGGCTTAGCTGTAATTCAGACATCATAGAGCGTATAGCTTCTTGGTTTGAGGAGCTGCTGCTCAACTGTCACCATGAGCTTCTGCTTAACTCTGGTTGCTTTGAATTGAGCTACTAGCAGAAGCCAACGTAGTCAAGCTCAAAGGAGGTAGCAGAGAGAGAGGCACTTCAGTGTGTAAAATAAAGGACAGGCAAGGAAGCATTTAGGCTTATTTTTGTTCATTTTGACCAAACTTCGCATTCTTTTTAGAATCCCTTTCTTTATTCAGCAAAGCTTTACTGCAAGCTGTCTGAGGACCAGCTGCTGTTCTAGCACTGGGAATACAGCGTGAACAAGTCTTGGTTTATGGAGCTGATGTTCTTGTGCATGGAGCATGGGTAAAGGCGAGATGAGTAGAAAAATATAATTTCAAATGCAGTAAGTGTTAAGAAAAAAGTATCAACATTGATCTAATAAAAAGTGATGGGGTGAGGGAGGTTAGTTAGGAAAGATCTCCTTGGATGGGTAGCGCTGAAGCAAGTCCTAGATAAAAAGAAAGAAGCAATTTGGAAAAGGCAGAGGAAGGTGTACGTGCAGAGGCCCCAACACAGGAATGGATTTTGTGGATTCAAAGAGCAGAAAAAGATCCAGAGTGGGTGTAGCGATAAGACAGGAGAGTAGTATATTAGATTAATATCTCCCAGCACTTTGGGAGGACGAGGCAGGTGGATCACCTGAAGTCAGGAGTTCAAGGCCAGCCTGACCAACATGGTGAAACCCCATCTCTATTAAAAATACAAAATTAGGTGGGCGTGGTGGTGCATGCTTGTAATCCCAGCTACTTGGGAAGCTGAGGCAAGAGAATCACTTGAACCCGGGAGGTGGAGGTTGCAGTGAACCGAGATCATGCCACTGCACTCCAAAGCCTGGGCAACAAGAGCAAAACTCGGTCTCAAAAAAAAGAAAAAGATTAGATTACTGTCTAGAAAATATTTATTCTCCCTACCCCATCTTCATGGATAGAATGTATTTTCCTGATACTTGATTTAGATCTTTGTCGCATGACTTGTTTTGGTCAATTGTATTTAACCAACATGATATGACCAAAGGTTTAAAATTTGTTTATGAAGATGGGCTTGTCCTCTTTTACTCCTGCATTTTATCGTAAGAACGGTGTACCATGAAGAGCTGATGGTTTAAGGAGTATAAGAATCATGTGGACTCAACCAGGACATAGTCTACAGTTGGCAGCCAAGCCCCACTTGGATGAGCAAGCCCCAGCCAGCCTACAGGCGTGGAGTGAATGCTTATTAGTGTGTATTGCTGAAATGTGATTGTATAGTGTGCAGTAGTAATGGATTAACATTCTGAGGGATGAGAGAGATATGAAAGAGGGGCCTTGAAAGTCACAATAAGCGGTTCATAATTTTCAGAACTTGTTTTCCTCACAACACAATTATGGAACTGTAAAGCAAAACTGGTTGTGTTTATTGAATGAATGACTCCGTTTGTAGCAGAGTAATGTTGGCATTGGCTCCCAGATGTGTATCAGAACCCTGGCATGAGGCACTAGGTGCACAGGAATAAAGTCAGAGGGGTAGAAAACCACATGGGGGCAATTTGGGGAGCACAAATGGCAGCCACCATGAAAACTTGATAAATTACATTTTGGTCCAAGCAAAGGTGCAGCAAAACTAATCCAGTTGCAGAATGATGTCAAAATGCAAGGAAAATGAATGAAACAGGACTGGTGAAGCTGTTTCAGAAGTGCAGTGTGGAACAGGCCGGGTGTCAAACAGCCCAAGCATCACGTCCAGGAAACACCAAAGAAAGGCCTAAGACCTGGAAGATGGGGCCAGAAAGAATCAGGCAGGAAATAAGTCTCAGGCAGATGGCAATGTCCTATAGTAGGGAACGGGGGACTTCAGGTTTCCAGCTACCTCAGCAAAAAGGCACCAGGCTAGTAGGCTGAACAACTCAGAGGGTTTAGTATTTGGAAGGAGCAATCCTGAGTTCCACGCAAGTCCTTGGTACTTGAGTCGACTCGCTGGGATCCATCAGAGACCACAGCAGGACAGCAACAAACTGCACTGAGGGGTGTTGGCACCATCTTGTTCTGGTTGTAATCCTATGCCAGCAACTGGCCTGCAGGATGTTGGGCATTTTTTTTTTCTTTTCCTTACTGCCAAATATCCTTTGAACCCTTTGTTTGGCAATAGCATGTAGGTTTCTTTGGGAACTCACCATTCTCTCCCCAATACACACTCTTTCAGTCCATCCCAGTTCCAGGGAAAAAAGCAAGAATTAGTCACAGCCAGTGACAGTCAGAGAGATTGCATCAGGGATGGCCGTGAGGCCTACTCTGGGCTCTCAGACTTTACCTGGAACTATGAAGGGAGAAGTACACTCTTTCTGCTGAGATTGTAACTTGGAGCTGTTGCTGACCCTCTTTGCCACCAGTTAGGAAGAAGCTGCCCAGAAAATAAGGCCAACAGAGAACAGAAAGATGAAACAAACTATCCTGGTAATAATATCATGTGAAGACCTAGATAGAGCTATTCCTGAAGTGGAGACATGCCCAGGCCTTTTAGTTACAGAAGCCAACACATTCCCTTTTCTGACTCAAGCCAGTTCAAATTCTTCTGTCATAAGGGTTGGGTAAGTCATTTTACCTCTCTTGAGCCCTGTCTATGATCACCTTTAAAATAATGGCTCCCGAGGCTTTGTTCAACTTTGACCACATGAAGACTGAAGATCTTTCCCTGACTATGAAACAAGGGCAAAAATGGCTACTGTGGGATTGTTCCCAGTCTTCCTCATTACCCAGCCCGGCAAAGGGAGCACTGCAACTGCCAGCACAGATTTTCTCTCTCCTCCTTCCACCCCATTTCGAAAGAGGAAGAATCCCTCCCTGCTGGAGAAAGTCTGTCAATCTGCATAGTAAAGACTGAGATCAACGTTTTTGATTCCACATATGCGTGAGATCATGTGCTATTTGTTTTGCTGTGCCTGCTTATTTCTCCTATCATAATATTCTCCAGGTTCATCTGTGTTGTCACAAATGACAGTATTTCCTTCTTTTTTATGGCTGAATAGTATTCCATTGTGTTATCTATACCATATTTTCTTTATCTCTTGATCTCTTGATAGACACTCAGGTTGATTCCATATCTTGGCTATTGTGAACAGTGCTGCAATAATGTAGGTGCGCAAATATCTCTTTGACATACTGATTTCATTTTCTTTGGACATGTAATGGTTACCAGAGGCTGGTGAAAGTAGTGGGGAGGTGGATTGGGAGAGTTTGTCAACAGGTACAAAGTTACAGTTAGGAGGAATAATTTCTGGTATTGCATTGCACATTAGGGTCACTGCAGTCAAGAATAATGTACTGCATACTTCCAAATAGCTAGAAGAGAGAAATTTGAATGTTTTTACCACAAAGAAATCACTAGTGTGCAAGGTAATGGATATGCTAATTACCCTGATTTGATCATTACACAATGAATATATGCATCAAAACATTACATTGTACCCCATAAATAGGTACTATTATTATGTGTCAATGAGAAACAAACAAAAAACAAAGAAATGGAGAGAATGGAAGAAGGAGATAGAAGCAGAACAGGCCTAAAAGTTGAGAAAGGTTTGGTGGGTGATAGTGAAGACAATGTAAAAGAATCTCTCCAGGGTATGCCGGAAGTCAACGGAAGCCAGGGCTGCCTGCATGAGTGGATGCCCATTTGGCTTTTTCAGAGTGCAAGTCAAGGATTTGGCTGACTTGTACAGGACTGTTGCCTTGACCATGAGTGCTGTCGAAGGCCGAGCCCTGGGGGGCTGAGTTTGGAGTTATGGCTGCTGCACTGAGATATCTTACGGACCATCACATCCCTCAGAGACTGTGATGGGCTGCCTCCAGGAGGGTCACTCTGAGTCCTGAGAACCACTGCGGTTGGCACCAGGCAGAAAAGGAAGGGCCCCTGCTCCTCGGAGCAGCCAAGTCTGAGGAATGGCAATGAATGAACTGTTGGGAGATTATTCTTATGTTTCCCAGCTGTCATAAGGGCTAAAAAAAATCAATTGATGGATGAGTGGTTACACCAGCTCTGTGGTTAAGCATTTGTAGTGGCACTTACCTAGTTGTTCCGGTCATTTCAACAAATAAATTGGATTGAATGCTTGGCAGTTGATCAATGGCTCCGTGCTCAGCCCTTGCCATGCACACAACACCTGAAATACGATGGTCTCCAATGCCTTTGCTGCAGGCCCTGCCAGAGCTTCTTCAACTATTGATTCCCTTCACAAAGTTTGTAAGCAGTAACATTGCATTACTAAGAAATCACATGCAAAATGTTTTATTCAGATTCTACAGGTATTTAGAAGATTCATACATTTGTAAAAACTAAATTAAGGAACCGTTAAAAACAGACTATCTCACTTTGAAAGAAATCGTTTATTATAAGTCTTCTGAGATCACATCCTCAATTGCATTCTTTTCTTCTGAAAATTCTCCATGGACTTACATGGGCTTTCCTTTTTCTTGTATAGGTGAGAGGCAGGAAAATCTACAACTAACATCAGATTCTAGAAAGAGTGAAGAAACCCAAAGAGATGAAAAACTATTGCTTTGTGCCAGAGGTCTGTGAATTTAGAGGAAACAAGTGAATCTTTATTTGTACTAACCTCTAACTGAACTTGAGCATTTCTTTTCTTTGTGAATGTAGGCCACAAAGCACATAATTAATTGTAGCGCCTATGATTTTGCTATCAGTAGAAATTAAAGATGTTTTCCAATTGCACCACAGGTATGGCAGACATCTCAAAAGATCAAATGTGTTAAGTATTACTTCAAAATTATGAGAGTTCTTAGACCTGCCACTAGATTTAGTATTCTAATGCATTAATAAAGAAGCACATGTATTATTTATACCATACCCTAATTTTTTAATATTTATTTTGATGACTGCTATTAAACAATTTTTTGTTTTTATGTAATTAAAAACATTAATCTACAAAAGCATTCATAGAATTCACCCTATTGCTAAAGAGTTACATGCCACATACACAAAAACATTTAAGATCCCCTGATCTAGACACCTACATGTATTCAACACTGTCCAGGCCAGGTCAGCTCCTGGTGTGATGAGTTTGCCTCAAGCTTTCCAACCACAGCACTCTTGTTTCTTCTGTTTATGTCCTGTGAAATGCCTTTTCCCAGTTGTTAGAATCTGTCCAAATTCTTCTCACTTGCAAGGACTGTATCAAGTGCTTCTTCACATAGGAGCCTTTTTCTCCCCCCAACCAAAAGAGGCAATTGCTGCATCTTTTGCATCTCACTGCCACATGCTTGCATCTCTCCTGTGTTGCTCTTAAGGAGGCAACAGAGTCAAACACAGGATGGTGAAGAACTCTCACACCAGCCAGTCTGGGTCTGAATCCTGTCTGTGTGAGTTAGCTAAGGCTGACATAACAAAGTATCACAGATGGTGTCTTCAACAACAGAAACTTATTTCCTTGTCTTTTTTTTTTTTTTTTTTTTCAGATGGCGTTTCACTCTTGTCGCCCAGGCTGGAGTGCAATGGCGTGATCTCAGCTCACTGCAACCTCTACCTCCTGGGTTCTAGCGAATTTCCTGCTTCAGCCTCCTGAATAGTTAGGATTACAGGCACATACCACCATGCCTGGCTAATTCTTGTATTTTTAGTAGGGATGGGGTTTCACCATGTTGGCCAGGCTGGTCTCTAACTCCTGACCTCAGGTGATCTGCCAGCCTCAGCCTCCCAAAGTTCTGGAATTACAGGCATGAGCCACCACGTCTGGCCCCTAGTAATTCTGGAGTCTAGAAATCCAATATCAAGGTGTCAGCGGGGTTGGTTTTTTTCTGAGGCCTCCCTGCTTGGCTTGTAGAAGGTCATCATCTTTCTGTGTCTTCACATGTTCTCTCTGTACCTATCTGTGTCCTAATTTCCTCTTCTTATAAGGAGACCAGTCATTGGATTGGGGCCCATGCTAATGACCTCATTTTAATTTAATTACCTCTTTAAAGATTCAATATCCAAACAGCGTCATTTTCCAAGGTCCTGGGTTTAGGACTTCGGCATATGCATACAGAGGGAGGAGGAAGGACACAGTTGAGCCCATGACCCTGTCCATACCACCGTCTGGGTATTTTAGCTTGGGAAGAGTTCTTAACATCTCTGTTGGCCTTGGTTGCCTTATCCCTAAAATGAGGATGGTAATGAAACTTGCTTCACATGGCTGTTGTAGAAATTAAATGAGTTGTTTCACATAAAGCACCAGAAACAGACTGTGGAACATTGATGACGATACCAAGAAAGACAACAATCACACAGCCTGGTGCATTTGCGTGGTCCCCACTATCAAGCAGAAGGTTTCCTCGAGGGCAGAGATGGCATCATATCCATCTTTCTCCTCCTCCTCCTCCTCCTTCTTCTTCTTCCTCTTTTTCTTCTTCCTCTTTTTCTTCTTCTTCTTCTTTTTGAGATGGAGTCTCGCACTATCACCCAGGCTGGAATGCGGTGGCATAATCTTAGCTCACTGCGACATCTGCCTCCTGGATTCAAGTAATTCTCCCGCCTCAGCCTCCCCAGTAGCTGGAACTGCAGGTGCACAGCACCACACCTAGTGAATTTTTGTATTTTTAGTACAGACAGTGCTTCACCATGTTGGTCAGGCTGGTCTTGAACTCCTGACCTCGTGATCTGCCCGCCTCGGCCTCCCAAAGTGCTGGGATTATAGGCGTGAGCCACCACGCCCAGCCTCTTCTGTTTTTCCTAAGACAGTGCCTTCAACATGATAAATATAGTTAAACTGAATGCTTAATCTTTTTTATAAATGCTAAATTGGGTGGAAGCTATCCTGAGAGGAAAACATGATAATTGTATATAACTCTATTAAAAAAACAAAACCCACGTTTCTTTTCTTGCCCCTTTTGAAAATGCCAAGGCCAGTGTACTCAGCCTAACCAAGTATGCAATAGCACTTAAACTCCACAAGGAATTTTTTGTTTGTTTGTTTTTCTAACAGGAATCACTAGGGGTTAGAAAAGAAATCTTCAATAAGCATTGTTTCTGTAATAAATTTAAACGAGGGATGTTATCCAAATTTTGTAATATAAATAAAAGGAAAATTCTCTGGACACTGAGGATATCACCACAGTGAACCTGTTTCCAATTTCATCCTATGAGACTTAAATGAGTAGCCTACTTTTGGGATACAGATGATGTTATACGATATACAAAATGATGGGTGAATTCAATGTAAAAACCACTTAATTCAATTTCTACTCTATTTTTTTAAATCAAATACATATATGCTTACAAGGCCAGTGCATGCTTAATGGAAACTTTGGAAAGACATTTTGTTTTGCAAAAATTTAAATTGATATGCTGCCATGGAATTAGCTTTATTTTGTGAGATTGCCTTATAATTATTAGGAGTTGGCTCTACATAGCTGCTTCAGATGAAGCTGAGTTCTGTGCAAATAATTTTCTTAATGTTTACATAGCATAGTTATTAAGAAAAAAAAGAAGAAGAAGAAAAGAAAGCACCCACAACAGAAACAAAACGACCTTAAGATGGTTAAATGTAGTTTATTTCATGCTCTTATTTTAATGGTGCTTTTGGCTCAAAGCCTTTTATTACTACCATTTTATTTCTCCCTTTATATTTGATCCCACTTTCTCCTACCATAAAATGCTCTAGGCATGATTGGATTCAGAATTAGGTTGGCTTATGGCACAGCAACATCTGTGACCCCTCTCTCTATGAGCAGAGAGAGAAAAAAAAGACACCGTAGAAGGAAAACAGTCCCTTTTCTCTCTGTGGAAAAGAGCTCTGGGATGCTAGTTTAAAAGAAGGATTCTTCTGGATGGATTTTTCTAGAATATATCTTCTACCCCAATCCTAGTCTGTTTCCTCCACCGTCTAAAGACATCTTATTTTCAAAGTGTGAAATAAAATACTATTGGGACATTTCTTTTCCAACACTAGCATGTAATTTTGACAGGATTGAGAAGACCAGGGGTCTATCACAGCCTCCAAGTGAAACTCAGAAGAAGGCTTGGTGGTTGAGTTAGGACATGAGTGGCAGTGCAGCAGGTCCCTAGGCAGGGAACCAACAGGACTTAGAGGGCCACCCACTAGCTTAATTTCTGAATCCATGCTTTTCAGAGTTCTTTGCATTGTCTTCATTGGAATGACGATCATCTTTTGAGCAAGGTTCAAACTTCTCTGCTACCTTCTTACAAGTTTTATAAGCTGCTCAAATATACATTACAAATGAGACTACCTATGTTCTCTTCCAACCCATAATTCCATGCTTTTGGGAAGAAGTAAGGATATGGTTGGCAGTCTCTAAATACAGCCTCCAATGATTCCTACTTTCTGATTTTCACATCTTTGGGTAATCTCCTCCCTTTGTGTGAGAGCTGGACACACTGCCTTGTGATTAGAATATGGCAGAAGTATTGGGTGTGGGATATCACTTCCAAGTTTAGGTTGTAAGAAGACTGGTTTCCATACTGGGTGTGTGCTCTCTCTCATCTTTTCATGGATGGCCCTTCCAGAATAGGCTAACTGCCATGTCAGGAGGCATTCCTGGGGAAGAGACACACATGGCAAATGCCCAAAGTCAACAACCATGTGCCAGATTCTGTGAGTCAGGTTCTCCAGAGAAACGGAATCAACAGAGTATATACACAGATTTATGATAAGATTTATGATAATTGGCAGTTATGGAAGCTTAGAAGTCCCAAGATCTGCAGTCAGCCAGCTAGAGATCCAGGAACCAGGAGAGCCAGAAGTACAGTTCCAGTCCAAGTCTTAAGGCTTAAGACCTAGGACAGCCAATTGTGTAGTTCCAGCCCAAGTCCTAAGGCCTGAGACGCAGGAGAGCCAACGGTGTAGTTCTAGTCTGAAAGCCAGCAGGTTCTAAACCCAAGAACAGTCAGTATTTCAGTTCAAATCCAAAGGCAGGAAAAAATATGATGTCCCAGCTCAAGGTAGTCAGGCAGGAGGAGTTCTGCCTAATTGCAAGAGGGGCAGCCGTTTTGTTCTCTTCAGCCTTCCAGCTTGTTTTTGTCAGTTCTCACACTGCTATAAAGAACTGCCTGAGACTGAGTAATTTAAAAGGAAAGAATTGGGGTGTTGGATACCACTTCCAAGTTTAGGTTGTAAGAAGACTGGTTTCCATACTGGGTGTTTGCTCTCTTTTATCTTTTCATGGATGGCCCCTCCAGAATAGGATGAGACTAAGTAACTTAAAAGGAAAGAGGTTTAATTGACTCACAGTTCCACAGGACTGAGGAAGCCTCAGGAAATTTACAATCATGATGGAAGGGGAAGTAAACACATCCTTTTCACATGGTGGCAGGAAGAAGAAGTGCCGAGCAAAAGGGGAAAAAGCCTCTTATACAACCATCAGATCTCGTGAGAACTCACTATCACAAGAACAACATGAAGGTAACCGCCCCTATGATTGATTCAATTACCTCCCACTGTTTCCCTCCCATGACACACAGGGATTCTGGGAACTATTATACAATTCAAGATGAGATTTAGATGAGGATACAGCCAAGCCATGTCACCACTGATGGGATGAGGGCCATCTATGCTAGATAGTGTAATCTGCTTTACTCAGTCTACTGATTCCAAAGTTAATCTCAGTCCAAAATACCCTCACAGAAATATCCAGAATAATGTTTGACCACATGTCTGGGTACTCCATGCTCTGGCCAAGTTGACCCATGAAATTAACTATCACATAGACCTTTGAGATGACTAGAGTCCTGGTTAAAGGCTTAACTAACCTCATGAGAGACCTTGACAGGGCTGCAACAAGTAACTTTTTGTTAGAAATGTCTCAAATATTAAATAGGACTTAAACATTGTCCATTATTTATCCGAAATTCACATTTTTGTTTTAGATAGGGTCTCACTGCCGAATGGTGTAAACCCAGGAGGCAGAGCTTGCAGTGAGCTGAGATCCGGCCACTGCACTCCAGCCTGGGCGACGAGCAAGACTCCGTCTCAAAAAAAAAAAAAAAAAAAAAAAAAAGATAGGGTCTCACTGCCACCCAGGCTGGAGTACAGTGGAATGATCATGGCTCACTGCAGTTTATACCGCCTGAACCCAAAGGATACTCCTGCCTCAGCTTCCAGAGTAGCTGGGACTACAGGCATGCGTCACCATGCCCAGCTTATTATTATTATTATTATTATTATTATTTTTGTAGAGACAGGGGTCTTGCCCTGTTGCCCAGGCTGGTCTCGAACTCCTGAGCTCAAGCAATTCTCCTGTTTCCGCCTCACAAATTGCTGGGGTTACAAACATGAGCCACCATGCCCGGCCTAAAATTCAAAACTGGGCATCCTGTATTTTAATTTGCTAAATCTGACAATCCTAGACCTTGAGTCAGAGGCACCCAGTCAGTTAAGTTGTATTGCACTTTCCTGACCCACAGAAGCTGCAAGATAACAAATGATTGTTGTGTTTAGTCGCTACATTGTGGAGTAATTTGGAATGCAGCAACTGATAACTAGTACACAGGAGTACTTGCAACACAAGCAACAGAGCAATGCAATGCTGAAGAAGAACAAGTGCTGGTTGCAGAACCAGAGAACCAAACCCAGGCCCAAACCATTTTTTCAATGTTCTGGACTTTGTTGAAAACATACCCATTCACAGGGCATTCTATGTATCTGATGAGGTACGAGCTGTAGTCAAGAATTCCTGGGTCCCCAATTAATGGGAAATAAAAAACATCCTCGAGCCCAGAGGTGGTATGGAAAGCAGTGTGTCTCAAATTTTAATATTCCCTTGAGCCTCCTTTCAATCTTGCCAAATGCGAGGTCTGATTTAGCAGGCCTAGGTGGGGCCTGAGTTTCTCCTTTGTTAATAAGCTCCCAGGTGATGCTGATGCTGCTGGGTCTCAGAGGACACTTTCAGAAGCAAGATTTCAAGACATTTTTCCTGCTAAGGGCCCAACTGGGCAATAAACCAGATTGGTGGAAGGCATGGCCCTTTAGAGGATGTGGACGTGGACTCACTGTTCATTCTCTCTTGGACTTAGAGTATCTTAGGCTCTTGGCTGGAAGGAAAGATAACTATCTCTGCAAGAGAATCTATTTCTACCATCTCCTTTGTTTTTCCCTTTTCATATATTCAAAAGTGATTCTGTAGTGGTTACAGATCAGAATTTCTGGGGATGCAAGTGTAGTGTGAAAAGAAATCAAAATTTTAACTCACTCCTTCGATATTTTTTTTTGCTACAAACTTCAACTGGTTTGAAATTTTAATAGCGTTAAAAAAGGACATTGACTTTTTCTTCTTTCATTTTTATAATTACAAAAGCAGTATATGTTCCTTGTAAAAGAAATGAAGCAAGAATGTGAAAACAAATACACCATATCCTCATAACCAGAGCTTAACTACTAACATTTTAGTGTATATGCTACCAGATCTTAACAATCACCACCTTCTGTGTCAATTAATTTTCACCACATCAAATACCCAACTCACATTCAAATTTCCTGTGGTTGCTCCAAAGATAAAATGAACCTAGCTTAAGAAAATTATTTTGAGAAATACTTCAAAGATAACGCATTTCAGTCCCTGACATTTGAAGTCCTATATGTGACTGATATTTCAGAGTTTGTCTTGGAGAAGGTGGTAGGGAAGACCTTGGGAGAGGTCAGTGAGAAGAGACGGAAAATAGTGCACAATAGAAGACACGTATATGTTGTCCTCTGCTACTGGCCTGACAATCAAACATTTGAAAAATTGCTTCCTGATTGGTGTGTTGAATGTGAAACGAGGTAGCAAGAGTGAGTGGCAAGTATCCAAAAAGAGAAAGTGATGCACCCAAATGCTTTTAACTGTGAGGGGGGAGACAGGTAGCCAGTTACAATACTGTAACAGTCACACGGCATAACTTTTGGTCAAAGATGAAGCAAGGCCTAAATATCCTCTATGTCCTAAATTCTGCTGCAGTTGCCATGGTGACTGTGTCCTGCATTGGGCCTATGAAAGATGACAGCAAGATGCAGAGTCCGTGTTTTTATTTCTTGAAAAATAATGAAGGGTGCAGCACAAGGGGAGCCTACCTCCGGTCCTGCCATTGGCAGAAATCACATCAAGATATCTGGGATTTTGAAAAGGGAAAGTTACTCTCTTCCTGAAAAATAAACCAGGTATAGATTCGAGTTTTCATTCAGGGAGACCGAAAGCCTCAGTTTAAGAGGCGAGATTTCATAACGATTAGGAAGCTAGATATTTCTGGAAACGTTACATATGAGCCTCAGCTAGATGATCCAACCAGCCCCCATCACATGCCTCATCTTGAGAAGGCAGTCAATACACATGTGCCTTCCCTGTCTACCTCTGTGCATTTTTTTTCCCCCCTGGGTCTCAGTAAGAATGTGGGAAGTAGTGCAAGAATGTGAGTGCATAGCTTTGGGGACACTGAGGACCCCTTTCTACACCAGATCCCTCATCTCAGACCTCAGTTGCAGCAGTGGATGTAGCACAGATCACCAGCTTCATTTGCTTCAGACATGTACTAATGATGTGACCTTGGGAAGGTGACTTGCTTCTTTTGGTATCAGTTTCCTCATTTATTAAATGGGAATATCAATGACTACCATACAGTGTGGTTTCAGTGAAGATGAAATCCGATGCTCCATGAAAACATCTACCATAGTTCCTGGAATATAGTAGGTATTCAATAAATAATAGTTTCCCCTAGCCAGGTGCAGTGGCTCACACCTGTAATCCCAGCACTTTGGGAGGCCAAGGAGGGCAGATCATGAGGTCAGGAGATCGAGACCATCCTGGCCAACATGGTGAAACCCCGTCTCTTCTAAAAATACAAAAATTAACTGGGCGTGGTGGCATGCACTTGTATGCCACCTACTCGGGAGGATGAGGCAGGAGAATCACTTGAACCCAGGAGGTGGAGGTTGCAGTGAGCCGAGATCGCACCACGGCACTCCAGCCTGGTGACAGAGCGAGACTCTGTCTCAACAATAATTATTATTATTATTACAATTTCCCCTTTTGCTTTCCTTCAGTGGACACCCCAAGGCTCAACCAGCTGTTCTTGGGCCTTACTGGCTGACATGATCCTTTCAGTTTTCCAAGGTTATTCTCCTTGGAAGAGTTAGTAGAGGATGGGACGCAGTTTCCTCAGCTCCCTGCTAAGAACATGCCCCCAAGATAACTCCCACCCTGTGGACAGTTCAGCAAGTCTCCTCCCTCCCTCAATGCTTTTGAGACCTACTACACCCAAGGCAGATCTGCACTAAAGGGACAAGCAACGCAGAAACAAGAGGTGTTTGCTTGTCTCCAACATGCAATGCTGAGTCCCTGGTCTTCATAGTTTCCCAGAGCTCTGTCGATGGTGATTGTATTTTGGGTCCCCCTTTCTTTATCACTTGCTGGATCTCTATATATGGTCCCATCATAGATGAAGCATCTATCCCTGCCCCTTGACTTTGGACTTGGGTATGTGACTAGCTCTGGTCAAGGGCATGGGACCAGAAGTGGCAATGTACCAGTTTTGAGCCCAGGTCTTAAGAGACCTCGAACATTTTTCCATGTGTCATCTGGTGCCTTTGCTGTTGCCATGGGAACATGCCTGAGATAGCCCACTGGTCCCAGGAGGAGGATGGAACAATGGAGCAGACCTGCCCCTACCATGGCAGCCTGAGGCAGAACCATGCCATCTCTCCCCTAGACCCACCCTGAGAAGCACAGCTGGCCAGCTGAGCCCTGCCAAGATAAGCCAACCCCTCACCAAGCCACAGGCACAACAGCCAGCCCAGCATAGAGCCACCCAGCCACCCAGTCAAGGCCAGGCTAGGTCCACTCACCCTGGCCGACAATAAAAGCTTGTTGCTTTAGGTCGTTGAGTTTGTTATGCAATGGTAATTAGCCAATCAATACACTGCCTCACACAAGAATAATTGCTTTGGGCCATTTCCTTATAAAGGAAAAGAACATTTTGATATTAAATATTTGATAATAAAAGGTAGGCCTATCCAGTAGCTTCATCATTCAGGGATGGCTGGACTCTAATTTTATACTGGAGGAGTTTCTCAATAATAAAAACAAGTATGTTCTTATGTGTATAGAGTGTTGTGATTGATAGATTTTGTCAAGATTTCTTATATTTATTATAACCTGAGTAATTCTTGGACTCTGTAGTAGGGAAGGTACAAAAGTTATGGCCCTTTCATAATGAAAAATAAGCATGTTAGTGTTTATTTAAGGCTAACATTTTTTTCAGACAACGTTAACTTGGATGTTGAAAGAGTAAGATGCACATTATCAAATCATAAGGCAGCTTTATTTTTCCCACTGCCTGATCAAACCTGCTCTATGGCTACTTCTTCTCCTGCCCTAGAAATAATCTCCAGCAGGCATCAGGGCTTATCTGCTCCCCTTGAGTAATAAAACAACCTCTGTCACTTTAATCTCCCAATCTATCTCATTTCAGTATTTAGATATGCAGTCCAACATAACAATCAAATGCTAAACTTCACTTATAAATTAAGCTTCTTCCTTTTCCAGTCTAGGCCTGCTTCAGGTAGAAAGCTCATGGGGCAGGAGCTCACGGTCAGCTTCTTGATTTCCCTCACTTACAATCTCTGCAAACCCTCCACCTACCAAGCTGCTTCTAACCCTTTGGGTGGGGAGGGTGAAGGTGGGAAGAGGATGGGGAGAGTAAAGAGAGAAAATTTCTTATGTCACTGACTTTGATCTTGTGACAGCATTTTCTGGCTGTGAGAATTGCCCTCTCATGCGGTGCTTTGCTGGTTTGGGGATACTCATTCACTGGACTCCCCTAGCCGTAGGTCTCTGGCAGGATGACATCATGTTTTCCCTGCCAGTCACCTGCCTCTCACTCTGGGAGTCCCGCTGCTTAATGCAAGCTTCCACTCTACTAACACAGTGATATGGTTTGGCTCTGTGTCCCCACCCAAATCTCATTTGTAGCTTGCATAATTCCCACATGTTGTGGGAGGGACCTGGTAGGAGGTCATTGAATCATGGAGGTGGGTCTTTCCTGTGCTGTTCTAGTGATAGTGAATGGGTCTCATGAGATCTGATGGCTTTAAAAATGGGAGTTTCCCACACATGTTCTCTTTTTGCCTGCTGCCATCCATGTGAGATGTGACTTGCTCCTCCTTGCCTTCCGCCATGATTGTGAGGTCTTCCCAGTCAAGAGGAACTGTGAGTCCAATTAAACCTCTTTCCTTTGTAAAATTCCCAGTCTTGGGTATGTTTTTATCAGCAGCATGAAAACAGACTAATTCACACAGACTGTATGGGCCATCCTGAATCAACACTATCCCCCCCAGACCAAGGTCTCCAATGGTCGCTTGAAGCCCAGGTCACTAGGAAAGAGAGGAACACCCCTAGCCCTCCTCCATGAGGGGTGGGAATGGGACCTAACACAATGTTCTCTCTCCAAAGAAATTCTTGACCTCTTGTTCAGCCTCTTTTGTGGCATCTCCAACTTCTTGTAGATGGGAGTCAGTGGTCTCTATATCAGTACCTAAATGTCAGCTTAGGAGGCTGAGAGAGCACCTGGCTTTGGAATGTGAATGTGTTGACACCAATTGTTGTGTGCCTTCAGCCAACTCTAAGACAGAATCCCTTTTGTAATAATCCTCTCTCTCTCTCTCTCTCTCTTTCTCTCTCTCTCTCTCTCACACACACACACACACACACACACACACACACACACACAACCTTTCTTCACCTTCCAAGGAGGGCCAGCAGAACGGAAAAGCAGGGAAGACCACCACCCTGCAGTTTACTGAAATATGTATGAGGAAGCTAGTAACCATGCGTGATGGTTTCCCCACCACCTCACCCCCACTCTTCTCTCAGTTCTAATCTTTCACAACTGCTTGAATTTGACATTGCTGGCCCTATACATGATGTCAGAGCAATGCCTTCTGAAAGGAGGAGGGCCTTGTGCAGACAACAAACCAGCCGTGCAGAGCAGGAGAAAAGAAGGTGACAGGATGGTTTTGCCGTCACGCCTGACATCAGGACACCCAGACAGAGCAGAAATCTCATCAGCTCTCCTCTCCAACCAACCGTGTTCTCGCCTGTTACATTGTTAATTAAAATTCAGAGAAATAAGCATTTCAAGGTAAGCATGGTTTCTGGAGATGTTACAAAGAGTTGGGAAAGTTGCATAGCTAGAAGTACCAAATAACCATTCCAGATGGCAGGAGCGATCAAGACGCTTTGGACAATCACGCACATGGAAAACATTTCTCTCCCAGGAATATGGTTAAAGTAATAGTTTTCAGTGATTCATTAACAGTGAAAAGCATACGGTTCTTTCTTAGGGAATTTTGGATTGTTTAGTCTTTTTATTTCTTGAAGAAGCACAGATAACATCAATGGAGATGAAATATCTTGATGGTGGCCATCAGGGGCATGTGGCCTGTCCGCTGGCCATGGCTATCATGTTGCTTTGCTAGTCCTCCAGGTTTCCGACCATTCAGGAGGGTAGCCCTGAATTAAACTGAAGAAAAGGCAAGGAGGTGAAGAGAATGTGAAAAGTAGATAAGAAAGAACAGAGGAACCATGGTGAACCAGAGACTTCATCTTTCCTTATTCATTTTGATGTTACTTCTTTTCAAATAAAGAGAACCAGCAAATGACACCAGGGAAGCAAAGAGAGGAATATTACTTCTTTTAACTCCATCTGGGCAAAGGCATTCAGAGAAAGAAAAATGCGAGACACTAAGGTAGAGATAACTGAAGCAAAAAATAAGGAAACTACATTTTGTAAACAGAAAATACCCAGTGGCTCATGCCTATAATCCCAGCACTTTGGGAGGCTGAGACAGGAGGATCACTTGAGCCCAGGAGTTGGAGACTAGACTGGGCAACATAGTGAGACCCCATCTCTACTAAAAATTAAAAAAAATTATTCTGGCACAGTGGTATGTGCCTGTAGTTCCAGCTACTCAAGAGGCTGAGGTAGGAGGATCCCTTGAGCCCAGGAGGCCTAGACCACACACAGTGAGCCATGATTGTGACACTGCACTCCAGCCTGGATGACAGAACAAGACCCTATCTCAAAAAAAAAACACACACACACACACAAATAATAATAATAATAAAATACCCATACAATAAATATTATTTTAAATGTTGTATGCCAAGATTTAGCCTCAATGGTATTTATCTTGAGATTGCTTATAACTGTCATAAATGAGAAACCACCAATGTGGCTAACAATATTTTTTAAATGGCTAAATAATGGTCAGTTAGACAATGCCATGATATGCAGTGATTACAAATTATATATACAACTCTACTTTCCAACAGGGCAGTAAGCTTGTATATATAGTTAAGTTATAAAATGCAAATTATAAAAACTACAGGCTGCGTGATCGCAATTTGGTTAAATAATTCATATAGATAGATAGATACAGATGTATAGAAGAATACGTTAAGAATTTACACCACAGTATTACAAGCAGTCAGCTTTTAAAACGAAATTTTAGGTGATTTAATGCTCTGCTTTTCTCTAATAGTTTTGAGATTTTTCTCCAATAAGAATGATCTACACATTCATCAGATAATTATACAGTCTTGCCTTGGTATCCATGGGGGATTGTTCCAGGACCCCAGTGGATACCAACATCCTCAGATGCTTAAGTCCCTAGATATCAAATGGCATTGTATTTGCATATAACCTACGTGCATCCTCCTGTATACTTTCAATTATCTCTAGATTATTTATTATACTTAATGCCATGTAAATGCTATGTAAATAGTTGTTATATTGTATTTTAAAAGTTGTATTATTTATTGTTGTATTGTTATTTTTACTGTGTGTTTTTAAATAGTTTTGACCTGCAGTTGGTTGAATCCACAGATGAGGAACCTGCAGGATATAGAGGGTTGAATGAAATATATAAAATTGTTATGAAAATAGGGAATTCTAGAAAAGATTAAAAAAGTGCCTTTCACTGAGAAGCTATGCCTAGATACCAGATACCACATATATTCCCTGAAGGCCATTGGCCCTGCAGCCGGAGCTGCGTGCTCATGTATGCTAGCAAGGCCTTGAGACTTGCAAGGCAGGAGGGCCTCCCACTCTAAGGCAGTGAGAAGTGGGGAAGGGTCTTCCCTGTCATTTCTGTGCTGCTTGCCTGAGTACTAAAGCAAATGGAAAGCCTGAAGAAAGCTTCCATCTGTTCAAGATTCCTGTTTATATCACTTATTACACAGTCTATGACACTAGGCTACCATTTATGATTAACACGGTGCTGCAGTTTTTAGGGATACCAAGATGTCATAGAAGGAGTGATGGTCTGAAATATAGGAGAGGTGGGTCCTCTCAAAACTCTGCCACTAAACTTGTTGAATCTCAGGCAATTTCAATTCAAATCAATAAACACTTAGTGAGCATTTATTATATGTCAGGCACAGAACTCAACACTAGCATAGAAAAATGAATATGATACTCTTCCTACACTGAAATACCCCAAGCCTAGCCAGGGAGATAAGCAAACGAACAAATGGGTATAAAACAATATGGCGCACATGATGGTAGAGATACGAATACAATTCTATGGGATCGCAGTGGTGGGGACGCCCTACCTTCTGTTAAGGTGGGAAGGGTTTGGGCATTAGGTGTCAGAGATGATTTAAAAAGAAATAGAATTCTTGAGTTGGACCTTAAAAAACAAGGCAGGAAAAGATATGCCAGACAATCACTTCCCTCTCTGGCCTCAGTTTCAGCTTTAAAATGAGGGCTCGACCTGAATACTCTCCAGTATCTGCGTTGCTCGGGGCAGAATGACTGCCAGCCGCACCACCAAAGGCTTCGATGTCAGCCATGTTGCTGATGCAATCCTGAATTCCTGCTCAGAGCCAGCAAACGACAGGATTATCAGGTTGCTGGAGGTGTTCCCCTACATTGGAAAAATTGGAAAATTAGATTTAATCAACCACTTGTCTTAAGAAAATGTATCAAAACTTAGAAACAGGGCCAAGAGGATGGCTGCAAACTCTTTAATGCCATTCTGAAACACTGAAGCATTGTTCAACTGGCCCAGTAGGGGTTAAATCGCTAGGAGAATGTACCTCTGTTGACATTTCTATTTACTATTGATTAGAGCCCAGACACCGTGATGTTATATGCTAAATTGTAGATTTTAGTCTGGTGGAAATGCAAATTACTTCTATTCAGTAGACAAAAAAAAAATGCCCTCAAAGGTTATAGTTGCATGGCCCTGTAGGATAGTATCCAGATTTCCGTGTGCCCTCCCTAATGGTCTGTGAGAACCCCAGTTTCTTAAATGTTCCTTGCAGTTTTATCATCTTACTGGTACCCTTAGTAATGAATTAATACATTTTGATATTTGTTCATTCTATATTTGCATGAGTCCTGTTTTTAGATTTTTGAAAATTACCTTTTCACATTTAGGGAAAGAAAAGAATGTCTTCATTCTCTAACTGGGAATCAATTGCCGAAGTCTTGCTCATTCCAACATTTAACTGCAATATTACTGCTTTTTTGTGGACTCATTTTAGCTGCCTGCATTTATTTCTTCCTGAACCAGGAGAGCATTTGGGTTCATTTTTGTGACACCTACTTTGTGACAGTGATTGAAGCGAAGGAATCAGCAGTCTTCACACAAAGACTCACACACACCTACATGCACACACATGCACTCAGACGCACAGGCTGCTTTGCTGATTTGGTTCTTTCCTGGATGTGTCTGAATGAATGAGTCATGCACCCACTTTGCCACTCCTCATGATCATTACTGGATCTTATTAAAGGAAAGGCAAATTCCTGAGACCCTTTTATTCCTGAGATCCTCCTCACACTTGGAGGCTATCACAGTTTGACAAACGACCTTCAGACTGCTTTCACTTGGTAATTAGCAATAACAGCATTGACAATATGGTGCTCTGTGTTTTATAAAAACATTCCTGTGTGAGAGGCACTGTGCTGCTAATTTTATTAAAGAGGAAAATGAGGTTCAGGTACATCCCTCGCCTAAGATCAACTGCATAGAAAACAAGGAACCAAAAATGACGCCCAGGTCTAACTCAGGGACTAGTGCTCACAGCGTTGCCAAACTGCCTCAAAGAGTCAGCTGAACAAACGTTACTTCATTTTTCATCCTGTTGACTTAAATTTAAAGCTTCATTAGAGAATATTGTTTATAAGCCATTGCATATTTTCAACGTATTATGTGAAATTCTGTATGAATCTACTGAAATGATCAGTGACTTTATGGATTAGTTTATTTTGCCCATATGCATACATTTACCCCTGGGAACTTGGAGGATTAATGTGTTAATTAAGTCATTGATCATTTTTCAGATATGAGAAGCTGAATGACCCTCCCTGTGAGTCATTACCACAATCAAGCTACTCTAGTAACGCCCCCCCGCCCGTACACACGCACACACACACACACTGTGGTACATGAAGGAAGCGACTGGGTGGGAATGGTTGGCGTCTGATCTCATGGTAGAGAAATTATACGTCCACTGATACTGTCTCGGTATCCAAGAGGATGTAAAGTTATTGAGAGTTGAACACATTGGCGGAACAATGCTTTCGTCATTCCCATCATAAATTTTTTTTTTAATCACTTAACAGCACCTTTCTGCTCAGGCTGCACTGACACACACTACAAAAAGAGACCAATAAAACCAAAGGCACACCTTTTATGAGATTTTAACATAATTTAGAAGGCATGAATGAGGGAAAAAGGAGAGACTACAAAGAAAGACCACAGAGAAACTATAGACAAAAGAAAGTCGAAGTAATATCAACTAATGGTCTTAGGTTTTAGACTAAAAATTCTTAGAAAACAGCAGATAGGAGAGAAGCAGTTTGCTTCCTGCTTTGACACAGTGGAGTTGTTCATTCTGGGAAAACTTTGTAAACCAGGTAGAAAATTACAAATTATCAATTTCCCAAATATGTATCGAGCTCCTCCTTGTGGGATGTGTGTTAAAAAAAAAAACTGATGTATAATTTTGAATATATATTTTTGAATATGTATTTCTGAATTTGAATACATATATTTTAAAGATAGATGATGGATAGATAGATGATTGATAGATGATGGATAGACAGATGGCCCTTGACTCATGGCAATTATAGTCTAGTAGTAGAGATGAATATGAATTAAGTCATCACAGAACAACTTATAAAATCACAATTAAGTGAAGTGCTGTGAAGGAGGGGAAGGTGAGTAAGACCATGTAATGGGCAGGGAGGAATGACCTGGTCTGGGGGTCAAAAAGCTGCAATGAGGACATGGTGACTGACCTGGAACCTAAAGGGTACATAGGATTGTAGCAAAGATGAGGAAAGAGGTTTCAGGCAGAGACAAGAGCATGTGCACAGGACAAGAGGGAACAGGGTTGGTGCAAGAGCCTGAAAGAAAGCAGCCTGGATGGAGATCAGAGAGAAAGGAGCAGTGGGGATGAGAGGAAGCCAGAGCAGGGGGAGGTGTACTGTTGTTAAAACGACTTGTTGCTGAATTTTAAAGTGATAGGGAACCATCGACGTGTTTTATAAGGGGAGAGGGAAAGGTGTCCTAAGATTGGCATTTTGATGCACATGCTAATTCTGGCTGTAGCACAGGAATCAGACTGAAGGTGAAAATGTAAGAGAGACCATTAGCAGGCTACTGCAGAGGATCACACAAGAGAGGGGGTTGGCTTAGACTAGGACAGTGAAAATGAAACAAAGAAATGTTGAATAATATCTAGAGGAGAAGTAAGTCTTTCCATTGGGCACTGGAGAGTAACTCAAAGGATTTGGTCTTGTGCTACCGAATGGATGTTGGTTCCATTCACCAAAGGGAAAAACACTGAAAAGAGGGATAAGGAAAATGGGAGATGATGGTAGTGATTATTAGTTCAATCATAGTCATCTTGAGTTAGGTGCTTAAAGAGAGAATTATTGGTAACTTCAAAAGCAAGTCCACTGAGCTACCTTGAGAAATCTACTGTTAGATAAGTCAGTTTTTGGTACTCCCAATGGCCAGGAGGTTTGATCACTTCCAAATATATATTCATGTACCAACTTCCCTTGAAGACAGTTTCCAGTTTCTATTATGATACCTCTTGACATCTTCTGCCTCCAATTTCTCACTTTTCCTTCTTGAGATTGCATTAGAAATTATGTAATCGGAATGATATTGATTCATTAAACTAGGTCTTGGCGTGACAGTTCAATTGTCTGTACATTCCTTCCCAAATTCTCAAGTGTGGAGATGTTTTTAAGAGCTGTAGCACACATTGCCATCCCAGTGTGGAAATTAGAAGTGTTTCAAAACTGTAGAAAACATAAAGGTAGGCACACCAAGCACTGCATGCAAAACAGGAAAAATAATATCATGCTAGATAAAATGGGGAAATACAAACAATGCTTTTTGAAATCACATTCTAATTAAAATAATGGAAAGAAAAACAAATCAAAGTTGTTCAATCTAGTATGTCTGATTTTGCACTGGTAGGATAGGAGATAAGCCTATATATCAAAAGGCATGATTGTCAGGCATTTCTCAACATGAGAAGCACGGAGCAAGACTGGGGTAAAAAGGAATGGGGAAAAAAACAGGTGAAAACAACTACCTTTGAGACTAAGCCTAAAATGAAAGCTAATGGTTGCTGGTGCAAATTTAATTATTAATTGCCCAAATCTGTTCTTCCATCATCCCATTTCTTCCATTCCATTCAGCACTTTTAGTCGCAACTGAACCTATGTTACATAACGTAATGAAGTCATACGTCTCAGCAAGTAATTTTTTAAAAAAAATTAGCACATCATCTGCGAAGAAAGAATTGAGCAAAGTCTTGTGGGATCCCTCATTGAGTTTGTGGGTGGGAATGTTTAGGAGGATGTCGATAATAGAATCTAAGTACAGCTCCCCTCTGTGCGTACTCCACATATTAATATCAAAGGGACGAAGCAATTACAGCCCACCTGTGATGCATTCTATGCAGTTCAACTCCTTCAAAACTTACAAGTTTTCTAAAATCTCTCAGGCTAGCACCACTCTCTGATCAAGCTAACCTGGGCTGCCATTAACTCTACCACCCTTATCCTCTAATTAATTCATTTCGGGTGCTAATTAAAGCTACGAATGCAGGGGTAATTAGGCTAAGTAAAGGGTGCTTATTAATCAATAATTGACAGCTAACTCTTAACAACTGTATTTTCCAATAAGTGAATGCAATTTAATCAAATACAATGCTTGCAAAATAGATAACTGCTTTTTATGATACCCTTGATGTATAGGTCAATATTTCTGTCTTAATTTTCCAGTTGAAAAAGAAACAGAGATGTAATTTACTTTGGTTCATCCAGTGAATCTGAACTTGTTATTGTCGGGGCTGTATTTGGACCTCATCCATAAGGCATGAGTCTATCGTTCTGAGGTTTAATAAATACGGATAAAAGCCTTTCCTTGCCTTTCCAGGTAGAAAAATATTACGTTTGTCTTCCATAAAACTTAGTGAACATCTCACTTGAAACCTGTGTCACATCACAATATAATTAGTTATTTGCATTATCAATTGCACCAGTTCGGGATTTCCAAATTTGTTATCTTCAGAGAGTAATATGCATGCCTGCAAAAGGGAATTAAAAATGCAATGAAAAATAAATTTGGGGAAATCTGGGTTAAACACATTTAAACAGATTTCTTTAGTGCAGAACTTCTCAAAGCCTTTAAAATGTTCATATGCATTATGATTCCTAAGAGTGACACACAACGTTTCTGCAATTTATTTGACTATAGAGCTTTTTTTCCCCTCAGAATACTCATTAACTTATGCAGAACCATGGTTGGAAAGCATAGTTTGGAAAACTTTGCACAAGATCTTGAGTTCATCTTATTCACCGTGTATTCCTAGCACCTATCATGATATCTGGCAGATAGTACATGCTCTCTATGCCAACAATTTCCAAATTTTTATTTCCAGCTCCATTCTTTCTTTGGAACTTGAGACTGATATATTCAACAGCCTATTCAACACTGTTGCTTGGTTACCTGGTGGGCTTCTCAAACTGAGCATGTCCAAACCTGAACTTTGGCTCTTACCCACAAAACCCATTCCAACTGCAACCTTTCCATCTCAAATGATGCAAACTCCATTTTTCCAGTGACTCAGGCCAAAAACTTTGGAGTTATTCCTAACCCCTTTTTCTCATCTAATTCATTAAAGAACAGCATTCTCTACCTTCGATATATATCCAAAATCTGACCCCTTCTCATACCACATAGCTCCTACCCAGGCCTGAGCTGCCATCATCTCTCACCTGGATTTCTGTAATGGGCTCCTACCTAGTCTTCCTGGGAACTCTTTTGTCCTTTCTTGAGTCTCAACATGGGAACCAGACTGATCCTGTTAAAGCATAAGACAGATCATATGCCTCCTCCCTTCAAAAGCCTGCAATGGCTCCCCATTTTCCTCCAAGTAAAAGCCAAAGTCTTACAATGACATGGAATGCCATAGTCTAGGTCCCTGTTATTTTTCTGACTCTCTCTCTCCTTTTCTCCCCACCCTCCATATACTCTGGCCCCCAAGCTAATGGTCACATACATCATGTACACGCCTTCCTTAGGCCTTTGCAAGAGCTGCTCCCTCTGATCAGAACAATCTAGCCGTATAACCAACTGTCTCACCTTTCAAGTATCTGCTCAAAGCTCACCTTCACAATGAGACCTACCCTGACTACTGTAATTAAAATTGCAACCCAGCCCCACTCCCACCTCACCCCCACTCCTCCTTAGCCTGCTTTTACTCTTTCATAGCACTTACCTCTTCTAATATTCTATGTAATTTACAGATCTATGTATTTTTCTACCTCCCTCCACTAGAATATACATTCTATGTGTAATTCATTGATATTACCCAAGCGTCAAGAACAGTGCAGGACACACAGCACATGCTCAATAAGTGAATGAATGAGAGTTGAATGAATATTGCAATTCATGCAAGATGTTACATATACTCAGGTAGGTTTAATGCAGACCTTTTATATGGCTCAGTTCTATGGGCAGAAGACCAAACACTCTGATCATTTTAAGTGAAACAAAGATTATATATTTTTCATAAATTAGACAAAGCCAACATGCTTTAATTCTGTGTTTACCTGACCAAGACAGATACTATCCAAAAGGCCTGGCAGCCAACAAAAGGTTGGTCTTCACAGATTTATTGAAATACGATTACTTAAAAGAATGGTATATGACAGTTACAGAAAGGAAATATTAAAACTTCTATATTTTTCTCTTAAAAAAATAAGAATGAAAGGCTATCTCAATATTTCATTGACTCGGTGACACAGACGGCCTCATGCAGATCGTGTATCTCAGAACATGTCTAGGATTATAGTCATCTGAGGGAAAACTGGGGGGTTTGCAGTGGTGGTTCCTTCCTTCATTTGCTCATTTTCAACATGCAACTTATTGTCGTTAAGTGTGCCAGCAAAGAGAATGTGTAATTTCTCTAACACTCATTTCTCTAGTGTTACATAAACTATCAAAAATTACACTAGTGCTATGGACCGAATCTATATGAATTGTGAGTCACCCCAAAATTCATATGTTGAAGCCCTAATCTCCAATGTGATGATGGTATTTAGAGATGGGAACCTGGTGAGGTAATTCGGGGTAGACAAAGTCATAAGGGTGAGGCAGAGTGAAAAGAGACACCAGAGGGCTCGCAGTCTCCCTATCTCCATGCATGAACTAAAGAAGGACCACGCAAGCATACAGTGAGAAGGAAGCCATCTACGAGCCAGGAAGAGGACCCTCTCCAGAGTTTATCCATGCTGACACCCTGATCTTAGTCTTCTAGCCTCCAGAATCATGGGAAATAAATTTCTGTTATTTAAGCCCTGCCACTCTATGATATTTTATTATGGCATCCTGAAATGACTCATACAAAGAGTATCTTAAAAGGTGTCTTCTTGGCCGGGCACGGTGGCTCATGCCTGTAATCCTAGCACTTTGGGAGGCAGACAGATCACTTGAGGTCAGGAGTTTGAGATCAGTCTGGCCAACATGGCAAAACACTATCTGTACTGAAAACACAAAAATTAGCTGGGCATGGTGGTGCATGTCTGTAATCCCAGTTACTCAGAAGGCTGAGGCAGGAGAATCGCTTGAAATCAGGCAAGCGATTTCAAGGTTGCAGTGAGCCGAGATTGCACCACTGCACTCCAGCCTGGGCGACTGGGCGACAGAGCAAGACTCTGTCTCAAAAAAAAGGGAAGAAAAAAAAAAAAAGATGTATCCCATGAAATCTTGGAGCAAAAAGAAAATGGCAGAGCTGAGACCTCACTTCCACTAGGAACTATTTACTAGACACATTACCAGATAAGAATAATAATGATCTAATTATGATGACTAAAAGTGTAGATAATGTTGAAGGTGAGTGATGAAATGTGGGGTTTCATTATACTAGTTTTTCTTCTTTTGTGCGTATGTAAAATTTTTCAAAATGAAAAGTTTAAAAAAGTTTCGGTTGGCTAAAACTATGATGAAATTATCAAGAACATTATTTTATTTACCTCCAGTATCATTTACACTAAATTTTTCTCTAGGTATTTACTGTGGCTTGAGAGATTAGTTAATGAAGATGAGAAGCCATCAGAAATATTGCAAAAGGTTTTGTATTTCAACTTTGTATAATCAATTTTATATATTTCTAGGTATGCTTTACAACGCACACAATACATCAGTACCACCGTATGGAAGAATAATTTTTATGTAACATACACAGACGCACACAAACGCACATAGTAAAGGGACAGGTTTCACCCCTTTTTGTTGATGGAAGTGCACAGAAAAAAGAGTTTGGTGGCCCCAGTGCTTAAATGGTAAGAGAAGCCAGACAACAGATAAACATGGAGAATACCCATAAAGACATTAAGGCCCAAATTGGGGGTTGGGGGAGAACTGATACTATTAGGAACTACCTAGAAGATTAATGCATATATGCATTACTTGTATACACAAACATTATTTGTAAAGTTGGTAAAGCTCTTTGAAACCCTTTGGAATAAAAGCACATAAAACATCTTATTAATATTATTATTATAGTGCATGTTTGTGTTTCTGTATTAAGCTGCCAGAGCAGTCTTTTAATGGTCTCATTTCTTATGCAACATATACATAGATCCATTAAAGAGACCTACACTAATCTAAATTATTGAGATGAATTTTAATTTGTTTGGACAAAGAAAAAAACGCCCAGCTCAGCAAGCTCAGCGTGCTAACAAATAAATGCTAAATGACCTGGGACAATGGAGTACATATTTTCATACTTCCACATATTCATTTCACAAATTGGTGGTGTCCAGATGTCCTACAGCAAGGTTCTTGAAGTGTGGTGGAAGGCCAAATGCGGTGCTAAAAAAATCCCCATTTTTTAAATCTTTTTAGATGATATTTTTAAAATATCTTTTAAATAACAGACACCTTAACTAAGATTTTTTTTCCTCTTTTTGTGACAACGACTCTGCATTTTTTTCCAGGAATGATTGAAGGCTTTCACTTTGTAGTTTTAAATTAAAGCCAAGGAGAACACCTCACTGGTTTCTCATCAATAGCAGCACAATTTGTTTGCTGATTTCAGTGCAGTGATTGGGTTTTTCTTTGTTAAATTAGAAAGCCGAGTGGAAACAGATGGATTAAGGGGTTCCCATGCCTGTGAATGGTCTGTAGCCCAGAAAAGTAAGGGAACCACGGTTGTGGAAACTAAGCTTCAGGGCTGTCTTTCTGCTTTTATCCCATGTTCATGGCAGTTTTTGGCAAACTGTGCACATTCCCACCATGCTGAGCCATACATACTTTTGGCTTCAAGAAATAAAGACGTTGCTTTTATTAAAATAGGGCATAGAGGCCAGGCACAGTAGCTCATGCCTGAAATGCCAGCACTTTGGGAGGTCAAGGCAGGCAGATTACTGGAGCCCAGGAGTTCGAGACCAGGGAGCAACACAGTGAAACCTTGTCTTTACCAAAACATACAAAAATTAGCTGGGCGTGTTGGTGCATGCCTTTAGTCCCAGCTACTTGGGGGGCTAAGGCTGGAGGGTCACTTAAGCGTGGGAGGTCAAGGCTGCAGTGAGTCGTGTTTGCCCCACTGCACTCCAGCCTGGGCAACAGAGAAAGACCCTGTCTCAAAAAAGTAGGTCATAGACATGGAGAAGGGAAAAGACACGGGAGCCTACTTGAGGGTGGAGGATGGGAGGAAGATGAGAATTGAAAAACTACCTATTGGCTGGGCGCGGCTCACACCTCTAATCCCAGCACTTTGAGAGGCTGAGACCCCCTGAGGTCAGTAGTTTGGGACCAGCCTGCCCAACATGGCGAAACCCCGTCTCTACTAAAAACACAAAAAATTAGCCAGGCATGGTGGCAGGTGCATGTAATTCCAGCTACTCGGAAGGCTGAGGCAGGAGAATCACTGAACCCGGGAGGCAGAGGTTGCAGTGAGCAGCCGTCGTGCCACTGCACTCCAGCCTGGGCGACAAGAGCAAAAAAAAAAAAAAAAGAAAGAAAGAAAAGAAAAAGAAAGGAAGAAAAATTACCTATCAGGTATTGCACTGATTATATGGTGACAATATTATCTGTACACCAAACCCCTGCAACACGCAATTTACCCACTTCACAAACCTGTACATGTGCCCCTTGAACCTAAAATAAAAGTTGGAATAAATAAATAAATAATAAATAAATAAAATAGGTCAATAGGTCAATAGGTCATAGAATGAGAGACAGCAAGTCCATTCACCACTGGCTGCCTAGGACTTCCGTCCTGCCATTGCATGCCCTTCTTCCTCCAATCTCACTCCACTTCTCAATCCCAACCTTTCTATCACATGCAGCTAGAAAGCTGTGTCCCTCCAGACTGGAAGCATTTGTGCTTCTCAGCCAGCAGATAACCCACTGAAAAGCCCCGACCCTGTGAACCAAATGCTCTTGCTTTACCACTACCTCATCAGGGCTCCAACTTTCTCATCTGCAAAATAGGCATCCTTTCTAAGTGGGCAAAGCAAGGCACAGTCTATCACAGAAGTCAGGAGGACCTGAAAGGCTTTTGAAATCGGGCTTGTGTGAAATCGTAATTCCACCACCATTAAGCTGTGTGTGACTTCACTGCTCTGAGTCTTGGTTTTCTCATGTAAAACAGGGATGTTGATGGTACTTACAGCCTTGATGTACTGATTTAAGAAAGGCTCTTTGTGGGGCACCTAGAGCAGTGACTAGACCCATGGTGAAGGTTCAATAAATGATAGTCATTATCAAGCAACGACAAGGACAAAATTACAGTACAGATTGTCCAAAGCCAAGGAATCCCAAGTACAATTTGAAATAAAACAATTGTATCCATGTTCTCTGGCTACTGTAACAAATTGTCACACACTTAACAGCTGGCAACAATGCAAATTTACGATCTTACTGTTCAGTAGGTTAGCAGTCCAACATGGATCTCGCCAGCTGAAATCCAGGTGGTGGCTGTGTTCCTTCCCGAAGGCCCAGGAAAGTATCAATTTCTTGCCTTTTCCATCTTCTAGAGACTGTCAGCATCCCTGAGCTGGTAGCTCGTTTCCTCCATCTCCATCAACGGAGGGTCAGGTCCTCCTTTCACATGGCACCTGCTCCCACCTTCCACTTTTCAGAACCCTTATGATTACATGGGGCTCACTCAGTAACCCAGGATAATCTTCCTATTGTAAGGTCAGCTGATTAGGAACCTTGATTCCATCTGCAACCCTAACCCCGCTTGATCATTTAAAGTAACATATTCACAGGTTCTAGTGATTAGGATGTGGACACCTTTGAGGGGCATTATTCTGCCTAATAGAATAATTAAACAGAACCACCCTACCCACAGGGTGACACGCATAGTTTCTTTTTAATTGATTTATTTATTTTTGAGACAGAGTCTCACTCTGTTGCCCAGGCTGGAGTGCAGTGGAGTGATCTCAGCTCACTGCAACCTCCACCTCCCAGGTTCAAGCAATTCTCCTGATTCAGCCTCCTGAATAGCTGGGACTACAGGCACGCGCCACCATGCCCAGCTAATTTTTGTATTTTTAGCAGAGATGGGGTTTCACCATGTTGGCCAGGCTGGTCTCGAACTCCTGCCCTCAACTGATTGGCCCACCTTAGCCTCCCAAAGTACTGGAATTACAGGTGTGAGCCACCACACCCAGCCAATATGCATAGGTTTATTTCAATTGCCACTGGGAAACCAGAAAGAATAACAGAACAAATAAGAAACTACCAGAAAGTAGAAGGGATGGAAGTTCTTAGTTCTCAGGTATCAATCACTTGGCACAAAAGTTATCATCTTCCCACCAAGAATCAGGTAGCATTGTAAGACTTCATCACAACAGTATTTACAGGAGACATCTGCAGAGAATAATTGAATCTGAGAAATGTCCTCCTTCAAGCACTTTGTGGATGTATAGTTAGATAAATTAGGAATCAAAATAGCATTAAAGAACTATGAAAACTGAAGGCTGTGTTTTAGGGCTGAATATTGAGTCACTGCAGATTCATGACTAAGATACCTTAGCATTTACTAAAGCAGGAGGAAGCGATCAGTGTCACAATTTTACTATGGGATGTAGGTTGCTTCAACCAACACAGAATCATCCAGAAAAACAAAGAGGAAGAGGGATCAGATTAGAGTAGGACCAACAGGGGCTTTGTCAAAGCCCCATGAGGAGAGATTGGTGGTTAACACCAGAGCCTTGCATTTTGCCTGGTAAAATGTAGAGAAACACATTCTCTGAGGTTTGTGAGGCTGGGCTGCAGGTGTAACTAGATTCAATGAGAATGCTGGTAGCTGGTGTGTATATGTTTCTACTTAAACCCTTGTTGCTATAAACAGTTTTCCTCACAATGTGCATTTATAGAGGGTTGACTCTAAAAATTAACTCTGGCCTAAATTATCCTTGAAAATCTATTCAACAGATTAGAATTCACCAAGACACAGATCCTTGGAGTTCAAAAACCGAGAAGTAACTTACATTGTTTCTCTTTGCATTTTGACTATGGCCTTCCTTCCTCTGGGACTATGAAGGTCAAACTGTAATTTGATTGGGGTATCTTTTTTACAGCAAATAATAGAAATATCTTCCATTTTGCTTAATGGGAGTGGTTGATTTCATATTAGTTAAATGCATGCATCATATGGCTTGAGTGCATTCAGCCATTATCAATTATTTATGTTGCTGTATTTTTATGCTATGTACTTTTATCAGATGGAGCTGACCAAACTTCATGATCAAGAATCTGGTATCTGGTTGGGCAAATCGTCTAGGAGCATTCCTTATAGAACAGAGCCCAACCATGGATAGCTGCTGTTCTAGGGGTGCACCCCAACTCTAAATCAGGCAGTAAGAGCAAAGTCCAATGCTCTGCATGGTCTCTGCCAGCACCACCACTCCTGTGACATGTTCTGGGACTCAGGCGATTCAAATCCATCATCAAGGCCAGCTGTGCCTAGCAAATACTTCCCATGTCTGTCTCCAATCATAATAATGGTGCTTCTCATTTGTAGAGTAAATTTCAGTTTTACAAGTATCTTGCTTACATGCTGTCCAAAATAAACATTTTCTTGATACGTTGGTACATTCAGAAAATAGACCTCTCTTCGGATCACTCCCTTTATGCCAATAGTAACAAACACAGAATAACTAAGTTTGCGGTTTAGGCATTACCAAGGGTTGTGCCTTTAGCCAGTCATGAAAGATTTCTGAGCACTAAGTCAGCTTTGCAAACTGCCAGTAGTTAACTTAGGCATGTTTTATAACCACTTCATTTTTTGTTTCTAATTGTAGGAAAGGATGACTCAAAGCCCAATCTGAAGAAATTCAATCACCTTTCTCCTTGAAACTCATAACCCCTCTCATAACCATTATAAATCAACTTCTAGATTTTTCTTTTCTCAATAAGGTTTGCTTTTTTTAAATTCTCCTGGAAATTAACAAAAGTCACAATTATCTTTAGAAACACAGGCAAGATTTCCAACATTAATGCTACCATTCAGGATAATTTTCTTCAGAATACAAAAGTGCCTCTCGGAGGAGAATCCGGGCAAGGTTTCTTTGAGAAGCAGGGAATCAAGGGTTTGTTGTCCTTTTTCGCAATGTCATAAATTAAGGAGGAGATCAATTCTGCCATTTCAATTTGTATCAGCCTGAAGGTCAAACAGACGCATGTAATAAATTCTGACTCAGGCAATTACAAATCCAACTGACTCCTTCCATTCTGAAAACCTTAGTGTTGATCTCTACCATCCCAGAATAACTTCCCCAACCATTAGTAGATTATTCTCCTGGGTAGAAGGTGTACCTTTTTTACCTTCTGCTCATTACAGTTCCAAAAGGAGGACATAAACACGAGTGATTTTATATTCCATCCAAAATCCTGGATGTACCCATACATCCTCAACTGCTGAATGCTGAAAAGGTTACTCAAATTGTCCAAGTAATATCCTATGTAAAGCAGCAACCACCTGCTTGGGAACATATTTTGAAGTCCTCTGAAGATGAGGCAAAGACCTTTTTATTTAATTACAACACATGAGGGAAAAGGAAATGCTACGTGACACGTCAACATATAAGTCTCCGCAGTCAGGGACACAGCTACCCCAACTTTCCCGTCTCCCTGTCTTGTATATCTGGCTTATTCAAAATTACGTCTAGGGAAAGGGAAAGGATGAAAAACAACAGCGATAATATTTGTTGTCAGATGCTCCCTACATGACATTAAATGTGTCTTGAGTGTGTAAAACCGCCACCCAAAGAAACATTTTAACTGGCTATTAAGCACTGGAACTGTGATAGGAAAGAGGAGTGTCATAAATGCTGTCATTTCCCACCGGCACCCTTTCACCTGCCAGCGCACCTGTCTCCCAGCCGCCAGGAGGCTCCTGAGGCCCCTTCTCAGGAAGTCGCCGATGATATGCGCTGCCCCCACCCCACTCCCTGAGGCCTTAGTCCGTGACCTGACACCAAGGAATACAAAAGGTTGACTCATGTCTCAAGACAAACCAATGCTCTTGTGTGTGTTACTGTATCTGTCCTCATCCCCATTTTCACAAACTCCTGCCCTTCGTGCAGTAAGTAGGCTTCTCTGGGAAGGATTCAAATTTTTTGACAAGAAAAATTGCTAGCCACTGCACAGAGGAGACAGAGATACAGCCTATTCCTGGAGATGCTGAGAATGGTCTGCCTGGCAAGCTGTAGTGCATACTCTCAATGTCTCACCCATCACCTCAGCCCTTCCAGGATCCACTGCAAATGTTTCCCTACCACACCAAGGGCTTCCCGAGTCTCTCTGCTTGAGGGTATCCTCTGTCTTTTCTTTTTTCTTTTTTTTTTTTGAGACAGAGTCTCCCTCTGTCACCCAGGCTGAAGTGCAGTGGCATGATCTCAGTTCACTGCAACCTCCGCCTCCTGGGTTCAAGTAATTGTCCTGCCCCAACTTCCCAAGTAGCTGGGATTACCAGTGCCCACCACCATGCCCAGCTAATTTTTTTTTGTATTTTTACTAGAGCCAGGGTTTCACCATGTTGGGCAGGCTGGTTTTGAACTCATGACTTCAAGTGAGCCACCCACTCAGCCTCCCAAAGTGCTGGGATTATAGGTGTGAGCCACCAGGCATGGCCCATCCTCTGTCTTTAAGGGGTTGCACTGCCACAGAAAGGACCAGCCAGAAGCACTAGGGAGTTACCATGATCCTTAACAGATAAGGGTTGCTAGTGGATGGATAAATATCCCAGCTTCCTTGTGTCTCAGTATAACAGCCCTGAGGTGGATTCACAGTCTCCTACAGGGTCCTTAGCAGGTTGAGTCCCAGTTGCCCTCGTGGATTACCTGCTCATGAACACACCTTTTAGTATCCTTCCTCTCTTCTGTAATCACTTCCCAGCCTTGCTTCCTGGAACTCCTCTCAAATAAATGACACCCATGGTCTTACTTCCTGGTATCTCTTGGAGGGAGCCCAGACTGAGGCATAAGGATCAGGTGCACAGCCTGTGGCCTAATGGGCTTGGAGAAGGGGTGGCCTCTCCAAAGAGGTAGCACTGGCTGTGAGTGACTGGGACATGACACCAGCCCCCATGGCTGGATGCTGAACTACCCTTAATCCAGCACTCCTCATGCCCGCTTGCTCCCTGAGAAGCATCTGTATATGAGAACTGAAAGAAGCGATGGCTAAGTATGCTAGGTTTCAGATGCAGGTGTGCAACAAGTGTACAGTTACCCCTAGCACTGCTTCCTTACCTGAGGAACATGGCGTCCACCTCTGGAGAGACTGCCCTGCTCTCTTACTATTGAGAAGCTTCTGGACTTCCTCTGGGCCGGGGCTCTCCACTGTCACGCTGCTCAGACATCTTGTCTCATAAGGTCTTAGGCTCCTTGGCAGCCCTGGCCCTGTAGCCTGGAGCTCCACAGCCTCATGCCAGCAAGAAATAAAGATCTGGAAGATCTGGAAGCTAAAGATTTCTGGTAATTCAGCCAAGAATCCTTCCACAAGAGGGATGCGGGACAGAGGGAGCTGATTAATGAAGACGACTTACCATAAGGGAGCAGCCACCCGAGCACTGGGAGTGTTCGGGAAGGCAAGGACTGCTGCACTTGGGCCCAGCTCACTGAGGCCTCTGTCATCTGAGCAGCTGTGACCTTACTCTGTAGTTAACATAGCCATATAGGACCAAAGAAGACCAGGCATCTCCCCTCCAGACATTCGCAGATCTCCAACCAAGTAAGATTTCACTAGGAACCTGAAGGGGACCAGTGTCTCTGTATTTCCTTCTGGATGTGGGTACCCACATGATGTATGCACAAGTGTGGGCTGACCTGTTGAATAACATGAGATGTGTGCCTCGGTTGCTATTGTCATCTACCCTAGACCAGCAGCCTCCAGCCAACCTGCCAGGTGACTGCAGGCACATGCATGAGCCTAGTGAGATGGGCAGAGCTTGGCTCAAATTAGCAGACCACACACAGCTGACTCACATACTTTACCCCACTAGTTGATGGAAGATTTGTTACATAGCAATGGGTAACAGATACATCTAGGCTCAGGGAAAGGGTGGCCAGGGGTCCAACATTTGGCTGAATTTGGGAACCCTTTGCCACTCAGCCATCCAGAGGAGAAAAGGCCAGTGTGGGTGTCTGTACTGAAGTATTCATATAACCAAAGAACTGGGGAAGATAGCCTCCAGACCCTGCTGCAGAGCTCCTCACATGGGAACACGTCTAAGTGCTCCAGGGCTGGCCCTTTGGACACTGCCTCCAGCTCTGATGTAAGAAGGATGGGGAGAGGCAACCTTATGGAGGATTAGTCCCCTTCCCAATTCAGGCAGAAGGTGTCCAGCTGGCAGTGTGGTTTGCATTCCCAATTATAACACAGGAGACTCCAGTGATGTGGATGAAATGATTACATTGGACTGTTGGTCTTGACCACTTTCACCTTAGTGTACCTCCACACACACCCTGCTGAGTTCTAAATCCCAGGTCCCATGTGGCAGGTCGTCCATATTGTTAGAGTGTTATATAGGGTGGAGAGAAGAACGAGCGAGAGGGCGCAAGCCCAGCACTTGGTGGTAATTGAGGATGAAGTCATAAGAGGAGCAAAGGAATAAGGAGCTCCTAAGCTGCAATCACCACACTTACTTAGGCCCTCTCTTCCCCAAAACCCCGGCTCTGCTCTCTACACCCATCTCACTCCTGCTTACGACCTGGGTCAAGAATTTCAGGCCGCCTTCGTTCAGTCGTAGAACTTCTCATGGGTAAATGCTGGGATTAGGACTTGAATTCATTTTAGAGATAAAGGCTCGGAACTAAAACCAGTACTCTCTCTGTGGTCTAGTGGCTTTGTGGTACAATTCAAAGGAAATCATGCATTTGGAACAAGCCTGGGGTGGTAATTTTAGAACGCTGATGTGTCTCAGTCCCTTTCTTGTTCCACAGAATGCAGGAGCTTTAAAGACTGGCTGATATCTGGAAAATAGAAAAGATGCTTCCTGGCTTCTGAAGATGACTGTGTGGCATTGCTTCCAGCCTTGTTTATTGTCTTTTGGTCCTAATGCTGAAGGCTCAGTGAGTTTGGCTCAGAGCACTTTGCTGCGTGTGTGGTTAAAGCATTCTTAACTGATTCAACAGATGACCGGTGTCCACTTTCAGTGCCTATCCTTTCTTTGCTCATATCTGATTTGCTCTGTGGTTTGAGTTTCAGACAAATATTTTGGAAATATGTCCTGAGAAGAACTACATGTTCTAATATTTAAAATTTAGATTGTAGTTTCTCTCAAAATATTAATATTTTCTCAGTTGAGTAAGTCATTACATATTTGCTTCTATATTTTTGTCTTGGTTCTTAGTCAGAAATTTTAAACTCAGATTAGCAAGTTTTGTTTGACTCCAAGTAGCAAGGGGATAAGGAAAAATTACTATAACAGGCATGCCCTTCCCAGGTTAGGGTGCAAATGGCTTCAAGCTCAGTCCTTCCCATCTCCATATATCACGTGGGTACCCACATCTAGAAGGAAATACAGAGACACTGGTCCCCTTCAGGTTCCTAGTGCAATCTTGTTTGGTGGGAGATCTGTGAATGTCTGGAGGGGAGATACCTGGTCTTCTTTGGTCCTATATGGCTGTGTTAACTCTGTTAACTACAAAGTAAGGTCACAGCCGCTCAGATGACAGAGGCCTCAGTGAGCTGGGCCCAAGTGCAGAAGGGCTGTAAACGAAAGTATTGAGGTTGTTGGTTGTCCAGCAAGAAAACACTGAGACTCATGCTCGTGTATTCAACCATGCTAAAGAAAACAAGTGGAACTTTTTCTCTCGTGTGAATACATTTCTTCTTTGCTGCCACAGAATCTTTTGATTTTAGCAGGTTTAATGGTCAGATAAAGAAAAGATGTTCTTCTTTGCATATCTGCTCTTCTCCACCTCTCAGTCCATAAAGCCATGGAACACTGCTTTCTCTTGAAAGCCACTGAGCCTAGGCTTGGGCTGATACACTGCCCTTGCCACTGCGCTCAGAGGTAGGGCAATAAAATGCACCCACTGGCCAGCAGAATGCAAAATCACATTGTAAAGGGCGTGCATACAGGGGGTGGGTGGAGCGTCTTCCCATTTTTGTGAACAATCTTTCTGTTTTAAGAACACAAAGCTAAGTTGGGTTTCCAATACCGGGGTGACTACAATCCTGCCCTCGTAGGAAACAAGAGAGACTTGGGCATAGGTATTGACAGTGTGCCTTCCATGAGGTGTCTATTATTTGACAGATAGTATAATGCCTAGTTGTCCAATCTGCTCCCAGGAGTCCCTCACATGGGAAACTTGTTTATACTGGCACATGCCCTTGTGGCTCTCATCTGACCCATGTTCAATTTATACTTGTCTGACCATTTCTCTGGTGCTGGGAGCCTGACATTGTTTTCTCCCCAGCAGCCTGGAGCAAACCCAGTCTGGGGCAGCCCCTAGTTCTTCAGATAGAAAGTGCACATTCATTACACCACCACAGTAGGAAACAAGTTCTAAGGTTTTATTCACAGACACTGGGCAAGGAGGGTCAGCAGAGCAGTCCTCCATCCCTGGGTCATGCAGACATGAAGAGGCAGGAATGAAGAGTCAGGCAGAGAGCACACCTGGCAACTCGCAGCATGAATAAGGGACTGGGGTGTGGTACACTAAGCTCACAGGCAAATGCGTGATGATCCGTGTACAGGAAGCTGTGTGAGAGCGGGGAGCCCAGTCTTCCAAACAGGAGAGATGCTTCTAGGTTCTTATCTCTGGCCACCGGCTTGAGCCATTTGAATGTGATCCAGAAGTAGGAGCTGAGTCAAGGGTGACTGAGCCCTGCTTCTGGTCTGAGAAAGTTAAACCTGTATTCAAAATGGATGTCAAGGCAACACAAAATTGTAAAAATTCACTACAGTATCCCATGAGGCATCCAGGCTTTCTCAAGTACAACGAAACCATCTCTCCCAAGATCTGATCCCATTTCTTGTCCTAGGAATAAGTGAAATTTATTTCAGCAAGTCTCCATCTTCTGATACCTAAGCGTGTTGAAAGCAGATGCCAATAACCTCCGGAAGAACTGATGACCCTTAATTCAGACCCTGTAACTTCTCTTATTTTGGTGCAGAATAGTTCAGGGTGGGAGAAAGGCTACCACCTTAGCAGTGTGGAGGGAGAAAAAGCCATAGGCCATTATTTACATTCTAAGTGCTGGCTCTACGATGTTTAGTTTTCCATTTCTAAGTTACTTCATTTGGAATAATATCTACAATCTCATCCAGGTCATTGCAAATGCTGTTGATTCATTTCTTTTTATGGCTGAGTAGTATCCCATTATACATATATACCAGTTTCTTTATCCACTCGTTGATTGATAGGCATTTGGGTTGGTTCCACAGTTTTGCAAATGTGAATGTTCTCATTGATATGTGGGAGCTAAGCTATGAGGACACAAAGGTGTAAGAATGATACAATGGACTCTGGGGACTTGAGGGGAACTGTAGGAGGGGGGGCGAGGGATTAAAGACAACAAATACAGTGCAGTGTATATCGCTCAGGTGATGGGTGCATCAGGATCCCACAAATCTCCACTGAAGAACTTACTCATGTAACTAAATGCCACATGTACCCCAGTAACTTATGAAAAAATAAAAAATAATAATAATAAATAAAAAATAGGCCAGGTGCAGTGGCTCATGTCTGTAATCTCAGCACTTTGGAAGGCTGAGGTCATGAGATTGAGACCATTCTGACTAACATGGTGAAACCCCGTCTCCACACACACACACAAAAATTAGCCAGGCATGGTGGCACGTGCCTGTAGCCCCAGCTACTCTGGAGGCTGGGGCAGAAGAATTGCTTCAACCCGGGAGACGGAGGTTGCAGTGAGCCAAGATCACTCCACTGCGCTCCAGCTTGGGTGACAGAGAGAGACTCCATTTCAAAAAAATAATAATAATACATAATAAAGTAAGTAAATGCTGGCTGTGTCTCTGCAATATCCACACCCAGGCCTGAGGCACTGCACTTCCCCATGTTTCCATGGTGGCTAAGACCACTGTGACTAGTGAGGAAGGGGAGGAGGTCACTGTCATGGTCACCTTTCCCCTTCCAGCTCAGATAATTTCTGGGGAAGGAGAGGGCTGCCATGAGAACGGTATGGCTGTGTGTTGGAAGGACAGAGGGAGAAGGAACAGGAAAAACCCACTTCCCATACTCTAACTCCAAACTTGGTCGACACAAGACTAGTGGTTTACTTGCATCCTTACTTTTCAACACCACCATCCTCCCCATGAACCTCTCCCAGTAACTAGAGATTCTGCGTGTGCAGCCACGCTTCCCCGTGCACCTTCCCTTAACCAGGCACATGAGGATAACAGGCTACCACACTTCACATACCTGGCTGGATCTGCATTTGAATTCCTAGAATTGGAGATGCCGTGGTCCTGTAAGCCATCTTCATTTCATATTCCATCTCTATTGTGACCAATGCGTTTCTTCTAGATGCCTAAGTTTTGATCCAAGTGTGGTCTCTTTAATTTTTTTTTAAGTCCAAAGATCTCATACCTTTGTCTCATTCATTTCTTTATTCATTCCACAAATTTTTTTTGAGTACTGACCATGTGTCAGGCACTATTTTAGGAATTGGGGTTACAATGGCAAGTGAGACCCAAAGTCCCTGCCCTCTCTGAGCTTTCGTTTCAGTGAGGGAGAGAGACAAGGAAAAAAAATAAGTAAATGATGATCATATCAGGTAACTGCTCTAAGAAAAAGTAGATAAGGGAAGAGAGTGTGAGGAAGAAGACACTTTTAGCTTGGGTGGATGGAAAAGGCTTCACTGAGGAAGTGATGTTTCAGTGAAGACCTAAAAGAGGTGAGAGGACAAATAAGGAGGAGTGAGAGGAAATAAGATGCCCGGGGGAAGAGAATTCCAGGGACAGGAAACAGGTCTTCCTTGCCTGAGACCTGCAAAATCACTCAGGAAGAAAAATACATATATATATATTTCTTGTAGCCATATTTCTTCTGCTCTTCAAACATCCCATGATGGTTAAAATCATGTTAAAACATTTTGAGGTTTATGCTTTTGCTGCTAAAACATGGATAAAAATATGATTAGACTAGAAAATTTGTCAAATATTAGGGGAAGGCCACCCTAGCATATTCTGTTTCTAAATTTTTCTCAGCCAATGTAGACAATGAGGTCTTACTTGCAGTCCTGAACAAAAAAAAGTCTTTGAAACCATATTCAAAAAAAAAAAAAACATATTTGTGCATTCCATCTCTACAGCTGTGACTCATGGGGATGGAAGATAAAGGGAGGGCAAACTCAGAGACTGATCTCAACACTGAAGGTCTCCCCTCAACACCTCCCCAAGGAGAGGCCAAAAGCCAGGGCATGAGAGCAGGAAGGAGGACCTGGGATCTACAGCTAGCCCTCCTCAGAGTGCCCGGATGGCTCACGAGGGCAGCCATTAGCTGACCTGCAGAGAGAGGCCCTGAAGAGAATCAGAGGCCTTGTGGAAAGGGTCTTTAAGAGAAATGCAGAAACTTAGGTGGTCACCAGAGCTGAGGAGATGGAATGGGAATTTTCAAACCAAAGCCTCCCAGAAACTCTCAGACCCTTGGGAGAGATTAGGTTGACGGCATCTAGAAACCAAAGGGTTCCGGCAGGAGCCTTCACTCTTTCACCACAATCGTATCATTCTGACACATTCTCCCTTTTCCCCTCTCTCTATCACAGCTGTCCATTGCTTTCTCCTCCCTTCCTTTTCCTATCTCCTTTCCCTCACCCCCTCACCTATCAACTGCTTTTCTTCCTGATCCATTTCAGCTTCCTCTCTCCTCAATATTTTAAAAGAAAATGTAAACAAAACAAAATGTACAGTTGCGCAGAAATTCCACTGCAGAAAATGGGATTTTACCATCAACAACAGTGCTTTTTTCCTGCCCAAATTGGAGGTGACAATGCCACCCTCATCTTCTGTTGGTGCCGTCTTCAGTCAGTATGGGCTTTGCAGGGCAGCCTGATATTACACAGAAAGGGTTGCAATGTGTGCCTGTTCTGTGAACCAGTAATCACACTCTCAAGAACGTGCTCAGCAATTCAATAGAAGACCAGAAAAAGTCATACACATGCCAGTATCCTTTGTAGCATCATCCGTAACAACAAAAAGTAAGAAACCATGTAAGTATTCAATAATACTCTAATGCATGAGCAAAGTAACCCAATGGGATACTATGTGTCCATTAAAAATAATTAGTATAAACACCATGTGGAAGCATGAAAAATTCTATATTTTTATATAAAAAGAGCAGAACACAAAATCCTATTACCTGCTTATTACAATTATATGAATCCAGATTGGAAGAGAATACACAAAAAATAAGACTAGTTCCTCTCTCTTACATTAGAGTGGTGAAAATACAGACTTCTTTTCAAAAAAAATCTTTTAACACCATTATATTGCTTTTACTAGTATGTGTGTAAATAATATCAATAAAAGATATTGTTGGGAAGTCCACCATGAGTTGATCATAATACTTCACCTACAAACCCACAAGGCATTTCTTTTTCTGTATTTGTTGTTATGATGTTTCTCCATCCTTCCTATTCTACCTGTCCTAAGATCGACAGAAGGGCAGGAAGCATTCTTTATTTAATTCTAGCCATCCTGTGTTATATTGGACAGACCTGCTACAGAGCTTCCATATCATGGTCCCATATTACCTGATGCCTGTATCCCCCATCATGCCCTAAATGGCATCTGCAGCAGCAGGACAAATCTCCTACCATTCCAATGGCCACCACGCTCATCCCTGGCCCCTGCCTCCATCTCTTCTTGTGAGCACCTAAAATACCTACTCGCTTCTCCTCCATCTCCAAATCCTGCCCACCCTCTGAGTCCATAAGACTTTTCCTGACCTTCTTAGCCCTTGGTGATCTCTTCAAACTTCAAAGTCCTACAACACATCATCTTCTCTATATGATCCATGTGAGGTTCTAGGACTTCACATTATCTGTCCAACTCTACTGTAAAACCCTTGAGGGTAGGAACTGTGTCTATGCTTGACCTTCAAGTAAAGCTCTTCACAGCACTAAGCCCAGAGTTACTGAGTGATACTATTTATTAAGTGATAAATAATGGAACTGGAACAAGGGAGCACATGGAAACTGAGACATAGATTTCCATACGTTTTCTGCATTGCATCTACCTGTCAGGCACATATTCAAGCATCCAAAATTGATCCTCATTAACTACTAGAAAATGCACATGGACATCCATAAACATGAAGCCATCTGTAGCTAATTTTTCAAATCTATTAGCCAGTGCAGATGAATATGTATTACTGATGGTATCAGTACTGGTTTTATGATGTTCTACAGTAGACTAAAAGCTATAGGCAATATTATTAATAACCTAATTTATTAGTGGGGTAAATTTGTAAATTTAATGTTGTGGTTATAAAGAATAGCACAAAAAGTTTTCTGAAAATACATGTTTCAAATAATTTCATCTGCCATATTAAACCATGAAAAGATCTGAGTTAGAATTGCTTAATAGAACACTTATGCATACATATTAAATGAATCATATTTGTGACTTCTCAAAAACTAGAGTGTTATATATTTCTAAATGGGAAATTTATGCTGTATAGTTAATGTTATATGTTGCAGAGGCATCTATCATTGGCTCTATTAAAGGCAGAATAATCTGGTTGAGAGTTTGTTTTTGTTTTTGTTTTTGTTTTTGAGACAGAGTCTCACTCTGTTGCCAGCCTGGAGTGCAGTCAGTGACACGATCTCAGCTCACTGCAACCTCTGATTCCCTGGTTCAAGCTATTCTCCTGCCTCAGCCTCCCAAGTAGCTGGGATTACAGGCGCACACCACCATGCCTATATTTTGTATTTTGCAAAATACAGTCTTGTATGTGACCTTGAAGGAGTTACTATACCTCCTTGCGCTTCAAATTCCTCATTTGAAAATGAACTGAGACTGCCACCTTCACAATGTTACTATGAAGATTACATGGTATCATACAGGCAAAGCACTCAGCCCAGGTTCTAGTACATGGAAAGCAGTCCATAAAACATATGTTGTTATTGTTATTGTTGTTATTGTTGTTATCATTTATCATAAAAGACTGCCTTCACAAAATTATTCTTAGCATGTCATTCCTGCACGAAAGTTAATATGAAGTTTATTTTCAGCTGGACAGTAGCAAAGACAATCCTCACAGTCCTCTTGATATAATGAACCCTGGCTAATGTCCCCGTTGCAACCAACAGAACTCTATTAATAGGAAAAAGCCTGTACTTAATGGAGTAATGCTGCAGCAAGGAAATGTCTTTTCAAGAAATCATAAATATTATTGATTTTTTTTCTCTTCCTCAAGAAAGCTAACTGGAAGCATGTTCGATGGATGGATGGTGAAGGAGAGAGAGTTATTGTCTCTGAATCTGTTGGAGAAGATTTATCTCAATATGTCAACCGCAAGTAGAAACTTTACCTCCCTGCCAAGGGAACCTCTTAAATGACTAGGTGCTGTCCCTAAATGCAGGCTATTACATTGGTCCTTAATATGCCACCTGGAAAAATACTCAGCTTTAATTGAGCTTGACAGTCTCCGAAGACAACACCATTTAGGCAACAAGGATTGAGTTTGTTTTCAATATAAGAGAGAATGGCAGTTCAAAAGAAAAGAAAACAGTTCAAGAATACAATCTGCCATGTGCAATGTTTTTGGAGGCAGCTAATGAGAAAAAGAGACACAGAAGAAAGCAGAGAAATGTTTATCCAAAATCCTCTTGGAAGCAGTCTCAGTACTGAACCAAAGAAATCATGCAAGTAGAAGGAGACTATGTAGACCATTCTATACATAACTCTAATAATAATGATGATGACTCTATAACTGCACATAGCAGAGCAACTTTTCATCTTTTAATACCCAAAGTCTTGACTTTCATTTTACTTTTATCATGAATTTACAAGGGATATCCTGAAAGCTTGAGTAATCCCACAATGGCCAAACCTAACGGCCACTTCTCTGGTTCTCTGGACCTCCGAGAACTTTCTGATGCTGTGGACCCCTCTGGGCCTGTTCCCCACTGGCTTTGGAGACTTTTCTAGTCCCTTCATATCTCCCTCAGCCTGCTCTTGCTACTAAATGTGCAAATCCCCTTCAAGTACACACTTTTTTCTCTTTCTGTCTCTTTACCTCTTTCCCGTAGGGATGAATCCCCCTCTTCCTGCACCAGCTGTCAACGCTGTAAGAAAGATTCCCAGAGCCACCTGCTGAGCCCCTTTCTCTCCCTGAGCACCAATTCTGTGCCTGAGATGACTCCATGGAGAAAGTGTGGTTTGAATTGGGTTTGAAAGCTGGCCAAATTCAAATATTTAAAGAAGTGGAATTGGGAAAGGAGCATTAAAGGTGGAAAGATTGGCAGACCAGGGGCAGAGATATAGAACAAAGAATATGTGGATGACAGCAAAGATTCCCGAAGGATTCTTATTCTCTTTTAAAAGTGGAAAGAGGATTTTTCCATCTTCTAGGACCTTGTGTTTTTCTAAATGCCTGAGGCACTTTCTAGTGCTTACTATCCAAAGTTTAGAAATGAGTCAAAGAATATATAAATCCTTCCTTCATCCTTACATTTAATGACATCAAAAAGAATGTCACAGCTCCCCAGAAGCCCCATTTACAGAAGCCTCACTTCCCCAGACACCATCCCTATTGCCGAACTTCATTGGAGATGCTCCAGGGTCTCTGGGCACTGGTGGTCTGATGTTATTTGTTCCCCACTTCCAGTTCTGAAGCAGTGGCTTAACTACTGCTGAGATTGACTGCTGGTCTTTAAAGTTTTTCTTGCAGAGAAAGATCACTTCACCAATGTCAGAATTTTATTTCAGTCAGTAGGAATTTCAGTGAGCATCCAAGATACCCATTGTTATTGCCTGATGTCTGTCCCATGGCTTATTACACAAACTTCAATAGTAAGTCTACAGAAGAGACAATACTTTTTAATATTTTAGAAAAAAAATGAAAATGGCATTGTGCCTCTCATTAGCTCTTTATTTCATTACGCAGTGCAAAGCATGATCAATAACTTCCAGAAACAGAAAATAACAACAGGATAAATTTTTTCAGTGGGTCATCTTGAGTCCCAAACTGGAAATAATCTAACCTTAACCCATGTACTTTGTGAAAATAACTTATTTCCAAGGACAGACATCATTTAATGCAGATTATGCGGCACTCAAGTAGAGACACAGCAACATGAAATATCCTTATATGCAAAATCAGAAAAATCACTTTCAGCAACTTGTGACTATTGAGTATATTTCAAGGTCTATGGCTTAGATCAGAATGTTTGCTCTTTATCTCGTGTTATCTCTGAATGTGAATGTATGAGCATATGATAAACACATTTTAATCTATTCTTTGCTCCATCCCCACCTATTTAACTCTAAACTATATATTTTAAAGGGAGTTATAGATTTCATGGTCAAAGCATAGAATAAGAGCATTGTTTGCCTACTCAACACTCTGTGTTCTCTAATTTGCATTAAGATTAGATATAAGCACAGTGTAACTCTATTTCAGAAGCCCATTTTTCCACCTTACTTTGTAACTACCTTTCTTTACCAAAAAATATTTTAACATCCACAGTTACAGTATAATTCACATGCTAGTTACCAGGCTTTTACAAAAATAAATCTACTGATATCTGCTTTAGATGATGATGGCATAGTTCCAAAACTAACGAGGAAATCAGATAAAATACTAAAACATTTACTTGAAGGTATTGAAGGGCTGCCAAGGTAACAAGGACTCAAGGGTGCAAGAGCCTAGAGAAAAGAGAATTGTAGGGAGGTGAGCTGACCTCTGCCTTTCCCATCGAGACACCTGCTGACTCTTACTTTCATGATGTGCTAGACTCTGAAAAACTGGGCAGAGAGCTGTGGCTAAGAGATAAAGAAGCCACTAGAACTTTTGCAAATCTCAGAAATAGAGAGAAAAAATAGGATTTGGAGCTTGTCTTAGTCCATCTGTTCAGTTATAACAAAATACCTGAGACTGGGTAATTAATAAACAACAGAAATTTATTTCTCACAGTCCTGGGGGCTAGAAAGTCCAAGATCAAGGCATGGGCAGGTTCAGTGTCCGGTGAAGGCCCATTCCTCCCAGATGGCGCCATCTAAGTATCCTCACATGGCAGAAGAGTAGAAGAGAGTGGACCTATTCCCTCAAGTCTTTTAATAAGGGATTAATCCCATCCATGAGGGCAGAGCCCTATGGACCCTATACCTCCTAATGGCGCCACCTCTTAGTACTGTTGCATTGGGGATTAAGTTCAATGTAAATTTTGGAGGAGACAGGAACATTCAGACCATAGCACAGCAGCTTGGCAGGCCATACTGGAGTGGCCAAGAACCTGTAGCAAAGGGAGCACAGGAACAAATCATCAATCTGCTCAGAGCACGAGCCTAAAAAGTTCAACAGGAAACAGAATACATCGGAATTGTTAACAATCTAATGTGTTGATGAGAAGACAAAAGTTTCAGTTTAGTAGCAGCCAAAATAAAAGGGCCCTCGTGAGCCTTCAATAAAACCAGTAAGCTCTACCCTAAGAGCATGGATAAACAAGGGGTAGATGGAGCCTTACCAAACCTGAAATCCAGCCCTGAGTCAGCTCTGTACCTGATTAGATAAAGACTCAACCTGCCTACCAGAGGATGTGGTGAACCCTTTGTAGAAGAAGTTGAGATTGTCCTGAGTCTCCACAGTTTTCATACACCATATCTGGCTTTCAATAACAAAACCATCAGACATGCCAGATAAGAGAAATAAGAGAATGAACAGACAAAAGAAACAAATCTACAGATGACCCAGTCATTTGACTTACTAGACACAGATTTTTAAGCAACTATAACTAATGCTTTTTTAAAAATGTGAGTGTTTCACCAGAGACCTGTAATATCAAATAGAAAAAGCATCAAATGGAAATTATGGAATTAAAAATTATAAAAATTGAAATTACAAACTCAAAATGTTGGTTTCATAACAGATTGAATACAGTGAAAGTGGAATTGGTGAACTGGAATACAAGTGAGTATAAAATATCCAGGCTCAATCGCAGAGAGCAAAATGAGTGGAAAATACAGAAAAGAGCATTAGTGAAATATAGTACCCTGTGAAAAGCTCTGACACATCACAAATGAGTCCCAGAAGGGGATGAGAGTTAGATTGGAACAGAAAAAATATTTGAATGAATAATAGCTGAGACTGTTCCAGTATTTCTGAAATATAGCAAACATAGTTTCAAGAAGTTCATGATTAATATAATAAAATAAAAATTTAAAACATCATAGTAAAATCAATGAAAAGCAAAGGCAAAGAAGAATCTGGAGAAGAGCCAGAAGAAAAAAGACAAATTATCTTCAAATAAGCAACAATAAGACTAATAATTGAATTTTCAGTTGAAAACTGTAGAAACCAGAAAAAAATAGAATACCATCATTAAAGCTCTAACAGGAAATAACTGACAATCTAGACTCCCACATGGAGGAAAAATATCCTTCACGAATAAAGATGAAGTAAAACATTTTTCAGACAAACAAAAATTGAGACTATTAATCACCAGTAGGCTGACATTGAAAGATAAACTAAAAAAATTCTTCAAGCAGAAAAAAAAAATATTGCTAGATGGAAACAAGGCAATAATGCAGGAAGGAATAAAGAAAATCAGAAAGGTGAAAATTCAGTAAAGTAAAAATAATTATTAACAGTAAAATCAATAGTATATATTAGAATTAAAATATATGTAATACTAACAATATGACAATAATAGTGCAAAAGATGGGAGAGGTGAAGTTAAAGCATTTGAAGTTTCAGTATTATTAGGGAGAAGGTAGCATGATAATAAGCCAAGTGAGCATGTTGTAATGTCTAGGGTAACCACTAAGTAATGGTAAAAGGATATATCACTAACAAATTAATAAAGAGGGGAAAATAGAATAAAACTGAAGCAAAAGACACCATCAAGTTGATACCAAAACCAGATAAAAGTATTACATGACAGAAAAATTATGACCAGTCATTTCTGTGAACACACATGCAGAAATTCTTAAAATAATAGCATGCTCAGCTATGCATAAAAAGGGTAACACAGCACGCTTAAATGGGTTTTATTCTAGGAATTCAAGGGTGGTTAACATTTCAAAAATCACTCAATGCAATTCCCACATTAACAGAAAGGGGGGAAAGGGGAGAAAATTTGTAGTCATACAAAGCACATTCGGTAGCATTTAATACCTATTTGTGATTTAAAACAAATTACTGGAAACTAAGGAATACAATAAAACTATCTTAATCTCAACAAAATTGTCTACATAAAGTCCACAGTATACATTATGTTTTATGGTGAAATATTGAAAGCTTTCCTTCTGCAATAAGGAATGAAATGAGGATGTTAGCTATCACAACTTCCATTTAAGGTGGTACTGAGGGTCCTAGAAAGAAAACTAAATATAGGCATACGGTATTAAATGGGAAGAAATAAAACTATAATTATTTTCAGATAATATGTTTGCGTATGTAGGAAAAAAACACAAAAGAATCCACATATAAACTATGAGAATTAATAAGTAAATTTAGTAAGTTTACTAAAATATACTGTACAATACAGTATACTACACAAAATATACTATGCAAAATATCCTGGTCACTATACAAAAATCAATTGTGAAATGCAAGTTAAAATAACAATAAAATACCATTAAATATCCATCAGAATTGCTAAAATGGAACAAAAATGAGCATGTAAAATGTTGGCAATGATATGAAGCAGTAGGAATTCTCATACACTGCTGTGGGAGTCTAAATTTATACAACTACTTTGAAAAACCACTTAGTAGCATCTAATAAAGCTCAACATATTCGTACCCAATGAACCAGCAGTTTCACTCCTAAATGTATACACAGTAGAAATACATACATACTTGTATCCCTGCAAAAAAAAAAAAAAAATGCTCATAACAGAATCACTTGAAATAGTCAAAAACTGGAACAAACCATTTGCCTATCAATAATATAATGGATAAAAATTATGGTGCTTTGATACAATGGGTTGTTGTTATACAGCCATGAGAATAAACCAGCCAGATCTATAAGGATGAATGTGACAAATATAATGCTGAATGGACAGAAGCCACACACTAAAAGCACATATTCTACGATTCCATTTGTATACAGTTCAAACAAAGGCAAAACAAATCTATGATGATGAAGTCAGAATAGTGATTACGTTTGGGAGTGGTGATTTTAGGGGGACATCATGAAGGAGGCCTCTTGGATGCTGGCAACATTGTATATTTCTATTTGGGTGGTGGTTAAATGGGTATGTTGTCCTTTCCAAAATGTATTGAGCTGTGCACTCACAATCTGTGTGTCTTTATATATGAATGCTGTCCTTCAATAAAAAATTGTAGAGTCCATCAACAAAAATAACCATTGCTTCAGTGAGTGTTTTTTATGTACAAGAGATTCTGCTAAGATTGATGAAAAATGAATGATGTTTGGAATGGAAGGAATAAATAGCCCGACTGGGGAGAGCACACACATGTGAAAATACAAGTTCGAACACAAGCACAGGTATGCGAAGTGAGCAGATCTCTGCCCTTAGGGGTCTAAGCATGGAGGTCACAGGGCCTGCATGAATTTAGAAACTGTGGAGGGAGAATTGCCATACAGCTAACCTGTAAGTTCCTGAAAGAGGAGTGAGCCTCTCAGTCAATTTGGGGTCTTTCTTTCCATATGTCAGTCAAGACAGATTTTAAACACACCTGTGGAAAAGCAATGGTGACCACGAGCCTGGAGTCAGAAACCACACCCACTGGCTTCAAATCATGGCTCCACTTCTCACAAGGAATGCAACTTTGGGCAAGTTAATTCTCAGCACTGGAAAATAAGAATAACAATAGTTCCTAACTTGAAGCCTAGCTATGAGCATTAAATAATTTAATGCAGGCAAACTCCCCACCAAAGTGCTTGGTACACCCAGTGGCGTGAGTCTGTAATCCCAGCTACTCGGGAGGCTGAGGCAGGAGAATCGCTTGAGCCCGGGAGGTGGAGGTTGCTGTGAGCTGAGATTGTGCCATTGCACTCCAGCCTAGGTGACAAGAGGGAGACTCCATCTCAAAAACAAAAACAACAAAAACAAAACAAAAGTGCATGGCATATAGAAAGTTCTTAAGAAGTTCTACAATGAGAACACTTGGACACAGGAAAGGGAACATCACACACTGGGGCCTGTTGTGGGGTCGGGGGGGAGGGAGGGATAGCATTAGGAGATATACCTAATGTAAATGACGAGTTAATGGGTGCAGCACACCAACATGGCACATGTATACATATGTAACAAACCTGCACGTTGTACACATGTACCCTAGAACATAAAGTATAATTACAAAAAAAAAAAAAAACAAAGTTCTTAAGAAGTTCTTAGCTACCATTGATCAGCTCCTGTGTAGTAATTTGGAACAAGGTGGGTAACACATGAGGCCTCCCTCAAGAAGCTCACACAGCAGAGAAGTAAACTGGCCACACCCAGCCTGATAAAAGCTGTGCTAGGAGCGGAGAGTAAGGAGCAATTTGTTCTAGCTACAAAAACCAGAGCAGGAGACATTTGAATTTCAAAGACACATAGCAATGTGCCATGCCTAGAAAAAGCTGCAGCAACGGAAAGGCTATTAGTTGGGAAGGAAAAAAGTAAAAAAGAAGGTGCATCCAACTAGAGGAACCAGCTTGAGCTAAAATAAACCTTAAAGACTGAGTTATATTTAGAAAACAACAACGTGATTCAGTGTGAAATAGAAACTAATTTAACACCAAAATGGATACAAATCAACTAGCATATTAACAACAATTCTGTAGTGTATTTCAAAGTCAAGTAATAGATAAATATCTCTTGGTTTACCTATTTTAGGTAAATGATCTTTATACATTCACTTACTCATTCATTCAGCTGCCAAAAAGGACAATGGGTCACTTTTCTTTCAGTCAGTTCTCAACCCCAGTGAATTGTCTGTAGCCTCATGTTGGCAATGCATGCTCCAAGATTGAAAAGAACCACAGTAGTCAATTCTAGGGGGCCAGTCCTTGTCTCTAATTATTTGGACCCACAGGACAGGTGTACATTTAGAAGCAATTTGAGAATTACCACAACAGGCACTGCCTCCACGCTGCAGTGATTGGGGAGATGCTCAGAGACCATGAAAGAAAACAAACATGATCTGCTGATCATTGAAAGTAGGGGGCTTCTCTGAAGCTACACGTGGAAGCAGCATACTGTGTGGCATTTAGTCACTGCTAAGTCCCAGGACCACCAAATGTTAACAACCGGATTAACGAATTTTGTTCACAAAGATCCTGGCTCCACCCAGGACATTGACCTGGAGCCATGGAGAGCAACCTGACACATGATGGTGTGATTTAGTTAGCATCGATGGTGCTTTCCAAATGCGAAACCCAATCTCCTGCGTTGCCTCTCAGAGAGTATCACAGTACCACTGATTTCTGACTTGGGGAACCTGGGGGCCGAGCACAGAGCCAGAGTGGGGTGAGGGGTGATAAGGAAACAGGACTAGAAGGCAGGAGGATGGGTGGGGAGCACAGAGACTTGAAGATGGGGGTTCTTTGTCCATCATTCAAAGACATTTTATGTGGATTGTGTAACTTGTCCAGCTCTTGTTCAGGTGCTGGGAATAAATCAGTGAATATAATTTGATTCTGTCCTTGTGAAGTTCAAATTCTAGATGGAGGGAAAGCAGCACAAACAACTGTGAGACAATATAGCATGTGTTGCAATCGAGACTTGTACAATGTGCAATGGGTAAAGGGCAAGAGATGCTCAAATCTTCCTAATCTGTGGGCTGGAGCAGAAGAAATGCCGCTGGAGTCGGTGCCAAAAGGACAGACAGGAATTTAACAGTCAGAGAGGAGCAGTATACACACAGAGAAATATGCACAAAGATCCTAAAGTATGCAAGTAGACAAACCTATAACTCTATATAGGACCTGCCACAAATTAGTTTGATGACCACAAAAGCACAATCTATGTCAGTTTCTTCTAAGATGGAAAATGTTACCACATCCCTGTCAGAAAATAATTCCATGATCCCAGGGCGAGGACCAATGGCTGACTTGGGATAATAATGATGTAGGGCTCAGTGGGCAGAGCTACAGGTCAGGAATCCAAAGAAGCCTTTTGTTCTTTTATTGGTTGCTAACTCCTTCCATCCTCCTCCTCATGAGCCTGATCCCTCTCCTTTGAACACAACACAGTAGGATTTTTGTGACTAGTAGAATTTGTTCTATCCCAACAGTGTGATTGGCAGGATTTGTTCCATTCCTAGAATCTTAGATTTGAAGATCAAAAGTCGTCTCTACACATCAATTTTGCACTGGAAATAGATTTATAAATATTCACCACTTGGAAATTCAGGGTAAACATCTGATTTGTAAACTTAATTGTATCACTTAATTGAAAATTAAATTGAGTATTCACTTTGAAGTGCATAATTCTAAATTTATACCAATGAAGAGAAAAGCAAAGAGTAAGAAAAACCTATCAACCATTTTATTGCTAAGGAGACCCAGTGTCCTTAAAGGGGATGTAAGAGGTGAATGCAGGCTGGGTGCGGTGGTTCACGCCTGTAATCCCAGCACTTTGGGAGGACAAGCTGGGTAGATCACCTGAAGTCAGGAGTTCGAGACCAGCCTGACCAACATGAAGAAACCCCGTCTCCACTAAAAATACAAAATTAGCCAGGCCTGATGGTACATGCCTGTAATCCCAGCTACTCAGGAGGCTGAGACAGGAATCACTTTAAACCTGGGAGGCAGAGGTTGCAGTGAGTCGAGATCGAACCATTGCACTCCAGCCTCAGTGACAAGAGCAAAACTCTATGTCCAAAGAAAAAAAAAGAAGTGAATGCAGTGAAGATAGTAGGTACTCAAGTTTTCTGAAGCTCTGTGGCCATTAGAAGTCATTGACTTGAGCTGATGTTTTTTCTTTGATGGAATTTTGAATTGTATAAATTTTTATTGCAATCAAATTGTATAGTCTTGAAAATAAGTCCCAAAAATATGCCAAGTCCAGAAAAATGACTTTTTAGAAGTCTACTAACTTTAAAATATTAGGCATTAATTCAAAACTGCTCTGAGCTAGGAGCTACTGATGTAGCTGAAAAACAAAAAAAGAAAGAAAGAATTTGTCTCCAGAATATAAAGGAATTCTATATTCCTTTATATTCTAAAAAAACACCTTCATCAACTTTTAATGCATAATATTAAGACCTATCACATTCTATCATTAGCAGCGCCACTGACCTTGCAGAATGGAAAAAGGTATCAGGTAAGCCACAACAGGAAGATCCTCCTGGAGGATCAGCTGCAAGTGATTTGGACTCCGGGAAGCCTTCAAATCTTGATTTACACTGCACCAAGCAAATTCTGGAGGATGTGAGAAGGACAAATGCCTAACTCTTATTCAAAGGAGAAAAAGCGTGTGATCATTTTGCCTCTTCCACCCTATTATTATAGGAATTTCTCTTGTGAAAGTGTGGCTGTAGCTCTCTTGATTTTCTCAGAATTGAAGATGACAAAAATAGCCTTTAATTAACCAGCCACAAAGTAGGATAATGGCTTTTCTTAACCCCCAGGCAATTGCCTTGTGCTGGTCTGACACGTGTATCTTCAAGGTCATTCTGCAGTCTTTCAGAAAAGTCATTTATTTACTGTCATTTAAAAAGTTTTTCCATGTTCAAGTAGTAAGATGGAGTCCTGGGTGTGACAGGGAAGGGGCCTGGCTCCCGAGGGCCAGCAGATTCATCCGAAGGTCCTGACCTGTGTGAAGCTTTTCCTGGCCTGTAAACACGTCAGAATGACATTAGCCGTGTATTTACAAAGTATGCCCTGAGTGCGTCCATTATGCCTGGTCTAATGGAACTGCATTCCTCTAAGTGCTTTTTAAGTTGTGTAGACAGCATAGCCAATATCCCTTCAGGGTACTCAGATGCTTGACGACCATAAACAGCAAGCTAGCCCCCACCAACCCAGGGTGATGCTGGGCTGCTTTGAGATCTACTGAGACAGGAGGCACTCCTCCAATTTGCCTTTTGTCACCATCTTTCCCATTTGTCTGAGCCTCTGATATCCTTACTTACTCAACTTTCCTAAACAGAGAGCAAACTAGGTGAGTTCCATCATTCTTCCAGGTGATTTCCATCAGTTGACTATCTCCCATCCACACACAACGTGTCAAACACCTCACCTGGGCTTTCCCATTTAATCTGTCCTCCACTCCATCCCAGTGAGTTAGGTACTGTTACTAGCAACGTCATACAATGAGAAAACTGAGAATTAAGAAGTTTAAATAATTAAGCCCAAGGGTACAGAGCAAGGAAGTGCTGGAAGTCGAACCAGGTCCCTCTGAAGTTTAAGCTATACTCTGTTTCCTCTCATATTTCATAGACCCCTGGAACTCTGAAGGACCATTAGAACCATGTGATCTTCACTTGTCAAGAGGAGTTTTAACTAGCTAAAGTTAAATAGCTCATGGCTGGCAAAGTATGTCTCCATTCAGATCTCCTGTCTCAGGACTGCTCTATGTCCCTGAACAAACTCTCACCTGATTTCATGAAATGAAAAGATCTAAAGACTTAAGAGGGTCAATTGGGGTGTGTGTAAGTGTAAGCCAGAAACAATCAAAATACAATTATTGGATAATCCTAATTCATTAAGAATAAAAATTCTCTTTATCATCTACTTGTTTTTCCTTAGCTATTAATATTTCACAAAGTCATTCATTTTGAACATTTTCCCTTTCTTGTGAAGTTAATTATCTAACCAAGATCCTCTACCTTCATTAAAATCAGCAGGGTTTCCAGTAAGTGATAATGGACTTCACATTTTTCTAAGTTTATGTGTATGCACATGGATATATAAATGCATATGGATATATATATGGATATGGATATATATATGCATATATGTATATAGAAATAGTGTTTTCACAACTAGAACACAAAATTGGCCAATATTTGAAATATAAATGCCTTTACATTTAGGCACAAAAATATCTTATACTAATAATATTAGTAATATTTAAGCAGAATGTTTGACCTGTAAATATTTTTATTAAGTATTTGTGGAACAAATAAACTTGCCGAGCGTCCCTTCTGATTAAAAATAGGATTCTAATTTGTAAAACTTTAACTTGCATTTAGTCACTGGGCTTTTAGGTGTGACTGATAATACATCAATTACATGTAAAATATCCTACAGCTTCTGATGTGCCAGTAAAAATAGGTCTAAAACACTGGAAAGAGACAAAACTTTCTGGAAAAAAAGATGTTCAGATATTCTTGAGAACTACTTGAGGCTTAAAAAGAAAATGACAACTTATTCAGAAAGATAAAGCAGGAACTACATCGTTTTACCAATATAAAGTGAAATAGATTTGATCCCACTATAATAGCAGTGAAATGTGAGGACAAGAGAAATTCACTGTCATCTACCTCTCCCAGAAGATACCAGCTAATGCATACTTAGCGTCTAACACTATTTCAGGGAGTCCAGTTAATCAACCCTTCCAGTTAATCAACCCTTCCAGCCCATAGGAGTATGTGTATATGTGTGTGTGTGTGTATATATCTCTCTCTTGTGTTTTTAGATTATCTTTCTTTTAAACTTTGTACAGAAATACAATTTTGATGCATTGGAAAGTTCTGTGAGAGTCCAAATTTCATAGCCTCCAGATAAACCTAACATTGAGCGCTAGATCCTAGGTCAACATTGACATATGCTGTTGCTGAGCTCCAACAGAAAAGACAAAGATGGTTTATATCCAAGTCTGACACCACAACAAACCACATCTTTTCCTAGTGGCACTCCAACAAACTAGAATCATCATGATGCAATCGGAGAAGCACTGTTTATTAATAAATGCTTTTATCACTGTTTTCTCATGTGGCAGGTCAATATAAAAAGCAGCATAAAAATAAATTAGCTAAGGATATGAGATCTTCCTTTCAGAAATAATATTCCACAAAAGGTTTAATGTCTGCCACTCAACTCAGGGCTGAATCCCTCAGGTCTCTCACACACTGAGGGAGCCCTGTCTGCCCTGCAGGGGAGCTTGCTCCTGTGAAAGAATGCTTCCCAGGCCCTGCAGTTTCCAAACTGGCTTGGGGAATGTGTTTGATGAGATAGCAGATCATCTGCTAGGCAAGGTGTAAAACAAGTAGCAGCAGACCAGGAACTGAAATGAAACTTGCCCCATCACCGTGAAGCAAAACATGTGCCAACTAAGCACCTTGGGACTCAGTAAATGGCCCTGCACCTAGAGTATTTACAAACGCAGCAAATTTCTCACTGCACTTTCAAACGGGAGAGTTTCCTGATCCCTCTCGCTGGATGTGCAACAGGGTTATGGCTTGCCTGTTCAGTTGCTCAAACCCCTTGTGGGACGGGGAGCATGCAGATGGGCAGGTGCAGAGGCCAGGGTGAGCGCTTTGGGCTCCGGCCCCTCGGTAGTGTCTAGGGGTGGGAGCCTGCAACCTCAGTGTTACAATGCTCTCTTAGCCTTGCTATCCATCGATGACCTTTTTGCAAGAGCAGAAGGCCAGTGTGACAGTTTCTGTATCCTGAGCTCTTGCCCAAGGTCCCAGAAGAATTGGGTCACGCACGGGCTTGAGGGATGAATGCAAGGTTTTATTGAGTGGTGGAGGAGGCTCTCAGCCAGAAGGGAGGGATGGAGTGGGAAGGTGATGTTCCCCTGGTGTTGGGTCATCCAGTGGCTGAATTCCTCTCCAACCACCCCTGGCCAAACTCCTCTCAGCATTCAGACATTTCTCCTCTTCTATCTTTCTCTGCTGTGTTGTTTCACTGTTTGTCTGCTTGTCTCATCTCCTTGTCTGCTGGTCTCCTCTGGAGCCTGGGGTTCGGGGTTTATACAGGTACAGGATAGGGGGCATGGCAGGCCAAAAGGCAATGATTTCGGCCTGAAAACAGGAATGCCTGTTCTCATTTAGGGCCATGGGTATCCAGGCTTGAGGGTGGGGCCTTTGCCAGGGAATGACCCTCTTCTACCCAAATTTTCCCTGTCTTCTGTTCGTATCACTTTGAAGGGGACAAACCATGTGTTGGACACTAGCTGTGACATTGGCGTGCTGTCCATGAAGCTCTTTCATTCCTTCATACATACTAAGCTCTCCAGAAAATGTCGAGGCACAGAAGATGCCAAAAAATTGTCCTGCAAGGTGCTTACCAAGCCTTTCTTTATCCTTTGGAGTCTATCTTCGTGACTTCAATCACATCAACCTGTCTCTCCCGAAACCCTCAAATCACTTTGGATCTGAGATATTTGCATTTACCTTTTCTGCTTCACCCTATTCATTGTCCTTGTGCATGTGTGGTCATTTGTCATTTCCTAGTCACCCCCATCCACTCACAGGGCTTCAGGTATCAGCCTCCAGTTCTCATTTGGGCAAGCCCTGCTCATCAGCCCTCTCAGGGTTCACTGCAGGGCTTTGGTTTGAGAGACAGGAAGAGGTGTTGGTTTATCCCATCAGGCTTGAGCCCTGGAGGAATGGTTCCCAAAAAGCCTGAGACTGAAGGCAACGCAGGGAGGATGGCAGTGTCCAACTGAGAAACAGAGAAATATTGAGATCTGGTGGTTTATTGTCAGGAGCTTATTTTCAGGCCTGAAGTTAACTTGAAACTTTAACAGAAGTTAAAAGACAGTCAATTCCTATGTTCTGCCTAAGCCAATTCTAGCTGAGTTTTCTTTTGTAGGAATTGAAGCATCTCACTGAAATGTGTGTGCCATGTTTTCTCAGCGTATTTTAACCTCCTCAAAGACAGACCCCTGTTAAGTGCTCTCCAATAGCCTTAGTCTGATACAAAGTACATGGTAATTACTCAAAAATGTGTTGCTTCATCTGTCTTCCGGATTGTTCTATTCCATTTAGTACTGAAACTAGAAAGCAGGCGTAAATGTATAATGCCCATGGCAAACCCACTTTGTGGCTCCAGTAAGTCTGGTGCTCCCCAAGTCGGGCACCGATTCTGAATTCTCAACATCCCACCTAATGCTGGCCACTCCTACCTCTTTACCATGTTATTCAAAACTCACAATCCAAATTGGGATTGACATAAACAAATGATCATATTTCTCTTTTGAAATCACTTTAGTATTTTCTTTATATGTATAGCAGTCAAATCTTCTGAACCCCAAAATAAAGACACATAGGGGTTTCCTATAAAATTCTGGCCCTATAATCACTTCTTTTGACAGGTGGGACAGTTGTATACCCAAATTCCCATGAATTTCACCAGATAATGTGTTTCATTAAATGTTGCCCCATAGAATAACGCATTTACTCCAAATTCTAGGACAATTCAATATGCATACAAGCACTCTTTCTACAATTATAAATTAAGGCATTAATAAATATTTACTTATAATTTTAAGATTATATTTATATAAAAATATTTATATATAATTATATTATATATACATATGTGTGTGTATATAATTATGATATGTGTGTGTGTGTTTGTATATGTTTGTGTTGATGGTAGATGGCCACTGAGATGACCACAGGGTCTCCTTCATCAGAAAAGCAACTCATTCACTTTGCCCATATTCAAAACCCACTGGAATCTGCTGCATTACGAGTTGTTTTTCAGTTTGTTGGAAGCCACAGGCCTTCATTGAACATCCTCGCTTTGGCCATCTTTGTAAAATGTCACTTTGGCTCTCTTTGTAAAATGTTGACTACTTCAGGCATTATTCTTCACCCATTCAATGTTTGTTGGTGACTGCTGTTTCAGGCAGTGTGTCCAGGAGCGGAGGCTATAGTGGTGAAAAAGGTAGCCAAGGTCCCAGCCCTCACTGAGTTTATATTGCAACAAAAGTAATAGGCAATAAATAAGCAACTAAATGATTATGATCACTTCAGATAGTGGTAAATATTATGAGAAAAATAAAACAGAATGATATGAAGGAGGGTGACTGAGAAGTGTGGGAAGTTTCACTAGGTAATCCGTTTTGAACTATGGTATTATGCTGTTGACTCCTGCTTGAAAATCTATATATGTGGAGGCCTTGGCTGTCTTTTCTTTGACTTCATGTCAAAAGCCCTTTCCCGACTTAGGGTGGAAGGTACATAGGAACATCCATTTCACTGGAAAGTGTCTGCTCTCTCCTTTTTGCTTTTCTTTCTACACCTCCCCTCCACTGGGAGAGTCCCTTTTCTGTTTTTTGTTGTTGTTATTGTTGTTTGTTTTTTTTTTATTATACTTTAAGTTCTGGGGTACATGTGCAGAATGTGCAGGTTTGTGACATAGGCATACATGTGCCATGGTGGTTTGTTGCACCCATCAACCCCTCACCTACATTAGGTATTTCTCCTAATGCTCTCCCTCCCCTAGTCCCCCAAACTCCGACAGGTCCCAATGTGTGATGTTCCCCTCCCTGTGTCCAAGTGTTCTCAATGTTCAACTCCCGCTTATGAGTGAGAACATGTGGTGTTTGGTTTTCTGTTCCTGTGATAGTTTGCTGAGAATGATGGTTTCCAGCTTCATCCATGTCCCTGCAAAGGACATGAACTCATCCTTTTTGTATGGCTGCATAGTATTCCATGGTGTATATGTGCCACATTTTCTTTATCCAGTCTATCATTGATGGGCATTTGGGTTGGTTCCAAGTCTTATCTATTGTGAACAGTGCTGAAATAATCATACGTGTACATGTGTCTTTATAGTTGAATGATTTATAAACCTTTGGGTATATACCCAGTAATGGAATTGCGGGATCAAATAGTATTTCTGGTTCTGGATCCTTGAGGAATTGCCACACTGTCTTCCACAATGGTTGAACTAATTTACACTCCCACCAACAGTGTAAAAGTGTTCCTATTTCTCCACATCCTCTCCAGCACCTGTTGTTTCCTGACTTTTTAATGATTGCCATACTAACTGGCATGAGATGGTATCTCTTTGTGGTTTTGATATGCATTTCTCTAATGACCAGTGATGATGGGCATTTTTTCATGTTTGTTGGCGACATAAATGTCTTCTTTTGAAAAGTGTCTGTTCATATCCTTTGCCCACTTTTTAATGGGGTTGTTTTTGTTTTCTTGTAAATTTGTTGAAGTTCCTTGTAGATTCTGGATATTAGCCCTTTGTCAGATGAATAGATTGCAAATGTTTTCTCCCATTCTGTAGGTTGTCTGTTCACTCTGATGGTAGTTTATTTTGCTGTGCAGGAGCTCTTTAGTTTAATTAGGTCCCACTTGTCAATTCTGGCTTTTGTTGCAATTGCTTTTGGTGTTTTAGTCATGAAGTCTTTGCCCATGCCTTTGTCCTGAATGGTATTGCCTAGGTTTCCTTCTAGGGTTTTTATGGTTTTAGGTCTTACATTTAAGTCTTTAATCCATCTTGAGTTAATTTTTGTATAAGGTATAAGGAAAAGGTCCAGTTTCAGCTTTCTACATATGGTTAGCCAGTTTTCCCAGCACCATTTATTAAATAGGGAATCCTTTCCCCATTGCTTGTTTTTGTCAGGTTTGTCAAAGATCAGATGGTTGTAGATGTGTGGCATTATTTCTGAGGCCTCTGTTCTGTTCCATTGGTCTATATATCTGTTTTGATACCAGTACAATGCTGTTTTGGTTACTGTAGCCTTATAGTACAGTTTGAAGTCAGGATACCTCCAGCTTTGTTCTTTTTGCTTAGGATTGTCTTGGCTATATGGACTCTTTTTTGTTTTCATATGAAATTTAAAGCAGTTTTTTCTAATTTTATGAGGAAAGTCATTGGTAGCTTGATGGGGATAGCATTGAATCTATAAATTACTTTGGTCAATATGGTTATTTTCATGATATTGATTCTTCCTATCCATGAACGTGGAATGTTTTCCCATTTGTTTGTGTCCTCTCCTATTTCCTTGAGCAGTGGTTTGTAGTTCTCCTTGAAGATGTCCTTCACATCCCTTGTAAGTTGTATTCCTAGGATTTTATTCTCTTTGAAGCTATTGTGAACACGAGTTCACTCATGATTTGGCTCTCTATTATTGGTATATAGCAATGCTTGTGATTTTTGCACATTGATTTTGTATCCTGAGATTTTGCTGAAGCTGCTTATCAGCTTAAGGAGATTTTGGGCTGAGATGATGGGGTTTTCCAAATATACCATCATGTCATCTGCAAACAGAGACAATTTGAATTCCTCCCTTCCTATTTGTATATGTTTTATTTCTTTGTCTTGCCTGATGGTCCTGGCCAGAACTTCCGATACTATGTTGAACACAAGTGGTGAGAGAGGGCATCCTTGTCTTGTACTGGTTTTCAAAGGGAATGCTTCCAGCTTTTGCCCATTCAGTATGATATTCGCCGTGGGTTTGTCATAAATAGCTCTTATTATTTTGAGATATGTTCCATCAATACCTAATTTGTTGAGAGTTTTTAGCACGAAGGGCTGTTGAATTTTATTGAAGGCTTTTTCAGCATCTATTGAGATAATCATGTGGTTTTTGTCATTGGTTCTGTTTATGCGATGGTTTATGTTTATTGATTTGTGTATGTTGAGCCAGCCTTGCATCCCAGGGATGAAGTCGACTTGATTATGGTAGATAAGATTTTGATGTGCTGCTGGATTCAGTTTGCCAGTATTTTATTGAGGATTTTCATATTGATGGTCATCAGGGATACTGGCCTGAAATTTTCTTTTTTTGTTGTGTCTCTGCCAGGTTTTGGCATCAGGATGATGCTTGCCTCATAAAATGAGTTAGGGAGGAGTCCCTCTTTTTCTATTGTTTGGAATAGTTTCAGAAGGAACAGTACCAGTCCCTTTTTGTACCTCTGGTGGAATTCGGCTGTGAATCCATCTGGTCCTGGGCCTTGTTTGGTTGGTAGGCTATTAATTACTGCCTCAATTTCAGAACTTGTTATTGGTCTATTCAGGGATTCAGGTTCTTTCTGGTTTAGTCTTGGGAGGGTGTATGTGTCCAGGAATTTATCCATTTATTTTAGATTGTCTACTTGATTTGCGTAGAGGGGTTTATAGTATTCTTCAATGGTAGTTTGTATTTCTGTGGGATCAGTGGTGATATGCCCTTTATCATTTTTTATTGTGTCTATTTGATTCTTCTCTCTTTTCTTCTTTATGAATATGGCTAGCAGTCTACCTATTTCGTTAATCTTTTCAAACAAATCAGCTCCTGGATTCACTGGTTCTTTGAAAGGTTTTTCATGCCTCTATCTCCTTCAGTTCTGATCTGATCTTAGTTATTTCTTGCCTTCTGCTAGCTTTTGAATTTGTTTGCTCTTGCTTCTCTAGTTCTTTTAATTGTGACATTAGGGTGTCGATTTTGGATGTTTCCTGCTTTCTCCTGTGGGCATTTAGTGCTATAAATTTCCCTCTACACACTGCTTTAAATGTGTCCCAGAGATTCTGTTACTTTGTGTCTTTGTTCTCATTGGTTTCAAAGAACTTCTTTATTTCTGCCTTAATTTTGTTATTTACCCAGTAGTCATTCAGGAGTAGGTTGTTCAGTTTCCACCTAGTTGAGTTATTTTGAGCATTTTCTTAATCCTGAGCTCTAATTTGTTTGCACTGTGGTCTGAGAGACTGTTTCTGATGATTTCCCTTATTCTGCATTTGCTGAGGAGTACTTTACTTCCAATTATGTAGTCAATTTTAGAATAATTGTGATGTGGTGCTGAGAAGAATATATATCCTGTTGATTTGGGGTGGAGAGTTTTGTAGATATCTATTAGGTCCACTCGGCCCAGAGCTGAGTTCCAGTCCTGAGTATCCTTGTTAATTTTCTGTCTCGTTGATCTATCTAATATGGACAGTTGGGTGTTAAAATCTTCCACTATTATTTTGTGGGAGTCTAAGTCTCTTTGTAGGTCTCTAAGAACTTGCTTTATGAATCTGAGTGCTTCTGTATTGTGTGCATATATACTTAGGATAGTTAGCTCCTCTTGTTGCATTGATCCCTTTACCATTATATAATGCCCTTCTTTGTCTTTTTTGATATTTGTTGGTTTAAAGTCTGTTTTATCAGAGGCTAGGATTGCAACCCCTGCTTTTTTTTTGCTTTCCATTTGCTTGGTAAATATTCTTCCATCCCTTTATTTTGAGTTTATGTGTGTCTTTGCCCATGAGATGGGTCCCCTGAATACAGCACAGCGATGGGTCTTGACTCTTTATCCAATTTGCCAGTCTGGGTCTTTTAATTGGGGTATTTAGCTCATTTACATTTAAGGTTAATATTGTTATGTATGAATTTGATCCTGTCATTATGATGCTAGCTGGTTATTTTGCCCATTAGTTGATGCAGTTTCTTCATAGTGTCGATGGTCTTTACAATTTGGTACGTTATTGCAATGTCTGGTACCGCTTTTTCCTTTCCATATTTAGTGCTTCTTTCAGGAGCGCTTGTAAGGCAGGCCTGGTGGTGACAAAATCTCTTAGCATTTGTTTGTCTGTAAAGGATTTTATTTCTCCTTCCCTTATGAAGGTTCGTTTGGCTGGATATCAAATTGTGGGTTGAAAATTCTTTTCTTTAAGAATGTTGAATATTGGCCCCCACTCTCTTCTGGCTTGTAGGTTTCTGACAAGAGACCTGCTGTTAGTCTGATGGGCTTCCCTTTGTGGGTAACCCAACCTGTCTCTCTGGCTTTGCTTAACATTTTTTCCTTCATTTCAACCTTGGTGAATCTGATGATTATGTATCTTGGGGTTGCTCTTCTTGAGAAGTATCTGTGATGTTCTCTGTATTTCTTGAAATGGAATGTTGACCTGCCTTGCTAGGTTGGGGAAGTTCTCCTGGATAATATCCTGAAGAGTTTTTCCAACTTGGTTCCATTCTCCCCATCACTTTCATGTACACCAATCAAACATAGGCTTGGTCTTTTCACATAGTCCCATATTTCTTGAAGGTTTTGTTCATTCCTTTTCATTATTTTCTCTCCAATCTTGTCTTCATACTTTATTTCATTAAGTTGATCTTTAATCTCTGATATCCTTTCTTCTGCTTAATTGATTTGGCTACTGATACTTGTGTATGCTTCACTAGGTTCTCTTGCTGTGTTTTTCAGCTCTATCAGGTCATTTATGTTCTTCTCTGAACTGATTATTCTAGAAAGCAATTCCTCTAACCTTTTTTCAAGGTTCTTAGCTATCTTGCAATGGGTTAGAACATGATCCTTTAGCTCAGAGGAGTTTGTTATTACCCACCTTCTGAATCCCACTTCTGTCAATTCGTCAAACTCATTCTCTGTCCAGTTTTGTTCCCTTGCTGGTAAGAAGTTGTGATCCTTTGAAGGAGAAGAGATGTTCTTGTTTTTGGAATTTTCAGCCTTTCTGTGCTAGTTTTTTCTCATCTTCGTGGATTTATCTACCTTCAGTCTTTGGTGACCTTTGGATAGGGTTTTTGTGTGGACATCCTTTTTGTTGATGTTGATGCTATTCCTTTATGTTTGTTAGTTTTCCTTCTAACAGTCAGGCCCATCTGCTCCAGGTCTGCTGGAGTTTGCTGGAGGTCCACTCCAGACCCCGTTTGCCTGACTATCACCAGCGGAGGCTGCAAAACAGCAAAGATTGCTGCCTGTTCATTCCTCTGGAAGCTTTGTCCCAGAGAGAGACCCACCAGATGTCAGCCAGAGCTCTCCTGTATGAGGTGTCTGTCGACTCCTGCTGTGAGATGTCTCCCATTCAGGAGGCACAAGGGTCAGGGACCCACTTGAAGAAGCAGCCTGTCCCTTAGCAGAACTTGAGCGCTGGGCTGGGAGATCCACTGCTGTCTTCAGAACTGACACACAGGAATGTTTAAGTCTGCTTCTTTCCTCATTAATGCTCCCAATGACTCAACACAGCTGCCCCTTCCCCCAGGTGCTCTGTCCCAGGGAGATGGGAGTTTTATCTATAAGCCTCTGACTGGGGCTGCTGCCTTTCTTTCAGAGATGCCCTGCCCAGAGAGGAGGAATCTAGAGAGGCAGGCTGGCTACAGTGGCTTTGCCAAGCTGCACTAGGCTCTGCCCAGTTTGAACTTCCTGGCAGCTTTGTTTACACTGTGAGGGGAAAACGGCTTATTCAAGCCTTAGTAATGGTGCATGCCCCTCCCACCACCAAGCTCCAGTGTCCCAGGTCGACTTCAGACTGCTGTGTTGGCAGCGAGAATTTTAAGCCAGTGGATCTTAACTTTCTGGGCTCCATGGGGATGGGATCTGCTGAGCTAGACCACTTGGCTCCCTGGCTTCAGTCCCCATTCCAGAGGAGTGAAAGATTCTGTCTCACTGGTTTTCCAGGCACCACTGGGGTATGAAAAAAAAAAACCAAAACAAAAAAACTCCTGCAGCTAGCTCGGTGTCTGCCCAAACAGCTGCCCAGTTTTGTGCTTGAAACCCAGCGCCCTGGTGGTGTAGGCACCTGAGGAATCTGCTGGCCTGTGGTTTGCGAAGACGTTGGGAAAAGTGTAGTATCTGTGCCGGAATGCACTGTTCCTCACGCCACAATCCCTTATGGCTTCCCTTAACTGGGGAAGGAGTTCCCTGACTCCTTGCACTTCCTGGATGAGGCGACACCCCACCCTGCTTCTGCTCACCCTGTGTGGGCTGCACCCACTGTCTAGCCAGTCCCAATGAGATGAGCCGGGTACCTCAGTTGGAAATGTAGAAATCACTCACCTTCTGTGTTGATCTTGCTGGGAACTGCAGACTGGAGCTGTTCTTATTCGGCCATCTTACCAGCCACCCAAGAGTCCCTTTTCCTTCCTTTGGAGGGCTTCTGCGGGGGGCCGGATGGGGGTTCCTGGTGCCTCTTTCAAGTATAATACTGAATTACAGACTTGTTGCACTAATTGTATAAATACCCATTACACCCAGCACTTGCTCTTCCACATATGGGCAGTAAGTTTATCAGTTGGCAGCCAGAGTCTGAAGACCACAGATCTACTAATAAGCAAAAGGACAGAGCCCCTGAAGTTCCCTCTATATAATTTCCATTGCACACAGCCACATCTGTGGTACAAGTGGCCAAGCACTCCTGATCTATCTTCAGATTCTGGCAAGGGCAAGCTAGAGCACCAGTGCCCTCTCATGGACAAGCCATGAAGCATCTTCAAGGGAACATGCATATCCCAGCTGGCTCTATGACGGAGCTGGAAACACACAACACCTCTCAGCCACTGCCATCCTCCAGTGATGGGGAAGATTGTGGTGTGCTGTCGGAAGTTGACTCTGCCCACCCTCTCCATTGTCACCCACACCCCAAAAGAATCTGCCCCTGCCGGTGTCTCACTTCTGGATCCATCATCTTTAAGGATCGTTTCTTAAGCTTCCATCTCAACCAAACATACATCTTCTTAGGACAATTCACTTTCAGAAGTTATGAGTCATCTACCAGTTAGTAAGCACGATTATGTAGTTCTTCCTTAATAGAAAACTTTGACCCAAGGACTTCAGAGACACTGATCTACTCAGAATACCGAGATGGTTCAAGAAGTGAGAACCTGCCCCAAAGACAATCTTGCCTTACTAGACTCATCTATATTTTCCTCATCAGTACTCCCAATGACTCAAAAGCGCATGCATTATTATTATCCTGATACATTTTACAGATGAGGAGATCAAGTCTGACACCACAGAACTTGGCATACAGCTGAAGTTCAAAGCATTAGTCCCTTCTTTACTCTGCTAGTTCACACAGTGCAGCTGCTGTTCTAAGAGGAAATCTGCAAAAATGTGGTCACTGTCTTTTAATGCCTACTGATATGGTAATACATAATGGGAAAAGTAGAAAGGAAAATATAACCAAATACTACCATTTCCTGAGTTTAACATGATTTTTATGCCGTTTCTTTTTAATTTGACAATTTAAGAAAAAAGTCATAGATTTCTAAACAAAAGACATCTACACCAAGAATCGTCATATTTTTCTGGAAGTGAAAGTTTACAAAATTCTTTCTTTCTTTCTTCTTTCTTTCTCTCTCTTTCTTTCTTTCTTTCTTTCTTTTTTTTTGAAACAGGGTTTTGCTCTGTCACCCCAGCTGGAGGGCAGTGATACAATCATGGCTCACTGCAGCCTAGATTTCCTGGACTCAATGCAATCCTCCCACTTCAGCCACCAGAGTAGCTAGGACCTCGGGCATATACCGTGCCTGGCTAATTTTTTACAATATATATATATATATATAGTAAAAATATATACAAAATATATATATTTTAAAGATGGGGCTTCACCATGTTGCCCAGGCTGGCCTCGAACTCCAGAGCTCAAGTGATCCACCCACCTCGGCTTCTCAAAGTGCTGGAGTTAACAGGTGTGAGCCACCATGCCCGGCTGAGACTTTTCTTATAAGCACATTTGCTAACAACATTGCTCACTTTTATCAAAATTTAGGTTACTTCCTAACCCCATCGTGAAACAGACATCCATCTCATTAATCCAGCAGCTCATACCTTGCATACAATCTTTAAAAATGGGGTTAAGGGAATCCAGCATCTCCATATAAAATCAACAATCTGAGGCTACTGGAGTGTCAAAGGCCATGTCACACTTATCACTTATTATTAACACCGTTATTATTATCCTCGATATTGTTGGAGGCTGTGATGATACATGTTGGCAAGAGGAGACCTTTAAGGGATTTATGTAGGACCAGGAATGTTTAACATCAGGATAAGATAAAAGAGGCCACTGGAGGTTTTGCTCCACATATAGCTTGGAAGGTGTGTTTTTTCTCCTTGAACAGTGAGAGCATGAGAATTTAGCTATTTATTCCCATAAACATACTGGCTGTTTGGCAGGGGGAGTTTGCTTGGAAATGTCCCAATAGCAGCAGAAGCCAATTTAGGATGGAAAAGCATAGTAAGAAATCTACCTTATGGATAATTTATAGGATGAAATCTGAGCGATGCATCTTTTCTTTAAGGGTCTTATTGTGAAGGGCAAGATTTTGCTTCAGAAAAATCCTATAGGAGCCCTGATAATGTTGTTAAGGAGATAAATAACCAGGAGTCAGACAAGTCAAGCAAGTTCCTCAAGGTTAAACCCAGCTAATAAGTGATAGAGTTAGCACTTGAATTCAGGTTTCTCATCCCAGTCCTAGTGCTTTTTTCGCTACTGCATGCTACATACCCAGGTAAACCAGCTAGACTACGGCCAAGTCTCATGGACATAGCCAATTACTACTTGCTGATTACAATTATTTTGTGTGCTTTTCTATGGGTCCTTTTAAACTGTAGGCAGCAGCAAAACTCTTCTCCTATCATCCATGTAGCTGAGCTGTAATGTCCTGTTTAACTATATTCCATAATTGTCATTGTTTTGTGACCAGTATAGAGAAGTGGCCATCACCACACGATTTTTGCCCATATATCTCATTTAAAAGTCAAGTCAATCTCAATGGGCACAAAAACAAGTTGCCAGTCAGCCATGATTGGCACCAATATTTCACAAATGAGCAAGGTACTTGTTGATTCTTCCATTAAAAAAAAAAAAAAGGTTTCATAGGCCCTAATTTTCACCCCCAATAAATCAGAGCTTCTTTAAAAGATTTAACATGAGAACTCAAAACCTCCAGCCCAGTTTATCACAGTATGCTTACCGTCACTATGTTCCTCACATTCCAGTGAACGGGTTTGCTTCACTTTTTGAGAGAAAATGCACCAGGAGACTTTAAGCTGGCAACAGAGATGACCTGCCTCTCCACTTCTCTGGGCATTAGCAATACATTCTGGAAAAAAAAAAAAACAAACAAACAAACAAAGCTTCCATCCTCAGGAATTTCCACTACCTCAATATTCATTTAGGCCCCCAAATTATAGACTGTAAAGAGTACCCTTGTCAGTTCTACTAAGGTTTTGGGTTTAAACAAATAAAAATCCAAGTCTAGATTTCTATTACAAGTAGAAATTCAATTTCTAATCTACAGTGGAAAAAGCTTTCAGTTTATAGACCTTGTTAAGAGATTAACAGGTTAACGATGGTATAGCAAAACTGTATGAAATGTAAAGCTTTTCCGTGAAAATTGGACCTGTATCCCTCCATTGAGTAGCCATACCTCTCTCCCCTTTTCTTTTTCAGAATGCCCACCTTTTTCCCATTTCTCTTCAAGGTTAATAAGTAAAAGAATGAACAGTCAAATAATATCTGTCAAGAGCTCTGAATTATAATTCTGGAGAAGATGGTTGTGGGAAAGCAGGACCTCAAGGATCTGTTTACCACCATCCAGTAGGACCGTGGTAAATGGAGACTTGGCTTTGGCATTTCCTCTTATTTCAAAAGAGAGAAATAAGGAAGTACGTATCCAAACATGCATTTGCTATCTCAACAAAAAGCTATTTATCTCCCCCACAGATTCCTGCCAAGCCCCAGAAGGTTTCAGGGTCAATGATTACCATCTCTTCATTCAGACACTTTGACATTTGTGAATATGTTGACCTTGAAGACTGGACTAAGTCAGTCCTAACAGATGTTAATTTGATTACTCAGTTCTGACCTCTCCTGAGGTCTGGCTTTTGTCTTCATCACTATATTAAGATGGTGATAACCTCCCTGAAGTCATAAAAATGTTCTGATAAGACTTATCGATTTTGGGTTTGAAATTGTACAGATAACCAAAATGTATTTGGTTAAACTTTTAACCTACTCACTAAGACATATGTCCACTGAGACAGAAACAGGAGTTCATGCTTTTTGTCTCATAAAAGACTCTCTCTCATTTGTTTTTACATTAATAATTATTGCTTTAAAAGTAATACAGCCTACTCTGTCTGCTTTGCATTTATTTTTGCCAGCTTCTGGCAAGAATCAGGACCATTAGAATCAGGAAATTAATGAAACTCCTTCTCTCAGAAAATTTTGGACCGAAAAATTTGGAAGACAACAATCAGATATTAAAAATAGTGATACTCATTGGCTACCTTTAAATAAGTCCTGCAGATTTCAGCCCAGTGTTAGAAATAATGATTATCTCTTTCTTGGTACAGCTAAAGATACAGAAGCCCTGGGGAATAAAACAATTTTTTACTGTTATGCCATAGTGGGAAGAGCATGACTTGGAAGCGAGGCATAACTGAGCTCAAATCTTCACTCCACAACTTACCAGCTAGGTGTTCTTAGGCAAATGACTAGACAGCCAAGTATGAATTTCCTCATTGGTGAGACAGGGATAACACTCACTTTGGATATTAGGACTCAAAAGAAAACACTTCTTTCAAACATATATATCCCAAAGGGACACTGAAAACCCAGATTCTTCATTCCCAAGCTTTCTTGGTAACCATGCCTTTAAACTCTAATTAATGAGCTATGTATTAATGACATATTTTCTGTTGTTTTCACTTCACCTGAGGTAGAGATAATGGCCAAATGTGCTTTCAGTATGACAGAAGCAGGAGCTTAAGATAGGAAAAAAAGTATTAAGTCATCACTAAACTACCAGAATACCCTCAGAATGGGTAAATTATGTGTCACGAAAACTTGAAATGAATGAGTTCAAGTCAGGGATTTCATTGAAGTAGTGAGGAACAAGATTTGACTATGGTGAAGCAGGGAAGGTGGGAGCAAGATCTAGAAGGTTCTAGAAGTCACTGCCTATTCTAATCTAAATAATCCTTGGGCTGGCTTTATCTCTGCCAGCCCCTGCATTATTCTCCACACTGGACCTAGGGATTTATTGTAGGAAAAAACACCCCCCACAAAAGTCAGGATCACATTCAGAGGTGGCTGAGTGGACCTTCACCTCTACCTTCCCATCTGCTGATGCCTGAAATTCTTTTAACGAGAATGGAACACCTTTCATCCCATAATTATAGCTAAAAGGCTTAAACTTCACAAGTCTGTTTCAGACAGGGTGCTGATGAATTTGAGTTCCAGTCAAAATATAATCAGTCAACATCAGTCCACAAATGTCAATGACTGGTTATCAGATCTCTCTCTCTGTTTTGATAGAAGAAAGAGGTGAAGAGGGCAAGGTCCCAGACACCTGAAAGAAGAGAAGGGGTCACCACCAGAGGGAAAATTTATAGAAAAAAAGTTAGTTTATGTCACAGGTTCACCTCAGGTAGGTCCTGTTTGCAGCTGAGAGGGTGCAACAGAAGCTGCCTAAACTCAGAGATTTGGTTTGGGAAAGTTTTCAGGTTTTTAAAAATCTTTTGTTTTCTTTTAGTTTTTGTTTAATCAGCCCTCTGTAAATACCATAAATCTGTTATCAATAATTCATAAGTTGCGTTTTCTTTGGTGTTATTTATTTTTCATGGGGATGGTTGGCTTCTTACTGAAAAAAAAAAAAAGCCTATTTTGATAACTTGGGTGCTGAAAGGAAGAGTCCAACCTGCATCAGATGCCACAACTCCCACTTTAATATATTTCTTCTAGGGTGATCCAGGCCCATCAGCCAGTCCATCAGCCAGTCAGTCAGCCAGTGAGACATTTGGTCAGCTAGTCAGTCAGTCAGTCAGACAGTCAGTAAGATAGTCAGTCAGTCAGTCAGATAGTCAGTCACTTGTCAGTCAGTCAGTCAGTCAATTGGTCAGTCAGATAGTCAGTCACTCAGTCAGTCAGCCAGTCAGAGAGTCAGTCAGTCATACAGATAGTCAGCCAGTCAGATAGTCAGTTAGTGAGTCAGTCAGCCAGCCAGTCAGCCAGTCAGTTAATCAGTCAGTCAGTCACTCAAATAGTCAGTCAGTCAGCCAGATAGTCAGTCAGTCAGTCAGCCAGTCAGTCAGTAACTCAAATAGTCAGTCAGTCAGTCAGTCAGTCAGGTCAGCCAGTCACTAAGATAGTCAGTTAGTCAGCCAGGCAGTCAGCTAGTCAGTCAGATAATCAGTCAGTCAGTCAGTCAGCCAGTCAGCCAGTCACTAAGAAAGTCAGCCAGTCAGTCAGCCAGTCAGTAAGACAGTTAGTCAGTCAGTCAGCCAGTCAGTCAGATAGTCCATCAGCCAGTCAGTAAGATAGTCAGTCAGTCAGTAAGATAGTCAGTCAGACAGACAGCCAGTCAGCCAGTCAGTCAACCAATCAGTCAGCCCTTCAGTCAGATAGTCAGTCAGTCAGTCAGTTGAACATTTAAGATTTTGCTTATGTTGTATATCAAGATGTTACTGTAGTTTATATGTTTTCCCCTTCCCAGCCTCCAGAACCGTGAGAAATTAATTTCTGTGTTCATAAGCCAGCCAGTTTATGGTGTTTTGTTATAGCAGCCAGAGCAGACTAAGACAGGGTATTTTGTTTGTTTTATTTTGTTTTTCAGAGGAGTTAATTGGTCTGAAAAAGTAAAAGGACTTATAAAGTGAAGGCATCCAACATAGCCTTTTCTCAGATGAATTTTCCCCTAGAATGGCCACAAAACAAGTTTAAGGACTGTGTACAATAAGCACAAATAATACAATCGGGATCAGTTAAAATGATAAAATCGTTCTTTTTTTTTTCTTCAAATATATGGCTTACATATGAGAGCATATGTGATGACTCAATTTGAGATTCCCTGTGTCCAACAAAAGGAAGGCTTCACAAATTAATGTCATCAATTTAAATTATTCACACATGCACAGTGATTTATGTACATGGTTATTCATTACAACATTACTTATAATAGTATAAGATTAGAAACAATCTAAATGTCCCTGTTTCAAATTATCCTAAGGCAATTTGGGCCTTCAGGAAGTATTAGTTTCTTTTGATAACTGTTTATAGTCTCTGGTTATTAGAGGTGAATGGGGCTTACATGTCCTCTACCTTAGAATTTCTCTTTCAAGGGCTATGTTGCAACTCCAGACCAAATTCCAGGTGCTGTGAAAGCAACTATCAGACCAAATTTTGCCAAGCATACAAGCATTTACTAGTAAGCAAGTCAAAAGGCAGACACATGATATGTTCTATAGCTGGTGATGTTTGTTTTCTGCTGTAGGTACTCTGAACAACAGAAGCCAAGATATTCCGAGAGAAGGCCTGGCCAGCATACGGATTAGGTTAGGCAACAAGGTGCTCTGTGAGGTGAAGGACACAGAATTTGTGGGCCACCTCTGTACCTTGAGAGTTATACTGTTGGCAATGGATGGCTTGCTCAAGAGATTTCTTTACTCTGTTCATTCAAAGACTATGAGGTATATATAATCTTCTTAACCAACCACCTATTTTGACCTCTACTCATTTCATCCTTACGCTAATTAACAAAGCTTCTGATGTAGATTTCAATGAGGATACTTGAAGTCTAAGTAATCATCCTTAAAGTGTTGATTGTTGATCAGACTACTTCAAATGCTGCTTAATCACTCCCAAGGCCCAGATCAAATTTCACTCAGACACATATCACAGAATGTACTCGAAATTATTTCAAAAAAAAATTACTGTGGAGGCAATAAACTTGTCCATCAATTGGAGACTAGTTAAATAAATTATGATGTACCAATAAAACAAAATACTACATAGCTTTAGGAAAGAATGAGGGCTCACACATGAGTAGCTATGGAAATCTGGAACACTTTTTGGGTTATATAGTCACATGAAAATAGATAAGCACGGGGCATTCTGTATAGCATGCCTCCACTTGAGTAAGAAAACAAGAATTCATGTATTTTGTACATGCATTCATATCTCTAGAAAATGCACAAGAATTAGATTATATTGGTGACATGCGGGAATAAGGTAGTGTGAGGGTACTGGGTTAGGAGGAGACATTTCATCATTTTCCCTTTGTATCATTTCAAAAATAATTTCAATATAAAAGATGAAAACATTAACAATCTTTAAACACACTTTACAGAAAACTTTTTTGAGGAATACCTCAGTGAGTATTCACATAGTTATTCATTCTGTTGATGCAGCAAAAAGACTACGTTCACAGACACTCCTAATGCCTGGCTTGTGGTCAAGGACACTTCTGTCACTCTTTACAAAGTTGTCCCCTTCTCCCTCTATGACTGCACATACTTTAACTTTGCAGCAGTCACCTGTCCCCTCGTTCTTTTGTTACTGGCGGCAAATCTGTATGGGTTTGGAGCAACCTCAATTCTTGCCTCCTCAGAAGAAAGAATCTGACCGAGGAGGCATAAGGCAGAGTGAGAGGCAAGTTTTAGAGCAGGAGTGAAAGCTTATTAAAAAGCTTTAGAGCAGGAAAGTACACTTGGAAGATGCCCAAGCAAATAACTTGAAAGACAAGTGCCCCGTTTGACCTTTGACTTAGTGTTTTATATGTCGGCATACTTCCATGGTCTTGCATCCTTTCTCCTCTGATTCTTCCCTTAGCGTGGCCTGTCCTCATGCTCCATGTCCTGCCAGCACTTGGTTGGTGAGCGTGCGCAGTGTGTTTACTGGAGTTGTGCGCATGCTCACTTGAGGCGTTCTTCCCTTACCACTCAAATGTCCCTGACAGTCATATACCAGTAAAACTCTGCCCTTTTGCCCCGTAATGCTCATGCTTGAGCCCATTGGCCCAGCTCCTGAGATCTTATCGAGAAGCTGCTGATCACCAGTTTCAGGTGTTTGTAACTACTGGAGACTGCCCCTTGGCGTGGGCTGCGATCAATTATTATGTTAGAGAGATAGTGTGACAACTGCCTGACCGTCACCTGATGGTTGCCTGACATCCCTGGTGGGGTTGGGGATGCCCTCTCCTGCCCTGCTCATGCCTGACTAGCTACCCACTGTAACATTCTGTCCTTCTGCATCCCACACTCAGAGGCTGCAGTGGCTCCTTGGTCTTCAGTGGTGGGATCAGCAGCTCTGTTTTCTGCCTCATTCACACACTGAAGAAAGTACACAAGAAAATGATACAGAATGATACGCAACTTTTTCCTCTACAGTTTTAAAGGTGAATTCGTTAAGGCCAAGAGCAAAACATTCTCAACAAAAGCTGAAAATAATGAGGGACTGTTTAAAAAAAAATTTTTTTAACTCACTGAAATATGTGTTGATGTCATTCTGTTGCTCTTAAACTGACTTCAAGGGAAAACTGGTGAACTTTTGTCCTCCACGAAGTTCCCCTGTATCACGCCTCCTCCCATCCTGCTCCCTTCAACTCCTTTCATTTCCTCCCAATCAAAACACCAGGAACAACACCCTCCTTAATCACCATTTTGCTGTCAGGCTTAAATGGGTCAAAGCTCCAGCCACTAGTAAAACAAGAAGCAGTTTGCTTGGCTTGGATGTGGGATTGTATAAATGCTTGCTTAATGCTGGTTTTCAGATGCTAATACGTTATACAGGAAGCATTCCTGCAGGGCTGGAGGCCAGTTAGGGCTGATAGCCCCAGTTTGCAGGAAGGCATTGGATAGGTTGGATAGGGTAGGGGTAAGCAGACCCTCCCTCTCTTCTATGGACAACAGATGTGGCAAACTGGCAGCTCACAGACCTTACTGGCAGCTCTGCTGTGATGCATACTGGTTTTCAAAAGCTTTTAATTAGTAACCGATATCTAAAAAATTTGGAGATTTCACAAAATTCTGGAACTGGCAATTTTACTCGTACATCTGGCCAACCAAGACCTGCATACCTCCAAAGCAACACTTGTCTGAGGAGGGGCTGCCCACTTTAGATAAAGCACACACCCCGATTCCACAAGGTCCCAGGGACCTGGCTGCTCTGGTGGCCTCTATTGCTACATAACAAATCACTCCAAAAATCAACAGTTTAAAACAACTCTCTTACTTTGCTCGTGATTTTGTAGTTACAGTCAGATATTGGCTGGCCAGCGATCATCTGACCTTTGATTTGGGCTGGGGAGCCCACACCTGCACAGCTATGGTGGAGGTGGCTGATGTTGGCTGGGGGATTAGCTGGGGCTATATATTGGAGCATGTATTTGTGGCCTCTGTAGCATGACAGCTGAGAGGGTCTTCATCTCAGAGAAACTTCTTACATGGTAGCTGGCTTCCTCCATAAGAGCATCCTGAGAAAACCAGGAAGAGCTGAGTGGTCTTTCATAATCTAGCGTCAAAACTTAAAACTCTATTGGCTGAAGCATTTATGAGCCACCCAGTTGCAAGTGGAAGAGATATAGACACCACCTCTCCATGTGAGATGTGTCAAATAATTTGAGTCTCACTCACTTGACCTGCTTAATTCCTATAAACTTTTGTGTGTGTGTCTCCAGGGCCTGAATGAATATTGGCAGAAATGGATTTTCCCATTTCCCTCTCCTGCCTGCTCTCTGTTTTCTGGTCATGTGAGTTGGGGGACAGTATTTACAGAGTATCACCCACATGTCATTTCATCATCTTACAAATGTTTGCAGAGCACCAACCTTGTGTCAGGTACTTTCCATACTTTCCAGGTACTGCACATACTTTAACTTTGCAAAAGTCACTTGTCCCCATGTTCTTTTGTTACTGGTGGCAAATTTCCATACATTTTTTCATTTAACACTCACAATAGCGCTGTGAGGTAGGTATTATCTCCATTCTGCAGATAAGGAAATCAAGGTTCAAAAATCAAATACTTTGAGTGGGGTTATACAGCTTCAAAAGGACAGATTCGGAACTCTAACCCAGCTTTTGCAGGGTCTAACATGACAAGGGGGATTATAATTTTTGCCTGGGTTCCTGAGCAATATCTATGAATGTATGGTTACGTACCTCATTTCTGGTCAGAATAAGAGACTGCCCACTTGTGCATGACTCCCCTGGGCAATGTCTCACTGGAGATACTGCAGAAGGTTCCTCACGTCGAAGGGCAAGTGTTTGGGAATTCACAGGCCTTTGTCGTCAGCTATACTCTGAGAAAATCAACAAATCTTATACTAGGATCTCCCTTCACCCCCAACAAAGCTAAGTGATGCAGAAGCCGCCATTCACAAACAGGTGTGTGTCTTCTGGTAGTAGTTCGGGTGTTTCGGCCTGCAGCCCCGGTCTCTGGAAGGCAGATACCTACGCTCATCCACGAAGTGGGCTGGCTTCTCACACATCCACATCCGGGGTGGCTGGGAATAGACAAGAAACAAATTCAAGAAGGAGAGATGTAGGAGGGGGTGGTGAGGAGAATATTAAGTATTTGTAGCCGAAGAAAAGCATGATCCTGGGCAGAAGTGTTAGGGAAGATGCACAAAATCTAAGTGAGGTCTAGGAGTGCCCCGGACCAACGTTTCCAGGTTGTATACGTAGATGCGTCTTCACTTTGTTCTCTGATGTGAGATTTTCAGAAACAGACCTCTGGTCTCTTCTCTTTCCAGCCAATTCTCCTTCCTTCCATTCATACTGTTCCTGGCATGATAGGAAGGCGACTCTGTTCCTATCAACACAAGGCATAGGTAGGGGAGTAGTGAGAATTAATATTTACTAAGACCCTACTATGTGCTAAGCATTGCCTACATGCATTCAACCTCTGTCAGCCTCCTGTGAATTGAATATTATTGTCCCAGTTTCATGGAGGCTTAGAAAAGAAGATTGCCCAAGACCACACAGCCAGAAAGCGTCTGACTGAGAATTCTAATTCAACCCAGAATAGTTACTTTTTCCTTTCCTTTGTCTCTTCCTTCCTTCCTTCCTTCCTTCCTTCCTTCCTTCCTTCCTTCCTTCCTTCCTTCCTTCCTTCCTTCCTTTTTGGGGGGGGGACGGAGTGTCACTCTGTCACCCAGGCTGGAGTGCAGTGGCATCATCTCTGCTCACTGCAACCTCTGCCTCTGGGGTTCAAGTGATTCTCCTGCCTCAGCCTCCCGAGTAGCTGGGATTACAGGCGTCTGCCACCACGGCTAATTTTTTTTTTTAAGACGGAGTCTCGCTTTGTCACCCAAGCTGGAGTGCAGCGGTGCTATCTTGGCTCACTGCAAGCTCCGCCTCCCGGGTTCATGCCATTCTCCTGCCTCAGCCTCCAGAGTAGCTGGGACTACAGGCGTCCGCCACCATGCCCGGCTAATTTTTTTGTATTTTTAGTAGAGACGGGGTTTCATCGTGTTAGCCAGGATGGTCTTGATCTCCTGACCTCGTGATCTGCCCCCTCGGCCTCCCAAAGTGCTGGAATTACAGGCGTGAGCCACCGCACAGGCTTAATATTTGTATTTTTAGTAGAGACGGAGGTCCTTTTCTTTTTTTAAACAGGGTCATCTTGTTCTTTCTTTCTCTCTGTTATTATAAAAAAAAAGTTTAAGCATACACAGAAGTGGAGACAATAATATAAAACTCCCATGTATCCATAACCCAACCTTAAAAATGATCAAAACAAGGCCAGTCTTATTCAGCCCGGAATGATTCACGCTATGGTCGATTGTTGTTTAAACAGAACCTGAGAAACTTACAAGTGGAACAGTGGGCTGAAATAAGACTCTTGGAATTCTTTGGCTACTTTCTGGCCAAAGAGGGAAAGAAGGAGCTAGCAGAGTGGACAGATGTGGGAACAAACAAACAAAAACAGGAGAAAAAGAAATCTTCATTCTTCAACTTTACTATTAAACCTAAATGTGAGAGAAAAATTTAAAAAACAGGAATAAGAGTTGAAATACACTGCCAAAGAGGGAAAATTAGTTTTCTTTAATATGTCTTATGATTATATTTCTCATTTCTCTATTCGTGCATAACAAACTACCACAAAATTTTTGAGTGACTGAAAATCATGAGTTATGCTTTCTCCTGATATTATGTGTTGATGGGGTGCCGCTGGGAGGTTCATGTACCTGCCTCTAGCATCTAGGATTGCCTGATTGGCTGCATTCAGCTAAAAGTTTAGCTGAATTGAAAAACCTCAGGACGATTTTACCCACCGGTTGATATCTCCATGTTCTTTTGCAGTAGACAGAAAAAAATTAAAAAGTGGTTCTGTCCAAAATGTATTTACTTTCTAATCCTCAGAATTTGTTGCTATGACCTTATATGGCAAAAGATGTAATTAAGGATCCTGAGAAAGGAGTTTATCCTGAATTATTCCGGTGGGCCTGTAATGCAATCACATGGACCCCTGTAAGAGAAGATCAGAAACAGTTTTCACACAGACACAGGGACAGAGGAGAAGGAGTTGTGAAGACGCAGGCAGAGATTGGAGTGATGTGACTACAAGTCAAGGAATGCTGGCAGCAGCTGGAAGAGGTAAGAAAGAGTTTCTCCGCTGAGGAGGATGCAGAGGAAGCCTGGCCTACTAACATCTTGATTTCAGACTTCTGACCTCCAGAACCAGGACAGAATAAATTTCTGTCATTTTAAAGACACGAAGTGTGTGGTAATTTGTTACAGAAGTCACAGGAAACAAATGCATTTTCCAATTGGTTGGTCCATGTGACTAGCTTGGGCTTTCCCTCAGCCAGTGGTCTTCCCACAGCAGGATTAGTTACATGCGTTGCATGGCTTTTGATTTCCCTTGAGCTAAAGCAAAAGCTGCCAGACTTTGTAAATGCTGGGTTCAGAACTGGCACAGTATCATATGGATTACAAGTCACAAGGGTAGGGCAAGTGGGCTCCAGTCGTGGTAGGTGGAGCGATGTGCACTCACAGGAAGAGGGGAAAGGAATGGCCACCATCTCTGCACATGATCCTCCACAGTAGGTAACATGCAGTAATGCTCCAAGAGGGTACATTAAGTTCTCTGAGGACTGAGAATTATTTATTTTAATTTAAAAATCATGTTTATTATAAAAATAATGCATACACTCAGAAAAACTTACAAACTATATCTGTATGGGATAGTGAGTCAAATTATTTATTAAAAAGTAAAATTCCACCTGAGAGCGGTGGCTCACGCCTGTAATCCCAGCACTTTGGGAGGCTGAGTTGTGTGGATCACTTGAGGTCAGGAGTTTGAGACCAGCCTGGCCAACATGGTGAAACCCTGGCTCTACTAAAATACAAAAATTAGCCAGGGGTGGTGGCAGGCACCTGTAATCCCAGCTACTCAGAACGCTGAGGCAGGAGAATCGATTGAACCTGGGAGGCGGAGGTTGCAGTGAGCCAAGATTGCACCACTGCACTCCAGCCTGGGTGACAGAGCAAGACTCTGTCCCAAAAAATAAAAAATAAAAAAAAAATAAAATTCCTACCTAGTCCCACCTCCCATTTCTGGGCTCTTCTTCAGCTTCTTTTTGCCCATGTCATTTTTAAATCACATCAATACATGTATACTGTGTTTTTCCAAATCTAATATGTATACGTAATTTTTAAAATATGAGTTTTTCAAAGTCAGCCCCACTTACTTCCATCAATCCTTGTGCTAAGCAAATATGATCACTTTTTAAAGTTTTTGGTTGCTTTTTGAGAACTATCATTAACCTTTACATCCCCCAGATTACTTGTCACGGTTCTTGGCTAACAGGAAGTGCTAAATTGATTTTGGCTAAATAAGACTGACTTCACGCAAATTTTCACAAGACTACATTATCTTGCCTTTGAAATTTTCTTCTTCCTTTTCTGAAACTTTCAATACCACTTTATTCTACATTTTAATTCCTTTTGGCCTTCCAAACCCCTTTTTCCCTTTGGAAATACAGCAAATATCATTAAACATGAAAAGCAATATGGGGAGACAATATAAAATACTGACAAGTCCACATTACAGGATAATTACTAAGAACTGAAGAACCTTTTTGTTTGTTTTGTTTTTTGGGTTTTTTGGGGGGTTTGTTTGTTTTGTTTTTGTTTTTCCAACTGCACAAACTAATCACTAAAGTTTGGAAAAGTCAAGGTCTATGACCAATTCCTTTCATAAAAGGTGAAGGTCAATTTTAATTAGCAAGTCAATTATTTCCATTTAATGGATGCATGAAATTCTTAAAAATTCAACTCAACAACCATTTACTGAGCATTCAGTACGTGTTCATTGTTGCCTGGAATCTAAAGATGGCTAAGATATAGCTATGTCCTTAGAGGAGCCCGCTATCCAAAGCAGGAGATAGAAACATAAATGAAGATACAAGGTAGCGATTATGGGGCTGGTAGAGAGAGGAAGACTCAAAGGACACCTGTGGTTATCCTCAATTTCAAGGTGGAAAATGATGATTACGGCGCCACTTTCAGATTCCACCTGGCGGCAGAATTAATAGTGCACTCTGAAATATAGTTACACACTTCCCCTACTTTTTTAGAAGATGTAAGGAATGTAAACTTAAGCCTAATGTATCTCTAAACCATCACACATCCAAAAATCAGTGAAGTTCAAAAGGATATCATTTTTAATTATGCATATAAATATATTCCATTAGTGCCACAACTTCCAGCAATCATTAGGAATCATTTTTTACTTTCTCTGGGGTCTCAACAAGTATTGACTATTAACTGTCATGGGAAGTCCCTTCACTATTTGTTTTCTGACTACTTACTATCTTCAGTGCCGTAGAAGAATGTTTGACACACGATCAGAACATTAAGTATAAATATAGAACACTAAAGAAAATCTTTAAAATTCATCTCTTGTCAAGGATATCTTGAAGACAACCCAGGTCAAAGGCATATTGTCTGAAACCTAAGGTATAGTTGCCTGGATTTATGAAGTGAGGGTTTGGAGGGTGAGTAGAATGTTAAGGAAGAAATCAATCAGAAATAGATTTTTGTTCTCAGAGTAGCATACAAAGCATGAACTTCTCCCTAAGTCTTTGTCTTTTAAATGTGATATCCCATCCATTAGATGCTCACCATACGGTTATTTTGTCTTTTTATTTTAACTAGCTTAGATAGAACAATGCTGTTCTTGCAAAGCCTTACCACAGGAAAAGAATATAGGAGAAGGGGAAGATCTGAACCAAGTCACAACAAAGTAGGGAAAGTTTGTTTCTGATGTTCTTACTCCCCTTTTGAATGCCTTCCATAGCCACCTGTCTCAGGATGACTGCCCCCAGAAGCAGATCCTAAGATAAGAATATCAGTGTAAGTAATTTTCAATTAAAAAAAAAAAAAAATCTCAGAAAGCTCTGATAAGGGAATAGGACAATAAAAAGGGGAAAGGAAGGAAACCAATAAAGGATGTATTATCAAGTAAATTACTACTAGGACGACTGGGGTTCAACTCCAATGAGGACTCTGATAGAGAGTACAAAACCTTTCCAGTTATCCCCAGCAAGAAAGGAGAAAGCTAGGGTATTCATCCGCCAATCCCCACCCATCATTGATTTCAAGCTGTTTCCAGAGGCATGAATTGCCCAGTGCTTCTGACCCTCCCCATACAAAGCCAAGAGAAAGCCCGCATGTGGAGAGTTGGAGGTACCTGCAGTAGGAGGACGTGAGTATGCACTAGAATGGCGCTGGCCAATGTTATATGAGCAGGACATCAACACTGACTACTACACCACCTTATCTTTTATTTACTCAGCATATTCTTTCTTTCTTTCTTTCTTTCTTTCTTTCTCTTTCTTCCTTTCTTCCTTTCTTCCTTTCTTTCTTCCTTTCTTCCTTTCTTCCTTTCTTTTTCTTTCTTTCTTTTTTTTCCTTTTCTTTTTGAGATGGAGTCTCAATCTTGTTGCCAAAGCTGGAGTACAATGGTGTAGTCTTGGCTCACTGCAACCTCTGCCGCCCGGGTTCAACCAATTCTCCTGCCTCAGCCTCCCTAGTAGCTGGGATCACAGGCATGCACCACCATGCCTGGCTAATTTTGTATTTTTAGTAGAGACAGCGATCCTCATGTTGGTCAGGCTGGTCTTGAACTCCCAACCTCAGGTGATCCACCAGCTTCAGCCTCCCAAAGTGCAGGGATTACAGGTGTGAGCCATCACGCCCGGTCTTACTCAACATTTTCAAAGCCTGATCTTTTCACATATTTCTCTCCTTCCCTCAGCACTTTAAAGTTAGAGGTCTGTTCCTCTACAGGGGGGAAAGTGGGGAAAAAGTTGAGTAAAAGGGGAGCCCTTGAGCATGTGGTGATTAAAAAAAAACTGAACAAGAATTATTTTTTTGAAGTTTGGGCCACAGGGGAGAGTTATTGCGGAACTAATGGGAGTTTAGGGGGAAATTCTTGTCTTGTATTTGTACAAAATAGCTCTGCTTTGATTAATAATAATGACTTATGGGAATAATTCAGTAAGACTTGTCTCTCCTTGTCTCCTTGTATCACAAACCAATATCTGCCTACTGTCCCAGGTTAAAAACAAATCAGGGCCAGGTGTGGTGGTTCACACCTGTAATCCCAGCACTCTGGGAGGCTGAGGCAGGCGGATCACAAGGTCAGGAGATCAAGACCATCCCGTGAATGGTGAAATGCTGTCTCTACTAAAAATACAAAAAATTAGCTGGGCGTGGTGGCGGGCGCCTGTAGTCCCAGCTACTCGGGAGGCTGAGGTGGGAAAATGGCATGAACCCGGGAGGCGGACCTTGCAGTGAGCCGAGATCGCACCACTGCACTCCAGCCTGGGCGACAGAGCGAGACTCCATCTCAAAAAAAAAAAAAAAAAATCAGTAAGTTCAGAAAATAAAACAGTTGAAGTCTTTTATTTGCAGGGCAAATTTTTATTTTTATGAGTAACCTAAATGTAACTGGGGAGACTTTTGGTGCAGCTTCAGGATGGTGTCATACTAAGAGAAACATAGCTGGTTCCAATTGACAAAAAGTAATTCAAATCTTCACTCAGTCTATTAAGGCTTTATGCCCAGAAAACCATTTTTATAATTTTCTCTCCCAATTTCTGCCTTCTCAATCTCATTCACAGGAATGATAGCTGTTCTCCTAAACTTCCCCACTGTTTACCTCCATACATCAAAACCCTCCGAACTCTAATTCTCATAGCTTTTCTCTGTCTCCCTGTCTCTCTCCCTTAAAAATAAAAACAAATCAACTAAGATATTTTATTATCTTCATTTTTCCATTGCACATCATCTCTTCAAGTGCCACACAGAAGTATACACTACACTTTGGGAACCATAATGAGATGTGTGTGTGCTGGGAGGAGAGAAGAGAGTGGGTTATATGAAGAGAAGAAGCTTGTGAATACTGATGCCTATATTAATAATTTTGTTTTTGTTTTACTTTTTATATCTATCCATCAGTCTATATCTACCTATATCATTCTATCTATTGGAAAAGAACTAAACCAAACATTATACAGAGACCCCCAGTTTCCTGTTGCTTTCTACCTCTGACCCCTTTTCTTTCTGTCTGCCAACTAACTATCTCTTCCACCTCGTGAACATTGACTAGCTAATAAACTATAAGACTTGCATAAAAAGTTATTGGAAAATACTGTTCTGAAGGTTACTGAGCAAGGAGCACAAAACAGGGATGACTCCCAACCATGAGTTTCAGTTAAAGTGGCAAACTGCTGTCTAAGCCCAAACTGCAAAGATGGGTACTCAGCTGTCCCTCTCCTCCAAAAACTCCAACTCTGATTCAACTGAGGAGTCGCCGGATCCTCAGATGGTCCCTGAATAAAGGAATCAGCTAAGTAGAGACTGATTTTGATCAGGCTCTATTTGAGTCCCTTAAAATCATTTTCTTTTCACTCTGTATGCAGACACACTGGAGATATATGAAGTATAATAAGAAGTATATATACACATATACATATGATGTGTGTGTTACGATAAATTAAGTTATAATGCATTTTCACACTCTCTATACTTTTAAAAGAACCAGCAATCCTATGAGGTAAGCACCAGTTTGAATTATGTTCCTCATTTTACAAGTGAGAAAAATTAAAGCTCAGAGGAGTTAGGTGAACTGGTCCAAGTTTACACAGCTGGTTACTACATATTCATACCTGGGTCCCCAAATCCCCTGGTTTTTGCTGTATTACATCATGGTATTCCATGTTCATTTTGAGACTTCCCTAGTGATTGTGCTTGCCAGTCTTTATCTCTGGTATCAGAGAGCACCCTAAAATCCAGAACAAAAGCAAATGATCCAGTGTCTTGGAATCAACAGTCAGACCCTATGTTAGGCTATATGCATGTATTCATGGTATGTCGATGCTTGAGTGAATGATTTATGATTGTGTATAAAACTATCTTATTGTGGGGAAACAGAAAATGCAGAAAACTGGCCAGGCGCAGTGGCTCACACCTGTAATCTCAGCACTTTGGGAGGCCAAGGCAGGTGGATCACATGAGGTCAGGAGTTCAAAACCAGCCTGGCTAACATGGTGAAACCCCATCTCTACTCAAAATACAAAAAAAATTAGCTGGGCATGGTGACAGATGTCTGTAATGCCAGCTACTTGGGAGACTGAGACAGGAGAATTGCTTGAACCCAGAGGCAGAGGTTACAGTGAGCCGAGATCGCACCACTGCACTACAGCCTGGGTGACAGAGTGAGATTCTGTCTCGAAAAAGAAAGAAAGAAAGGAAAAAGAAAATGCAGAAAACTATACAGAAAACAAAATCACCTTTAATGTAATCAATCAGTCATAATCACTGTTAGTAGTCAGCGTATATCTTGTGTAAACACGCAGACACATGCTATAGTCTATCATCAGAACAAAACATGGATAATATAAGAAAGGGCAACATGAGCCAATCCTACTTAAGAACAAAGATACGAAATTCTAAACAAAAATATTAACAAGCTAAACCACACAATTTATAAAATAATAAATCATACACATCATTACTGTAATGGTCCACACTAACATTTTTTAAAGTATGACCTCAATAGATGCCAACAAAAATTCAAAAATTAACATTCACTCTTGAAAGAAATGGTAAACTGGGAAGAGAGGGAAACATCCTTAATCTGATAAAGTGTATCTACCAAATCTTTCTGTTTTCTATCAGAAACAAGACAAAGATGGCTGCTTTTTCCTCTTCAATATTGGCTTGGAGGCCCTAGCCAGCACAGCAGGAAAAGAGAAAAATATAAACATATACTAATTGGAAAGGAACAAACAAAACTGTCATTATTTACATATAATTGTCTACATACAAAACTCAAAAAAAAAGCCTAGAGAGAAATATATTAGAATTAACTAGAGAATTGAGCAAAGTTTCTGGAGGTAAGTTCAATTATGAAAGAAAATTGCATTTTTTTTTTTTTTTTTTTTGAGACGGAGTCTCGCTCTGTCACCCAGGCTGGAGTGCAGTGGCCGGATCTCAGCTCACTGCAAGCTCTGCCTCCCAGGTTTATGCCATTCTCCTGCCTCAGCCTCCCGAGTAGCTGGGACTACAGGCGCCTGCCACCTCGCCCGGCTAGTTTTTTGTATTTTTTAGTAGAGATGGGATTTCACCGTGCTAACCACGATGGTCTCGATCTCCTGACCTCGTGATCCGCCCGTCTCGGCCTCCCAAAGTGCTGGGATTACAGGCGTGAGCCACCGCGCCTGGCCGAAAATTGCATTTTTATATATCAACAACAAACTATTAGAATGTCTGGTTTTAAAAATTAGAATAGTAACAAACACGAGGCTCTCTTAAATACTTGCCTTGAAGATTTTCCTGTAGAAATGTTTCTCTAAAAACGCAAATATCCTGGGGGAAATAATAGGTCATGTGATAGAAAATAAAAGTGGTCCTTTTCCTGTGGACACCACAGGAATGAGCTTGTATTTCTAACTTATGTTTAGAAGAAAAGCTGTTTTTGTTTTTATTTTATTTTACTTGGAAAGACTATTGAGAAATGGAAAGCATGAGCTCTGGCTTAAAAGAGGCTGAAAATTTTGAAACTTTAGTATGGTAGAAGCTGGGGAAATGGCCATGTCAAAGCTGCAGGCTTCTTAATTGCAAGAGGTCGAGTTTTGAATGTATTTCCATTGCAGGCTATTCCTTTTTCTGAAAGTCAAAGCAAATGGACCACGTTTCCGTGCACATGTCAAGCAGTGGCTCCACAGAGTTGAGTGCCCTGTGTGATTGTGTGTGTTATAAGCAGCTACATCTCTACAGGCCATCTAAAGTCTCTTAGGTGGTGCCATACCTGCACCTCACTTGCTCCTGAGATTGACGTATGCTCCATTGAAATAGATGCTCACTAGAAAATCCCAAGCTTGAAAATCAGAAACCTACAGGAAGGACACGGAGGATCATCTGCAGGGAAGACCACAAAAAGAAACTTGGGTGGGCTTAGTAGAACTCAACCTGGAGTGAAGGGCTAATGACCCACATGTGGTTTTACTTAAGTTCAAACATCCCAGATCCAAGAGAATATTTAAAATGAAAGGAGCACACTTCTTTGCAACACAGAGGGACAGATGCAAAGGAAATAGCATCACACCCATTCCTGCCTTTCTTTTTGTTTCTTTTTTAAGGATGTGGCATTAGTACTTTCTGCTGTAATTGTGCTGCAGGACCACACATTTGTGGGTTTGGGTCAGCTTGTCCCAATAAGGAAATGGATATTATTTAATTTTCAATGATCTAGGAAGAAGAGGATCCCGAGGGAGGAAATGAGGACTTAGAAAACTGATCTTAGAAGGAAGAACAAATTCTCTCTGGGCCTTACTATCTTTATCATGAAATCTAGAAACATGTTTCAAGAATCTTTCAGCCAGTAAAAGGAATGTGGCCTCTGATGTAAGGAAGCAACCAAAAGGTGAAGAAGAGAGGCCCTGAAGTTACATAGTGAGGCTGGTCCTGACCCTTTGAGTTCTGAAAGCAACCATCCCCCTGGCTGGAGTGTGTAGTCCTTCCATCCATTCCCCAGAACAAGTCCTGCTCTGGCATTTACTGTGATTTTAGTGAAGGCTTAGATGGACAAAGACTGGAAACTTCCATTGGATTTTCCAAGACAAGTGATTTTCAAAGTGGAGTTCCCAGATAAGCAGCATCAGAATCCTCTGAGAACTTGTTAGCAATGCAACTTTTGGGGTCTCCCACCTCCCACTTACTGGACCAAGAACTCTGGAGGTGGGGCACAGGGATCTACAGTTTAATAAGGCCTTCTGGTGATTTTAATGCACACTCAATTTGAGGGCAACTAGGCTGATGGTAAAATCTCACACAGGTGAGAGGTATCAAGTTGAATTTAAATTTAATGTGACCACATTTGAGCAGACCACATTAGTGAAGTCTGAGTTAGAGTCATTAGTAGTGTTCACATAATATTTTCAGCTATCTGCTCTCTAGACATAGAGTAGGATGATATTTGTAACTCCTTTTCTGGTTAAATGGGATCACAAGACTGGTTCTTGCCAATGATTCATAAAAGGAAGTATTTGATTGTCAGCACATGACTTTACAGAGTTTTATACTAAGGTTTGAGATACAGGCTGAGCATTCCTAATCTGAAAAGTCTAAAATCCAAAATGCTCCAAAATCCAAAATTTCTTGAGCCCCAAGTGAAAAATGTCATAGTTGACCTCATGTGACAGGTCTCAGTCAAAACACAGGCACACAACAGGCAGTTTATTCAGTGTTCCCAAGGGAAAAATAAAACTACCTTCAAGCTATGTGTATAAGGTGTATATGAAACAAAAATAAATTTCATGTTTAGACTTGAGTCCCATCCCCAAGACATCTCATTATGTATATGCAAATATTCCAAAATCCATGAACACTTCTGGTTCCAAGCACTTAGGATTAGAGAGTCCTAACCTGTAGTGACTGCTCCATCAGTCTGGGTCCCAGAGCAGGAAGATCTAGAAAAGGACTTGTTGGTATAAACCACTATGATTTGGGGGCTATTTGTTGCTGCAGCATAACTCAGCCCATCCTAACTCATATTACTTAAAACTACGACTGTGTCTTAAATTTCTGTCAATGTTCTTATTTCAAATATTCCATACCATTTTAAACTGCAGGTGCCAGTTTTTGTTTCAGTCACATATAATTTGCTAGTTGTATCCTGTGTCCCCCAAATGGTCTAACACAGAGCTGGGGACACTGTAGGAGCTTCACAGATACTAAGTTGTCCATCTACCATAATCCACATCCATTTCAAAAGATCACTCTCCCCTACTCGGGAGGCTGAGGCAGGAGAATTGCTTGAACCTGGGAGACAGAGGTTGCATTGAGCCAAGATCATACCACTGTACTCCAGCCTGGGCAACAGACTGAGAATCCATCTCAGACAAAAAAAAAAAAAAAAAAAATCTTTCTCTCTTTAGAGCCCATGTTTCTGTCCATAAAAGTCTATCTACCACAAAACACTCCTCATATTTTCCCCCTCAAATGGTTTCTTTCTCTCTTGATAATACTTAAATCCAACATTTGAGTCTTCTTGCTTTGTTTTAATTATTAACTGTGATTAGGCACTCCAAGAGTTCTGGAGCAACCGGGCAATTGAACATGGGTAATTTTCCTGATTGTTTCCCTGAGTCAACCCGGAACAAATATAAACAAACAACAGAAGTCAAATAAGGAGTATTTGTTTTTTCTCAGCTAGATCACTGTGGATTTACACCTCTTTACCATTTGCACTAATGAGAATTAGATGAGTAATTCCCCCACAGAGAACACAAACCCTGAAGTCCTTTCAGTGCTATTCTAAAGTGGTAGCAAGAATGTAAAGCTATTTTAGTGCATGCAGCTAAAAATTACCAACTACCATGTAGCATACTTGAGCCTAAACATCTTTCCAGAATTAGGCTGCGAGCTCCTGGAAATGTGAGATGCATTTTATCTTATCTTTGAATCCTTAAGGTCTAGCACAGAATGTGGCATATTGACAGATGTCAGTGCATGTATTTTGTTGAATAAGTGAATGAATGAATGAAATTAACATTTTCTTTTCAGTTATTTCACTAGAAGAAACTAAAGACCAAATTTTGGTTAATGACTCCTATAAGAGAAACATAATTATTAAATTTGTTCTATTCGAGACTAACACTTTGTTTAAGGGTTTCTGCCTTGACTCAAATCGTTAAACTCTGAAAATGTATTTGTCTCATTCCAGGAATCCCATTCTGCCAGCCCAGTAAAGGCAAAAACCCCTATGAAACAGATAATGCACCTGTGATTAGAAGACTAACTAGGAACATATGACAATGATTCTTACATTATTTTTCAGTAAATGCTGACAATTTTAATTAAACAAATAAACCAGTGAAAAATTAGCACCTTCATCTGAAAAAGAACAGTGGTCACACAATTTCCTTAGCTCCCCAATTCACGCTCAGTGGTCAAGGTGTCAACAGAATAACCATAACAAAGGTCAAAGTTCCCAGTATTCCCTTCTGGCCAGGGAGATTTCAGGGTTTTGCCCAAGGATATTTAAATATTTAATTACCTGACTTGTATTCCATAGTCCAAAGTAGACCAAAGGACTCTACTCTCGGGAAGATGCTCTGGTGAAGGAAACTCTGGAAATGAAATGAACCCTCCCTATGTCACCATCTCTTTCTTCATGTCTGTTCCTATGTGGAATACTTTTCTGGGTAGCTGAGGAGATTTGGAATGGAATGAGACAATGTGCCCAATTAACTTGTCCTAAGAATCTTTCCACTCTGCCTTAATTACAGATTTGGTTAAAATACAAGTTTCTATTTTCAAATGCAAATTAGTCATAGAGCAATTTATACATTAGTGTGAATTAGTTTCCATACCATGCAATTTTTTCCAGAATCCTTTGCTCACTTAGAATAACAAAACAGTAAACAACTCAGTTGTACTCAAGTCTCTTTATCCTGTTTCCCATACATCATGTGAGCAATTATTTTATTAGAGAGAGTTTAACAGTGAACAAAGAGAGCATTTATCGATGAAACCTTTTCATGTTTACCATTCTAGAATCAGGTCATTAGAGTGCAGTATTTCTTTGCATTGTCTTCTTTTGATAAGGATTATTAGTTGCAAGCAATAGATATAAACTCTGGTTGATTTGAAGCAAAATATGAATATATTATAAGAATACTGCGTAGTTCACATAATCACCAAAAGAGGATAACAACAAGACTCACAAACTATGCAGACAGAACAGCACCTTAGATCAGGTCAAAGAACTGGTGATGTCTCCATTGCTAATGTTTTTGAGCTAGTTCCCACAGCTTGTCCCACCAGTCTGCTCACAGGAGTGTCAACCATGACCTCACTGCCACCACTTCCCTGGGAATTCAGTCTTCCTGGCTTGCCACCAAAGTACAGTGTTTCTTGGTCTCTACTAGTTCCCATGTCAGAGTTTGTGGCACCTTCTGTTGGTGAAATTGATCCTGTGCCTGCATACTAGCAGCAAAGGAGACTAAGAAAAGCATTTAGTGCCTGGCAAGGAAGGCAAACTCTTCTTCCTAGGAAGACACATAAAGTAAAGATAGTGACTGTTTCCTAAAACTTGTTAGAGATTGTAATATTCCCCTAAGTTTAGATTTCTGCCATGGAATATTACCATTTTATTGACATTGTTGGTATATCAAAATTGTGCGTACATTTATGTCCTAGTTAAAATCTGATCTTCTGCATTCTCACGCCCATTACATCCTCTCCCTTGAATGATTCCTGGTGCCCTGTGAGGCTTTCCTACCTTAAGTCTTGCCCCTTCTAATCTTCAATCCACTGGTAATACATTAGCCTCAAAAATATTTCCAACATCAACATCTTTAAAAAAGTAACACCAGATAGCTTCTTACTGCCTTCAAAAGAAAGCTCAATTTTTAATCCCCGGTAGCCCTTCATTATGTGTTTCTTGGCTTCTTTCCTCAGGCCCATTGAAAGGTGAAAATATGCTAATAGCTCTCACTCTCAGCACCTCCTTGGCCTCGGCGTCCACTCTGGCGGCACCTGAGGAGCCCTTCAACCCACCACTGCACTGTGGGAGCCCCTCTCTGGGCTGGCCAGGGCCGGGAGCTTGCGAGGAGGTGTGAAGGGAGAGGCCCCGGCAGGAACCGGGGCTGTGTGGGTGCTCACAGGCCAGCATGAGTTCCGGCTGGCACAGGCTCGGGGGGCCCCACACCCAGAGCGGCAGGCCAGCACTGCCGCCCAGGGCAGTGAGGGGCTTAGCACCCTGGCCAGCAGCTGCAGAGGTCCCCCAGCACTGCTGGCCCACATGCACCGTGCTTGAATTCTCGCTGGGTCTCAGCCACATCCCCGTGGGGCAGGGCTCAGGACCTGCAGCCCGCCATGTCCGAGCTCCTCCTAGCTGTGGGCTCTCGCACAGCCTGAGCCTCCCTGACAGGCGCAGCCCCCTGTTCCATGGCGCCAGGTCCTATCAACCACCCAAGGGCTGAGGAGTGCAGGTGTGGCTCAGGACTGGCAGGCAGCTCCACCTGCAGCCCCTGTGCGGGATCCACTAGGTGAAGCCAGCTGGGCTCCTCAGTCTAGTGGGGACTTGGAGAACCTTTATGTCTAGCTAAGGAATCATAAATGCACCAATAAGCACTCTGTGTCTAGCTCAGGGTTTGTAAATACATCAATCAGTACTCTGTGTCTAGCTAACCTGGTGAGGACTTGGAGAACTTTTCTGTCTAGCGCTCTGTGTCTAGCTCAGGGATTGTAAATGCACCAATCAGCACCCTATCAAAATGGTCCAATCAGCGCTCTGTAAAATGGACCAATCAGCTCTCTGTAAAATGGACCAGTCAGCAGCATGTGTGTGGAGACGCAAAAGTGAATAAAAGCAGGCTGCCCCAGCCAGCCAGCGGCAACCCGCTCAGTTCCTTTCTGTGCTGTGGAAGCTTTGTTCTTTCGCTCTTTGCAATAAATGTTGCTGCTGTTCACTCCTTGGGTCCACGCCACCTTTAAGATCTGTAACACTCACCACGAAGGTCTGCAGCTTCACTCCTGAGGCCAGTGAGACCACGAACCCACCAGAAGGAAGAAACTCCGAACACATCTGAACATCTGAAGGAACAGACTCTGGACACACCATCTTTAAGAACTGTAACACTCACCGCGAGGGTCCCAGTTTCATTCTTGAAGTCAGCGAGACCAAGAACCCACCAATTCCAGACACACCATCACTCATCTTTCACAAAAAATGTATCAAACTCTCAACTACTTTGAGTTCCCAAGCCCATTTTTCTCTCCCACGTGCACTTCAATATACAGCTTCTGCCTATAATGCCCTCTTTTCCCATCAAATGAATCCCTCCTACTCATAGTTTCAACCCCCACCCCCAACCATCCCCATCACAAAGCAGAATCAGGCGCCCCTCTCATGGCATTCTGCTCTTAATCTACTTTATAAATATTAATGCAGTACATTAAAATCATTTATTCATTTGTCTGTCTCTATCACTAAATGGTAGCTCTATGAAGGAGGGAATTCTACTGCATTGCTCACCACCATCTCCCCAGAGCATGGTTCAGTCCCTGGTATATTGGAGGAGTACCATCACTCCATTGAGTATTGAATCCAACTTCTTCAACCTTCCCTCCTATGACTTAGTCACTAGATTAGCCACAATCCTTGTTGCTTCCCCAACCGCCTCATATATCTGCAAGTTTTTCAATGTTCCGTCTAAACCTGGATGCTCAAACTCAGCCTTGATTCTGAAGCCAAATAAGGGAGGAAAAAACCCTAGGAAAAAAATTTAAAATTTTGTATGACTTGTGCTGCAAGTCCAGCTATTCCTCTTCCTGCTCTTCTTACTCTGAGGCTACCACTGGCTAGGTCAGGATACCAGAATGTGGGATCCTAGAAGGTTAGTGGCTCTGCCAAACACCTATTAGAGTTTTCATTTCTTTATATGGGAATTAATAATAACTTTGCCCATATGCTACATAACATATGCATTAAGCAAAGCTTAATAGCTATTAATAAAATATTGATGCATTTGTTTTTCTGGCCAAGTATTTGAAAATAGCTTGAACCATTTCCAGATGGTGACTTTATCTTGGTATCCTGTGATGTGAAAGTCATTGCTAAACTGTGTTCTTTAGTATACATTCTGTAGGTTATTTTCTTCACATGTATACACAGTGATTTTGTTATTCAGTGGCTTTCACAAACAGTGATCCCAGAGGAACCTTTCCATCTTGACAACATTTAGGTAATTTATTTAATATATTTAAAGATTGTCCCCAAATCTTCCATTCTCAAGGTTTTGCAGATTTCTAACATCATGCTCCCAAACTTGTGTACTGCTGGATCATCCATTGCATTTTACACTCCTTAATGTTTCCGGTTATTTTTCTCATTATTCCATTTTTTATCCATCTTTATCATCGTCAATAGTAAGTCTTATTTCAGTGTAATAGTCCATTTGATTTTCCTCATCAACATTTCTTCTTTGGATTTTTAGAGTTCTTATAGATGGTTCAACCATTTTCACACATCTTAAAACTTCTAATCCTTCGAAAGGTAAATAAATGCAAAAAATGCAGAAAACTCTGTGATTAAATAACAAAATACACAGAAGCATGTAAAATTCTTGCAGCTACTGCATTTTTCATTATGTATAACATTTATAAGTAAACAGACATGGTAGTCACTTTATCATTGGATACCTCCATATAAATTGGCAATATGACTAGTATGATCCAAGGAAATTTATGCCCAGGTGCACTTTGAGAAAACTTACCTAAGCAATTTAGGTGATGGTAAGATGAATGAATAGAGAGAAAAGGAGAGAGAGACACACACACACACACAGACTGACTGTCCTTTTACCCACTTCATGATTTAAAATGAGCTTTAAGATGAAAGCCATCTTCTCTTTTACGGAGCACAGAGTGATAAGTGGGGACTTGGAAGAATCCTCTCTGAAGTCTAGTACCAGCTAAACAGACCAACTGTGCAATCTTAGGGAAGTAACTTCATCTCGCTGGTCAGTGTTCATATCTTGAAAAACCAAAAAGTTTTATGAAGTTCCACTTCTTCTACTTCCAAAAGCATATAAGCCTATGATACTAAAAATCATTCTGCAAATATCAAATCTTGTGTATGGTATATAATTTTATTACAACTGAAGGAAAGGATATGTAGAAGAGGAGTATTTGTGGGAGAGAATGTGGAAGAGACTGCAGACAGGGAATAAAAACAACTGCAATTATCAAAACCTGGTTTAGTCAGAGGTCAGACGAGCAAGGCCTATGAGCCGGGAAACCAGAAATGGTATGCATCCACCAGTACAGAAGAATCATAATGACAGGTAAATAGAATCTCATTCTACTTATCTACATCTGGATAAGAAGAATGGATGAAAATATTCAACATTTGTTGGCGATGAGTTAATACTTGTAAAGCGTTAGAAGAGTATTTAGCACACTGTAAGTGCTCAAAAAATATCAGCTATTACTATTACCATTGTACATTTTTACAATAGGTAGACTTCTATAAATATCATATGACGCAAAAGTTACCACAAATGCTTTGGTTTGTTGCTAAGGTTTGGGAAAGCTGGAATGTCTACTGACCCATGGGAATTTGGAAATCTCTTTTATATCATCAGCCTTTCCCAAGATAGGCATGTCCACAAGTGGAAAGAAGAGGTGGGATGGTTCTAAGAGATGTTTCTTGCTTATCTCCAAAGCTAAGATAAGCTTTGTGTGTGGGGCAAACCTACGGGAATGCTAACACGCTGTGTCCTGGGTGACTCTTGAAGGGAACTGAAGTGAGGACATTCTGTGATGTTCTGGAAGGTCTAGGAGATTGAGAAGTAACATGCACCAGGAGCTTCCAACAATAATCCAAAGTGGGGATGGAGAGCTGAAAGTCCCACATGAGGTAAGCAGGGGTTCTGAGCTCCAGGTGGCTGGGAAAGCTCACTATTCTTGCCCAGTTTACTCTCATGTGAGGTATATTCAGGAGTACTACCTGCCAATGAAATGAGTGCTCGGAAGGAATGTGCAAGAGAGCAAGAAGGGCCCTGCCTGAGCCCCTGGAATGACTTTTCCTAGGTGCACCACATTTCAAGTGAACTGGGTGGTCTTTGAAAAGCAGGAGCTGAGGGGCCTCTGCATGAAAGTAATGCCCATCTTATTAGGTTAGTTGTATCTCCTAAGGAAGTCTGATACTTTTTTTTTTTCATGCTAAAATGGATAATTCAGTGAAGTGAATAATCCTCTTGTGCTGTGGGGATAGTTACCTGTTTTATCTGTTGGTGTGAGCCTGCACCTTCATACATTGTGGATTTTTGTTTTTAACAATGGAATATAGCTCTACCATAGTTGTTATGTAAAATGCATCCCCAAAATATAATGTGCCCCTAAATGTAAGAATATTTGTAATCTTGTCACTAGCAGCAAGCTCAGTAACACAAAGGGCATTCCTAGTAAGCCGACAAAATGTGTCTGTGTGTGTTCATGAGGGCAGAGCATTACGCAAAAGAACCTCACATCTTAATGGCTTAGTACAATTTCAGAAGTTTGTCTTTTACTCATGTCTCAGTTCAAGATGAGGTTTTCCTCCAAATAATGACTCAGAAATCCAGATGGCTTCTTTCCTGTGGCTCCTGATGCTAAGAATCCATGGCGGAGGAAATGAATATGCAGAGGATCATGCACCCCATACCAACAACCTCAGGTGAGAAATGGCATCTGTTGCTGCTGTTTACATGTCTTTAAGGGGAATTAATCACATAACCCTACCTAGATGAAATATGCATTCCCTGGCGGAGCTGCCACTTGTGGGGAAAACAGGAACATTTGGTGGTCAGACACCTATCTTTGTCACAGCTGTTCAGGAGTTAGGAATCTCTCATAGCACCTCTGCTCCATGATTGGTATATGGAGATCTGACTCTCACTCAAGCACCTGTAAAAATAGACACATAATATGAAAAAACAGGTGTAACTAGAGCATCACTCTTCATATACATATAATCTTGAGGCTGATATTTGTTTTTCATGATTGCTCCTATTTTCTTGGCTTTGAACTCCTAACCCATCTGGAGAAGACAGTTTGCTCTACCCTAGTTCAGTGAACTTAATCAGGACTAGTAATTTTTTAATCTAGTTATTAAAATTTTAGTCACCAATCACATTTCCAAGCCTCCTAGTTTTTAGCCTCCCATCACAATCCCCCAGTTCAGCTTTCTTTTCTATGCACAATACTGTGTTGCCTCCACAGGGACGGAGGGCAAAGACATAGTGGCACTGTCCACTTGCAGGCAACAGTATATGGTGGAGACAGGAAGCTGAGAAGCTGATTTGGCGTCACTCTGTGGCTAGCTTGGCCTGTGGGGTGATTGCTCCTGTTAGGTTTCTGACCCTGAGATTTCATAGCTGTCCTGATGTGGCAGCACATTAACACGTCTTTTAATCCCCAGTCTTTATAGAATGAAAGAGAAAAAAACTTGGATGTATGCACACATCATGAGATAAATCAATATTTGCTTCTATGAAGCAAGAACAAAATGCTATAGAAAAGTAACATTCAGGCATTTAAAAAAAGCTTCTGAAATGAAACATGAGAGCAGAGGAGAAAAATATCACCAGAAAGCTTTGAAGGTAAAATTGAGAAAACCTCGCAGAACTTAAGTAAAAAGTCAAAGATAAAAAATAAGAGAAATGAATTAACAAAATCAAAGGACAAGTATTCTAAAAGTTGCAGGAATAAATGATAGGAAGTCTAAAAAGACAGAATAGAAGAAGTAGAGGGAGGAAACAGTCAATGAAATCATTCGAGAAAATTACCAGGACCTGAAAAACATATATTTTTTTTTAAGTTAAGAGGGTGCCCTTAGTGCCCAACACAATGTGTAAAAATAAATCAACAATAAGGTACATCATTGTGAAATTATAAAACATCAGCATCAACAGGATCTTTAGAATCTGAGAGAAGAAAGAGGAGGTCCCTTACAAAGGATTTGTAATCAGAATTGTTCAGCTTATTCAAGAGCAACACTGGGAACTCACAGATAATTGAAGAATATCTTCGAAATGCTGAAGAAATTTATTTTCTATCTTAAAATTCTATACCCAGTCAGGCAGTCTATTATGTGAGAAGATGGAACAAAAATATTTTCAGGCATTCAAGGTCTCAGAAAATTTACCTCCCATAAACCTTTTTTTCAGGGCATTATTGAAGGATGTACCTCACGTAACGTTGAGAGTAAGCCACTTGCTAAAGGAATTCGAGGACAAAGGCAATAGAAGATCCACTGCACACACCCATGCACACTCACACAGACACACACACAGAGCCTCTAGCATGATGGTTAAGGAAGATCTCAGAATGATTGACAAGCACCAAAGACAAAAGGAAGCAAGGACTTATGGAACAGGTTCAAAAAATTGTGGCCAAGGGCAGTATAGGACTTCATACCCATAGCTGCCCTTCCCTACATGAAAGGCATGGGGAAGCCAATATAACCAGCACTTGTATTAATGGCATCCAGAGCAATGATGCTATATGGCAGAAATACAATGATGAGACAATAAAGTCTATGCATCCCCATTATGTGTGTGTGTGAGTTTGTGTGTGTGTGTGTATGTGTGTGTTTGTGTGTGTGTATGTGTGTGTGCATGTGTGTAGTGAGAGACAGAGAGTGTCTGGAATGATATACAAGAAAAAAAGCAAAAAGTAAGTGACATTTGTGTCCTTTGGAGAAAGGAATTTGATGCTGATAGAAAAGAGATGTGAGGAGGACCTAATTTTCATTATATGCAATTTTGTTTAGGTCTAAGATTTACTATGTATACATATTTCCTATTAATAAAAGCTATAGCATAAAATTCATTCACTTAAAAATTACAAATATGCATACTTATGACCTAACAATTTAACCCCTGACAGTTAGACCTTTGCATGTGCAAAATGATATATGCAAAAGGATATTCATTACAGCATTGACTGAGAGAGCAAAAGACTAGAAATGACCTAAATATCTATCAAATAAGTCCGGTGAAATAAGCTGTGTATCCCTGCACAATGGAATATGTTGTAGCCATATAAGAATAATGAAGAAGTTCATTAAGTAGTGATAAGGAATGATCTGTAAGATATATGGCTAAGCAGAAAAGAGATGGCAGTAAAAACGGATATATGGTACAGTATGCCAAAATTTTTGCATAAGAAAGGGGAAAACTGAATATATATTTGGAATTTTTAAATGTGCATGCAATGGCTCTGGGGAGAAAAAACACACACACACACATAAAAACATTGGTTGCTTATGGTTTCTGCTTTATTTTCTTCATAGCATTGTCATTATGTTAAATTATTTCACACACTGATTTGTTTGCATGCTTGTTTTCTGTTTCCTCCATTAGAATTTAGTCACCAAGGGGGTAAAGTCTAATCTGATATGTTTACATCGGTATCCCCTACACCTTGGACAAGTGTCTGGCACATAATAGATGCTCAATAAATGGTTGTTGAATATTGTTTGAAAGAAAAAAAGAAGCCTTTTCTCTGACCATGTTGTGGCCCTTTAGGGAATGATAGCATTGTGATCCCAAACCTTCAAAGGATATTCTGTCTTCAAGGCAAGTTTTTTTTAAAAAGCCAAAAAGTAGTCATAAGAAACTGCTAACAGAATAACAAGGAATGTAAAATGTCAGCCTTCACCTATTAATAATTATTACAGCATATTATGTCTCTGACTGAATGTTCTACAAACAAGCAATTAAGGTAATCTTCATCACAGGAGGTAGTTTGAAGAAGTCAAAACCACAACGCATTTCAAACAGCTGGGGAACAGCAGAAATACTGGAGGAAAAAACCAACATCCTGTGAGCTGGTGTTTTTGTAGAATTTAAAAATAAATGTCAAGAGATGGAACACAATCATTTATGAGTCACCAAATTAGATTATTGGGTCGCTACAGTTGTTCAGAGGACAGAAAGGAGATTTCTAGATGTTACTTTGGCAATGAAGTAAAGCAATTGCTTGTGGACATTGTTAGCTTGTGAAGGTGGTCAAGATTCAAATTCATAGGTCATCATAGAGGGGAAAATAAAACTTGCAAAGTGTTTCTAATTTGTCCAATTCTTGAATATATATTTAAAATTAGGAGATGTATATTTTCACTAAGTTCTTCAAAACGGGACTTCAAAACTCTCCTACTCTTCAAGCTCTTGTAAGGCTAATAGCACACACATACACACCCACTCAGGCATTGATAAGACCATTCCTTGCCTCTGGTTTAGCCCTGATTCTGGCTTAGCCACTTTTATTCCTTTATTTGGTGTTGTGTGATGTTTCACTGGGCAGGTTGAATGACCTTCACAAAGCATCCATCTGATCTATCCACTTGTTGCAGGAAGTCAGGGACCCCAAATGGAGGGACCAGCTGGAGCCATGACAGAGGAACATAAATTGTGAAGATTTCATGGACACTTATCAGTTACCAAATAATACTTTTATGATTTCTTATGCCTATCTTTAATCTCTTAATCCCGTTTTCTTCATAAGCTGAGGATGTATGTTACCTCAGGACCACTGTGATAATTGTATTAACTGTACAAATTGATTGTAAAACATGTGTGTTTGAACAATATGAAATCACTGCACCTTGAAAAAGAACAGAATAACAGCAATTTTTAGGGAACAAGGGAAGACAACCATAAGGTCTGACTGCCTGTGGAGTTGGGCAAAAAGAACCATATTTTTCTTCTTGCAGAAAGCCTATAAATGGACGTGCAAGTAGGAGAGATAGTGCTGAATTCTCTTCCTGGCAAGGGATATTAATATTAATACCCTGGGAAAGGAATGCATTCCTTGGGGGAAGTCTATAAACAGCCACTCTGGGAATGTCTGTCTTATGCGGTTGAGATAAGGACTGAGATATGCCCTGGTCTCCTACAGTACCCTCAGCCTTACTATGGTTGGGAAACCCTGCCCTGGTAAATTTGTGGTCAGACTGATTCTCTGCTCTCAAACTCTGTTTTCTGTTGTATAAGATGTCTATCAAGACAATACATGCACCACTGAACATAAACCCTTATCAGTACTTCTGCTTTTGCCCTTTGTCCTGTTCCCTCCGAAGCATGTGATCTTTGTTAGATCCTTATTAGTAGTTCTGCTTTTTGCCCTTTGAAGCATGTGATCTTTGTACCTACTCCTCTTCTTACAACCCCTCCCCTTTTTAAAACCCTTAATAAAAACTTACTGGTTTGAGGCTCAGGCGGGCATCACAGTCCTACTGATATGTGATGTCACCCCCAGCAGCCCAGCTGTAAAATTCCTCTCTTTGTACTCTTTCTCTTTATTTATCAGCTGGCTGACACTCACAGAAAATAGAAAGAACCTACACTGAAATATTGGGGGTGGGTTCCCCCAAAACCCACCCAGTGATTTTTATCATTGCAAATAACCTTTGCCTATTCTACCTACCTCAAGAAAAGATACATTGACTTGAAACTAACATGGTCTTGTGATTTCTAGCAGGCACCACTCCCCATTTCACCAATTTTTTGTTAGCCCAAGTGCAGCAGATCCTGTCTGTGTCTGGCCCATTTCCCCTGGCCATATCCTCCACGATCTTAAAGTTTAAAGCAAACACCTGCAACTGACTCAAGCCTCTTTTGCCCTGACTGAGAGCCCACTCAGCCTGGGACATCACAGGACAGAACTGCACAGAGAGTTAGTTCCCCAGGAAGCAACCCCTAATGTGACTGATGGATGGATACCCTGCTTCCTCACCCCTGGTTGAGATAACCCTGAGGTGTGTTTTACTGATTTCCTAAGCTCCCCAGCAGCTCACAGGAGTAACCAGCTCCATAACTCACCCTTACTTGGTTACCATCCTTTATTGGTGCTCTGACTCCCCTTTTGGCATTTCTTGGGATTAACTTTCAAATAATCTGCTTACAAGTGAGTCCTCGTTTTGAGAGAACTTGTACTAAGACAAAACACTAGAAAATGAACAAAATATACAAATATTTCCAAATAAATAATGCAATTTGTTCAGATCATGTTTTCTGATATTATACTTGTGTAAGAATGGTCTTTGAAATTGAATAGCACCCTTCTGAAATTCAGAAATAATGTTTTCTTAGAGAAGAATGTTCCCCCTTCTTAATGGGACTTCAAACAATACTAAATATTGTAGTTTGTCTAGAAGGGAATATTGAAATGTTTGAAAGACAACAGGAACACAAGCACATGTGACTTGCTGGATAAGCCAGAATAAGGCTGGAAGCTGAGGGTCTCCATTTAAACATAGAACACCAGTTCACATCTTCAGAGAATGCCCAGAACACTTGGCCCATGTAATTAAATAAAAGCTGTGATCCTTGCCACAATAGATGTTATTGTCTAAGAGATAGACATATAATACTCAAATTCTCATACTGCAATTGATTTAAAATAGCTATGTACTCCCCATAGCAATAGCTGAAATAATAGTCAAGATTGTATATTTTAGTCACTTTATTATTTACTTTACAATAAAATATGAGAGTTTGTAAAACTATGTCCTGATTTGAAATCATTGTATACTTAATTTCAAACCATATTAAGATGGTGGCAATGATGACAAGAAAAATCACATTAGTACTAACATTCGTTATACTATCTCATAATTCAACAAGTACCTTCTCTAACAAGCAACCTCTATATGTAATCAATATGTTACACAAATTTAACATCTGTCCCCTGGAATTTATTTATTGTCACCTGGCAGCCTATGCTCACAACCCAATCAGAATACAATGCCATGGCAATGTCAATGGTTAGCCTCATGGAATAACTTCTTGCAACTTTAATAGAAATGATTTATCAAGTCTATGAGTGATAAGAAATTGGATGAGAGAGCCAATATGTGGAAAGAGGGAAAGAGCTTTCTTGGTTATTACAATTGTCCTATTTTGTTCATTACTAACTGAACAATTGGCATTGATAATGTGTAACAAAGCAAACTTAATTTAAATGTTTTTTTCTCACTAATTCCTTCTAAACTTACTCTATTTACCCATTCTTTTTCTTTTCTCTTTTGAGAGACAGAGTTTCACTGTGTAGCCCAGGCTAGAATGCCATGGCACCGTTATAGCTCACTGAAGCCTTGAATTCCTGGGCTCAAGCAATCCTCCTGCCTCAGCTTCCTGAATAGCTAAGAATACAGGTTCATGCCACAATGCCCAGCTTTTTATATATATTCTAGAGACAAGGTCTCACTATGTTGCCCAGGCTAGTCTTGAACTTCCAGCCTCAAGCAATCCTCCTGCCTCGACTTCTCAAAGTCCTGGGATTATACCCACGAGCCACCATGCCCAGGGTAGCCATTGACCCATTCTTTACTGACACTGTATGACATCTTGGACCTGTCCTATAGCATTTCAGGGGTCACTCTTAGAAAAGAATCAAGTAGTTCCTTCACTATGGCATTAAAATGTCCAAGGCACTCTGATGATCTCACAGTTCCCAGTCCACTCCACGTTGATCATCAAAACTTTGAACTTATCCAATCAAAGCTTCTGTCTTCCCTGACCCAGCACAGCTATATCCAGACTCAAAGGTCAATAATGAGAGCAGTGGAGTAGGTCGGCTTCGTGACCATTTTCTATGTCCACTCCCACTCACTAGCTGTAGTCCCTGGAGTTTCTCTGCTCTCTGGGAATAGAGCAGGTAGAATATGAAGGGAGATGGGATGTGAAGAGTTCTGTCCTGACTGGCACTTGGTCACTTGCCATTGGTACTTTCTGAGAACAATGGATGTCCACATTTAATTCTCTTTTGTGGGGTGCCTTTGCGGGTCCCTCAGAGACCCTCTGCAGGGGGATTCCACCTACAGGTCCCTCAAATGGAAAATGCCTTTTCCACAGCTAATCCCTTACGACCCCTCCCCTACTGCTGGGGGATTCTGGCATCAGTCCCTTAGCCCAGTCTCCAGAATTTTTCTTGCACAAAATACTTTTTAAGACAACACAGGCCAGTTTCATTTTGCAGGGTCCACACCTGGGCAGTGGAAAACATGGACCTTTGCCCTTGCTCGGTGAAACTGTGGCTCTCTCTAGACCTGGCTTTGCTACCTCTGATTCACCTGCACACACCCTTCTGCCTTAGACTTTTCCTGACAAAACTCCAACACCAGTCCTTATGTTCCCAAACTCCATGGGACACAAGACAACTCTCTAAATTGTCACCTTAAGGCTCTTCTCACATAGTTGGAAATGAGAGAGAGAAATACTCCTCTCTCCTTGGGGGCAGGAGGTAAATACAAGATAACTTCAACACCCTGCCCCTCCTTGGCTCTTCCAGAACCTCATGCTGGGTGAAAGGCTAGCTCTGGTCACACTTTTATAACCTTCTGATGTAGTCAGCAATCTGCATGTGCACTCTAATCCTTCTGTCTAGGATGTTTGGGCCTTTGAGGCCTCCTTTATTATTCACAGCTTTTGTAGACTCGGCCAAAACTGAGGGAGAAAAGGTCTCCGTTTAAATATTATACAATAGGCCAGGCGCAGTGGCTCACGCCTGTAATCCCAGCATTTTGGGAGGCCGAGGCAGGCAGATCACCTGAGGCCAGGAGTTTGAGATCAACCCAGCCAACACGGTAAAACCCCATCTCTACTAAAAATACAAAAATTAGCCAGCCTTCCCTCCTTCCTTCCTTCTTTCCCTCCTTGCTTCCTCCCCACCACAAGTAAAAAAAGTGGGTAGTTCAATTGAAAATAAATTCAATTGAACTCAATAATATAATATGGCTTCCCAAAACGGTAATGCAAACTTAGATTATCTTTATAGAGGCAGAAAGTCAGGAATAATGGAGATGATGACCCCACTAATACGATGAACAAAAATGAGCTCTGAGTACAACATTTATAAATGTGTACAAACAATTTCAAGTGTATAGAGAAGAGGGTAAATGAGGATGCTTAAGAGCTTTGAAAGCCTTTTATTCAAGGCACTATTTTAAAAACTAGGAATGTTACTCATGAAGAAGAGAAAACTCGGTGGAGATACAAGAGTACTATTTGCTGTCTGAATATGCAAGAAGAATTAGGCTTCTTCAGCAAGGCTGATGTTGTACCTCAAAAAGCACTAAATGTAGGTCAAGAAAATTCCAGCTGGACTCTTCCTTTGGCCAGCTGGGGGATCTTAAGCAAGTCATTTTACTTTTCTGGGTGTAATTTATCTTATCTGCAAAATAAGGAGGTAAACAACATCAGTGTTTTTTAAGTTTCTAAAATTACTCATAGCAAAAAATAAAGTTTGCCTTGAAACCCAGCACACACACACACACACACACACACACACACAATTTTGGTGTATATATATATATATATGTGTGTGTGTATATATATATATAACAAAATTTTACAAAACAAAATGCTTCCTTGCTACAATTTATGCATTCTGATACTCTTTTTTATCTCCTTTTGGTAAAATGTTGGTTGTACCCTACTAAATGGATTTTTATATTCCACTAATAGTTCTGCAATTTGGAAAACATCAGAAGATGACGTCTAGAAAGTCCTTTTCAGTTCTGACTTTTGACAATTCTGGGGATAATAACTGATGGTCAACAGTTTCTAGGAAACCTATTTTACCTCAATGTAGAGAAGATTAGGGATGGTCAAAAATGGCCAAAGAAATAATGAGCTTCATATCAGGTGGTGTGCTACCATTTTTACAGGCATGCAAGCTGTGGGATGAGGCTTGGCTTTTGAGATGGCTCAGAGATAGGAAATAGGCTCCATCTAGGCCAGGCTGCAGCCCCATGCTCCTTTCCTCTTTCTGTCCTCACTTACCCTCTGCATTAGTTTCCTGTTGTCACAAATTCCCACAAACTTGGTGGCTTTAAACAACAGAAATTTATTTTCTTACATTCATAGAGATCAGAACTCTGAAAGCAGTACTATTTGGCTGAAATGCAGTTATGATAGGGCTGCACTCCCTCCAGAGGCTCCAGGGAGGAACCCATCCCTATCTCTTCCCGCTTCTGGGAGCTGCCTGCATTCTTTGGCTTGTGGCCCCACCACCAACTCTCTGACTCTATAGACACGTTGCTGCCTTCTCTGCTTTCCTCTGATAAAGATCTAGGTGATTGCATTTAGAGTCCACTTGAATAATCCAAGATAATCTCCTCATCTCAAAACCCTTAAATTAATGACATCTATAAAGCCCCTCTGTCCCATATACCAGTTGTCCCCAACCCTTTTGGCACCAGAGACTGGTTTCATGGAAGACAATGCAAAAAATTATCTTTCACTAAAGTCTTCCCAGAAGATGGGGACTGTTCCACCTCAGATCATCAGACGTTAGTTAGATTCTCATACGGAGCATGCAACCTAGATCCCTGGCATGTGCAGTTCACAACAGGGCTCTGGCTCCTATGAGAATCCAATGCTATCCCTGATCTGAGAGGAGGCGGAGCTCAGGTGGAAATGCATGCTCACTCACCTCATGCAAGCCACTCATCCCATGCTGTGCAGCTCGGTTCCTAACAGATCATGGACTGACACTGGTCTGTGGCCCAGGGGTTGGGAACCCCACCATATAAAGTAACTTCCAGAGGTTCTAGGGATTGAAGCATGGATATCTTTTGTGGGACCATTATTCAGCTTACACATTTTCTTTCCCAGCTCACTGCCTGGGAATTCTGATGGGCCGCTCACAGGCCTAAGAGCTCCTAGTTGTCCATTAATCCTTCCTCTTGTGTAAAAGAACAACAGGCAAACGTTAATATAAAGAGCCTTCACACTCTTTAGAAAAATAATAGCAACCAGGAACCTTTGGCTCACTTCGCAGTCTGGATGTCATGGGATTATTTTCTTTTAGGAGATTAATGTCTTTAGGGAGACTCAGAGCCCTGACTTGGTAGTCACGGAGGCAAGGATTTGACTGGGATTTATTTGCAAGGTGATCCCAGGAAACACCAGCAGGGAAGTGGAGAAATGAGAGCGGGAAAGGAAGGAGACCAAGAAAAGGTGTGTGATCAAACCAGCCACTGTGGTGCGCAGCCCAGCTCAGATCCCCTGGAGAACTCAGGAGAATAAAGAAAATGCCCCAGGGTGAGAAAGCTGGAACAGTCACTCGACAATCCCACACCTCAGCTGCAGGGCATGAGCTCTTCGACCGTCTAGAGTCCAGTGTTCCTCACTCACCAGCTGAGTCCAGCAGCCAGAATAAAGACTCAGGCAAGGAGGTTTTCTGTTGTAACCAGACTTTGTTGTTTAGAAGTAAATTCCTCAGGGTCTCCTCAGCCTTTGCTGTAGCACCTAACACCCTATCTCCAGTTTCCTTTGTGATAATTATAATAGTCTGCATTCAAATTCATATTTGAGCTTACCGACTTGTATGTTTATGTTATCTCATTTATTCTTCCCAGGATAGACACAAAAAAGATTTTATGGGAAATGACAACTCCAAAATCAAATCACTTGTCCAGGATGAAACCATATGTAATTAATAGCAGGGATGCACCCCCAATTCTGACTGGGATCCCTTCGTCTGGGACTGGAATGCCTGTTCCTTTTGTGGACTTGACAGACTCCTACCCACCTGCTTTGATGTTGCTGAAAAGTTGCAACTTTTAAAAATCAAGCACATAAATACAGGTAATTATGATAAATCTAAACAAGGAAAAAAGACAAGAAAAGGAAAGATGGCCGGTGAGAGATAGGAGACTTCTCCCTGCATATCCAAGAGAGGGGAAGGAACTTCAATTGTGTAACAGATGAGGGAAAATGTCAAAACAAGCAGCATATAGGGTAAGGTACCACAAGATTTTATCTTAGAATCCAGAGACAGAAGCCAAAGTAAAAAGAAGTTTTACCAGATTTTAATAGGGAATCTAAAGAAGACTGCAACATTGCTGTATCCTATCATATGGGAGTTAACAGCTGGCAGCTGATGACAGCTGCAAGGAACAGGGAGAGCCGAGGGTGAGCCCAAGCCCACAGGGACCTCCAGCACTGGGGGGAGGTGGCAAGAAGGAAGACCCATTCCAGTTAGTACCATACAGTGAAAACTGCAGTGTTGGTCTCAGTTGCCCATATGATGCTCTATTGTGGGGAAAATTAGATTTTCCAGTCCTATCAGCTTTGCCTGATGTATACACGTCAACCAAAGAGAGAAATCAAAAGAGACAGAGAAAGCTTTAAGGGGTGAGATGACGTTGACGAGGCAGTGGGATTGGTTTGAACATCAGGAGGAGGAGTGTGGGCTGAGGGCAGGCTGGAAGTTACACGGAAGATCAGCAGGTGCACAGGCAGGTGCAGGGAAAAGACTCACAGGCCAGAGACACAGCCAGGCAGGGAAGGAAGGAAACATGGCCTGGAGCCCTGAAGGTTGAAGAGGGCTTCCTGAGAGCACAACCCTCCCTCCATGTACCCCAGGAAGACATAAAGTGATCCACCATACCCAGGCAGATGGTCAGTTCACCAGGATGGAAATTCGCGTGACCTCACTTCCAGCCCTAGGACAGGCACTAAAGGAAGCATTTACAGGGACCAGACTTATGGAGGCGCTGGACCCAGGGCACTGCACAGATTCTCCTTGCAACAATCCTCTGAGGTAGTTGGATTTTCTCCATTTGAAAAGCGGTGCAACTGGGGAATCACAGAGTCCAAGTACCTGCTAAAGGTGACAAAGGTGGGAAGCTGAAGATCTGGGACAGGATCCAGACTGACCCCTGCACTCCAAAACCAGCACCATGGACACACTCACACCACCTCTCCAGGCATGAGGAAGCCAGTAGAGTTCTAATGACCAAAGGGATAAAGTTAGGCAGCTAGCCATTCCCTCCCAGGATCTTCCCTCTTCCTCTCACTATATATATGTATATACACATATATACACACATATACATATATATATATATAGTTTTTTGTTTTTGAGACAGAGTTTCACTCTTGTCACCCAGGCTGGAGTGCAATGGCACGATCTTGACTCACTGCAACCTCCACCTCCTGGGTTCAAGCGATTCTTCTGCCTCAGCCTCCTGAGTAGCTGCAAGTACAGGTGCCCGCCACCATGCCCAGTTAATTTTTGTATTTTTAGTAGAAGCGGGGTTTTACCACATTGGCCAGGATGGTCTTAAACTCCTGACCTCAGGTGACCCACCCACCTCAGCCTCCACCATGCCAGGCCCCAGCACCGTATATTTTTATCAAAAGTGTAAGGATGCAAGAAATAAGTAACTTTAGAATTTTAGGCCAGGCCAAGCAAGGTGGCTAACACCTGTGATCCCACCCTGAGACGTGGCTTCCCACACAAATTCGGTAGGGTGAGATGGAAGGATGGCTTGAAGCTAGGAGTTTGAGACCAGCCTGGGTGGCATAGCAAGACCCCCATCTCTGAAAAAAAAGTTTAAAATTAGCTGGGCATGGTGGCACGTGCCTTTGGCCCCAGTTACTTGGGAGGCTGAGGTGGGAGATAGCTTTAGCCCAGGAGTTTGAGATTTCAGTGAGCTATGATCTTGCCACTGCACTCCAGCAAGACCCTGTATCAAAATTTAAAAAAAAGGAATTTTAGGCAAGAAAAATTGGAAATATTTAGGAGACAAAAACCTTTATGAAACCTCATAATGTTTCCAAAAATAGATGGAATTACTCCTGAATTCCACTAAATCTTGTTTAGTCGGGGTTTTGACAGAGGAATAAATGTGATGTATCAATTATTTTGTTAACAAGGAGGGGAGAAAAGAATTAGGAATTGTAAGCCTTCAATCCCATGAAAAGTAAAGTATAAAAAATGTTATTGTGAGCCTACCGGCAGCTTCATAAACATAAAAAATGACATATAATCCCTATGGAGTGTAATTTCTAAAAACTTGATGTCCAACTCCTTGCTTATTCATCCTGAAAGAAACAGTGATGCCCGTTAAAGAGGGAAGATAGACGCCACATCGTCTCATGCGAACAGGTCAGAAGGAGGCCCTGGACAGGATGAAAGTTGGCAATGTTCTTTTCATTTTGTTTTGTTTTAAGTAAGGCAAGCAAGGGAGATGGCATGGAAGTTTGAGGGAGGTGTGTCCTAACACTGCCCCTAATTGTGACGACTGTGTTGGGTCAACAATGACTAAATCAGAAACTCAAAGCTGGAACTGAACAGCACAGGCTTCTGCAAAGATAAAAAACCACAAGATGTGTAGAATCCACATTGCTGCCTGTGTCAGCGACAGATTGCCCTCATAAAAGGTCTTGTCTGTTCCAGGGTACACAATGGTGTTTGAATGGTGGAGAACAGAGAGCTGTGTACTGAACCTGATTCTTAAATTTTGTGGTCGTAAAAGGTCTGAGTCATTGACGTAGACGCTTTCAAGAGCATCCGCGGTAAGAATTCCTAATCCCCTGCCCCCCAAATAACCCCATTCTCCCGCATGAAATTCCATTGTTAGAGTTTCATTGTTTCAGCAGGGAGGCAATTTCAAGGAGGAGATCGCATCAATTGTACCTCAGAAGTTCCAGATCGTTTCTCTGAGGACAGACTTTGAAAGAAGGAGAGACGGGATCCCTGAGGAGGGAAATTGGCACGAAGAGAAAAACCCTGCACACAGGGAGAAGACGATTCACGCGCCTCCAGTCAGTCCCATGGCCAGCATGATCCCATGACACTGCTCTGCTCCCCGAAATTTCTTTTCAATAAAATCATTCATCAGGATGTGAATACATCGTGTTCCAAGCCTTAAGAAAGAAAAGCCAGACACGAATTCTAGACTCTAGCATGGCTTCTATCGTAGCAAGCGTGTGTGGTTCGAATACTGATGGTTTACCTGTCCAAGAGCTTGGTTGGAAGCCTTGTATTTTTATGACAAATAATGCCTTTGGTGGGTGCATGAAATGAATAGTGGGTGTGTTTATTGCATCGTTTGTGTGGGAAGCCACGTCTCAGTTTAGCACATGCCTATTCATATTCAATCAAATATCCTAGGGGAACCCCATTCTGAAGAAAGATGCACATCCATTCTGTAAGCGTCATTTATCTGTGTCTGAAAACTGAGCTCTCTGAGAAGAATTTTTCACATGTTCTTAATAACACCATTTTTCTTCACAGAATACACTATGTAGCAGGAAAACGGAAGTGAATGTCATAGAGTGAATTGGAGATGTTTGTATTCAGTCATCACTTGGGGGCTTTTTTTCTCCATTGTCAAACACCAAATACTAAATGCATATGGAAATAATAGGCAAGTTTTATTTCCATGCTTTTCAACGTTCTGCCCCTGAGAGGTACCATGTGTCATCTGGCCGCCAGTCACTCAATGACTGGAGCCTTCCACGTGCTGTGTGAGGCAGGGGGAGGGTCTAAACGCTGAATGTTCCTTGGACGAGCTGAGGGGTAAAATGGGGCCTGACATCTGACCACCCTGCTACGGGTTTTCTTTCTGCGGACTTTGTAGCATCCTCATGCTCATTTTCTGTCAGAAATTTTTCTCAAGAAGTGACTTGAACTTTATTATTCACAGGAAGGGTTCGATGAGGGGAAGGAGATTAGAGGGCCAGGGAATTCTGCTGTGCAAGTCTCTGAGGGAGGCTAGGCCTGCCTGTCTCCCAAAACCAGTCCTTGAAAAGGCCTGGGTTGAAATGGTGTGGAGAATGCCTTAGCGTTCTAATTTTGTCCAAGTGTCACAGTGTCGAAAAATAGATCAGACTGTAGAGTCAGGAGCAGTGCCAGACCCAAGTGTAGGGTTGGTTTTTTTCTGTCTGATTTCTCTCAAGAAGAAAGCAGCGTCATGCTGTTGTCTGGATCCTTCTTGTTGACCTTGGTCACTAGGAGTTAGGAGGGCCAGCTTTTTGCTTTTATTTTATCTGTGTTTTTCTTGTTTTAAAAGGCAATTTGTATAAGGTCTTAAATGTAATGAGTTAAAAGCACAGGATAAGCCGGGCACAGCAGGTACTGGGGCCCACCCAAATGGGGTAACTGAGAATAGCATAATTATTATACATTCATTATACAAAGGGGTGGGCAGGGTGAAGGGGGCATGAGAGGAGCGCTGCAGCTTCCCTGGAGAGGAGCCCTTTCCACTCCTAGACCTGCTGGGGCCCAGTTTCTCAGAGAGTGGTCCTGAACTAGGAGCACCAGCATCCCTGGGAACCTGTCAAAGATTTAGGCACAAATGCAGTCACTAGGGGGTTACACACATTTTAGCATTTGTCATGTTAAACAATTTTTAAGCAACCCTAACTATCAAGAGTGAGCAAATGTTACACTTAATTACATTTAATAGATTATTGGCAGCCCATTTAAAAGGGTAGTATTTTCAAAGAAAAATTTAAGTAAAATATCTTCTCTGTTTAAAAAAATTATTCTCACTCTCTCTCTCGCTCTCTCTCTACACACACACACACACACACACAGACACACACACAGATTAGGTAGGTAGGTAGGTAGATAGATAGATAGATAGATAGATAGATAGATAGATAGATCGATCGATCTGAGGATGAGAAACATTTAAAAACATCATAAAAAGTCAAATATCCATTCTTTTGAAAGATTCGTTTCAAAGTGTCTAGAAAAAGAAAATGCCTTTTTACTTTTTGGCTAAAGATTTCTGATGAAGAAAAACGTTCATATTCTTTAAAGTTTAGAAAATCATTCATACTTCAAAGCCCAGGTCCGAGTTTGTGAGCTGCCCCCAGGAATACTCTCCCCAGGTGGCAGCACCCGAGGTGACATGGCAAAAGCACGCTGTGGACAAAGAGAAAATTGATGTGGAGCTACAGACTGTTTGCCTGCCAATATCTACAACAGGGAAGAAAGTACGAGAGAAGATGGGTCTGTCTCCCTATTACTGGAAAGGATAAAATCTTGGGTTACAAAAGATCTCATTGATTGCAGATACCAGATATTTGCATATTTTCTGTTGGTTTGTCAGAGGTTCTAAAAAATTTTTTTCAGGCTGTTTATATAATTTGAGTAAAGATGTTTAGTCTTTTCCCTGTCTATATACTGGTTTTGGTGGACAGAAATTCTTTGTTTTAATGGAACTTGAATTTATTATTTTTTTTCCTGTATGTTCAAAGTCAGGAGAACAGGTAGCCCAAAAAACAAGGGAAAAAGAACAACCACCACATGGTTCAATAGAGAGAACCGACTATGGAGAACTCATCACAAAAGTGTTGGACTTGCTGAGAAGCCACACAAGGGATGCTGAGGCAATCAGAGAGGAGCTACAGCAGAAGTGACTGTCATTCCCAAGGGCTGCAGGGACAAAGGGAGGAAGTTGATTGACCAGAATGGAGGTGATACTACCTGTGGGAGCTGAACCCATGAGGTGGGCTACCTGGTGGGAGCTGGGACCTGGGAATGACCTGGAGTTGTCTGGGAGGAGATGAAGTCACTGCCAGAGGAGCCACCTCACAAGCTTCTTTCTTCCTCCTACCACCAAGCTCCAGCCAATGAATCCTGTTAACCCAACCCAGCCAGATGCCAGCTGCAAGGGAGCACGGACTCCACAGATTCCAGGGGTCAGCCTCTCCTGTATAGAACAGAGCAGAGGACAGGAAATGGACCAGACAACAAACTACCAGGTAGCACATCCTTGATGGTCAGTGCTTGTTGGGTCTTCCTTCTTTAAAATTCCTTTCTGTTCTGAGGGCATGAATATATTCTTCTATGTTATCTCCTACAAGCTGGATATAAGGTTTCACATTTAAGTGAACAATCCATCTGGAATTGGTATTCGTATATAGTGTGAGGTAGGGATGAAATTGCAATTTTCTGTTTATGAAATGTTGATTTACCTCAGCACTGTGTACCAAAAATACCATTGTTTCCCCCTGCCCTGTTATGCTAACTTTGTCACAAGTTAACCGTATATGAATCGTCTGTTTCTGGATTCTCTACTCTGTTCCAATAGTCTATTTTTTATTTCTATGCTAATGTTATAATTTGTTGTATTATTGCTTTATAATAAATTGTGTCCTTTTTTCTGGTAAAGCAGGTCCTCCTACTTTTTTGCATGAAGATTTTTCAGTTATTGGCTTTTTGTATTTTATATATATTTTAGAATCAGTTTTTCAAGTTCCATCAAAAATATCCTCAATTGAGATTTTGACTGGGATGACCGTGAACCTATAAATCAAGTTGGAGAAAATTAACATCTTTAAAATGAATTTTCCAATTGATAAATATGGTATGCCTTTAATGTTTCTTAATAAAGTTTTGTGATTTTCCCCATGTCTTTTATGATGTTACTAGACACTTGTATGGTCCTGACACATAGAAATACAATTTATTTTTATACTTTTTATGCAATGAACTTGCTGAATTTTACTTAACATTCTAATAGTTGATCTGAGCATTCTTTTGGATTTTCCACATACTCAAATATGTCATCTGCTCATAATAATGACTTGTTTCTTCCTTTTCAATAATTAAAAATTACAATCCTGTACTGGCTGGGGATTCCACCACAATGTGAAATATAAGAGGTGATCTCAGACATCTTTGTTTTGTTCCCAATTTCAAAGGAAATTTTCAGGATGATTCAATTAAGTAGAATATTTGCTGTATGGTTTTATTGATAATTTTTACCCAGCTTAGGAAGTTTCCTTCCATGTCTCATTTTCTTAGAGTCTGTATATATTAATAAAAATATAAATGGATGTGATCATTACAAATAATAAATAAATAAATAACTACAAATCGATGTTGAATTTTGTCAGGTGCTGTTTTGCATCTCCTAAGGACATCACATAATACATTCCCTTAAATCTCTCATTGTGGTGAATTATATTGATTAATTTTCTGGCAACCTCACATTCTTGATAGAAGCACATTTGGTTATAATGTATTTTTCTTTTTATATATTGTTGGATTTAGTTCCCTTACATGTTGTATAGGATAACATTTATGTTTATGAATAAACTTGGCCTGATATTTTTCTTTCATTTACTGTCCTCGCCAGGGTTTGGTATGGTTATACCAGCATGCTAGTTTTCTATTGCTGCTGTAACAAATTACCACAAACTCAGTGACTTAAACAACACAAATTTATTTCCTTACAGTTCTAGAGGTCAGAAATCTGGCACAGGTCTCACTGGGCTGAAATCAAATCAAGGTGGCCACAGGGCGGCATTCTGATCTCAAGGCTCTAGGGGAGAGTCTGTTTCCTATTCATTTAGATTGTTGACAGAATTGAGCTCCTTGAGATTTTAGTACCTTGGTTCCTAATTCCTTACTGGCTGTAAACTGAGGATCATCACCAGCTTCGAAAGGCTTTCATACCTTTTGCTTGAAAACCCCATCCTCCATTTTCAAAGCCAGCAACAGCCTATCTGAGTCCCTCTCCTGTCACATCTCTCTCATCCTCCTTCCGCAGTCATACTTTGCTCTGATTGCAGTCAGAAAAGTTTATTTGCTTTTCTGAACTCATGTGATTCCATTGGGCTTGCTTGGATAATAGGGTAATCTCCCCATATCAAGGACAACTTTAACACTTCTACAAAGCCCCTTTTTCCATGGAAGGTAACGTATTCACAGGTTCCAGGAACTAGGCCATGGACATCCTTGGGGAGCCATCATCTGCCTACTACAACCAGTAAACCAGGGAGTTTACAAAGGTTTTCTAGACCCTGACATAGTTTGCGTTAAATTGGAATTTTTTTACTTCTATGAATATTTGGTCAAGCTTACCAGTGAAGCCACAAGAGCCTGGAAATTTTTTAGAGGATTTTTTTTTATTGCTATTTATACTACTCGGGATAAGATAGGCTATTCTGTAGTAAATGGCTCATTTCCTGCTCATGTCACACTTGGCTGGAGGTTGGATGATCTTCTTGTGGCTATCCTTGAAAGCTGCATCACTCAGTGATGCAGATTTCTTCCAAAAAGGGGAAAAAACAAAATATGCATGAATAGTAGAATGGAGTAATAAATTATTCTATATTTACACTTTAGAATGATGACAAAGAAAATGAGCAAATTAGGACTACACACAACAGCATAAGTGATTCTTACAATGCCATGCAATAGGCAAAAAATGAAGAAATTATACAGGATTATTTCACCCATATGAAGCTAAAAATCAGGCAAAACTATATTTTTCAGGGATCCATAAACAAGAGGTAAAAGTAACACATGAAAGTAAGTACAAAAATTAAGGACATTGGTTACTCTAGGTATAAAGAATATTTAGATCCCTTGAAGTTCAAAAACCCTGTCTTTAAAGTTATCTTTTACTTAGTCTCTCTTAAATTTTGATTATTACTATCAGAAGTTTCTCCTTGCCTTGAAAATGGAGTGGACATTACAGGCATATTTCCCAAAAAAAGGGAAAACATCTATTAAATTATCTTAAGCAGCACTACATACATGAAGACAGTTATTAATATGCAAAATGGCTTTGAAATAGGTGGAGGCAGAAACAAATTGCTTTTTCTAAGCCCTCACCTGTTAGGTTAACATGAAGTTATCCTTCTATTTCAATGGTCAAAGGTGCTCAGTGAGCCTGGCCAACGTGGCAAAACCCCATCTCTACTAAATATACAAAAAAATTAGCCAGGCATAGCAGTGGGCACCTGTAACCCCAGCTACTCGGGAGGCTGAAGCAGGAGAATTGCATGAACCCAGGAGGCAGAGGTTGCAGTCAGCCAAGATTGCACCATTGCACTCCAGCCTAGGCGACAGAATGAGACTCAGTCGCAAAAAAAAAAAAAAAAAAAAAAAAAAAAAAGTTTAGGGAATTCACTTTGATTTCCTAATTCTGGATGTGTGAACACACTTGTACAAACCTGCACATATGGCTTATTCCAGGGAGTGCCTTTCACATACAATATGATGTGAATTGTTCCCCTGTGAAACCACGTGTGTGTATTTGTGTGCGTGTGCATATGTACATTGTCATATGCACCTTAGTCATTTGTAGGTCTTTCATCGATAATTCACATAAGTCTCAATCCACACTGTTTTCTAACTTTTATTTTAGATGCAGGGATACTTGTGCAGGTTTGTTACATAGATAAACTCATGTCATGGGGGTTTGGTATACAGATTATTTTATCACTCGGGTAGTAACTTAGTACCCAAGAGTTATTTTCTCTGTTTGTCTCCCTCCTCCAACCCTTCACCCTCAAGTAGGCCCTAGCGTATGTTGTTTCCCTTTTAGTGTCCATGTGTTCTCATCATTTAGCTCCCACTTAAAAGTGAGAACATGTAGTATTTGGTTTTCTGTTCCTGTGTTAGTTTGCATAAGATAATGGCCTCCAGCTACATCCATGTTCCTGCAAAAGACACGATCTCATTCTTTTTATGGCTGCATAGTATTCCATGGTGTATACTACATTTTCTTTCTTTTTATAAATTTTTATTATGTTTATTATTATACTTTAAGTTCTAGGGTACATGTGCACAATGTGCAGGTTTATTACATAGGTATACATGTGCCATATTGGTTTGCTGCACCCATCAACTCGTCATTTACATTAGGTATCTCTCCTAATGCTATCCCTCCTCCAACTCCCATCCCCCAACAGTCCCTGGTGTGATGTTCCCCACCCCCTGTCCAAGTGTTCTCGTTGTTCAGTTCCCACCTATGAACCACATTTTCTTTATCCAGTCTACCATTGATGGGCATTTAAGTTTTTCCTGTGTCTTTGCCATACTCAATAGGACTGCAATGAACATATGTGTGCATGTGTCTTTCTGGTCTAACAATTTATATTCCTTTGGGTACATATCCAGCCATGGGACTGCTGGGTCAAATGGTAGTTCTGTTTTTCGCTCTTTGAGGAATTGCCACACTGATTTCCACAATGATTAAACTAATTTACATTCCCACAAACAGTGTATAAGCATTCCCTTTTCTCCACAATGTTGCCAGCACCTATTTTTTTTTTTTTTGACTTTTTGATAATAGCCATTCTGACTGGGGTGAAATGGTATCTCAATGTGTTTTTGTCAATCCCCATTCTTTAATTATCACAGTCGAAATAATCATAGCTTAAAATAGCCAAAGAACAAATTGAAAAGGGTGCAGTGACAGTTCATAGTTAATGTAGCCAAGTTTGTGGGTCTGTGGTTGGTTGGCTATGATTATACACAGATTTAAATGGTGTTTTCTTCATTGCCCCAAAGCTACCTGTTTTCAAAATGTTTTTTTTTTTTTTGGAATTCTGATAATCTTCAAGTTGTTATTATATATTTCATGAGCAGGAACAAAAGTGGCTTTGATTCAAAGTAATTGGGAGAAAGGGTTAAACAATGTTAAACACTTACCTCAACCACTTGGAGTCTTCATTATGCTCAAGTGCATTTTTGCCTCTCCAAGTAAGGATACAAGATTCAGCCTTTCTAAACTTCTATGTGATCTTGGTTTCGAATTGCTACCCAGACTAGTGATCCTTAGACAATTTTGATGGTAACACATGTCAATAGAGCCAAAATAGTAAAGAAACTACAAAGACCTCATTGGCTTACTTTACCTAACCCTTCCCAATTTTTACTGAAAAGAAGAACTATCAATGGAATTGCATGAGAAACATAATACTTGGATTCATTTTATGGTTCACCAGCAGACTTTCATGGCCTACCATAGACATACCTGAGGAACACTACCCTGGATCATATCATTTTCTTATAAATATTTAAATGGCTACAATTTCATGGAATCCATTGTGAAGACGTAAACTTAGTCCGAATAGTTGATTATGTCATCCTAAGTACAATAAATTATAACCAGCTACACTGAATAAAAATACCTTTTCTCTCTTTAATAACTATAATCTGTTATCTACAGAACTAACTCTTGACTTTAAGAATAATATTTCCTTAATCATCTATAATTAAGTCAAAAACTGTAAGGTTATTTTGCAAGTATCCATGCTGTCAAAAAAGCCACACCATTTAAGAATTAGGTATCTCACAAGCTATTTATTGATAAGCATTTATTTTCACCCCATGGTTGAAGTCATTTGCCTTCAAAATAACTGAACTCAATAACCCCATAGAACGTCAAAGGGAGGAAGTGTTTCCATATGTTAAATAGCGTCCTTCTAAGGAATATGGGGGTGGGGGCTGCTCAAACCACATGTTAGTCATCTCCAACAACAGCCAGGAAACCATGCCTGTGTTGCAAGACGAGTGAGTAGAGCATTGAAACAGAGCATGTGTGGCCTTCAGAACTATTTTCATGATTATGTGCCATCCTTGCTCCTAATCTCTTCCTTGGATTCACATGGGCTGTGCTCTCAAGGGAACTAAGGCAGAAGTGTCACTTGAGGCCAAATACAGCCACAGCTTACTTACAAACCACCAAGGACAGATGTGACTTAGCCAGACGAAATGTTTTCTCTGCAATTAGCTTCAGCCAGTTCCTCTTGTCCTCCATCACCCCCTCCCTATTCATACTCTGGATATTTATCCTTTGAGAGTCACCTGTTAGCAACCGCATGGCCATTTGGTCTCCGGTCAGGAACAAGCTGCTGCTATTATTGCAGTGTGCTTAAACCAGAAATAAATGTGAGTTACCAAGCAATTCCTTAGCCTAAGAACAAAGGGGTCTATAATAGTTAACTGGAAATGGTCTTTTTTATTTTTTAAGTTTATTCTTGGAATGGCAGGAACTCTCACTATTAACTATTGAACATAATGCTTAGATCCTGTTGTCATCCTCACATTCTCTCTCTCTAGCTTCAGCCACTGATGTGGTGATCACTTCTACACAGGCTCCTACCATCTTCATGCAAACGTAGACTGAAATTGTCTGTCTTACCTGCAAGCTGTTTCTTTCCTTCTCTGCTAGAACATCTCTGGCATTTTTCTTTTCTCTACTTTGAAATCATTTCCAGTTGAAGTTTTGTTCTCAGAAACGTCCCTAATATATGTGTGTATGTGTAGTGGTGTAGCAAATACCCCTTGGTATATGATTACTTGCAACAAAATTCAAATCATTCAGAAAAGTTCTAAGAAGTAAATAACTTCTAATCCCATGGCTCTAATCCTTCGATCAATTCCTCTTAAAAGCCACCACTCTCAAAACAATGTAACTATTTTGACTTCCAAACCGATGTTATCAGCCTGAATCTTGCTCCTGCAGTCCATAGAAGTGTTTTCGACTGCTAATGAGCATCTCTAGGTGATTAATGCAGGAACACACACTCAACACAGGTACAGTTAAGCTGATTATTTTCCCCACATTTGTGTCCCTGTCTCAGTTGACGGTTTAAATACTCTACACCTGTCATTCCTAGGTTACTTCCCCTCCCTCACTTCCCATGCACTTATTAAGTCCTGTGAATTCCTTCTCATCCTATCTCCACCATCCATCTTTTTCTCCCAGCTTTTCTTCTGCAAAGTGTGGCCCTGGCTATCTATTTTGTAAGACCCATGGAACAGTCTCCTCAGTTGTGTCCTTGCATGCAACCTCAGTGTGTAGTCCATGTGTAGTTCATTGTTCAGAAGGTTGATTTTTAAACAAAAGTCTGTGGGTGGTGGTGTTCTGCTAAAGCCTTCAGTGGTCTTTTATCCCAGCAAGTGAAAGCTCCAGTCCTGTCCACTTTCTGAGATAGGCCCCTTGTTGATTGCACGGTTCCATGCATATCTCATATTGCACTGTGTCCCCTTAGCATATCCTGGGCTTCGGTCATGTCAAAACCTTACAACTTCCCCAAATAAGCAATTCTGCTTTATGCACAATTCAATAGAAATGTAATACAGGCCACAAATACTACTAATCACATATATAATTTTAATTATTTAATAACCACATCAAAAAAGCAAGAAAAAATAGGTAAAATTAATTTTAATAATATACTTAACTCAATACACCCAAAATGTTACGATTTTAACATGTAATTTAAGAAGGATTGAGCCTTTGATACTTCAATCAACATATCAAGCATGAAGGAAAAAATGAGAACCAGGAACAGAATCTTGCTAGAGGGAGAGGGAAGGGGAACAGAAAAGGGAAGGAGCATCTATTTTTTAGAGACTTCTGGAGACAGGGGAAAAGAAGACAGTGATGGGGCTGGAGAACAATACTCAGGGGGCATCCAGAGAACTGGAAAGTGTGCTCCTGTGGAATCCAGCAAGTACATCGGTTTGAAAAGAGAAAGTAGTGAGTAGAGTCAAGTGCCTGATAGGTCAGCTTGGGCTCTGAGAAGTGGCCACTGGCTGTGGCCATTGGTGACTTCAAAATGAATGGTTTGGGAGGATGGGGGTTGGAAGTCAAACTGCAATGGGCTGAGAGCAAGTAGGAAGAGGCGGTTAAAGGCAAAAAGAAGACACGGCACAGCTGGAGAAGAGAGGATGGAGGAAGGGTGTGTCACTATTTTTCATACAAGAGACAATATTTCCTGCAGGAAAGGATGCAGTAGATAGGAGACTTTGAGAGGAAAGGCACTCCCTCTAGATGGGATGAGGGCAACATGAATGCAGATGAAGGCAAGTGTGCAGGCAGGGTTCTTACACCTGGCAGCCTCAAACTCTCTCCCAGGCATTGCCTCTGCTGGAGGGAGGGCTGGGGAGTGGGCTGCACGACTGGAAGCATTAGTCAACAGATTTTTAAATCTGTATAAGGAAGCAAGTAAGAAGCCCTTGAGAATTGTTAACATTCTGAAGTCTCAACACATTTATTTTGCTCTGCTCATCGTTAGTCTACAAATATTTCTTTTACTCCAGTTTCTACCTGACATTTTTCTGGAAAACCTCTCATTCTAGCCTCTATTTAGCTAATACTAATAAGCCTTGTGCACCTCAATATCTGAGTTATGCACATGTTGTTCCCAAGAATTCAAAGGGAGCTTGAAACACAGGAGAGATTCATTAAAGTCCAAAAGTAAGAGCATCATCGCAGGAACTTTGTCAAAAACCTCTGATCCTTAAGGAGCCTATGGCCATCTGAGGTTTCTATTAATCTGACTACAACAGGTTTGAGAAATAAAAGACTAAAAATTCTTGAGACTTGATCAAGCTTACCTTGTCCGAATTGTGTATTTAACAGTTAGGGAGAAATGGTGAGGGAAGTGATTCCACAATACGGGGTCTCAACGAGAGAAGTACAGAAATAGACCCAAGTATATGTACAGAACTTTAGTATATGAGGGGTGCGGGGAAGGAAGGGCAGCAATGGAAAATTGACTTGCCTTTTGAAGAAGAGCTGCCTCCTACCTTATTCCTCCTGCAACATAGACTCCAGACAAATTTAAAAATTTTCAACATTAAAAAAGACACCATAAAATTAGTAGAAGAAAACACTAATAAATATGTTCTATACAGCCTTGGGTCTTTCTAACTTCCTATTAAAAATTACATAAATTATAAGGTCTGTGCAGACTTTAAACTTCTGTATAGTATAAACACAACAAAACAAAAATCAGTAACAACTCAGAAACAAGGATGAAGAAAAAGCAGAAAAATTTTAACTCATATGACAAAGGTTCAATATTTCTTTTATTTAAAAAACATAAAAATAAAAAATCTAATAACTACATGATATTAACAAGAAATTCACCTCAAAAAATAATAAATGACCAATGGAAATGAAAATCATGTAACTTCAGTGTCACTAGCAATCCAAGAATTGCAAATTAAAAACTAATAAGGAATTTCCCACCAACTAAATTGGCAAAGTTTTAAGAAGAGTTATAAAATCCAGTGCTTATAAAGATATGATACTGAAGGTACATTGACAAGTGGAAAGGGAGAATGCTGCAATTCTTCAGAAGGATTGGCCAATTATATCAAATTATAAAATTGTTAAGTCTGTACATTCTTTGATCCAGAAAGTTCAAATTCACTGCTGGGAATTTGCTCTGAAGAGAATAATATGCAAGTTTGTTTGCTGAAGCATTGTTTATAATAATTTAACAAATGGAAATAACTTACATGGTCACTGATTGGAAAAAACTGATATAAATTGTTGCATGTACATACAATGAAATAAGTAATCAATAAAATTACGGTGTTGGATATAGACCAAATTATTAACTTGAAAACGTAGTCATAATTTCATGTTTAAAACAATCAGTTGAGAAAGCAGCATGCAATGTGACCTCATTTACATAAAATTTCATACACACACATGCACACACACATCCAGATACAGAAAGAAAGATGATATCTGGAAGAAGGTTCAACAAAATGTAAATCATATCTATCTCTGAGCCACGGGATTAGAGGTTATTAACTTCTTAGAACTTTTCTGAATGATTTTAATTTTTTCGCAAATAATAATATACAAAAGGGTATTTGATACACAACTACACATACACACATACATTAGGGACTTTCTGGAATAAAAACTTTGATTGGAAATGATTTCAAAGTAGAGAAAAGAAAAATGTCAGAGAAGTACTAGCAAAGAAGGAAAGAGAGAGCTTGTGGGCAAGGCAGACAACTTCAGGCTACGTTTTTATGTAGATCGTAGGAGCCTATGTAGAAGTGATCACCACATCAGTGGCTGAAACTGGAGATAGAGGATACCAAGAGGATCTAAATGGTGCAGACAACCAGCCTGACACATTCTATCCCTTGCACCACAAATCCATGCATATCCTCCAAAATTACAGTACGGTTTTCCATTTTTACGAACAAGAGGACCTCACTTCTTTCATGAGAGGAAGAAGGAAGCTTAAAACAGTCAGAGTAGCCATCAAGGTACTACTGGCAAATGCAGTATCTGAAAAGACATGATGCAAGAGGCCTCTAAATGTAGTAAGACTAGAACTGTTGATTCCAGTGCCGCAGCTTGTCCCAAGGCTAGAGCTGATATTCATTGTCACCTTCCTCCACTATGTATATTAGATTTCCCTCTGCAGCCCTTCACCTGGTCTGGATTGCATACCTAATAGATGAGCCAGACCTTCAGGCCTGAAGCATATGAGCCATGAGTTGACTTTCTCTTGTTAGGCTGAGTTCGGTGCAACTGCCCATTCACCGTTTTCACTAAGCATGAAAGATTCTGTGACTCCTTTGGGTTCTGGGTATACTCTTTCCTGCCACCCTCGTGTAGCACAAGCCTACCTCTTCACCAAAATCACGAAATTACCCTGCTACTTACAAATGTGCACACCATTGTAATAATATAGTTTGGCTGTGTCCCCACCCAAATCTCATCTTGAATTGTAGTTCCTACAATTCCTATGTGTTGTGGGAGGGACCAGGTGGAAGTAATTTAATTATGGGGGAGGTTACCCCTTTTGCTCTGCACTTCTCCTTGCTGCCACCATGTGAAGAAGGACATGCTTGCTTCCTCTTCTGCCATGATTATAAATTTCCTGAGGCCTCCACAGCCATGCTGAACTGTGAGCCAATTAAACCTCTTTCCTTTATAAATTACCCAGTCTCTGGTATGTCTTTATAAGCAGTGTAAGAATGGACTAGTACAATAATCTACTGCCTAAGGAGGACATCGAAATTTTTTTTACAATTTTCCATAATCCCAGAAAATTATCCTATGCCCTTTTCTATTCAATCCTCATTTCCAGAAGCAATCACTATTCTGTTGTCTATCAATATAGGTTTGTTTTGGCCATTCATTAACTCGATATAAATGGATTAATAGATAACATAATCTGTGCTTATATCATTTTGCTAAGCATATCATCTTTGTGACTTATTTATATGGTTGCATGTATCGGTAGTTCCTTTCATTTTAATAACTGTAGTATCTCATTATATAGATACACAAACGGTTTATCTATTCTACTAAAGAAGGATACTTGAGCTATTCACAGTTTCTAGCAATTACGAATAAAGCTACTACAGACATTTGTGAATCTATATTTTCATGTCTCACACAAAAATCTAGAATTGTGGTGTAGTAAGGTAAATGTTAAATTGTCTAAGTAAATGCCAGCTTTCCAACATGAATGTACATTTTAATGCCCTGATCAGCAATGTATGAGAATTCTAATTTCTCCACACTCTCACTGAAAGTTGCTGTTATTAGTTGTTGTTTGTTTGTTTTCTTTGCTTTGTTTTGTTTCGTTAGCCACTCTAGATATGAAGTGGTATTTCACGACAGTTTTCCTGGTGACTAAGTATGTTGAGTACATTTTTATTCACTTATTGGTCATTTATATATATTTTTTGTGAAGGATCTGTTCAAGTCTTTTGCCCATTTGTTAAACTTGGAGTATTTAACTTTTTAGTCTTAAGGACAAAAGTTCTGTACGTATTTTATTTTTGTTTGTTTGTTTTTGAGACAGGATCTGGCTCTGTCACCCAGGCTGTGCAGTGGTGCCATCACAGCTCACTGCAGCCTCGACGTCCTGGGCTCAAGCTACCCTCCCACCTCAGCCTCCAGAATACCTGAGAATACAGGAATATGCCACCACGCTGGGCTAATTTTTTTTCATTGTTCATAGAAATGGGATCTTTCTATATTGCCCAGGCTGGTCTCAAACTCCTGGACTCAAGCAATCCACCCGCCTCTCAAAGTACAGGCCTAAGCCATGGTACCCGGCCCCTTTATAAATTTTAGATATAATCCAATGAAAGATCTATTACAAAGAATTTTATAATCTCTGGCTAATCTAGTAATGTTCTTGATGGCATCATCTGCTGAACACAGATTTTCATTTTGACATTGTTCAATTGATCTGTTTTTGACTTTTAAGATTACTGTTTTCTGGCCGAGCATGGCGGCTCACTCCTATAATCCTGGCAATCTGGGAGGCTGAGGTGGATGGATCACTTGAGGCCAGGAGTTTGAGACCAGCCTGGCCAACATGCTGAAACTCCATCTCTACTAGAAATATAAAAAATTAGCCGGGCATGGTGGCTCATGCCTGTAATCCCAACTACTCAGGAGGCTGAGACACAAGAATCGCTTGAACTCAGGAGGCGGAGCTTGCAGTGAGCTACGATTGTGCCACTGCACTCCAGCCTGAGCAACAGAATGAGACTCTGTCTCAAAAAAAATTGCTGTTTTCTACTTGTAATTCTTGTCAAGATAGAGGAAAAAAGACTGTGTTTACTCGCTTACCTGAATTAACTTTAAAAATGGAAAACGTGTATGACACACAGTTCTCAAGACCCTGAATATCAGGCAACAAAACCCAGTAATCACTGAGAGACAGGAAACAGAGGAGTTGAGCCTGAGGGCTGTCCCAGGTTACTGCCTTGACAGAGTTCCTCGGGAATACAGATGCAAAACTTTAAAACAATAATTTAGAAAATCCCAGCCTACAATATTTAAAAAGGATAGTAAATCATGACCAAATGAAGTTTATCCAGGAATTTAAGCTTAGTTTATTCTACAAAAAGTAATCAATATAATTCACCATATTAACAAACTTAAAAAGAAAAAACACGATTACCTTAACAGATGCAGAAAAATCATTTAGCAAAATCCAAAATCTATTCTTCGTTAAAACTTTCACTGAACTAGAAATAGAAGGGACTTCCTCAAACTTATAAAAAGACATCTATGAAAAGTTTAAAACTAATATCTTTTTTAATGGCAAAAGACTGTTCTCAATCTCTCCCTTAAACATTGTACCAAGGGTTGTAACCAGCAATCAGTAATTAAAAATTAAAATTAACAATAAACACCACTTACACTGGTATCAGAAAATGTAAAATGCATTAGGATAAATCTGAATCTGATGAAATACATAAAGACCTGTAGAGAGACCTATAAAACATTGCTGAGAGAAATTAAGAAGACATAAATAAATGCAGAATGTTCATTTGTCAGAAGTCTAACCTTTTATTAAGACTTTGTTATTGACACAACAGCTTCTGAAACATTTTTCATGGAGAGTATAGGTGCTTTTATCAATTTTTGGCTTTTAAGGTTACTGACAAGACTATTAGTGTCAATGATCCCGAAATTGATCTATAGATTAAATACAATAGAATCAAGAGCTCAGCTCGCATTTTTGTAGAAATTGACAACCTATTCTAAAACTCATATGGAAATGTAAAGGACCTGGAATAACCAAAACAACTTTGAAAGAGAAGACCAAATATAGTGTACTCACACTACCTGATTTTAAAATTTATTATAAAGCTACAGCAACTGGGGTATTGCAGCACCGATGTAAAAATCAATAAAGACATCAGTGGAACAGAATAGAGAGCCCAGAGAGTCACATACATATTGACTAATGGTTCTCAGCAATTTGTTCAGGTAATTCAGCAGAGAACAAATGATGCTTGAAAAATTACATATCTATAGGCCGAAAAGCCCCAAGACCTTCTACCCATACATTCATCATCTTCAAAAATTAACTGAAATAGTTCACAATCTTAAATGTAAAATCCAAAAGCTTCTATGAGAAAAACACAGAAAAAAAAATCTGTGTGACCCTGAGTTAGGAAAAAAATGTATTGGGTATGACACCAAACATATGATCTATAAAAGAAAAAGAAAGATGACTTTAACTCCGTCAATATTAAAACTTCTGCTCTTCAAAAGATACCATTAGGCTCAGAGCTGGGCCAGGGCAGACCCCTCAGCTGCCCCCTCCAACCTGCACCCAGTCCCACTCAGGGCCCGAAAGGCCACCGTCACCCCCGTGCGAGTCCAGTGTGTCCTGGGGAAGAACACAGCAGAAGCCATGACAAGATGGCAGCTCCAAGGGCAGATGGAGGCCAAGTCACTCTGCTCATCTCTAGAGGCTAAGAGGCTGCCTTTCTAATGTGACCATCCACTCACTCTGGCCCTCACTGTCATGGTGGCTGGCACCACTCTGGGTCTGCTGCCCACACAGACTGTGGGTGTGAGGGAGCAGGACACAGGCTGTCCTCAACGCCTGTCTTGGAAAGAGCAGGGCTGAGTGCAGGAGTATGATTCCCCAGGAGGTGCTCATCCCAGCAGCTTCAGGCTCTCATCCTCACCAGTTTTGCACCTGCTGTGACAAATGGCATGGCCAGGCACACGATGATATCAGAAGAAACCTCTATAGAGGAGAAAGACACCGCAGACAGACTGTGGCCCAGACAGCCACTGCAGAGCAGATGGAGACTGCACCCCTTCAATTTGGCCAAAGCAGCCCCCATAGTCTACATGAAAAAAATTTCCAGAAGTTGTTGTTCCCAAACCAAGCTGAGGATAGGGCTGCTATTTCTTGCGGCCCAATAATGAGATGCAGATGAACTGGGGAAGAAAAGAGTTTTTAATTCTGTAACTGGTTACAGAGAAAAGGCCTGGAAATTATAGCCAGACTAACACAAAATTACAAAGTTTTCCAGAGCTTATATACCTTCTAAGTTACATGTCTACATGTAAGTGTGCATTCATCTAAAGACATAAGTGATTAACTTCTTTCAATCTATAACTAAGGTCTGAGGGTCTGAGTCTTGAAGACCTTCCTTTGGAGCCTCAGTAAATGTGCTTAATTTAAATGGATCCGGGGCTGGGGTGATTACCCTGATCTTGTCTCCTGCTATATCATGAAGGTTTGGGGAGTTTGTTCACACCCCAATAAACTTGTTTGTGGAGGCCTGGGGAGTTTCTTCAGACCACAATAAAACTTGTTTAATCCTAAATGGGTCCTGTTAAGAAGTCCTTCGTGATTTTGTTATGTTTTAAGGCCCAGGAAAGGCCTAGGCAAAACTCTTGGTGGGCTTTTGTTACATTCCAGCCTTTGTATAATGGCATTGGCTTTTAATATTTAACCTAGCCAGTCAGTCAGTACTGAACCAGTTGTTATGGAGGCCTGCATTAGTGGGACCTGGCCTGCACATTTTGTCAATAATGAAGTCTCGAAAACAAACAAAAATCCATAAACACATACACACACAAAACCATCAACACTAAAGATCATTCTTGAGTCTGATTTGCAAACTAAGGTCTGAGTCTGCAGAGGCATTCCAGGAGCAAGACACCACCCTCATATCCAGATCCATATGTCCCATCCATCATGCCAGGGAAAATGCTCCATTCACCATGGCACAAGAGTCGTAGCAGGAGTTTTCTTACTAATCTGCTTCTACCCTTTAATAGAAAATAACTTATCAGTCCTCAACATCTGGTTCTGGTTTCAGAGTTCTCTCTGTATTGGAGGGGTTTTAATGCTACAGGGGCTTTGAACCATTTACTCCTATTCACAGTTCTGAATATGGAGGTCAAGAGGGGAAAGTGACGTGTCCCAAGTCAGAGTCAAAAAGAAAACGAACAGCAACTGAGCCCCTAGTGTATAGTGGGCACTGGTGAGCTACAGGGGCTATGGAGGTGATGAAAACACTGTCCCTTCTTCAAGGAGCTCAATCTAGCAGGGGGGACAGGCTCTTTGTAGGCAGGAACAGTCTTCCCTGCCACAGAAGGAAACTTGCAATCAGGGTAATGAGCCCCACCAGGGACAGTCCACCACGCTGCCCTGAGAGGATTGTGTGTGGACACGGGTCTGTGGCATGGCCTTGCCTTGACCCTCTAGCTGTGCTATAGGGCCAAGTGGGGCCTCGAGTGGCCTGAGGAAGTGTCTGCCAGGAGCTCTATCTACTTGTCCAAGGCCCTGCATAAGTAATGTCATTTCTATTTGCACAGCAAAATCAGACACACAGTTTTCTAGAACACGAGATGTCTCCTCTCCCCCGGTCCAGAAGACGGTCTATGCTGGTTGGTGGGCCCTTGTTTGTGTTAGAGTCAGAACACTCCACAGAGTTCCAAGTGGTCAGCTGTGGCCCACAGGCCACGGGCAAGTGGAGGCAGAGCTGTGGAGCCCTCGGGAGCCACGGAGGGCCTGCTGCCCACCACACAATGCCTGTTCAGCTGACCCTGGCCCCGCTGTGGGCAGCAGTGCTAGTGACATGCAGAATCCTGGCACTACTGCCAGCGACTCTATGTATACCCTGGGTGGTCTGGGCATGCACTGCTCTGGTGGCCTTTATGGTCAGGAGATGACATGCAGTGAGAAGAAGAGAGGAGCCAGCACAAAGGGATTCAGCCCTGTTGCGGGAAGTCAGGGACCCCGAATGGAGGGACTGGCTGAAGCCATGGCAGAAGAACATAAATGGTGAAGATTTCATGGACATTTATTAGTTCCCCAAATTAATACTTTTATAATTTCTTATGCCTGTCTTTTCTGCAGTCTCTGAACATAAATTGTGAAGATTTTATGGACATTTATCACTTCCCCAATCAATACTCTTGTGATTTCCTATGCCTGTCTTTAATCTCTTAATCCTGCCATCTTCATAAGTGGAGGATGTATGTCACCTCAGGACCCTTTGATGATTGTGTTAACTGCACAAATTGTTTGTAGAGCATGTGTGTTTGAACAATATGAAATCTGGGCACCTTAAGAACAGGATAACAATTATTTTCAGGAAATAAGGAAGATAACCTTAAAGTCTGGCTGCCTGGGGACCGAGCAGTACAGAGCCATATTTCTCTTATTACCAAAAACAGGTAAGAGAAATATCGCCGAATTCTTTCCCCAGTAAGTAATATTAATAATTAACAGCCCTGGGAAAAGAATGCATTCCCAGGGCAGGGCCTCTAAAATGGTCGCCTTGGGAGTGTCTGCCTTATGCAGATGTAGATAGGGATGAAACATGCCCTAGTCTCCTGCAGTGCCCCCAGGCTTGCTAGGATTAGGAAATTCCAGCCTGGCGAATTCTAGTCAGACTGGTTCTCTGATCTTGAACCCTGACAATGTGTGCAGTGCACAGCGAGACGTGGAACTTCATTAGTGATTCTAGTTTCACCCTGACCTTCTGCCTTGTGATCTTTTGTCGCCCTTGAAGCATGTGATCTCTGTGACTCACACCCTATTCCTACACTCCCTCTCTTTTGAAAATTGCTAATAAAAAGTTGCTGGTTTTACAGCTCGGGGGGGCATCACGGAACCTGCCGACATGTGACGTCTCCCCTGGACACCAGCTTTAAAATTTTTCTCTTTTGTACTCTTTCCCTTTATTTCTCAGACCAGCTGACACTTAGGGAAAATAGAAAAGGACCCACGTTGAATATCAGGGATGGGCTTCCCCTGATACAGCCCAGAGTGAGGTCCATGAAAAAGGTCAGAGCCAAAATGCAGCCAGCACCCCAGGCCAGTGCTTGCCTCACATCACCCAGGCTGAAGGCCAGTCCTTGATCACCCCAAATGCTCTGCTTGAGAGTTCTCAAGGAAATGAGCAGTTCTTCCCATCAGGACCTAGGTGAACTGAAAAGAGCACAAAAAAGCAGGCCTCCTGAACTTCCTTGAGTGACTGAAGCAAGGCACATCCTGCATCCTTCACTGCATGGTGGAGAAGATATTCAGAGGTGAAGCATGAATGATCTGACTGACCACACTGACTGTCAGCAACCTGCAGAGCTGCCTGACCAAGAAATCTGAAACTGAAGCAGTACTTGCAGACAAAGAAGGGGAAGACAGAAAGGTCAGAGCAGGTCAAGGCAGGAATCAAACATGCCACAAATGTTGGAGTGAGGCAACTGACTTCCCTGGATGGAGTTGGAGACCATTATTCTAAGTGAAATAACTCGGGAATGCAAAACCAAATATTGTATGTTCTCATTTATAGGTGGAAGCTAAGCTATGAGGACACAAAAGGGTAAGAATGATATAATGGACTCTGGGGACTTGGGAGGAAGAGTGGGAAGGGGATGAGGGATAAAAGACTACACATTGGGTACAGTGTATACTGCTTAGGTGATAGGTGCACCAAAGTATTGGAAATCACACCTAAAGAACTTATCCATGTAACCAGACATCACCTGTTCCCCAAAAACTTTTGAAATAAAAATAAAATAAAATAGTTTAATAGTTTCTTTAAAAAGTTAAACATACACCTATCATGAGATCCAACTATTCCACTGTAGGTATTTACCCGAGAAACAGGAAAACATATGTCCTTACAAAAACTGGAACAGAAATGACCATAGCACCTTTGTTTGTAATAGCCAAAATATGGAAACAACCTAAATGTCCATCAACAGGTGAATGGACAAACAAACTGCAATATACCTGCACAATGAAAAACAACTCAATAATAAAAAGCAATAATCTACTGACACACCGTACAACATGAATGAATCTCAAGCAAATATGCTGGGGCAAAACAGCCAGGCATAAAAAGAGTGCATTTGCTCTTTGTGTCCATTTACGTAAAACTTCAGAAAATGCAAACTAATCTCTAGTGACGGAAAGCAGATGATTGATTGCCTTGGTGGGAGAAGAGGAGCAGGAGGTGGAATTTTGAAGACGTGTGAGGAAATTTGGGGCTGATAAATATTCCTGCTTTCTTGATCATAGTGATGGTTTCATAGGTATATATATATATATGCCAAATCTTGTCAAATCATACACTTTAAGTATGTGCAGTTATTATACTAAGCACACCTCAATACGTCCTTAAAAATACAATGGCTTGAAACAACAGTTATTTTATTACCTCTCATGAGTTTTTGGTTCAGGAATTCAGGCAAAGCTCAGCTGCACTATGTTTCTATTCCAGCAGCATTGACAAAGGACAGGCACCCTATTCATTAGCATCTGGGTTTTCTGGAAGCTCCAAGACAGCTCCACTCACATGTTTGGTGACTTTTCAGGGCAGCTAGGAAGCTGGAATCAGTTGGGACTGTTGACCAGAATGACCACATGCAGCCTTTCCAACATGGTGGTATCAGGGTTGTCCAGGTTCTTGCATGGTAATTCAGAGCTCCAGAGGCAGTGTTCCAAGGTGCTCATGCAGAAGACACAAGCCTTCTCATGGCCCAGCTTCAGGAATCTCTAGACATCACTTCCATCATATACTATTAGTCAAGCAAGTCACTAAAGCAAGGCCAGATTCACAGAGGAGGAGAATTAGACTCCACTTCTCAGGGTCTATTTTTTTTCCACTACAATAGCATGGTAGAGTGGAAAGAACAGGAGTTAGACATAAAGATCAACTAATCCTACATCTGCCACTGCTAGCATTATGGCTTCAGATATATCATCCAATCTTATTCAGACTCAGTTTCCTGACATATGAAAAGGGAATAACCAAAAATACTCATAGAACGGTTGTGAGCAGTAAACCCTCAGACACAATCCATTCTTTGCCAAAATAAAACAATCAATACACTGAGATTTCATTGACTAGAGTCGAATGAGTAAAATGAGCACTGACTAACAGTGCTGAACTCAAATCCCAGCTCCTATCATTCTTGCTGGATGACCTAAGCAAGTCACTTCACTTCACTGAGCCCTGAATTGCTCACGTGTAAAATGGAGTAGAAAATGTCTATTGTTTAGGGTCCGTGAGAATTAGAGATAATACCACAGTGGAGTGCCATGATGCAAAAAGCAGTTTTTAAAGTCAAGTGATCAAAGCACTTACTGAGCTCAGGAAAGTTAATTCCCTCTCCCTGTTCCTTCTCTTCATCAGCCTTCCATCTTGGACTCATGGGTGATTCCAGCGCTCTGCAGAGGTAAGCAAGAGTAGTGATAAGTTTTGGGGAAGCAAGGGAGAGTTGGACACTGTCAGAGAGAGAAGTTTAGAGGCCCAGGCATGAGAGCAAAGCATCAAGGGTGAATGCTATTGAGCTCATGATTTGGCATTAGGAGTCAAAGTATAAATGCAGATCTTTTTCTTTTGCTGTAAGTGATTCTGTGTTGTTTGCACTCAGGGCAATTAAAGTTCAATACCTATGCATCCTTTCTGTCCTTGCTAGTACATTTCGTACTTTACCATTGTCAGTGTTTGATAGTGTTATTCTTTTTGTCAAGCATAAAGCTACTAGAACAATGTTGGAACCCATAGTTGCTCAATATTAGGTTCCCCTAGCACTGCCCAAGGAACTAGGTGCACGGTAGGACGTGAGGGTAAGAGATGTAACAGGGAGGAAAATTGATGTGTATTTATTGCCTATGTGTCAGACACTGTAGCAAGTATTATCCATTGATTTACTCTTCCAAATCTTCATTGATTTACAGCTTCCAGAGCTGATAAAATTACTAACAGGTAATTTTACTATGTGCCACATACTGCTGTAAGTGCCTTAACTTGTTTAGAGTAAATATCTTAATTTGGGTTCTCCTCAAATCAGCCCCTGAGACAAGGATTTTGCATGCAGGAAGTTGATGTAGGGAAGTGAGTATGGACTAATGAATGAGGGTGCAACGTGAGTGAGATACTAAGGGGAGAAAGCACGATAATGGCAATGTCACTAGTGTGGGCAAATGGGCCCAATCCTACTGGGGACTCTCAGAGGAACCTGGTAAGATGCTTTTCAGAACTCTTCCACTAGAAAGTGGGGAAGCTAGAATATTTACCCAGGACTCCCATCCCCATTGTTTCAGGGTTGCCCCCAGGGACACCAACGCCAGCATCCAGGCTATGCCTGTGCAGTGAAGCCAGCTTCCTGGTGCTAGGAAAAAGCCCTCAGACTTCTAGAGAAGACAATTTAGGTGTGTGGGATGGGAAGCTGTCAACACCAGCAGCTCACCTGCAAGTAAATTTAGGTAGGCCAGACCCATCCAGGTCTGAACATCAATGCTGCTACACATTATCCCCTTCATTTGACCAGCGAACAGAGGCATAGAGAGTCGAAGTAACTTGCTCAAGAACCCATAGCTTAAAAAGTGGCAGAGCTGGGATTTCCACTCAACATCCTTACTCCACATTTTAACTATTTTACCTCTTAGATAAGGATGATCAAATCAAACACGTTAAGTAACAGATCCAAGGTCACACAGCTATTAATGCAGTTCATACATGACAAACTTGTGTTTGAAACCATGATCAACAGAGCCAAATGCCTGAACTCTGCCAGGTAACCTGCTATCTCCCAAGCATACAGCTCTAAAGATTAACTTTATCACATCCAGTAGCTCCCTTTACTCGGAAGCAGCTTTGTCTTAAAGCCCATTGGCTCTAGCAAAATTCCCATTTGCAATGGACAATGCCCCATACTTACTTGTACAGCCTAGGCACTTTCTCTGTGCTTCTTTATGGTCTGAGAGCTCTAATAGCTGAAACACAATACCATCTACTTACGGTAAACACATAACCCCTCTTTACTATTGACAATCTCTGCTGTTGGCTTTCTCTCTGAGTGGCTACCTTAATAAACAAGCAATTACTGGGAAATGAGAGGATAAACAATGTATTTCTTTGGAAGACTAATAAATCTTTGGCTCCACTTTCTCAACTTTTTATTCTACTTTATTACTCCCATTGGCTAAGTCCATATCTTACCATTCAAGAGAACCAGTTGATCAATTAGAGAATCGGTGGCCCTGTTTTGACATTCTGCATTAAACAGAAACTAATTGCCTGATTCCAGATGCTTTTTAAAACACATCTCAGCAATCAATAGGTCTGTGACTATGTTTGGAATAGAAGAGCATCTTCGGGTGGGTCAGATGAAGCCCTCCATGTCCCAGGCATGGTAGCCCAGGTTCCTCCTGCCTTATCCTGGGGAGGTTCTGCTTCTTCATTAGTGCTTTCTTTCCAAGGTTTGCTTGGTGGCCATGCACCCAATTAATGCCTCTCACCTGACACCCTAATGCCTTATGGATCACAGGAGTCTAAGGAGCCTCCCAGGTTTGTGCAGTCAGTAAGAAGGAGACGGAAGAGCAATGAGACATCTGGGGCACTTTGCACTTGAGCAAAGGCTGAAAACAGAATAATGTAAGCGGAGCCGGGGGGTTTCTCCACCCAAGAGAAAGCAGAAATCAATAACTGATGATGCTTTCACGAAGCATGATGAAGCGTTGTCCAGAAATGCTTTGAGCAGGCCTCGGGAGCACACACAGAAGGCCTATTGCCTTCTGCAGCTCTCACCCTGGAGTCACCCTGCTTTAATGGAATTCTCATTTTCTAAGGATGCTAATGTCTGGAATATCCTAGTGGCTTTTTCCTTTCCTGAAACTCCATAGGGGATATCCACCAGAGACAGGGAGGCTGCATGAATGCAAAGGTTCTGTTTTCCTTCTTCCCAGTGTCCTGCATAAATCCATGGAAAGTGCTTGGGTCTGCTGGGGTTTATTCTGCCTGCCACCCAGACCAATGCTATCTCCCCAGCAAAGTGTGTCCTGCGCCCTGTGTGCCCACGTGCTCAGGAATCAACTCGAAGGGTGAATAAATGAGTTTGTCTTTGAAACTCAAAGCAAAGAATGGGACCATCTTGCCTTGCTTAAACTACCTTAAAAAGAAGAAGAGACAAGATTTCTCTCCAAGGAGTCATAGCTGTGGTTCCACAGAGTCTGAGTGGGACTGGCCAAATGTTTCAATGACTAAACACTCCCATCTTTTAAAACCCAAATGCTTATTTCCATGCACGTGCTCTGAGTAATAAAGTCTAAAAGACAAATTGAAATAAAAACATATCTGTAAACAGTTTATCATGGTAAATTGAAGGCTTTTCAACTCTTTCCATAAAAGAGCCATTCCCTATGGAAAAGCAGGCAGGGCAGTCACTTAATGACATCTTGCAGTCTGACGCCTCTTTGTACCATGGTTTATTTGGGGAGGTCCATAGAAGCCACATTCTATTACAAAGAAGGAAAATCTCTCTGTCCTCCAGAGAAACAACTTGTTTCCTTTGGTCTCAGCAGGTCTTCCTTCCCAGGCTCCTCTAAGCAGACATAAGAATTCCATTAGCTACCATTTATTGTCAAGAAGCACCAGGGAGGTTTTCTAAACATGATTGCATGTAATCATCCCAACAACTCTCTGAAGCAGGTATTATCAACTGCAATCAAAAGACAAACAGAATTTCTAACCCAAGTTGGTATGACTCCAAACGCCATGGTGCGACCATCCTGCTGTTTTGCAGTCACCACTAGGGTGTCCAAGACAAGAGCCCATGCTAAGATGCAAAAAAAGACACTGCACCATTTGCTACCCTGTGCCCCAAACCATTCCTCCTGAGACAGTGCCTGCCACCAGACAGCAAGCGGGAGTTCCATCTCTTGAAACCAATTATTGGAGGATGTGCTCACATTGACCACAGATGAATTCCTCAGAGGTCTCGCCATCTGGAGACCGGTCTGGCTGCGTGGTTCACACGTTTCCTTCCTAACTCCCTTCTCCAGAGCAGATGCTCGGTGCTTCTTGGCAGGCTGGTGACTCTGGGTCCTCCCTTCAGGGATCAGAGGTCCTGTTAATAATGAGAAAAATTAGCTCCCAGTCCTCCCCAGCTTTCTTCAAAACTTGGGGACATGTTTGTTTAATAAACACTCTGCAAAATAAAAATTCTGTTTGTTTTGTGAAGCATAACAACAGTTCCACTGGAAAATGTCCTCTCTTTAATATGTATCGAAGAGACATGAGACAAGGCATACCCTAGCCCAAGCTTATCAAAATGAAGAAGGTCAGAATTAATCACTCTTTTGTTAATTCAGAAATGTTTTTTGATTTCAAGCCCATAGATTTGAAAATAAAAAAGTGAAACAAGCAGCAAGTATTTATTGGGGCCTAACATTGAGTCGCCACAGTTCTAGCCATTCTGAGTTCTAAACAAGGTTAACAAAGTTAAAATGAAAACAAACAACACAAAATAGTATTTAATTAAGTGTACAAAATTTAATTTAGTGTACAAAATAGTATTTAACTGTGCGATGCTGCTATAAATGCATAGACTAAGGCCAATGAGGACAGCAAAGTTCAGGGACCTCCAAAGACAAACATGATTTGTCTGGCACACTGGCCAGAGAACACCAAGAAATTCTGTACTCAAATATCAGCACCCTTCATCCCCATTCTTGATACATAGAATATACCCAAAATATCAATAATGCAAATACTGTCATGTAAATGCTATTAATACAGAGGGCAGTTCCTGTCATGATTATCTTGAAAACTGTCTTTTACTTAATATACTTTAAAAGGGAGAATAAAGAGTCAGTAATAGGAATTCAAACTGAACTATTCTTGACAATATCAGAAGTGATGAATGTCATGTTGTAAAAAGTTTGTACAGAATTATCTAGAAAGCTCTAGACAACGTGGTTGACAATATGCCACAGTACACGTATTCACTCTTGTTTCCAGAGCTGGAATTCACACGTGGAAGGGACCTGATTTGCATGCAGTGTTATGACCAACACTCACTTATTAGATACGGAGGAATTAGAGAGAGAAAAATCAAATATTTTATTTAAACTTCCTACAAGGAGGAACTAGAACACTTCAGGAGCCTGGAGTGTTACTTTTTAATTAAGCTTGATAATAAATATAGAGACCTAGAGTAACGTCTAAAGGGAAATGTGATCTTTCATTTGAAAGGAACTTTGAAAGAAATCAGCTTTACAGAGGGAGGAACAGAAATAGAAACTTGAGGCAGGGCGCGGTTGCTCACGCCTGTAATCCCAGCACTTTGGGAGGCCGAGGTGGGTGGATCACGAGGTCAGGAGATTGAGACCATCCTGGCTAACACGGTGAAACCCCGTCTCTACTAAAAATACAAAAAAAATTAGCTGGGTATGGTGGTGGGCGCCTGTAGTCCCAGCTACTTGGGAGGCTGAGGCAGGAGAAAGGCATGAACCCCGGAGGTGGAGCTTGCAGTGAGCCGAGATTGCGCCACTGCACTCCAGCCTGAGCAACAGAGCAAGGATCCATCTCAAAAAAAAAGAAAAAGAAGAAAGAAAAGAAAAGAAATAGAAACCTGAAGATCACCTATGCATCACTAAACTGAAGAACTAATCCTAGGGGCTGAATTCATTTTTCCCTTTCAGATAAAGACTGGAGTTCCTCTAGGTTGAAAACACAAAGATAAAAAGGGTTTTCGTGCTAAAGCAATGGCAAGAAAAAATATAGCATTTGTTAACTCTCCTGCCTCACTTGTAAATCCTAAATTTAACCTAAATCCCTTATTCCATTGTTTCAGCCCTCTTTCTCAACCTTAGTTTATGCATGCAACCAATATTTGCTGAGTAGTTACTATGTGCTAAGCAACAGACCAGGAGCTAGGGATGCAGCAGTGGACACGGCAATGGTGGCCAGGGCTCATGTTGTGGCCTGGGTCAGTGATCCAAAGGAAACTCAGGTTCTGGTGGCATCACAAGCTGGACTAACAGTGCCTGTTTGCTCACTCACAATCATCTGTGGAAAGAGCAGCCGAGGTTCTAGCTTGAGTCTCAGTGTTGACCCACAAATTTCAGGCGTGTCTGCTATTTCTGATGAGGCTCTGGGTGGGCCTCTCAGGAACCTATTCACAGAAAGGATTGAAGAGCTGCTAGGAAAGAATTCATTCTAAAGGAAAAGACAGTCAGGTAGATAAGTATGGCAAGAATTAATTCTCCTTCATAAGCTCATGTTCGCAGGAAAAGTCATATTATTAAATCAAAAGTAAAATTTTATCAGTCTGACTCAGGACCTCTATCTTGCAGGGCTGGTGAGAAAATCCACTAAATTATAATGTGGCTCTGGCCGCCCCAGGGTCATGTGGAAGTCCTTAGGGTTTTTGAAGAGAACAGAAAATTCAGAGAGTTTATTCCATCTATTATTGCTTATCCCAAAAACATAATGGCTTAAAACAACCCTTTTCTTTTGCTCATGGTTTTGTGATTCAGGAATGTGGGGATGACTGGCTTGGATGGTTCTTGCTTCAGTCTCTCATGTGGTTGCAGCCAGATGTTGACTTCCGCTTCAGGCAGCCAAACACTCCACTGGGCGGGATGCCCAAGATGCATCAGCACATGGCGGGCTGATGAGGCTAGATGCTTGCTGGGAGCTCAGCTGGGGCTCTCAACCCTGAACAACTACATGTGTCTTTTCCAGGACGGCAGTCTCAGGATGATTGGACTTCCTACCTGTGGCTTCCCACTGATTGTGCGTCTTAAGAGAACCAGGCAGAAGCTGCACAGCCCTAACCCTGAATGTCATGCGGCATCTCACGCAGCATTTTGTTGGTTTCAAGAGTTATACAGCCAACCAGGATTCAAGGGCAGGGAAAATAGACCTCATATTTTGATAGGAGAGGCAAGGTTGCATTGCAAAACAGCTTTCAAGATAGGAGATACCATGGCCATCTTTGGAATCTGCCCCTGAGGATCACATGGTCTTGCAACACAGTAGTTATTTTTTAGGGTTCACCCTCAAAGATGAAGAGGCAGGTAATTTTATGCTTCTGAGTTAAGCATAGGTGTGGGAATTGCTGTCCAGGCAGAAGTTCTGGTGGGAAGAACATAAAAACCCTTAGGTACACCAGGTATGTCTCCTTTCTGAGAGTCTCCAACCCCGCTGAGGGCATTGCCAAGGAAAATAATCTCCCTGGGGCCCATAGGTATCTACTGCCCTTCTGACTTAAGAAATATTTCTCCCTTGCCTCACTACACAGCATAGTCTCTTCCATGAATTGAAATTTTTGAAAATGAAAACCAGGCAGAAAATTTTTCTGGGAAAACTTATCTTTCTGCTCTGCAACCTCCAAGATCTGGGAATATCAAGGTCTGGCTTCTTGAGATGGAGAAGGGGAGAAATAGCAAAAAGAGCATTGTCAGAGGGCATAGGGATGCAAAGAACAAGATGGTGTCTGTCACTGAGTGGTCCTATGGGATGGCCCCCATGGGTTCAAATTTTATCCCAGACCAAAAAGGAAAGATGAAGTTATTTGACTTTGTGCGGTGTTCCTTAAACATGTCAGAAGAATATAGGAGACCACAACATGTTTTATTCCTCAGATGATAAGGTATAAAAAAGAAGGAGGAGCCTCTCCACCCTGCCTGAAAAAGTGTGGCTTCCACATGTCATGTCCCAGAGACCTCAAAATCACACGGATATCTCAAGGGCTCCCAGGAGGAGAGAGCAGCTATCACCCAGCTCAGTGAGGAGGTGCTGCTGGCATCTAGTGAGTAGAGGCTAGGGATGCTGCTAAGCATCCTATAGTGCTCAGATCAGCCCCATAACAAGAAAGAAAGTTTTAACTCAAAATGTAAACAACGACGAGGTGGGGAACTTACCATAAATCAATCCAGAAACATTTGGGGGCCAACTTTCCTAAAGTGCCAGAGGTGAATGTCTGTGCTAGGGAAGGCTCTTCATAGTTTCCTAGAACAGACCTGGGATACCCTGGGATGTGTTTCAGTTCGATTCTCTGTCGTCTTGGGACTCCACTGTGTGCAATGAGTCTTGAACCTTTGAGAATTCTTTCTTAAGTCAACTCCAGCCAAACCATCCTCTCTCCTCTCTGCCCCTTTCCCTACTCACTAAGGCTGGATTTTCTTCATCGCCCTCCCTCCTGAAATCCCAGTGTCAGGTGGCACCTCTTGCTTGTCTAAGTTATTTGCTACCCAGTGTATACATGGTGCAAAACTTTGTCAGATGTTGCTAGAAAAAAAACAGGTGAAATGTGTCAGTGAGCAGTCACTGCCTAATTTGCCTTCTCTCTATTGTTCTTCCTGCCTTGACCAGGGAGCCCCTTGTTGGTCCCCTGTGTTCTCTATGGGACTTGGGCCCACCTGTTCCTCCAAGTCAATCTGTCTCCATATGATACTCTTTACGACACAGTTCTGTTTTACTTTAGTACCAAACAACTTTAACACAAGGCAGATTGGTCCAAATGTTATAATGTAATAAGGTAACACTCAAAGGGCAATGTGAGAATTGGTGGGAAGAGATGAATGTCAACTGGGGTGCCTTTAGCCTGCTAGGAAATGAGAAATAAACAACTGACTCAAAGAGTTGCATTGGCTATTTCATATGATAACAATTTGTTTTAGTAAATTATCTTTCTTAGAACACAAAATGGTCCCCTAATGGCTTGAAAGATTTGAAACACTTCCAAAGCATTAACATTTTTCTGTACTCAGTCACTGGGAGGTCTGGACTTCAGACCTTATCTTGGTCAACAGCCAGAGTGTACCAACTTAGAATGACTTAGATTTGCAAACTCTGTAGTTACCCAAACAGGTTGGCCTCAGAGGTCAAGATATGGGTTCTGTCAATATCGTAAATTCAGATCCCTCTTGCGTGTACATATAGCAAACTTATTTTCCCACACATGCTTTCTCGTTATATGTTTTTTGGCTTCTTTTGTGTTTGGTGTGCATTTTCAGTTCTATCATGGTAATGCCATCACCTTCTCTTAGAGATGGCCACTGGGAATTGTATATGGTGCCCACTTAAAAGAAATGATGTAACAAAGAGCCATATCCTTGATGTCTGTGTGTCAGGGTGGTGAGGTCATACTTCTAAATGTTAATTTGTTTTTCTACCTCATTTTATACCCCTCAAGTTTTTTTCAATTGTACACTAAGAAATTCACTCATCCCTGTAACTAAACAGAGGTGAGTCACCCATTGGGAAGACATAAATAATGGTCAAGGATAATATGAGAGACAGCAAGAGTCCAGAGCTGGTGTTTCACTCACAGAGTCTATAAAGACATCAAAGGCTAAAAAAGGAGAGAGAAAAAGTGGGCAGAGCCCCAGTAACAGGGAAAATGGAAATGATGAAACTTGGATTCTTAAGGAAAATGCTTTTCCAGAGCAGAGTAAGGAGCCATGTGGAAACATATTCAGCCCTAGCTGTCCATCCAGGGCCAGGCCCCTATCCCCACTGAGGGTCCAGTGGGCATGAGGCCTGTCTGGGCTTTAAGAAACCCTGCCCAGGGAGCTCCCTCCTCCATCGGAGTAGGGCAACTATGGGAATGAAGATCATGGCGGTGATGCTGACATGCAGGGAAGACTGCACCTAGTTGGCATGATCAGGAAGCAATTTGAAGATCCCCACTGAGCTGAGACCAAGAGAAAACACACTTTCTTTCAACATTAGCAAACCGTGAACAAGGAGACTTGCCTAACTCCAGCTCTTTGGGGAAAGCCATTGCTTATTATTACCTTCTCCTCTTTTCTCCCCTCCCTTTTCCCTTCTCCCCTCTCTTTTCCTCTCTCCACCCCACGCTCTGGACACACGTTCGAACTCACACAAATTTCTGAGAACAAATAACCTTCAATTATTCTTAAGTCAGTTTTCTTCAGTCCCATTTAACATCTCAAATCCACCTATCTTGAAGGGGATCAGGATTAAATATCAATATATGTACTTAATACATATTCATTAAATTGTCAGTAAAAGATTATGAGTTTCTTTTATAAATGATTCGTTTCTCTAGCTTGTAATTTTATAAAAATCATCAACAGATAAAGTGAGCATGGAAGACATGGATTGTATTCCGATTTCCTTTGCCAGTTGTTGGTGCCATGTAACACTTCCAAAGGGAATTTATACCCCAGTCACACTTAACATATCACAGAATGATAAGGAATAATTGCTTAAAAGGATTAAAAGCTATCTATGATACATCAGAGGAGCAGAGGATCAGATTTAAAGCTCACAAGGTTGTCTAACTGTTTATGGCCCAGCAGCCTTAGCTCTGTCTCCATTTGATTTTATGATAGCATGGCCATTTACCAAACTTCTCCAGTTCTCACTGTCCTCATCTTTAAAGTGAAGAGGTTAAACAACACAAGGCAGTGCATCTTTCTGTCAGTTTTTCATTATCTGCAAGGATATTATTATGTTCTCCATTATCTTTTATTCCTTAGTAATTATGCATGGAATTTTCCCTAATTATTGTTCTACTGCTCATTCTGACGTGAATTTCATTTTCCTAAACCTTGAGGAGAAGTCTGGGTTTCGGCAGCTTGTCTAACTTCACAGAGTTCCCTCTTCGGCTATTCCCATGAGAAGTTAAGACATATGGTGTTCGGTGTCTCACATGCCCTCCCTTTGTTTCCTCCTCACTTGTGTCTGGGCCCTTTCTTTTCTTCATCTGTCTTAACCCTGTCTTGCTAACCTCACTCCCATGCAGCAGGCCCTCCCTAGTGTGGGCCCTGGCATGGAGGGAAGCCATGCTGCTCTGCTTTGAGAGTTCACAGGAGTTGGGCCTTCAGACTTTGCTGCCGTACCTCTCACATAACTGCGATAGGAGTGGGAAAAGCGCTCTCAGCTTCAGACACTGCTCTCACTTGCTTTGCTCCCCGGTGCATCCCTGTTTGGCCATGTGGGGGTTCTCCTATTCTCAGATCTATCACATACATCAATGTCCCTCTCAATTCTCCCATGCAGAAGCCAATAGCTCATAGCTCTTGTGGCTGTTGGTGGTTTACCCTCACCCACTTGTATTTTGAAATTCCTGGGGATATTTTATTTCCTAATTTTGTTAATGTTCTGCATGGGTTTGGGTTTTGCCGTCTAGTTGCCCTACCTCTTGTTGCAGGCAGTTTGAGAAGTTCCAAAAACTATATTATTACCACCAACAACATTTTTCCAGAGCTGTATGTGTTTTCCTAGAGTGTGTATTTTAATTTACAGTTTTCGGTCACAGATGTTTTCACACGTTTGCATGTTCTGATGTTCGCATGTGTTCACATCAGTTGTTCCTTGATACCCTAAAAACACAAACAAGTAAAATGAAAAAGCGAGGCAGCTAGTGACATTTTCAAGACAAATGAGTTCTGATTTTCACAGCCCAGTCTTTGTTGTAGAATTACGCTATTCCTTAAATAAGCTAATGTAACCAAAGTTACATTCGCCTACTACTTTCACCATTCACCTTCCTTTAACACAGTGTAAGAAAGGAGAGGCAAGAGATTCATGTGACTCTCTCTTGATCTATTCACTTGGCAATTGGTCTTCATTGTCATTCTCTCTCTCTCTCTCTTTTATTTTATTTTATTTTTCCCAGATGGAGTCTTGCTCTGGAGTGCAGTGGTGCGATCTCAGCTCACTGCAACCTCTGCCTCCCGGGTTCAAGCGATTCTCCTGAGTAGTTGGCATTACAGGAGCACGCCACCACGCCTGGCTAATTTTTGTATTTTTAGTAGAAATGAGGTTTCACCATGTTGGCCAGTCTAATCTCGAACTCCTGACCTCATGATCCACCCACTTTGGCCTCCCAAAGGGTTTGACTCACACCCAGCCAGTCCTCATTGTCTCTTATCATGCTTCCTCCAACTTCATGGCTGATCAGTTCCCAGGACACCTTCCTTTGCACAGATTCCCCCAAAGGGGTTGATGAGGGGTAAGACACACCCACCTTCACTGTCCAGTCCTCTTGTCCTCACCACGTCACACACAAAACCTTACTGAAGATTTAAACTAATAAGGGAACTACAAAACAAAAGGGACAAACATCTATATTTTTCTATATCCTAATTAAGGCTTCTCTATTGATCCAAAAGAAAACAGCAACTAAGAAGTTAAAACTTCACAAAGAGAGATTTCGTGGATGCTCCTAGTTCCTAACTTTGCTGTTATGTACCTTTTTTGCAAAAGCGCTTTTGTCTAATTCTCATCCCCATGTGAATTTCTGCCACCTTTCTAGAAAATCCCATGCTCTGCTCACAGAGATTAGTCTCTTCAGTGTCTTTATGGTGCTGCATTTCTCAGTGTGCAAACAGTTATGCTAGCAAAGCTCTTTGGGTTCCAGCAGAACAGAGATCAAGTCTGCATTTGGTCTTTGGGGGAGGAGAGGTTCCCAAGTCCCATTCTTTGAGGTCTCTCCACCAGAATAAGCTGTGACTTTGCTGCTTTATTCTTTTCATTGCCCAAGAAGTAACTCTTAAGTCAATCAAACAGACCAAAACACACACACACACACGCACACACACACACACAAACACACACACACACACGCCACTTCCAAGGACAAATACTAATTCTAAGAGACAGTCAAATTTAAAAACAACAGAAAGAACAGGAGCATTGTCATCCCACACCGTGATTTGCAAGGCCACCTGTATCACAGTGGAGTTTCCCCTTTGCTTTGCTACACCAAGGAATTTATCTTAATTCCTTGGCCCTCCACCGTCACCACTCCACACACAATTCCAGACCTGCTAGTGCAGGAGACAGCCGTCACAGAATGAGATACCTCATAATGGCCATTTCCTTAGCTGATTAAAGATACTGTCAAAATCTTTTAGTAACACCTTTGAAGAATCTAATCATGTTCTTAGGCAGAAACCATCTTCCTCCCCAGTCCGTGAGAGAAGAGTAGAAGTCATTTTCACTCTTCCTGTTACATTCAGCTATACCTTGGCAGATCACACTACATTCTCATGAATGGAGACACCTTGCCTGCCCAAGGTAAATACAACATGAGAAGAATTCTCACTCCTGTGTTGGAGAAACACCTCCATAGCCCAAGCTTCCCTCTGCCATCTGTATGCCTGAGTTCAAAGGATCTTTGTGAGGGCATCAACCTCAGGAACAAACGTTTCAGTCCTGCTACCTGCTGGACTCAGCTTTGTCCTCATACTCTCACAAAATTAACTTGGAAGCCTGGCCTTCTTCCTCACACCACCAGATGCCAAGTGTCTCCTTTATTCCACTCATACATCTTCATGCAATAAGTTACAGAGATGACACTATATTTCACTGCAAGACCCACAGAACTCTTTTCAATGGTTTTCCTTCATGCAAGAAGAAGGTAGCAGCAGGTGCAATGTCTAGTTATGCCCAAAAAGTATAGTTTTCTTTGTATGAAAATTTGTTACACAGGCTGTATGAAAAATTGGGGAAAAATTGGTCTTTGGTGTCAAAGGATCTGACTTTAAATCCCAGCTATGCCAATTCCACATTCTATAACCTCAGACTTAAGCTCACTGAAGCTCATCATAGAACTTAATCACTAATGTCTCAAATTATTGAGAATTAGCCTATATTACTATTTCTATAAAATAGCATATTATATAGAAATATGGGTGTAAATGTCAGAATAAATAGAAGAAAACTGGCTCCTTTAGGAAGAAAAATAGCATGATGTAAGACAGAGGACAGGTTTTACTGTCTTTTAAACTATGTGCATACATCACATTAACTAAATTAACTGTAAGCAAAATATCCATACACTAGTTTCCATTTACATTCAAGTTTCTTTAGTATCTGATGCAAAGTCACAAAAAATCTTAATAGTTCAGGAGTCCCTAAATGTTTCTTTGTACAAAACACTTTGCAGTTAGGCAAACATGCAGAAACATAAGCCATGACATAAAAAGATTGCCTGTGACTTTCCTGCCCTAATATAATTTTCTAAGTGTTAATCAAATATTACTCACACCCTTCTCCAAATTCTACCTTTCATTCTTTCTGGGCCATTAGACAAGTTGCTGGGCTTCTATGAGCCTTAGTTTCTTTATCTATAGAATTAGACCATTTAAAAAGGTTTCTTTTAAAGTCTGACATTATTTCCATCTCAGTAATTGACTGTGAAAATGGTGACTGAACGATTCCTGAAGCCCCTTTCAAGTGAAAAATGCTGGGAGCTGAGTACAAGGCGCAGCTCAGAATCCAGTTTTGTGTTTGCATCTCTTTGCAACACCTATTCTGTACACAGCTATCACACATGGGTAATTCCTTGACCTTCCCTTCCCATCTCTGAGATCCTTGTGACCCAGAAATAGTCTTCATGCAAGACCTGGTGCAATCCACTCCCAGATCTCAAGAAAAGACCCTAAGGAGAGACACAACACAGCCCTGTGGGATCTGCAGGTGACTCGGACAACATCAACTGAGCCACTAACACAGAACAAGCAGTGGACGGAAAGGAGCAGCCTGAGGTTGGATGTTTTAGAATTTTTTAAGAAAAAACAAGAACAACATCTGAGGTTCATTTGATACTGATGTTTCTTTATTGATATCATATTGGGGAATTTGAAAACCTTCAGTATTTATATCTTCAGAAAATACTGAAATTCACTATTTTAAATAGTTCAAAGGAAAAGGAGCTTAGTTTTATTTTACATCGAATTACGCAGTTTCAAATGTTAGTTATTCTGAATTCAAAAATTACTCCACAGACAAGATTTATGAAGGGTAAGGTTTGTTTTAGGGTAGGCTCAAATAGTTTAAAACAATCATGATGCTATTGTATTTTCTAAATAAAGTATGTTTCTGTTTAAAATCTTGTAAACTGTGTTTTTCAACCAGGTTTCCTTAGGAGACAACTATTTTGTTGCTATAGTAAATCTCATCCTCAAGTAATTCTTCCTTTTTCAGGTTTGCTCAGAGCTCCCAGCTATGCAGCAATAAAACCATCCACATAGAGATAGAATAGACCTATCTGGTCATCCAAGGCTTCTCTTTCTCTCACCCGGGGTTGCTCCAGGATTCTTCTCTAAGGCCTCTTCTCCAGTGATTTGTACAACTTTGCAATAGCAAGAAATGGTGCACCTTGGCTTCTTTCAACAGAAGATGCGGCAACTTTTCATCATTGCAATGAAGTTTAATTTTGCCCCCAAAATTCCATTTTCTCATCAGGCTCAACTGTACCCTAGGGAGTCTCTCACACAGTCTGGCTTTGCTTGGCAATGACATCTTTAGTTCTTTTAAATGGCTTTCATTGGTGTGTTTTTAAGGCATTTAGCTTCAGCATTTTCACTATGGTGAAAGAGGTCCATCCCAAATTCCTCCACATTTCCACAGCTTCCTGGCATTTCTTCTTTATTGAACCAAATTAATACAGAAGAAAAAAAGAATGTTTCCCTCCCAATGCCTCAGTCAGTACTGCCAAATACAGGCACACAGCTCTTTCCTTGGGACATCATCAGATTTTCCTCTTGGGATCCTCAAGTTCTTTAATATTTCTAGTCTTTCTTTCCCAACTTAGGAAACACTAGTCATTCACTCAACAAATATTCCTTGACTGGAAAATATGTTTGGGAGGCTGGAGATAAAAAGACAAAGTACCTGCCCTCAGGAGGCTAGCAGTCTAGGGAGAGACAATGGCACGCAAAAAGTTATATGACATCATGGCTGGGTGCGGTGGCTCACGCCTGTAATCCCAGTACTTTGGGAGGCCAAGGCGGGTGGATCACTTGAGGTTAGGAGTTCAAGACCAGTCTGGTCAACATGGCAAAACCCTGTCTCTACTAAAAATACCAAAAAAAATTAGCCGGCATAGTGGCCCACACCTGTAGTCCCAGCTACTTGGGAGGCTGAGGCAGGAGAATCACTTGAACCTGGGAGGTGAAGGTAGAAGTGAGCCGAGATCACACCATGGTACTCCAGCCTGGTGGCAGAGGAAGACTCCATCTCAAAAAATAAAAAATAAAAAAAATAAAAGAGTTATATGATGTCAGATGGACAGCAGGATAAAGCACAGAAAGGAACCTGGGGTGGCAGAGGGGCCAATCTAGAGAGGGGCCCAGGGGAGTTCCCTGTGAGGAGGTGAAGTCTGAACAAAGACCTGAGTGGAACAAAAACATCAAGGTGAGAAACATGAGGAAAATATAATAGGGAACTTAGCAGACATGGGTTCCTTTATAGCTGGGCTGCAATCTTCCTTTTGGGTCAAGAGAAACTTCCTAAAATCCTTCATTTTGTTGTCCAGGTGCTCACTTCAGCAGAGTAGCATTTCCACCCCTCTCAAATGCAACAAAGCCTTCCTTTCTCAAGTGAGCATTGTGTGCCTGTCATTACAGAAGAGTGATGATTTCATAAGTGTGAGGCACATACAACCTTGTCCATCAGACTGAGAATCAAAGCATAGTCATTCTGGAAGGGAATCCTAGAAGTGGTTGCTGGGAGCAGCATCTCAGTTATCCATCATAACCTAAACCTTAGTGGAGTACAACAGTTTAATCGTTCTCACAATTCTGTGGGCTGAGGGGCTTGGCAGGGCAGTCCTGCTGCACTCACCCGGGGGCTCTTGTTGGCTGTTCTCACACGATGGATGGGTCTGGTGTCCTTGGAGCCTTGACGGGGCTGGAATGTCCAAGGTGGCACCTTCACTCACATGTCCAGAACCTCTGCACTCCTCTCTGAGGCCTCACTCTCCATGTGGCTCCTCATCCTCCAGGGCCCCTGCTTGTGGCCTCCCTCTCCAGCAGGACAGTCACAGTTCTGGGTCTAACTGCTTCCAAAAACAAAACACAGGGGCTGTAACCCTTCCTGAGGCACAGGTAGCATCAATTCCCAACATTCCACTGGAAAATCTGAGTCACGGGGGCAGCCCGCATCACGATGGGGGATGTGCACGATGGTGTTAAAATTAGAGGCAGATTTCCTTGTTGGGGGCCCTCTTTGAAGACAAGCCACCACCTACAGAGATCTTCTGTGAGCTGCCCAGGTCACCCATTCAGTCAGTGGCTGAAGCAGAAATCAAACGACCTGTTCTCTTTGCTCCATTTTCTTTTTTTACCTAAGCTGAGCCAAAATCCCTATTTGAGTCCAAAGTAATAATCACATGATGCTCAATGACACAAAATGCTGTTAGCTCCCTGCGTCTCCCAGCCAGTCCCTTCCTCCAGCCAGGGCTCTTCTGCAATGGGCTGTGTGTTTTCCTCACTTATGGTGCATATATATTCAGGCCCCAAAGCACTGATTTAACAGAGTTTATAGCTCTTTGATAAGCTCTAAACACTGTCAGCAGTTTTTCAAAGAGTGACTATTAAGATATATCTTCCAAGACTTGAAAATAAGGCAAAGGGAAGAATGAGGTTCTTTCAACAGGCATGGCTTAATAGGCCTGCCCAGAGAGTATTAAATTGGGAGAAGATACCTGTGTTTGACTTTGCTGACTAGTAATTAGATTCTGTGATGTTTCATAACATAGACTTCTGTCCAGGAGAAACACAAACGATTTCTCTCTAGCACATAAAATAACTCCAAAGTTTTCAGTTTTATGTGCCATGTAGGCATTAAAAAGTTTTGCGTCTAACTTGGCAAATAATTTCAATATGTATTTTTAAATGCTTATCGATACTCAGTTCCTCAAATCCTCCTTAAACCATCTTTACCGTCTTACTGACTTCCTCATTAATGAGTTGAATACATCTCCAACACAAGTTCATTCTATATGTCTATGAGAATGAGGGTTTCAATTTTCTCAGAAATATCCTTTACACTACAGGGGTTCCAATGGAGCTTCCTCTGGGCTAGAAGCTGAGCGCAGCTGTGGCTAACATAGGCCCTGGGCCATTCTCCTCATTTATGCGGAGTTGGTTACCTTAGCCCATGGAACTGAATGCTTTATTTGGCAATAAAATCTCATCATAATTATTCATGGGAACTTCACTTCACAGCGCTCAGGGCTCTTTCCTTGGGCTTCCAGCAGCTCAGGAAGAAAAGTCCTCAGCACTTCGATTCAGACACAATTTTACCACCTGAAAGACGTCATAGCCCAGTGGGTGAAAGGGAAGAGCTGGAAGCCAAATTTTCTGGAGAAAGACTGTCATCTCTTCTAATTAATTCAATCCTGGATGTTTGACCTTTCATTGACAAAGTTAACAATCCCTATGCCACCATATCCCATCACTTGTAAAGATTCCTGCAGGAAAAGCTCACCGAGACCCAGGGCAGGCCCTTCATTGGCTCTGCTCAGTGTCTACTGCAGATTCTCAAGAAGTATTCGGGAATTCGTCATTCTATCCACTGCATTACTGGGTGCTCCTCACCTCTTTTCCTTTCAAACATGTAAGGAAGCAAAATTCCACGCCACACATGTGGGGGACATAAGAAATACGATGTGCTGTATTTTTCTTTGCATAAGCTTAGTTTCCATTTTGAGTCCCCATTGTGATGGCTATTGGAAAGGTAATCTGATTGAATTCAGGGCCAACTTTCTCCCTACCCTGGTGGGAACAGGTACAATCCAGAAGGATGCGAGGGTACCAGGAAACAGCGTGTGGCTGCTGCCTGATGTCATCCAACTGCTGTGGCATCTTCTGAGCCACTCTTCCAGCTCTGGTCCGCACCACATCTATTCTCACCCAGCTGAATCTTGAGGACTTTGGATCCCAAGCAGATATTTTTCCGTTCTCATGCCTTTGGGGGGAACTCTCTGAAGCTAGATGTCTTTGGTCCACTCTGCCTAGATGCCCCATACAACCATTTGTATTCTATGACTCCCTTAGTTTCAAGAGAGTTATCCACAATTTAGAAATAAGACAAAACATGTCTGGGTGTTCTTTAAAATTAAGTGTGGAGCATCATGTAACAAGGCCTCTTAGGGGTCACTGGGGCTCTAGAGTAGCAGTCCCCAACTGTCATTTTCATTAGTAACTTACCCAGGAGAAAAATTTAATTGTATTCCAATTTAATGTTAATTGATTTCAGCCACTTTGTGTCATTAACAGTCAATTGGTTGGTTGCACAGCCATGTCCATAGTAGTATCATTCACCATAGCCAAACATGGAAGCCACCCAAGTGGCCATCGGTGGATGAGTTGATAAGAAACATGTGGTGCATATAGACAATGGAATATCTTGCAGCCTTAGAAAGGAAGGGAATTTTGACACATGCTACAACATGCATACACCTTGAGAACATTGTGCTAAGTGAAATAAGGCACCAAAATACAAAGACTGTACCATTCCATTTATACGAGATACTTAGAGTATCAAAATCATAGGGACAAAAGATAGGATGGTGGTTGCCAGAGGCTGCAGAAAGGGGGAAATGGGGAGTTATCATTTAATGGGTACGGGGTTTCAGTTTTATGTGATGAAGAGAGTTATGGAGACAGATAATGGTAATGATTGTACAATGTTAGGAATGTATTTAATACCACTGAACTGTACACCTAAAAATGGTTAAGATGGTAATTTTTTTGTTATGTATATTTTACCACAATACAAATTTGGGAGAAAATGCCATTTAAAGTTTAAAAAAAAATCAATTGACTGATTAATTGGTTTAATTTACCCATAGTAAGATAAAGTAGATAGTCAGGAATAAGACTTTTCTGGTAGTGTTGAACTGTGGAGGGCCACAACATTGTAATATCTAAGATTTTTTCTTACCCACCAAAAACCAATTTTTTTAATACCAGGGGCAATATCATTCCTTAACTGAGCCATCATAGTCTAAGGGAAGCAACTTTGTTCGACTTGTTACTGTTAATTAAGGACCAAACTCTTCCTATAAAAAAATCACTAAGTTGCAAATTATTTTGGTCAGTAAACTTGCAATTTGTTTATAACCAGTAGGACAGATAATCCTGTAATGTATGGTTGTATTGCCTACAAGAATACATCCATCTGTTATGCATCACGTTCTTGTATTCCCCTTCACATTAGCTCTACAGTTCAGCGGTTCCCTCATTAATGATTTAAATCCACCATTGTTATGTGCTCATGGTCGAGTTCTATGCAAGTCGTGTTTTTTAATTAAGAAAACTTATACTTTGACATTTGCCATTCTAAGGAACTAGAAACTATTGACAGAGAAGCTAGCATAAGTCCTCTCTGCTCTCAGATCCCCTGCCCCCTCATCAGGGCTCAGCCAGGACGTGGAAGGGCGCATGGCCCCTTCTGGCAGAATCTCATGAGCATCTAGCTCTCATTATCTTTTCTGACATTCTTCTCCACCACACATCCTTGGGAATCTTTATCTTTTCTTGGGGAGTTGGAGATCTAAAAAATAATTGACTTTTATTGGAAAAAAAATTCTTCCAAGAGTCCATCTGGGTTCAGACTTTATAGCTCAAATGTCCATGTTCTTAAAAAATCACAACAAGCTTTTGAACTTGAAAAGCCAAGAAATTGTCTACTTTGTTTCCTCCTTCTGCTTATAATAACCTGTATCCAAGGTAAGATGCCCCAAGGTCTAGTTTGAAGAGGAAAAGGCCAGAAAGTAAAAAGGAACTGCCAAGGAGAAAACAAAGATAAAATCATGCTGCACATAGTTTAACTCTAAAGGTTATTGCCGCATGACTTGCTGCAGGTCATTCACAAATTTTTAAAGTCCAGGCAGGAGACTTGACAGACGGGTAGATCTTGGTAGACCCAGAACTGTCACCCTCTGATGCAATAAATCAGAGAATCAGTTCATGTTAGGCCATTCTTGCTTTGCTATAAAGAAATGACTGAGACTGGGTAATTATTAAAGAAAAGAGGTCTAGCTGGGTGCGGTGGGCTCAAGCCTGTAATCCCAGCACTTTGGGAGGCCAAGGCAGGCAGAATAGGAGGTCAAGAAATCGAGACCATCCTGGCCAATATGGTGAAATCCCGTCTCTACTGAAAATGCAAAAATTAGCTGGGCATGGCGCCACACGCCTGTAGTCCCAGCTACTCGAGAGGCTGAGTCAGGAGAATCACTTGAACCCAGGAGGCAGAGGTTGCAGTGAGCCGAGATCGCGCCACTGAACTCCAGCCTGGCAACAGAGTGACACTTCATCTCAAAAAAAAGAGGTCTAATTGGCTCACAGTTCTTCAGGCTGTACAAGCATGGCACTGGTATCTGCTCAGCTTCTGGGGAGACCTCAGAGAGCTTTTACTCAGGGCAGAAGATGGAGGAGGAGTAGGCACATCACATGGTAAAAGCAGGGAAGCAAGGAGGTGCCACACACTTTTAAACAACCACATCTTGTGAGTACCCACTCACCATCGCGAGGACAGCGGCAAGTTGCTAGGGATCTGCTCCCATGACTCAAACACCTCCCTTCAGGCCCCATCTCCAATAACGGGGATTACACTTCAACAGGAGATTTGGTGGTGGCATATATCCAGACTATATCATCCCACCTCTGGCCACCCAAATCTCTTGTAGGAGTAAAGTGGTATTGCATGGTGGTTTTAATTTGCATTTCCCTAATAATTAGTCATGTTGGGCATTTTTTTTCATTTTCTTTCTTTCAAAGAAGGTTTTATAAGAAGTTTTGATAAGTTGTGTCATTTGTATATCTTCTTTTGAGGATTGTCAGTTAATGTCCTTAGCCCACTCTTTGATGGGATTGATTTTTTCTTACTGATTTGAGTGTCATATAGATTCTGGATATTAGTCCCTTGTTGGATGCATAGTTTGCTAAGATTTTCTCCCACTCTCTGGGTTGTCTGTTTCTTCTGCTGATTATTTCTTTTGCTATTCAGAGACATTTTAGTTTAATTCGGTCCCACTTATTTCTTTTTGTTCTTGTTGCATTTGCTTTTGGGTTCTTAGTCATGAATTCCTTGCCTAAGCCGATATCCAGAAGAGTTTTACTGATGTTATCTTCTAGAGTTTTTATGGTTACAGGTCTTAGATTTAAGTCTTTGATTCATCTTGAGCTGATTTTTGTATAAGGCGAGAGATGAGGATCCATTTTTATTCTTCTATGTGTAGATAGCCAGTTTTCCCTGTACCATTTATTGAATAGGGCATCTTTTCCCCCACTTTATGTTTTTGTATACTTTCTTGAAGATCAGTTGGATGTATTTGGCTTTATTTCTGGGCCATTTTTTTCCACAGGTCTGTGTACCTATTTTTACACCAGTACCATACTGTTTGGGTGACTATAGCCTTGTGTTCTAATTTGAAGTCGGGTAATGTGATGCCTCCAGATTTGTTCTTTTTGTTTTGTATTGTTTTGGCTATCTGGGCTCCTTTTTGGTTCCATATGAATTTTAGGATTGTTTTTCTACTTCTGTGAAGAATGATTATGTTATTTTGATGGAAATTGTATTGAATACATAGATGGTTTTAAGCAGTATGATCATTTTCATAATACTGATTCTACCCAACCATGAGCATGAGATGGGTTTCCATTTGTTTGTGTCATCTGTGATTTGCTTCAGTAATGTTTTGTAGTTTTCCTTGTAGAAGTCTTTCATCTCCTTGGTTAAGTATATTCCTAAATATTTCAGTGTTTTGCAGCTGTTGTAAAAGAGATTCAGTTCTTGATTTGATTCTCAGCTTGGTTGTTGTTGATGTATAGCAGTGCTACTGATTTGTGTATGCTGATTGTGTATCCTGAGACTTTATTGAATTCACTTATCAGACCTAGGAGATTTCTGGATGAGTCCTTAGGGTTTTCTAGGTATAGAATCATATCTTCAGTGAACAGTGATAGTTTGACTTCCTCTTTACTGATTTGGATGTCCTTTATTTCTTTCTGTCATCTGATTGCTTGCCTAGGACTTCCAGTACTAGGTAGAATAGAAGTGGTGAAAGTGGACATCTTTGTCTTGTTCCAGTTCGCATAGGGAATGCTTTCGACTTTTCCCCATTGAGTATGATATTGGCTGTGAGTTTGTCATAAATGGCTTGTATTACTTTGAAGTATGTCTCTTTTATGCCAATTTTGCTGAGGGTTTTTATCATAAAGGGATGCTGGATTTTATCAAATGCTTTTTCTGTGTCTATTGAGATGATCATGTGATATTTGTTTTTAATTTTGTTTATGTGATATATCATATATATTGATATGCATATGTTAAACCATCCCTGCATCTCTGGTATGAAAACCATTTGATCATGGTGTATTCTCTTTTTGATATGCTATTGAATTCAGTTAGCTAGTATTTCATGGAGGTTTTTTGCATCTATGTTCATCAGGGATATTGGTCTGTAGTTTTCTTTCTTTGTTCCCTGGTTTTGGTATTAGGGTCATACTGGCTTCATAGAATGATTTAGGAAGGATTCCCTCTTTCTCTATCTGTTGGAATACCTTCAGTAGGATTGTTACCAATTCTTCTTTGAAAGTCTGATAGATTTCAGCTCTGAATCCCTTCAGTCCTGGTCTTTTTTGTTCTTGTTGGCAATTTCTTTTTTACTGATTCAATCTTACTGCTTGTTATTAGTCTGTTCAGAGCTTCTATTTCTTCCTGATTTAATCTAGGAGGGTTGTATATTCTGAGGAATTTATCCATCTCCTCTAGATTTTCTAGTCTGTGTGTAAAGGTTTTCATAGTAGCCTTGTATGATCTTCTGTGTTTCCATGGTATTGGTTGTAATATCTCCAGTTTTGTTTCTAATTTAGCTTATTTGGATTTCTCTTCTTTTCTTGGTTAATCTCACTAATGTTCTATCAATTTTGTTTATCTTTTAAAAGAAGCAGATTGTTGTTTATCTTTTGTAATTTTTTGTTTCCATTTCATTTAATTCTGTTCTGATCTTTGTTTCTTTTCTTCTGCTGGGTTTGGGTTTAGTTTGTTCTTGTTTCTCTAGTTCCTTGAGGTGTGACATTAGACTGTCTCTATTTGTGCTTTTTCAGGTTTTTTCATGTAGGCATTCAATGCTATGAACTTTCCTCTTAGCACCATTTTTGCTGTATCCCAGAGGTTTCGATAAGTTGTGTCAATATCATTCATTTCAAAGAATTTTTAAATTTCCATCTTGATTTCATTGTTTACTAAAATATTATTCAAGAACAGGTTATTTAATTTCCATGTGTTTGTAAAGTTTGAGGGTTCTTTTTGGAGTTGATTTTCAGTTTTATTCTACTGTGGTCTGAAAAGATGCTTGATATGATTTTGATTTTCTTAAATGTATTGAGATTTGCTTTGTGGCCTGTCCTATGAGCTATGTTATAGATTGTTCTATGTGCTGATGAGAAGAATGTATATTCTGCAGTTGTTTGGAAGAATGTTCTGTAAATATCTGTTAAGTTCATTAGTTCTAGGGTATAGTTTAAGTCCACTGTTTCTTTGTTTGACTTTTTGTCTTGATGACTTGTCTAGTGCTGTCAGTGGAGTATTGAAGTCTTCAATTATTGTTGTGTTGCTGCCTATCTCATTTCTTAGATCTATTAGTAATTGTTTTATAAATTTGGGAGCTCCAGTGTTAACTGCATATATATTTAGGATTGTAATATCTTCCTGTTAGACTAATCCTTTTATCATTATATAATGTCCTTTTTTGTCTATTTTTGCTGTTGTTGCTTTAAGATCTGCTTTGTCTGATGTAAGAATAACTATTCCGCTCACTTTTGGTTTCCATTTATGTGGAATATCTTTTGTCAGTCCTTTATCTTAAGTTTATGTGAGTCCTTGTGTGTTAGGTGAGTCTCTTGAAGATAGCAGATACTTGGTTTGTGGGGGTTTTAAATCCATTCTGCCATTCTGTATCTTTTAAGTGGAGCATTTGGGCCATTTATGGTTAATGTTGGTATTGAGATGAAGGTACCATTCTATTCATCATGTTAGTTGTTGCCTAATGCTTTGGTTTTTTTTTTTTTTTTTTTTTTTAATTGTGTTGTTGCTTTATAGGACCTGTGAGATTTATGCTTTAAGGAAGTTCTATTTTGGTGTATATATTGAGGTTTTTTTCAAAATTTAGAACTCTTTTTAGCATTTCTTGTAGTGCAGGTTTGCTAGTGGCAAATTCTTTCAGCATTTGTTTGCCTGAAAAATATTTTCTCTCTCCTTCATTTATGAAGCTTAGTTTTGCTGGATACAAATTTTTTGGCCGATAATTATTTTGTTTAAGGAGGCTAAAGAGAGACCCCAATCCCTTCTGACTTATAAGGTTTCTGCTGATAAATCTGCTGTTAATCTGATAGGTTTTCCTTCATAGGTTATGTGAACCCTGAATATCTGAGACTGTTTGAGTTAATTTAGAAAGACTGAGCACCAGCTGCTGTAGTAGCAGTGGAATTTGAGTTTGCCCTAAGTTGGCCAGGGGAATATTCTGGTGTTTCTCAAGTGATAGGAGGGGCCATAAAGCTCCCAAGAGTTTATGACCTTTGTATTAAGCTGTCATGGTGGGTAGAGAAATACTATCAAGTGGAAGAGAGTTAGGCAGGTCTGAGCTCAGACTTTCCTTGGGTGGGGATTGCCATGGCCACTGTAGGGGTTGGGGGATGGTTCTCAGGCCAGTAGGGCTATGTTTCAGAGGGGAGTATAACTGCCTCTGCTGTGCAGTAGAGTTCACAAGGGGAGTTGGGAATAGCTGGCAGTGGTACGCCTCACCCAGCTCCCATGCAGTTGGTGAGGTCAGTCTCACTCCCACAGTGCCCTGCTAACAGCACTCACTGGCTTTAGATCCAGGCAGCCTGTGCACACAGGTCAGTCCTGCCCAAGACCATAAGCTTTGCCACTGAGAAAGCATGCATAGCTTTCAAGTCACACACACCTCTCCATCTGCCTGCAAGGCCAGGTGCCCAGCTTCTGCACTCATATCTGCAGCACAGTTTCTACTTGCCCCCTGAGTTCTGTTCAAGGAAGTTCACGCCCACTTGAAATTATATCACAAAACTCAGTTGGGTGCTTCTTTCTCCCTGCAACTCCTCCCCGAGTTCACTGTCTGGCTTCCCCATGGGACCCTGTGAGATATGGTCAGGGATGGCTTCCTGGGCTCGTTCTGGAGACTGGGAATGCCTACAAGGCTCTTCCCACTGTCTCCTCTACTTTTATATTTCACGTGACTCCCTAAATCCATTCCAGCTTTAAATAGGGTTAAAGCCTTCTCCTGTGATCTGGATTTCAGATTCCCCAGTGGAGATATGTGTGTTTGGAGGCAGGCTCTTCCCCTCCTACACTCCAAAAACTCACAGCTTTTCACCTGTCTTGCAGAGTATGCTGTGGCCTCTTTCAAAGGATCTGTGAATTCTTTCAGTTTTCCTGGTAACTTCCTGTGGTGATTCTTTGAAAAAGTTCACAGTGTGAATCTCCCTACACTTTTCTGTTCTTCCAAGTGGGAAAGGCATGCTAACCCTGCCCCCATCCACTATCTTGGAAAAAAAAAATCCTTCAAGGACTTTTTCCCATTGTTTTGGCTACTACCACTTGGCTCCATTAAGTTATGCGATTATCTCTAGCAAGTGGTTGCGCCTCAGCCTGCTTGGATTCTTCTTGTGAAAACGGGCATTATTTTCTACCACATGGCTAGGTTTCAAATTTTCCAAACTTTTATGCTTTGCTTTTCTTTTAAATATAATTTCCAATGTTAAGTCATTTCTTTTCTCCAACATCTGACCATAGGCTGTTGGAATCATCCAGGCTACTCGTGAATGCTTTACTGCTTAGAAATTTCTTCTGCCAGATACCCTAAGTCTTCACTGTTAAATTCAAACTTCCAAAGATCCCTAGGACATGAATAGAGATAATGACATTTCATAATGATGCAATAAACAATTCATTAAGAAGACGTAACAATCCTAAATGTGTATGTACCTAAGATACAGGTTCAAAATATATGATACAAAAACTGTCAGAGCTAAGGTACAGATTAATCTCTAGTTTAAGTTGGAGAATGTAACATTTCTTTCTCAGAATTCGGTAGAACAAATACACAGAAAATCAATAAATATATAGAAGATTTGAACAACACTATCAATAAACTTAGCTTTATTAACATTATAGAATACTGCACTCAGCAACCACAGAATACACATATTTTCAAGTGTACATGAAACATTCACCAAAATAAATCATATGCTGGGCCATGAAAAGGTCTGAATAAACTTCAAAGAACTGAATGTATACAAAGTTGCTAATAACAAAGCAACTAAAAGTATGATCTTTGGCACAATAAATGAATAACAAAAGATAGCATGAAAATTTCTAAGTATTTGGAAACTAAGCAACAGTGTTCTAAATAACTCATGCAGTGAAAAATAAATCACAAAGGGAATTAGAAAATATTTCAAATTGAATGATAAGGAAAACAAACATATCAACATTTTGTGAAATGCAGCTAAAGCAACATTTAGAGGGAAATCCTTAGATGGGACAAAAGAAAGTTTTAAAAGCAATGATCAACTTTCACCCTAAGAAATAATAAAAGAAGAGGAAATTAAAGCAAAAGCAATAAAACAATGAAAATCAAAGTGAAGTAGAGATCAATGAAATAGAAAATGGACAAATAATAGAGAAAATCAATGAAATTGAGAATGGGTCTCTTGAAAGTATTCACAAAATAATAAACCCCTATCTACAGTTATTTAAAAAGAGATAAAATGGCAATTGCCAGTTTCACCCTTGAAGGAGATAACATTATTCTAATCTCACAGACATTTTAAAAAATAAGAAAAATTACAAACAATTTTATGCCAATAAGTTTGACAAAATAGCTCAAATGAACAAATTCCTTGGAAGATACAATATGCTAAAATGAAATAAGAAAATGTAAACTTTGGATAACCCTACCTCTGTTAAAGAAATTAAACTTACAATTTAAAAGAACATTTTTCAATAAGAAAGCCTCAGGATCAGATGACTTCACTGGCAAATCCCATCAATCATTTAAGGAAGAAATAACACCAACTAGTATTGTACAAAGTGTTTGGAAGATAAAAAAGATGCTTTCCAACATTCAATGCGGCCAACATAACTTTCATATCAAAAATGTTGTAGCATAATTAGCCGTTACCATCTAGCAATAGATTTCAAAAAGTACTATATCATGACCAGACAGGGTTTACTCCAGGAATTCAAGAGTGGTCCAACTTTTGAAAGTCAATTAGTATCATCCTCCATATAAAGAGAATAAAAAAGGAAGAAGTATATGACCATTTAAAGAGATGCAAAAATTATAAACACATTTATAATTGTTAAAAAACGAAATGAAAAACACACAAAAACGTCTGCACATAGAAGGGAAGAAGCTTTTCTTCATCTGATAAGACCATCTATCAAAAACTTTCTGTGAATATCATAATTCATGATAAAAGACTGGAAACTTTCTCCTGAATGCAAGAACAAGGAAAGGACATCTGTCTTCACCATTTCTATTTGATTTTGTACTAAAAGTCTTAACCTACAAAATAAAGCAATTAAAAGACAATACAGGCCATAAAGATTGGAAATAAAGAAGTAAAGGTGTGTTTATTTTCAGAGTCTATGACTGTTACACTTACAAAGTCATTTAAAAACTACAAGCTACTCTTAAATATAATTAATAGGTGAATTTATTGAGATTGTAAGATACAAGGCTAATGCAATTTCCACAAGCAATTAGAAAGAAAATACTTTAAAATAACATTTGGAATAGTATCCAAAAGGCACTGGGCATGGTGGCTCACTTCTGTAATCCCAGCACTTTGGGAGGCTGAGGCAGGAAGGTAACCTGAGGTCAGGAGTTTGAGACCAGCCTGGCCAACATGGTGAAACCCCACCTCTACTAAAAACACAAAAATTCTGTGGGCATAGTGGCACAAGTCTAGATCCCAGCAATTCTAGAGGCTGAGGCAGGAGAATTGCTTGAATCTGAAAGGCAAAGTTTACAGTAACCTGAGATTGCACCACTGCACTCCAGCCTGGGCAACACAGTGAGACTCCATCATAAAGAAAAAAAAAAAAAAACCAGCAATAGCATCCCAAAGAAAAATAATTAGAAATAAATTTAGCAAAATATGTATAACACTTTTGAGCTGAAAAACACAAAACATTGTGGACATAAATTAAAGAAGACCTAAATAAAGTGAGAGATATGCCATGTTCATAGATTAAAAGCTTCAATATTGTTAAGAAATCAATTCTCTACAAGTTGATGCATAGATTAAACACAATCCCAATTAAATTTCCAGAAGACTGTTTTTATAGAAACTGATAACCTGACTTTAAATTTTATATCAAAAAAAGCACCTAGAATGGCCAAAATAATTTTAGAAAAGAACAAGTTGGAAGACGTATACTAACTGATTTCAAAACTTACTACGAAACCTACAGTAGTTAAGACATTCTGACACTGAAGTAAGTTTAGATTTATAGAGCAATGGAACAGGATAGAGAATCAAGAAATAAATACATGCTTATATAGCCAATTGGTTTTCCATAAAGGTATCAACACAAGCAATTTAATGGGAGAGGAAAAGGAGTGTCTTTTCAACAAACAATAATGAATAACTAAATAACCACATGGGAAAAAATGACCTTCAACTCCCCTACGTCTTTCTGTGCACAAAAGTTTATTTCAGAGGGATTATTGGCTTAAATGTGAACGTTTACACCAAATGATTCTAGAAAGATTCTAGAAAGATGGATACTATTTTCTCAATCTTGGGATAGACAAAGAATTCTTAGGCAGAACACATGATGTTTTAATTATTCGAAAAAAGTATAAATTAAAATTCACCAAAATGAAAATATTTTGCTCTTCAAAACACACCATCAAGAAAATCATCAGATGTAGCCGGGTGCAATGGCTCGCATCTGTAGTCCCAGAATATTGGGAGGCCAAGGTGGGAAGATCACCTGAGGCCAGGAGTTCAAGACCAGCCTGGGCAACATGGTGAAACCCCATATGTACTAAAAATACAAAAAATTAGCCAGGTGTGGTGGCCGCAACTATAATCCCAGCTATTTGGAAGGCTAAGGCAGGATAATTGCTTGAACCCAGGAGGCAGAGGTTGCAGCGAGCAAAGATTGCATCACTGCACTCCAGCCTGGGTGACAGAGCGAGACTCTGTCAAAAAAGAAAGAAAGAAAGAAAAAGACAAACAGACAGACAGACAGACAGAAAGAAAGAAAGAAAGAAAGAAAGAAAGAAAGAAAGAAAGAAAGAGAGGAAGAAAGAAAGAAAGAAAGAAAGAAAGAAAGAAAGAAAGAGAGAAAGAGAGAAAGAGAGAAAGAGAGAAAGAGAGAAAGAGAGAAAGAGAGAAAGAGAGAAAGAGAGAAAGAGAGAAAGAGAGAGAGAGAGAGAGAAAGAGAGAGAAAGAGAGAAAGAGAGAAAGAGAGAAAGAGAGAGAGAGGGAGGGAGGGAGGGAGGGAGGAAGGAAGGAGAGAGAAAGAAAATCATCAGACAAATCATAGAATGGAAGGAAACAAACTATCTTTATACACACACACACACACACACACACACACACACACGAACATGTATCCATACATGTATACTTACTGTATAAAGAACTACTGTAACTCAAAAACAGAGACAACACAATTTTTCTATGGCAAAAGACTCAGACATTTCAAAAGGAATATTCACAAATGGTCAATAGACACATGAAAAAATGTTCAACATCATTAGTCGTCAGGTAAATACAAATGAAATCCATAAGATACCTCTACATACTTATTAGACTGATAAAATTAAAAGCATTACTCTGTTAATAAACAGAGCTTTCAGACATTTTTGTTGCAAATTTACATACATTTCTGTTGAGAGTCTAAAATTGTACAATCATTTTTAAAATATTTGTGATTTCTAAAAGTTACATATACATCTACTTCATAATTATGCAGTTTCACTGCTAGGTTATTATTGAAGAGGAACATGTACATATGTCCACTAAAAATATGCACAAGAATTTTCATAGCAGCTTTGTTAAACTGAAAACAACCCAAGTCTCCAGCAACAGGAGTATAAATAAAGAAATTATAGCCTCTTCTTACAAAGGAATTCTATTCAGCAATAAAGAATGAACTATTTAGTTCACATTTCAAAATAGCTAGAAGAATTGTAATGTTTCCAACACAAAGGAAAGATAAATGTTTGAAGTGATGGGTACTCCAATTACCCTGATTTAATCATTACAGCTTTTACACATGTATAAAAATATCACATGTACCCCAAAAATATGTACAACTATTACATATCAAAAAAAATTAAAATTTTTAAAAGAATGAGCTGTTTATACAAGCTAAAACACAGTTGAATTTCAAAAGCATTAGGCTAAGTGAGAGATCCAAGACACAAAAGATTACATACTGTATGCTTCCAATTATTATTAGGTTGCTGCAAAAGTAATAGCAAAACCACAATTACTTTTGCATCAACCTAATAGAAGTTCTAAAAGAGGAAAAACTAACATAGGGTTATAAAAATCAGAACAATGGGCCAGGTGCAGTGGCTCACACCTGTAATCTCAGCACTTTGGAAGGCCAAGCCGGGCAGATCACCTGAGGTCAGGAGTTCGAGACCACCCTGGCCAACATGGTGAAAGCCCTGTCTCTACCAAAAATACAAATATTGGCTGGGCATGGTTGTGGGTGCCTGTAATCCCAGCTACTTGGGAGGCTGAGGTATGAGAATCACTTGAACCTGGGAGGCGGAGGTTGCCATGAGTCGAGATTGTGCCACTGCACTCTAGCTTGGGACATAGAGCCAAACTCAGTCTCAAAAAAGAGAAAAGAAAAAAAAAAAGGTTGCCTGATGAAGGATGTGGGGATTGACTGGGAAGAGACAAAAAGAAAGGTTGAGATGATGAAAATATGTTATAACTTGACATGGTGTGGGTTATAAAGGTGTTTACACTTGTCAGAACTCATCAACCAGTGAACTCAAGATCTGCACATTTCACTGTATGTAAATTAAACCTCAATTTGACAAAAATAAAGAAGAAAAACACAGAGACAATAAGCAAAGCAATTCAGAATATTGGTATTGATGTTGAGAAAGTGAATTGACTTCAATAATTGGACTAATATTTTATTTTACAAATCAGAAGGTTTCTCCTTTTTTTGTTTTCAGCAACACTGATTGAAGATCAATCAGTTGTCAGCTGACCATAACAAATATTTTTGATAATAAATCATTGTGCATTTTTTGTTGTATAACCCAGAAGGAGTTTAGATTTGAGTGATATAGCAAAACTACTTCCAATCCATATTTACTTACCTATGTTAAATATTTTCTGGCATTTCTATAAAAATTTAAAAATAGAAAGATTTGAAGGAGAAAAAGAAAGAGTAATCCAGAGTAAATGATTCGCTAGTTCCCAGCACCAAGTTAACTTCTCTCTCTGCAAACCAAGAGAGTACAAGTTTTCTTTTTTCTTTTTCCAACTTTTCTTTTTTTGTTGCTTTTACTTTTACTTCCAGGATCCATGTGTAGAATGTGCAGGTTTGTTACATAGGTATACGTGTGCCATGGTGGTTTGCTACACTTATTGACCCATCCTCTAAGTTCCCTCCCCTCACCCTCCACCCCCCAACAGGCCCTGGTGTGTGTTTTTCCACTCCCTGTGACCATGTGTTCTCATTGTGCAACTCCCACTTATGAGTGAACTACCACTTACGAGCGGTGCTTGGTTTTCTGTTCCTGTGTTAGTTTGCTGGGGATGAGGGCTTACAGCTTCATCCACATCCCTGCAAAGGACATGATCTCATTCCTTTTTATGCCTGCATAGTATTCCATGGTGTATATGGAGAGTACAAGTTTTCATCCCAAAAGTGCATCTGCTCTTGAGTTTTTTTGATGCAAGAAGTGTAGAAACCAAGTCCCCAACAATGTGGTTGTCTCCAGCTACCATTTCTTTGGCACAGCCAAAGCAGAATCTCAGAATAGAGTGCTGAGATGAAGACGAGAATTCAGAGACTTGCCCTTGACCTTGATAGCTACAAGCATTTCTTTGGAAAGAGCAGTTTTTGTGGTTTCAGATGAGCCAGAAGACTGCCCTTCCAAAGACACCTGGACTTCATTAATAATATTAGTTAATATTAATATTAATCAATTAATATCAATTAATATTAATTACTTTTAATTAATATTTATTGGTTAATATTAATAGTAATCTGTATGGCCCTGTGATAAATGGTTCCTCCAATTGTTAGCCAGGAGAATAAAAGTTGGAAAGTTAACTTTCATTAACCCAAAGCACAGAAGAGTCCAAAAGAATAATATTTCTCTGCTCTCTTTTGCCAAAACACCTCCTTTACATCTCTGGGATAACAATAACAGCCATTTTCCTGCTTACAGAGGTTGGGGAACTAACATCCTTGGCTACTACAATGACAGGTGTAAAATGTGTGCATATGTGTACCAAGTATCTGAACCACCTTCAGAGATAAACACAAACATACATGGGACCCAATATAAGTATCTGTTCAACGAATGACCAGATAAATGTATTAATCTTATTGACTAATAGTTCAACAGGGAGGAGGCTGGCCAAACAGGAGGGAAAGATGCATTTTAGGGTAGAACGAGAAAAAACATTGCAAAGAAAACTTATATTGATTGTTTTAGGAGCAGCTTAACATCCATTCAGTAGATGCAGTGAATTTTGACAGGAAAATCATATACAGAGACTGTGAAACTAAACTAAAAGAGCATTAGGCTGCAGTATTTCTTTCAAAAGAGTTGTAGGACTTTGGAGTATGAAGATGGCCTGGAAATACAAAATGAATTAATGATGAGGGAAAGAATATGAACAAAATAAACTTTGGAACAGTGAAAGGGCATTTTCATAGAATATGATCTATGAAGAAGCAAATAGGTCTGAAAAGAGTAAGTCTCTTCCTTTAGGCATCTATCCCCTCACTCACCCCTAGGAGTATTTGCCCAGGACTCCAAGTAAGTGAAGAAGTCAAGAACCGGATAGAATAAAAGATAATAAATCTATATCTATTTCTTCCAAAGAGAGAGAAGAGAAAGATTTTCTTCTCAACTGTAATATACCAAGAAGGGCTTAGAGGTTAGCAAGAAGGGAGAATAATGGGACATGGGAGAATGACAGCCTTTTTATTTCAAATAAAACACTGTCTTCTAAAAACCAGATTTGTGTTTTATTTATTCTCAATCTTAAAGTTGTAACTTTAGGGCAATGATGAAAATAAAGCAATGCTCTGAACACTAGAATCTAGAAGTAACTAATAAGCTCTAATGATCCTACTGCCTTTAAGGGCCTTCAGGTCCCACATGTTTGAAGAAGGAAATTTATGTATTGAAATCATTCTAGAGAAGGTAAGGCAAGGCAGCTGTGGGAAATCCTATCAACTTACTCTGGAGAAAGACAGCTGCCTCCAAATATTCACATAGTTCCCTCTTGATGAAATTGATGGAATGCTTCTTAATATGCTTAGTGCCTCATCCAGTACCTGGTCCATATTGAATGAATTGAGCCCTTAATGAGATGCCACTCAGGTGCCAGCCTTCAAGAATATCAAAATTAACCAGCAACATTCGGCTCTCAAGAGCTCAGGATTTTATTTTTCAGGCAAAGGCCATGTAGTCCAATAAAAATAGAATGATTTAGCATTTAGGAAAAGCATATGAAAAAAGAAAGTTTTTGAACTCTGAAATGAATTTTTATTTTAGAATCAGACATATTAAGAGCCAAAGGGTTCTAAGAGAATAAGTCCAATCTTTTACAGATCAAAAGTTGTCACCTGGACAGGCACAGTGTTTCACGCCTGTAATTCCAGCACTTTGGGAGGCCGAGGCAGGCAGATCACTTGAGGTATGGAGTTCAAGACCAGCCTGACCAACATAGTGAAGCCCTGCCTCCACAAAAGAAGGCAAAAAGTAGACAGGCGTGGTGGTGTGCACCTGTAATCCCAGCTACTCAGGAGGCTGAGGCAGGAGAATTGCTTGAATCTGGGAGGCAGAAATTGCAGTGAGCGGAGGTCATGCCACTGCATTCCAGCCTGGACAGCAGAGCAAGTGAGACTCCATCTCAAAAAAAAAAAAAATTTTTTTAAGGTAAAAAAAGTTAAAAGTTAAATCTTTTGTTTAAATGCCTTACACCAACCCCAACCACAATATTTATATTTAATTGTTCTAGACTGGGGCCCGGACAACAGTATTTTGCATAAGTACCATAAGGTAATTCTTACTTGCAATCAGGGTGGAGAAGCTCTAATATATGAACTTCAGGAATAAGGGGTAATCTGTCTTTCCCAGGAGCACAGCACCAGTGAGCGACTGACCAAGCCAAATCTTCTCCTTGTCCTATTTTATTTTAAATTTGAGGATAGAATATCTTTTCCTTAAAAGTTTGTAGCTTGGTGTTTATATTGTAAGCATTCAGATGTTTGGTTGTTGTGCCACCATATACTTTTGCCTTGAACCTCACAAATATTAGGGTGTGCCCCAAGCCAAAGGTATATTCTATAGGAAACTACACACATCCTTGCACCTCAGAAGATCCATTTGCAGTCAAAGTCACTTCTAGAAGCTTGGAGGGAGAGATCTGGGGTTGGATCTGGAGGTAAAATGCTAGCCAATTTGAACCCTGGTCTGTGCTGACCCGATCCTTACCCAAGGCTTTGTCTAAGATGATTTCCTTTGGGCCTCTTGGAATGACAAGCTCTTGGAAAGCCCCCAGACCCATCAACCAGCAGAGAGGGAAACTGAGGTTCATGGAAGGAAAGGATCTAAACCAATACAGGGGCGACAGACAGCCTGGGCCACCCCATGTGCCCCTGCACACTGGCCATCCACCTCTAGTTAGGAACTAGGTTCCTCAAATAGTCTTATCCATCCCCCTCCACAATCCAAGCCAAGTTGCATCCATTTTGCTGAATCTTAATTTCTATAAATGAGGACAATCCTGTTTCTTTCCAAATGTACTCAAGGACAAAGACATGTTCCTGGGCCCATTTGTGCAGCCCTAACAAAAAACCTCTCCATGAAGAGGCAGGCAGATGGACTCCGGAGCAGTCCTGGCCCTGTATTCAGAGTGACCACAGATCACATGGCCACAGCTGACTCTCAGCTCTGACATCCATGAATCCTAAATGTGTGATGTGATCCTCCAGTGCTAACTGGAGCACTAAGGCTATGCTTCTCATGTGTGAGGGCTTTGGTCCCTGGAAGGACTGAATTTGGGAGCAGAGACTTCCCTTATTTACCTAACTCCAGTACTCCTTCATTTTGCAATTCTCTTCCTCCCACACAACACCCATCTCACCCTCAAGAATCCTAACCACTGTTTCCCACACTTTTAGGATGGCGTTCAGTGCAGGGGTGCCAACCATATGCTCTTCCTCATCCACTGATGGTTCTACTCCTGAGACAATGGGAAGCATGTGAGGAAAAGATTGGCAAAGTTTGGGAAAGTGAGGTGTATCACTTTCCACCACTCACTGGGACCCCCTCTCACCTCCAGTCTCCCAATGTCCCCACTCAAAAGAGTTTGAATATTTATCTAATTGTATGTTAGATTGTCATCTAACGAAATTGTGTTTTCAAACCCCGTATAATTTAAACACACCTATTTCATTTGGAGCTTTTTAAAATATTATTTCCCATTTCTGAAAATATTCATGAATTTAATTTGAAAAAAAAATATGCAACCTTGGAAAGATTCCTTGAGCAATTTTGATTATTTTAAAGTTCCAGTTTCACAAAGTGAAAAAGCAAACCATCTGACAGCAACTAAATCCACTGTGGGGGGAGGGAATGAGACAATTATCTCATTCAAGAAGGCAATTTGAAACATTTTCACAGATAATAGATACCATAAATCTTTGTCTGATCCACTAACAAATATTTTTTCAGATAATGAACAGCTGATTTTTATGCATAAAACCACCAAATTCCTATTTTATTCTTACAGTTCACATAGATTGATCAAAGTTGACTGCCTGATAAAGCCAATGGAATTTCCCATGATTTGTGTGCACTTTAGTTTCTAGTGCTGACATTGAGAGAAACCAGGGAAAGCTCTTTGGTCCTGGAGCAAATTTTCTTTGACTTTTATTTGAGGTTCAGGGGTATATGTGCAAGTTTGCTGTGTTGGTAAACCGTGTAACATGGAGCTTTCGTATACAGATTATTTCATCACCCAGGTAATAAGCAAAGCGGCTGATGGGTATTCTGTCTGCTCCTCTCTCTCCTCCCACTCTCAACCCTCAAGTAGGCCCCAGTGCCCATTGTTACCTTTAGTGTATCCACGTGTTCTCATTGTTTATCTCTGTGTTAGTCAGGGTTCTCTAGAGGGACAGAACTAATAGGATAGATATATATTTAAAAGGGAGTTTAAGTAGTATTAACTCACACAATCACAAGATCCTACAATAGGCCATCTGCAAGCTGAGGAGCAGAGAAGCCAGTCCAAGTGCCAAAGATGAAGAACTTGGAGTTCGATATTTAAGGACAGGAAGCATCCAGCACAGGAGAAAGATGTAGGCTGGGAGGCTAGGCCAGTGTAGCCTTTTCACGTTTTTCTGCCTGCAGCTGATTCTCTGGCAGCTGATTAGATGGTGCCCACCCAGATTAAGGGTAGGCCTGCCTTCCCCAGCCCACTGACTCAGATGTTAATCTCCTTTGGCCACACCCTCACAGACACACCCAGGATCAATAGTTTGCATCCTTCATTCCAATCAAGTTGACACTCAGTATTAACCATCACAAGTCTGCCCCTTGTCAACTTGAACCCATACACATCTCCTGAGATCATACATAATCTTCAAATAAAGACAATAACAAGGTCATAATTACACCTAACATAATACAACTATCCTTTGTACAACTGGAAATGCACCAATCCCCAATCCAAACGCTATTACAGAAAGCGAACAATACTTAAATGCTGATGTGAAGTCAATAAATTTTATGTCACATGATAAAGGAAAAAGGAAATAAAATGAAGATGTTTTCTTAGTACCAGTGTATACATGCACAAGCATGTTTTTAACAAAAGAAGGAAGAAACACTCATGACAATTACAGTCCTCATTTCTGCAACGGGTACCCTGGTTGTAGCTGGTATTAATGACTACCTTCTTCTACCACCCATTCTGTATTCCCTTTGCCTTCAGCAAGCACTTCAGCAGGTCATAGTTTTTTTCCTGGTGGAGTGACCCAAACCTTCATTCTTGAAGGGTCTGGGTCATTTGCAGTCCTGACTAGATTGGGCTGCTGTAGTTTCCCATTGACCTTAATCACAGAGCATGGTAATACTAAGAGACATCTAAATGGATCTCCTGTATTCCATGCATAGTCTTCCTTACCTCCGTTGTAAAGTAGTAAACTGATTTCATCTTCATAGTCCGGGTCAATCACCACAGCCAACGCTGTAACTCCCATCTTAGCCTGTTGAATTAAAGGTAGGAGGAGCCCAAAGTGACCAGGTGGCAATCTTAACTTCCAGTTTAATGGAATTGTTGTCATATCTCCTGGTGGTAGTGTTCTCCCCTCTAGAACTAAGACCTCTAGGCCAGCAGAACGTAATGTAGAGGGAACAGGAAGCAAAAAGTTTGCTAATGGATCACTAGAGGTGATGGTGAGTGGTGTCACTTCCACCCCTTGATTCCTGGACCTGTGAATTCTGGCTATGGCAGATTCAGTACCATATATTGGACACTGATTCAGAGTATACACATCCTTTGGGAGAACTTTGCCCCAGCCCTGTGAAGTATTGTCATCTAGTTGGCATTGTAATTGTGCCTTCAAACGGCCAATCAATCCAGCTGCTTCAGGATGATGGGGAACATGGTAAGATTAGTGACTTCCATGAGCATGAACTCACTGTCACACTTCTTCAGCTGTAAAGTGAGTTTCTTGATCAGAGGCAGTGCTGTGTGGAATACCATGATGGTGGATAAGGCATTCTGTGAGTCCATGGATGGTAGTCCTGGCAAAAGCATTGCATGCAGGATAGGCAAACTCATACCTGGAGTAAGTATCTACTGCAGTGAGGACAAACTTCTGCCCTTTCCATGACAGAAGAGGTCCAATATAATCAACCTGCCACCAGGTAGCTGGCTGATCACCCTGAGGAATGGTGCCATATGGAGGGCTCAGTGTTGGTCTCTGCTGCTGGCAAATTGGGCACTCAGCAGTGACTGCAGCCAGGTCAGTCTTGGTGAGTGGGTGTCCATGTTGCTGAGCCCATGCATAATCTCCATCCCTGCCACCATGGCCACTTTATTCATGGGCCCATTAGGCGATGACAGGAGTAGCTAGGGAAAGAGGCTGAGTGGTATCCACAAAATGGGTTATCCTAACCACTTGATTATTAAAATCCTCCTCTGCTGAGCCTCATCTGTCGGTGAGCACTCACATGGGATACAAATATCTTCACAGCTTTTAACAACTCAGAGAGGTCCATCCACGTACCTCTTCCCCAACATTGTTTGTCACCAATTCTCCAATCATGCTTCTTCCAAGTCCCTGACCATCTAGCCAAACCATTGGCTACAGCCCATGAGTCAGTATATAATCACACATCTGGCCATTTCTCTTTCCATACAAAGTGCACAACCAGGTGCACTGCTCGAATTTCTGCCCACTGGGAAGATCTCCCTTCACTGGTGTCCTTCAGGTATATCCTAGAAAGGGGCTGTAGTGCCGCAGCTGTCCAGTTTCAGGTGGTGTCTGCATATCGTGCAGAACCATCTGTGAACCGGCCCTAGTCTTCTCTTCCTCTGTCAACTGATCACAGGGAACTCCCCATGAGGCCATTGGTGCAGGCTGGGAAAAAGAAGCCAAGGTGGCAGGAGTGGAGGCCACTGGCATTTGAGCCACTTCCTCATGTAACTTGCTTGTGCCTTCAGGACCTGCTTGAGCCTGATCACATATATAGCATTTCCATTTGATAATGGAATGCTGCTGTGCACGACCCACTTTATGGCTAGATGGGTCAGAAAGCACCCTGTTCATGATGGGCAGTTCAGGTCACATGGTGACTTGATGACCCATAGTCAGACATTCAGTTTCCACCAAAGCCCAGTAACAGGCCAAGAGCTGTCTCTCAAAAGAAGAGTAGTTATCTGCAGAAGATGGCAGGGCCTTGCTCCAAAATCCTAGAAGCCTCTGCTGTGATTCACCTTTGGGGACCAGCCAGAGGCTCCAAACAGCATCCCTGTGTGCCACTGACACCTCAAGCACCATTGGATCTGCTGGGTCATATGGCCCAAGGGGCAGGGAGCTTGCACAGCAGCCTGGACCTACTGCAGAGCCTTCTCCTCTTCTGCACACCATTCAAAACTGGCAGCCTTTCAGGTCACTCGATAAATGGGCCAGAGTAACACACCCAAATGAGGAATGTGCTGCCTTCAAAATCCAAATAGACTCACTAGGTGTTGTGCCTCTTTCTTGGTTTAGGAGGGGTCAAATGCAGAAACTTATCCTTCACCTTAGAAAGAATATCTCGACAGGCCCCACATGCTGGACCCCTAGAAATTTTACTGAGGTAGAACGCCCCTGAATTTTAGTAGGATTTATTTCCCATCCTCTGGCATGCAAATGTCTCACCAGTAAGTCCAGTGTGTTTGCTACTTCTTGCTCACTGGATCCAATCAGCATAATGTCATCCATGTAATGAGCCAGTGTGATATGTTATGGAAGGGAAAAGTGATCAAGTTTTCTCCAAATGAGATTATAACACAAAGCAAGAGAGTTGATATACTCCTGAGGTAGGACAGTAAAGGTATATGGCTGACCTTGCCAGCTGAAGGCAAATTGTTTCTTGAGGGCTTGACGGACAGGAATGGAGAAAAAGACATTTACCAAGTCAATGGCTGCATACCAAGTACCAGGAGGTGTGTTAATTTGTTCAAGCAATGAAATCACATTTGGTACAGCAGCTGCAATTGGAGTCACCCCTTGGTTAAGCTTACGATAATCCACTGGCCATTCTCCAAGATCCATCTTTCTTCTGCACACGCCAAATAGGAGAGCTGAACAGGGACGTGGTGGGAATCACCACCTTTGAGGGTCCATAGCCCAGTTGTGGTCCACATTGCTAGCAGATTTGCTTTTCAAAGCAATTCATATCCGAGGACCGGTTTACATCCATGAGATGCTGGACTACGGCACAGCCATTTAAATAAGCAAAATGGATCTCACCAAAGCCTATTCAACCCTGATGATTTACAGCATTCATGACAATGACAGAAATGCTCACATTTTTAAAGACAACTGTGTATAAATAGAGCCTACATCACTGTCTTCATCTTCCACTCTTTATCTCTCCTTCACTGTCTTTACCTAGCCCTCTCTCTGTTATAATTTACTTCATGCATTTTGCCACAAATTGGTTTAAGAGAAAAATTTACTGGATCGACACAGCACTTCTTATGGAAGCTTCGGACTTTCGGCAAACTTAATTAGGCTATAGAAACCAAGACTGAAAGCTAAGGCAGTTAAGCCATAGCCATTGAGTTCTGGAATCAGGGAAGTCTCTCTTAGGTATTTAAGCACTTTAGTTTCATAAGGAGGGCTTAAAGACAACGTGGGCTGTGTATTTCCACTTAGTCACTTTGCGGTGAGCTTGATCATTTTAATGTGGCAGGATATGGGGTCACTCAAAGTGAGTAATGAGATGTATTCAAACAACATAAGCTTAAATATATATCTGACCACAAAGTTTCCCCAGACCCCAAGGGCCAGTTTTCTCTCCTCTGTGGCCAAGTTGGCTTTGAGTTATTGTTATAAAATGCCTATTTTAAGCAGTAAATAAGTGATCATACTAAACAGCTGCAGGGCACAGCCTAGAAAAACGATTGACAGAGCAGCTGTCAGCTCTGCCTTCTATCTCTGTGCTGGTCTCAGATCCAATGTGCCTGTTTAAATGGGACACATTAGCAGCTTTCCAGTGACTGACACGATTGCCACATAGTAATTTAGAACCTGTGGTGCCTTTCTACTGGGGAGAGATCAGATTTCAAAGGATGAAATTTTAGTTAGGAATAGGGTGATAGCCTGGGCATTCCCTTAATAGCAAATAGTTTACACAATTGAAAAAGAATTGTGGACGTGAGAGAGTACTAGAAGGTGCAGAATTTAATCATTCTACTTTTAGGGGGAGACGTTGCTGGACGTTTGTTTCTAATGGTAAATTTACTGAGTCGCCTTATATCAGATTATTTTTTGTCTGGAAAGTCACCAAAACGAAACCTTTTAATTATATGGATGTGATGGAAATTCCACCCAATATTCTGAGAGAGGAGTGTAACTAGACTTTTATAGTTGGTTGTGGAAGCTTGAGACTCTGACTTAATAGGCAAATGGGGTGTCATAGCGTCTCTTTTTGTACCCTTGGAATATGATGAAAAAGAAATGAAAATATGTACATGACAACCATGGAAACTTGGGACCAAAATTATCTTGGGAGAAACTTGTTCTGGTCCTGGCATGTATCTATTGCCAGAATGCTTCTTGTCCTAGCCTCACTGGTAAAAATGTGTGATTGTCCTATGCTGGTTAAAGCAAATGATTTTTAGTGCTTTCTGGTTATCGAGATAAAGCAGAGGTTGGTAAACTGTACCCAGGGGCTGGCCAACTGTTTTGTGTCTGTGTGTGTTCCAATAAAACTTTGTTTATGGGCATTAAAATTTGAATTTTATCTAAATTTTGCATGTCATGAAACATTACTCTTCTTTTGATATTTTCCAATCATTACAAACATGTAAAACCAATCTGAGCTCAGGAGACAGTACGAAAACATGTTGTAGGCTGGATTTGGCTAGAGAGATTGCTCACCAAGAGAGACAGAAAAAAGCAAACTTGCTCCAACCCACCTCTCCTTCAAGTCCCATGTATTTACCCTTCTTTTTTTATTACCAGAATTATCCTCACCATTTATTTTTATTGCTTTTGATGTGGTTTCCCATTACGTAAATAACTCCTCTTTTTTTTTAAGGGAGGAAACTGTCCATTCAAACTCCAACATTGTTATTATGTACTCAATTCCCAAATACATGTGGGTCCATTTATGGATTCAGTTCTATTCCATGGATCTTATTGGTTCTTCCTATACTAGGGCCAAACTTTAAAAAGTGTAACAGCCAGTAGCACACTTAGGCTTATCTTTGTGCATATATCTCTGTGCCAGAATTTTCAGGAAGGTTTCCGTAGACCTGGAAGGCTGAATTAAAAGGCATCTTTACCTGTTTATAGATTCTCCCAAAATTGCCCTCTAGAAGGTGGCCACCCCTCTTTGTAAATAAACTTTTATTGGCACACAGCTCTACTCATTCAATCACATGCTGACTACAATTGCTTTTTCACTATAGTGTCAAAGTTGAGCAGTTGCAGTTGAGGTCATGTGGCTCCACAAGCCTGAAATATTTACAATCTAGCTCTTCAAAGAAAAGTTTGCTGACTCCTGGGAGAAAAGGGATTTCATTGTGTTAATAGTTATATACCTTTTGCTAGAGAATGCATTGATTTTCTTCAGTAAGGAGAACTCATCTGAAACAGTAGCTGCAAGTAGATATTCTTCCTATTCAAGCAAACCATCTCCAGCATCAGCCAAACCGGTGAGTTAGGTGGGTAGGTAGTGGGATCAGCATCCCTGCACGTTTCAGAGTTTTTGATGGTGACCTTTAACTCTGCATTTCTCCTAGCGGTGAACTATTTACCATTTTGGTAGAGAGAGAGTCCTAAAGATTTCCATTTAGTCCTTCCTATCATAAACAGCCACTACTCCAGGACAGAAGGTCTTTGTGGGATTCTACCAACTGATACGCGTATTTATCAAAAGCATGCCCTTACAAACTGCGGAAATAACCACAGAATGTATCTAAGGTCTTAATGAGCCTGCAATTAAAACTCTGCTTACTTTTCAACCACCATAGGCTGCAATCTGACAATGGCATTCTGAGTTCCAAGAATTAGTATTGCCTTTATCCAGAAAATACTCAGAATGTTTGGGTATTCTTTTCCACCATCTGTTTACCCTGATACATATCTTTCAGTCTCTTTGGAGAAGTCTAGGGGAAAGAATCATGGCACTATCTTGTAGCAATCCTTCCTCAAGGGCTGACTTCCCTTTATTCAGTAGGTTCTGTGTCTGCACACGGATGGAAGATACGTATTACTCATGTTTTTATTTCCTGTGTCTTATAATATTTTGATGTCTTAAAAACATTGCTGGCTAGAAAAGACTGCACTTCCCAGGGCTAACCAGCCCTTAGAAATTGCCAAGGGCTCAGCCCTTTGATATACTTTTCATATGCAAATCAATAATCTGGGGAGTCTCCACCCCCCAATCACCCAGTCCATCCACCTTTAACACACCAAACCAATATTTTCACTGCCCTAAATCAGGACCAAGTTCCAGACAACTAGGCCCACCCCTGCAGGCCAGAGTCTGCTGACATTATTTAAACTGTTTCTCCTACCTCACATTTCCTAAAGAACCTCCAGTAAAGGCTTTGGCCTGAGCTCTCCCCTTTCTCCTGCTTTTGCCTCTTGACTCATCCCATTGCTTCCTCTATGTCCTGAGAGGAATAGCACGCTCCTCTCTCTCAGGAGGTATTAATAGAAGTAATAAAAATCTACTTTCAATTCCACCGGCCTCTCTAATGTCTCCTTTATAAATTAAGACCTGGGCACAAAACAGGGATGTGCTTCCATTCTAGTAACTCAAATCAGGCCTCTATTAGCCAAGTTCACTGTTTTGACAGTAACACAAATTAAATAATATCTTAAGGGATTGTCCATCCGTTTCCACCCTACAGTCCCGTGACCAATTAACCATCAACAAAGATTCCTATGGATCAGAAAATTCTGTCTCTGATGCCAGATTTGTTGTCTAGTGTAGTAACTGCATAACCACATTCTGCTTTCCACATTAAAAATAGAGAACCCATTTACACTTCAACATGTTGCACTAAATCCTCAGCCTATGGAGAGCAGACACACGAGACTTTACAAAAGTGTTGCTGCTTCTCGTACCAATCTATTTATTAATAGGATATAGTTAGTATATGCAGATTACACATGATAAATCCAGTCCAACATTCTCATCTTCAAAGACTTTGGATTTCTTCCTCTGTAGAATACTAAGGGAATCCTAGCGTCTTACCTTCACTTAATATGGGCACCATTTAATTCAAATTTCAGACACTAAAGCAAGCAAGCAATTGGAACCACTTCTTCATCACTTGAGCTAGTACATTCAATCCAGAATACTTGCTAAGAGCACCCATATTAATTAATTAGCACCAGCTACTCAGGAGGCTAAGGCAGGAGAATGGCTTGAACCCGAGAGGCGGAGCTTGCAGTGAGCCGAGAGCAAGACTCCGTCTCAAAACCAAAAAAATAAATAAATAAATAATAAATATAACTTTACTTAATATTGTATTGTTTCTTCCTTAATCTAGCTACTTAGAATACACTCCAACACAAATTTTCAGACTTTGAAGACCTATAATTTGGCAGTCTTTCAGTGCCTTTCATAGATATTTCATGATTTGCAGCTGTTTTGCAACTATGCATCATTAGCTGCAAGAACTTTAGCCCCAACCAGGGTATATAAAAATTACAGATTCCCTTATGTCTTTGAAAGCCCGCTGCTTGCAAGCATTCCTGGTATCAGTTTAGGCATCATTCAGGATTCCAGCAAGAAAGCCACAGTGTTAACTCTGACTGATACGGGTAGAAAAGAAAACTATTAAAAGATACTGCATGTCTCACAGAATTTTTTAAAAGGCCGGAGAACAAAGTTTAGGGATATATCATTAGACACAAGGCCTAAAATCATGTTGCAAAACTGCTGATGAGGATGTCCCCGGCCACACTCCCCAAGATTCAACGCTACATCATCTCCCACAGAGATTGCCAGCCTGGATCCTCGATGCCACCCTGAGCACCACAGCTCTTGCTGTTCCTGGAACTCTTCTTGAAACCATCACTCCCTTTGAGGAGAAGCCTCACAACCTTCATCATTGGAGCAAGTCTCCAATGGATGGCTCTCACGTGTAGATTCCTGATTATATTCCCATGAATTTGTTGCAGGTAAGCCTTAACTACTTAAAAACAGTTTCTGTTAAAGAAGGTGGTGCCTACCTCTCTTCAAGGCTTGTAATGTGAGGGAACTTCTAAAAACAGAGGAAAAGAGCTCAGATGTTGGGTAGCCCAAAAAGCATAACACTTGTCCACTGCTAGTGTTTTGTGTACATAGTCTAGCATCACTATGCACGTAATAGGTACCTAATAAATGCTCATGGAGGAAGTCTACACATCCCATTGATGACTGGGAGAATATAGTCCATTTATTTCTTTCTATTCTACTTTTGGACAGTCACATTCATTTTTTTCCTTATGGAACTTGTGCTATAATTCATTTGTTCCTGACATAGAATGCTGATTTTTTAAATATGATTTTTAAAGTCTATTCAGAATGTTACAGTTGCAAGGAACTTGAGAGATTAGCAAGACCCACCTTCCATTCAGTGTGATCTTCTAAAGAATACCTGATAGATGATTAAATAGTGTCTGTCAGAAGAGCTAATTTGACAAAAACATTAACTGTATCCTAAAACAACCCAATCTACTTCCTGGATGCTTCCAATTATTACTTGGTTCTTCCTTATATGGAGTTGAAAGTAAATTGCTATAACTTTCACTTATATGATAATTATGCCTTCCCAGGTAACAAAACAAATCCCTCTTTTACAAATCATCACTTCAAATATAGGGAGAGATCGTTGACTTCCCCCTCCTCCAAATGTCTCCACTTCCTGCCATGCTTTCTCAGGTGATGAAATTCCAAACCTCAGTCTTGGCTTGTTGTCCTCTGCGGAATCCCACTGAACTGTCAACACTTCATAAATTGGTTTGGACATATGTTTGACAGTAATACTAAAAACTATCTAAAATATATTCATTTCTTGTTTTCATAGGTCTTTCATCAATCCTGAGTTCCTGTTGCACCAAGAGCACTGGATTTTGTGTGCCATGTTACAAGAAGAAACAAAGAACTCTTTCCTGGACACTGTCTTGCCTCTACAGGGGCTTTGTGTTTGCTTGTTTTGTGTCTTACCATATGCTCCAGAAATGGTGGCTTCTTGAGGAAATCAAATTCCATATTTCTTTTCCTAAGGTGATCTTGTAATTTGAGAGCTAAATTAAAAGCCTCACAAGGAACACTCGTAATGGGTTTTTGGTCAACATTGCAATATACTAGGTGTTCAACGCAACAAAGGAAGTGAACAGAGAACGAAAAAAATTAGTTTTGTGAATGGAAAGCACTAGGAAAAAAAGACCTTTTCTTTGTTTTTGTTTTATGGTTTTATTTTTTAGTGATTATTGGTTTGCAAAGTTAGAGTGACAAGATGAAATTTTAACATCTGCGAATTTGCTGAAGCGGGGAAAATATGAGCAGCAATTGGAAGAGAAGAGGATAAATTTGTTTATTATAGCGAAGTTTGTACAATTTTATAGTGTATTTCAATGAATCCACAATTAGAAAAGATCTAACTCCCCCTAAAGATAAATGTATCTTGAATAAACAAATCTCTTAAGGGATCAGAAGTGAATTGCCAACTTAACTAAGGCATGGAAAGTCTGTCTCCAATGATTGTTTAGCTTCTGTGTAAGGAGTCATTTGTGTTTAATTTATAATCATTGATATTCCCCAAAAATTTATTTACAGTTATTGAAAGCTAGTCTCTAAAATTCCTGGGTAAATATGCAAAATTTTACTTCTGCTTCTGAGATAAATAGCAACCATCTAGTTTTACCATGCACCAAATTTTGTTTTAAGTGTATCTCTATATTAACTCATTTAACCTGAGACACAGAGAAGTAAACTAACTTGCCCAAAGTCACAGAGCTAGAAACTGGTGGAACTGGAATTTGAACCCCAAGTTGCTGATTCCAGAATCCATCCTTAACCATTAGCTACCTTGTCACTTGTGGAAGACCAAATCTTGGTATATTTTACTCGGTTATAAAGGAGAATTGCACTAGTGATCAACTTTTTTCAATCCCTGAGAAAACTGACTTGAAGTATGCCTTCTTAACAATAAGGTGGAATTTTTGACAGTGCGGCATGAATTACGTGTGTCATTTTCCTTTGCCACACCGAATGTCGAGGAGAGCAAAGTAATGTTACAGCTTATGCTGGGTTCAGGCTCTGTTGGGGCTGAGAACTCGTGTTTACAATTTTCAGGTTGACAGCTAATGACTTCCAGTTTTTCAGACTTGAGACATATGTCACTCCAGAGCTTCTCATTTAGCCATAAAAATTGATAGTAGTTGGTTCATGTTGTAAGTTAAATAACGATTTATCAATTCATATAACTAATTAAAGGTGTCTTTCAGAGATAAAGCCACATATATGTGTCCTGATTTGTCCCAAAAGCCAGACCAAAAGGGCACCGTATTGGCACCATAAAATGTATTTTATCTTCCTGCCTGTACTGCAATATACATCCCAGCTCTAGAGAGAAAGCCTAGAAGGCGATGTGCACCGTTCCCCATCATAAACACCAAAAAGACCCATGGAAAAAGAGCCGTAGGAGTCACATTCAGTCTGAAAAGAGAACGGATGACATAAATTCTGAGCTTTTGAAGGGTTACTTATAGACTTTTCTTTGTCCATAAGAACTATTTTTACCCTCCTAGGACAAGAAGACACAAAGGAAGACTACAGCTTCAAGTTTAAACCGACAAAATCACTTGCCTTGGCATCTTTGTTGGGACTCAGAGAATAGACCAAAGAAAGAGAGATTCCCAGTGTGCACTACAAGCATGTCAGTGCATAACGTTAGCTTGTTCCAGTGCTAGCTGACTAACTTAGGAAAATTCATGCCATGTCTCTACTCCTGGTCTCTCACCTCATGATTTACTAAGGTTACATTGCTCAGCTTTGCTGTGTCCCCAATTTCTTCTTTTTATTGGGCAAGAAACTAAAATTATCTCCTTTTACTGGCTCAGAATGCTCTAAGGAATTGGATGATACTTGAACTCAACCTTCTCTTTATTGTGTTTTGATTTAGATTAGTGGCAAAAGACTGATTTTAAGTAATTTTGAGAGCTCCTTCCTGAGACCCCTGTTCCAATCTCTGACATATGCATAACAGCTCCATGTCTTAGTCAATTCAGGGCTGTCACACAAAACATCTAAGCCTAGGTAATTTATAAACAACAGAAATTTATTGCTCACAGTCCTGGAGGCTGGGCAGTCTTAGGTCAAGCTTCCAGCAGATTCCACTTCTAGTGAGAGCCCATTCCTGATAGATGGTGATTTCTATGTGTTCTCACATGGCAGAAGGGACAAACAAGTTCTCTCTTTTTTTATTTAGAGAAAAGAGTCTTTTTTTTTTTTTTTTTTTTTTTTTTTTTTTTTTGAGAAAAGAGTCTCACTCTGCCACCCAGGCTGGAGTACAGTGATGCAATCTTGGCTCACTGCAACCTCCACCTCGTGGGTTCAAGTGATTCTCCTGCCTCAACCTCCCAAGTAGTTAGGATTACAGGCATGCACCACCATGCCCAGCTAATTTTTGTATTTTTAGTGGAGATGGGGTTTCACCATGTTGGCCAGGCTGGTGTCAAACTCCTGACCTCAGGTGATCCACCTGCCTCGGCCTCCCAAAGTGCTGGGATTACAGGTATGCCCCACCGCACCCGGGCTTAAGCTTCTTTTACATAGCACTAATCCCATAGTGACTTATGGGATATAAGGGTGAACTAATCACTTCCCTAAGGCTCCACCTCTTAATGCCATCACCTAGGTGGTTAGGTTTCAACAAATAAGTTTTGGAGGGACGCAAACATTCAAACCATAAAATGTCATTAGATTTTTACAAATTACTGTTTCTTACTTCTGATTAATGCTGTTGACTTACACATTTATTCTGTCAATGCACCCTTCAGTAAATGCCAGGATAGCTGACAATCTTATACTAATTTACAAAGTTTTCCCATTAAAGTATTAGAAGTGAAGGCTGACATGTGATAATCTAATTAAAAACAAGGTATGTTCATATAGGCACTGTAGGTAGATAGGTAGACCAAAAAGAAAGCTGTAAGTCACTGTCTAAAATCCTCCAATATATTTTTGGCATTAGAGGAGAAACTTAATTAACTTTGCCTTCAAGAAGTTTAATTTCTGTCAGCCCCTGGTGAGTTCAGAATTGCTTGGGGAAAGAGACTGATAACAGCGTTTTCAGAATAAATAAAGGAAGAAATCTTTACTGAAAATTCTCAACAGAATTGACTGACTATAAAACAAGGATTCAAAAAGCTTCAAGGAGGTGCTCGCTGTGGCAGCACATATATACTAAAAAGCTTGAAGGAGAAGAAATGTCAGCTTGGAAACTCATGATCCACCTTACCAACCTGAAGACACTTTGACTATTTGCCTGTTAAGGCCCAATACTGTGCTAAACCATTTACCTGTGGGTGATGAACAAAAAGACAATCAGCCACTCTTTACTGTGAAACTTAGTATAACCTCATTGAGGCCAAGAGTGGAGAAAGGTCAATTTATAGAGTGTTTTCCAGATCTTCCTCACTACCCATCATGCTTTAGAAGGCACAATCAAACCAGCTTAGCATCCAGGCATGACCACGGACACTCGTAGAGAGCATGCTCTGCTCCAAGGGGAAGTTTACTCATCAGTAACAAAAGCACACGAATATCTTCATTGCAGGGTTGCTCTGGCTACTAAATAGAATCTGTAAAATGCTTATCACAGTAGCTGTAGGTATGAAAGAATGATTGCTATTGCTATTGTCATCATTAATATTTTTAGTAAAGGGTGCGAAAATAAAACACCTAAGCCAATCATTCTGAGTGGAACGACATTCTGGAATATTGGAAGACAAGTAAATCGAGATTGAAACAAGTACAATCTATCTGCCACCATCTGTGCACCAATGGGTAGCTCACACACGACTGTGAAAGGAGGGAATGCTATCCATGTGAGGAGCCAGTTCTGTTGGCTCGTAGGTGAGATTTTCCCAGGCAAGGGGAACAGAACAGAAAGAACCTCCAGCAGCAAAGAAAAAGAGCCCTCAGCTTGGCTGTTGTGTAGGCAGGAGCCCTTTTAGTTCAATTTTAAGAAAATTTATTAATAAAATCAGTGGCTACAGCCAGCCAACCCCACCTCCCACTACCACCACCACCACCACCATGACCAGCCTTGCAACGCTCTCTGCTGTGACAGTCTGCACCTGCTCTTCCATCTGCATGGCCTCAGTGTCCACAGACCAGCATCTCTACTCTAGTGATTTTATGCATTTTGGTATCCCCTGAGGCCGTCTGCAGTCACCTCTCTGCCTCAGTTCTCTCCCCAGGTACCAATTATTTTTTCATAAGGGCTGTAGTTGCAAGAGTTTCAGAGGTTTTTGAGTGGCCTGCACCTAATCCTAATTTTTTCATAAGCCCTGGTATGTTTGACGCACAGTTTAGCAAAATGCTCCTTTTTCAGAAATGCATGTAGTGTTTTAATAGCAGAAGTGCCTACAGCTGTTTTCCAGCTAAGGGATTTTCATTACACGAATAGCACATCATCTGCAAGAGAAGGCTGAGTGCTAAACATTTATTTCTAAACAAAGCAGTTGTCTATAAATACCATGTATCAGGTTCCTACTAAGACCAAAGCTCGTGCTACTGCTAGAGAGAATCAGAGTGTGAGTTTCATCTCTCCTTTCTAAGACTTTACAAACTGCCAATGCAGGCATGCGGAATATTTGTCCTACAAAACTGGGCAATATGACGCATTTTATGTTCAGCGACAACTGAGAGATGTGAGTGATCAGTGCTCCTGGCATTTAAAGGAGGAAAGCGGGTGTTCTTATGGTTCCACGGCTAGGAATATCTTTAGAATAAAAATGCAACTTTAATTGGATCATCGTTCATTCAACCAAACTATTTATTATCTACTATGCATTAGGCTTTCTACTGGGTTCTGAGAATACAGGGATGAAAAACTCAAATATTGGTCCTTATACTCATAGAGATGGCTGGGAAGGCAAACCTTAAATAAATAATTGCAATAATTTTGAAATTACTATTTTGCTATGGGCTACACATTAAAAAAAAAATCTCCAAGACCAGGAGAAGTTTGTTAGAGGGATGGAGAGGAGGTTTCCTAGCAGGTTTCCTAGCATAGGAATTTAGTTAAGCAGTTTTTCTTGTGCTTCAATTATCATAACCACGTGAACTTTCTGAAGCTTTCTTCAGACTTTTCAATAATGCAATAGCCAGGGGAGCCATCGGTTACTACCAAGACGACCACCATGGCATCACAATATTCTACATCAATTCATACTGTGTGCTATTTCCAAATTATTTTATGAAGATTCTTCCTTGCCAATGAGAGCTTAAACTATACCTTCCTTCTTCTCATCATATTGTACATATTAATACCTAACTGCCCTGAAACACAATCAATACTTCTGTTCTGAGTTGTTACACAGACCTGCCTCCTCACTCCAGAAAGCAAAAACTTTGCCTGGCACCCGGGCTTGCATACTCAGACCCTGAGAATTCAGGGGCAAATATCGTCCATTCAGCCAGCTTTGTATGTGGGAATTACTTAGGATAAAGCCCCAGATATCTCAGCTACAGGAACTCAGAGATTCACTCAGGGGAGAATAGGAGAATGGGGTGGAATGATGAGTTGAGGTGTTAGTTGGAGTTTGTACTTGCAGTGACCATTCATTCCCTCTCCAACTCCCACCTCCATTTCCATGCAGGTAGCTGAGGTTTGGGGCTTCCTGTGTTGAAAGAAATTTGTATTGCTAGGCAGAAAAAAAAAGAAGCTTCCTAAAGACAGCCTCTCCTCCTCGCTTTCATTAAATCTTGAGTCCTTGAGGAGATTGACATATGCAGTTCAGAGGGGATAGTGGCAGGCATTCCAACGGGAATGGTGAGGAAGTTGCCGGAAAAGAGGGACAGCAGAGGGGAAATGCTATGGCCTGAGTTTGCTAAAGCAGTGGAGGGTTGCTGGGGCTCCACCCACAGCTGGCTCCTTCACATGACTGGAGAGGCAGCTGAGGGCAGGGATACACCCAAGAAGTCCAATCCTTAAATACAGTTTGTCCTGCCCCCAAACATATCTCAGAATTTCAGAGACCCTAGAACCTCAACCTGCACTCAAGTATCAGAGAAAGACATCCCAGGCAACAGTTTATGAAAGATCTACCCCTTTTCAATAAGGACTTTTGCATGACTCTGGAGGAGGGTGAAAAAAGGATGCTAAAAAACCCTGAGATTAAATTTTGCACCAGCGCCATAGAATGGGGCTTGAAGCTAGATTTGATTTGGTATCAGGTAAACAAAGTTTTATGACAGGCTTTCCACGCATACCTGTCTTTGCGGCCTGAGATTCATACCCACTGCACTTAATCTTTTTTTTCCCACTCTTTACTCTGTACAGCTAAATAATTAATTGCCTAGATAGCCTATCAATATTCTTTTCTTTAATTGTTAAACATGTGTTAATAATTCAAAAATCTACTGGTGACCTCCCAACACTCCTGTGAGTTTCGCAGGCCTCAGAGCTCTTTGAAGACAGTCTGTCAGTCTTGAGTCTAGCATTGACTAAAAGCTTTCTGGTTTTGTCCTCTCTCCAGAAGGCATCCTGCTTGCCAGCAAGGTCTTGGGGTTAAATGGAAGACAGAGTTCAAGGATTTTGAAGCTCTGATTCAATTATACTAAATGGGTATAAGAGAATCAGATATGTCACTGTTGAGTGCATCCGCCCAGACCTTAGGGACATCTTTTTCCTTTTTTTTTTAAACTAGAGAACCCTGTCATTGGAAAAATCTCGCCCTTGGGATTTTGAGTTGCGCTAAATTTTTTTACCCAATTTAACCACCATTTCAAGCAGAAACAAGTGAGAATAGATGACTAATGTGGTCAAATATAGGCTGTGGTGGATTAACTATCTGTTTTCTTCTTCCATCTTTTCCCCAAGCTATACTCTGTTCTTGAGGCAGTTACGGTGTCATGGTAGTTGAGGGTGGAAGTTGAGAAGAACTTCTTTCTGCTATGAGTTCTTATTGGATTTACCAACACTGGGGGTTCTGGGTGTAACTCTACGAACTTCAGTACAGATTCTTCTGATAGAAGTCATTCTGGCTACTAGACCTTTGTCATCATATGCATAGAACATACCGTTTTTAAAATGTAAAGTACCTTGAAAGATAACATAGTAAACCGCCCCCCCCTTATAAATAAGAAATTAAGAACGAGAATTGTGTCCAATTAGGATGGGTAAGGAGAAAACTGGGGCATGAACCCAAGTCTCAATCTAGGGTCCTCTCCATGTCACCATCTCTTCAATTCTTCACAAATAATTATACTTTATTTCTACCCCATGTCCTGAATCTCAGAGCTTTTTTTTTTTTTTTCTTGCATCTAATTTTCTCTGTGGCATTTTGGGAGCCCTCCAGGAACTGTGCATCAGCAGGAAGATTATTTTAAGCTGAAAAATTTCGGTATTCTACAAGCTCTGAATATCATTAATTTCCATATGTTCTTAGGGTTATTAAATGTTTCTCATGTGTTTTTATCCCTGATATCATTTCCTTCTTGTGTTGCCTGTTTACTGGGACAGTATCGCCTATCCAGGTAAAATTTTCCATTGCTTTAGTGCTCTTCTAGTCGCAAATGATATTTGACATTTGACATCTGGGTTCTATGCCTGCTGCATGGATGGCTCTGAGCCAGACTCAATTTGCTGCTTTCATCAAACTATTTGTCAGCCTTTGAAGTTGGGATATACAGTATTACTCATGTATGATGTCATTGCACTAGGCAGAATTTTAGAAACAAAATGCCCTAAATATTAATCATGAGGAGCACTTTTGTCAAACACTGAAGATTACCGAAATTAATTGTGGCACTGAGTGCTGAAATCAGATGATGTCTAGTTCTGAGGGGCTCCCCAAAAGCTTGAGTCTCACCGCCTGTCTACAGCACCAGAGTTCAGCCTTAGCGTACATCACAAAAGACCTCTCAGACCAGAGGACCATGCATCTAACAGAATGCAAAAGATGTTCAGCAGGCCTGGAATCTTCCCTGAAAATAACCCAAGATTTTTGGGGACAGAACTAAGCACTAAAGGGTCTGCCAGTTTCTATTTGAAGGACCTCTGACGGTGTGCCAAGAGAAAAATTTTAAGAATGCCTAATGCAGGCTGAACCCTGGAACCACAGAGCTATGGAAGCTTGGCAACATATCCTTGAGGGAAAAGCACATGGTGAACCCTTTAAGAGCCTGGGATATAAACCCCTTTGGCCAAAGACAGAGAGGCCAGTGATCACACATCCTGCCAAAAAGCTCATGTCTGTGTTTCTGACACGGATAAGATGGTGTTCAGATGAAGAAAAACTCAAAAGCTAAAAAGTACTTTATTTCTTTTATACAAAGCAACCAACTTCTTTTCACACTGTGAGAAACAGACACATGAAGAATATTTTTATAAATATCATTAAATGTGTTCATTAGTTACTCTTTGCCTATATACAGGATTTACATAGTAAGTTTCAATTAACAGTTAGTGAGCTATGAGGAAATCTCATCTATGGATGAACAAGTACATATCCTTTTGTCAGGTAAGCAAAATTAAGCTCCTCATTACATTTTTAAATTTTGATTGCTTAGGAACCCACTACTAAAATTAGTGTGAAACTATATTAGCTATTATTAGCCTAGGCTTATCACTTCATACATTACATGAGCTTTAACTTTCTATCCCATAAGTAGTCTAATGACTTACGTTTCTTTTAAGCCATTTCAAAGATGCCTTAGAAATAGGTAGGAACTAAGTCATAAATACATTTTTAAAAAACAAATAATGACAAACACATTGACCCTGCATTATTTCCCAACTTTGTTGTTGATGCAAATCATAATCAACTGCCACACACCTGGTCCCATGTAGTAAGTCAACCTAATGGTCTAGCTGGTTGGTTGCTTTGGGAATCCTGCCCAGACACAAGGGGAATGAGTGAGAAGGAAGTGGGAGAAATACACAGACTCCCACCCGAGCCCACGTGGTTGTTTAAGCAGAAAGGCAACAGCCAGGGTTGGACAGGAGCCACCTCATCTGCATAGAAGAACTTCAGATTCACTGATTTTAGAAACATTTAAAGAGCTGAGGTTGACGGAGTCTGGGTGTATCACACTGCCCACAATGTGGAATGTGTCCAACGGAGTGATGTTCACAGATGCAAAACGGAAAGATATTTTCCTCTTCAATTGCATTCTTTTCACAGACATATTTCCTCTTGAAATGATCTAAAAATTTTAGAGCTCTGCTTCCTTCCTTCTTCCTTCCTTCCTTCCTTCTTTTTTTTTTCTTTCCTTCCTTCCCTTCACCCTCTCTCCCTTTCTTAAGATAGAGCCAGATATCAGTGAGATGCAGCTGTGGGTGGTCTTCATGAGAGGTCAGCAGTTGTTCAGGATTCCAGACAGGCTGGAGAGTTCATTATCCCAGAGTCAGGCCAGCATTGGTGCTCAATAAGGGTGTGTGGAAATCAACTGAGTGGGTCTTTTCCAATAATAGAGAGTATTGAACCCAAGTAGAAATAACATCCACAAAACAATCTACAACGTACCCATTCATTTGAAAACATCAGCCAAATGGGGAGAAAAGTCAATAGCAAACCTTCCATAGCTAGACCATTCCGATGTGAATGTTCTGTAAATGTTCACTTACAAACATAGCCTTTGATTAGAAGGGTGAAGATCAAATAGAACATTAAACTCAGTCAATGGAGATATCTGTTTCTGGTGTGGATCAAGTGCATTGCCTCATTTGAATTCAGAATGTATATATTGTTATATTGTGTGAATAATATAAGGCAGTCTAGGGAAATGCGAAGAGCAATTGCATCCCTCATGCTGAAAGTGTGAAATGCAGTGACAGTCTTTATTAACCTGGGGAAGGTGTTTATGTCCCTTAAAAGACACCCTTTAAATGGTTCTATCATTCTTTAAATAAGTTGGCTCTGATCTCCCCAGCTTGTGCTCTGTACAGTCTGGGACACAGATGACATTACTTTTTAGGAAGAGGACTGCCTCCAGTATTATTCTCCCAAGCTACAAATGTGATTTAAAACCTCTCAACCAGCACTTTATCTGTGGCAAGATGCATCGCCTATCCCCTGAGAAGTCATGAGTGCAGTCTCCCTTTAAGGGCACTTAAAGTGGACTGAAATTGAATAATCTCTGCAATTTACTATGGCTATTTCCCTGTGGTATAGAATAAAGTTGGAGATGCAGAGAGCTCAGAGAATCAGAGCAAGCCAAAGGATTTGGGGTTTGGAGAAGAGCCCACCATCATTTCCACTCCTTATAACCACCCACCTTACAGCCACAAATGAAAGAGAAGTATCTGTGCCCACAGATAATTTGAATGATTTCTCTGAATGTGACTCATTTAGATGAAACATATGGAAACTCACTTTGACAAAAATGAATGGGGCGGGTGGGGTGGGGGGGCGGAGGAGCAGGAAGAAAGAAAATAATCCATTTGACTATATTACATCAAAAGCAGGGTTTTCTCAGGATGCTTCCTCAACATTACTTATATACTCAATGAATTATTCTACATTTATAAAAACAGCTTATGCTCCATTATAAAGACTAAAAATTGTTATGCCTCTTTTCACTTAGATTCAAAGGAGACAGAGGAAAATATCTAGACCTAACGTGATTAGGTTCTAGAATTTGAAGTACTGAATTTTTTCACTGGGTTGACTACTCAAATCAAATTAATAGGGATCTGCCAAATCTCCACTCCCCTTGGTGTAGTGTAGATTAACCCTGTGTTACAAGAGCTATGTTCCATACAGACTTTACCACTTAACCCACTGGCTTGACTAAGAAAGTTGTATCAAAGTTATAAATTCGTCATGATGATAACTACTGGCCCAAATGTTGTGGCATGGAAGAAGTTATTCTTATCCTCAATGTGACACCATCAAATGCATGTGAGAAAATGGTTATTTATATACAGTACTGTGCAGGATTCTGTGCCAATTAAATTACACAAGTCTGATCCACCCTTATTTTGAGAAGCATACGGTTGATGGCGAACACTGATAAAGTTACACATTTGAGTTAGAAGCATTCCGTCAAAGAAGGGCTCATGTGTGTTAGAGGCAGAATGTGTAGCAAATGTGGTCAGTGCCCCTCTCATCACCTCTTTGTGCTTTGGATGACTTCTACTAGGAATACCTGCATCTCTGGGATTGACAGCTTTTTCAAAGCCACAGAAGGCCATTCTGTCCACGCATGCAGCCGAGGAGTGCTGGGAATCCACACACCTGGCAAGCAGCCCTCACCCAATGGCCCGTAGGAGTTAGGATATAAACACTCCAGCTCCTTCATCTCTTGAGTAGAATAAGTCTGAGGCATGTGCTTTCCACTACTTCCCAGTTTCCCACTGGGCTTAAGCTCCAGCCACTCACTGCAGTACCTGCTTTACTAATTCACCTGTATTGACTGACTTCCCATCCCTGCCAATGCTCCCCAAACCTCCCAAAGAAACTCCTTGCACATGAATCTTTGTGTCAGGGTCAGCTTCTGAAGACACCCAAATTAGGACAGGGCAAGTCAACCTCCAGATGTGATTAGGAAATGCATCATTGAGGACTCATGTCCAGACAAAGTAAAGAAAGGAAAACAGTCATCTCTTCTAGGACCAGTGTTGGGAGGACTCAAAGATAGGCTCATGGGGCTGGCACTGTTGCTCATCAATCTCAGAGCAATTATTCCTTCTTCCATAGTCAATGGAAACCCATTTTGTTTGGGGGCAACATACTCAGGGTAGCTAAGCCCCTTCTGCAGGCTCTGGGATGAATCAAGTACATGCAAGTCAAGCAAAACCACCCCATTCCCATTTACTGATAATCATTAGGAGTGGGCATATGCCTGGGTACCAGCCCATGAGACACAAGTGGAGGAGCTGAGGAGCTCTTTTTCTCATGGATAAACAAAGACAGCTGGAAAAGCAAAGGGCATATTTTCTGGCCTCCTCCTTGCTGCCTTCTTGGGGCACCACCGAGTGATGTTTGGGGCGCTGTAGTCATCACCATGAAGGAAAGATCAGTTCCTCAAGCAACCCTGACCCCTTCTTCTCCAGATCTCATTTCATATAAGATAAACATTAGTCAAGGTTTCTGTTACCTGCACTCAATTTATCCTCATTGATACAGATGGGATTCTGGAAGCCAACTGAATGAGGAGGGATGGTGTGCAAGGGACAAGGCTCAAATGTGGCAGTGGAAAGAGAAAGCTCCATAATATATTTTCCTTCATACTTTTCCTTCAGAATGTCCATCACAGTGATGACTATACATTTACTTGTGTTCTTCTGGTTAAATTTATTTCCCCGCCAATGTGTAAGCTCCATGAGGACAGAGATGAAAGCTTTTGGCTGGATGTGACATTTTTTTTCTTACTACCTCCCATGATGCCAGATACATGCTTGTTAAATAAATGAACAAATGCACTAGAGAATAGCTGAGAGGGTGTTCCCCAAGACATGGCCTCAGATGGAAGGTGGGTGACTTGTGGCCTGCTGAAGAAGTGCTAAGAAGGATTAAGGAATGCTCTTAGCTGTAGATTACAGAGTGATAGGGAAATGGGGAGAGGTTAACGAGACCTCCAAATGGCAGAGAAGGAGACCACAGGTGGGCTCTAGTCAGACTGCATGATTCCTTAGAGATAAGACCCAAAGGAAGAAAATGGTAGTGGGTATGGAGGTAGAAATGTGAGGGAAGGAGGAAGAAGTGGACACTTGGCCAACTGCACCCATTGAAAACAATGGTCATGCCGAGGCTTCTGGCTTGGATAATGGAGATGATACTGATATCTTTGAAACAGAAATGGTGGACAAAATAAGAGATGGAGGAAAAAAATAAATCAATAAGTACATGAAAATAGAAGAGTGGTAGCCTGAAAAAGTCAAGAACTGTTAGCTATACTTTATAAAACTTATCATGAGCATTTAGCCTCTTTTTAAAAAAAGCAAAGCCGTGGTCCACCCTCTGAAATGCCTTCACGGCCTATTTGACCTGCCTTTCCTTCAAAACCCCAACATCCTCCTGTTCCAGCTTCCAACAGTTTCTGACTTCTGATACCTTGAAACGTCCTTACAAGAACAATAATGGCTAACACGGATAGCATACTTTATGTGAACCATTCTGAGTGCCTTACACATATTAACTCATCTATTGATCATTCAAGCTCTGCAACAATCCTAGAAAGTAGGTACTGTACTATCCCCATTTGAAGCCCAGAGAGATTGAGTAACTTACCCAAGCTCACACAGCTGCTAAGTGGTGGAACTAGGAAACTGGGATTTCCAATGTTCCAGAGCATGTGTCCTTAATCACTATGCTATCATTATCTGCATGACATAAGTTACCGCTGTGTTGAGATTTTCTTGTAGCCTTTTTCTGGAATTACTACTTGTTTCCCAGAGGATGAGGTTTTGAAGATTAGATGGGATTTTATTTCAAGTGGGTATCATTTTTATAATTCACACAAAACTTTTAAAATGAAAAGCTCTGGAGTTAATATTCCATTTTCTCCTAAATGCATAGCTTCTCTTCCCTATAAACCCACTCTGTGCAGTGCCAACTGGTCAGCACAGTTTCAGGCTTTAGGGCTGCTCTCGCCCCTGCCTGAACTGCTCCACCACCGGGTTTTCTGGGCACAGGCTCTTTTGGCACCTCCCTCACCTCCTTTGAGTCTCAGCTCAGCTGTCATCTCATCAGTAACAATCACTTTTGAAATGGCAGCTCCCTTGTTCTCACTGCCTCCTCTCAAGGAGACAATGGACAGGGAGGAATGGGATTCAGCCCATGAAGCAAAAAAGTTATTACCATCATTATAATTGGTGCATTAAAGCTTATGATGTGCTCCAGAGTGGCCACATTAATAAGAGCCGATGCTACAGGTTCATGCACCATCAGCGAGGCTGGCTGGGTCACTGCAAGGTCAGGAAGCCCATTCCCTGCCACTTTCAAGCACAACCTACACAGAGTTATTGTGTCCTTATTTTAAAGTCGCCTTGGCCACCCACCTTCAATAACCCAGCAGTTAAGGAGTCATTCTTTTGACTGTAGCGTTTCTGCTTTCCTCTTGTTTGAGGAAATAGAGAAGACTTGAGAGATATGTCTTAGTTGTCATGCTTTAAAATTACTGCCAAACTACCCCTTTCCCCTCAAGAGAAGGAGTAGCCCTGGGTCAACGTATCTATCTCCTGACATCTCTACTTGGATGACAGAGAGCATCTCAAATTCCACATGACTGTGGTAGACATATTCTAGTCCTCAAAGCTATTCACATGTCCCTTCTCCTTTGTGGTCCTCCACCTGTAGAGGGAAGAAAGCTAAAAAACTATATTTCCAAGCCTCCATTTAGCCAGGGGTGGCCATAAAACTTAGCTCAGGCATATATAACATAGGCAAAGTTCCTGAGGAAAGGTCTCTTCTTAAATAAAAAGGAAAAATTTAACAAGGATAAAGTCTTCACCCCTTGGCCCTCCCTCCAATTTTGGAGCGCAGGTACTAGGCACACAGCAACCATCTTGAACCAAAAGGAGATGAGCAAAAAGGTGAAGGTCCACACACTGAGGTAGGTAGGCCAGGAGGCTGAAGAGAGCCTGCAGCATCCCTGAATTGTTAAGCTGCCCTGCAAGGTCTAGATTGCATAGCCCTGGACTTCCTGTGTTGTGAATCACAGACACTGGTAACTGTTTCAGCCACTCCAGTAGGCCTTCTGTTCTTTGCAGCTGACCACTAATATACAGACAAAGATTGAATTCATGAAACCTCCTCTCACCTGCCCTCTTCCAGTGCCCCATCTTAGTAAATGACATCTCCATTCTTCCAAGCATACAGGCCAGAATCTGGAAATTATCCTTGACACTGTCCCCTCCTTCACTTCCACATCCAACTCATCACTGCCTAAATGCCTCTCTACTAGTCATCTTAACTCCTCACTGCAGACACTTCACTGTTCCTCATTAGGGGGATTAGGACAGCCTCCTTGCTTGTCTTGCTAACCAGGCAAGGTCCTCACTGTAGCTGGCTTCCTTTTCAAATCTAACCATTATAACCTGCCCCCCAACACACACGCATGCACACACACACACACATATTCCTGCTTAAAAGCCTTCTGTGGCTGTCCATATGCTCTGTGATCATGATCTAAATATTTAACATGGCCTAAAAGGCCCATGGGGCCCATCCCGAGCCCATCTCCAGCCTTAGTTTGCCCTAGCTTTCCTCTGAGTTTCAGCTGCCCCCACCTTCACTTCTGAGAAAGCACCTTACTTCTTCCCTCCATGAGGTCTTTGCACAGACTCCTCCCTCTGGCTGGAAAGCTCTTACTCATCCCTACCATTCGCTGGCTGAGTCCTGGTCAGTTCTTCTTCATTCAGAAGACAGCCTTGGCACCACGGCGTCAGAGAACTTTTCCATGACTCAGCTCAGGAGTACAGAATCCTTTGTTTAACATTGCCCCAGAAATGCCTTCCCTCTTTTTGGAATTTCTGGTTGTAATTACTCATCCTTAATGGGATTATTTGTTTAATGGTAAATTGTTGAGAGCAGAATATCTGTCTGATTTTGTTTTGTTTTGTTTTTGCATGGCATCCACCATGCCTAGTGTGATGCCAGCACTTAGTGGGTACTCAATAAATATTTGTTAAACAGAGATTGAATGGAAGAAAGGCAACTGGCCCATTCAACCAACGTTTAACGAATTGATGATTAACATTATATTCTCTAATTGATTAACATTATATTCTCTAATTGATTAATTATATTCTCTATTGATGGAACATCTCTCAAAATAATAAGAGCTATTTATGACAAACCCACAGCTAATATCATACCGAATGGGCAAAAACTGGAAGCATTCCCTTTGAAAATCGGCACAAGACAGGGATGCCCTCTCTCACCACTCCTCTTCAACATAGTGTTGAAAGTTCTGACCAGGGCAATCAGGCAAGAGAAAGAAATAAAGGTATTCAATTACAGAAAGAGGAAGTCAAATTTCCCTGTTTCCAGATGACAGGATTGTATATTTAGAAAACCCCATCGTCTCAGCCCAAAATCTCCTTAAGCTGATAAACAAGTTCAGCAAAGTCTCAGGATACAAAATCAATGTACAAAAATCACAAGCATTCTTATACAGCAATAACAGACAAAAAAAGAGCCAAATCATGAGAGAACTCGCATTCACAATTGCTTCAAATAGAATAAAATACCTAGAAATCCAACTTACAAGGGATGTGAAGGACCTCTTCAAGGAGAACTACAAACCACTGCTCAATGAAATAAAAGAGGACACAAATGGAAGAACATTCCATGCTCATGGATAGGAAGAATTAATATTGTGAAAATGGCCTAACTGACCAAGGTAATTTGTAGATTCAATGCCATCCCCATTAAGCTACCAATGACTTTCTTCACAGAATTGGGAAAAAACTACTTTAAATTTCATTTGGAACCAAAAAAGAGCCTGCATTGCCAAGACAATCCTAAACCAAAAGAACAAAGCTGGAGGCATCAGGCTACCTGACTTCAAACTATAATACAAGGCTACAGTAACCAAAACAGCATGGTACCAAACAGAAGTATAGAGATATAGACCAATGGAATAGAACAAGGCCCTCAGAAATAATACCACACATCTACAACCATCTGATCTTTGACAAACCTGACAAAAACAAGAAATGGGGAAAGGATTCCCTACTTAATAAATGGTGCTGGGAAAACTGGCTAGCCATATGTAGAAAGCTGAAACTGGATCCCTTCCTTATACCTTATACAAAAATTAATTCGAGATGGATTAGAGACTTAAATGTTAGACCTAAAACCATAAAAACCCTAGAAGAAAACCTAGGCAATACCATTCAGGACATAGGCATGGGCAAAGACTTCATGTCTAAAACACCAAAAGCAATGGCAACAAAAGCCAAAATTGACAAATGGGATCTAATTAAACTAAAGAGCTTCTGCACAGCAAAAGAAACTACCATCAGAGTGAACAGGCAACCTACAGAATGGGAGAAAATTTTTGCAATCTACTCATCTGACAAAGGGCTAATATCCAGAACCTACAAAGAACTCAAACAAATTTATACCAAAAAAAACAAACAACCCCATCAAAAAGTGGGCAAAGGATATGAACAGACACTTCTCAGAAGAAGACATTTATGCAGCCAACAGACACATGAAAAAATGCTCATCATCTCTGGCCATCAGAGAAATGCAAATCAAAACCACAATGAGCTACCATCTCATACCAGTTAGAATGGCAATGATTAAAATGTCAGGAAACAACAGGTGCTGGAGAGGATGTGGAGAAATAGGAACACTTTTACACTGTTGGTGGGACTGTAAACTAGTTCAACCATTGTGGAGGACAATGTGGCGATTTCTCAAGGATCTAGAACTAGAAATACCATTTGACCCAGCCATCCCATTACTGGGTATATACCCTAAGGATTATAAATCATGCTGCTATAAAGACACATGCACACGTATGTTTATTGCGGCACAATTCACAATAGCAAATCTTGAAACCAACCCAAATGTCCATCAATGACAGACTGGATTAAGAAAATGTGGCACATATACACCATGGAATACTATGCAGCCATAAAAAAGGATGAGTTCATGTCCTTTGTAGGGACATGGATGCAGCTGGAAACCATCATTCTCAGCAAACTATCACAAGAACAGAAAACCAAACACTGTGTGTTCTCACTCATAGGTAGGAACTGAATAATGAGAACTCTTGGACACAGGAAGATGAATATCACACACCGGGGCCTGTTGTGGGGTGGGGGAAGGGGGGAGGGATAGCATTAGGAGATATACCTAATGTAAATGATGAGTTAATGGGTACAGCACTCCAACATGGCACGTGTATACATATGTAACAAACGTGCACGTTATACACATGTACCCTAGAACTTAAAGTATAATTTAAAAAAAAAGAAACTAATAACAATATGATCAAGATAATATAGACAAGATACTAAGCTTTACTGAGCCATGAATTTGTTTGTTGTTGTTGTTGTTTTGTTGTTTTTAGACGGAGTCTTGCTCTGTCACTAGACTGCAGTGCAGTAGCACCATCTCAGCTCATTGCAACGTCCAACTCCCTGGTTCAAGTGATTCTCCGGCATCAGCCTCCCGAGTAGCTGGGATTACAGGCATGAGCCACCACGCCCAGCTAATTTTTGTATTTTTAGAGAGACAGGGTTTCACTGTGTTGGCCAGGATGGTCTCGATCTCCTGACCTTATGATCCACCCTCCTCGGCCTCCCAAAGTTCTGGGATTACAGGTGTGAGCCACTATGCCTGGCCACTGAGCCATGAATACTTGATTAATCACTGAATTTTGCTATCTCACCAACAATATCTGTTTCAGGCCCCACCTCTTCCTAAGGCATGGATGGACTGGGTCGGGCAGTGGCATGGAGCAAACACACGCTCTGGACAGGTGAAGCCAAGTTATGATGATGGGAGTCATCGCTAGGGCTTAATTTAGATTTTCAGCTAGTGTTGGAAACGTGATCAACTTAGAGAAAGAAGCTGCAGAAGAGGCCCTTCTCCTTTATCCCAAACAAGCTTCCACCTGAAAATTTCCAACAATCACTCCCTAAACACGGGATGGCCACTGACTGAGAAAAGCTATGTAGGAACTTGCTTTTGCAGTTCAGATCCCTCATTGGATGACTCAGAAAAATGGTCAATGGGAGAACTGAGAAGAAAGAAGGGTTGGCAGGAAAGATGAAAAACTGTTTTGAGTCCAGAGGGTCTTGGTTTTGAAAATATCAAATTTTTCGTCAAGAAGAAGATGCTCTTCCTTTCTTAATGGTTCGTTCAGTCATTGGGTCACCAGGATTGCCCTGCTCCCACCTTCACAGCCAAGTCATGTCTCACAAAGGCAGCAGGGAGTGAGGAGAGAGGCTGTTTTGTGGGAGTCAGAGAATAAAAAGATGTGCATGAGGTAGTCTTGGGCTAGTCACTTGATGAGGGGGATCAGAATGAAGTACAGAGAAATCAAGTAAATAATATGTAACATGCTTCTCCACCCCCATCCAAACCCAATGAACTTCTTATCCTAGTCCTTATAAGAGGAGGGAATTTTAACCAGCCGGGTGCAGTGGCTCACACCTGTAATCCCAGCACATTGGGAGGCCAAGGTGGATGGATCACCTGAGGTCAGGAATTCAAGACCAGCCTGACCAACATTGTGAAATGCCATCTCTACTTAAAAAAACACAGAAAAAATTAGCCAGGCGTGGTGGCGCGTGCCTGTAATCCCAGCTACTCAGGAGGCTGAGACAGGAAAATCGCTTGAACCCGGAAGGCAGAGGTTGCAGTGAGGTGAGATCTGCCACTGTACTCCAGCCTGGGCAACAAGAGCAAAACTCTGTCTCAAAAAATATACATAATAATAAAGAAAGAAATTGTAGAAATTTTAGGGGTCAGAAGCCCTGGGTTCAAGTCTCCACTATGCCACTTATGAGCTTAGTGACCAAGGCAGGTCATTTAACTTCTCTGATTCACTTTTTCTTAATTGCCAAATTAAGTAGTAGATGGAAACTAGGTTGTAAATCATGGTGGAATGCAAGTCTAACTGTGCTGAGAGCCAGTGAGATCACACATGCAAACACCTTGTGTGCATTACAAAGCTTATATCCACATTAGTTAATTCACTGCACTTCTCATTCCACAGACCCTCCTTTATTGTATTTATAGGCCATACAGGTATGTGTGGATGTCACTGCTGATGAAGAAAGGCAGTTCTCCCAAGGGCCACACCGTGAGCCCTGGCCAGCGTTTCTGAAACTCCATCCTTTCCTCCATTGGCTCCCTTCCTTCACGTGACCCTGTACCGTGTGTGGAGACAGTCTCATGTTCCCAGACCCAGCCTCACATCCTCACCACCACCAACCTCATAACTCATGGATAGTGTACAAGAGCATCCACATTTGCCCATGAGGTGATTTTAAAAAGCTATATGAGTCCCTGACCCTGAAGCAGTGAGAGAGAGGGAGAGGGATTCGAATAAAGGCAGTTTATGAAAAAAAAAATTGACATTTGCTACCTTTTGGAGAAAGGATGATAACAGTTGTCATCATTGGACAGCTCCACTGAATAAATTGTGAAGTGATAGTGGAAATGCAGATAAAGATGTGTTTTGATACCCAACTGTCACAGGTCACACAGATTGATGCCTATAAATCTCAATATTTAATAATATGTACTAATTAACAAGATTCCTAATTCACAGGGGGGAAGGTGGAAGGATTTTCCCCAATCTTACCATTTCCCATCCCCACAATAACTTTTGAGTTGGAGTTTGAACCATGAGATTTCTGTTGGCTAGTATCACTCGTGCAGAAAAGAATCCCAGAATCTACCCATTGGAAAAGCTCAAAGCATCTGATGTTCACTGTATTATTCCAAGAATTACAATACAACACCCCTTTGGACTTTACGAAGTGCCAGAATGGACTCAAAAAAAAAAATAAATAAAACCAGCTATCCCAATCATTCCTTGTTACAGGTGAAGAATCTGAAAGGCAGAATAAGATGATGCAGCAAGCTAGTGGCGATGCGGAGAGGCAAACCCAGTCTCTGGTTTTTAGGCAGGTCCCCTCTCCATGGTCCATGCTGGGTCCACCAAGCTATGGGTGCAAAGGGCCATTCACAAAGAGCCTCTGGCTCTGCTGATCCCCTTCAAAGCCATATTTGATCTTCCATCTCCATCCTTTTCCATCCCACTCCTCAACGGCCCAGTTTTATAACCCTTGAACTCCAACTAGGCATTGGAAGAATATCAGATTGTATTAAGAACATTCATTCCTTTCAAATACAATCAGAGCAAGACAATTGCTACAACATCTATCCTTCCAGAACAGACAAAGTACGCACTTCCCTCAACACAGCTGACCCTCATTTACTGTGTCTAAGTAGAACGAGTCCTGAGCATCTGTTTCGTGTGAATAAGGAAAAGAAACAAGTCAGTGTACCATATCTGAATTTTACAAACGTCTGGCTATTATACAGCAAGGTTGCTGTACTATGAAAACTTGTTAAAGTGTGACTCATCCCACACTGTTTTCACTGGCCACCAGGCTCCCAATTAAATACCAGCCAGTGAGCTGAGTGTCTGATGAGAAGCCAGGAAACCTCATTACCGATAAGGTTAATATAATTAGTTACTTTTGCTAAGTGCCTGTGAGTCGCTCCCCAAATTTAAAACACAAATAGAAAACACGAGTGGGAGCATTTCCTTCATGTGTGGAATTCCTTGTGGCTGTCTCTGTCCACCCATTTCCCCTCCTGAGTCACACCTATCTGTAAAACACCCCTGTCTACCAGCAACCAGTATTTTACAAGACATACTATTAAAAAACCTCCAAACCAGGAACAATAGGATGTGCTCTCTTTTGTAGATTTGCAAATCCAATAGAACTGCAGGCACTTACGTGCTGTAGGAAAAGTCCTCTGATCCTGCAACTGGAATGTGTTCTCACGTTTGAAGCTCTGCAAAAGAAAGAAAAAGAAAAGTTGAAGTTTCACTCTAACGTACGAAGCAACCTGTTGAGCAGCTGATGGCATTCAGGGACCGTCAATGCACGGGAAGGGCAGCTTGTGCTCTGAGGTGTATCGGACTCAGCAATCTACCCAGCTGTGAGCATCTTGGAATAGAGGCTGAAAGGTACTGTCTGGAGAGAGAGTCACTCACCCGCTCCTTCTCACCATTCCCCCAGGACAGCTTTTCTCACCAACTACAGACTTTGGCCGGTGACTGGAACACATACACTAACTCTCACAGGACTCCAGCAAAACAAAACATGAGTATACTTTCAAGTGTTTGCGAATCCAAACCAGAAAAGAAAGAAATCTGAACGTGCCAGCCAGCATTACAGTGATGGTCCTCATTCTTAATGTATGTGAACCCCCAGGCCTACTCTGGTTTTTAAGCAATTAAATAGTAATGATCACAGAGAGTCCCAGGCCCACATGTAGATAACAGTGTTTAGCTGGTGTAGACAGGATGATTGCAAATGTACAGCAGAATTGGTCATTAACCATCCTAATAGTTGTTTTACAAATATAAATTAGAACATAATATTTTGCAATTGTATCCTGAAATAAAACCTATCACCAAAGTAAATTGCAGATTTGAGATAAAATGATAAAAGAACTAGAAGAAAATGTAGGCAAGTAGTTCCGTAATCTAAGAATGGGTTCATCCTTCTAAGTATGAGACCAATGACAGAAATCACAACAGTGATGGATCTGACTGCCTGAAAATGAAAAGCAGTCAGATAAGTAAAAGGAAAAAAATCAAAAAAACAGTAACAGCAATAAAAATTACTAACATAGGAGACTACATAAAAATGAAAGCCTGCAACCAACAGGAAAAAATTCTTGACAACATAGAAAACAAAGAGTGAGTAAACTTAATATATTCAAAGGAATTAAAAAATCATTAAGAAGAAGATGAGCACCTCATCAAAAAAAAGTCAAAGGACATGGTCTGGCCATTTACAAATACAGAAACCCAAATAACTAATAAACTTATTTTTTTAAGTATAATGTCCTCAATAATCAAAAAATAAAAATGTTAAATATGGATTTTTTTTACTTATCCAATTGGTGATTTTTAAAAAGAAATACTGAAGGCTACTGTTGGAAAGGACCTGGGAAACCCTACCAACTGCAGGTGGGAATGGTGATCGAGACACACTTCCCCAGGTTCATCCTACAGCACTAGGAGGGATCAGAAGCCCTACAATTTACATTTCATTTGACATTGGAATTTCAAATTTAATCTAATGAAACAACAGTGTATAAGCACAACAATGAAATGATAACATTTATCACAGGGCCTTTATAAAAGGGAAATCGTATGGGGTAAAACAACTAAAGAACATCTATAAAACAGAATATTAGACAGGTTAAAATTGTATTGGAAAAATTGTATTGGAAACATTCATTGACTGTTAAATTTTAAGGTTGGTTACAAAACAATATGATCTTATATTTATAGACGTTATATACATATGAGCACACACCACATATATATATATCTATATGAAAGACATATATACTTGTGCACCACATAATGATGTTTCAGTCAATGATGGACTACACATTTGACTGTAGTCCCTAAGATTATGATGGAGCTGAAAAATTCCCATCACCTAGCGATGGCATAGCCTTCCTAATGTCATTGCACATCACATTTCTCATGTGTGTGTGGTGATGCTGGCATAAGCAAACCTACTGCACTGCCAGTTGTGTAAAATTCGAGAACATGCAACTTATGGACCCTACATAATACTTGATAATGATAATAAACAACTATGTTACTGGTTTATGTATTTACTATACCAGATTTTTTATTATTGTTTTAGAGCCTACTCCTACTCATAAAAATAAAATGTTAACTATAAAGCTGCCTGAGACAGATTCTCCAGGAGGTATTCCAGAAGAAGGCATTGAAATCATGCGAGATGATGGTTCCATATGTGTTACTGCCCTTGGAGACCTTCCAATGGGATAACATGTCATAGTGGAAGACAGTGATATTGATGATCTTCACCTAGGCTACTCACATGTTTGTGCTTTAGTTTTTCACAAAAAAAGCTCTAAAAACAAAAAATGTTTAAAATAGGAAAAAGCTTTATAGAATAAGGATCTAGAGAAAAAAATCTGTGTACAGCTGTACATGTGTCTGTGTTTTAAGCTAAGTGTTATTACAAAGCAGCCAAAAGTTTTCTAAAACAAAAATTAAAACATCTATAAAGCTAAGAAGTTGCAGTAAGCTAAGGTTTATTACTGAAAATAATATTTTAATAAATGTAGTGTAGTCTAGGTGTCCAGTGTTGACGAAGTCTACAGTAATGTGCTGTCATGCCCTAGGACTTCACATTCACTCACCACTCACTCACTGACTCACCCAGAGCAACCTCCAGTCCACAAACTCCATTCAGTGTCAGTGACCTATGCAGGTGTACCATATCATATTTTTACTGTACCTTTTCTATGTGTAGATACGTTTAAATACACCAATACTTACCATTGTGTTACATTTGCCTACAGTATTCAGTATGTAACATGCTGTACAGGTTTGCAGCCTGGGGCACTAGGCTGTCCCACACAACCTAGGTGTGTCGCAAGCTCTTCCATCTAGGTTGGTGCAAGTCCACTCTGCAATGTTCACACAGTAATGACGTGGTCTAACAACGCATTTCTCAGAATGGATTCCTATCGTTAAGTGATGCATGACTATTCTCAGAAAAAAACAAAAAGGAAGTAAGCTAAAATGTCAGCGGTATCTATAATGAGATCATGGATGATATTTATTTTATTTTTATTGCTTATCAATAGTTTCTAAACTTTTTATAAAACATGCAACTTCTGTAACAATTTTTTCAAATTCTGGGGTTTTTTTTAAATAGAATTTTACAAGGTTACAGGAAAAACAAACAAACCAACAGGCTTGTGTTTTTCCCACCAAACTAAATGACTTTCATGTACTGCTTCCAAGGATTATGCAGCCTCTCTCTCCCCTGATCTGCATCCAACTCTGTAATCATTTCCTTCACATCATGAAAAAATTATTCGAAACCCCAAGCTCACTCATTCAATTAACTCCCTACCTCTTCCTTACTCAATATTCAATTAACATTGAATCACTTTAAGTCTTGCTATTTTAAAACTTGCTCTGGTTAATCTGTTTTTCTAAACGGCTAGTTCTTCTTTTTACCTCTGAGTCTTTGTAAGTGGCTGAGCGTCGGAGGACATTTGGAAACAAGGAGTCTGGTGAGTCTGCACAGAGAAGCTTCGCTCACCTTTCGGTGTCCACTGTAAAGATGCACGGGTGTGGACAGCACAGTGGAACAACGTAGAAGCTTCCAGCTTGGAACCACGTGACACGTCCAGGAAAGCAAGGCATGGTGTGACATGAGAATGCCTGGCACAGGTCAAGCTGAAAATCTTTTTTTTTAATGTCCAGACTGTGCAATGCAGGGGCTCTGGCCCCTGTCTGCAGTCGGACCCCAGAGTGGCTTTGGACAAGCAGTTTAATTGATCTGGGCATCAGTTACCTCATTTCTAAAACTATGAATGACATCTAAATCAATGGTAGCTTACGTCCTTTTCAACCCAAATTATGTTACTCTAACACACCCCTTGAAGCAGGTCATAGCCCAGTATCATTACAAATGCATTTCCTTTTGTTACCATGTATTCTGAGGGCATTTCATATTTCACAAATTGTTCCAATGTTCATCACATCTTATGAATAATGGACTTATCATTTTCCTCAGGTTGCCTCCACCCTTCATTTTCTCCCCTATTCCATCTTCCCACGTTGATTCAGACTACATGTGAGTCATTTATTTATCTCTACAGACTGGGGACTGACCCTTTGTTTTTTAACCTGAAGGAAGTTCATCATGGGAAATGTTTTCATCTATTAAAACTTATCACACATGTTGTTATTTTAAGTTTAAAAAAGAGACAGTCAGAAAACATAAGAGTAAAGATTATAAAAGGTATCCTTTAGGTGGCCCAGAATGGGGCTACCTTTCTGTAAAGTTTGCAAACAAAAGAACTATTCTCAATCCAAAGCAAAGACAATCTTCCTGACCCCCTCATCCAAGACAAAAGAGGTCATTTCTATCTCAAAATGCTGATGAGGGTACAGAAAAACCGGATCCCTCGTAGGTTCATTTACTAGTGGGAGAATACAATGGCATAGCCACTCTGATAAAGAGTGTAACAGCTTCTCATAAAACTAAATATGCACTTACCGTATGACCTAACAATTATACTTTTGGACATTTATGCCAGAGAAATGGAAACTTACATCCACACAAAAACCTGTGCACAGGTGTTCATCACAGCTTTATTCGTAATAACCCCAAACAGAAACCAGCTGGACGCAGTGACTCATGCCTGTAATCCAAGCACTCTAGAAGGCCAGGGTGGGAAGATTGCTTAAGCCTGGGAGTTCAAGACCAGACTAGGCACTACAGTGAAACTCCGTCTCTACAAAAAATATGAAAATTAGCTGGCCATGGTGGCATGTACCTGTGATCCCAGCTACTTGGGGGGCTGAGGCAGAAGGATCACTTGACCTGGAGGTCTAGGCTACAGTGAGCCCTGATTGCACCACTACACTCCAGCCCAGGTGACAGAGCAAGGCCTTGTCTCAAAAATAAAATAAAGAGAAAAAAAGAACCAACTAAAATGTCCTTCAGTGAGTGAATGGTTAAACAAACTGTAATGCATTCGAACCATGAAATCCTATTCAACAGTAAAAAGGAACAAACTATTGATTACACACAATAACTTGAACAGATCTCAAAGGGTTACGCTGAGTAGGAAAAAAAAAAACTCAAAAGGTTGCACCTGTATGATTGCATTTACACAACATTCTTGAAATGGCAAAATTATAATAGATAATAGATTAATGGTTGCTGGGAGTGGGCATGAGGGGAAGAGGGTGTCTGTGGCTACAAAAGGGTAGCAGAAGGGATCCTTGTTGTGAAAATGTCTAGTATCTTCACTGTGGCGGTGGTCACAGAAGTCTACACAGGTGATAAAATTATTGGAACTAAATATACACAAACACGCAAATGAGCACGTGTAAACCCAGTAAAATCCAAATACGGTGACTGGATTGCATCAATCTGAATTTTCTGGTTTTGATATTATGCTATAATTTCGCAAGATGTTGAGAGAGAGAGAGAGGAAGATGGAAAAGAGAGAGATAGTAACAGCAAATACACGGACAATGAAGAGCTAGAGAATGAACCTGAGGATTGAATTTTTCCTGTAAAATGTTCTTATCAAATGGAAATGCAAATCTTCGCAGTCCACATTTCCTGAAATTTTACATTATTCCTAACTTTAGGTGTTCTATTTTGTGGTGGTTGTCATGGTGATATTTAAAGAGGAAGAACTGTACAGTGCTATACAAAGGATCCTATTTTCTCCAGAGAGCTGGAATAGCATTTCCTTAGCATAGCATCTGCCACTGGTTTCCCACCCACGTGGCGTGGCGCACCTCGGCGGTCACCTGCAGACAAAAATGCCAGGGAGTTGAGACTTCAGGAGCAACCCTCGAGCAATGATGGACAAGGGTTGGTGAGTGATGCTGCACCTTCCTCCCCCACCAAGGGTGCCTCAAGGTATGCTCTCCACCATTCCTCAAAGGTACCCCACAGGTTGAACCCCAGCTGCCCTCCCCAGGTTACTGCCCACAATCGCACCTCTTCCTTCTTTCCTGTCACCCTCTCCCTCATTCCGTCTCTCAAACCAACCACTTAAACCCAGTTCCTTGTCTCAGGGTCTGCTCTTGGAAGGATCCAAATAAAGATTCTTACACTAAAGATTCCTAGGTACCAATTCCAAGTTCCTGATCTTTAACAACTGAGCTTCTCCTTTTCCTAATCATTACCAAACTCAAAGAAACTGCAACAAACCTCATGGAGATATAACAAAATCTGATTTGTTTATTTAACACTGACGACAATGCCCTCGGGTAAATACAGGCCTTGGCATGTCTGAAGGGTCTCTGTTTACCTGGTAAAAAACATGGACGAGGGCCATTAGGCTGTTTGTTTAATAACTAACTAAAGGTATAGGCTGGGTGTGGTGACTCACGCCTATAATCCCAGCACTTTGGGAGGCCAAGGTGGGCAGATCACCTGAGGTCAGAAGTTCGAGACCAGCCTGACCAACATGGAGAAACCCCAACTCTACTAAAAATACAAAATTAGCTGGGCGTGGTGGCGCTTGCCTGTAATCCCAGCTACTCGGGAGGCTGAGGCAAGAAAATCGCTTGAACCCAGAAGGTGGAGGTTGCGGTGAGCTGAGATCGCATCATTGCACTCCAGCCTGGGCAACAAGAGCGAAACTGTATCTCAAAAAAACAAAACAAACAAACAAACAAAAACTTACTATGAAGACTTTTTCTAATCGGTTCCATTCACTGAAGCAAGTCTGCATTCAGTGTATACTTTTTCAGAAAACTGACACACTTGTGTTTCAGTTCTAGTTTCTAGAAGGAGCCCATCCTGCAAACCCAGTAGACCCATCCAGAGAGCTGAGGTGTTGGTTGGTTTCCAAGATGCCAGCTAAGTGACTTGGGAAAGGCAAAATAAAGCAAACTCTGCTCAGAAAAATGAAGAAAGTAAAAGAATGTTTTGAGAGCCGGAAAAATTCTAAATGCAGTCATCTTTAGGTAGACTTGGGAAATTGGTTCCAGGACCCCCTCATACACCAAAATCCACACATACTCAAGTCCTGCAGTTAGCCCTGTAGAGCCCTCATATAGGAAAAGCCAGCCCTCCTCATTTGTGGGTTTTGCATCCCACAAATACTGTACATATAACCCACCTAGATTACTAACCAGCTGCAGCCCTGTTAATTAATACTTTGAATCACTCTTGCCTCAGTTTTGGCTGGTGGTAAGGCAGCTCTCTACTGTCATCATTTTCAATGGTTCTGCTATAAATACGTCTATGTGTGTCTACTTAAACAGGCTAATATCTAAATATACTTCTATAAGCAGGTGAATGGAGCAGCTGAAAGAAAGTGAACTGGACGTCTGAATATTTAGACCTGTACCTGGGGAGCAGCGAGAGGCAGGGAGGCAACTTCGGTCAAATTCCTCAGACTTCCTGGGTCTCCGTTTACTTAGAAGCAAAATAAAAGGCTTGAATCAGATAAGACAGGAAGGCAAGCTCTGTTCCAACTTGACAAGTCTGTGATTCTAGATAATGTTTTTGTTTAGCAGAAAGGAGATCTGTTGATAGTATTATCATCCGTGCACTGATTCACTGAACATTCCCTAAGCATCCTCTATGTAGCAAGCACTGAGCAAGGGATACCAAAGTGTCACCATGCATGAATAGATAGCCTGGTACAGGCTCTGCCACTGCCCTGATTCTCACCCCCACTATTCCCTTCATCTTGGCTTCATTTACTTAAGGCCCAATGTTCCAAGAGCCAGTGTCCACCAGGCCAAGCTTAGGACATGTGCCTACATGTCCAACAAGATAGATGGAAAAAAGGATCTGGCCTCCATCAGCTTTCTTGGTGGTGGGCAGCAGAGCGTGGCTATCACCAGGAACTACCCACCCACCAAGAAGATGCACAATAGCAAATTGCTCCAACAGGAGATGAGGCCACACAAGGAAGAGGGGGATTTGAATGTGAGACAGCCAAAAGAGGACACGTGTCATCCACATCTGCCTCCTTGAGCTCTCTGACACTCAGTGCCAATGTGTGACTACACCTGTGCACTTGAGGGGAAGAGAAGAGCTTTAAACTTCATCCAGCTCTCTAAAGATGCTGACAGAGGCAGAGAGAAGCTGCGCCTGAGGGGTCTCCCGCGCTTTGGGGACAGATAGCTTTCCACTTCACTTTTCATCATGTTCTCACATGAGACATGGCCAGGAAGAAGGCCCTCAAGAATCTGGAGGTGGAGACTGGGATCCCCTTTCTGGATCTATCTGACTCTCAGTGTTTTGTCACCACCCCACTCTCAGAGGGCCAGCAGAGAAAATATTTAGGGCAGTATTCAAGACAAGGTGCCATGCAGTACCTGGGTTACCAGACGCATGGGGAACTTCCCAGCATTTCATGGGTGAACACCACTGGCTGTGCTGGCCTAGGTTGGCAGTGGGTTTGGCCCTCCCCCAGTGTATCAAAAGTTGACAGAATCAGGCTGTCCCAGATGCTGGTGCCATTGTACCTCGTACCTACTTGGTGCTGGAAATCTTTCTGTCTCCACCACTCCCTTCGCTCCATCTCCGCACTCACTCACTAACCAGTATCCTTAGAAGACCATTGTAAGAGAAAGTTTGACATTTTGTACTCAACCCTTAAGTAAGTAAATCTAAAATTCATATGGGAACACAAAGGATCTAGAATAGCTAAAAGAAGCTTGAAAAAGAACAACAAAGTTGGAGAAATAACACTGCCTGATTTCAAGACTTATTATAGCCATAGATAACAACATAATGTAGTATTGACATCATGATAGACAAAGAAATCAATGGAATAGTATAGAGTCCAGAAGTAAACTCACACATATATAGTCAATTGATTTGCAGCAGAGTTGCAAAAGTGGGAAAAGAAGTCTTTTCAACAAATGGTCCTAGAATAATTGGATGCATATGAGCAAAAACAAACAAAATGAAATATAAATAAATGTTTTAAAACTCTCATATTTAAATTTTACATAGGCCTGTGATGCATTTTCAGTTAATTTTTCTTAGATAAGCATCCAAAAACATGCTCTACAAAAGAATAAATTGATAAATTGATCATCATAATTTAAAACTCCTGTTCTTCATAAAACACAGTGAAGAGAAAATATTTGCAAATCGCAGTATATAAAAATTTAGAGTACTTAAGAACTCTCAAAACTCAATAATAATAAAACAACAAAAAATTGAGTGAAGATTTGAATATATGCTTCAACAAAGAAGACAGACAACTTGGGAGGCCAAGGCAGGTAGATCACCTGAGGTCCGGGATTCGAGACTAGCCTGGCCAATGTGCTGAAACCCCGTCTCTAATAAATATACAAAAATTAGCTGGGTATGGTGGTGCATCCCTGTAATCCCAGCTACTCGGGAGGCTGAGGCACAAGAATCACTTGAACCCGGGAGGCAGAGGTTGCAGTGAGCCAAGATCACGCCATTGCACTCTAGCCTGGGTGACAGAGTGATGGAGTGGGACTTTGTCTCAAAAAAAAAAAAAAAAAAAAAGACAGAAAAGATGCTCAAGATCAATACTCATTTAGGAAATGCAAATCAAAACTATAATGAAATACCACTACACACCCATTATAATAGCTAAAAATTCACACGTCTGACCATACCAAGTATTAGGGAGGATGTAGAAAGAACCAGAATTCTCATACACCATTTGTAGGAATATAAAAATGGTACAATCATTTTGGAAAAGTTAGGGAGCAGCTTAAAAATTTCAACATAGGATCCAGCCATTCCATTGCTATGTATTTACCCAGGAGAAATGAAAGCGTATGTCAGTGCAAAGCCTTGTATGTGAAATTCACAGCAGCTTTACTGTAATAGCCACAAACTAGTAACAACGCATATGTGTCCATCAGCAAGTGAATGGGTAAACAAATTGTGTTATAACATACACTAGAATAGTCCTCAAACATGAAACAAATGAACTATTGATACATGCTGCAACATGAATAATTCTCACACTAACTATGCCGAACGAAAAGAAACAGATAAAAGGAAATATTGTATGTTGCCATTTATATACAATTCCTGAAAACGCAAACTTATAGAGAAAGAAGTTAGATCAATGTACTGCGCACCTTCGGGAAGGGTGCAGGTGAGAAGGAAGGGATGAGAGAAGAGATTACAAAAGGCAGGAAGAAATTTTTGTGAGTGACCTGTACAGCATCTTGATTGTGTGCATATGTCAAAACTTTCCAAATTGGGCTCTAAGTATATGCAGCTTCTTTTATTTCAATTTTATATCAATAGTTTTTTAATGAAGGGGAAAACATCTGAATACCATGAGCCTTCCATAAGTAGGAATCAGCAGGTTCGAGGCTAAGCCATAGAACCTTTCTAACTGTGCTCCTCCTGAAGCCCCGCTACCCCTAGAAGCAAGTACTATCCTGTGTTTTGTGGCTGACAGTCTCTCACTGTTTTTAAAACTATGTTTACTGATGGGCGCAGTGACTCATGCCCGCCACCACGCCCGGCTAATTTTTTGTATTTTTTAATAGAGATGGGGTTTCACCATGTTAGCCAGGATGGTCTCGATCTCCTGACCTAGTGATCCGTGTAAAACACTTAGCACTTTGGGAGGCTGAGACGGGAGGATCACTTGAGTCCAGGAGTTTAAGACCTACCTGGCCAACATGGTGAAATTCCCACCTCTACTAAAAATACAAAAATTAGCCAGGCATGGTGGTGTGTGCCTGTAATCCCAGCTACTCAGGAGGCAGAGGCAGGAGAATCGTTTGAACCCAGTAGGTAGAGGTTACAGTGAGCCGAGATCATGCCACTGCATTTCAGCCTGGGCAACAGAGCAAGACTCCATCTTACACACACACAGACACAGACACACACACATACACACAAAAAGTTTACTATTTTGCTTATTTAGCTTAATTTTTACTATTTAGCTTAATTTTGTCAGTTGTGACCTTTATATAACAAAATCATATTCAACATATTCTTCTATGGCTTGCTTCTCTTATTCTATAATTTGTTAGTGATATTCATGCATGCCAATATGTGTAGTAGTAATAGTAGTGCATTCATTTTCACTGCTGTATAGTATTCTAAAATGTTCATTCTATTCTTCGTGAACATTTGCATTGTTTCCAGTGTTTTACTGTTTAAACATTGCTGTCGTGAGTGTATGTGAAAGAAGGACTCCTAGGTGTAAACCTAATGATAGAATTGCCCTGCCATAGCATATATGCATATTCTTCTTTATTAAATAATGCAAAATGATTTTCCAAGTACTTGTATCAATTTTCCCTCTCACCAGCAGTATATAAGAGATCTGGTTGCTTTATATCCTCAACAACACTTAATATGTTCAGTCTTTTTAAGATCAATCTTGGGTGTGCAAAATGGCATCACAAGATGGTCTTTAATTTCCCTTTCCAAAGATCACCTCTTTGCCTATTAGTCTTTCTTATCACATTCCAGTTCTGAAGGGCTTACGATTCAGGATTGCTCAGCAACATAAAACCAGGGGATAAATGCTTTAGCTGAATCCCTGCTGTTTCGCCATCTTCCAGCTACCCCAAGCCCACACACGGTAACACACGCGCACACACACACACACACACACACACACACACACACACACACTTAGCACATGTTTAGCATGCAGCGCCACCTAATGTTGGTGGAATGAAAAAATGATGCTCGTTCACAGCCCTCCCAATTCACAGGGCTCAGAAGGGAACAAAATAGGAACGTTGCCTGTGCAAGCAGAGAAGAGCAGGTGGGGTGTTGGATGAACCCATCTCTTGCAAGTTAGATCTCACGTGCCACTGTTGGGAGAGGTACAGGGGCACAGAAAAATAGAGCCTGGGAGAAGGACTTGTGCCTTGTTTTTGTATTTTATTTCTCTTGGCAATAATTCTCTGTTGTTTGCACTGGAACCTCTCATGAGAACATCAAATGGGGTTAAGGGTGGAGGGGAAAATGATGCAAAACAATGTCCATCTCAGGCCGGGTGCCGTGGCTCATGCCTGTAATCCCAGCACTTTGAGAGGCCAAGGCGGGCAGATCACTAGGTCAGGAGATCAAGACCATCCTGGCTAACATGGTGAAACCCCATCTCTACTAAAAAATACAAAAAATTAGCCAGGCGTGGTGGCGGGCGCCTGCAGTCCCAGCTACTCCGGAGGCTGAGGCAAAAGAATGCAATGAACCCGGGAGGTGGAGCTTGCAGTGAGCCGAGATCCCACCACTGCACTCCAGCCTGGGCGACAGAGCAAGACTCCTTCCCAAAAAAAAAAAGAAAAAGAAAAAAAAAAAAGAATATCCATCTCACTCTGATTCATAGAGCAATTTCCACCCAGGACCAAGAACGGTGATTGCAGGATCCTTTACCAACTTGATCAACTTCCTCATCTCGCTGCAATTTATTTGATTTCTGCCTCCATTTTGCCGACAGAGACCAAAGACTGGCCTCCTCCAGAGGGAGAGGAATGAGCTAGGCGGATGCTGGAATGAGTAAGTCCATGGACAGCCTGAGCTCAGTGATAATAATGCTGGGCAAAGCACTCATCATGACAGCCACGTTGGGCTGTTGTCATGACTGGCTGCATCATTAGGTCCCTTCCTCTTGCCTGTTTCCCCTTCACCCTCCCCAGCCACCAGGGGCGTACTCCCCACAGCTGTCTCTTGGCAGAGTTTCCTTGCACTGAAATTAAACCCATCAAACTGTCAGCCCATGTCATGACGACAGATGATAGAAATGCTGCTATTCAGGCTTCATGGGGAGCGTCTGTTTCCTTTTTTAAATTGCTTTAAAAAGAAGATTGAGAGAAGATACCTGCTTGGCGGGCAGAGCAGGATGACTAAGACAGCAAGTTCTTTTGCTGGCTCTTCTTGCCCGCTCAGTAGTGCTGGGTGACACTGCCTCTAGAATGTTAGGACCAGAGACAGCAGGAAGCCATCAGGGTGAGGGTGGGGGGCGAAATTCCATAGAGAACAGCCTTGAGAGAGAGGAAGGAGAAGGGAAGGGACAAAGGCAGGTAAAGTCTTCCCCTTCCTGGAGTCTGCCCCTTCATAAACATCACCCAGCATATTCTTTCTAAGTCCAGAGTCCTGGCCCTTGGTTAAAACTCAGTCTTGCATTCTCAGAAGACTAGACTGGTAGAGATCAGCTTTAAGATCTTTGAACCAAGGCAACTCCAAAGCTTCCAGAATATTAGAGGTTTTCTCCGTCAACCCTTCCAAGTGCATTGGCATTTACAGTGTGGTGAGAGGGGACAGCACGGAACTGAAGGTTTTTTACCCCAAACACAAAGAGGCTCCTCTTTGACAGGCTTATGATTCAGGATTGCTCGGCAACATAAAACCTGGGGAAAAAAGGCATTAACCGAATTCCTGCTGCTTTCCCATCTTCCAGCTACCCCAAGCCCACACACAGGAACACACACACACACACACACACACACACACACACGATGGATATATAATTGCAACAACTAAATGGCCTGAGACACAGATCAAACATCCACATTCAGCATCCAAGCATAGAGATGGGAAGAATCTCAGCAGCTCTCTCTCCCTTTTCTCTCAATTTAGAGATGAGGACATTGAAGCCCAGATAAATTAAGTGACTTTTCTAAAACTGCGCAGCTTGATAGTGACAAATAAGGGAAAGGGATCCTGGAATCCTTCATTCCTGCCTTGTAGGGCTGAATTTGACCAAACAAGCAACAAAAACTAATTGGCAATTCTTTCTTTGTAAGAACACAGGGAACTCTGAAGCACTGCAGAGAATCACTCCAGAGGAAAGACTTATCTGAGATTATTTTGGAAATGGGAAAAGATCAGAGAGCACCTACTTTAAAAACAGATGAAAAGAAATTTATACAGGGCAGCTCTGCCTTACAGAAAACCAGCTTGGAGTGAATGGTTGAGGGAACTTTGCATATGGGCGATGCCAAGTATAGATCAGACTTCAGGGTTCAGCGATGCAGAGGGTCCTAGAATTTCCTCAGCAGCCCGCTGCTGGGAGCTGACCTTCCCCAGGAGCCACAAGAAAAGGCTTTGAGGAACAGCAACATCATGTGAAGCATAACACTAATGATAGTGTTCACTTACTGAGCACATACACCAGGCAGTGTTCTAACAGCCTTATGTTTATAATTTATTTAGCTCTCACGGCAATGCTGTGAGTACATGATAACATTGTCTCCGTCGTAGTTACGGACGAGTGACCTGAGACGCTGAGAGGTTATGAAGCCTTTCGAAGTGGGGCAGCCAGCCCTCAGTGTTAGAGCGCATTTGAATGCAGGAGTGTGTCCCAAATTACGCTCTTAACCCCATTGCTGTCCTGGATGAGGGTCAGGAGATGAGCTTACTCTGCCATGGCGAGATGACTCATTCCAGTTGTCCTCGATGGCTTCTAGGGAGATGGACGTTCTGGACCTGGTCTGCCATAGAGGTGTGGCTTTGGACAAGGGTGCAGTCAAGAGTTGCCTCAGCAGGCCTGTGCTGCCCAAACCCCACACATTCTAAAGATCTTCAGGACTGGCCCTTGACCAGCTCCCGGGAGATCATCTCTGAGCCCTTGGAATATCCTGCTTGATAAGAGTGTCTCTGTATACCTGGGGCCTTGGGCTGCACCAGCCAGTTTATGCTAACAACGTGATTTATGGATGGACTCTTGGGCCACACCGTATCAGTTTGACTTCTGGGGAGCCAGTGAGAGACACTGGGCACTTCATGCTTATGTGACTGCCCCTGACCTCCAAGAAAGCCCTGGACACCAAGGTTCAGGTGAAGTTCCCTAGTCAGTGTGTGTTGTCACACATTGTAGCTGGGTGAATTCAACACTGTCAGCCGACTGCACAAGGAGAGGACAACTAAAAGCTCAGACTTGGTTCTTTTCTGCACTTTGCCCTGTGAGCACTTTTCCTGTGCTGATTTTAATCTGCATCCTTTCACTCCAGTAAACTGTAACCAGGAGTACAACATTTGTTCTGAGTTCTGTGAATCATTCGATTGAATCATCAAACCTAAGTATGGATTTGAGTATCTTGGCACAGCAAGGTAGTCAGTATCCTCCAGGAGCTTCTTACATAAAGTGAGAGAGTTGACCTACAGCCCTACATGATTTCCAAGGTTTCTTCAACTCTGTCTTTAATCGTGCTTCACAATCCTGTGGGGTTTTTTCCTAGTCTCTTGTGTCTTATTGTACAGTCCCATCAACAGTAGGGATTTCCCGACTGCTGGTCGCTGACACGACCTCCAAACAAATCAACTTTCCCTGGCAGAGAAGGGGATGTAGTTGGGTCTCCAAAAAATATGTTGCAAAGCCTGCAACACAAAATAATGTGCCAGTATCCATTCTCACCTCCTTCCCTGCTAATAGAACCCTGTTTAAACTGGGTACCTAGGTACCTGGAATAAAGAACAAATTTCCCAGCCTGCCTTGCAGCTAAATGTGGCCATGTGACTAAGTGCTGGCCAATAGTATAAAAGCACACGTGTGATGTGGTACTCCTGGGAAATGCCTTAAAAGAATAATGCTCTCATCACCCCCTCCTTCTTGCAGTTGTGGTGCAGGTGTATGGTGACATTTGGGTGGCTTATTGGCCCATAAGGAGGAAACCATGTTCTAAGGATGGCAGAACAAGGAGAGGGAAGGAGACTGGCTCCTGGAGATTCTGCAAAGCCACCTGTCAGCTACGAACTCTCTCCTCTACACTTCTTTCCCCTGAGAAAACAAACAGCATCCATCTTGCTTAAGCCGCTGTTATTTTGGATTTTCTGCCACACAGCTGAGTCTTCCCTAACCAGCACAGACTGCATCTCCCACCTAATGAAAGATTAACAGGGCTCCCAATCTCAGCCCATCCATTGCCTGTACAAGAAAGCAATGATGATTCATTTAAAAGCACTCTATTCAGAATACTATCTTCTCCTATTTCCTACAAATCAAATTACCAAGAGACCAATTGGATTTTTCAAGTCCCTCAAAATGTTCTTTTTAGATGTTCTTGGTATTAAATAGTAACAGAATTTAAATGGCATCAACAAAACACACAGACGTGACTGTGGTGATAAGTTACATAAATCTGTGAGGGAAAGAACCTCACAAAAACACAATGGATGTGACAGAGATGGAAAACAGCAAGTCAGATCTGTGGGATTTGCCTCTGGCTTCTACCACCTGGCCATAGGCAGCAATCTACTCAGGTTCAGGGCCACCTTCCCTGCTGTTAGGGAGAGTAAAATCCAAGCGGATGGGGGAGAAGGGTGGCTGGTTAAAGAACTACGAATCTACCTCAATATTCTCATTTCCTGAACACCCATGGCAGAACCTGAGCTCCTCGAAATCATTAATGGAAGCTGCGTCTCACTCATGCTTCATATTCCTAGTGCCAAGCAAGGTGCCAAGCATAGAAACAGCTCCCTGCCTGGAGGCCTGGCTTTGAGCCCCAGCTCTTCCAACTACGGGTGCTGCTCACCAGGGGACAAAACCTAAGCCCTAATTGTGTGCCAGGTACTATGCAAACCACTCTACCTTCACCTTCTGTAACCTTTACAACAACCCTCTGAAGCATCACCGTTACCATGCCCATCTACAAATGAAGCCCATGAGTCATGAAGGTCAAGCAATTGCCCAAAGTCACTCAGCTCCCAAGGTGCAGAACAAGGATTTGAACCCGGTAGTCTGACTTCAGAGTCCATGCACTTAACCCCACTGCCCTGTACGTGGAAAAGCATGACACAGATGTTGTTACTGCTGTTGTTACAGGCTCGAAAGAAGGAAGGAAACTAACGATGTGGGGAGGCTACAGCTGGGCCTGGGTCAGAATGAGGTTTGACATCGTATCTATATTATCTCACATATTCTGCACAGAGACTTATTCCCAATATACAAATAAGGGAACTGAGGCTCAGGAAGGTAAACAAATCCCCAAGACCTCACGGCCTAGCGGTAGCATCTGGATTTCACTTCAGGTTTCCCTGGTTTCAAAGCCCATGCTCTTTTCATTCCTCAGAGCTACCTCTCAGCCCACCGCAGACAGAGTGACCATCAACTCCTCCTGGAGAATGGCATTTGAGGTTCTAACAGGCAGTCATTGCCATTGATGAGAAAGCTTTTTAGTTGTATTTATTGAAATTATTTACATCTGAACCCGTAATGTATATGTATATAAAATGTATATGTATTTGAGGCAACACGAAGAGACCATATACATGGGTAAGAAAATAATTATTGCAGATGGGGGATTAAAATATTGCTAAGTAGTGTGGATAAAATCTTTTGGGTCTGGCACAGAAGTTGTTAAGGGTCTGAGTTGGCAAGCAGACTCACACGATGCAAATAAGCTTTCATCTTCCCCCATGTTGGCTTAGCCTTATGAAAGGTCACAGAACTGGAGACACAGCAGATGCAGCATTTCCAGCTCATGAGAAGCCCAGCAGCTACCAAAGGATGCAGCTTCTTTTACCTCCTCACCCACATGGGACATGAACAGCTGGTGTGGATGAGAGCCAAGGGGTGGGGGTCATCTGACACAGAGCAGCACAGACCACCCCAACTTCCCACCAATCTTTCATACCACGCTGATCAGCAGGCCCCAGGCCCACATGCCAACTCAGAGCCAGCCCGGATGAAGTCTCCCAGGTCACAGACTTCACAGACACAACATCCCTCATTTACTTTCACTGCTGTTTCCACAGAACAATACTGGGGGAAAAGGTCTGCCTCTCAAGTCACCCAGGCCGGATGTTAACACTTTAGTCTCAGGTATCAAGCTAAGAGGCAAGAGCATTCAAGAAGCAACGTTGGGTCAGATGCAGTGGCTCATGTCTGTAATCCCGGTACTTTGGGAGGCCAAGATGGGAGAATCACTTGAGCCCAGGAATTTGAGACCAGCCTGGGCAACATACAGAGATGCTGTCTCTACAACAACAACAACAACAACAACGAATAGCTGGATACGGTGGCACTTGCCTGTACTCCCAGCTACATAGGCTGAGTGGGGAGGATCAGCCTTGGAGTTTGAGGCTGCAGTGATCTATTATTGCACCACTGCACTCCAGCCTGGGCAACACAGTGAGACCCTATCTCAAAAAGAAAAAAAATCAGAAGCCATGTTGCATAGTGTGTGCTCTACATCAGTGTTATGGTTTGAATATTTGACCCCTCCAAAACTCATGCTGAAATTTAATTACCAGTGTAAGAGTACTGGGATGTGGGGTCTTTAAGAAGTGGTTAGGGCCAAGTGTAGTGGCTCACGCCTGTAATCCTAGCACTCTGGGAGGCCAAGGTGGGCAGATTGCCTGAGCTCAGGAGTTTATGACTAGCCCGGGCAACAGGGTGAAACCCCATCTCTACTAAAATACAAAAAATTAGCCAGGTGTGGCAGTGTGCGCCTGTAGTCCCAGCTACTCGGGAGGCTGAGGCAGGAGAATTGCTTGAACCTGGGAGGTGGAGGTTGCAGTGAGCCAGCCTGAGTGACAGGGCAGGACTCCATCTCAAAAAAAAAAGAAAAAAAAAAAAGAAGTGATTAGGCCATGAGGGTTCCACCCTCAGTATCGGTTTAATGCCTTAATTAAAAGGCTTTTTAGAGCAGCTCTCTCTCTCTCTTTGCTCTCTCACCTTCTGCCATGAGACAAGAAGGCCCTCGCCAGATGCCAGCACCTTGATATTGAACTTCCCAGCCTCCAGAACTGTGAGCAAATAAATTTCTATTTATTAAAAATTATGCAGTCTTAGATAATCTGCTATAGCAACACAAAACAGACTAGGACAATCAGTAAGAACTATGCTGGGCCAAAAGTAACAGAAAAACTCAACCAATGTTTCTTAAACACTGGGTTTTTTTTTTCACACAACAGAAGCCCAGGAATGCAGTCCTGAGCTGGCAGCTTCCCAGGGGGTAAATCCCAAGGGTGTGGACTTCCATCCATGCTTGTTGCTTTGCAGTTGCCATAGAGACGGAGACGCTGCATCCCATGGCCTCACATTCACACGACAGGCAGAAAGAAGTAAGAGGAAAGGAAAAAGGGGCAGAACCTGTAAGAAGAAAGCAAAAGCTTTCCCCCAAATTCCCAGCCGATGTCCTCTCACATCTCATCAGCCTGAGCTGTATTACATGACCACCATCAGCGGTGAGGGAGTCTGAGACAGCGATCATGCTTAGCTAGGCCCAGAGCTTCCCCCAACAAAATGGGGTTCTGTTCGTAAAGAAGAAGGGGAGATTGGACATTGGCAAGTGGATTGGTAATATGCAATTTGTTATATATAACCATCCTGAAAAAAATTTTCACACCCACCAGGCCCCACATAATTTTGGGTAGCCCACTCCATGTGCACAGGCCTCTTTTCAATGAACAAAGCTTTCTCCTTCCCCCAGCCCCAGCCTCTCCCTCCTGCCCCCCACAACAGAATACAGGAGGCTAAACAAACACAGGTGTCTGTCCTCAGCATACCCACTTCCTTCCACTAGCCACCAGCCCTTTAAGAAAACCATGAAGGAATTTATATTCCAGGCCTTGTTTTTAGAGTTTTGAAAAGGGCTTGATTTTTACAACTGGAATTTGGAAAGAACGCCCAAGGACACCGCATTTTTCCAACAGAGTGAGAGCCAGCCACCAGTCCCTCAGCAGTCCCTGAATTTGCTTGGTTTTCTTATTTTGACAACTAGACACTGGCACCTAAGTCAGGCTGTAAAAATCTGTGGCTACTATGGCCTGGATATTTCTTAGGGTATCTTGGAGCTATACACAGAGTCTACATTGGTCAAAACTGTCTTCTTTCATAGGTAGTGAACTCCTTGACATGGGAGACAGCCAGGAAGAGGTTGGCCGGTCACTTCTTAAAGACAATAGAGTGCAATGTATCAGAGAAATGCTGGACGTTCCTTCAGGCTCCAAGAGTCAATGATTTGGATCTTTGTGGTTTGCTTTCATTTCCCTCTCTTGAAACAGCATCAAACAAAAGTCAGAGGGCTCCCAACAAAGGGAAAGATGAATCACAGGATTTGGAGACTGGGTGAAGGGAAGTTAGGTGGCAAATTCATCTTGAAGTTGGCTGGGATGAAATTTGAGATGGTTCTCCTGGGCACCAATGTGGAAGTTAAAAAAAAAAAAAAAAAATTTCCTGAGAAGAGATGCCAACAACAACTTCATGGGGGAGGAGGTAGGTGGGTATTGGGGGTCACCTCTTAAGGACTCCTTAAACCACCTCAGATTTCAGAAGTTATGTATAATCCCTAAATGTTAAATGGGACCAGTCTTTCTTCAGTGGAAATAATTTCCAGAACAGACTGGGACTGTCATCCTGCAGCAGAGACCAGCCAGGATTCAGGGGCAGAGTGAGTCAGCCCCTTCCTCTACAACCATGAAGTCATAAAAGCCCAGCCCCCCAAACCTCTAGCTCTCATTTTGTGGAGATATAAAGAAAAGGGGGAGGAAATAAGAAAGACTGAGCGTGTATCTGAGTCATGCCTGTAGAGAATGAATAGACTATTTAAATTATTGGATTGGGCTGAGTTTATTGGACTGGACTAAATTTAGTTTTTCCTTGCTATTCAGTGGGTTTGGAGACTTAAAAGGATGATAGATCACTTGTAGGAAATGATAGGGCTGTTATGGCTTCCATGCTGTCCCCCAAGAAGATATGCCACCCACCTTATTTGGAAATAAGGTCTTTGCAGAGGTAATGGCGCTAAGATGAGTCATTAGGGTGAGCTATTAGGTGATTATGTCTGTGTTACGAAAAGAGAAGAAGAAAATGACACCCAGGAGAAGAATGTCATGTGTCAACGGAGACAGAGATTAGAGAAAAGCGGCCATGGACTAAGGAAGGCCAAGGTTGCAGGCAACCCCAGAAACTAAGAGAAAAACATGAAACAGACCCTTTCCCAGTGCCTTCAAGAGAATACGGTCCCACCCACACCTTGATTTCCAACTTCCGGCCTCCACAACTGCAAGAGAACGAATGCTGTTGTTCTAGGCCACCCAGTTTGCCAGCATTTGTTACAGCAGTACTAGGAAACCAACACAAAGCTTTTTTGTTTGGTTGGTTTTTTTGGGGGAGGGGGGAGGCAGAGTCTCGCTCTGTCGCCCAGGCTGGAGCGCAGTGATCTCGGCTCACTGCAAGCTCCGCCTCCTGGGTTGAGCCATTCTCCTGCCTCAGCCTCCCGAGTAGCTGGGACTACAGGCGCCGCCACCAAGCCTGGCTAATTTTTTGTATTTTTAGTACAGACGGGGTTTCACCGTGTTAGCCAGGATGGTCTCGATCTCCTGACCTCGTGATCCACTCGCCTCAACCTCCTAAAGTGCTGGGATTACAGACGTGAGCCCCCGCACCCGGCCAAGTCCATTTCTTTAAAAGAGATTATTTACATCTTCTGATTAACATCGATGATTCTTTCAACACTGCTTTTCTGAAGTCCCACTTCTGAAATTCAATATAGTCCTTGACAGCCCCAGAACGCTGGCTGGCAGAGATGGCGGCATCACTCTCCCCACCGATTGGTTCACAGTGAACCTAGAGACCTCCGGGGAGGGTATATTCCGGTAGCTCGGAAGACCTCTGGTTGGTTTGGGATCTGGTTTAGAAGGCAACAGCTGATTAAAAAGAAGTGTTTTCAGAAACGGCCTGCGTTTTCGAAATGGCCTGCCTTTTCAGGGTCGTAACTTGGGTGGGCACTGAAGTCATCTGCAACAAGTGTTGGGAATGGAGATTTCTGAACCTCATCGTCAGAGATTCTGGTTCACTTTGTCTAAAGAATGAAATTAAAGAATCTATATCTTTAGCAAGCCCCGTTTAGTGATTCTGGCAAAGCCGATTAAAACGCCTTTCCCCAGAAGAAGCCATGGAGGGATCCCAAAATTCCAAGCGGCAGAGAGCTCCCATTCATTCCCTGGCCACTTGGAAGCTGTCCTAGCGTGGGGATTGGCTAAGATGGAAGAGTTGGGCCTCCTCACCTGCGGGGTCCCTCGGGAGGAAGATGGGGAGCGCTGGAGCAGCCCTTCCCGGAGCTCTCTCCCCTTTCCCGAATGGGAACCCGGGTCAGGACTTTGGGAGAGCGGCACCCCCTAGTGGCCACATTTAGTTTTTCAGGTACTTAGCAGCAGGCGCCCGGCCAGCAGCTGAACTCCCCCACCTAAACGAGTGGCACTCCATCAATAACACAGGGCAATGGAGCAACTTATTGTGATCTTGACTCATATGGCAATAAATATGAAATCGGAACACAGAAGCGGAACATCCACAGGAAATGGCAACTGCATTTTATGGGTCTTAAATTTCATACCAGAAGAGAAAATCACTACCGGGCTCTGAAAAGCTGAAGTCAGGGTCTTATTTTTTCAAATCCATTTCAGAAGAAAGCAAGAAAAAAACTGTAGAAGACAGGGTTGAGGTGGGGGGAGGTCAGGGGAGTCAAGCCATTTGGAAAAGCTCTTTGGAAAGAAAATCTCTCTGTAGTTTTAAGAGGGGAAAATGGAGCAGTGTAAATCAAAAGGAATTGTTTTTTAAATGCATTTGACTTTTTAAAGCAGCCAATATCTATTACAAATAAATTGTATTTTCTCCTTCTTCCTACCTCATTCCACTGGTTAAATTACAAAATAGTAAAATAATAGACCTCAAAATTCAGTCTCTGCATCCAATCAATTCCTATTGTTTACAAGCATCTGTGTATTTGTAATGAAATAATTTCATAATTTCACTGAACATCTACTATGTGGCAGGCTCATCACATACTTTATCTCTAATCATCTGAAAAACCCTGCAGGGTAGATATTATTGATCACATTTTTCAAGTGAACAACTGAAGTCCGGAGTGATTGAACAAACTCACTAATACTAAGTAGAGCTGGGATTAGGACTCATAGCCTCCCAGTGCCAGAACTCAAGGACAATCTTCTCCAATACTCACCTCTCTGAAGAAACTGGAACATGTCTTGTAATCCCATTTTCCACAACAGACGCACTGCCAGGAATGACGATGAACATTAAAAGGGTAGGAGGGGCTGGGCGCGGTGGCTCACGCCTGTCATCCCAGCACTCTGGGAGGCCGAGGCGGGCAGATCACGAGGTCAGGAGTTCAAGCCCAGCCTGGCCAATATGATGAAACCTTGTCTCTACTAAAAATACCATCATTAGCTGGGCGTGGTGGCGCACACCGGTAGTCCCAGCTACTTGGGAGGCTGAGGCAGATGAATCGCTTGAACCCAGGAGGCAGAGGTTGCAGCGAGCTGAGATTGCACCACTGCACTCCAGCATGGGTGACAGAGTGAGACTCTGTCTTAAACCAAAAGAAAGGGGGGGATGGGGGGATGAGGGATCTTACTGAGGTAATAAAAATGTTCTAAAACTGGATTGTGGTAATTCCTGTACAATTCAATAAAGTTACCTAAAATCGTTGAGTTGTACACTTAAAATGGGTAAAATTTATGACATGTAGAGCATAACTCAATAAAGAAAATAAAAATACAATGTAAGAAATCACATATTTAAACAAAAGGAATACTAAGAACTCTAGTGATATGTAAGAGTCTAAGGGAGATAGATTTGGGTAGATTTGTTTCCTCATCAGCTTGGGAATGAAATTAGGGATAGATCTGATGGAGAGAGGACACCACAGGGCAGGCCCAGGCTGTACCACAGGGCCAACTGTGGACCCCTCAGGCTCTTGCTGTGGCTGAATTTCTTCCCCTGCAATAATCACTTTCTCATCAGCATTGACAGTGGCTCCTTATTTTTCCCTTTCTATCAAAATCTATTTGCAGACTTTTTATTTATACTAATGTGTAAAGGACTGATTAGTGTTTAAACAGCTCCCCTTTCAAAGGAATTATATCATTTTAAAACTCCAAATACTCAACCATCCCCTCCATGATGAAGAACAGAAAGAACATGTCACCTGGATGTCCAAGTGACTTCAAAATCAACAAGCAAAATGAAACTCATTATTACCACATCCCGCGCTGCCCCACTAGCCAAGTTGTCTCCCCATTCTAAGATCCCTAACTCTGTTTGCCACCCATGTTTCTCTGGCTCTTGCCCCATCTGCTAACATGGGCCTCAGCCAACATATAACGTACCCCAACTCCAAGTCCTTCCAGCGAACCCCAGAGACCATGTCCTATCAGCTCTCTGATTGTCTGAGGCTGACCCGCACCATTCGCCATTTTTACCTCTTCCTCTGCTCCAACTCCCTCCAGTGGATACACTACAGTTTTGAGACATAAGCACCATTTTAGCTAAGACCCCCAGCCCACTGTGCGCCATCCTTCGCTGGCCTATGTTCTGCTCCTGATGGCTCCTTCCATGGCTGCTGGACATGGCTGCCCACCCAAGACCTCTTTTGGCACAGGGGAGACTCTGGAGGCCAGAACCGAGTGCTGCACTCCATCAGGAAGGTCCCAAATCAGTTCTGCTTCCTCTCCACCACCCCATGGAAGTCAATCCAGAAATGTTATTGGAACATCTTCTCCTCTGAAAGCCCACCTAACAAATTTTCTTCCTATAATAAATGAAAATATTAGCAAAAGATCATTTTTAATCTCGATTAAAAAAACCATCCAAGCACTTTGCAGTGTGTTACCCCGAACAAAGTTACACTGGAGGCAGCTTTTATAGCTCAACCTGTGGTGACCTGTCCCACTCCAGTGAAGCCTTAAATTACCCCAGCTGCCAGAGGCCAGAATTAATCCCACTTCACTTTCCATATCCTAAGCACAGAACAGGTATCAGAAGAGGACCAAGTAAGTGTTGCCAAGCTGCTTAGTAGTGGGATGTTGTATAAGAAATACCGTAATCAACTGGCAAAGGTACAATTAACAGACAATTGTGCCAATTAATTTTTAAAACTCGGTCTGGATCTGCATGTTGGGAAGCTACACTCCTTGTTGATCTGGTTCAGTGTTGGGGTTTTTGCCTTTTGTTTTTCCTCCCTGATTTTAATCTCCCAGGCAACACTATGATTCTTGCTTTTTCAATACATCATTCTCTAGCAGCACTTTAAAAAATCAACCACACTTTTTTTCTCAGTTGAAAGAAGCAACAAATCTGCTTGTTTGATTTATGCCTCCTGGGATTCTAAAAAGTCTAAAAATCTAGGATGTTGGCCCTTCCTGTGATCCCGCTGCTGGTTACTAGGATCTCTTGGGGAAGCATGTATTCACTCTCATGCCCCTGTTGCACTTAGTATCTAGTTCCTAAACAAACTTTCATTGCGGGGATTTCCAGGTCCCCCATTCTCCTCTCTATCAATTGCTCCTTTCTGTGTGGACAAGATCTGCCATATATTTTCCTAAACAGCTTTTATGCTTTTGTTACCATTACTATTCTGAGAAGGAAAGTGAACAAGGTCTTTGGAATTACCTACCATGACTTAGGGAATAGGAAAAAAATACATGATCCCCATGTAGTGCTATTTTGCCAAGACCCCACCCATCAGGACACCTAGATGAAACAACTAAATGTGTTCCCCTGTCCTGATATTCACGGCCTGGCAGCCCATGCAGTCTGAGACTCGGCCCAGACAGCAGTAGACACACGGCCAACGAGGGAGACCTTCTCCAGCAGGTAAGATGCCCCCAGTACTTCCTGAGTCACAGACAGAAGAGCACCTTGTTGTGGTCCTCGTCCTTGCAGAAGGTTAAAGTCTAGCTGGGGAAATTAAATCAACAGACAGGAGCCTACAGGATAACAGGGAAGTGACTGCTAAGCTATAGGGTGCTGATTCTTAGGAAAGCAGGAGTGTGGAGACAGGAAGTGGGTGAGAGGACATGAGACTGAAGCTGGATGTTGAATGAGTAGGATTAAATGAGGCAGAGTAGGGAAAGGAAAGCAAAGAGGGTGCACAGTGACAGAAAAGACAGAGGAAGCTGGTGTCAGTGGGGGAGAGAAACTGACTCAGTCAGGGCCTGGGAAGGAAGAGGAGAGCGCACTCGACCTGGGGTGAGCGCAGGGTTTAATAAAGGTGCTGTCTGCAGGAGTGATGGCAGGTCCAACGAAACCACACCCACATGGGATGGCGAAGCATCCTTGGGCCAGCGACAGTCCGAAACTGTTGTCCCCCCGAAGCCTGAAGGGACAAGGGGAGAGAGCGAGTACCAGGACTCAGAGAGGGTAGGCCTCTAGAGAGGGCCACCTGGTAGCCCCCGTGGGCTTTGTAGAGGGCAGCAGCCTCTCCACAGAGAGCCCACAGGAAGTGAGCCAAGTCAAGGCATAAGCTGACTGCTTGACACTCTCCACCATTCTCCAGTCTCCTGCTAGTGCCTTGCACCAGCTAAGACCAAGCAGATAGCAGAGGATCCGCTGGTGCTTCTAAAGGGCTGAGGTAGAGACCCAGAAGGAGAATGGCCCATCGTGGACCTGGAGGAACCAAGGGAAGGGACCCAGTACAGATTAAATTAATCAGAGCCAGGGCACCATTAAAATCCCATTGCAAACCCGGTTGCACATGAGGAACATTTCAGTGAAATGAAGCAAACGGGACTCCTGAACAGTTAAGCTATAATCAGCCTTTTCGTCTTCCAGGTCTCTGCTTAGATATCGGAGGAAGCAAGCCCCTCACACGCCAAACACATTCTGCATATCACCCCTATTTGGGTTCTCTCCAGCACTTATCTGAAATGATCCTGTTGCCTTTTTCACAGATCATCTGTTTCCAGGAGGAGAGAATTTCCTAAGGACCCCTGCACTGAATGCAAAGCCTGCTGGGGCCTCCACCTGCCGAAAACAAGACAATGATCCCTCGTGGATGAAAACTACACAAGCCAGACACAACATGTGCAAAAACCCATCTCCAGTCTACAGAGGAGGAGCAGGAGGCAGAGCAAGAAATGGGAGGAAGAGGCCAGGTGCAGTGGCTCACACCTGTAATCCCAGCACTTTGGGAGGCCGAGGTGGGCAAATCATGAGGTCAGGAGTTCGAGATCAGCCTGGCCAACATGGTGAAACCCCATCTCTACTAAAAATACAAAAAATTAGCCAGGCGTGGTGGCGGGCGCCTGTAATCCCAGCTACTCGGGAGGCTAAGGCAGGAAAATCGCTTGGGTCCTAGAAGGGGAGGTTGCAGTGAGTCGAGTTTGTGCCACTGCACTCCAGCCTGAGCAACAGAGTGAGATTCTGTCTCAAAATAAATAAATAAATAAGTAAAAAGGAAATGAGAAGAAGGGAGGTGACAAACGCCTTTCCTCCCAGTATCACATCTGCTGCCCTGATGCTGGTCCCAGCAGATAACCACAAAGTGTGAGAGGGAGAGCTCTGTGCAACTCCAGGGAGATTTCTCTGCCCATCCTTAATGAAGAGCCGGAAAGAGCCACAGATCTGGTGGTCAGTCAGTCGCTACCTAACCCGCCCCTCTCCTTTGCTGAAGCACCCTAGGCAGCTCCCATAAGTCAGGCATTTTCCGGTGTAAAGGTCCTGAGCCATACATGGATTGATGCTGCACCCAGTTCCTGGAGGAGGAAGGTCTATTCTGACATCAAACAGTCCGTCAGCATCGCTGTTCTAGAAACTGCTAGCATGATGAGTGGGCCGCACAAAGGTAGCGGGGTAACGATTAGCTCATCTCTAATTATATGGGATTTACGATTAGGCAGCAAGTTTATTTTGGAACACTGCAATAACAAGACGCACAGCAGTGGTGAGGACGAGGGGGTGGAGTTCTAGCTTGGCCTTTAGAATATAATAGCTTGTCATTGCCATGGAAACCAGCTCCCTGGGAGTTCGCAGGCACCTTATTCTATAATTATAAGAGATCTGATAAGGGGTGGGGGGATGGTGGTGTGTATTTTTTTCCTTTATAAATTGTATTCGGTAGCTGAAAATAGAAGAACCTAGAGAACAAAGCCTATTATTAACCACCATCTGCTAAGAGGCGGCTGCACTTCAGCTGCCTGAAGGGGCTGTTCCTGCAAGTTCTACAGATGTGCCAGGATGTCAGAGGTGTGTCAGCACTGCCACCCTGACAGGGGAGGGTGATGTTCAGGCAAGTAAGGCACAAGCACAGCTTCAGACTGAAATGGGCTCATCCTTGTTTCCCATCCCCCAATGGACTGAATCCATCGTCCAAGGTGGGCTGCACAAGTGCCCAACCCCAGGGAAATTCACAAGGTCTCCTCCATCCCTCTCCTTCCTTCTCTGACTTTCCCAGATTCAAAGTCTGGATGGAATCCCGGCCATCTCAGCCACAGGCCTTGGAGCAGGTTTCTTAAGCTTTCTGAACCTCCGTTCTTTTGTGATTCAAGATTGCTGTGAGGATTAAACAAAAGTAACAAAGACGAAGAAAACGCGTCTTTGGCAAACTGTAAGGTTTGTTGCTCACAGCTGGACTATCTGAGGAACTGAGCCAAACTAGCTTTGGGAGAAAATCACCCTTCATTTAAAAATCAAACCACCCATTTTCAGGTTGAGTGATTTTATTAGTAACCCCATAGTAGACATTAAAAGAACAGGAATGTCCTGTCATTATTATAATAATAACAACAATAATAATATCTTTCATTTGTGGAATTTTACTGTGTTTGTTTTCACTGCATTTTATTGTGGTTGTACGTTATTTTGATGGACTGAGCCCTTTCTGTGTCGATTCACTTATAAGGAAGCCTGGGCAGTTTGGGAGCCTCTTTTCTAAAGAGCTTTCCGTTTTTAAAATGAGTCATGGTCATTAAAACTGAAGCAGCATGGAGTGTGGCCGTGTGTGTTAAGGGTACTGAGTCAACAAAATCACCAAAGCTATTCAAATATCTGAAAAGGTCATCCAGTTGCCCTCTAAAAGCAGGAAGTGAGTGAGAAGAATAGGGAATGTTTTGTTTAATCCATGACCACAGTCAACCTGTTGTCCAGAGTTAATAATCTTTAAAAGCCAAAGACACATCTGGGGAAGAATATTACCTTTACATTCTTCCCCTGCTACTGCTCCCTTGGAATGCCCATAGCCTCTGGAAGCAGGAGAGTGTTCTCTGCTCAGTGTCTGCTATCAGTTAGGATTAGGTATGGCTGCAATAGAAACCTGAAAAACCAATGGCTAAAATGAAATTAAAACATGTTTCTCTATCAGGTAACATTCCAGAGGTAGACAGCACCACTCTGACACCTTCATGCCTGGGCTCAACCTCATAGTCCACCACAGCAGCTAGAGCACTGGCTCTCACAACTGCGTTCCAGCAAGCGCAATGGAGAAGGCACAAAGGCAAGGAGGTGGGGACGGTGGAGAGTGCAAGTTTCCTGCCTTTCAAAGAATGCTCTTAGGAGCTTCCATACAACAATTCTGTTTATATCCCATGGACCTGAACATAGTAACATGACCAACTTAGCAATAAGGGAGACTGGAAAATGAAGTCTTCATAATGGGCAACCATGTTCCCAGCTTAAAGTCAGGGGTTCTAGAAGAAGGTGAAGTGCAAACTAGGGAGCAACCAGCAGTCTCCACCCATGTCTTTCATACTTTGACTTTGTTTTCACAACCCTTTTTGCCACGTGACACAAACGAGGTCATCTCCAAGTCTTGGTTCAACTACATGGAGTGAGGAAGTTTCTCTGTGGCCTGAGCTATTCGGAGGACGTTGGACTGTGCCACCCAAAAAAGCACCACCTCACATGCATGGAACACACAGCAGTGTTATGGGAATGACAGAGTAGTTAGAACCCCACCCTTATGCTCAAAGAGCTGACCTCCTACTGTGGTCCTTCTCAATTTATCATGAGAAGACACCACCAGTTCAAAGCTCAGGGCTGACAACAGCCAGAAACCCAACCCAAACAAAATGAGGAAGTAGGCCACAAAGAGACTTACTAGACAGTTAAAGGGTTATCTTAGAAATGTAAGACAAGAGGAACAGCTGGCAAGATGGCCGAATAGGAACAGCTCCGCTCTGCAGCTCCCAGTGAGATCAATGCAGAAGGCGGGTGATTTCTGCATCTCCAACTGAGGTACTGGCTCATCTCATTGGAACTGGTCAGACAGTGGGTGCAGCTCACAGAGGGCGAGCCGAAGCAGGGTGGGGCGTCGCCTCACCTGGGAAGCAGAAGGGGATGGGGATCTCCCTCCCCTAGCCAAGGGAAGCCATGAGGAACTGTGCCATGAGGAACGGTGCATTCCAGCCCAGATATTACACTTTTCCCAGTCTTCACAGCCCGCAGCCCAGGAGATTCCCTCTAGTGCCTACGCCACCAGGGCCCTGGGTTTCAAGCACAAGACTGGGCGGCCATTTGGGCAGACACTGAGCTACCTACAGGGCACCCAGTGGTGCCTGGAATGCCAGCAAGACAGAACCATTCACTCCCCTGGAAAGGGGGCTGAAGCCAGGGAGCCAAGTGGTCTAGCTCAGTGGATCCAACCCCTATGAAGCCCAGCAAGCTAAGATCCACTGGTTTGAAATTCTCAGTGCAGGCATGGCAGTCTGAAGTCAACCTGGGACACTTGAGCTTGATGGGGGCAGGGGCATCTGCCATTACTGAGGCTTGAGTAGGCGGTTTTCCCCTTACAGGGTAAACAAAGCCATCAGGAAGTCCAAACTGGGCAGAGCCGACTGGAACACCATGAAGCCACTGTAAGCAGACTGCCTCTCTAGATTCCTCCTCTCTGGGCAGGACATCTCTGAAAGAAAGGCAGCAGCCCCAGTCAGGGACTTGTAGATAAAACTCTCATCTCCCTGGAACAGAGCACCTGGAGGAAGGGGTGGCTATGGGCACAGCTTCAGCAAAATTAAACATTCCTGTCTATTGGCTCTGAAAAGAGCAGTGGATCTCCCAACACAGTGCTTAAGCTCTGCTAAGACACAGACTGCCTCCTCAAATGGGTCCCTGACTCCTGTGCCTCCTGACAGGGAGATACCTTCCAGCAGGGATTGACAGACACCTCATGCAAGAGAGCTCCAGCTGGCATCTGGTGGGTGCCCCTCTGGGACAAAGCTTCCAGAGGAATGAACATGCAGCAATCTTTGCTGTTCCGCAGCCTCTGCTGTTGATACCCAGACAAACAGGGACTGGAATGGACCTCCGGCAAACTCCAGCAGACCTGCAGGAGAGGGGCCTGACTGTTAGAAAGGAAACTAACAAACAGAAAGAAATAGCATCAACATCAACAGAAAGGATGTCCACACAAAAACCCCATCTGAAGGTCACCAGCATCAAAGACCAAAAGTAGATAAACCCACGAAGATGAGGAAAAATCAGAGCAAAAAGGCTGAAAATGCCAAAAACAAGAACGCCTTTTCTCCAAAGGATCACACCTCCTCACCAGCAAGGGAACAGAACTGGACAGAGAATGAGTTTGACGAATTGACAGAAGTAGGATTCAGAAGGTGGGTAATAACAAAATCCTCTGAGCTCAAGGAGCATGTTCTAACCCAATGCAAGGAAGCTAAGAACCTTGAAAAAAGGTTAGAGGAATTGCTAACTAGAATAACCAGTTTAATGAAGAACATAAATGACCTGGTAGAGCTGAAAAACATAACACAAGAACTTCTTGAAGCATACCCAAGTATCAATATGTGAATCAATCAAGTGGAAGAAAGGATATCCGATATTAAAGATCAACTTAATGAAATAAAGCATGAAGACAAGATTAGAGAAAAAAGAATGAAAAGGAACGAACAAAGCCTCCAAGAAATATGGGACTATGACAAAAGACCAAACAACATTTGATTGCTGTAACTGTAAGTGACAGGGAAAATGGAAACAAGTTGGAAAACACTCTTCAGGATATTATCCAGGAGAACTTCCCAAACCTAGCAAGACAGGCCAACATTCAAACTCAGGAAATACAGAGAACACCACAAAGACACGCCTCAAGAAGAGCAACCCAAAGACACGTAACTGTCAGATTCACCAAGGTTGAAATAAAGGAAAAATGTTAAGGAAAGCCAGAGAGAAAGGTCGTGCTACCCACAAAGGGAAGCCCATCAGACTAACAGCAGGTCTCTCTGCAGAAACTCTACAAGCCAGAAGAGAGTGAGGGCCAATATTCAACATTCTAAAAGAAAAGAATTTTCAACCCAGAATTTCATATCCAGCCGGACTAAGCTTCATAAGCAAAGGAGAAATAAAATTCTTTACAGACAAGAAAATGTTGAGAGATTTTGTCACCAGCAGGCCTGCCCTGCAAGAACTCCTGAAGGAAGCACTAAACATGGAAAGGATAAACCAGCACTAGCCACTGCAAAAACATATCAAATTGTAAAGATCATCAACACTATGAAGAAACTGCATCAACTAACAGGCAAAATAACCAACTAGAATAATATTGACAGAATCAAATTCACACATAACAATATTAACCTTAAATATAAACGGGCTACATTCCTCAATTAAAAGACACAGACTGGCAAATTGGATAAAGAGTCAAGATCCATCACTGTGCTGTATCCAAGAGACCCATCTCATGTTCAAAGACACAGTTAGGCTCAAAACAAAGGGATGGAAGAATATTTACCAAGCAAATGGAAAGAAAAAAAAAAAAAAGCAGGGGTTGCAATCCTAGTCTTTGATAAAACAGGCTTTAAACCAACAAAGATCAAAAGAGACAAGGGCATTACATAATGGTAAATGAATCTATGCAACAAGAAGAGCTAACTATCCTAAATATGTAGGCACCCAACACAGGAGCACCCAGATTCATAAAGCAGGTTCTTAGAGACCTACAAAGAGAATTAGACTCCCACATAATAGTAGTGGGAGTCTTTAACACCCCACTGTCAATATTAGACAGATAAGTGAGACAGAAAATTAACAAAGATATTCAGGACTTGAACTCAGCTCTGGACCAAGTGTACCAAGATACAGAACTCTCCACCCCAAATCAACAGAATATACATTTTTCTCAGCACTACATCACATTTATTCTAAAATTGACCACATAATTGGAAGTAAAATAATCCTCAGCAAATGCAAAAGAACAGAAATCATAACAGACAGTCTCTCAGACCACAGTGCAATAAAATTAGAACTCAGGATTAAGAAACTTACTCAAAACCACACAACAATATAGAAACTGAACAACCTGCACCTGAATGGCTACTGGGTAAATAATGAAATTAAGGCAGAAATAAATAAGCTCTTTGAAACCGATGAGAATGCAACATACCAGATTCTGTGGGGCACAGATAAAGCAGTGTTTAGAGGGAAGTTTATAGCACTAAATGCCTACAGGAGAAAGCAGGGAAGATCTAAAACCGACACCCTAACATCACAATTAAAAGAACTAGAGAAGCAAGAGCAAACAAATTCAAAAGCTAGCAGAAAATAAGAAATATCTACAATCAGAGCACAACTAAAGGAGACAGAGACATGAAAAAGCCTCGAAATAAATCAATGAATCCAGGAGCTGCTTTTTTGAAAAGATTAACAAAATAGATAGACCGCTAGCCAGACTAAAGAAGAAAAGTGAGAAGCATCAAATAGATGCAATAAAAAATGATAAAGGGGATATCACCACTGATCCCGCAGAAATACAAACTACCAGCAGAGGATACTATAAACTGCTCTATGCAAATAAACCAGAAAATCTAGAAGAAATGGATAAATTCCTGGACACATACACCCTCCCAAGACTAAACCAGAAAGAAATTGAATCCCTGAATAGACCAATAACAAATTCTGAAGTTGAGGCAGTAATGAATAACCTACCAACCAAAAAAAAAGCCCAGGACCAGATGGATTCAGAGCCAAATTCTACCAGAGGTACAAAGAGGAGCTGGTACCATTCCTTCTGAATCTATTCCAAACAATAGAAAAAGAGGGACTCATCCCTAACTCATTTTATGGGGCCAGCATCATCCTGATAACAAAAACCAGCAGAGACACAACAAAAGAAAGAAAATTTCAGGCCAATATCCCTGATGAACATCGATGCAAAAATCCTCAATAAAATACTGGCAAACCAAATCCAGCAGCACATCAAAAAGCTTATCCACCATGATCAGGTCGGCTTCATCCCTCGGATGCAAGGTGGTTCCACATATGCAAATCAGTAAATGTAATCCATCATATAAACAGAACCAATGACAAAAACCACATGATTATCTCAATAGATGGAGAAAAGACCTTCAATAAAATTCCACACCTCTTCATGCTAAAAACTCTCAATAAACTAGGTATTGATGGCATGTATCTCAAAATCATAAGAGCTATTCATGACAAACCCACAGTCAATATTATACTGAATGGGCAAAAGCTGGAAACATTCCCTTTGAAAACTGGCACCACACAAGGATGCCCTCTCTCACCACTCCTATTCAACATAGTATTGGAAGTTTCTGCCAGGGCAATCAGGCAAGAGAAAGAAATAAAGCATATTCGAATAGGAAGAGAGGAAGTCAAATTATCTCTGCAGATGACATGACTGTATATTTAGAGAACCCCATCATCTCAGCCCAAAATCTCCTTAAGCTGATAAGCAAAGTCTCAGGATACAAAATCAATGTCCAAAATCACAAGTGTTTCTATACACCAATAATGGACAGAGAAGCAAATCATGAGTGAACTTCCATTCACAATTGCTACAAAGAGAATAAAATACCTAGGAATACAACTTACAAGGGATGTGAAGGACCTCTTCAAGGAGAACTACAAACCACTGCTCAAAGAAATAAGAGAGGACAAACAAATGGAAAGACATTCCATGCTCATGGATATAAAGAATCAATATCATAAAAATGGCCATACTGCCCAAAGTAATTTATAGATTCAATGCTATCCCCATCACGCTATCATTGACTTTCTTCACAGAATTAGAAAAAACTACCTTAAATTTCATATGGAACCAAAAAATAGCTTGTATAGCCAAGACAATCCTAAGCAAAAAGAACAAAGCTGGAGTCATCATGCTACCTGACTTCAAATTATACTACAAGGCTATAGTGACCAAAACAGCATGGTACTGGTACCAAAACAAATATATAGACCAAAGGAGCAGAACAGAGGACTCAGAAATAACACCACACATCTACAATCATCTGATTTTTGACAAACCTGACAAAAATAAGAAATGGGGAAAGGAGCCTCTATTTAATAAATGTTGCTGGGAAAACTGGCTAGCCATATGCAGAAAACTGAAACTGGACCCCTTCCTTACACCTTACACAAAAATTAACTCCAGTGGATTAAAGACTTAAACATAAGACTTAAAACCATAAAAACCCTAGAAGAAAACCTAGGCAATACCATTCAGGACATAGGCATGGGCAAAGACTTCATGACTAAAAGACCAAAAGCAATGGCAACAAAAGCCAAAACAGACAAATGGGATCTAATTAAACTAAAGAGCTTCTGCACAGCAAAACAAACTATCATCAGAGTGAACAGGCAACCTATAGAATGGGAGAAAATTTTTGCAAGCAATCCATCTAACAAAGGGCTAATATCCAGAATCTACAAGGAACTTCAACAAATTTACAAAAAAAAAAAAAAAAAAAAAAAAAAACACCACCCCATCAAAAAGTGGGCATAGGATATAAATAGACACTTTTCAAAAGAAGACATTTATGCGGCCAAACAAACATTTTAAAAAAAGCTCATCATCACTGGTCATTAGAGAAATGCAAATCAAAACCACAGTAAGATACCATCTCACTCTAGTTAGAATGGCAATCATTAAAAAGTCAGGAAACAACAGATGCTGGAGAGGATGTGGAGAAATAGGAACACTTTTACACTGTTGATGAGAGTGTAAATTAGTTCAACCATTGTGGAAGACAGTGTGGTGATTCCTCAAGGATCTAGAACCAGAAATACCATGTGACCCAGCAATCCCATTACTGAGTATATACCCAAAGGATTATAAATCATTCTACTATAAAGACACATGCACACATATGTTTACTGCAGCACTATTCACAATAGCAATGACTTGGAAACAACCCAAATGCCCATCTATGATAGACTGGATAAAGAAAATGTGGCACATATACACCATGGAATACAATACAGCCATAAAAAAGTATGAGTTCATGTCCTTTGCAGGGACATAGATGAAGCTGGAAACCATCATTCTCAGCAAACTAACACAGGAACAGAAAATCAAACACCACATATTCTCACTCATAAGTGGGAATTGAACAGTGAGAACACATGGACACAGGGAGGGGAACATCACACACCAGGGCCTGTCAGGGGGTGGGGGGCTAATTGAGGGATAGCATTAGGAGAAATACCTAATGTAGACAATGGGTTGATGGGTGCAGCAAACCACCATGACACGTGTATACTTATGTAACAAACCTGCACGTTCTGCACATGTATCCCAGAACTTAAAGTGTAATAAAACAAAAGAAAAAAAAAGTAAGACAAGAAAATATGTCTGGGTCCCAGGAGGACTAGGATCTGACCCCACGAAGCCAGGTAAGCTCTCTCTGTGTGTGTGCATCCTTCTTGCTGTGGCAGGCTTTTTCCATAGAAGGTGACTGCCATCAGCTTCTGGGCTTTCTGTCTGACCGCTTCAGCACTGAAGAGAGACACTGGCCAAATGGTGTCACTGGTGCAAAGTCAGGAGACACCCAGGAACAGATGCATTGGTGCAGCTTCATCAGCTGCTTATGCTCTGATAATCAGGTGTGCCCACGTGGGCAGGGCAGCAGAGCCATACAGCTGGGGCAGAAGGCCTGTTCCTACAAACAGGTAGCTTGTGGGACCGATTAGAACAACCAGGTATCCATGGCAACAGTCATTCTCCAAGCACCAATGACTGGTTTTCACAACAGGTAGAAATATTCTGGGAAATAGCCAAAGATCAGCTGTCACTGAGCACTCACTCATGTGGCTCTGCTCTGTTTCAGAGCCCCAGCAAACATCTCTACCTGCTTACATTCCCTGAAGAGATAGGCTCTTTGCCCACAGCTCCAAAGAACAGACATGTGAGCCCCGTCCAAGAAATGCTGGCCTTGCCCCGAGAAGGTTGCATCTTCAAATCAGCAAAGCATCAAACACTCAAGAAAGTATTTCATGGGATTTTATGTAGAAAGTAAAGAGGACTCCATGGACCAGAGTGAGATTCCACCCTAACTGTCCTGGTTATTGGCTCCTTTGCTTAATAGATAACAAGAGCAGACCTTAAGAACAGGCTGGCTCCACATTGTGCTGTGCACAGACCGGCTCCCGAGAGCTCGGGGCTTGGGACAGGTGACTATAACACCTAAGCACTTTTGAAGGCAGCACATCTGCCTGCTCGAGGGTGAAGAAAATTTATAGATACACGTACCAGTGATTTTCAGAATTAACCCCAGTAGAGTCTTTGGCCAGCAGAATGATCTTCCCCCTCCCAAGGATGTCACACCCTGATCTCTGGAACCTAGGGCAAGAGGGACTTTGCAGATATAATTGAAGGCATAAATCTTGGGGTGGGAGATCATCCTAGATGATCCAGGTGGGCCCAATCTAATCACAGGAGTCCTTAAAATTGGAGAATCTTTCCTGGCTTTGGTCAGAGACAAGAGTAAATAATCAAGACAGATTCAAAGCATGAGAGGGAATCAGCCCACCAATGCCAACTTTGAAAACGGAGGAAAAGGCTACAAGCCACGGGATTCAAGTAGCCATGGAATTCAAGTAGCCTTCAACTGATAGCCAGCAGAGGAACAGAGATCCAGGCTCTCCTGGAGCCAAGAGAAAGGAGCACAGCCCTGTGACACCTGATTGTAGCCTGCTGAGATCTGTGTCAGACTTTTGGCCTACAGAATTGTAAGATAATTTGTGTTTAAGCTGCTAAATTATTGGTGATTTGTTACAGCTGCAATGAAAAATGAATGCAGAGTCTTCACCCTTCCTGTACACACTCGAGGACAAGAACAAAAAGGTAAACGTCATCAGGAAGAGTTTAACATTCACAGAGCACCAATTATGGGAACCCTAGCTAGCTTCACCCCTTCCTTATTAGACTGAGAGAAGCCAAAGGTGTCAAGCAGAAATGAATTTATCCCACATTTTCTGGAGAACATGGATTCCCAGCATGTACAAAATCATGCCTAAAAATTAATCACTCACTAAACCAATGAGAGAAGGAAAACTCCTGCAAAAAAACAACACAGGGCCAGGCGTGGTGCTCATGCCTGTAATCCCAGCACTTTGGGAGGCTGAGGTGGGTGGATCGCTTGAACTTAAGAGTTCCTGACCAGCCTGGCCAACGTGGCTAAACCCCATCTCTACAAAAAATACAAAAATGCAAAAATTAGCCAGGCATGGTGGTGTGCACCTATAGTCCCAGCTACTCAGGAGGGTGAGCAGGGAAGATCACTTGAGCCTGGGAGGTCAAGGCTACAGTGAGCCATGATCACTCTACTGCACTCCAGCCTAGGCGACTGAGTGAGGCCCCCTCCCAAAAAGAATGAGATGGAATGAGATGAGATGAGATGAGATGAGATGAGATGAGATGAGATGAGATGAGATGAGACAAAATAAAATAAAACAAAACAAAACAGGTTGTACCTCTTTGAAGCTTTTGCTTTCCCTTTGACTTGCTGTCTAAATTTTTTCAGGTCAGGCTCACGGACCCACTCTAGTTAAGACAATTATGTGATCTGCCCAATATCCCTCTGCTTACATCAGCCAGAGATGGCTTCCAGGGCTTTCAGCTAAGACCTCTGACCCACATGTTACCCTAGAGAAACAGAAGTGATCTTCATTTATGAATACTCCACATGTAATTCCAATGAACAGAAAACAATGAACAAAAGTTAATCATTCATTACAAAGAAAATTCCCTATGTCTTAGGACACATGCAAAGCATAGTGGATACCAGAAGCAATAATATGGGTTGATCAGGAAGAGACGATGTTGTCATCAGAAATATCCAGACAAAATTCAGGTCACCCACATATAAGTGTGGATGGGGAAGGGAACATAGGAAAATAACACATAAAGTGAGTTAGTTATTACCTTTACATTTGGGAAAGAAAGTCTTCAATGGAAGCATATATGTGTGTAATTGCATTTTCTACTATCTGTGTGATTTTTACATCATATCCTAATTGAAATAAAAACTCTCTGTTTTCCTGAGCAGAATCCACTCCACCTGAGTGAGTTTCATGGTATGCACTCTGTAGGCCCATAAAATATGGAAGAACTTACACTTTTTTTTTTTTTTTTTTTTGAGATAGAGTCTCCTCTGCCACCCATGCTGGCATGCAGTGGCATGATCTCAGCTCACTTGCAACCTCTGCCTCCCGGGTTGAAGTGATTTGTGTGCCTCAGCACTCCAAGTAGTTGGGACTACAGGCACACACCACTATGCCTGGCTAATTTTTGTATTTTTAGTAGAGATGGGGTTTCACCATGTTGGCCAGGCTGGTCTCGAACTTCCGACCTCAAGTGATCTGCCTGCCTCAGCCTCCCAAAGTACTGGAATTACAGGTGTGAACCACTGCACCTGACCTCAATTTGTATTTTTAAAAGTTTATCTTGCCCTGTGTAATTGTCAGTGTTTTACGGATAGTGTATCAGTGTCGCAGAAGCACGCGTGCAGGCTTACCTAATTGGTCCTTATTTTCTAGGACCTGTTGACCAAGGGACTCTCACTTGAGAAGAAGCCTGCCTCTCCCTAATCTTCAAGTAGGACACTGCACTCCTGGGGGGGAACTCCAGCCAGAGCCCACACGGCTGCAACACCTCCTTGCTGGTCCTACACTCATCACTGTGCAAAAATGACAAAATAACAAAAGTGAATAAAAATGACCAGAGGATACAAGCAAAATTGTGAAAAAAGCACCAGCTGCCATCCTCTTGTGGCCTTATCCCCTCAGACATTCCCAGAGCCTTTCCCTGTCTGTGCTCTCAGACAAAGCTGGCTTCGTGAGGCTCGAAAGTCTTGTCTTCTAGATGATTCAGAGGGCAAGGAAATTGAAAGAGGGATATAAAGAAAAGCCTTTATACCAAAAATGGGGTGTTTTTCCCTGTTTTATCTCCCTCCATAAATTTTAAAACAGACACAAGAAAAAGGCCTCTTAATAATTGAGCCCAAATTCAGTCACATCTATCCAGGAGGAGACAGTACCTGAGTGCTCACACATTTCAGAACGGGCAAGTCCCTGAAGGTTTGATGAAAATCCTCATCTCCACTCTCACTGTTCAACAACTAAGGACCAGCAAAGGCAGGTCAAATCAGTCACCCACGATAATTTAAAAATGCATCCCCTGCCAGGAAACACCAGCACTGTAGCTACTGTCTCGATTATACTGCACTCAAATTGCCACCAAGGTCATATCAGCCAGGATGGATTTCAGATCAGTTCTCAACATCCCCTGTACACCTAGGACCTCACCTCCCACCGTCTTTCTTCACCTCTTCTCAAGAGTGAGAAAAACAAAAATACTAAACATATTCATTCCATCCCGAAGTATTCATTATGAAACCATATTTCACAGCTGTTGCTAAACCATCTCTGCTTTCCCATAAGTGGCTCCCTTTAGAGAAACCAGAACATCCTTGCTGTTATTCCTCAGATCACAGAACAGCAGTCCCCGAACTGCTCCTTTATCGACGGAGCCCCGGGAGAAAAACAGAGCTCACTAACGAGGAACTCACTTCGGCACACTTCACTACAGACTTACCCAGGCGAGCTGTGTGGGTTTTAGGAGACAGAACAGGAGTCCGTCCTTCACTGGAGTGAGGCATGGCATTGTGGATTTGAAGTAAAAGCTTAGAATTCAAGCTACAGCTCCATCACTTTCTCTGTGAGACCTGAAATCGTGTAATCTTTCCCATCCTTGCCGACCGCCAAAAGAGGCTCATGCCCACCTTAAGGATTAGATGGATACATATAAAAGGATTTTGAAGCTGTAGGTGGTGTACAAATGAAGGCATGACATTAAAAAAAAAAAAAATCCTTTTTCACTTCACATCAGTGCTGCCTACTCCCAGTGTACAAATTCTCAAAATAAAATCTGTTTCTTTTCACTTCAATTTTTAAAAATCTGTTTTATCTGCCTTGCCTCTGGCCTTTGAAGCCCACCTGACACTCTTTGAGTCCAAGACACACAGGCTAGCTGCAGACACCTCCTCTCTGGACTTCTTTTCTCTTCAATACTCTGTATTGACAGTAAACACTCTGGAGTCCTTCTTCACCCCGCAAGTCTTTTCCTAGATCTCCTTGCTCTTCCATTCCAACTTCACTCCCACCTTGCACTTTGATGCTTGTCTATTCAGAAGCTATTTTTTGAGTGTCTGTTATGTGCCAGGCACAACCATCAAAAATTTCTGTCCCCGCCCCTGCGGCTCATCGTGTGGTTTACTCCTGATTTCCTGATGTTAGAATCTTGGCTTTTCTCAGGTGGGTTCTGACTGGCCTGGTGCTGACATGATTTTGTGTTTGAGCCTCAATTGTCAATTCCATCATCAAGAAGAAGTTCAAGGCGAACCAGGCCAACATGGTGAAACCCTGTTCTCTACTAAAAATACAAAAAAATTAGCTGGATGTGGTGGTGTGTGCCTGTAATACCAGCTACTCATGAGGCTGAGGCACGAGAATCACTTAAATCTGGGAGACGGAAGTTGCAGTGAGATCAGCCACTGCACTCCAGCCTGGGTAACAGAGACTCTGCCTCAAGAAAAAAAAAAAAAAAAGGAGGAAAAGAAAAGGAGATTTGCACATAAATACCCATGGAACTTTCTAGAAATCAATCAGGTTTTTAAAAAAAAAAAACAACAGTAAATGACAAGTAGGCACAGAAATACAAAAAATATAGGCATTTCAGTTGTCACAGCCTCTTTCCATGGACTCTCATTGGCTCCCACCGTCAAAAATGATTACGGTAACCTCAGCAACTTTCCATCCCCTCGTCTAGGCGGAAACCCCACCTGGGTTCCCTTCCCTCTGTGGTGATCTTGGGTGCACCCATTATGTCCATCATGGCTGTGCTCCCTCCAGAACCATTTAGAAGGTTAGAGACAAAAAACAAAACAAAATGTTTTTAAAGCAGAGATTCCAAGTAATTGAAAAAGCAGATTGACTTGTGTTTAGTTTCCATTTCCAGCAGTTTTGATGCGCTGTCTCTATCCATAAATGATAGTTAGGGATTAAAAAAATAAGTAAAAAGCTTCATTTGTGGTACCAGCTTGAAAATTAGCCACTAGGTGGTAGATTTTGTTGGTTTGCTTTTTTTACGCGCTTTAAAATATTTTTAGTTTGGCATAATGTCCACTTAAAAAAAAGAAGTAGCAGAATTTCCAAGTTAGGTTGAAAACCAGCTAGTGATTAGATCTAACGGTCCCAACCAATAAATCAAATACCTATGAAAGCCAAAAGATCCAAAGTTACATTAACACTGGAAACAGAAAATTAATAATCTAACATTCTCCAGGAGGAATTTATACCAACCAGAGCATCTGTTGCAGATGAAGCCCTGGAACAGAAGCAGAGAAAGGAAGTTAAAAGGGATTTCTGTACCACTTCCCGTCACTGCAAATCTCCATCTCAGAGACATTATAGGCTTTGCTGCCTGTAAAGCTGTGGCCACTCCCCTGCTGTAATGAAGCCACTTTCTGAAGTGGCCATTGTTTGTTTCTTACTTTAGTAGTAATTAGTGCTATCTACCAAATATTTCTCTCTCTCTCTCTCTCTTTCTCTCTCTCTCTCTCTCTCTCTCCCCACCCCGAGCATATGACAGAATTAAACTTCTCACCACCTTAAGATTAAGTATAACCATATACCTTGCTTTGGCCAAAGAAAAGTGGTATGTGTCACTTCTGGAAAGAAGCTTTAACACCAGTGCATGAGTACCTTCACTCTTTTCCCTCTGCTAAGGTGGTCAGATGCGCTCCAGATTGCAGCTGCTCCAACCACCTGGCTCTTGGAGTGACCCTGCTCACCTATGATGGACACTCAGCAGGAGTGAGAAATAAACCTATCATGTTAAGGCACTGAGAGCTGGGGTTGTTTGTTACTGCAGCATAACCTAGCCCATGCTAACTTGCATTCATATCTCCTAAGCTAGGGTTGCCAGATCTTCCTCAATCAAAATATAATTTCCCAGTGGATGTGAGGATAGAAAATATGCATTTCACTTTTTAAGAAATTATAAGTATTCACATTTGATAACATTTGCATTTTTGAAACAATTCTTTTGTTAAATAACTACATAGAGCAAGAGATGGTAATTTTTTCTTTTTTATTTTATTTTTCCATAAGTTATTGGGGTACAGGTGGTATTTAGTTACATGACTAAGTTCTTTAGAGGTGATTTGTGAGATTTTGGTGCACCCATCACCTGAACAGTATAAACTGCACCATATATATTGTCTTTTATCCTTCACTCACCTCCCACTCTTTCCCTCAAGTCCCCAAAGTCCACCGTGTCATTCTTCTGCCTTTGTATCCTCATAGCTCAGCTCCCACATATCAGTGAGAACATACTATGTTTGGTTTTCCATTCCTGAGTTATATCACTTAGAATAATAGTCTCCAATCTCATCCAGGTCACTGCAAATTCTGTTAGTTCATTCCTTTTTATGGCTGTGTAGTATTCCACCATATATATATATATATATATATACACCACAGTTTATCCACTCATTCATTGATGAGCATGTGGATTGGTTCCATGATTTTGCAATTGTGAATTGTGCTACTATAAACATGTGTGTGCAAGTGTCTTTTTTGAATAATGACTTCTTTTCCTCTGGGTAGATACTCAGTAGTGGCATTGCTGGATCAAACGGTAGTTCTACTTTTAGTTCTTTAAGGAATCTCCACAACTGTTTTCCATAGTGGCTGTACTGGTTTACAATCCCACCAGCAGTGTAGAAGTGTTCCCTGTTCACTGCATTCACATCAACATCTACTGTTTTATTATTATTATTATTATTATTATGGCCATTCTTGCAGGAGTAAGGTGGTATTGCATTGTGGTTTTGATTTGCATTTCCCTGATCATTAGTGATGTTGAGCATTTTTTCATATGTTTGTTGGCCATTTGCATATCTTCTCTTGAGAACTGTCTATTCACGTCCTTAGCCCACTTTTTGATGGGCTTGTTTTTTTGTTACTGATTTGTTTGAGTTTGCCATAGATTCTGGATTTTAGTCCTTTATCAGATGTATAGATTGTGAAGATTTTTCTCCCACTCTGTGGGTTGTCTGTTTACCCTGCTGACTGTTCTTTTTGCCATGCAAAAACTCTTTAGCTTAATTAAGTCCCAGCTATTTATTTTTGTTTTTATTGCATTTGCCTTTGGGTTCTTGGTCATGAAATCCTTGCCTAAGCCAATGTCTAGAAAGGTTTTTCCAAGTTATCTTCTAGAATTTTTATAGTTTCAGGTCTCAGGTTTAAGTCTTTAATCCATCTTCAGTTGATCTTTGTATAAGGTAAGAGATGAGGATCTAGTTTCATTCTCCTGCATGTGGCTAGCCAATTATCCCAGCACCATTTGTTGAAAAGGGTGTCCTTTCCCCACTTTATGTTTTTCTTTGCTTTGTCAAAGATCGGTTGGCTCTAAGTATTTGAGTTTATTTCTGGGTTCCCTATTCTGTTCCATTGGTCTATGTGCCTGTTTTTATACCAGTACCATGCTATTTTGATGACTATGGCCTTATAGTATAGTTTGAAATCAGGTAGTGAGATACCTCCAGATTTGTTCTTTTTGCTTAGTCTTGCTTTGGCTACGCAGGCTCTTTTTTTGTTCCATATAAATTTTATATATTTTTTTCTAATCCTGTGAAGAATGATGGTGGTGTTCTGATGGGGATTGCATTGAATTTATAGACTGCATTTGGCAGTATGGTCATTTTCACAACATTGATTCTACCCATCCATGAGCATGTTCCATTTGTTTTTGTCATCTCTGATTTCTTTCAGCATCGTTTTGTAGTTTTCCATGTAGAGGTCTTTCGATTCCTTTGTTAGGTATATTCCAAAGTATTTTAGTTTTTTGGCAGCTATTGTAAAAGGGGTTGAGCTCTTGATTTGATTCTCTACTTGGTCACTGTTGATGTATAGAAGAGCTAGTGATTTATGTACATTAATCTTGTATCTGGAAACTTTGTTGAATTCTTTTATCAGTTCTAGGAGCTTTCTAGAGGAGTCCTTATGGTTTTCAAGGTAAACAATCATATCGTCAGCAAACAGGGACAGTTTGACTTCCTGTTTACTGATTTGGATGCCCTTTATTTCATTCTCTTGTCTGATTGCCCTGGCTAGGACTTCCAGCACTGTGTTGAAGAGGAGTGGTAAGAGTGGGCATCCTTGTCTTGTTCCAGTTCTCAGAGGGAATGTTTTCAACTTTTCCCCATTCAGTATTATGTTGGCTGTGGGTTGGTCACAGATGGCTTTTATTACATTAAGGTATGTATCCCTTGTATGCCAATTTTGCTGAAAGTTTTAATCATAAAGGATGCTGGATTTTGTCAAATGCTTTTTCTGCATCTATTGAAATGATCATGTGATTTTTGTTTTTAATTCTGTTTATGTGGTGTATTACATTTATTGACTTGCATATGTTAAACCATCCCTACATCCCTGGTATGAAACCCACTTGATCATGGTGAATTATCTTTTTGATATGTTGTTGGATTTGGTTAGCTAGTATTTTGTTAAGGATTTTAGCATCTATGTTCATAAAATATATCAGTCTGTAGTCTTCTTTTTTGGTTACGTCCTTTCCTGGTTTTGGTATTAGGGTAATACTGGCTTCACAGAATGAATTAGGGAGGGTTCCTTCTCTATCTTGTGAAATAGTGTCAAAAGGATTGGTACCAATTCTTCGCTGAATGTCTGGTAGAATTCTGCTGTGAATCCATCTGGTCCTGGACTTTTTTGTTGGTACTGTTTTAATAACCATTTCAATCTCTCTGCTTATTATTGGTCTGTTCAGGGTATCTAATTCTTCCTGATTCAAGCTAGGAGGGTTGTATTTTTCCAGGAATTTATCCATCTCTTCTAGGTTTTCTAGTTTATGTGCATAAAGGTGTTCCTAGTAGCTTTGAGTGATCTTTTGTATTTCAGTGGTGTCAGTTGTAATATCTCCTGTTTAGTTTCTTGGTGAGCTTATTTGGATTTTCTCTTCTCTTTTCTTGGTTAATCTTGCTAATGGTCTATCAATTTTATTTATCTCTTCAAAGAACCAGTTTTTTGTTTCATTTATCTTTTGTATCTTTTGTTTGTTTGTTTCAATTTCATTTAGTTCTGCTCTGATCCTGGTTATTTCCTTTCTTCTGCTAGGTTTGGATTTGGTTTGTTGTTGTTTCTCTAGGTCCTTGAGGTGTGACCTTAGATTGTCTGTTTGTGCTCTTTCAGACTTTTTGATGTAGGCGTTTAGGGCTATGAACTTTTCTCTTACCACCACATTTGCTGTATCCCAGAGGTTTTGATAGGCTGTGTCATTATTGTCATTCAGTTCAAAGAATTTTTTAATTTCCATCTTGATTTTGTTTTTGACCCAATGTTCATTCAGGAGCAGGTTATTTAATTCTATGTATTTGCGTGGTTTCTAAGGTTCCTTTTGGAGTTAATTTCCAGTTTTATTCCACTGTGGTCTGAGAGAGTGCTTGATATAATTTTAATTTTCTTAAATTTACTGAGGCTCATTTTATGGCCTATCATATGGTCTATCTTGGAGAAAGTTCTATGTGCTGTTGAATAGAATGTGTATTCTGCAGCTGTTGGATGAAATGTTCTGTATATATATGTTAAGTCCATTTGTTCCAAGGTATGGTTTAAATCCATTGTTTCTTTGTTGGCTTTCTGTCTTGATGACCTGTCTAGAGCTGTCATGGAGTATTGAAGCCTTCCATTCTTATTATGTTGCTGTCTATCTCATTTCTTAGCTCTATTAGCAATTGTTTTATAAATTTGGGAGCTCCAGTGTTAGGTGAATATATGTTTAGGATTGTGCTATTTTCCTGTTGGACAAGGCCTTTTACCATTATATATTGTCCCTCCTTATCTCTTTTAACAGCTGCTGCTTTTTGTTTTGTCTGATATAAGAATAGCTACCCCTGCTCGCTTTTGGTGTCCATTTGCATGAAATGCCTTTTTCACCTCTTTACTTTAAGTTTATGTGAGTCCTTATGTGTTAGTTGAATCTCCTGAAGGCAGCAGATGGTTGGTGAGTTCTTATCCATTCTGTGGTTCTGTATCTTTTAAGTGGAGCATTTAGGCCATTTACTTTCAATGCTAGTATTGAAATTTGAGGTATTGCTGCTTTTGTCATGCTCTTTGTTGCCCGTGTACTTTGAGTTTTGTTTTTTGTTTTTGCTTTTTAACTTGTATTTTTGTTGTATAGGTCCTGTGGGATTCATGCTTTGAAGAGGTTCTGTTTTGATGTGTTTTTAGGATTTGTTTCAAGATTTAGAGCTCCTTTCAGCAGTTCCTATAGTGGTTGTTTAGTTAATGGCAAACTCTCTCTGCATTTGTTTGTCTGAAAATGACTGTACCTTTCCTTCATATATGATACTTAGTTTCACTGGATACAAGCTTCTTGGCTGATAATTGTTTTGTCTGAGGAGGCTGAGGACAGGTTCCCATTCCCTTCTAGCTTATAGGGTTTCTGCTGAGAAATCTGCTCTTAATCTGATAGGTTTTCCTTTATAGGTTACCTGGTGCTTCTGTCTCGCAGCTCTTCCTTACTTTGTCTTAACTTTGGATAACCTAAAGAAAATGTGCCTATGTGAAGATCTTTTATGATGAATTTCCCAAGTGTTCTTTGTGCTTCTTGCATTTGGATGTCTAGGTCTCTCACAAGACTGGGGAAGTTTTCCTCCATTATTCCCCCAAATATGTTTTCCAGGATTTTAGAATTCTCTTCTTTTTCAGGTACACTGATTATTCCTAGGTTTGGTCATTTAACATAATCCCAGTCTTTTTGGAGGCTTTGTTCATATTTTCTTATTCTTTTTTCTTTTGTTGGATTGGGTTAATTCAAAGACCTTGTCTTCAAGCTCTGAATTTCTTTCTTTTACTTGTTCAATTCTATTGCTGAGACTTTCCAGAGTATTTCACATTTCTAAAAGTGTGTCCAAAGTTCCTGAATTTTATATTGTTTTTTTCTTTAAGCTATCCATTTCATTGAATATTTCTCCCTTCACTTCTTATATTATTTTTTTTATTTCCTTGCATTGGGCTTTGCCTTTCTCTGGTCCCTCCCTGATTAGTTTAATAACTAACCTCCTGAATTCTTTTACAGGCAAATCAGGGAGTCCTTTTTGGTTTCGATCTGTTGCTGGTGAACTAGTGTGATTTTTTGTTTCCACGCTATTCACCTCCCAGCTGTGAAAGAAGGGGGCTTTAGTTCTTCCCCTTCCTGTGAAGTCTGCACTACCAACTGGCTCCCTCCCCCAAGTTCTGGCCTGGAGGCTTCTCACCCCGTTCAAATTGTTACAAAGTTCAGCTAAAGAATTCCTTCTCCCTGTAGAGTTGTACCCCCTGCTCCTCTGGCCACCCTCCCAATGGATCCCTCTGGTGCCAGCAGGAATGGGCTGCTCTGGGACCCGGCGAGTTCCCAGGGCCTTTCTGCTGCTTCCTCCACCCCAGTATTTCGGTGGGCTCTCTAACTTGACACAGCTCCAGGTAAAGTCAGAAACTTCTCCCTCAAACAGACCTTCAGCTTCTCCAGTTGGGATGTGTGTTCGGAAGAGGAGGGTCTCCCTTTCCCACTTCTGCAGTTGGGGCACTCACAGTATTTGGGGTATCTCCCCGGTCCTGCAGGAGCAGTCCACTTCCTTCAGAGGGTCTGTCTGTCCTCGCTGGATTGCTGGTTTGTTCTTGCAGTGATCTGGACCTAAAATTCACAATGTGAGTCCCCGCCCACTCCTCTGTCCAGAGATGCAATCTAGTCCTGCCTCCCATCTGCCACGTTCCTCTGAATCTGAGACAACACATTTTTCTATAAAGGACCACATAGTAAATATTTTAGCCTTTCTGGACCATATGATCTTTGTTAAAAGCACTCAATCCTGCTGTTATAGCACAAAAGCAATCATAGATAATGTATAAACTTTATTTACAAAACTAAGTGATGGGCCACACTTGGGCCATGGGCCATGGTTTACCAAACCCTGGTATAGAGCACTGAAGAGGAAACAAAATTGGCTTTGTACTGATTTCCCTCACCAGGCAGCTTCATTTATTCACTTACACATTGTTCATTACTCTGAAACATTTTTCTACAGCTGCATTCAGAACAGGAATCAAAACATGAGAATAAAATAATTTCAGCAATTTTGGAGCTTCTATGAATTAAATAACTGGGCTGACTCCAAGGGGAAAGAAATGATATAGTCAAAGCAATAACTTCATCATAAAGGAATTAAGAAAGAGGTACTTTTTCCCTAAGTGAGTGTTGTCATATTTTTCTGAGTTCATCCACAGCTGGTTATTTACTACAAGATGTGAAACACACACTGATGCTACAATATGCAATATACAAAATTATCAAAAGGATACATTTCCCTAGGTAGCTTGACTAAATATTTAACATTTCTTTTTGTACAATTTTCAACTAAATATGCTGTACAGTGCAAATGCAACCTTTTAAAAAAAAAAGAATTATTTTTACCGGGGAATAATGTTTTGTAATGAAAGAAAAAGCCAATTTCTTATTTTGAGCAGTGACTGTCGTAATTCAGAAATGAGTGAATGAAACAGAGACAGGGTTCTGGAACTATTGGCTGGTGCAATAGAATGTATTATTGGCTCAGGATTCTTCCTTCCTCACCCTTCCTATTGTTCTCAGCAGTTTGGTTCTCACCCACTGATGTTGTGCTCAGCCACAGGACTTGCCGTGGCCATTGGGATGCAGATGAAGTAAGAGTGTGCTACTACAGAGCAGAGGCCTTTCATGACCTCCCAAGAAAGCCTAAGCCATAGCCTAAAGCCAAACCATTCCATTCACCCTGCAGATTTACTGAGGAGGAAAACTAATGTTTGTTGTTGTAAGTCACTAAGATTCTAGAGTTGTCACACAGTATTATCACAGCAACAGTTGACTAATATAACTATTAGTTACCGTTTTTTCTTAATTTTCAGAAAATATTTTTCACACTGCCATGTGAGAAAGTATTGTTTGTAAACCATCATCAGTTCAGTAAAAATGTCTCACCTCTTCTAATAAACTGAGGTATCGAGTGTGATTAAGCCACATCATTTTATGGAAATCATTTTCAAAAATTTCTCATCCTTTTCTAAATGTTAAACAGTGTAGTAGGATAGTATTCTGAAGAACTAATGAATGTGCCATCAACAATTCTCTACATTTTATTGAATTGTTACCTGTAGGGCCTTTTCCCAGTCCAAAGGCTCGAACAGAGGAAAGACTATTTCAAACTATGGATTACAATCCTTTAAGGAATCACAAAATTAAGTAAATCTCAACACACACACATACATATATATGTATATAAATCTCAACATATATATGTTGAAATTTACTTAATTTTTTGATTCAAATATATATACATATATTTGGAGACAGAGTCTTACTTTGTCACTGTCACCCAGGCTGGAGTGTAGTGGTGTGATCTCTGCTCACTGCAACCTCCACCTCCTGGGTTAAAGCAATTCTCCTGCCTCAGCCTCTCAAGTAGCTGTGATTACAGGAGCGCAACACCATGCCCAGCTAATTTTTTTTTTTGTATTTTTATTAGAAATAGGGTTTCACCATGTTGGCCAAGCTGGTCTCAAATTCCTGACCTCAGGTGATCTGCCTGCCTCAGCCTCCCAAAGTGCTGGGATTACAGGCATGAGCCACCGTGCCTGGCCACAACCAATGTATGTTAAATAAAAAATAGAAAGCATTAGCATATATCACACATAAAAAGGTAAATATTATTTGCAAATATATATGAAGAGAAGAAAAAGACTGAATTGTGATGAAAAAAAGAACTTAATTTTTTTTTCCAATTGAGAAACTTCTCTTACCCAAAGCTGGATTAGGAGACCCTGCTGGCTGATCCTGTAGCACCTGTTATCACTTCAACAGCCCATTTCAGGACATGACTCCTGAGGCTCGCAGCCTTAATTCTGTCCTCAACCACACTCTGTCTCTTCCTTAGGGCTTTGTTTATTGTTGCCACTGTGATATCCTCACGAGTACTTAGGATGGAGACTGACACATAGTATACATCCAAGTATTTCTGGAATGAATGGTTTGGTCTTACCTTGGAGAACACATTTGCCCTTGTCACTGTTTCTACCATCATTCCAAACCCAAAAGAACAGAACTGAGGTGGAGAAGCTGAGATAAAGAATGGGTTGGTCAGTGTCACAGAAGGTTGGGGAAGAAAGGCCATAGTGAGGTTCTTTTAAAATCTTCCTGACTCTAGGTGACCCAACATCTTTGTTTCTATCATGGGATCAGGAAAGACATTCCACTTTCTATTGAACTCATTCAATTCCTACTTCCTTAGATTCCATGGGAAAATGAAAGGGAGCGGGTTTTCACTAGCATGTTAGCATGAAGGAGTTGAATCTGATTGCCTTTTTAACACTTGTAACATAGGAGTCTGTGGCATTGGGGGGAAACTGACTCTAGGTGCCTTGACGGACTGGGGCTATCTGGATAGTAGGAAGATGTTGGTATTCTAGGTTGGGTGAAAAAATGACAGTAGATCAGTAGATGGATGAGAAGCACAAAAATAGAATGGTACCAATCAATGGACCCTTTTTTTTTTTTTTTTTTTGAGACAGAGTTTTGCTCTTGGCTCATTGCAACCTCCACCTCTGGGGTTCAAGAAATTGAACCCCTCAGACTGAATTCCTGCCTCAGCCTCCTGAGTAGCTACGATTACAAGTGCCCATCACCATACCTGGCTAATTTTTGTATTTTTAGTAGAGATGAGGTTTCTCCATATTGGCCAGACTTGTCTTGAACTCTTGACCTCAGATGATCCACCTGCCTCGGCCTCCCAGAGTGCTGGGATTACAGGCATGAGCCACTGCGCCCAGCCTGGACACTTTCTTCTACTTTGTAATTCTACCTCATAGTCTGACCTTTGTCCTAGAAACTAGATGAAAAATCATGTTAAGTCTGGAAGCTATGCACCCCTGTGGCAGGTTGAGTTTCTGGGGACAAGACTCTGAGATGGAGAGTTGTGTTCAGTGAATTTCATGTTGGGGCTCTTGGGAATAACACCTCAGAGGGGGTAAAAGGAACATGATTGAGCAGCGAGAGAAGTGGGCTCTGAGGCAGTCACAACAAAGGCCTCCGCCAATCCCACTGAGGGCTTCTGAGCTATGATAACTCTGCCGAATTGTCCCTTTTGGGGGGAAGGGGCCACAGTTTATACCTCTGCATTGGTCAGTCATTGAGATGTGGGCCCTGAATAGGGAGTGTGACCTTGGTGGCGAAGCATCCCTCTTCAGGTATGGGCAATCCCTGGAAACGGGAAGTCCATGAAAACCGTAAGCTGTTGGGAGTGTAAGTACTGCGTGCTCAATGGGAGTGGGTGGGGTTAGATGAGGCATCCACCGTGATTTCAAAATCATGTTCCAACTGGACCAGTTATGTATTCATTCAATAAATTTGTATGGAACACCAAAAAAATTAGTTCCAAGGCATGAACCTTGGGGACACATTCAAACCATACTACAATAATATACAAAATATACTGCAATGAAAATGAGAAACTACTGCTGTACGACATAGATTGAAAATTTTTAAATTCAATAGCTAGAAAAGAACATGTGTGTGTTGGAATATATATATCCAAAGTAAATAAAGACAAAAATTAAATGCAATAATAAGCTTTCACATCCTCATACCTAAAGAAAACCTCTTTAGAGCAATTTTAGAATTGCTATTATGTTCCAACTTTAACCATGAAGCCTTCTGAAAACTGAGGCCAAGAAATGTTGAAATGATGAAGACAAATATTTACGTAACTCTTATTTGAATATTTTTAAATTTTTTAATAGGCAAAATGTAAAAATTTAGACTACCTCCTTTCCATCCTGGGTCCCAGTGTTCTCAGGGACCCAGGATGGATGGGTCCCCAGCTCGAGTGTAAATTATCACTTCCTAGAGGAGAGATTTGGAAATGAGACCGAGCCAGGAGTAACCATTGCAGAAGGGTGCTGCGAAGACTGCAATTGTATGTTTCCTATTGCTGACACAAGAAGAATGACAGATTCATTGCTATGACCCAATGCTATAACTGTATGTAGTTATTCAGCCGTCCTCATAGTGAGAGAAGATTCAAGTACAGTTCACATGGGGCCACCCTACCAGCCAAGTGAGGTGCATGGGTACTCATTCTCTGTGCTTAAGATCTGAGAGGAGGATGCTGACAGCATTCAGGTAGACAGTGAGGGAAACCACAGCCAGTCCATACCTGTGCCCAGGTAAGCCGGGCCTGACCAGCTCTCCAATTCCATGCCAAATGAACAGAAGAAAAGCAGCTTGGAGCCTGGGGAAACATTGTAGGAGCAGAGAAAAAGGAAAGAGTACACTCAGGATGCAGAGGAAAAACCTGCTTTTCTAAAAAAACAAAGATCATATATATAGATATGTATATGTGTATATATACACACACATACATACATATATACATATACATATTTTTTAAGAAGAATGAGAAACATTCCAAAAATTTTAGAAAATTTGTTCCCAAAACTTATATCCCTAAACTACAAAATCTTTATATCTATATATCTCTTTAAATCTTTAAACTCTATAAACTCTGTACATCTTTACACATCTCTTCAAAAAAAATATTTACTTAAAAAATGAAATACTTAGTGTGGTGGGTTAAAAAATGTCCTTATAAATGTATATTTACCAGGAACCTCAGAATGTGACCTTACTTGGATAATTAAATGAAGATGGTGTCATAGACAGTTAGGATGGGCTCTAAACCCAATGGCTGGTGTGTTCCTCAGAAGAGACACACAGAGACTGACACAGAGGAGAGGCCGTGAGGGAGGCCAAGACTGGAGGGGTGCAGACACGGGCAAGGATTGCTCGGAGCCACCAGAAGCTGGAAGAGTCAGGGAAGCGTGTTTCTAGAGCCCTCGGAGGGAGCCAGGTCCTGCCAGCACTTTGATTTAGCCTCCAGAATTTGAGAAGAAATTTCTGTGGTTTTAAACCACCCAGTTTGTGACAATTTGTTATGGTAGCCCTGGGAAACAAATACAGTAAGACATGAAAGAGAATATGCAACAGAAATGAACAGTTCAGAATAACGATGAGCTAAACACCAGTTTATCCATGACCTAACTTAAGGAAGAAAAGTTACTGAGAACTTCGAAGCTCCTCCCTGGGCCCCTCCCTAGTCACACCACCTCCCTTCACCTCTACTGTCTAGAATTTTGCATTAAGCATTCCTTTCTTTTTCCAAGATCAGATGAGATTGGGAGCATTCAGGGTGGTATGGCCGTAGACAAGCATTCCTTTCTTTTTCTTTGTACCTTCCTTACACACGCATATGAATACATTTCCAAACAACATAGTGTTTAGTTTTGCTTGCTTTGAGCTTTTATATAAATTGGGTGATACTTTATATATTGTTATGTGTTTGTTTACATACTATTTTGTTTTTGAGATTAATTTGTGGTGATGTATAGTACTGCATATACAATATATTGATTCCTTTTATGACTAATAACATTAAAGTAGTTCCCAATATTTTGCTTATTATCAGTCATGAACATTCTTGTATATGTCTTCTAATACACATGTGCCTCATTATGAGGCTATAACAACCTGAATTGCAATCAGCTAAGAACTGAAACTGAGTTTCTACCTAAGAGTAGAATTGCTGAGTTACAGGTTATGTTTATGTTTATACTTTATAACTTTATAAAGAGTGTACTTTTAAAATATTATAACAAAATTAAGAGGAGCTTTTTAGATGTTGAAAACACAGACTCCATGAAGTAAGACAGAAAAGATCAAACAAAACACAATCAGTTAATAACCCAAAATCTGACAAGGACAGAAAAAGAAACAGACTAACCTCACTTAAGAATATAAATGTGAAAATCATACATAACACAGTAGTAATTCAAACGTAAAATATATATTAAAAATACATTATTACCAAGTTGATTTTAGTCCAGGAATGCAAGCATGATTAAATATTAAGAAAAATGGGTCAAATCACAGAAATATGCCATTATCTCAATCAGTACTGAAAGTACTGAAAAGATATTTGATAATATTCAGAATCTTTCACTGAAAAACCTCTTTATGAATCAACACTAGAAAAACAGATTTTTAGCATGATGAAAAATATCCACATTAAATTGAGAACAAGAAGAGACAGCCTACTTCAACCTCTATTATTCGTACTAATTCTGCAATTTCTAGTCTGTGCGCCAAGAAAAAGGAAATGAGGTACGGATACTATTGTGCCCACATGTCAATCCTCCTGTTGTTTCACGCCAAACTCCATGCAAGATTAGCCCTGCCACAAATCCGACCTCCCAACAACTATCCTCTTTACACCAAAAAAGTTACTGAAAATGTAAGAAAGTAGAATGGTAAATGACAAGCTAAAATATATTTACAATACACAAAGCAGAACAAAACCGTTGATATATTGGAAGAAGTGTTTTTAATTAATAAAATAATTAACTGATTTTAAATAAATGAATAAGGAACATGCCCAGGTCACAAATGGCTAATAAAAACATGAAGTATTGTCCAATTTCAACAGTAACAGAGAATGCAAGCATTTTAGAAATAAGATATAATTGTCTCTGATCATTTGGCCAAGATTTCTTTTTTCAGATATTCTCAAGGATTCAGGATTTGCACATTCTCATACACCATGAGTAGCTGTAAACCTGTACCTTTTAAAAGTGATTTGACGATACACATAAAATCTATAAAATATGCATATTTGACTTAACAGCTCTTCCAGGAATTTATTCGAAGGAAATTGTTCTACAAAAACTATATGAACAAAAATAGTTTTGGCTTCACTTTTATGAACAATGAAAATCTAGAAAAGGCTTAAATGCCCATCATCTCTACAGGATTGGTAAAATGTTATGTCCAGCACAATCACGCGATGGGCTATTACACAGTCATGAAAAATGATGCTGCGGGCCCCAGCAGGTCAGCGGCAGGAGCGGCAGCAGCAGGCAACCCGTGCAAAAGCACTTGCTGGGTGATGGCCCAGAGGCGGCCAGGGGCCCCTTCCCCACCATAGGCATCACCAAAATGCGCAAGAGCAAGGCGGATTCAGCCTAAGGGTCAGTAAAGAAACCCTCAAGGAACCAGCAAAGTGGTCCAGCAGACCTGTTCCTACAAAAGTAACAAAGTAAAAAAATTAAAAAATAGAGAAGGATAAATCTGCACAATGCGAATAAACAAAAGTGAAATAGGAGCAAAAGGAAGAGGTCAATGGGTAGCAAAGAAACTGAAGATTTCTCTGCAGAATGAAGAAGCAGGAAAGCAAGAAACCAGGTCTGATCATGAGTATCATACACTATACCAAGTTTTCTCCAGGGTCTTCATATCTCCCTTTCGGTCAACTATTTTGTAAAATCAAGTTCTAGAAATAAGAAGAAAGAAAACCTGATTCATTTCATTTTGTTTTGTTTTTAACATATTTAGATAAGTTTAAATGCCTTTTCTTAAAAGGTGAAATCCAGTTATGTTGTTTATTTTTCTGCACAACTGGGAATTAGAGGAATATCGAATTACAGAAGACTTTGATGTCTTGTGTACCAATGTAACATTCCATAGGTTGGGGGGAATATCCTATAACATGCAGCATAATTAAATGCAATTTACAGTCATAATCATGCACTTAGAGTGTCTCAAACATTTTAAACTGCTTATCTTCTATACCCATATTATTCTTTGGCAGGATAGTTAAAAAAAAAAAAAAACTCTTAGCTCTCCCAGTCAGATTTGAGAGCTTTTCTGTGACATTTTTGGTAATGGTAACCTATTCTACAATTTGCTAATATGCTGTGAAAGATCGGAATTTTTTAGAATGTTGTAAGATATTAAATCATGAATCAATGGCATTTTGGCTCTAATAGCTTCCCAATATTTTATCATTCATATTGCTATTTGATATCCTCTTTTTAAAGACAATTTGCTTTTTTTTTTTTTTTTTTTGAGACAGGGTCTCATTCTCACTCTGTCACCCAGGCTGGAGTGTAGTGTTGTGATCTTGGCTCACTGTACCCCCAACCTCCCAGGCTCAGGAGATTCTTCCATCATGGCTTCCTGAGTAGCTGGGACCATAGGTACACACCACCACACCTGGATAATTTTGTATGTTTTGTAGAGATAGGGTTTTACTGTGTTGCCCAAGCTGGTCTTGAACTCCTGGACTCAAGAGATCTGCCTGCCTCAGCCTCCCAAATTGCTGGGATTACAGGCCTGAGCCACTGTGCCCAGCCATGCCTCCAAATTTTAACTAAAGAGACTGGGTAATTTTTTAGAAAAGGACTACAACTACCTTTTTTTCAATTAATACTTACATAAGAATTGTATACATTCTCAATACTTGCATAAGATTGTATACATTTTCAGTTAACACTTGCATAAGATTGCTTACAGTACTTGTGATCAGATCCAACAACAACCAAGACATTTTTTCACATAGGCTCTGTTGTCCTTCTAACTGCTGGTGAGAGATGACAACATGCTAGCAGTCCTGCGCTTCGTGCCTCCTTGGCCTCAATGTCTACTCTGTCAGCACTTGAGGAGCCCTTCAGCCCACCATGGCACTGTGGGAGCCCCTCTCTGGGCTGGCGGAGGCCAGAGCCAGCTCCCTCTGCTTGCAGGGAGGTATGGAGGAAGAGGTGTGGGTGGGAACCGGGGCTGCACCTGGTGCCCGCAGGCCAGCACGAGTTCTGGGTGGGCATGGGCTTGGCGGGCCCCACACTCAGAGCAGCTGGCCTCGGGCAGTGAGGGGCTTAGCACCCAGGCCAGCAGTTGCAGAGGGTGCACCAGGTCCCCCAGCAGTGCCGGCCCACTGGCGCTGTGCTCGAATTCTCTCCAGGCATCAGCTGTCTCCCCACAGGCCAGGGCTTGGGACCTGCAGCCTGCCATGCCTAAGCCTCCCCCTCTTCCATGGGCTCCTGCGGGGCCCGAGCCTCCCCAACTAGTGCTGCCCCCTGCACCGCGGCTCCCGGTCCCATTAACCACCCAAAGGCTGAGGAGTGCGGGTGCACCACACAGGACTGGAGGGCAGCTCCGGCTGCATCTCCAGTGCAGGATCCACTAGGTGAAGCTTGCTGGGCTCCTCAGTCTAGTGGGGACTTAGAGAACCTTTATATCTAGCTAAGGGATTGTAAATACAGCAATCAGCACCCTGTGTCTAGCTCAAGCTTTGTAAATACACCAATCAGTCCTCTGTGTCTAGCTCAAGGTTTGTAAATACACCAATCAGTAGTCTGTATCTAGCTAACCTAGTGGGGACTTGGAGAACTTTTCTGTCTAGTACTCTGTGTCTAGCTAAAGGATTGTAAACGCACCAATCAGCACTCTGTGTAGCTCAGGGTTTGTAAATACACCAATCAGCACTCTGTGTCTAGCTCAGGGATTGTAAACGCACCAATCGGCACTCTGTCAAAATGGACCAAGCAGCTCTCTGTAAAACGGACCAATCAGCTCTCTGTAAAATAGACTAATCAGCTCTCTGTAAAATGGACCAATCAGCAGGATGTGGGTGGGGTCAAATAAGGGAATAAATGCAGGCTGTGGAGCCAGCAGTGCCAACTGCTGGGGTCCCTTTCCAGTCTGTGGAAGCTTTGTCCTTTAGGTCTTTACAATGAATCTTGCTGCTGCTCACTCGTTGGGTCCACGCTGCCTTCATGAGCTGTAACACTCACTGCAAAGGTCTGGTGCTTCACTTCTGAAGCTAGGGAGACCATGGACCCACTGGGAGAAACAAACAACTCCAGACGCGCCATCTTTAAGAACTGTACCACACACTGCGTGCTTCTCACCTTTGTGCCCATATTTGTGTACATAGGCAAAGAATCCACAATGTCAACGGTAATTATGGAAAGACAGGTGACTTTTACTTTCTTCTTTATGCTTTTCTATGTCTGAATATTTTTTATGGTGAGTATATGATTTATTTTATGGTCAGAAGAAAAAGACATAAAGACTTACTCCCATTTTAAAAACACACAGTGAACCCTAATGCAGACTGTGTTGTAGATAGATATTTATTTATAAGGTTTTCCATCATAGCATTCTGTAAACTCTCAAACGCTTCCAATAACATGGGGAGAGGTAGATAAATTTTCACACATTCATGGGATGAACATAGCCACTAAAATCAGTGTGGATTGTTAAGAAAATGTGATGACAGGAGATGCATGTTAACACTGTTAAATGAAAAAACATAATACAAACTCTAAATGCAATATAAATCAAATTTTGTAAGGTACAAATAAAACAAATATATGAAATATGCATGCAAAGAAAAAAAATGTTTATAGTGTGTACTTCTAAATGTAAACTTGTAATTTTAAAAAACTGTCTCCTTATACCTTTCTGTATATTCTAAATTATCTAAAATGAGTACATTTTACTTCCATAATTTTTAGGAAAAATTATTTTTTTAAATACTGCAGTTACTTATCCAGAGGTCAAAAATTCTCACCAAAACAAAATACTAATTCTAAAATGAAACACAGGAAGTCAGAGACCCTAAGTAGGTGCCCGGGTGCTCACCACAATTGAAGGAGGGCAAGAGCCTATTGAGTCCGCTTAGTGCCACCCTTAGCCCCCTGTTCATCTAGTTTTCTTGCCATAAATAAATTATAAGTACTGATGGAGACAAGCAGAGGAAAGCAGTTCAAGAGACACAACAGGTAATGTAAAAGTGAGAAAGAAGGCAGAGAAAAACAGTAATACCAGGCATTGGAATAATCTGGGGACCTTTAGTAGCAGGACATGGAAACCTATAGACCTGAGGGCAACATGGATTTCAAGCAATCCATATCCAGAATGTGATTCAAGTTATTAAAAACTTCTCTACACAGCACTCCTGTGTAGAAAACTCTCAAGATCTAAAATTTCAGAAAAATGAGCAAAGTTACAGAAGTAAGACCAAAGAGTGTTCACATTACTCTCATGTGCCACATAACAATATTTTGCTCAATGACAGACCATATATATGACTGTAGTCCCATAAGATGATTATACCATGTTTTTACTATACCTTTTCTATGTTTAGATTCACAAATACCTACCATTGTGTTACAACTGTCTACAGTATTCAGTACAGTCACAGGCTGTACAGTTTTGTAGTGCAGGAGCAATAAGTTATACCATGTAGTAGTGCCCTGTGGTTAGCTACACTGTATAGGTTTGTGTAAGTATACTCTACAATGTTCACACAATAATGCATTTCTCAGAATGTATCCCCATTGTTAAGTGAGAAATAACTACAGAAAAATATTCATTTTTATTAATATTATACTACCATATTCATATATAGTAACATATACAAAAATATAATTTTTCAAAGAATCAAAGTTTAAAATAGCATTTTGTACCCCAAATGGATTGATATGGTTTGGCTGTGTCCCTGCCGAAATCTCATCTTGAAATGTAGTTCCCAAAATCCCCACGTGTCATGGGAGGTACCCAGTGGGGGGTGATTAGATCATAGTGGTGGTTACCCCCATGCTGCTATTCTCATGATAGTGAGTGAGTTCTCACAAGGTCTGATGATTTTATAAGAAGCTTTTCCCCCTTTTGCTTGGCACTTCTCCTTCCTGCCATCATGTGAAGGATGTGTTTGCTTCCCCTTCCACCATGGTTGTACATTTCCTGAAGCCTCCCCAGCCATGTGGAACTGTGAGTTAATTAAACCTCTTTCCTTTATAAATTACCCAGTCTTGGGCAATTCCTTATAGCAGTGTGAGAACAGACTAATACAGTAGATTGGTACCATGAGTGGGATGCTGCTATAAAAATACCCAAAAATGTGGAAGTGATTTTGGAACTGGGTAACAGGCAGAAGTTGGAATCATTTGGAGGGCTTAGAAGAAAACAGGAAAATGTGGGAAACTTTGCAACTTCCTAAAGACTTGGAGGGCACAGAAGAAAGGAAGATGTGGGAAAGTTTGAAACTTGTTAAATGGCTTTAACCAAAATGCTGATAGTGATATAGACAATAAAGTCCAAGCTAAGGTGGTCTCAAATGGAGATGGGACCATGTTGGGAGCTGGAGTAAAGGTCACTCTTGCTATACAAAGAGACTGGTGGCATTTTGCCCCTGCCCCAGAAATCTGTGGAACTTTAAACTTGAGAGAGATGATTTAGGGTATCTGGCAGAAGGAATTTCTAAGTGACAAAGCATTCAAGAGGAAACAAAGCATAAAAGCTTGAAAATTTTGCAGCCTAACCACACTATAGAAAAGAAAAACCTATTTTCTGGGGAGAAATTCAAGTCCAATGCAGAAATTTGCATAAGTAACAAGAAGCCAAATGTTAATCACTGAGACAATGGAAAAAATGTCTCTCCAGGGCATGGCAGAGACCTTCATGGCAGCCCCTCCCATCACAGGCCCAGAGGCCTAGGAGGAAAAAATAGTTTCATGGGCTGGTCCCAGGGTCCCCTGATCTATGCAGCCTTGGGACACGGTATCCTGTGTCCCAGCTGCTTCAGCTCCAGCCATGGTTAAAATGAGCCAACATACAGCTTGGGCCATTACTTCAGAGGGTGCAAGCGCCACCCTTGGCAGCTTCCATGTAGTGTTGAGTCTGTAGGTGCACAGAAGTCAAGAAGTGTGGTTTGGGAGCCTCCATCTAGATTTCAGAGGATTTATGGAAATATCTGGATGTCCAGACAGAAGTCTGCTCCAGGGGTGGAGCCCTCATGGAAAACTTTTGTGGAAAGAAAATATGGGGTTGGAGCCCACACACAGAGTCCCCACTGGGGCACTGCCTAGTGAAGCTGTAGAAGAGGGTCAACATCCACCATATCCCAGAATGGTAAATCCATTGACAACTTACACCATGCACCTGGAAAAGCTGCAGACAGTCAACACCAGCTGTAAAAGCAGCCAGGAGGGGGACCGTAACCTGCAAAGCCCCAGTGGGGGAGCTGCCCAAGGCCATGGGAGCCCACCTCTTGCATTGTAGTGACCTAGATGTGAGACATGGAGTCAAAGGAGATCATCTCAGAGCTTTAAAATTTGACTGCCCTGCTGGATTTTGGACTTGCATGGGGCCTGTAAACTCTTCATTTTGGCAAATTTCTCCCATTTGGAACAAGTATATTTACCTAATGCCTGTATGTACCACCATTGTATCTAGGAAATAGCTAACTTGCTTTTTTTACAGGCTCAGGAGCCAAAGAAACTTGTCTTGTCTCAAATGAGACTTTAGACTTGGACTTTTGCGTTAATGCTGGAATGAGTTTAAACTTTGGGGGACTGTTGGGAAGGCATGACTGTGTTTTGAAATGTAGGGACATGAGTTTTGAGAGGGGCAGGGACAGAGTGATATGATTTGGCTGTGAATTGCCAAATCTCATCTTGAATTGTAGTTCCCATTATCCCCATGTGTCATAGGAGGGATCCAGTGGGAGGTGATTAGATCATGGGGGCTGTTACCCCCATGCTACTGTTCTCATGACTGTGAGTTCTCACAAGATCTGATGGTTTTATTAGGGGCCTTTCCCCCTCTTGCTTAGCACTTCTCTTTCCTGCCATCATGTAAAGAAGGACATGTTTGCTTCCCCTTCTGCCATGATTGTGAGTTTCCTGAGGCCTCCCCAGCCATCCAGAACTGTGAGTCAATTAAACTTTTTTCCTTTATAAATTACCCAGTCTCAAGCAGCTCTTTCTAGCAGCATAAGAATGGGCTAATCCATGAATCATCTTGTGAATTTCTTTGGTTCAGCAAGTTACCATTTATATTTGTATTTAATATTCATATTTTAATGTACCATTTTCCTATTAAAAAGGGAGAGGTGATGGAAAGCAGTGATGGAAAGTGGTCCTGGCCAGCTGTTCATCAATACATGCTACCTTATGATTCTCCTGACAGTCTTAGAAGAGAGCAGGACAGACCATATTCCTATTAGATGATTAAATCAGGTAGTATTTTGGTACATGATAAATCATTTCTTTACATTATGGGCTCCCCATTGCTTTCAAAAAAAAGCATAAGAGGTTATCTTCATAATTCCTAGCCTGACACACTTTTTTGAGTCTTTACTTGTGTCTGCTCATGTCTTCTATAGTTACAAATGTTTCAGTTTTTCAAACAGTAAGTATCTAGGATTTGAGACAAACAAAAGCAATTGTGCACTTATAAAAAATATATAAATAGATATATTGTATGTATATTCAGAGTGTGTGTAAGTGTATATTATATATAGTGTATAGATAGATGATTGATAGATGCTAATATGTGAGTTCTATATTCTATAGTAGGAACATTTGAACCAAGACGTGATTATGGGCAAAGATAAATGATCAATAAGAACTGCATCAGTAACTTACAATAGTGTCTTTCCCAGAAGCAGCTAATATGCAGAAACTCTGGGGGAAAGTCTTCTAGTTAGGAGATCTTTTACTTTAAATCTTACATGAATGACTAAATAATTAATGAATATGATTTACTAAACATTTGTAAAATGGTTTCTGTTTTATATATATAAACCCAGTGTTTCTATAAATGTGAAAGATACTCTTTGACCAAGCAGTGATGAGGTAAGTTTAAGAAATGCTGTATCCCCTTCTTGGAGGCAGATGACATCTTTAACGAATAAAAGGCTCTGAGAAGTCCTATAGTAAATATGCTTTGCCTATCCTAGAATTTGTTGGAATTTCCCAAATATATTTCACCGTGAAACCCTTTTTCCTTTGCCATCTACTAATATCTTATGGAACTAGTGTTTCTGGGACTGTACTTAAGGAAGCTTTATGTCCAACTTCAAATAAGGAAATTGACCATTAGAGAAGCTGGATAATGTACCCAAGATTTCACAGCTGGCAGGAGGCACAACTGGAATAGGTACCCAGTCTTCCGACCCACATCCCATGCCTTCCTGTGATAGCTTGTCCCTCTCACCTGCTTTACTATTAATAATAAAATATCCCGGTGAAAAGAAACCTATGAATCGCTATTTAAAATATATTTTCCTTGTTTTGGGATCTTTCATTTTTCAACTGAAAATTGGTCTGGTCTTGTCAATATTCTAGATTATTAAAGAAAAAACAAGCTATTTATAAAAATAATAATAATAAAGTGCCTACATGAAAACTGAAAAAACAATGAGTGGGTACTTTTTTCTGAATATCATTAATTCATTAATTTTTCTTTCCTTTAAAAACTTGAATTATGAGCTTTCATTCAAATAATAAAATGTGCAAGATAAATTGAAATTTTACTTTATACCCCAAAACCAATCTTGAAACTATATAATGGTAAGAACCATAAGAAAAATCACTATGCAAATCAGTAGGTTTTTCTCATATATTTCTTACCAAATGGCTAAAATAATATTAACATCTTTGTAGTTCTTGTTAAAAAGAAAAGCAAAATAATTTTAAATACTAGTAAAACTCTTATAGTGTTCCTGTGACATACCAAGTACTTTATGTACACTATCTCATTTAATCCTCAGCATGACCCTGGAAGATACACTCATATTCCCATTTGAAAGATAAGAAAATAAAGGTTCTGGAAGTTAGTACAGCGCTTAGGAGCTCGGGCTCTGGAGACAGCATGCCTCGCGTGAAATCCTTCCTCTTCCTTCTAACAAGGTAAGGGTCCTTGGCAAATCACTAGGTTTCTCTGTGCCTCAGTGTCTTTTTCTGTAAAATGGGGATTATAATCCAAGAAGAGAAGTCATCAGGATTAAATAAGCCTCAATAAATGTAGATTCTTCTCATTTCCCCAGCTTCTGAATTTGCTATCTTGTAAATGCTTTCTATCTGAAGTCAAAGGCAGTCATATGAGTGACACTTCAGTCTGCTTCAACCAAATCATAGAACAAGCATGCTTACTTGGCACCCAATACCTGAAGCACATTACTTGTATATGCTGCAGGAAGCTGCAGTGCCCAGAGGCCTGGTTCTGAAACTGAGCTGGGATGCTGTGGACACATCCCTGAAACACCTGGATTACAAGGTTCTAAAACCACCAGCTTCCTAATTGCTTCAGATCCCCCCCATATTCTGCAAAGGTGTGGATCAACGGAGCACATGTCTGAAAACGTGGTCAATCCAAAAGCAAACATTTCTAACGAGAAAGGATGGAGAAGCTTGTCTTTGACATGAAAAAGTTTAATGTGCTTATTCGTGAAGCTGATAAGGAAGAAACAACAGAACAGCATCAGAAAAGCTGAATGTGACCACAAGGAAAATCCACTTCTGAAGAGCAAATATTGATTGAGCATATACTTGTTCAGGGCCTGGCGGATGCAAAGGAGAGTGGGGCTGGGGTTTTAAGTAGTTTGTCATTGAACTTCCCCAAAAACATGGAAGGCTGAACAACTGTGTTTCCTCCCTGAATCCCTCTAAAGTGACTACAAAAAGAATTTTTCAAACAGGAGGAATAAAGTAAGCTTAAATTCACCCTTCTCAGCTCACTGTCATCCTCTCTTTCAGCAAACGACCTCACATCACACTCCATGAGAACCCTGAAGCCATCAGAAAAAAACTCCCCCAGTCACCCCATCTACAATTCTCCCACCCAACATCTGTATGTGCCCATCCTCCCCTCCCTCCCTCTCTCCCTCCTTCCCTCCCTCCCTTCCTTCCTCCCTTGCTATTACAAAAATGAGCTGAGCTTCATTACCTAAGGTCACCCCCAATTGTATCTCCCCATGCTGGGAGCTACTCCAGGGAATGCAGACAATTCTCCCAGCTCCTGCTTCCTCATCTCCCCCTCCACTGGGTCATCCCATCAGCATACAAACAAGCTGTTTGTCTCCTTCCTCCTTCAGCCACTGTTCCATTTCTCTATGCAAAAGCACTGCAAAACTATCTGATACCTTATTTTATTCCAAGTCCTCTCCCTCCCCTTCTCTTTCAAACGCACACCATTCACGGTTTTCAGCCCACAGTCTTAGCATGGTGAGCAGTGCCATCCCTGTGCTCAATCCAACAACCAATGCCCTCCTTACCTGACACAGTATATGACTGCCTTCAGCTGGATGCATTTGCCTTCCTCTACTTCTCTAACACCACACTGGGAGTTCCCCACCTCACTGATCACTTTTTTCTCCGTCTCCTTTGCAGGTTTCTCCTCCCCATCCCCTAGAGAGCAGTCTTGTGCCTCTTCACTCCTCTATCTGCATCAACCCTTTGGGGCTCTCATCTAGTCCCGTGGCTTCCAATGCCTTTCCTATGTTCAAAACTTCCACATTTATCTCTACCATAGACCTCTCCCCTAAGCTCCAAACTGATAGCCAACTGCTTCTTTTGACAGCTTCACTCAGATATCAGACAGACATCCACACTTAATGTGTCCAAACCTGAACCCCTGATCTTCCCCCACAAAACTTGTTCACAGACTTTCCATCAAACTGGTGACAACTCCATCCTTCCAGGTGCTGAGGTCAACAACATTGATGTCATCTTCAAATTCTGCCTGTTTCTCATACTCACAGCCAGTTGTTCAGGAAAACCCAGTGGCTCTACCTTTAACACAGACACAGAATCCACTGCTTCCCAGCACTCCACTGTCCCACCTCGGTTCAGCCATGCCCTCTCTTGCCTGGATTATTGTGATCACTTCCCAACCACTCTCCCTGCTTCCATCCCTGCTCCATTGAGCAGCCAGCAGGACTGTGCTAAAGTCCAAGTCCCGTCCTGTCCCCACTCTGCTCAGGAACCTGCCAAAGGCTCCTCCATTCCTCCCGTAGTCAAAGACGAAGTCCTTACGATGCCTTCAAGGCCCTATCTCACCTGGGCCACCTGGCTGGCCTCATCTCCTCCTTCTCTCGCCTGGCTCCTCTGTGCCCCCCGTGGGCCTCCTCGCTGTGCCTTGATGGGCACGGGCGCCGCCCTCACATCAGGGCCTCTACACTGGCTGCCCCTTCTGTCCCAACTGCACTTCCTCCCAATGTTCCCAAGGCCTGCTCTGTCTCCTCCTCTGAATGTTGCTCAGATTCACCTTCATAACGAGGCTCTCTCAGACCCCCTACATTAGAACTCCACCTTCACAGCCTTCCTAGTCCATATTGACTGCTTGCTCTATTTTCCTATCGCATCAATCTATATTCTAACATACAATTATCTTTCTTTTTTCTCTTTCTTCCTTTCTGCCTTCCTTCCCCAAATAACTGAGATCAGAAGGAAGGAAAGAATGGAGTGAGGGAGAAAGGGGAAAAATGGGACAGGACAGAAATATCAACACATTTTTGGAGTAGAAAGTAGACGAAGGAATGAAGAATGAGGAGCTATGCAGTTGAAGTGCCTGCAGAATGCTATAGTGAAAAGGACGGAGCGAGTTCACTTCATCAGCCCCCAGAAAGGTTCAGAGGTTAGCGCTTCAAGTACTTCTGAGGCATTCACTGTTTACAGAATAGTTCAATCACTTGATCACCTCCCGGTCCCAACAGTCCAGTGGCACCACCACCCTGCAGCCCTTCCATGCTGCGTAATACAGGAGGTTTCTCTCTGGAAATAAAATGAATGAGAGTGACCACAAGCTGGGGGACATAGGCAGGGCGGGGGGCAGGGTGAGCGGGCTTGCTCCCTCCACCATCATCCCTTTCCCCACAGCAGCCACGGGCAGGTGGACTCCTCCACCTTCCAGGAATTGGAGGCTTCTTCCATGGAAAAACTTCCACATGGAAGGGACTCACCGAATAATCAGAAAAACAATGGATGTTTAAATGATCCATGCTGAGGGAAACAATCTTAGGATAATTTCAAATTCTCAAGGATGAGAGGATTTGAAAGGCTATTAAAGCTGGGGGGAGGGTATAGTGAGTGTCACATATTTCAGACGTCTTTATAGAAAAGCAGTAAACTAGAAAAGGGAGCAATGCCTAAAGAATCCTGAGGGAAAATTATCTTCAACCTAGATTTGAAACAAGCCAATATTTATTAAGTATGACAGTAGAATAAGAAAATCAAGCATACAATAACTCAAAACGTATCTCCCATGTATCCTTTCTCAGGAAACTCCTGGAAGATAAAGGGAAGTTCCTGAATTATTACTACACAGTGAGTGGCTAGGGCAACAGCAGGGCACTATGGATTGATGAAGCTAGAAAACAAGTGGGAGACTCCTTAGGAAGGTGGAGATGGAACTGATGGGTTATCTGCTGCCCTGCATTGTGTGGAGGTGCTATTGATAGGCACTTTACAGCAATGGTTGAGTGTTTGGGGAAGAATTTTAAACTGTTGTGTAAAAGCAAAAGAAGATTTTCAAAAAATAGATATACAAAAAGGGGACATAATCTCAGTACACTAGTTGGCTCAGCAGGGAAAAACAGTTCAATAATCACTGAGATGCAAACGTAGAACACTAGCTCAACCTAAAACTGAGTTATGATTTTAGGATAGGGGAAGGATACAGGAAAGAGCAGGAACTCACCGTGGCAGAGACAATGGTATGCATTCACCAAACCCAGTTTCCTTCCTCACTGGACACACAGCTAAATGTCCAGATCCTCAGCAAATAGCTTGGCATCTTGTGGTTGAGTTCTGAACGAGGGAAAGTGGACAGAAGTGATGATGTGCCACCCCTTGGCCATAACATCTCTCACATTTAATCTTCTGTTCACTCTTCCTGTTCCAGAGAAAACTTGGAGGTCATGTGTTGAAGATGGTAGCATCAAAGGATGGCAAGAGCCTGAGTCCCTGAATGTGGGGAGAACCACTTTGTACCCTCCCTCAATGACCTACACTGAGAGAGAAAGAAAACTTTATTTTGATAAGCTACCATTATGGAAAGGTTGTTCATTATAGCAACTAGCATGACTTATCCTGACTAATATACTCAACCACTTGTAATAGGGAGACAATGAAAAATCTGAAATTGACAAATCAAGAAATAGATGTTAAAGCAAATTATTTAGAAATATGTATGTATGTATGTATGTATGTATGTGTATATATGTATAGACACACACACATATGAAACATGTAAAAGAGTTCAAAGTAGTGCATTAGAGAAGTGGAACTAGGAGAAGAGAGTGGGATGAAGTAGTTGACTATTTAAATGTATGGATGAATAAACTTTGGAAAGTCATCCTTACTCACACTAAGGAACGTTTTTCTTTATAAGCCTAATGGCAACACTTAACTTTCAATTATATGTTGCATAATTTAAATAAAAATATAAGTTATTGATTTAAAAGAGACAGGCTTCTAGGAAATGCAAATATGAGCACAGATAATTACAGAACACATAATATAAATACCCAAAGTGAAGCTTGATGTTGTATTATGAGTGAACCACAGAAGTTCTTCGAACAGATCAAATACATTTGAGTACAATAAAAGTTGCATTCAATTTGCTTCCATTGTTCCATGGTAGATTTTGGGTATGATGGCTCATACAGAATAGACATCACAGGAACATTTTCTTTCCTTCCTTTCTTCCTTTCTTTGACTTTTTTCATTTCCTTTCTTTCTGTTTTTTTTTTTCTTTTTTTTTTTTTTTTGAGGGATATAAGAGGAAGATGTTTTAAATAGTAAATGGAAGAAGGCCAAACATCAGAGCTCTGCTAGCACATCCTCTTCCTTTGTGCAAATTTTTTTAAAGCACCCTTCCTCGAAATACTTTCATCTATTGGAAAACGTCTTTAATATATTTATCTTGTTAGACTAAGACCCTTTGCTGACATCTGGTGGATATTCAAGTGCAAATATTCATACCTGCAAGGTGACTTGCCCCCATTAGATGTGCAATTTGTTTCATGCTCAACTCATGTTTTAAGCATCATCATTCCTAAAATGTCTGTTGACAGCCGTGGCCTTGTAGATCTTAGCCTCTCAATTTATTCTGTCTTGCTAGCTCTTTTCTTGCACCTTCTCCTTCTTCTCCTTTTCTTTCTCTTTAGCCTTCCTGTTTAAGAGTGCCTCTCCTCTCAAAAAAATTATCCCCTTCTTGTGCAGAGCAAAAGCCACAGTTTCAGCAGACCCCTAAATCCTAAGAGCTTCACCTTCTACCCAGGGCTCTATCCAAAATTTAGACATAATTGCAGAGCCTGTTGTTAATAAAATAAACTACTTTCCACCTCAATCTAAATGTAGGCCACAATTCGGCATGACTTTTAGTGTAAGGCCTACACCATACAACAGGTGAGTGGTACCCTGAGGGGTGCTCAAAAGAGAATCTCGCCCTGAGACTTGTGGCTCCACCACGAGCACCCCACCTGGAATGAACTCTCCTTGCTTGGAGCTGATATTTGCCATGCCCATTAAGATCATGTTCGAGCCCTTGACTCAACCAGGTGCCAGAAAATCATGGGGTGTACTTTCATCATCCAGGGAATCTGGGCTTCTTTTGCTGATGGTGGTTCAGAGCCCCTGATTCAGCTGAGTTGATTAAAAGGGAAGCCTTGCCTACTTTTCCTCTGCCCCTTCCTGTTCTGATTTACTCAAAAGATTGCCTGATACACATCTGGAAAAGGAAAACAAAACAAAACAAAAAAACTTCAATACTTTATTCTCTCTGTGCTTCTTTCCTCTTTTGCCCTTTGTGGGAAATTGAACAAACCAGTCTATGATTTGAGAATATGATCCCCTTTGCCTACATGCATGGTTCGATACACCAATTCTCTGGATTACTTTCTAAAACCCATAATCCGGGGCTGGATTAAAAGATTTATCTTCAATGAATCCTTTTCTTTCCGTCCACCTCCCCTAACACTACTAGAGGGAAATGAGGTGCTTTCAAGCAGGCAACCCACTGTCAATGACTAGCCTCTGAATCATTTTGATTCTTACACATGCTAAACTATAAGACAAAATCACTCTAGGAAACATTGTTTTGAAACCAAATGCAGTATAAATTCAAATGTCTTTAGCCAGTTTCATCATATTCTGTTGGGTTTGAGTCCTGGGAAAATTTTCAGGAATTCTGATAATTTAATCCAGAGAGAAGCTAAAGAAGGTAGGAATGTGTTAAAATACAAAAGGATTATTAAAAGGGTCATGCCATAATTTATATCCAATAAAATTAGTTTAACCTACAATTATATAACAGTTAGTGAAAGATTTTAAATGTATGGATGAATAAACTTTGGAAGGTCATCCTTACTCACACTAAGGAACGTTTTTACTTTGTTGCAAGCCTGCTAAAGGCAGGAGAATGAAGATATAGCCTGCTGATCTCCCTAGAGCCAAAAGATTCTACACTACTCATCCAACAAGCACTAATTGGGCTTCCCTGTTTGTCAGACACCCGTGAGGTATTAAGAGTACTAATATCAACCAGAATCCTTGCCCCTAAGGAGCTCACCATCTGCCAGTGAAATCCAGGTTGTGCAATGCATTTCTGCTATAGCTTAGTTTATCCAACAGGTAAGGGAAAGTCAGTCCCTTAAGCTAAATTCCTGCTGATCTGAGATTCTCTCAGACTCACCTGCCAATGTGAAAATGTGAGTGGCATTAGATTTAGCCCAAATCATTGAACACCAGAAATCTGTCCCCCTCCCTGAGAAGACCCATTGGCTCTCTGTTAACCAGCCAGAGTGAAAGGAAAGAGGATTTTTTAAGTGTCCTAGAAGTACCTGCAATTACATTATACACTAGGGATGATTTAGGAATAATGTAGAGAAGACATTCCAACCTCACATTGGAAAATGTAATGCTGATCTCTCTGTTCTGCAGCTTCAGTCGAGACTGTGTGTGACTGTTCAGGAACACAAGATTTGTAAGAAATCAGAGCTTCTGATTCTGAAAATCCAGACTGCATACATTAAAATGTAGAAATGCACCATATATTATCTGTCCTTCTTTGTCCTTAGAATTAAAAATATTAATATCATAATTAATGATAATTTTTTAGAATCTGTACCAGTCAGGCTTTCAGCAGGAAAGAGACGACACACTCAGGATAATTCAAGAAATATAAATAAAAGAACCCTTTAAGACTGCATGGGGAAACCACAAGAAATTGTGTGGTCCCTGGGGCTAGTGTCATTGACACTAGACACTGGGGACTCACAGGTGGACAGGAAGGAGTGCTTAAGACCAGAGGGAGAAAGTTATGTGAGAGGCACTGTGATCTGTCAGAGGGTACAGTGGTCCAACACAAGCCTGCAGGGAGAAGACCAGGAGAAAACACACCCCAGCCTCATTCTCCTCCCTCCTTCCCATTCTCCTCCCTCCTTCCCATTGGCTAAGGCCAAGTGAAAGTGAGAGGACATGAAAGCCCATGTCCCCTAGCTTGGTTCAGCCATCGCCCCTGGGTAAAGAGAAGGGTAAAGTAGAGATGAGAGTGCAAAGAAAACATCCAGCCCAGAGCCCAAGGCTCAAGACCAACATCCACTTCCCTAAAGACCCCAAAACGACTTCAAAATGAACTCAGTAGACCCAAGATAATTAGAAAACAGATGCAGCCAATTCTTAGTCCAAATTGGACCATCCTCCTGACCTACCCAGCTGCTATGTTCTTTTTTCCTAGCCCTGTATCATCAGATGCCAATTGATATCCTTAATAAATCATCTAATAAGATAAAGATATGGGTAACAATTTAGTAAATGCAATTAAGATGTAGCGTCAGAAGTATGATTCATGAATGGGAACTGGAGCATCAATAAAAATTCAAAATCATCCACTACTCTTTAAATATTGCTTGCTTGCTTTTCTTCTCATTGCTATATATTTTAGGTATAAAATACCTATGTATTTTTACATAGATACAGAAGATACTCTGTAACAATAGGACAAGACTTGCCATTAGAGATCACCAGCTGAATACAAATAATTACCTTTTCTTTCTACCACATCCTAATGAAATAAAAGAAATACATATTATGAAAACAAATTCATAGCAATTCCCACCAGCCAGGGGGTGCCACCAGAAGACAAGATAATGATCCATGTGGAGATAAAACAGAGGGGAGCAACTGATGCCAAACTCAACAGACTCAAGGAACCCGTCAACCCTAAGTCAACAGGGATATCCAAAACTTGTGAGGTTCGTCCTTCAGAACCTCTGAGTAATCCCACATCAGCAACAAAGGCCTGGAGAAGGAGCCTTTAGGTTGCTACATGCTGACAATTGGCTTTGATTTCTAAAATTGTCCTTCTGATGTGGCAGCAACCTGGGGTGGTTGCTGGGGGTCACCAAAGCTGACTGTTATAATAGACAGGTGGGCCTTGTAACCCAGAAGACTACCGGCATACCTGCCTCACCATGGCCTTGGCCAAGAGAAGAAGCTCACCGTGACAGCTGAGGGCTCTGGGACCCCACTGGGGACACTTCGGGGGGGACATGGGCTCCAGGTTCACAAATCGCTGACATGAGAAAGTGTCCCAAACCAGGGAGCGCAGCAGCAGGAGCTGAGGGTGGAATTAAACAACCGTAACTTTCAACTTTCTAGTTTCCTAGAAAGGAAGTTCCTGGTAGCAGAAACATGGTTTTTGTTACATTTTTTCTATTCCTTGAATGTGTAAAATACTTTATAATAATTTTTTAAGAATTATAACAATACCTTGTAGCAGAGAAACATTTATCTGAAGTCCAGTATTTCCTTCAGTTTCACTTCAGCTTCCTTTTCCAATGATTTCAAATAATATTAAATTCCATAAATTTTGTTTTTTAAAAGCTCTGTGTATGGTATAACCCTCTTCTTCTGAAGTTATTTCTGTAAGGACATGTATGCTGAAATGTGCCTATTTTAATGTTCAGAAAATATTAACACAGGTGTTTTTCAGGATAATTAGGTTTAGTGTGGTTTGTTGCCTTCTTTTTGTACCTTAAAAAAACCATGTTGGCTGGGCACGGTGGCTCATTCCTGTAATCCCAGCACTGTGGGAGGCCAAGGTGGACAGATCGCCTGAAGTCAGCCTGGCCAACATGGTGAAACTCCTTCTCTACTAAAAATACAAAAGTTAGCTGGGTGTGGTGGCACGCACTTGTAATCCTAGAGACTTGGGAGACTGAGGCAGGAGAATCGCTTGAATCCAGGAGGAGGAGGTTGCAGTGAGCCGAGATCGTTCCATTGCACTCCAGCCTAGGCAACAGAGCAAGACCCCATCTCAAAAAAAAAAGGTTGTTTTTTATAATGAGCATGTGGCATCTGTAGAAAACAATATTAAATCTATGGGGCTGAAATCCTGGGGACCTGGACCACTTTCCCTTGAGCATAACATAGAAGGAAGGAGTGCTCTCCCGTTGCTCTGTGCAATAACCAAGGCTGGTTAGACATCGGCAATGGGGACAGAGCAGCGTCTTCTAAGAGAGGCTGAGGAACCAGCAGCACTACCAGGGCATCGGCAACTCCCACCCTGAGCCCAGCCTCTCATTCTCCCGACCACAGTCACAAAGACATGTATGTCATCAGCAAGACTGAGCCTGCAGAGAATCCGGCTCTCAGGAACCCAAGTTAAGCACAGAGCCATGGTGGTGAAGGCATAAGCTGAATGTCAGAATGGTGAGGCCCTGGGCCACTCTGCCTTGGAGCACATTACAATACTTTTTAAAGACTGAATGGACTGCCGGAGGAACCATATCCTTCTTACTGTGTGAGAGCAGATCTGGGGTGCAGCCACAGCTGTTTAATCCCATGCTTCTGGGCCTGCCGATCCTCTGTTACACCAGTCGGTCAGGGCTGCCACATCAAACATCCTAACAGCTAGCATCAAGCCCCAGGCCACCAGAGGAACGCTGGGGTATCTGATCCACTAGCAAATGTGACTCTTAGAAAATTAGGGGACAGGGGATATGATGGGGGATTATGAGAATATCAGGGTAGAAGTGGCCTCAGGAAAAGATTGGTCTCCCTGCCACACTAGGTTAGGACTCAGACTCATTATAATACAGGTATTAAGGCACAAGTGACCTAATCTATTCTTCCTGTTTTCATCTTTTACCTCTCTTGTATGCTACTTTTTTCTACTCCATCCCCTCATTAGAAGGAAGAAAGGATTATATGTGTGTATGTGCATGTGTGTGTGTGTTTGTGTAAAGGAAGGATTGCACATATATTTACAGCTATGTATCTTTGTATATATTCCCACACATCTTTATCTATTTATGTGTCTCTGATTTGCTAACTCAGCCCTTATTCAATTTCTTCATAATGCATATCCCATCAGAAATTATTTCCCTTTTCTAACAATTGCTTTCTTCTCCCTTCATCCCATAGTGGATTATAATCTCCATGAGGGCAGGAAGCTGGGCTACACTGGAGTGAGAGCAAACACAAGCCTCTGGGATGAATGGCCATGTCCTAGGCAATAAGATACTGGGCCTTGAGTCACTGAAAACGAGGGAGGGGGCTGTGAGACCCTAAAAGAAAGCCAGGATACCCAAAGTGGCTACATATTCATTGAAAGGGTGGATGGGCAGGACATCGGCCAGAATCGAAAAGGACCCACAAGGAAACCTACCTGTCTCTCCCTGAGACTCTGTAACCTTAGGCCTGTTCACACAACAATCTAAGAAATAAATTCACACCAGCTGTGGTAGCTTTGCAATACGTCCACTTGGCTTGGCTGGACCACACATCCCAGGATTCCCTTCCTTCCGTATTTCCGGTTAGGGTGGGCAACAAGTGACACACTTACGGAGCTTTGGAGGGCCAAAAGCAGCAGCCGCCATGTTGCAGCTCCTCTGCCTCTCATTCACCTGCTGGGTAACCTCTATGGCCTGCAACTGCTCCATCTGCCTCTGGACCCTCCTTCAGCTTCTCTGACTCCTGGACCAGGGGTGTGTGTTTAGCTTCAAGACAAAGGGCCCATGCCACTAAGATCAAAGGCAAAGGGAACTAACACAGACTCCTGTCTGTCCTCATGGGCTCCCACTTGTACTGGGGCGTTCCAGATTGTCATTGGTCTCCCCCACTACACAGTCATCTTTCCTTTCCAACCACCTGCTGGACTCAAAGCCCCAGCATCAGAAGCAAAGACAGCAACCCTACAAAGCCTGATTAAACAGCAGCCACCACTGCATAAGGGCAGATCCAGTAACAAATCATGTGCATGTATATGGCCTAGTTTTTCCGCTTCTCTGGTTGAACCTTTCTTTTCTGCATTTGTCTCAGACTTAAGCAGATGCCTGATAATGGCTTGGTTAGAAGATTCACAAAATGCCCCAAGTGTCACTAAAGCTTATGAAAATGGGCTTGGTTTATGTTCTTATAAAACAAGAGGGTTTTTTTGTTTTTTTGTTTTTTGTTTTTGAGACAGAGTCTTGCTCCGTTGCCCAGGCTGGAGTGCAATGGCGCAATCTCAACTCACTGCAGCCTCCGCCTCCCACATTCAAACGATTCTCCTGCCTCAGCCTCCTGAGTAGCTAGGATTACAAGCATGCACCAGCACACCCAGCTAATTTTTGTATTTTCAGTAGAGACCGGGTTTCACCATGTTGACCAGGCTGGTCTCAAACTCCTGACCTCAGATAATCCGCCCAGCCTGACCTCCCAAAGTGCTGGGATTACAGGCCTGAGCCACCGCGCCCGGCCAAAACAAGAGTTTCTGACAAACCGCAGTACATCCAGACAATGGATGATTATTCAGTGCTAAAAAGAAATGAGCTATCAAGTCATTAAAAGATATGAAGGAAACTTAAATGCATATTACTAAATGAAAGAAGCCAATATGATAAAGTTACACACTCTATAATTCCAACCATATGACATTATGCAAACAGCAAAATTATGTACTCAGTAAAAATGTTCAGTAGTTCCCAGGGGTGAGAGGAAAAGGAGGGGTGAATAGGCCGATGACACGATTTTCAGGGCAGTGAAAGCACTCTGTGTGATACTAACAACATAGGAGTCCGACAGGGAAATGCTGGGCAGAAAAGGGCGGGTTCCTGGCGACGGTTCCACCCTTGGGCCTGGGCCCACGCACTTAGGTGAGGACAGGCTTTTCTGTTTTCGCACCCCAGTGTTACGTTTTCTAAGACCACCCTGGCCCATCACACCCTCATCCTGTGCCCGTAAAAACCCCGAGACCCTCACGGGCACGCACACAAGCGGCTGGACGTGGAGAGGAACACACCAGCGAAAGGACACATCCGCGGGCCCGGGAAGACAGGGCGGAATGACGCCACGGGCGGAATGACGCCACGGGCGGAATGACGCCACGGGCGGAATGACGCCACGGGCGGAATGACGCCACGGGCGGAATGACGCCACGGGCGGAATGACGCCACGGGCGGAATGACGCCACGGGCGGAATGACGTGGGCACCAAGGGGAATTTGGCGGGGGCGGTCAGAGGAGAGTCCAGCCGCTGAGCCGCCTGACTCCAGGGAAAAACTGCCTTCCCACTCCCTCCTCCTCCTGGCTCCCCATCCATCTGCTGAGCGCTACCTGCACCATTCAGTAAAACCTTGCACTCATTCTCCAAGCCCACCTGGGATATGATTTTTTCCGGTACGCCAAGGCAAGAACCCTGGGATACAGACAGCCTTCTGTCCTTGCAATAAGGCAGAGGGTCTAATTGGGCGATTAACACAAGCCGCCTACAGATGGCAAAAACTAAAAGAGCACACGGTAGCACATGCCCACTGGGGCTTCAGCTGTAAACTGAATGGGGAGTTTACATCTTCACCCCTAGACACTGCCATGGGGTCGGAGCCCCACAGCCTCCCCATCTGCATGCTCCCCTTAGAGGTTTGAACAGGGGGGAACTGAAGAAGTGAGCCACACCCCCATCACATGCCCTGCGAGGGGGACAAGGGAACGTTTACCCTTTCACTATAATGATGGCTACATGTCATTACACATGCATTCAAACGTGTAGAATGCACCGCACCAAGAGTGAAGTCTAATGTTATCTATGGACTCTGGGTGATAATGATGAATCAATGTAGGTTCATCAGTTGTAACAAATGTACACTCTGGTGAGGGGCATTAATAAAGGGGGAAGCTGTGCATATGTGGGGTCAGGAAGCATGTGGGAAATCTAAGTCTTAAAAAAACACGCAAGTCTTTCTTCCATTTCAGGAGTGGAAAGGCCAGATATATCAAGTATTGCTGCCTCAGAAGTTATAGTTTCACCAGAGAGAGAGAAAAAGAAAGAAAGAAAAAAATATTAGCAGAGATATTGTCTCTGGGAAATATCTGGCAAATATCAAAGATTCTAGTCTTGGCCCAAGTTGACATCCCATCCTTCACCTCACATGCATCCTGTGGGACTTTGTCAGCTAATATGCTGCCCTCCCAAAAACCAGAGGAAACACTTCTTCCTCACAGAAGGGCCCTCAGAAACCTCAAATACGGAGAAAAACATCTCAACAACAATGATTTTCGAGGAAGTTTACAGAGGAAAAGTTTATGCAAGAAACAAATCCACTTTCATTAGGATCTTTGTAATATTTTTTACTAGATAAAACTCGAACTTCAAGCATATGCTATATTATGGGAAAATATACTTAAAGATACAGAGAAACTCCACTGGAATCATAGTTGTGTTTGTCAGATACTTCTGAATTCTAAGCTATTTAGGGTTAAGATAATTTGAAAATAGTATATTCACTTTTCACTGATACTACTTTTTTTAGCCATAAAAAGTAAAGTACAGCCATTTCAAAAATTGAGAACAGGCCAGGCATGGTGGCTTATGCCTATAATCCCAGCACTTTGGGAGGCCAAGATGGGTGGATCACTTGAGGTCAGGAGTTAGAGGCCAGCCTAACTGGCTAATACAAAAATTAGCCAGGCTTAGTGGTGGGCACCTGTGATCCCAGCTGAGGATCCCAGCTGAGGCTGAGGCAGGAGAATAGTTGAACTCGGGAGGTGGAGGTTGCAGTGAGCTGAGATCGCACCACTGTACTCCAGCTTGGGCAACAGAGCAAGATCCTGTCTCAAAAAAAAAAAAACATTGAAAACAATGTATACTATATTTCAAAATGGTATGTTTGTATATTCTTCAAAATATAAAAACAAAAAAATGTATTTGTATTTACTTATAAAAAATTAGATGGACAATGGAGCTGCTCTTCAGAAATCTGTGCCTTTGGAAGAACACTGGGACAAAGAACATTTGAATGGTACCCAAGGCTGCAGAGAAGGAAACAGAAACCAGTGGGCAAATAAAGATAAGGCTGGGGCCGGGCGCGGTGGCTCACGCCTGTAATCCTAGCACTTTGGGAGGCTGGGCGGGAGGATTGCCTGAACTCAGGAGTTCGAAACCAGCCTGGGCAACACAGTGAAACCCTGTCTCTACTAAAAATACAAAATAATTAGCCAGGCATGGTGGCATGCATCTGTAGTCCCAGCCACTCAGGAGACTGAGGCAGGAGAATTGCTTGAACCCAGGAGGCGGAGGTTACAGTGAGCCGAGATCGCGCCACTGCACTCCAGCCTGGCCGACAGAGCGAGACTCCGTCTACCAAAAAAAAAAAAAAAGATAAGGCTGGAAGCTCCACTATGAAGTTACTTGGACAGGAGTTGGACTTGCTAAAAAATGGAACACATCACACATCTGGAGCAAGTGTTTGAGACCCCTAAGTGAATGTACCTTGTGATGGGGCTTTGTGAACAGGGAGAATTTGAAGAAATTCTGAATAGGAGAGGGCACATCCAGAGAATGAGTCAAGGTAGGTCATCCTAAGCCTCACATCTGCTGTAGCGTATCTTCACAATAAAGTACATAGAAATCTGAAACTGGAGAGCATAATGGTTCAAAGCAGCTTTATTGATGCTAACAACAAACTGAACTTCAACATAAAGGTAATTTTGGCTTAGCAGGGAGGAAGCCATGCTGCGCACCACATGTGGGGCTCCCGTCTGCACGACCCCTGAAGTTATCAATGCCCATAGCTATAGCCAGCAATGTGACATTGGGGCCATCAGGTCACAAGGACATATCATTATGTGGGAACCCCCTTTATGGCAAGTTCAGAAGAGACATTTTTGAATTAACAAAAAGAGAGAACTACATTTTGAAGATCCACTTTGGGATTCTATAAGTGATTGCACTAAAAGCATTTTGAAATGACTTATCAAAGTGGATCCTGCTCCCAGAATCACAGCTAAGGAACTGCTCGGTGCCCAACGGCCAGCAGGCCATCCACTTCCTTTGGCGAGATCAACCAATGTGAAAGAAATGATTTAAGAATGGAAAGACAACCCAGGAACCGATGAGGAAAACACGGCAGGTCAAAAGAAGAGCAACCGCTCCATTCAAAGATGGTTGAGAAGCTACCAACCCGGGGAAATGCCACTGATGTCCTAAGACTTCAATTGAGGACAGCAAAACCAGCCCTCTTGTGAAAAGATATCTTCTGTGGCCAGTAAGAAGGCAAATATGGACAGAAGGCAAATATGGACAAGCAAATAAGGACCACATGTAGCAACCACTTTCTGTTGGGCTCAGTGGAGACATAGAGAAACCCCCTGTGACTTCAAGATAGAGAATAACAACCAAATGCATTATTAAATCAACTGCAATGCCCTGTGTAGAACCAAATAAGGAAAGTTCAAGGTGTCCTCCAAGGCTGAATAGTACCAGGACAAGCTGTTCTTCCTTGTGCTAAAATGAGAGGATGAGAGGAAGAAAGGACAGGACTATTCTAAGCCTGTCAGCTCCACTGAGCCTTGTAGCTGCTTGCATCAATTTAAAATGAAAGCTATGGCTGGGCACTACGGCTCGTGCCTATAATCCCAGCATAGCACTTTGGGAAGCTGAGGCGAGCAGGTCACGAGGTCAAGAGCCCGAGATCATCCTGGCTAACATGGTAAAACCCTGTCTCTACTAAAAATACAAAAAATTAGCAGGGTGCCTGTAGTCCCAGCTACTTGGGAGGCTGAGGCAGAAGAATCGCTTGAATCCGGGAGGCGGAGGCTGCAGTGAGCCGAGATCACGCCACTGCTCTCCAACTTAGGTGACAGAGCAAGACTCTACCTCAAAAAAAAAAAAGTAATTAATTAAATTTAATTTTAAAAATAAAATAAAATGGAAGCTCTTTATCTGCAAAGCAACATGAACTGTATGTGGTGTTACAGCACAGTCACCAATGGGCCTGATAACAGGCTACAGCCAGAATCAACTCAAGACCAATCACAGGCCAAAGTTGTCTAATGGACAGATGCCCTCAAAGCCATAGGACCAGTTGAGAAGACTCTGAGTTATACTTGCTCAGTTTTCCTGACTGTGACAGCTAAGTTTATGCATCAACTTGAATGGTCATTGACCATGAAGTGGTCAGCTTAAACATTATTTTTGGTTGTGTCTGTGAGGTTACTAAATTACTTATATATATCCAATTAAAAACAGATATTAACCCTGACCTTCATGCCCTGACCTCTCCCACCCACCACACACACACACACAAAAAAAAATGAATTCTACAAGAGTGTGGTGAGATTCACTGCTCATGGTAATGTCAGTCAGAACAAATTTTCTTAAAAGTAATGCAGTTATAGCAAAAGCCTTTAGGACATGCATATTCTTGGTGCAGTCATCCTTAGCCTCAGTCTTCTCATCTGTAAAATGAGGACAATGATACCTCTGTATGACAGCTGAAATTCTGTATTCAGGCCATCTGAAAGCTACAGTTGCTTAATAAATGCCACTTCCATTTCTCTCTTTCCTCTGGTAAAACCCCATCTTGTTCACTATCCAAACAACAGCATGGTTAATACCATGGTTACCTATGTTATTATTTAGAGCTGTTATCTTGCAAAATGCACTTCCACATGGCTTTTAAACAAGGATGGTAACCAGGGTAAGTCTGAGACCAAGAACCCAATTGCAATCACCTTATCAGACATTAAATTCATGATGTTTTTATGTGGTTTGATGTGTGTTCTGACCAAAGAAGCTAAGCAGGATACAGAAAATGTACCATGGCCATTTGTTGTGGACCCAGAACTGTCCCATGTGTGACTTTCCTTAATCTACACAACAACTGGCTAAAATAAAGCATTATTAACTCCACTGGATAGATAAAGAAACTGCAGCTCAGAGAAAATAAGTGGCTTGTGCAAGGGCTCAGAGGTAGAGCCAGCATTTAAACCAAGATCTTCTGGCTCTAAGAAGCATCTATGGTCTTTCTTCCAACATGCTACCCCAGGGGAACTCCTGGCTCCACCTCTGACCCAAGTACTCTCTGACCAAAATCAAGTAGAGCCTACAGATGTCTCTGTATGGCATCACAGAAAGGGCAGTGGACTCTTTTCATTCATCTTTCAACAGGTATTCATTGAGCATCTTCAATGTGCAGGCTCCATGATAGGGTCTAGGAATGCAGAGGTCACCAAGCAAAACCCCTGCTCATGACATTGACTTATGTTTTAGTTAAGAAGCCCGCTTGAGGTGAATAAGTGAATGTAATGAGGTAAGCACAAGAAGTGGTTGTCCAGAAGATCCAAGGACATCATATTGGAAATAAGACCTGGTAGTGCCAACCCGGCAAAGAACTCAGCGTTGGGGGTCGGAGGGTCTAGGCAGGAAAGCAGAAAGAGAAAAGAGCATTGGATGACATCAAGATTGTGAAGTAGGAAGCCCTGGAGCCTCCGTCCCCCTGCTAACACACTGATTCAACAAAATTCACAGACAAGTTCCCTTCATGAGAAACCCAGAAGCTAATTGAAAGACAAAAGAACTACAAGACTGACAGTAAACAAATCACAAAATGGCAATAGTAAATTCATCCTTATCAATAATTACTTTAAATCTAAATGGATTAAAGTCTCCAATCAAAACATACAGTGGCTGAATGAATTTTTTTAAAGACCCAACTATTTGTTGTCTACAAGAAATTCACTTTGGATGTAAGGACACACAGGCTGAATGTGAAGAGATAAAAATAGATATTCTATGCTGCAAATAAACAAAAAAGAGCAGGGTAGCTATATTTATGACAAACAAAGAGACTTTAAGTCAAAAATTGGCACAAGAGATAAAGATACAATGATAAAAGATCAATATAACATCAGAACACATAAATATATAAAGCAAACACTGACAGAACTAAATGGAGAAATAGATACAATAATAGTAGAAGATTTAAACATCCTACTTTCAATGATATTTTTGATAGAACAGCAAGTCAGAATATCAATAAGAAAACAGCAGACCTGAACACTACAGACCAAATGGACCTAAAAAACATCCATAATATTCCACCCAAAATCAGCAGAATATACATTTTTCCAGCTCATGCAGAAGTTTCTCCAGGATAGATGACATGGTAGATCCAAAACAAATCTTCACAAATTTAAGAAAATTGAGGTGAGGCATGGTGGCTCATGCCTGTAATCTCAGCAATCCCAGCACTCTGGGAGGCCAAGGCAGGAGAATCACTTGAGGCCAGGAGTTGGAGACCAGCATGGACAATGTAGTGAGAACCCCTCACTACAAAAAGAAAGAAGAAGAGGGAGACGAGGGAGATGAGGGAGAAGAGGAGGAGGAGGAGGAGGAGGAAGAAGAAGAAGAAGAAGAAGAAGAAGAAGAAGGAGGAGGAGGAGGAGGAGGAGGGGGGAGAGGGGAGGGGGAGGGGGAGGGGAAGGAGAGGAGGAGGAGGGGAAGGAGAGGAGGAGGAGGGGAGGGAGAGGAGGGGGAGGAGGAGAAGGGGGAGGGGGAAGATGAAGAAGATGAAGATAGAAGAAGAGGAAGAAGAAGAGGAGGAGGAAGAAGAAAAAGAAGACAGGAAGGAGGAGGAAGGAGAAGAAGAAGGAGAAGGAGAAGACTGAAGTCATACCAAGTATCTTTACTGAGCATAATGGAGGAAACCAGAAATCAATGGCAGAAAAAAAACTGAAAAATTGATAAATACATAGAAATTAAACAAGTCACTATTTAATAACCATTGGGTCAATGAAGAAATCAAAAAGGAAGTTAGGAAATATATTGAGAAAAATGAAGACAAAGATGCAAAATACCTAGGATATAGCAAAAGCAGTACTAAGTGGGAAGTTTATTGCAATAAATGCCTACATTAAAAGAGAAGATCTCAAATAAGCAACCTAATTTTATATCTTAAAGAACTATAAATAGAAGAACCGAAGCTCAAAGCAAGTAGAAGGCAAGAAATTACAAAATATTAGATCAGAATAAACAAAATAGAAAACAAAAAATAGAAAAGATAAACAAAACTGAGTTTTGAAAAAATAAAATTGACAAACCCTTAGCTAAACTAATTCAGAAAAAAGAGAGAGGAGTAAATAAAATTAGAAATGAAAGAGGAGACATTACAACTAATACAACAGAAATAAGAAGAATAATAAGAGACTACTATGAACAAATATACACCAACAAACTGGATAACCTAGAAGAAATGAATACATTCCTAAAAACATACTGCCTACCAAGAATACCCCATGAAGAAATAGTGAACAGAAAGTGTGAACAGAACTATATCTAATATGAAGATTGAATCAATAATCAAAAACCTGTCAACAAAGAAAAACCCAAACCAGATGCTTTCACTGGTTAATTCTACCAAACATTTAAATAAGAACTGATGCCAATTTTTCTCAAACTCTTTCAAATAATTGAAGAGGAAGGAACACTTCCAATTTCATTTTTTGAAGTCAGCATTACCCTGAAATCAAAGCCAGCAAAGATACCACAAGAAAACTACAAACCAATATCTCTGAAGAACATACATGCAAAAATCCTCAACAAAATACTAGCAAACCAAATCCAGCAACACATTAAAAGGTTCATACCTCAAGTGGAAATTTCCCCTGATATGCAAGGATGGTTTAACATATGAAAATCAATTATGTGATACACCACATTAACAGAATAATGACAAAATGTGCATAATCATCTCAATAGATGCAGAAAAAGCATTTGACATTATTCAACAGTCAATAAAATCTCTCAACAAATTAAGAATAGAAGGTACATCAACATAATAAAAGCCATATTTGAAAATTCCACAGCTAATATCACATTCAATTTGTGAAAAACTGAAAGTTTTTCCTTTAAGATAAGGAAAAAAGCAAGAATGCCCAGTCTCCACTATTTCTATTCAAAATAATACTGGAAGTCCTAGCCAGACCAATTAGGCAAGAAAAAGAAATAAAAGGCTTCCAAATCAGAAAGGAAGAAGTAAAATTATCTCTGTTTGCAGATTACAGGATCTTATATATAGAAAACCCTCAAGACTTCATAAAAAACTGTTGGAACTCATATATAAATTCAGTAAAGTTGCAGGATATAAAATCAACATACAAAAATCAGTTCTATTTCTATACACTAACAAACTACCTGAAAAGGAAATTAGGAAAACAATCCAATTTACAATATCAACAAAAAGAACAAAAATACTTAGAAGTAAACTTAAAGAGATGGAAGACTTACACTAGAAACTATAAAACATTGATGAAAGAAATGAAAACACAAACAAATGGAAATACATCTTGTGTTCATAGATTGGAAGACTTACTATTGTCAAAATATCCATACTACCCAAAGCAACTTAAAGATTCAATGAAATCCCTATCAAAATCTCAATGGCATTTTTTTACAAAAATAGATAAAACAATTTTACAATTTGTATGGAGCCAGGAAAGACCACAAATAGCCAAATTAATCTTGAGAAAGAAGAACAAAATTGGAGGCACCACACTTCCTGATCCCAAACAGTATTACAAAGGTATAGTAATCAAAACATCATGGTACTACCATAAGACAGACATAAACCAGTACAACAGAATAAAGCCCAGAAATAAGTCCATGCATATATGGTCAACTAACCTTTGGGTAAATACCCTTTGACAAGGGTACCAAGATTAGAAAATGGGAAAAGAATAGTCTCTTCAACAAAACTGAATGTCTAAGGAAAAAAAAAAATGAAATTGTACCATCCACAAAGACCTTACGTTCAAAGATTGGGGCAGGCATGATGGTTCATGCCTGTAATTTCAGAGCTTTGGGAGGCTAAGGCAGGAGGATCATTTGGGCCCAAGAAGTTTGAGGCCAGCCTAGGCAGCATAGCAAGACCCTGTCTCTACAAAATATTTAAAATTTAGCCAGGCATGATGATGCACACCTATAGCCCTAGCTACTTAGGAGGCTGAGTTGGGAGGATTGCTTGAGCCCAGAAGTTGAGATTACAGTGAGTTATGATTGCATCATTGCACATTAGCCTGGGTGACAGAGAGAGACACTGTTTATTCAAGGAAAAAAAAAATATCAATTCAAAATGGATTAAAGACATAAGAACTGAAACCATAGAATTCCTATAAAAAAAACAGGGGGGAAGCTTTATGACATTGGTCTTAGCAATGATTTTATGAATATGAAACCAACAGCACAGGCAACAAAAACAAGTGCAACGCTGTACCTATAGTCAACAATAATGTATTGTACTCTTAAAAATGTGTTAAGAGGATGGATCTCATGTTAAATATTCTTACAATAATAATGTTTTAATTTATAAAGAAAAGAGGTTTATTTGGCTTATGCTACTGCAGGCTGTATAAGCATGGCACCACCATCTCCTCAGCTTCTGGTGAGAAGGAAGTCTTTACTCATGGAAGATAGTGGAGGGGAAGCAGGCACTTCACAGGGTGAGAGGGAGCAAGAGAGCAGTATAATAAATAAATAAATAAATAAATAAATAAATAAATAAATAAATAAGAGCAAAGAGTATTGGGGTGGGCAAGGAGTGAATGAGGGGATCAAGGAGCAGAACAATTGCTGGAGTGATGTGAGGGGGCGCAGGACGTAAGCAACGCGTCCTCATCTGTCAGGGCTGCATGGGCCCAGGTGGGACTGTATTCTAAAGGATGGTGGGGGAAGCCATAGGGGAAGTGACACCACCTGATTTATATTTTTTTAAGACCCCCGTGACTTTAACGTGGAGAATGGAGTGAAAGCATTAAGTCCAGCTCCAGGACTCCAGCTGTACTCCCGCAGCAAGAGAGTGGTGGCCCGGTGATGGGCAGGAGTGGTGGCCCGGTGATGGGCAGAAGTGGTGAGCATGCAGGAAAGTGGGGTTCTGAGTCACCTTGCTGATGAATTGGGTATGTGACTATCAGTATGAGGGTAGGGATAAAGGAAAGACAGAAATCATGAGTGAGCTCTTGTGTGTTTACTTAAACAACAAAGTGCCATTAACTGAAGTGAGGAGGCCAAAGGAGAAACAGATGGAAGGATTTGATGTTGTCTGAGGTAAGTTTGAGCTGCTGGTGAGATATCCAAATGAATATAAGAAGTTGGTAGTTGAACTTAGAAGCCTTTGGTTCCTTGCAGTGTTCAGGGTTGGACTGGATTAACTAGGAAATGAGTCTAGAGAAGAGAAGAGGGTCTAGAGACAGTCTGGCTCCTCATTTAGAAAGTTAGAGCAATGATTCCCACCTAGTCTACCATGTAGGGTCTCCACTAGGATTCATTGAGGAGAGGGCAGAGCTCTGTTCTAATTTCAAGGATTCTAAGTTGCAAACACCACCCCACTATTCCTTCTTCTAAAAGGTAAGGAGGTTGGAGAGGAATTTCCGATGTGGGAAAGCTCTCCAATGACACTGGAAAGGTTGCTGAAGCTTCCACCCCCACCTCCAGGACAGGCTGGTTCTCCTAAGCCTTAGCCTCATTTCAACGATGCTGAGACAACCAAAAATGATACCTGGTCTTCTTCCCCATCCTGCCCATTGTTATTGTGAAGCCCATCACCCCTTCATCAAAATACATAGCACAGAAGAGCCCGCTCTGTTGTTGAGATGCTCATGAAACCCTTGGGCAGTTGGCCTGAGAAGTTTGAGAAACACCAGTGCCTCCTTTTCTCAAACTGTACAGGCACATTTTTCTTCATGCAGAATTTCACATGTGGAAGATTTCACTTTGTAATTCCCAGATGTTCTTCTGTTATCTATGAGTAAGATAAATTCTTTTTTTCTTTTCTGCATGTTACACACACACACACACACAACCATCCTTCCATCTAGCAGCAAAGCAGAAAACATTTTTTCATTGAATTGTATCTCTCCCCTCCTTTTGAATGCAGAACAAACATGGAAAATTTTCAAAGGAATAATCCCTCCCAAGTCTATGATGTAAATAAAGAGGGGGTGATGACGATGTCCCCTGGACGCAATGCTGACCGCTCCTCACTATCACCCAGGGGGCAAATGCTGCCGGCCCAAGGCCAGCCACCTGCACTTCACCCACACCCCACAACTTGTCCAGCCTTTCAGCTGCCTTGGCCTTCATCTCCCATCTTTCCAGGGAAGAAGATGAAAGCATTCATTCCCTCCCTAAGGATGTTGTGGAAAGAGTATGTAAGAATCCACTGTGTGTGGCTGTGTGGTCGGAGTTACTCTAAAATGGAAAATATAATAATGGAAGTATAGAAAATCTGAAATCCTTGCTTTAGGAAAGAGGCTCCTTTGATCTCACTTGATGATTAAATAAATCAGTATCATCGACACAATAACAAGTGTTTCCTACTCCCTCAAAAACATTCTTATAAATAATGTTGCATGAATCTATGGACCTCTATTTACATAGACACACATATACTTCTACACAGTTACACATAAGGAGGCTGTAGGTTGCATGTATAGTACACATGTACAAATCTTCTCAGAACTCCTACTGTGTGCCAAGGTCTATGCTAAGTGCTATGGATGTGAAAATTGTGGAGCTTGCTGGCTAGTAGTGGACACAGACTTCTAGACAATCTAAGCCTGCCTGTCAAGTAAAACAACAGGCATTTTCTCAGATTTGAAGAATTTCAGAGGACAGACAGAACATCACTTTCTGGCAGAAAGTATAGGAGGCTGGATACTGGTCCCCAAAGATGTCCATGTCACAATCCCAAAGCCTGTGACTGTCATCTTGCGTGGCAAAGAGACTGTGCAGATGGGATTAAATTAAGAACCTTGACAAAGGGAGGTTATCCTGGATTACCCAAGGCAATCACAAGGGTCCTAGAAGAAGGAGGCAAGAGGATACAAGCCAGAAAAACAAAATGTGATGATGGAAGCAGAGGTTGGAGTGATGTGTTTTGAGGATGGAGGAAGGGACCACAAGCCAAGAAAGCAGGAGGACTGTAGAAGCTGGGAAAGGCAAGGACATGATTCTCCCCTAGAGCCTAGAAACTGGCCCTGCCAACACCTCCATGTTATGCTCTGACCTCCAGAACTGGAAGAGAATACAATTGTGTTGTTTAAGCACTAAACTTTGAGGAACTGCTATGGCAGCAAGAGGAAACTCACACGGGTTAGGAAGAGATTACCGGTAGAGATCAGATTTAGGCTTTGAAAACTGAGCAGGAAGTTTCAGGAGGCCAACACAGGGGTGACAGGCAGGAGCACCTGGGCGTGGGGACCATGCAAGCAGTAGACAGAGGGTGCACATCCTGCAGCATCGCAGAGGCTCTGCTTTCCTTTGTCTTTTGTTCAGATGGTAGAGGGTAGTGGAGAAGAGGAGGATGTGATACTGAGTGGACTGTGCAAGGCCTTAAATGGGGAATATCAGCTACAGCCACAATAATGCTGTGTAACAAACCATCCTGAAACCTGTGGCTTCACACATCAACCACTATTACTTCTCACAAACCAGTGGTCCGCTGGGTGGTTCCGCTGATCTGAGCCGACACACCGGTGTGGCTGGGCCTGCACACACATCTGTGGTTAGGAGCATGTGGGCTGGTTGGTCTGGGTTGGCCTCAGCTGGGAGGCCTGTGGCTCTCTTCCCTGTCTCTCTCACGTTCTTTTAATGGGCTACCCTGGGTTGGATCTCTTGGTGGTAGCAGGGATGGAAAGGGAAGAGCGGAAGTTCACAAGCACTTTTTCAATTTTCTTGCATAAAGTTTGCCACACTCTCACTGGCAAAAGTAAGTCACATAGTGTATTGGTTTGCTAGAGCTGTCAGAACAAAGTACCACAGATGGTGGCTAAAACAACAGACATTTATTTTCTCGCCCTTCTGGAGGCTGGAAGTCTGAGATCAAGGTGTCGACAGAATTGGTTTCTTCTGAGGCCTCTCTCCTTGGCTTGTAGATAGCTGTCTTCTCCCTATGTCTTCAGATGGCCTTTCCTCCATCTGTCTGTGTCCTAACTTCTCTTTCTTTTTTTTCTTTTTTTTTTTTTTTTTTTTTTTTGAGACGGAGTTTCACTCTTGTTGCCCAGGCTGGGGTGCAATGGCGCAATCTCAGCTCACTGCAACCTCTGCCTGCTGGGTTCAGGCGATTCTCCTACCTCAGCCTCCCGAGTAGCTGGGATTACAGGCCTGCACCACCATGCCTAGCTAATTTTTTTGTATTTTTAGTAGAGACAAGGTTTCTCCATGTTGGTCAGGCTGGTCTCGAACTCCTGACCTCAGGTGATCTGCCTGCCTCAGCTTCCCAAAGTGCTGGGATTACAGGCGTGAGCCAGCACGCCCGGCCTCCTAACTTCTCTTTCTAAGGACAGCAGTCATATTAGATTAGGACCCACCCTAATAACCTCATTTTAACTTGGTTACCTTTTTAAAGACCCTATCTCCAAATTCAGTCACACTCTGGGATACCTGCAGTTAGAACTTCTACACAAATTTGGAGGAGGGAGGACACAGTTCAGCCCACAGCCTATGGCCAAGTTCAGAGTCATTAAGGGAGAAGAACGCCAAGAGGCATGGAGCCTGAGAGAAATGAAAAATTTGGCACCACTAAGGTCATCAATGTGCTAATGAAGAATTAAGAATTTTGATTTAGATTCATTAAATGATGGGAAGCCTCTAGATTTTTAGCTGAGGAATATAATGATGAAAATTGCATTTAAGGAAATTATCGTTCCAGATAGGTGTCTTGTGACACAGAACATGGATTTAAAGAAGATTATTAGAAGTGGATTCTAAATGTCATGGCTCTGATCCAACACACAGATTTCAGTTATCTATTGCAAAGTGTCTCAAAACTTTGTGGCTTAAACAACCATTTTAGTAGATCTCACAATTTTGTGGGTAAGGAATTTGGACTGGACTAAGCTAGGCACTAGAGAGTTCTCTAAGAGCGAGAATGTGGGAACATGCAGTCTTTTTTTTTTTGAGATGGAGTCTCGCTCTGTCGCCCAGGCTGAAGTGCAGTGGCATGATCTCAGCTCACTGCAACCTCCACCTCTCAGGTTCAAGTGACTCTCCTGCTTCAGCCTCCTGAGTAGCTGGGATTACATGCGCCCACCACCATGCCTGGCTAATTTTTGTATTTTTAGTAGAGACAGGGTTTTGTCATGTTGGCCAGGCTTTTCTCAAACTCCTGACCTCAGGAGATCCACCTGCCTCCACCTCCCAAAGCACTGGGATTACAGGCATGAACCACCGCACCCGGCCTTTATTCTTTTTCTTTTTTTCTTTTTTTTAAAGAGAGACAGGATCTCTGCATGTTGCCCAGACCAGAGTTCAGTGGTTATTCACAGGTACAATCATAGCACACGACAGCCTCAAACTCCTGGGCTCAAGTCATCCTCCTGCCTCAGCCTCCTGAGTAGCTGGGACTAAAGGCATGTGCCACCATGCCTGGATCAACTTGCAGTCTCTTAATGACTGGACTCAGAAACTGGCACAGAGTTAATTCAACTGCATTGTGTTGGTCAAAATAGTAACAAGCAAGATCAAGCTATTCATGTCTAAAAGCCATGCTTCCTTGGGAAGGCAGGGTGTGAGTAGCTGAATTTACATGTTATCTTTTCTTCACATATTTAAAAAGGGCTTTGAAAGAACAAGGGCAACATTTCGAAGCTAGGTGATAACTTTCCACCCAGAACAGCATCTGATGTGGAAGGCAGGTTTGGTCACCCATTCTCAGTCTTGCTGTAGATTCACATTCTAGAGGACAAGCCAAAATGCCCATGCACTGTACCCCGACCCAGGGTCTCCCAGCATGCGCTTCTGTGCGTTTGGGTGCAACCAGCAGTAGTAGATTCTAAACCCTCCCAGGAGTGGAAAGAATGCAAAGGGACTGACTGCTGGCCCTTTTCTCTTGTGCTGTCATTTTACTAGCCCCCTCCAACAAAGAAGCGAGGGAAACGGTGCACTGTGCCAGCCCCTCCAGGCAGTGAGTGAGAAAGAATTGCCACCTGTTCCAAGCAAGTCTATGAGTGTGAAACACCACTCGTGAAACGGTGAAGTGAGACCGGGAAGGGAAGGATGCCAAGAGGATGTGCTAGTGAGGAGATTGCCTCTGTGAGCACTGGGGCTCACTCTGGCTGGGGGCTTCCGGGGGCTGCTGTAGAGCACAGCGCTGAGTTGGCCCATCCGTAGAGTGGAAGTGGGATCTTGGCCTTGCAGCCCCTCTCCATCATGGCTGAGGGTTGTTCCCAGGGCACGGACTGCCTTGTACATCGAGCCTGCTCCATGCATGGTTCTAGCAGCCAGAGAAAGTTCAGGCAGAGAGTTACAGATGCTCATAGTAGAAGGGCAGGAATGGCGGGTATTCAGGGGATCCAGATGAGGCCCCAACAGCGTGTGCTGGAAACTCATATCAGGGCACCCACCTTGGACCTCACATCATGGCTATTTTCACCAATTACACCGTTGAGACATTTTTATCAAATAATCAAAATATGAATGTAGCATGGATGCTCGGCAAATAAAATACAATGAAGTAAATTCAAACAATACAGAAATGTGTGTAATCAGGGCACAGTGGCTCATGCCTATAATCCCAGCACTTTGAGAGGCTGAGGTGGAAGGATCACTTGAGCCCAGGAGTCTGAGACCAGCCTGAGCAACAAAGTGAGACCCCGTCTATACAAAAAAACCCCACAAAGATTAGCCAGGCGTGGTGGCACAAGTCTGCAGTCCCAGCTAGTTGAGAGGCTGAGGCGTGAAGATCACTTGAGCCTGGGAGGTGGAGGTTGCAGTGAGCAGAGATCACACCACTGCACTCCAGCCTGGGGAACAGAACAAGACCCTGTCCAATCAATCAATCGATCAATCAGTGAAAGTACTATCATGTCTTCCTCCCTCTACCCATTCCACAGAGGTGTCCACTCTTGCAATTGTTTCTGTTTTAAACTGTTGGTTACAATCATCCTTCTAAATAATATACTTCAGAGAATAGGTCCTCATTATCCAAGAAAAATTGGCACTGGAAAAAAAAAACCACTTAAAGTGAATCCATTTAAAACAGAGATCAAGATTTCACAGTAAATGGTGATTAGGAGATTATCTGGAAAACTGAAACTAAAATTATAAAAATGAAAGTATTTTTATTCAATAAAACTTAGATTATAATGGCAACTGTGCATTAATTCTTAGAAAGAGTAAAGAGTAAATCAAGTATTTAAAGAGTGTGGGGAGTAATTTTTATACAAAATTGTACAATAGCAGGATGCATCAAGAGGGAAGGAGGAGAACAGAAGGAACTGACATTTCACACGCACGTTTCACACACTGCTGCACCAGGCTCTACATGTATTATCCCCTATCACCCTTACAACACCATCAAGCGTGAGTATTCCTGTTTTACAACTACTAAAACTGAAGCTCAAAGAGGTAAAGCAAATGATCCAGGTCATTTAGCTTATAAGTGGTAAAAACCAAGATTTGAACGCATGCAACTTGAGTCAACAAGACCCTTTCTGGGCACAGGCATGCAGAAGAGAATATTATGGCTAAACTGTGTCCTGTTCCCAAAATGTGTATATTATAGCCCCCCACCACCACCCCATGTACCTAGAATGTGACTGTGTTTATAGAGAGGACCTTTGAAGAGGTAATTTAAGTGAAATGAGATCATACGGGTGGACCCTAATACAATTTGACTGTTGTCCTCATAGGAAGAGGATATTTGGACAGAGAGACACCAGAGCTACACAGGCGTAGTGGAAAGGCCACGTGAGGACACAGTGAGATGGCCGCTGTGTGCAAGGCAGAAAGAGAGCCCTCACCCGCAATTGAATTTGCGGCACCTTGATTATGGTCTTCCAGCCTCCAGAACTGTGAGAAAAGTCATTTCTGTTGTTCAAGTCTGCAGTACTTTGTCCTGGCAGCCGTCAGGAACTAACATACAGGGAAATGGAAAAGGAAAGAAGGCAGAGGTGGGAAAGAAAAATAAGAGTAGAAAGGAGGAGGTGAGAAGAGAAGTATTCAATCTCAATTTACCTTGGGATTTGGGAAGGAGCTTGCCCGTATGAATGAGTGAGAGGAATACAACAGTGAGCAAAACTTTGAGAAAACTTCTTAGAACCATTGTCAGGGATGCCTCTCCAGTGAGCCACGCACCCACCGTCATCCCTCCAGGGCAGCCTCTGACTCCCAACAAGGAACAACCTTTGTGTTACCAGCACCTACATTCTCAATGTGACATGTTACCACCTCAAGGGAACCGTCCGAAGGAAATCCTATTAGATTCCTACTAAATGGTTGGGTTCAGTTTTTAAAAAGTTTCCAGATGAATAGTGAGGAAGTGGTTGTGATCTGCATGTTTTTCCAGACCTTGGAGTTTTTCCACCCTCGCTGCTTCTAGTTCTGCCTTCAAAGGGCCAGGGAGGTGAACTGAAGGGAAGATAAGCTCCTTTGTCTCCATCAAAAGCAGATGCCACAAAGCAGGGAGCAGCACTCCCCACAGGGCCTGTCGATCCTTCAGTGTTTTACCGTTTTCCTCGCAGTTAAAGGCTTGTCAACTGGGGAGGGGTCCACACTGGGGGGCAGCGGCACCTGCCAAGGTATGTTTACAGCAGATGCTTAGATCTTGTTTTAATGTCATCTGATCTTTAGAGGGAGCAGAGCTTGAAAGAGTTTCTGTCCAAGGATGCAAAGAACTGAGAACCTCACACTAGCAGCTGAGAAAGCAATGTTTTGAAAGATGGGATAAATTGGTGACCACAGGGGAAAGTTGTTAGAGCTGGGGAAGGGCAGATTTTCTTTAACCTTTCATAAGTGATTCTGAAATAACAGATGGAACAGGGCCGTCGACTGCATTATTAGTTTGTTCTGTTTTCGTTGTATTTCCCCACTCTGAGAACCAGGAAAACAGCCAAGCTTTTTCTTGGTCCCTGACTTTAGAGAAAGATTGTGTTACAGGGCAGACAGCAGGGGCTGCCTGCATGCCATTTGCTTCTTGTGTCCCTGAAACATGGCATCCTTGAAGAGGTGTCTCTGAGTTTGGGAACCTCCAAAACAGCCCCCTGGACAAGGACGTCAGTGCATAGAGTTTATTTGGGAGGTGAAGTCAGGACCAGCACTGGGGCAGGTAGGGAAGTGAAGGAAGACGAAGAAAGATCCCACTAGAGGGAGGGAGACAGCCAGTTATCAATGTGGGCAACTGGGGCTCAAGCCTGTTGGGAACTCTGGGAGACAGTGTAGACGATGCCCCTGAGTGATCCCAATCAAGAAGCAAAGAATCTGGGGTATTTATCCATCAAATCCCACATAGCATTTGTTGAGATTGCTCCTGGCAGGACATTGACTGCCCTGTCCTTCAGCCTGGCTGAGCAGGCCAGAGGGCTGCAGTGGCCAGAGGAGGGCAAAGAGCCCACATGGTCTTGCAGGTGGATGTGGACTTCCAGTGGGCTTTCAGTCAATGGACTTTGAGTCAATGGGCTTGGGAAGCATGAGGGATTGAGAAGGCATAGGTGGAGCACCATAGTCTCTGCCACAGTGGTTGTGCTAAGAGAAGGATGGGGAAAATGCCTTCTAGGACCATGAGAAAGAGGAGGAGAATTCCAAAAATGAAAGGGTGATGATGAACTCACAGGTTTTGCAAGTAGGATTGTTAAGACCTAAGACTCATGCCTTCTGTGGACTTCGTGGAAGTGACAGGACTGGATTGGCCACCCAGTGTTTGCTTCCACACCTGGGGCCCACAAATTACTCCTGGAGCTGGAGTCTAGTCTCCTTACATGCACTTCACAACTGCCAATCAGAACAAATGCCCAGCCAATTATAGTGGACATTCAACCAATCAGAATAGATTCCCAACAAGTTAGAACTGATCCTCAGCCAATCAGAACCAATGCTGGCCATTAACAATGAGTTCTGCTGATTGTACGGACCGAATAGCTCTAGCTGGGGGTAAACCCAGGCCTAAGCACAGACTTGCAGTCAGTGAGCCTGGACTTCAGCTTCCAGTCTCCACCTCTGTATCCTTTCCTCTCCCTCCTGTTATATTTCTTTCAGCAACCCAAAACCTTCATGTGGCCCAGTCCTCTTGGCTTCAGAATTCTCACAAAGGAAAGGCTCGTGTATCAGTCATTTACACCATAGTATAAATTCAAGACCCTAAAGCATCTAAAGAGTAAACTTCGTATCTGACTGTTGAAAAAAGACAGAAGCCCCAATGAAAAGACACATCCACAACAGGGATAGGTCTTTGCCCCTGAAATAACTCCACAGTAGCAGCCCACATGAGTAGGCTATAAAGCAGCCCATCTTACTTCAGTGCTTTTAGGGAGACTGCTGCCTGCCTGTCCTCCCAGATGTGTCACAGCAGTTGGTCCTTGTGTCCCTCACATGTCAAAGTCTGATTTGACATATCTGATGACCACCTTTACTATCCACTCAGCTGCTCCTGAGGGCTCCATCCACTCACACACGCATAACCTAATGGTCCATGAGGAACTACAGCTTAAATGAAGCTGAAAGCCCTGCTTTTTACAGCCTGTGCCAGCCAGGTTTCAAAGAACATCATGTGATATGGGTTATGTGGGATTTGGGCTGGAAGCGGCAGAGGTGAGGAGGGAGCCCTGTCTGTTCTTGCACAGCAGCACCTCTTGCAATGGCCCTTCCTTTCTGTACCTGCAGCCACAGCTCACCTGAGATCGCTTCTCATGGAAAGCAGCCCAAAATGCCCTTCATCAGTCTCCCCGTCCCACCCTCCAGCCACCAGCCGCCACTTTGTTGGTGGATTTTGCTGCTGATTCCTCTTCTGAAAGCACAGCCTGAAGTAAGCCATTTCCTCCAGCAGACCTTCTAGTGGGTTCCCGCTGCTGGAGTCTCCTGGGCTGGGAGGATGACTAGGACTAGGACTACCCTCCAGAGCCCCTCGGTGTGGCTGCTCCTCAGTGTGGCTGTTCCTCAGTGTGGCTGTTCCTCGGTGTGGCTGTTCCTCGGTGTGGCTGCTCCTCGGTGTGGCTGCTCCTCGGTGTGGCTGTTCCTCAGTGTGGCTGTTCCTCGGTGTGGCTGCTCCTCAGTGTGGCTGTTCCTCGGTGTGGCTGTTCCTCGGTGTGGCTTCCCTAGGGCGTGGCCGGCGCAGGGTGGTGGGATTCTCACGTGGGGGCTCAGGGCTCTGTGCGAGGATTCTCACTCTCAACGCGGAAACTGCAACTCCTTCACTGCCCTCACCTTGCAAGTCCCACAGCGTCACTTCCACTGGACTCCATTGGCAACATACAAGTCACCAGCTGCGTGATTCAGAGGGAGGGGAATTCAACTCCACCTCTTGACAGGGAGAAAAGTGTGTGGCGTGGGAGACATTGTTGGGATCATCTTTGGAAAACAGAATCTGCCCCATAGCTCAAAGCCAAATAAAGCACTGGCTCTACCCAGGCGTGCCCACACTCTCCTAGGCCATGTTCATTACACCCACCTGTGACCCATCCTTCAGGGCCCACCACAATTGCCACCTTCTTCAGGAGGCCAGCATCCCAGCCAGAAGCAAGCTCTTCCTCCTCTGCCCACTCACCATACTGCAGCTGCTCCTTCCGGCACCTACCCTCTTCCATCTTGCATCCTAGGGCATCTGGCCTGCCCTGGGTCCTTCCAGTCTCGAGGACACATGCCCCAAACCTCCCTGTGGCCCCACTGTGTCTTCAAACCGCCCTGGCACATAATATACTCAAACCCCACACGTTTTCTCTCAGCGCACCATGAGAGGCCGGCAGAATCAGAACAGCGCGTGCTGGGGATGTTTCTGTCCGTGAAATGCATCTCTGGAAGGTTTATCAGCCTTTGAACATGGCCCCGGGCCCTGGCCCAGCCCCAGCTGGCAAGCTCTGGAGGATGAGCTGACACCGTCACTAATACTGTCCAAGCCCACATTTCCAGCGTGGCTTCTTAAATATGATGCCCTAAAACAAGGTTCCTCAGCCTTCTAGTCCAGACAGACGTCGCCTGCGGGGCTGTGTGGGGCTGACGGACAGGCTGGCACACACAGCTCTTGGCTGTACAAATTCTGCCTGGGGGTCCTGTGGAGTCCAGGGTCTGTTGAGACATCTTTTCCCTGTGAGCAACGGCATTCACCTGCCAAATGTGGCTGCTCCATCTTCTTGACCCAGTTCAACAAACTACAGTTCAGGGAACCCAGTCCAGCCCCCTGCCTGTCTTGATAAAGTTTGATTGGAACACAACCTCGCCCATCCATTATGTATTGTCTATGTCTGCTTTCACTCTACCATGGCAGAGCTCAGTCGTGTGACAGACAAATCATACCACCTGCAAAGCCTAAAGCATTGCTATCTGGCCCCTCCCATAAAAGATTGCCCCCCCACCCACCCTACACACTTGTAAATGACCTCACTGTTCCACAGTCCAGAGATGGGCTTAGGGAAGAAAGACCTTCCCCATTGGCATGTCCCACCTCCTGCCCATTCAGTCTGAGACAGCCCAGGAAGACAAGCAAGGGAGGAAAGAGCTCCAGGAAGACCACAAGAAAGAGGCCCATGTTACAATGGGTCAAAGGCACATCCAGAAGGAAGCAAGAATCCTCCTGGGTCCACCAGGCCACCCCAGCCTCTGCTTCTCCAGTCTCCTCCTGGGCAAGGTCCTTTCTTCTGCCTCCACTAAGAGCTGGGATTGGTATTGTATTCAAGGAAGACCCAGACAAACAGAAGGGAGAGGACATCAAGAAGCTCAGGAATGGCCTTATCTCCACACGGAGAGCCACGCTGCTGCCGTAAGGAAAGTGCACCTCCACTCTGCCCACAAGAACTGCCCCAGGCTCACAGCCCTGCAGCCTCCCCTTAGCTAGGCTGGGGCACAGTCACTGGCTGGCCCAAAAGCTGGGTCCCAGCATGAGATTCGGGGCCACCATACAAGGTTTTTGCTCTCTGGGATCCTTTCTCACCTCAGATCACTGCTGACACCCTTGACGGGTGGGAACCTGTAAACTCATTCCCCCCAGTGAACCACCTTCTAGGTGACTCTGCAAAGGGACACCTCTATCCTCACCCATCTGCAGGAAAGAAATGTGGACCCTACCCCAAGCACAGAATGGACAGACGCTTTTCCTTCTCAGGTGACCAGTGTGTAGCCCTGTCCTTAAGGAAAGAAGCTTACAGAATTCTAATTCATAAGACTTTCAACATGATGAGTTCCAAGAATGAATCTATCACTTGCCAGTTTCATAAACTCGAGCAAATTACTGAAATCTTCTGAGCCTTAGTTTTTTTATTTTATTTATTTGTTTATTTTTTGAGACAGGGTCTCCCTCCATTGCCCAGGTTGGAGTGCAGTGGCGTGATCATGGCTCACTACAGCCTCGACCTCCTGGGCTCAAGCAATCCTCCTGCCTCAGCCTCCCAAGTAGCTGGGAGCCACGCACCACCACGCCTGGCTAATTTTTGTATTTTTTGTAGAGATGGGGTTTTGCCCTGTTGCCCAGGTTGGGCTCAAGCGATCCACCTGCCTCTCAAAGTGCTGGGATTACAAGTGTGAGCCACTGCACCCAGCCCAGTTGTCTTTTTTTTTAAATGGGATAATAACCCCAACCTCACGTAGTTAAAGGAGATATATGAGGCCCTTACTATGGTGACTGGAGCACAGGATAAATAAGGGCTTTGCACAAATGAACAATGATCGCACATGCGGCAAAGGAAGTCTCATTCTCTCACAGAACCCCTGGGGAATAGACCTAGTTTCTCCCCTTTATCCTGTCTCACTCAATTTACCCTTATTTATCTTCATATAAATTTCTCCCCCTTTCTATTCCATTGTCAAGGCAATAAAAAATAAGAAGGCGTACTTGTAAATTGAACTTACATTTACTTATTTTGAAATACAAAATTTGGCAGGACAATCCCATATTCCTGCTTTCTGTCTTTCTTACCTCAAACCAAAACCAGCCTTCATCTACAGAGCCAAATTTACATATGCCCCGTAAACATATCTATGTGCACCTGGTTTGCATAAGGAGGTAACGAAATAAAAAGGTTTAAATACTGGGACTGAGTAGGTAACCACCAGACTCAAACCTTTGCTTTGCCATAAACACTGTGTAAGCTTTAGAGGTACGTGACCTGTGTAGATCTCAGTTTTCCCATCTGCAACCATGAGGGATTTAGACACGATTCTATTATGCCCGTCTGTATTATGGGATATATGATATGAGAAAAGGGTTGAGACAGAAGGACCTAAAGGATCTTTTTAGTTGGAGTCAATTCGCTATTGGTGAGTCAGAGCTGGCAGGCTCCCAGGCATCAGAAACCAATTTTTAATCTGATTTATTTGTATGTCAGTTCTCCTCCTTACTGCTGTACCCACTAGCCATGTATAATTCCCTGCGAATTCACTCTCAGTCATCCTTCCAAAGAAAATAAAGTTTTAAATAATCTGAAAAAAAAAATCGCTGATTATCTGAAGTAATTCATCCGTGGGCATCAGGTTTCTTGGCAACAAACTCCAAGAGCTGGGACGCTCGGGGTGGTCATCTGCCTGCCACGGAGCCAATCTTATACGTGGCTAATGGATACGTGTATGCGCGCATTTGGTTTCCATAAGGAAGTAGCAAAATAGATAAGTATTATTCCCATGGCATCCTAAAAGTCATTTATGGAAACTTCCAGAAACCACTGGAGTAGGCAGGATTAGGCCCCAGTCACCAATCAGTAGGTCCAGGCCAAAAGCATCACTTACTCTTCAGAGCAGTATCAGGCCACAGACTGCCACCCTGCCCAGTCATCCCTCCAGCAGGTCATGGCGGCAGGAGAGCCCTGCCAGGGTGGTGAGCAGCCTCATGGCCGTCCGGGGCTTCTGCTGCCCTCCCCGCTGTATGGCTCATCCTTCCTGCTGTATGGGACAGGCCAGACTGGAACCTGAATGCCAGGCTTAGGACTCAAGGCCCCACCCCCTCTAGTCACTGCTTCCAAGACTGCAGCTGGCTCCCTGCAGAGAGGCCAAGGCTGAAACTCCATGACTGTCTCCTCTCGGGCCTCCCTGCAGCCCCTGCCTGCTCCCATCAACCTTCCACACTGCTCAGCGATGAGCTCTGAATTGCGTAAATGACCTGGTCACCCTGTTTAAAAATTCCTGCTGGTCACGTGAAATTCAGTCTACAGCACCATGGCATTCAAAGACTCAGCCAGAGCTTCCCAGCATCATTTCTATGCCACAGATGCCTTCCCTGCCACACACACACACACAAACACACACTCATGCATACAACACACACAGAGTTATAAACATATACTCATACCTGCACACACCACCATGCCCGGCGAGGTGGATCACACCTGTAATCCCAACACTTTGGGAGGCAGAGGCGGGCGGATCACCTGAGCTCAGGAGTTTGAGACCAGCCTGGCCAACGTGGTGAAACTCTGTCTCTACTAAAAATACAAAATTAGCTGGGTGTAGTGGCAGGTGCCTGTAATCCCAGCTACTTCGGAGACTGAGGCAGGAGAATCGCTTGAACCTGGGAGCCGGAGGTTGCAGTGAGCCGAGATCACACCATTGCACTCCAGCCTGGGAAACAAGAGTAAAACTCCATCTCAAAAAAAAGAAAAAAAAAAAAATCATTGAACTATACACTTGAAATGAAAGAAGCATATGATATGTAGAATATACCTGAATAAAGTATTTTTCAGTTCTGCAATTCATAAGCCTGTATTTGAAGACCATTTTGTTTTGGCATGACTGTCTCCTGCTTTAGTAAGCCAATCAGGTGAACCACATACATCTGCATCTGATGACTACTGAAGGTTTTACAATAGAGATGCGGACACTTCAAATGCAGAGCTGAAACTGTAAATCCCACAAGACCTACCCAGAAAACTTATTTTAAAAATTGGCAGTCTCCAGTTTTGACTCACCTGCAAGATGTTCATATTTCTGTATATTGGGTTCTGATTTGATCAGAATTTTATCCTACTGTCTTCTGTCTTCTTCCAAAATCTCCTGGGGGCTGGGAGTGGGGCAGGGTGGAAAGAGAGTGAGACTCAGAACCATGCAAGGCAACCTCAGACAGCGACCCTATCAGTTTCCGCACTCCCCATCACCAAGCGCATAGTAGGAGCTCAATCTGTGCAGGGCTGAACCGAAGCCAGGGCATTTGTGTCTCATTTGGGAAACAGACATGGCCCAGTGCCGAGCACCTCCAAGCGGAGCAGCTGGCTAAACACAGCACCAGTGAGTCAAATTTGCGTTTGCAGGGGGAAACAAACAATTAAAGCAGATGAAAGGCTTGATGTGATAATTAGAAACACGCTCATCGCTGTTCAGAAGCTGCCGAGGCTCTCCATGCTCCAAGATGGAGAAAAAGCAGCAGGCACCGTTTTAAATCCATCCTCACCCTCTACCAGCATCCCTTGGATTTACTTTTCTTTTTTTGCTGAGGGGGGCTGACGTTTCTGCTTGCCAGATTTGCAACCAAAGGATGGTCCCCTTTCTTTCTCAGTCTGTTGGCCTCCCTACATCCGTTAAGACAACTCAAAGTCCATGTCCTCCGGGAAACTTCTCCTGGTCCCCCACTGCGATGCTCACGGTTAGTTGTCGGAGCACATTCTGCATTCTGCTTTGTTCTCATAGTCTGCCTGCCTCCTGGCCAGACTGTCAGCTCCATGAGGACAAAATGCAACTCGGCACATGCTCAATAAGATGAAACACACGCCTTTGGCTATGTGCTGTGTATTCCCCTCTTCATGGGGCCTTCAGCACGCCCTGCACTGCAGTCTTATACCTTCAGCCTCCACTAGCCCCTTGATTCACAGAGGAAAGAGAAACATTTGGTTCTAATAGTCCCTCCGCCTCTAAATTTTTCACCTGTACCAGCTCTCGCCTCCTCTTTTGAGTGTGAAAACCCAATCAGGGAGGTAGATGGAGGTGTGGATTCTAGATCGGCCAGTTTGTGTTTTAAAAGTACACTCCCCAGAGGAGGCAATGAAGGGGCAGGAGTCACCCAGGCAAGGTGACTCAGACATATTAGTGGGTTGTCCAGAGCAAGGTGTATACTGCATAGGAATGCAGGGCAGATGTGAAAGCATCAAGTTTACAGAAACAGGAAGTATGATTAATACAGTAGATGCTGGCTGGGCGCAGTGACTCACGTCAGTAATCCTAGCGCTTTGGGAGGCCAAGGCAGGCAGATCACCTGAGGTCAGGAGTTCAAGACCAGCCTGGCCAACATGGTGAAACCATGTCTGCACTAAAAATACAAAAATTAGCCAGGCATGATGGCGCATGCCTGTAGTCCCAGCTACTCGGGAGGCTGAGGCAGGAGAATCTCTCAAACCTGGGAGGCAGAGGTTGCAGTGAGCCAAGGTCGTGCCACTGCACTCCAGCCTGTGAGACAGAGCGAGACTCCATCTCTAAAAAAGAAAAAGAAAAAAAAAATAGAGTAGATGCTTACAGTAGCATGTGAACTGTCTGTCCACCCATCCATCCATCTATCCATCCATTCAAATGAAGTAGAAAGAATGACCAAATGGACAGATGGATTGAGGGATGGATGGATGGATGGATGGATGGATGGATGGATGGATGGATGGACAGACAGCTCATATGCTAGTAGTTTCAGGTCATCTAGAGAAGTGACTGAAGCACTTCCATTTTCCGTGCTTTAGTTTTTCACATATTCCAAATATGAGAGAATTGGGATTTGTCCATAAGACAATTCTCAGGCAAACTTGAGAAATAACAAGAGTTTTCTCCCATAGCCTGGCTATGGTAGAGGTATTTTACAGGTGCCATTTATTCACAATGTTTTCTTCTAATTAGGGTTAAACACAAAATTCATATTATAGTTCTAGGGAGGGAGGATGGAATTTGCATTGACCATCCCAGAAAATGCAATAAAAAAGGCAATATTCTGTTTTGAAGAGCTCATTTGTGCTGATGGAGTCCCAGATCTGGAGCAAGATGTCCAAGGTCAGAAAAAAATAGAGCGTTTGGGGGAACCCAGCCTCAGAGTGGGTGGCTTCAGAAATAGCTAAATTGAGACTGAAACCCCAAGACCCTGATGCCTAACACCTACCTCACCTCTCTCTGTTCCCCCCCTCTCTCTCCCTCTCTCTTTTCCCCCTCTCTCTCTCCCTCTCTCTGTTCCCCCCCCTCTCCCTCTCTCTTTTCCCCCTCTCTCTCTCCCTCTCTCTTTTCCCCCTCTCTCTCTCCCTCTCTCTTTTCCCCCTCTCTCTCTCCCTCTCTCTTTTCCCCCCTCTCTCTCCCTCTCTCTTTTCCCCCCCTCTCTCTCTCCCTCTCTCTGTTCTCCCTCTCTTTCTCCCTCTCTTTTCCCCCCTCTCTCTCCCTCTCTCTTTCCCCCCTCTCTCTCTCCCTCTCTCTTTCCCCCCTCTCTCTCTCCCTCTTTTCCCCCTCTCTCTCTCCCTCTCTCTTTTCCCCCTCTCTCTCTCCCTCTCTCTTTTCCCCCCTCTCTCTCCCTCTCTCTTTTCCCCCCCTCTCTCTCCCTCTCTCTTTTCCCCCTCTCTCTCTCCCTCTCTCTTTTCCCCCCCTCTCTCTCCCTCTCTCTTCCCCCCCCTCTCTCTCTCCCTCTCTCTTCCCTCTGCTACAAATACTGAATTGTAGCCACTGATTAACAAATGACTGATGATTTCAAACCGAAGGCAAAGATATTTCAAAAGGAAGCCACACTTTGGAAAAGAACAAAAATCAAACGCATCCCCAGTCTCCCTGTGGGGCATCCCCTACCTTGCTCTGAGTTATATGTGATTACAAGGGGATTTTAACTCCTTTAGGTTTGGCATCACCAACCTCATTAAAAACACTCTGCTAGCTTACATAATCAAAATTAATATAAATCCAAAAAGATATTTAAAAAATAAGATTACATTCTAAAATGGAAGACAGCAAACCACTGCCACAATGGAAATCTCATTTTCAATAATTTTTTTGTCTACCATTGGAACAGTGTTGGAAGACATTTGAGGAGCTCAGAAGGTGAATGTACAGCCGAGTTCCACCATTCCCAAAAGGAAGGCCACGGGGGGCTCATGTAGCTTGGTCTTTAGCTGGAAGCTAATAAAAAGTGGGAAAATAAAACACATGACTGTAGTCAGAACAAGAGAGACGATACTCGGGTAAGCAGGCCAAGAAGTTTATTGCCTATTTCGTAGGGCCCAGTTCATTAAGTGTCCTACTGAAAACCATGGTGGTTCCAAGTTCTAAATGAAGTGAACTCTGCTGGCAATGAACGATCCGGGTAACTTCAGACTAAACTGCCATTGTTTTATCCGCAGGGCATCAGAAACAAGACTAAGCCTTGGAAACGTCGGCGACAGGGCACAGGGAGTAAGATCAGCATGCCCAGGCCCTGGTCAAGGGAAATCCATAACAATCTTGGACTCAGAAGATGGCTTCATCAGGAGCCTGCAGGACCCGTGCACCACCACCGCACTCTCTCCAGCCCCCAACACCCAAATCACATCTCCTGAAATGCTGTTAGCTCACTACTGCTCACTTTCCTTGTGCTGGACAAATTGTAACAACAACACCGTGCTGGAAGTCACCAGTCCTGTCTTCTTTCTGCCCTGCCACTGCTCGTGTACCAGGGGCCTGTCACTGGATAAGTTTGCTAACTTGCAGGAAAATTTCCCATCAAAACCATTCTTCACCCCCCTACCCCCAACTCCCAGCTCGGCTGGGCTGAGCCAGGATGGCAAGTTTCTCAGTCCCAGGAGGGGCCGTCTAACTCTCACCCTCCCACCATGCTGCTCCTCTCCTCTGACCCTAGGAAACAGTGGGCATCAGAGGGAGGGCTAGGATCTTCACTGTCCCTCTCTTCTGAGATGCATGGCTTGTCCCTGGGTCCCATGACACAAATGCTCGTGGCAAAAGTCTCTCCTCATCCATCTTTCCCCACATGATCAGTCCCTGAATCTATATGGCGTCTGCATTGGCCCAGTTTTGCCATTAAACTGATCCTCTGGTCCCCAAATCCCAATTCCCACCTCCACTAGGGCCTGGGATCCATGACCTCTCTACCAGAAGAACTTTTTCTTTAATGGTTTCCTTGAAGAATTTTGATTTCAATCCCCAGCACTTGTTAAAAATATAGTCCCAGATGGTTCTGTTGCATAAACCAAGATGGAGACCCCTGAATAGAATCTCCACATCTTCTGTAGTAGCTGTTCTGTGGAAATACTACTCTACATATACTGGGTCAGTTTGACTATGCACTAGACATTAGATGACATTATATAATTGTTGATAAATTCTGTTAGGTGCAATCAAAGTGTTGTAAGAGTACTGAAAATTTAAATGCCTAGAAAGAATAGCTAAATTATATATAGCAAAAGTAAATAATTGATCTAGATGGAGGATATATGGATGTTTATTGTACTAGTATTTCAACTTTCTTCAACATTTAAACATTGTCATAACGGAAAGCTGAAATAAGAAAGCAGACAACCAATAAAATATTTCATATAACCGCAATGTATGTTAATAAGAAAAAATAAAAACTTTATTATATAAAGGTTTTCCATGTCAAGTTACGCTAATCATTGGGAAATCTAAGAGAAAATCACTCCAGAAAGTGACAAAGATTTGTGCCCTGAGGTAATAACGAGGGTGTGAAGCTGAGGTCGGCTTCATCAGTGGCAGGGGTGGGCGTCATTCACACAGACTTTGGGGAGGGCAGTTCAGGAATGTTGATCGAATGCATTTCTCCAGCAATTCCACTGCTAGAAGTTTACCCAAAACAAATGGGAAAACAAAGGGAGTAAGACATACACATGAGGATGTTCAACATAGTATAGTTTCTAAAGAAAAAAACAACCGGTAACCAACCATCTCTCAATAGGGGGCTGATACAACTGCATGGTGGAATAATATCCAGCCATAAAAATGAAGGTATAGATCTCTATATGTGTACTTGGAGAGAACCCTATGGCTGCAAAAGGCAGGTCAGTTACAGACAGGCAGATAGATAAAAATCAAGAAGAAATTATAGTCCTCATGGAGTTCTTTTTTATTTGGTGTGTTGTTTAGTCTTGAGTGTTTTTATTCCTGGAAAACATTTAAATGACCATTTATTACTTTTGTAATTAGAAAAAAAACTCTAGCCATTTCCATTTGGGAATTCAAAGGACACAACCCCTTCCACCCAGAGTGAATCAATGTGGCACAGCATGTGTCATGTGGCCCCGCCTGTCCCCAGGGAGAGGACAGATAGCTTTGACAGAGTCCCCTTCCTGCTTAGCCACGGCTGATGGAACACATCCACCAGGGTGCCTTCCAGGGGCTGATGAGTTAACCACGTGTGCAGTCCTCGGCTTCTCAGAAAGAAGAGTACACACTGTTATGATCTTTCTCTCCAGGCATGCCAGCCTGCATTTCATAGTTTGATTGAAATTGTGCCATCCAGTCTGTCTCTTCACAAACAAATGGAATATTCTGAGCTGCCAGCATTTGGAGGCGCACAGCTTGCATCTTTTTATGAAGAAAAATAAACACTGTGTATCGTAACAACCAAGTCATGATGGATAAAACATGCCTGTGATCGAGAACCACTTGCACGGCCCACGCCACAGACTCGAGGCAGGTGGGGAACGGCTGGACAGTGATGGAGAACAGGCTGCGGGCGGCTGGCCGAGAGAGATGAGTGGGAGCCGCGTGTGGACGCGCCATCAAGAACTCTCTTTTCTGGTGGCATCCCCGCCATTCCCGAAGAACGCAGGCACGTGTTGTTTACTCCATGGGTGACAATTAGTGGTGGCGTCCAGCTCCCTTTGTGCTTCCAGTCATTACTCGAATGCTTCAGACTTGTCCCATCTCCTGGACATCCTTAGGTTGTTTTGTGGACTGGAAAGAATTTTAAACCACTCACATGTGATTTGCCAACTCATTCCTTTGGACAACTGCTTTTCATAGCCCCAGAGTCCTAGAGCAGTGGTGCTCAAGGCGTGGTCCCCGGAATATCAGCATCAGCATCAGTCAGGGAACTTGGGAAACATGAAAATGCTTAGGCTCAGCCCCAGAGCTGCTTAAGGGGGATGGGCAAAGGGCAAAGAGCTCACGTCAAGTGAATTTACACCCGTTTACACACTTTCTAGAAGTTTCATCCAGTGAGCTCTACTTAGGTCTCTGGCCGGAATGGTGTCATATGGCCACTACACACTGCAGGAAAGACTAGGGAATGGAGCTTTTGCCTTGGGCCTGTTAGCATCTCACCAGCGCTCTGGACGGACACACACACACACACACACACACACACACACACTCTCTCTCACGTGCGCACACACACTGCACACGCGCACATACAAACACGCACATTAACCAGGGTCCTGTCAGCAAGAAAGGCAGGCAGGCAGGCTGTTGAGCAGGGAAGTGGGAGTGCCCGCCGCCGTTCTCCTCTGTCCCTACTTCATCCTTCCTCTCTCACTGTCTTACAGCAAAGGACTCAAGAGAGCGCGTTCGGCGCCTGCGCGGCCAGGCCCGGGCGCTGGGTGGCGGCTTCCCGCGGGTAAACCCTGTGGGTCCGCGATCCCCGTCTGCGCAAGGCCAGGAGAAGGCGGTTCCCGCTCTTGCGTCCTCTCCCTTCCCGCATCTGTGGATAACTCTCCCCGCATCGGCCTCTCTCTGCTGACATTAGAAAGACGTCCCTGCCCCGCGGCGAGCTTCCTTTACCCCCAAGAGCGCTCCCTTTCTGTGTGCGGAAAACGCCCCCGCTCTGCGCGATCGCCCGGTGCACGCAGGAGTGACAGGCGCCCCAGCTCGGCCTCTCAGCCCGCCAGGGCTCGGCTTTGGCAGACCCGAGGCTCCTGACCTGCCCTGAGGGACGGGTTGTACTTCCTGAGAATTGATGCTTAGTAAGCTCAAACTCCCCAGAAAGGAAGTCTGTACAGTCCTTGGTGATCCAGTCAATTGCCGCTGCATAACAAACCACCCAGAACCGGTAACTTGAAACAATCACTTATTCTCTCGTATAGGGTTCAGGGGTTTTCTGGCCTTACCTGGAAGTTCTCACCTTACCTGGAGTCTCCCACGAGGTTGCGGTGGTCAGATGGGGTGCATCGTCTGAAGGCTCAGGTGCCTCGACGTGCCAGATGGCTCCCTCCCAGGGCAGGTATGGGTGCTGACTGGCAGCTGAAATCTCCAGGGCCGGAGACTGAAGTGTCCGTTTGCTTCCCCATGTGGCTTGCGGTTTTCACAGCATGGTGGCTGGGTCATGAGAGAGAATGTTCCACGAGGCCCACACTGAAGCTGGAGGGCTGCTTCTGAGCTTGCCTCAGCCAAAGTCCCAGCCACATCACATGGGTTAAGCAAGTTACTTAGGCTAGCCCAGTTTCAGGAGGCGTGGAATTAGATGCCACTGGTCAATGGGAACTTGTGGCCATCTTCAGTCTACCACACTTTGTTTCATAAATAAGGAAACTGAGGCCCAGAAAGGTCTAATCCATAGTCACTCACACTGTTAATGGCAGATTCTGGGCTGATACCTACTCCCCATCCACCCCTACCCCACCCCCGCAATCTCCATCATTGTTGATAAAGGTGTACAGTAGTTTTTTTCTTATAAACACAAATATTATCATAGTTAGAAGGGGAAAACCCCTCCTTTAGGTCAAAATTCCAGGCTTTGTTTTAGGGACTACTCATCAAATATAGAATTTTTCACATCGAATATAGAATTCTACTTTTCGAATATAGAATTTTCATCGAATATAGGGATCTTCATAAGATCCCTCCCTATTTCAAATGTGATAGGGATATGTGGTTGTCTATATAGATACAAAATTCATTCATAACAAATAAAAGCAGCCATAGCCTCCCGTGGCCACTCAACTCAAAACTAGATCCTGGGGAAATTCTCAAATTATCTGTGACAAGTATTTGCCGAGCCTCTGTATTTTGAGTATTTTACCAAATACACCATAAAGAAGGTCTCCCCTTGTGGAAGTTTGTACTTTAAGGCCAGAAACAGAATAGAATGGGTAGTGCTGTCTTAGAAAGCCTACTACCCCAAAAGATGCCCTCACCGCATCCTTCCCGGATACTCCACTGTCAACCCGAAGCAATAGAATTTCTTTCCTCATCATCTGTGCGGCAGAGACTTGAAGATATCCAAAAATCTCTCCTCCAATTTTTCCCACAAGTTTTATCTGGCCATATGGCTGTTTGCATAAGAACTCTAATTCCCAGCTGCTCATGCACCACATTCGGACCAATAGGAGATGCACTGAGGTAATGTGTGCAATGTCTGGACCCGGACCTTAACGGGAAGCAGTATAGCCTCCATCTCTCTTCTGCCTTTTCTGCTGGCTGAAATGCCGATGTTCCAGTCAGAGGCAGAACGGTCCTAGCAGACCCACAAGATGCGAGCCTGCTGTAAATGACAGTGTGACAGCCACGGGTGCTGCTTGCCGTGTTCAGTTCTCATTGCTCTGTGCGAACACCTGCGGGAAGATTTCTGGCCACTGAGTTGCATGTGTCACTTCCAGGCTCAACATTCTATTGCTGATGTAAGGCGTGTACTGTGGCTGCCAGAAATGTTACAGAGAGTGGCAGTTCCTTCAGCATGACTCTCAGAAAAGGACAATGCCCCTTTGTTGATCTGCAATAGACAGCTAGCACCAGGGAGAAATAACCTTGCTGTTTTCAGCCACTTAGATGTTTAGGATTGTTTGTTTCTGCAGCATAGCTAGGCTTTCCTGACTAATACACCAGGCAGCAAGATAGAAGTGTCTTGGGTCCCTAAAATCATAGCACCACAATCACTTCTGCACTGGTGGTTCTTTAGCGACCAAACCATCTGCTTGCCAATATAATCATCTTTAAGGGATCAAATTTGGAAGGTGTTCTGGCTCCTGGTGATTAAAAGGGCACCAGAAACCTGAGCTTTGAGTGCTGAGCATAGTTGAATGTCCAAGTTTGAAGAAATAGAGTTTAATCTCACAAGGGAAACTCTGAAAGCCAGTGTCAAACCCACACTCCAGTTACTCCACCCAGCATGGTAAGGGAGCTGGGGTCTTTATTCATCAAATCCTGAGACTCATCGGCTGAGTGTGGCTCCTAATTTTTTAGCATTTCCAGCCTGATGTGTTGGCAGCAAGAAAGTCAGTTTGGAAGACAGAGAAAGCCTTCAAGTGAAGCAATGTAAGTGCTGGCAGTGTTGAAAGTTGGCCTATGTGCACCGAGGAGGTAAGAGCAAGAAGATATAGACAAGCCTCCTCCAGCAGGTGCCATGTTCTTCTAGTTTCTCCCCCCTATCCTGAGCAGGAGCCTCTGTATGCAGGTGCTGACAGAAAGAGTGTCTACAATCCAGCAAGCACAGCCACATCTGAGTAAAAGCCCAGCACAGCCCAGGCCTTGCTCCCCTTTCTAGCCTTCTTGTTTATCCTTTACATATTCTGCACTAACCAGGCTGAACATCTGTAGCTCATCCAATATTTGTGCCTGTCACTCTCTAGCCTTTAGCACATTCTGTTCCTACTGCTCAGAATTCTCTTCTCTGGCTACAGAGGATGAAATTCAGACATAACTTCCCCCAGAAAGTCTTCCCTAGCCACTCAAGTCCAAGTGAGATGCCCATCTTCTGAGCTCCCTTTGCCCAGGTCTCCCAGTGTACTTGTCCCCTTGCCCCTAAACCAATAACCCCAGACAAAATCTTGACTAGCAGATGAAGCAAGCAGGTCTGAATACTAACACTGCAGTAAGCAAGAATCTCATTCTTGCAAGAGGTGGACACTCTTCCCATGCCCACACAGCACCTTCTGTGAAATAACTGTCCCCAAGCACCTTGATCGCTGGATTGGCCATTTTTGAGACTCTTTCTTTCAAAAAAAGAAGTCCCAGGGTGGTAGTTCTACATCAACAATAAACAGAAGAGGGCAGCAAGCTGGTCAATCTACAGGTTTTCTACAATGATAGAGAAATTACCATCCACCCCTTCACACCCACCCCAACCCAAAGCTGACCCAATGCTTCCTCTGCCTGGAACGGGAAGCTGTGGCTTCCTGCACCATGTTCTAGAAGCAGTGTCTTGTCTCTCCCACTCAGTGCTTCCTCTCTTCCTTCTGTCTTGGGAGCTTCCTGGGAAAGTATCATTTTCCCCCTAAAATCTTAAAATGATAATCAACTGTCTCCAGCCTCCCTATCATAAACAAATAAAGAAGAAACACAGATAAAGGAGCAAACATGAAATAAGATGTTAAAGAATACAATTCTCACCAAGAGCCCAGTGGACTCCCTAGAGCTTCCCAGGTTGCAGTGGTTTGAATGATGGCTTCCACTCCAAAATTCCTATTGAGACTTCATCTCCAGTTTCATGGTATATTAAATTATGAGGGCTTTGCCCTCATGAATGGAATTAGCACCCTTATAAAAGAGCTTGAGGGAGCCCTCTCTTGCCCTTCTGTCCCTTCTGTTGTGTGAGGACACAGCGTTTGTCCCTTCCAGAGGACGCAGCAATGGGATGCCATCTTAGGCACAGAGCATAGCCCTCACCAGAAGCCCACAGGCCGAACTTGATTTTGGGCTTCCCAGCCTCCAGAACCATGAGAAATAAATTTCTATTGTTTATAAATTGTCCATTCTGTGGTATTTTATTATAGCAGCACAAACAAAGGTACCTTTTGTCTGAAAATCTAAATTCCAAAAGCAGGCCTGGGTTATTCTGGGAGTATTTTTGGCCAAAGAAGGTTGGACCTGCCTCTGAGACAATTTACAACCCCAAGTGAAAAACCCAATCCCCAGTGTCCCCCGCCAGTGCATGGACTACATCAGGGTCTCACTCATCTGGAAGTAGCACCACCATTTTCTAAAGAGAAAGAACTCCCATTCCCAAAGGGAACAGGAAAAAAAAATCACAACTATACTCTTTCTGCCTCTTGACCACACATTCCTCTTTCTTTCTTTCTTCCTTGTTTTTTTCCTTACTTGAAAGCAGTAGGGAAGAATTCGTTTGAGGGAATACTTGTAACATTTCTTCCCTAGTAAAAAATAAGGAAAAACAAAATATGGTCATAGAAAAACAGAGTCAAAGGAAAGGAGAGAAGGGAATCAGTATTTGTTTAACGCTTAGTATATCTGCGGTATTGTAATAGCTGTTTTTATCTTATCATTACCCACAATCTTCTGAGGTGGGTATGACCCTAATTTACAGATGAGAGGAATGAAAATCAGAGAGGTTCAGAAATTTGTCCAAGATCCACAGCAGAGGTAGAAAACTCTAGTATGATCACTCTTCTTTTTTATCGCTTTAACACGGCCAGCCATCTGCTCTCTCCATTGCCAAGTCCATCTGCTGTCTGAAGGCCTCACCTCCCCTATCACAAGCTCACCCAGGTTGATCCAGGCACCTAGTTTGCAGAAGCTTTCATGTCTGTTTGACAAAACACAGGAAAGAAAGACACTCTAGGCACAGTGTGAGCTGCAGAGCTTTCTGGAACAAAGGGTTTTAAACTCACCTTTTTTGAATGCTCTCAATTCTGAGAGAAACAAATAAAAACAAGAATTTTTCAGCTGTGGTCTGTTGGAATAGCTGGACACTTTTCTCGGCACGTGACACCATTTTCCTTCCAGACTTCCGTGATAAAAATAGCCCGGCAGACCCTTTGAACCATTGTCTTCCTGAAACACAATGTGGATTGTGTGTGTGTTTACCACTTTGAAGAAACACTTTGTGACATGAGCCATGCTGACAAGCTGTTCCAGGGGCCTGACTGACACACAGCAGGACCTGTACACTTGTTAGGCTTACACTGAGCAGACACACACACACACAACACACACAGATGCTGCTCTTACGGGGTCCAACCGTCCCACACTCAGCACGAGGCCCCCATTCTCTCTCGCCCAGGCAGGTAGGTCAGCAAGATGCCTGATCAGAATTGTAAGAAGCTGCCATCTTAAATTTTCTAACTGCTTTCCTGTCTGGGTGGACTTAGCACATCCCGTCTGTGGACTGTGTCACTCAGGTGACCTCTCTGGGCTCTGGAAAGGTGAGGCGAGTAGGCCTCCTCTGTCTTGAGGCCTTGACAAGGGCTCCCCCTTATAGTAGCACTTTAAATGGAGAGCTGGTTGCTGGAGGGGAAGTGAGGACACTCACTGTGCAGCATATTTTTGGGAGTGCAGGGAAAGGAAACAGACCGGTGTCCATGAGCCTCTCAGTTAGACTGAAACATTCTGGCCAAGACCAGCTGCTCCACCCCTCCCCCAAAATCTTCAGATCAACAGTCACCAGGGCATGAAGCCACTTGACTAAGTCTCATAGTCACCTGTCAGCAGCCCCCAGCAAGGGCTCCACACCCAAGCCCTTCCCACATCTGGATGTCCATGGCTACCCCGTATCCACAGGAGAGGCGGCAGGACCGAAAGGGTGGAGTCACGACTGGCCCTCCCACCAGAGCAGCAGCAGGGTGGCCTAAAGGTCTCCAACAAAAGTGAATCTAAGTGTTCAAGGTGTGTACCCTGTGGGTGGCAGTCACTCCTGCACTCCCTGTCAGCGTCCTTGGTCAGACCCAATGTACCAGCTAGTTCAACTTCCTCTAAGCATCATCAGGCCCATGACCAGCAGGAAGTGGTGACCAGCAGATGAGCCTGCCTTACTCTAGTGCAAGGGCAAGTGGACACCCAACCGGAGGAGTGTAGCCCCCCCACCACCCCTACCTTCATGCGCAGGCAGGCCCCGGGGCCATCAATCAAGAGGCAGCATGGCTACAGACCACCACCAGCCTGCTGTCTCCTCCCGTGCTACCTCCAGCCCCCACCTCTAGTGCCCTCGGCTGGAGCCACCTGCATGGAGCCCATGGCCTTGCAGGAGCACTGGCCCATCCACTGGGCAGCAAATCAAGTGGGACACAGGAGAACCATCTCAATCCCAGCTGCCTTCCACAAGATGCCCTCCCTGGGCCCAGGGAAACTCTTGCATTCCTGCCTGCCTCACCTTTCCTTTAGGGCCCATCGGCATTTTGATCATCAGTAATCCCATATCCGCTGAAGGTGCAGGTGAGAACACAATTGGTGAAAACAGCCTGAAAATTCCACCTTTCTGACATTCAAAAGTGAAGATGGACAAAATCATGCCAAAAAAAATGACACCTTGTAGTGGATTCAAAACTGTTGGAAAAGGAGAATATGTGGCGGGGAGTGCTATGAAGTGAGAACATCCACATATTGTGAATAGCTCCGTGTAAATATGGGCACCAAAATTGGCTGAGCTAAGTGGTCCCCCTTGGGTCAGGCAACTTCCCAGACCACCTGGCAGTCATCAAGGACAGCACTGGGCTGCTTAACAATCTCATTTTATTACATTTTATCTCTTTTTCTCCAAAACTGAAACCAAACTATCACTCCACACTGAATATCAGCCACGTGGAAAGCCTTAAAATTCAACCCATTCTCAATAATTTGACTTTTTTAAATGGGGAAGGTATATTGTTCTCATTTTCCTAATTCTCATACTCAATGGGGAATTGAAACAAACTTTCCATACACTTGCAAAAAATATATAAAAAGTATCACCCTGAAGCTGAAGCCAAACATCAAATGTTCAACTCAAGCAATATGAAGGGTGGTCAGTTTTGCTCATGAAAGCAGTCACGTCACAGTTTCATAAGCAACATGTAGAACTCATCGCACAATAGCATGGCGGCTGGCATTTGGTTGTTTTCTGTTCTCTTCTTTTTCCTCCAGTTCCTCTCCACTGTATTTGTGTTCTTTTGAGCCCCCAAAATGACTATAAATTTAGCAGATTTAGCAAATCTAGCACCATAAATGTACTATCTCGCAGTTTCTGTAAGTCAGATGTCTGGGCGTAGCATGGTTCTGCTGGTTCTCTGTGTGGTCTCATAAGGCTAGAGTCAAGGTGGCACCCCTTTCTGGGGGCTCTGGGGATTAACTCACTTCCAAGTTCATTCAAGTTGTTGGCAGAATTGCCTTCCATGTAGGACTGAAGTCCTGTTTCCTTGCTGGCTGTTGCCCAGGGTCATTCTCAACTTCTAATTGCTTTCTGTGGCTTGAGGACTCCTCTTGCATTCTGTAAATCTTTCTGGCTGAGTCTTCCGCATTGAAGGGTTCCTGTCAGTACATTGGGCCCACCCAGATAATCCAGGGCAATTTATTCTAAGGTCATCTGATTAGTAACCACCTCTGACAGCGTGCTGGGCCCCTGCCAAATATCAAAGGCCAAGGACATGGGCTTTGAAGCAGCCCGAAGGAAACCAGAATCTGCTCCGGGAAGAAAGCTCATGATGGGTATTCCTGGGTATCCCTTTGCTGATCACACACATCCCACCTACATCTCTTTTTTTTAGATTTATTTTTAACCTTCCTACTACCTGCTACGCAATGTTTCCCACCTCAGTTGAAGGTTGCACTTTCAAGTCCCCAAAACTGAGCATAAAGATTGATTTCTCTTTATTTCTTATGCCTCCATACACAAATCAAGTCTTGTTTTCACCTCCAAAAGATCACTCAAATCCCAAACTTAGGAAACTCCAGTCCTTTACCAAGACTGCATGAACTTTTCCTCAGAGATTGATGTGGTTTTTATTCTACTGGTCAGCAAACAAATTGGCTCTCTGTTTGAAAAGAAGACACTATTCTTATGTTCCCGAAGCTGTTTGCTTGAGAAAATAGTCCGGAACAGAAGCTGCAAGTGCCTCTGCTTACATGATATGCAGGAGCAGAAAAGACACATGGGAAATGTCTCCCAGGGCTTCTTTGAACCGTGTGAAAATTAAGGAAAAAGTAAATCAATGTAAATGTTAGGGTGCATTAGGCTACAAGTAACAGAAATCCCCACTAACAGTAGCCTAAGCAATAAAGTACAGAATAGGAAGTCCAGAGCTGGTTTGGTACCAGTGTCAGTGGCAACAGGGACTCAAGACTATTTCTGTGGCACCATTCTCAACTTGTTTCCTGTTGGTCCTCATGTTCTCAAGATGGATGCTGCAACGCCAGGCATCACAACCACTTTCAAAGGAAGGAGGTAATAGCGTTGCCAGGTGCTGAAAAGGTGCCCCTTTTGTGTGTCTTTTTCTTTTTATCAGGAAGAAATATTTCCCAGAAGCTCTGCAGAAACCTTCCCGGTGTGGCCCATTGGCCAGAACTTGGTCCCTTGGTTACCTCTATCTCTAAGGAAGGCTGGGGAAGCATTTGGTAAAGGGGAATAGGAGGCAGTGTTTGGTTTGGATCCATTACGATCTCTCCGAGGATTTATTGCCACCCTAAATAAAACCAGAATTCTGTAAGGAGAGCAGAGAATGTTTCCTGCTGCACCAGCTAAGTGCTACGCTGTGCAGGGATAGTATCTCACACTAATCAGCGAAACTCAAACTTATTTCAAAGAGAAAGGCAAAGTCCTGTAAAGAACTTCCAACATCAAATACACAGAAACGGGCTTCTCCACCTCAGCCAGGGGTGAGCATTTGAGTCTCTATCTACTTAACCTCCACTCAACAAACCTCATCAGCACACACACACACACAGTCTCACATACACACACTCACACACATACACACACTCATATACACGCACATACTCATACACACGCACACACTCATACACATGCACACATATATATACACATACACTCACACACATACACTCACACATACACACTCATACACACACTCATACACATGCACACACTCATACACACATGCACACACTCATACACACTTACACACACACAGATACACTCACACATGCACATACTCAAACACAATCACACACACTACACACCCACACACTCATACACATAGACATACTCATACACATACACACACACACATGCAGTCATACATACATACACATTCACACGTGCACAGACATACACACATACACTCCCACATGTGCATGCACACATGCATATAAACACCACACACACATACACACACACTCACACATGCACACATACACACATATGCACACACATACATATACACACGCAGATACAGACACACACAAACTCATGTACACAACAGGAGATAAGCTAAAGGCTTTGAGATAAGAAAAAAATGGCCATTTGTTTCAAATAACTTGGTAAATAAGGAAATTCTTTTAATAGGCAATTTTTCTCAAGGAAGGTGTCCAAATAGCAGGAATACGCGTGGCCCTGGAGATGCAGTGAGGTGCTCAGGAGCAAGAAATTCGTCCTAGTGGGGGCAAGTTGTGTTTGTCTTTAGGTGTTTTAGACTCAGGGAGTAGATAGCCCAGCTGAAGCCGCTGTCTTCCTCCTAGCGCCCTATTCACAGGACTAGATCTTTCTACTACCCCACTCGGGATTCAGCCAGCATCCTTGGATGGAAGCTGAAGACTCTGAGGATATGAGAGAATATTGGGGGTCTGGGGTCTCTGCACTCTGGCAAAGGGTGGCCTGGGGCCAGGACAGGAGAGTGGGGGCACCGGGCAAGACAGACACAGAAAAGGAGGCCGCTTCCCTGTGGGCTGCCCTGAGAAGGCCGCACAGGAAGGTCGTGCCCCTTGCGCAGGCTCAGGAAGTGGGTGAGGCAAGCCACGGGCTCAGTTCCTACTTTTCTCATCTCCCTTTGAATCCAGATCTACAGGGCACGAGCACACTTTTCTGAACCCCTCGGTGAAGAAGTTTTCACACCTCGGCAGAACCCAGGTGCTCTCCCATCGGTGCACGATGAGCCAGGAGGAGGCCCAGCAGGTGCTGACCCAGCTCGAGGGGGCCAGAGGCCAAGTCCCCCAACTGTCCTCTTGGTGGGACAGAGAGGAGGCACCCTGCCTCACAGATGTCCCAAAGGTGAGCAGGATGTGGACCCTGGCCTGAAAAGAAAATGGTAGATTGTTAAGATACAAACAATGGGAGCCCCTAGAACCTGACTTATCCTCCCTCTCTCCTTCTCCTCTCTCTCTTTCCCTCCTCAAACAGACTGTAAGGCCTCATTGATCCCATCTAATCAATCCATGTACATTGATCCAACATTTCCTTTCCCATCCCACTAGTAGGCTTCTAGAACTTTGGTTTGGTTAAGAGAGACAGTGAGTAGAGTTCACTGTGGGACTAATGATAGTAACAATTATTGTAGTAATAAGCCAAAGTCCTGCTTGGCACACTTTACATACTTCATACGTCAATGAATCCTCGCTTCCACATAAGGAGACGGGTGCTCCAGTTTTCTGTCAGGGCAGGAATCAGTCAGCTAGTGCCTGGACACAGCTTTGTAACAAACCACACCAAAGCTCCTTGGCTCTCAGCGAACACTTACGCCCATGTTCGCGGGTCTGCAGGTCGACTCAGGTCCAACCAATCTAGCCTGACCTCAGCTAGAGCGGAGTGTCTCTCCAGACTGACTCTCCTCGGGGAGGAACTACTCAGCAAATTTATTATTTGGGAATTTGTTTGCAGTTCTGTTGAGAAGGAAAACGAATCGTCAATGTATAGAAGATCTCCTAACTACCCTCCCCAAACGGTGATTCTGTGACAATACTGATCCAGCCTAGAATCCTTAGTTGAAATTTCAAGATTTATCATTTGCATATGCTTGTTAAATTCAAGAATGTGATGTCTTAGAAGAAGTGGTAACCTTAGTTTGCTAAATGATTACAGCTGTCTGCCTTCCTCTGGGCTTCGGGAACAGGCTGCCACAGGCTCCGGCCCCGCGAGAGGCGGGGGGGGGGGGTCCTGTTTCTGCGAGCTTGGGGTGGATGTGTTGCCCGGGGGCAGCTATCAGCCAGAGGGAGATGGGGGTCACATATGAACTCGTCCCCAAGGAGGGGAGTTGAGGGGCAAACCTAAGAAACTCAGCTGATTGTGGAATCAGAAGTGAAATCAGAGGTTTCTACCACTCCAATCCATTCCCTGTCTTTCTACAACATAACTGTAATCCCATTACTTAACTTGCTTAAGACCCATCCATAGCCCCCCACTGACCTGTGGACACAACACCATAGCGTGGCTTCCAAGTCCTTTCATGAAGGGACCCTATTTACCTCTCCTCGCCTACCAGCCTCCACCCTCTGCTCAACTTGTTTTCTTTGCCTGGAATCCCTGCCCTTCTACTCTCTCTCTGCCCCCATCTCCCCGCCTGCCACCTTTTCCCTGTGTGTTATAATCCCCACCTTCTTTAAGATCCAGCCCAGCCTCCCAGCATCACGACACCTTTCCCACAGGCCCATTTCGGGACTAGTCATTCCTTTGTTCCTACCTTGGCACTCTGTCCCTCCTGGCACATCATGTTCTGTCTTGCATCATTGTTTATGGAAACCAGGCCTATCTCCCCCATGGGACTCTGAATTCCTTGAGGATAAGGACCACATCTTACTCACTCTTGCATTCCTCTCCCCTTCTCTGCTGGCTTGCACATCAGTACTCCATCAAAGTTTGAAAAATGAATAAGTGAATGAATGCCCTAAATGAAGAGCTGCCACACTAACTGGCGGGTTTTCTCTATGGCCCAGGCTAAGGGCAGCTGGTGTTTCTACTCCAAGAACTAAACAAATCATTTAGGCAACAGGAAAGAAAAACTTTCTTTTGTTTTTTGTTTGTTTGTTTGTTTGATAGACCTACAAACAATAGAAAGTGTAACTTCTAAACAAAGGACAGGAACATTGAACATAAAATTTGGGGGGAAAATGTCAATCCTGAGGTACTGTGCTACAATTCTGCAAAATAATCAAAATCTTAACCAGTATTTGGGCAATGACCTGACATTTTGTGCCTTTCAAAATACAAAATGTACCAAGATAACCACAGATCTGCTATCAGACAACTCGTGTCACTGCAAAGTCCATTACCAAATCCCATTTGCTCCAATTTCTCATTTCGCATGAGCTATCATCTTGCCGCTCTCCTGTGCCACCACTTAAGAGCCTCATTATTAGGAGTGGGGAGTACACATTTGGATGGGCAGAGTGTTTGCAATTATATTTTAAGGTGCTTCCTAAAGCTATAAAGTCAGAGCTCTAAACGGCATGATGGACAATGTAATTGCCAACAGACTACGAAACGAGTCTGAAAATAGAGTCAGCACTGCTCGGCCTAGAAGAATGCGCCCGCGGAGCAGACACATCCAAAAGGACTGATGGGGGGTTCGAGGAGCAGGGTCAGAAAGCTGAGTGGCCTCGAGCAAGCCACATAACCTCCTTGGACTGAATTTCTTCATCTAACAAAGACAGTGGGACGTGATGACCCCCGAGGGTCCTTTCACACTGAAAGTCTCTAGGGAGGAACAGGAAAATTCTACATTTGTTTGTTTCTTTGTTTTTTAGAGATGGAGTCTGGCTCTGTCACCCAGGCTGGAGTACAGTGTGTGATCTCAGCTCACTGCAAACTTTACCTCCCAGGTTCATGTGGTTCTTCTGTGTGAGCCTCCCAAGCTGGAATTATAGACAACCACCACACCTGGCTAATTTTTGTATTTTTTTTTAGTAGAGACGGGGTTTCACCGTGTTGGCCAGGCTGGTCTCGAACTCTTGACCTTAGGTGATCCACCCGCCTCAGCACCTCAAAGTACCGGGATTACAGGCGTGAGCCACAGCGCCCAGCCATAAATATTAAGTAGAATAAAGGAGACAGCCAAATGGGCCACCAGCCACAAAGACACACTATTTGAGCTGTTATTTTGTGCCGAGCTTTGTGCCTGACATCCTACAGTTGTAATTAAATCCACACACAATACAAAAACAGCACCATGATTCACAGGTGTGGAAATTCAGGCACAGGGAGATGCAGTGTCTTGCCCAAGGTCACCCAGCTGGCTAAGTAACAGGGCAGTGGGAGATGAACTCAGGTCTGCTAAATCCAACACCTAAGCTCTTTCAACTAAGTGCAACTCCCTTTTTTGTTTTGTGTTGTTTTGTAAGGCACTGAAGTGTTCATTATGCAAAAGTCTCACATATTGCACTCCTGTTACAACATTGTTGCAACTTTTCCTTTTCAAAAGGTTGCTCCCATAGGCTCCACTTACACAACAGTGTGACTCCAAGGCCACGCCAGGCCCTGTGCCCCTCTTGGTGATCTCCCTGATGAAGGGACACACTCATTTTCTCAAGCATATTACAACCCAGTTTCACCAGTGAAGATCACCAAGTGAGGACATGGGACTGACAGAGACTCAAAGGCTGAATGAGTCCCCAGGGGTCTGGTGAGGTTGCCTTTCTGGTGGCTCATTGACTAAAATGTCTCTGCTTTCGATGAAGTTTTAGGGACATTATTGACCGAAAATGAAGGAGTAATTCCTAGGTAACCTTCATCAAGATACTGTAGAACATCTCTTGCTTTCCTTCCACTCCTTGTTATAAGTGCACATTGTGGGAATAGAACAGACTAAACTCCTGAGTTGTACCATTTTCCAGTAGCCAATAGGTTGCTGCTATTCGCTGAGGTCTCAATAACCTTATAGGCTGGGACTGTAATATTTGGTGATTTGATTAAATGGACATTGAGTGCTCTACCCAATGCAAAGCAATCCCACACTAGAAAGTAGGCCTGTGAAAAAGCATGCTCTGTCCCTTTGAACAGTTAGATAAATTCAAAGAGTCCACATTTCATAAGATTCCATGATTCCTCCTGCTGGGGCAATAAAATAAACGTGCTGTGGACGCTGGAGAACACATGGGTGGTGCTGATAAGCGGAGAGGTTAGAGACTAGAACAAGTATTTGAGAGACCCACAGTGAATTTACACCTTTAGGTGTCACACCTGTCCCTTACAAATCCCCAGGCAGGTAGTTTTAATGTGGAATGGGGGCTATTTAAATATTAAAGAACTAAAGGTAAAATCTTGGTCTATTATATCTGGTTTCTACCCATTTGTCTTCCTACGCAGACCTCTAAAATGACACTATTTTAGACAAAATGGTACCTTACAAAATTAGGTAGGTAGGTTAAACAATATTCTTTTCCCTCACAATCTTAGAAAGAGAAACCAGAAAGACGAAGAAAGGCCTGTACTAAACCATTACCTATTTTGTTAAACATAAAGTAAAAAAGACCTAAGGGTCTCTTTACTTTGAAAAAAAAAAAATACAAAATGGTTAGAAATACAAACTGGATGTACCGCGTTCTTCCCAATCACCCATAAAAATAGTGATTTGGAAAATATGAGAATCTTCCCACGAGCTAAAAAAGAAAATGTTTCCATTGAGATTGTTTTCATAAGACACCCAGGAGAGTGCTTAACCCACATTAGATATGTTGTCAGTTTCAGCTCTCTCCAATCTCCTTAGGAACACTATGGCTTGTAGTGCTGAAACAGTTGCCGTATTTCTCCAGTGTCATCAAGCTATTGATACAAGGCTGACTAGGCTGGCTCGCTTGCGCAGCCTGGCCCGGCCACGGGCTAGCTGACTGTGGGAGGAAGCACTGGGTCGTTGGCAGCCCCGGCAAGGCTCAGGTCTGAGTTCCCACTCCGCTCTGCACTCACAGGTCCGGGTGAGACACATGCCTCTCCGACCGCCAGTTCCCTCGCACGTGAAGTGGAAATGCTAATGCTCTCTGTTCAATAGTGTTTTCGTGATGCTGAAATGAGGTACCTTTTAGGAAAGCACTTCCTAAACTTGAAGGGGATGTTCATATGCTCTTTATGAATCCTGTGTGATGAAAAGGCAGGGGGGTGCAGATCCACTCAGCGAGTGGATGAAATAGCTTTGAAATGCATAGATGAATAATGCTAAGGCTTCATCCCATTATATTTGTTCATGCTAGAAATTTCCAGCTTTTACTCTCAGTCATTGCATACTTGGTCTAATTGATATGGCCCAGCAAAGGGATCTCTGCTATTCCTCAGCTTGCTCTCCGGGTCCATCTTGTTATCATGATGCACCATTAAAGAGGTACTCAATTTCAATATGAATATTCAACAATATTTGTGTCCGTCATTACTACTAGAGAGAACTTTGAAGATGCTGAAAAGCCAGCTCCTAGGACAATATTATCTCTGAAGAAAACAATGACAGGTCTCACCACTGGAGGAAATATTCCCCGAGTTTAGAGCATCGATGATAAAAATGTGGCTCATTTCCGGCTCAACATTGATTTCTGGTAGACACAAGATAAAAATCAGTCGGTCGGACATGTGTGAGCGGACATCTGCTGTTTTTGCCTGCTCAGGGTCCTTTTGGGTAAAGGAATGCATCTTTTCCCTTTGGCTTCTCTTGGGACATTAGCTGTGGGTAGAGCCACACCTTCTAGAATGGAGACTACAGGTTGCTGGCTTTTCAGATAGGTGTCAGACACCTGTAGAACAGACAGACCTTTACTAGTAACAAAACATTCAAGTAACTTAAACAATGAAGGTGGCTTATAGGTCCATATAACTGACACAGTTTAGGGTTTCATGTACAGTTCAATACCGGGCTGAAATGATAAAGACCCAGTTTCTCTCAATGCCTTGGCTCCATTCTTTCAGTGTTGGCCTGCCTCAGGAATCTCTCCTTTCACACTTGCCTGGTGGCTGTCAGTAGCCGGATCCTTCCTTACCGAAGGAAGGGGCTTGCTCTAGCATTGTCCTGATGCTCACTCTGCGTGGACTGGACTGGCTGACATGCTGGAGTGGACATTTGCTGTTTTTGCCTGCCCGGTGTCCCTTAAGAACTCATCTCTTCGTTTTAATGTTTCTGAGGACATTAGCTCTGGGTGGAGCCATGCCTCTGGAATGGACACTACAGGTTTCTGGCTGCAGGAGGATGGCTTGCTGTAGGAGGATTGTAGGATCGCCATCAGCTCAGTCCCTGCAGTCAGCAGTGGAATGTGCCAGATGGCTCAGAGCAGGTCATGTTCTTCACCCCTGAAGTTGCTGGGAAATTAATGAGAGATCTAAAACACCGGTGAAACAAAGGGGAGAATGGATATTTGGTAGGCAACCACATAAGGGTCCACTCCGTCAGGTAAAATACTTTAATTTTTATTTATTTATTATTTATTTAGTTTGTTTGAGACACAGTCTCACTCTGTCATCCAGGCTGGAGCACAGTGGCACGATCTTGGCTCACTGCAACTTTCGCCTCCCGGATTCAAGCCATTCTCCTGCCTCAGTCTCCCAAGTAGCTGGGATTACAGGCATGTGCCACCACGCCCAGCTAAGTTTTTTTGTATTTTTAGTAGAGACAGGGTTTCACTATATTGGCCAGGTTGATCTTGAACTCCTGAATTCAGGTGATTCACCCATCTCAGCCTCCCAAAGTGCTAGGATTACAGGTGTGAGCCACTCTGCCTAGCCAAAATATTTTAATTTTGGCTTGTAATCGTGACGGTGGTTTAGTTTTTCCTATTTTTTCATTTCGTATGGCACTTCGGAGGGAGAAGACTAGCAAAGGTAGGTGTAAAATGGACATTTCCCTCTGCATTAAATAAAAATTAGACTCCTTTAAAGGGGATGTTTTCAGATTTTGAAATTTATCTTCTTACATGAAATTATACAACTCATCCACTCTATTTCAAGCGCCCCACATTCTGACAGAAAAAAATGTAGATGAAATGTCAAACAATTCTAGAAATATGAGGAAAACAGGAGAAAGAACAATCATACAGATGACATAAGGGAAAAATGGGAATGCATAAATAATTTAAGTCATGACACTGTAAATGTGTATGTAATCTGACTTTAGTAAATATTTACCGTTGAACATGAAAACAAGTTTCTAGTCATAAAACCCTCTACTTGATTACACTTTCAGCTAGAGAAAAATCTACAGAGAATCAAGCTACTTTCAAAGGTACAGACATTAATTTATTAAACACTAGTCTTTTCTAATTTTCAGTAACAAACGTTTTTGCCTTTTACAATCTCTTCACATTTGCCATTTAACAAAGATCTGTATGTGGTTTAAAAGCACATCACGAACATTCGGGAGATCATGCATCTTCATAACTGACCAGATGTTTGCTATTGCCTGCCCCACTCTTCTCAATGATGTCTTTGAGAGAGACAGTCCTACACTGGGTATTATAAAGGTCAATCTTTCTAAATAATCAGAGCAAAATCTCTTTAGCCCTTTAAGGTTATCTGGGTTTGCAAATAGAAGAATACCACAAATCCATTTCCACTTCACAGGGATCTAAGTATGCATGCAAATGCACACACATGAAGAATGCTGTAGGACTCGAGTGTCAACCGCATCTTGGACTCCAAATATTACCCTGACTGGCCTGTGTGAGGTCTGTATTCCACTGTAAAAGGGCCATTCACATGAATTTTGGCACTACAAAGTTAGCGAACTCAAACTGAGAAAATGTGTGATTATTCAATGCCTCCCAATAACCAGCCAAGCTGGAAGAAATGGTAGGATTTGATAGAGGGCACCGAGATTCGAAGAGTTGTAAACAAGGCTTGTGAAGCAGAGTGGGAAGAAGGAGTGGCCAAAGGCCACGTCATTGTTCACGTACTAGAAAGCGGAGTATAAATAAAAGACTCCCATCTGCCCTGTATCAACCCAATATAGGTAAGTAAAAATGCTCTGTAAATATTATTAATAGTGGAAAACAACTCATGTGATGTTCGAGGATTAAACCTTCAAAATACTAATTTTCATAAAGAAAAGTAAACTTTCTTCTAGATTTCCTTTTCTTCATGTCACAGGAATTTGAATACAGTTTAATCGCAGAAATACTTAATATTAACATCCTATTGTAAAAGTAGAGTAGCATTCTAATTAAAACATTGCTTCAATGGGTTTTTCCTAATGGAAAGAACTAGAGTTTACTTACAGCTAAACCTTCACCAACACAAGAGAAAAATTCACCAGTTTTCAATGAACATTTGGAAAGTATGTATAGGAAAACAAGGATTTATAAGGATACACTTATAGTTCCATTACTATCATTTATTACTGTATCATGCACAAAACAATTCCATTAATACATATATTATATTATCCATTTCAGTACTTATACTAATATAGTCATTTTAATTTGGATATTTGAAATTTAGAATAGATTCATTGCTGTTAGTGCACTATCTGCCATTTCTAAACACCACACAAAAACTAGCACAAGTGGCAGAGACTGATTCTACTTCCTGTCTTCAAAAGACAATGATCGCTACAAAAAGTCAATGTGAACCATAGGATTTTGCTTTCTACCTTGCCTGAACAAATTTCATAAATTCAAGAAAGATCCTTGAGCTTTAAGCAGTTCTCACTCTTTGGGGAAAGGCAAAGGTTAGCAGCTCCTCTGCGGTAAGGACATAAGGCAGTTGTCAGGAGACCTGGGCTAAAACCCTGGCTCAACCCAAGTGCCCCTGTGACTTTACTTGACCTCCTTGATTCTACAAATTAGTTTGATCTAAATTCTCCCCAATGCTAATCTGCAGTTCACAAGTCCTATGGTTCTCAGGAAGGTGTGAGGCTGGAAGAGCATATTGGATTATACTAGTGATTCTCAAAGTGTGGCTCTGCAGCATCACCACCTGGGAATTTGCAAGGAATGCAGATTCTTGGACCTCCACCCCGATCTACATAATCAGCAATCTGTGTCTTCAGAAGATTTGCAGAAGATTCTGATGCACATCACAACGTGAGAACCAGTGGACTAGACCAAAACTACATTTAAGAGATTCAAAGTTCCAAATGCAAGGTAAAGGAAATAAATCTAAACTCCATCATCAGACTCAGTTTATCAGATCCCCTCACTGCTGCACAACGCAGATAATTAATTTTCAGGACTATGGCATTGAAGACATCTAAACCACAATTTAAATACTGAATAATCTGAGAAAGAAATGAGGCCACAGAAGTAAAAATAAGGGCATTTTTAGCTATTAATAGTCAACAAAACTTAATTATATTTCTAACTAGGCATGTTAGGATTTTGATTTTATTTATTCTTTTTTGAGACAGGCTTGCTTTGTTGCCCCAGCTGGAGTGCAGTGGCTCGGATCTTGGCTCACTGCGGCAACCTTTGCCTCCCAGGTTCAAGTGAGTCTTATGCCACAGCCACCCAAGTAGCTAGGATTACAGGTGCATGCCACCATGCCTGGCTAATTTTTGTATTTTTTCGTGGAGGTGGAGCTTCGCCATGTTGGCCACGCGGATCTCGAACTTCTGACCTCAAGTGATCCACCCACCTCAGCCTCTCAGAGTGCTGGGATTGCAGGGGTGAGCCTCCGCACCCAGCCCTAAATTATTGGCGTGAACCCGGGAGGCGGAGCTTGCAGTGAGCTGAGATCTGGCCACTGCACTCCAGCCTGGGTGACAGAGCGAGACTCCGTCTCAAAAAAAATATATATATATTTTTTTATATTTTCAAAGCTATTTATTGTTTATGAAAAAATCATTTCCTAACTATAAAGAATTTCTCCTTCAATCTTGTGAATATTTAATAAAAAGTTTTATTCAGGCTCATAATGTATGCTAAAGTACTTCATTAATATAAAATATAATAATATGTGGTTAGGAATTTTTACACTGCTAACATAATAAATTGAAACATTTGAGTCATTCGGCACATTATAGTAACTGTAGTTACTTTTTACACATGACTATTTTGGCGTTTAATTTCTAATTTTGTAAAAGCCAAAAACAAATTCATATACAGCCAGTCCTCTATATCTATAGGTTCCATATCCACAGAGTAAGCCAATCTCAGGTAGAAAATATGCAGTAAATAATGAACAATTTTTAAAAAGGCAAATTTAAAAAACTGCCAGGCACAGTGGTGAGTACCTGTAGTCCTAGCTACTTGGGATGCTGAAGTGGGAGGACCGTGTAAGCCCAGGAGTTCGAGACCAGCCTGGTCAAAGTGTCCCATTGTGAGTCCTCATCTCCTAGAACACACACACAAACACATACACTATATAGTATAACTGTTTACACAGCATTTATATTTATATTGTATTAGGTATTATAAGTAATCTAGAGATGATTTCAAGTATACAGGAGGATGTCTACAGGTTAAATGCAAATACTACCCCATTTTATACCAGAGATCACAGCATCTGTGGATTTGGGTATCTGTGCAGAGTCCTGGAACCAATCCAAGAATACCAAGGAACAACTAACTGTATGGACATAATCTACTGTATGGCTCCATAATCTACTCTCTGAAGAAGTGTAACTATAATAAAATATGTAATTGTTTTATACATAAAATATACAAAACAAAAAATAATAGTTTATAATTTTATAATTATAAATAATTAAATAAATGATTAAATACTTTCCTTGCTAAGTTATCCTGATCTTTCCTAAATTTGGTTACCACACGAAGAGGACTAGGTCTACTTCACAGTCTATTTGATCTTTGTTTTCTGAGATTAGGAAGAATTAGGCTAGTGAAAAAGACCCCTTTTCAATTGCTCCATACTACGTTTTTAAACATGGCTCCCCAAACATCAAAAAGAATTGACACTGTTAATGAAATATTTTAAATATTACAAAGAAAAATCATTGATTTGGAAAACGCAAAACTCTGAAATCCATCTCTATCATTTCTTTTCAATTGTAACAGGTTAAAAACACTTTCGGAAAAAGTGAGGAGGATATGTGCCAAAACCTAAGCACCTGAATCCTGGCGAAAATCTGCAATGAGGTATCTTTTGGAGGTTGTTTTATTATATCAGAAACTTAGTTCTTAAAACACTTAGCCAAAGTCAATGGATTTGCTTTATTTTATTTAAAAATAAAGTCATTCCTGCAGTAAGAAGGCTAAAACCCAGGTAGGTATCACTACAAGAAAGGGTTTAGCCAGGCATGGTGGCGCACGCCTGTAATCCCAGCACTTTGGGAGGCCAAGGCGGGCGGATCATGAGCTCAAGAGATCAAGACAATCCTGGCCAACATGGTGAAACCCTGTCTCTACCAAAAATACAAAAATAAGCTGGGCGTGGTGACGGGCGCCCATAATCCCAGCTACTTGGGAGGCTGAGGCAGGAGAATTGCTTGAACCCGGGAGGCAGAGGTTGCAGTGAGCCGAGATCATGCCATTGCACTCCAGCCTGGGTGACACAGTGAGACTCTGTCTCAAAACAAAACAAAAACAAAAACAAAAACAAAAAAAGAAAGGATTTAAATGTACTGCAGTCATCTAGGATTCTGATACCAGCATCAGCACGCCCTAAATCAATTCACTTCAGTAAGTCTAATAACACAGCACAGCTCACGAGATGCTGAATAAGCTCAACAGACAAATGCACATTTAACATCAGATCATCTCCTCACTGCATTTTGCAAGCTTCTTAACAAACTGTTCAACTGCAGTGATACACTTTAGGTATATCCATGAGGCAAAGTATTAGAGAAATGGGCTTTCAGATATATCTCTTATGATAGGTGTGGGTATACCTCTATCATAACAAAATTTAAGACTAGCATATTCAGCTTTTTTTTTTTCCCTTTTAATGAGACAGTCTCACTCTGTCGCCCAGGCTGGAGTGCAGTGGCGCTATCTCCTGGGTTCAAGTGATTCTCCTGCCTCAGCCTCCTGAGTAGCTGGGATTACAGGCACGTGCCACCACTCCTGGCTAATTTTTGTATTTTTAGTAGACAGGGTTTCACCATGTTGACCAGGCTCAAACTCCTGACCTCAAGTGACCCACTCACCTCAGCCTTCCAAAGTGCTGGGATTACAGGCATGAGCCACCATGCCCAGCCAACTTTCTTAAAAGCAACTTTTTATCATTGTGTCCAATTCTGGGTTTTTATCACATTCTCACAAAGTTCTATACATCAAATAATCTGAGCTGGTTAAAGAAGATGACAAAATGAATGCAACATTTAATACAGTTTTATTTGCTTAATTTGGTAAATGTAGAATGTAATGGTTTCAAGGCAAACCCTGGATTACTTCAGTCACAACCCAATAGTTAACATGATTCTGAAGAACAGTCTTATCTTCAATATCTACCCACTTCTAAACAAACACATCTATAGAAATCCATGTACATATATATTAGTTTTCAACAACTCAGGATTTTCAACAACTCTAAAATTTCAATTTTATATTCTGAACACACTTCAAAATTATCCATTTGATGCAGGATATAACCATAGGGAGATAAAAATTCATGCAATGATACTCAGGTTTTTTTAAAGGTAAATCCAATATTTGATCATTCAATGCTACATAAAGTGCACTGAATATCTAAAATAAAACAAGTGCCAATTTTATCATTAATTAATAACATATTTATTGTCTTGAAACCAAACTGGCCCAAGTTACTTTTTGTCTTTTTGAGTCAGCTCTGTATAAACTCATTTCTCTCAAGTTTCCTGTGAAATAAAAACCAAGATATTCCATTTCTTCTTTGCGGTTAACAGGAGATGGTAGCGGGCTCAAGGTAGGTATGTTCTTGATAATTCAGAGTCAGAAAGCACTTCTTCTTGAGCAGAAGGTTCATAATCTCCTACATTTTCAGCCAACTCAATATCTAACTCATCATTACTTTCTGCACTGTAATCAACTTCTTCAAGGAATCGAGGTTCATCTTCATCCAAAACGTAAGTGGTAGGGCTGCAGCCAAAACACACAGACCATACAAGACTTTGTTAGGTCTTAAGGTCCTAATGTAAGATTATTTCACCATACTGGACTAACTCTTTGATTCCAACATGATATAAGCTGCATTAACTTTAAAAATCTTATCCAAATGAACAAGTTGAGATTTATAATAGGTGAAAGTTCCTTGTATTGACAATAAGCAGTGAAATGTGAATTATTAATTATATTACAAGAGTATCGACATATATCCTAACATTAGATAGCTTAAAAAAACAGTGAACTCTCTCATCAGGTTATTTCTTTGAAAGACTTCACCAATTTGCAAGCTAAGATTTATTTTTAAATTCTACTTTAGTCACTGTAAATCAGGCAAAAATAATTGCAACAGTCCTTACAAGAAACTGTGAGCATTTAATTGGCTTCTCGAGCAATGCACTAAAACCACTCACTCTAAGTCTATAAAGTGATTAGCTGCCATAAAAACAGCCCATGTACCCACCCCCCGAGTTTCTGTAGGTCAAGAATAAAAATGAAAAACAAGTGAACACTCTATACCCAGATTAATACTTTCCCTAAGGACACAGAATAAGACATTTGCTTAAAAGCACTAAGTGCTTCTAAATATTTCATGAAGTAAGTCGTTTGGGACTGAGACAACTTTTCTACTAGGTTCTGTAACGTATTCTTTCCTAGAAAATTATCACATCATTCTGATATCTCCCTATTTGTGAGATACACCCCCCCACACACAATATCAAAGAAACACTACAGAAACATTTCAAAATCTCTAAAGTAGTGCCTAAAACTACCTTAATTTCATATAGATGTATGTTTATTTATTTCCCACCTGTTTCCAAAAAGGATTTCCTATAACTGATGCATTTAAAACCTATAAAATCAGACAATGAAAAGGGAACAATAATCTGTTAAAATAAGAGAGAAGCAGATGTCATTAGGCACCTAAAATGAGAGAATTCATGCAACTGAGTATGAAATTCAGTCCAGATATCTGGAAGTTAAGGTGGGATGGGAAAGTTAATAGATTACATGGTTCTAATTTTCGGAGAAGTTTGCAAGACTTTATCTGGCAAGAGTACCTTTTTTCCTATACTGGCTTTAATCTTGCTCATTAAAGAGAAAAATACATTGCAAAACCACCTTGATTTAATGTAGCAAACTTCCTCTTAAAAGTTCAGAGCTTGCAATATGATAGAGTAGTCCAAATAAATCAGGCTGAGTGGCTTGGAGGATTGTGTGAGACTCAACAACATACCTAACCCTCACAAGAACAATTTTAGTTTTTAATTTGCAACTAAAATATTTAGTATGAATCTGTTAGGTCTTTAGAGAAACAAGTTAGGTTAAAAGAAATGATTATTTGTGTTTTTTGTTTTTGTTTTGTTTTTTTTGAGATGGAGTCTTTCTCTGTTGCCCAGGCTGGAGTGCAGTGGTGTGATCTCGACACACTGCAACATCTGCCTCTGGGTTCAAGCAATTCTCCCGCCTCAGCCTCCTGAGTAGCTGGGACTAAAGGCTCCCGCCACCACACCTGGCTAATTTTTGTATTTTTAGTAGAGATGAGGTTTCACCATGTTGGTCAGGCTGGTCTCGAACTCCTGACCTCAAGTGATCTGCCTGCCTTGGCCTCCCAAAGTGCTGGGATTACAGGTGTGAGCCACCGCGCCTGACCTTATTTGGCCTTTTAAAATGACTTACCATGTTTCTTTTGAAATACAATAATTCATTCTTCCTCCTTGAGTTTGTATTTCAAATTCTCAGAGGAGTCCCAGGTGATTCTTAGAATAAATGGAAAACTAACTGAAGCAAAGAAGGGGAAAAGAGGGAAGGGAGAAAAGACAAAGCTTCTCTTGCCACATACTTATTTTCTTCCTGGAGACAGTCATAACAAGAAGAAATGATAATGGAAATGTGAGGAAGAGACACATACTAAAAAGTTATGCACTGTGCCAGCACAGGGGCTGGGGGCACCCAGAACTACAGAGGCTGCTTCCAGATAGACAAGAGTGGCCAGCGTCTCCCCACAGGTGGGAAGAACACAAAACCCACGTGTTGGGTAGGTGGGCAGGGAAGCACGCACTGTTCAAGAGATCTATGGACAGCGGAATTCCAGCCTACCTTTCCCATCTGAAAACAGACTTGGCATAAGTGAAACTGGCTGCTGGGAGCCCAGCCACTGCACTGGAATCAGAGTAAGGATCTCGTTCTCCATGGGAAACTGAATATTAGAGAGTTAATCAATTCGAACAAAAGGAAAGCATTTACAGAAAAGGCCTACTCTTATAAGCTGAAGTCAGTGAGGAAACAGAATGACAGAAGTATGATTTAGGAGCAAGAAGGATGTCCAGGATGGAGCTAAATAAGCTCCTTGACAGTATGGAATCTTACAGCAATGTTTGTATCAGATGTTGATGTGCACTTTTAAGACAAAGTAGCACAACCTGGAAGGCAAGCACCTGGAAAATTAAAAGAAGCATCTTCACAAGAAATGCTCAGGAAAATAATCTGATCCTGTCAGTTCTTGATCTTGGCTCATCCATCATGTTGACTATGAGAAGGACTCTATTCATTTATTGAAATCACCCATTCTCGTAAGGGTATGGAACTGGTCCATTCCTCTGATTCCACTCCTATAACCCACAATGGCCCTAACATTTGACTCTTGTTTCTCCAGGTGCTAATAAAATAATGTTCCTAGCCACAGCTTCATTAAGGTCTACATTAGAGCTGAAGTATACAGCACACGTCGAGTTATTGTGATGGGCCGACCAGTGCTAGCTCAGGCACATCAGTCAGGCTGAGTGTGCAAAGAGGAGGAAGTTCATGGTGGAAAGAGGTATGCACAAGTGTGTGTAAGAGTGAGTATGTGTGAGAGGGGGAGAGAGAGAGAGAGAGAGAGATCGGGGGATCTCGAAGGAGCTAGGGAAATAAATACTGAGACAGGGGAAAGAGAAAAACAGAAGATTATAACCCCCAACATTTCACTAAAACCAGCATTCAGACTGCTATTCCAATCACCATTTTCCAGTCCATTTTTACTAGCTCTTTCCACTGTGCTTCATGGTGGTGAAAATTCTGATACCCTTCTATTCTAGTTTGCTTAATTCCTTTCTGTCCCTTCTCAATGGTGATCACGTGCTCCTCATCCTCTATGTATTCCTCAAACCTAGGCACTGTATTTATAAAAATGCTTTCTTAACCAACAGCTCTTATAAGTATCCCGTCTTTGAACAAGTTCATCTATTTTAATCTGTATTCTGATTACTTCCAAATCCAAATTTCTAGCCCCAACTTCTCCACTGAATTTCTGTAGATGCATAGACTTGCCAGTTGCATGACTGTCTCACGTGCACCTCAAATGTAGCATCTGGAGAACTCACTGTTCTCCCCAAGCCCAATCCTCTTCCAGTATGCTTGGTATCAGTCACTCTGAGAGTCATGCAAACCAGTTTACTATAAGCAAGTCTTGCCACTCAATATCCTGACCACTCCATGCCTCACATTTCATATTGCAAGCCTTCACCAGCACTGTTTCCTCTGCATAAGGTATTGATAGGGTTTGGATGTGTGTCCCCTCCAAATCTCATGTTGAAATGTAATGCCCAGTGTCAGAGGTGGGGCCTGGTGGGAGGTGCTTGGGTCATGAGTGGCTTGGTGCCTCTCATGGTAATGAGTTCTCACTCTGTGTTCATGCAAGATCTGGTTATTTAAAAGAGTGTGGCACTTCCCCCTCTCACCATGTGACATGTCTGCCCCTGCTTTGCCTTCCACCATGAGTAAAAGCTCCTTGAGGCCTTCCCAAAAGCCAAGCATACTGTGGCACCATGCTTCCAGTACAGCCTGCAGAACCATGAGTCAATTAAACCTCTTTTCTTCATTAATTACCCAGTCTCAGTTTGTAAGTACCCAGTTGCTACAAAGGAATATCTTTATAATGGACAAATCCAGGTATACTTCACATCTTTCTTCCCCTAAATACTCTTATTTTTTCAAAACACAGCTCAGTCTCATCTTCAGATGTTCATCCTTTAAGTTCATCTTGGGATATGTGTCCTTTTCGTGTATCCCCTTTGTACCTTGCACATTCTATCTGATCACTTTATGTATGCAATTGAAACCACTCATTTGTGTGCCTATCTTCTCAGTGTTAAATCACAAGCACCTGTAAGATCAAGAACTGTGACTTACCCATCTGAGTACCTCCTGTCAGCTTCCAGAAGGGCATGACACATTGCAGGCACCTCAATAAATGTCTGCTAAACTCTTTATGAAAAGCCTTGAGGTTGACAAGATCCTCAGTTTTAATCCCACAGATTTTATTTAGTGAACAAACTTCAAGGCACAAGACCAATCACAGCAATTCATCTTTGCTTTTATTAATAATTTCAACGTATGTTTTGAGCACATAGGAAATGCTTTCATAGACATTATTTCCTATGATTCTCACAAAACCTTCACTTAAGAAAAAGACTTCAAGGTCACTTGCCCTATGTTTATAAAATAATCGCTTAAATAAGCAGATACGAGTCCAAAAATTCTTACAATCATAAGAAAAAAAAAGTCTAACCAGTACTTAATTATTTCTCATCATGATTACTTTGTTTTAACGGCACCATTTCCTTGCGTCCCCCATTTTCTTCACATAAGTTTACTCCTTTTGGCTTGTTCTGCTTCATTCTCTGACAGCTGCCCTGTGTACACCTGCCTTAATATCCATCCTTCTACTCTGAATAGACTAAGCCAAAAGCAATTAAGAAATATTTCATCTTAAGGAAAACAGCATTTTAGTCCAAAACCAAATACTGTCATGCTGCTTCAAGAAAAACATCGTAACTTTCACCCAAAGAGCCTTCCTCACAGGATGAATGCATTGAAATTCTCCGCTGTATGGTGTCATTATGATGCAGAAAAGGTTTATAATTTCAACTGATTTCTAAAGAGAACAGAAAAAAATTTTACTTCATGCAGATTCAGAAATTTTTCTGGCTACCCTCACATTAAGCTATTAAGTGTAACACAAAACTAAACCTAAAAAATTCACCATCTCCCTCAAATATACGCCATCTCCTTCCACGAGAGCTGATTTGACATGAAAGACACCAGAATGTAGACCCTCAGCTCCATCACCTACAACAGGCACAGCGAAAGCAAAACACTGCCCATGGAGTTGGAAATTCTGGGTTGTGCCTCTACTGTATTTACCAGTTGTGTGACCCCAAGCAAGCCATTTCCCTTCTCCGAGCACAGGTTTCTCAGTGTAAAGCAGAGATAACAATATCAGTCCTACCCATCTTACAAAGTTGCTGTGTTCATAGTATGACAATAATAAAACCTATCTTGTTCAAGAAAACAATAAATCAACCTTTCTCAATTCCTAAAGAACCCAGACAATGGCCTGTCTCAAGCCAACAGGATGAAAAATACTCCATCTACCTTTGCACCTCAGAACTCTGCACTCTGAACTCTTGAGCATAACCCACCTGTTTTAAGATAGCATAATAAAATATCACGGGGGAAAATTCTTGAAAATGATGCACAAGCAGAAAACTATGCCATTGCCTAAATTATCAGCATTTGTGACTTGCTGAGTATGTCTGATTTTCTTGTATTGAAATGTCAGATTTAGTGTGAAAGAAAATCTTTCTATTTGCACAAATACCAGAGGATGTTTCATTTATAGAATTTATAAAATTTTATTCCTATCTTGTGAAAGATAAATACAGCATCTCCTAAAAATATCACAAAGTAAACAAAGTTATCCATAGAAAATGCAAGTAACAATTTCTGTCAGGCTTAAATAGCTACAGCATATAGACACACATGCATACACACAGAACTAGCGTACCGAATATCCAATGAGAGAGTATGTCTATTTGAAAAAAAAATTTGCTAATTCATTTGTACTTTTGTTGAAAAGAACAATACAGTCCCTGACTTGTAGTAGTTCAACTTAATTTTTTTTGACTTTACAATGTTGCGAAATCATTGTTTTTTTACTTTCTGTATAATACTCAATAAATTACTTGAGATATCCAACAGTTTATTATAAAACAGGCTTTGCCTTAGATAATTTTGCCTGACTGCAGGCTCCTGTTTAAGTGTTCTGAGTATGTTTAATGTAGGCTAGGCTAAGCTATGACGTTTGGTAGTTAGGTGTAGGAAATGGTCTTTTAACTTCCGGTATTTTCAACTTACGATGAGTTTATCGGGACATAATCCCACTGTAAGTCAAGGAGCAGCTGTATCACTAAACTGGCTTTGGGAAGCGGCAATTAACTATGTCACTAAGCTCCAACTTATTTTGCCATTGATTAAAAACATTACTTACACATAATGAAAGTGTTAAATGATTAAATTATCCAAATTATACAACAGTATTTCAAAAATTGAAACCATTATATTCTAGTAATTTTGGTTATACACTTGGGGGACAGAAGATACAATAAAGGAACATGAATTTTAGAGTTAGACCTCAATCCAATTCCTAATTCTGACAGGAATTTCTAGATGGATGGCCTCAGGTAAATTTCCTTCTCTGAGCCTCAGCTGCACACATCCATAAAAAGATCACAAAACCATCTGTCTCTGATCATTCTCAGTAGAACATCAGAACCTCTGGGATAACCAACCTTTACAGAAATGGAGAATGAACATGCTCATCAGGGGTCCCAAGACCACCTTAGGGTTAGTGATTTGCTAGGACGACTCACAGGACTCAGCACACAGTCAAATTCAGTTATGACTTATTACAGTGAAAGGATACAAAGCAAAATCAGCAAAGAAAAAAAGGTGCGTGGGGCAAAGTCCAGTGGAACCCAGGCCAAGCAAGGGCAGCTGTTAGAGGCAGAGAAGTCATCAGAGCTTTCAGCAATTTCAAAGGATTGGAGGCAAAAACTGAAGTTCAGAGCTGCCAAGGTTCCTGAAAGAAGGGAGGTGCAGACATGTGACCTCAACACTTGACAGTTTTCCCTTAAAGACATTTGACAAATTTTTAAATTACATAGCAGAAGAGGCTAAAAACCAATGCATAAAGCAGCAAAACAACTAAAACAAAAAATAAAAAAGTGAGCAACAGAAATTTCTGGTAGTCCTGTGGTGCTGGGGAGAGGAGGAGCCTAGACCTTCAGTTGTGACCTCTGGAGGGCTACAGCTTTCAAGAGTGAACCAAGAGTTAAAAGAGGTTTCACACATTTTGCAACCCTACCTTAAGGCAACTCAGTGGCTCTCTGGACTGAGGCAATCTGCCCTACTCTAAAAGCCTACCAGAAGATAAAATGAATCTTCCGTGAGGGAAGATATCCAGAGCCTCTGAAGTTTTTATACATAATACCTGGCATTTGACCTAATATTACCAGACATATTAAGAAACAGAAACAGGAAAAGTATTTCAACAGAAACAGACCCAAAGGTAGTTCAGTATGGGGTTTCTCAGGCAGGAACTTTAAATGATAACTGTAATTAATATGTCCAAACAGATGATGAAATGAAGAATTTCACCATCTATTATCTATTTAAAGCGAATCAAATGGAAAGCCTAGAAGTGAAAAATATTTAACTGAAATTAAGAACTCAATTTTTTTGGACAGAGCTGCAAAGAGAATTAGTGAAGAAGAGATAGGTAAGTAGAAAATGTCCAAACTGAAGGGAAGAAAGCAAAAAAGGATAGAAAACTTAAATCTCCACATAAATTAAACCTGCTGAGGAGAACTGAATGTGGCAGATGTAACATTTGAAGAACTAAGGGCTGGGAATTTTCCAAAAACAATGACAGACTCAAATCACACATTTAGGAGGGGCTACAAATCCCAAGTAGGATAAATATAAAGAAAACCAACTCTCAGCACTCATAGCAAAATTGCTAAAAACCAGAGACAGAAAAACCTAAAAGCATCCAGACAAGACTCATTACCTTCAAAGGAGTAAAAAATAAGACAGTAGGCCAGGCGCAGTGGCTCCCGACTGTAATCCCAGCACTTTGGGAGGCTGAGGCGGGCAGATCTTGAGGTCAGGAAATCGAGACCATCCTGTACAACATGGTGAAACCCCATCTCTACTAAAAATACAGCAATTAGCTGGTTGTGCTGGCACGTGCCTGTAATCCCAGCTACTCGGGAGGCTGAGGCAGGAGAATCACTTGAACCTGGGAGGCAGAGATTGCAGTGAGCCGAGATCGTGCCACTGCACTCCAGCCTGGCGACAGAGCAAGGCTCCATCTCAAAAAAAGACAGTTGATTTCTCAGCATAAACAATGGAAGCTCAAATTCAATGCAGTGGTCTCTTTAAAGTGCCAGTGAGGGGGGCGAGGTGGCACTAGGGGGAAGACCCACTTAGAATTCTATACTAGAGATACAGTCTTCAAAAGTGAAGGTGAAATAATAAGAACATTTTCAAATAAATAAAAATGGAAATAATTTGTTGTAAGCAGACATGCACTAAAAGAAAAATAATCTTAAACCAAAACACAGAAATAGAGGAAGAAATGAAGAACAACGGAAAAGTAAATATAAGTGAATATGACTAACTAAAACATTAATAATGTGTAATTAGATTTAAAATATATGGAGTTCAGTTTAACAAACCCTAGGGCATACTTTAGCGTGGAAAGTGGGAGAACAGAAAGCATCAGAAAAAAATAACTATTAGTCTTAGTACCCGGGTGAGGAAATAATCTGTACAACAAACCCCCGTGACATGGATTTACCTATGTAACAAGCCTGCATATGTACCGCTGAACCTAAAAGTTTAAAAAATACTAATAAAAAATAATAAAATAAAATATAGAGTTCAATTAAAATATATGACAATAACACAAATGGTGAAAAGGTGAGTAGAATACATCCCAAGGTCCTAGCATTGTCTGTGAAGAGGCAAGAAGAGTACTTTTTATTATACGCTAATAAACCAAATATCCATGTTGTCATCTCTAGAGCACCAGTAAAAGAATAGTAAAAGAGAATGGAACAAGCTTATAGAGAGACAAAACTGGAATAACAATAAAATGTTTTGAATTAATCTCAAAGAAGGTGAGAAAAAAAACATAAAACAAGTGAAACCAATAGAAAACAAATATAGTAACTTACAAGCTTAATTGTATTAGTAATTCATTAAATGGAAATGGAGTAAATATTTCAATTAAAAGACAAAGATGACTAACTGGATTATAAAATACAATTACATGATACATACAAGATTCCTATCTTAAATATAAAGAGAAAACTGGGACTAAAAGGATGGAAAAGATATATTATGCAAAAACTAACCAACCAAAACTAGGACAGCTACACTAATGCAAACCAAAGCAGGCTTTTAAGCAAGAAGCATTACCAAAGAAGAGACGTTTCATGATAAAGGGATCAATCCACCAGAATGATGTAATGATTCAAAAGTTCTACACATCTACTATAATAATACATAAAGCAAAAATTGACAGAACTAAAAGGAAAAGTGGACACATTCACAGTGATAGGGGAAACTTGAAAACATCTCTCTTAATACCTAATAGAACAAACAGACCCAAAAACCATTACAATGTGAAAAATCTGAACCACAGATTTAAAAACTTGATCTTATCAGGAATATATAGAATGCTACAATCAGCAACAAAGAATATACATTATTTTCTAATATGAATAACACTATGTATTCTTCCTTATGCTGGTATATTCTTATTTTGAAGTCTTACTTATTGTGAGAGAAATAACTTCTTCTTCCAAGAGGCTACCAAAAATATAAATATCCATAAATCTTTACAATCATCAAATTCCTTATACAGCTAAGTCTTACAGACTAACAATCACTAATTTGAAAGCTATTTACATCTGTTTAATCGTTCAGATAACAGATAAAATAAAAATTCCTTTTGCTAAGCACAAAAATACTATAGCTATTTGCTTTTATGAGTCCTACCAGTATTTCCAGCTTTGACCTGAAAGAGAAACACCTACCCCAGGAAAAACGTAATGCAGACTTAGTGTTGCATCAGATGGAATTTTTATTATACAACACAAATGGGTAAAATTAAAATGACTTTTGTTTGGTAATTACCAATAAATGCCCTGGGAATATATAACGTAATGAATATTCAACAATGAACATTATTGAAAAGAAAGTTCTATAACTTTTGGTAAACACAGAGGATCTAACATAAGCATTTATTTCTGATCCCTTCTTAATTACTACTATGATGACAGTAAAAAATAAATAACTTTTTTTTTAAAGGATAAATTCATAGGGAGAAAATACATTTTCTATTTTCTATATTCTATTCCTGTCTCATTGTTAGAATGAGACAGGAATAATACAGGGTGGTCACAAAAGAATAGAAAATTCCAGGCAGCAGTTTCACATGACTAGCAAAAAGAAACTGCTGAAATGGCTGCAGAAACTAGGGACTGATAAGACCCTGAAAAACCAGGGTGTGGACCTAGCTAAGACCAACTGGACCCAACACAGCACTGGAATTGACCTAGGTTTTACCTAGGACCCCATCATATGCTCATTAACATACTAAGTCACACACCCACCAGTGTCATGACAGTTCCAGGTACACCCATATTTGGTGTAAAAGTGGGTGGCACAGCAGTTCTGAGAAATCTCCACCTTTTTCCAGTTATCTTCACAAATATTCCACCTTTTGATTAAAGAAACCGTAAAGATAAAAGATAAAAATCCCAGACCCCACTGTGGGACTGTCTCTTGAGTATGCCTACAGTCCCCTTTCTTGAATGTATACTTTTGTTTTGCAATACATCTCTGTATTTTCACTATTTTCTGACTCATCCTTCAATTCCTTGGCATGCTGGTGTCAACAGCCTGGACACAGACACTGGCTGGGGTCAAGGTCCCATCAGCATTTGGAGACCCCCTCCAGCATACCAGTATCAAAAGCAAACAAGAGATATCAACAAAATGTTGGAAGATGGAGGCAGGTGGAGGCAGATGGATGAAACTAATGGTCTTGAGTTCCAACTTCCTTCACTTTGCTAAGTACCTACAGTAGGGAGAGAAATCAAGGGGAAAAAATGCTGACTTACATTACAAAGCCCTAGAAAAGTTCAGCAATTGGAGACGGTGGTTATTTTTAACAAATGGGTTTTAGGGTGGAATTGAAAACAAGAACCACCTAAAAGATTTATAAAGAGGAGTTAGACCTTCAAATTCCCTTCATCAGCCCATCTCCTATTTCACTAAGATGGGAAGTTGGCTTTCAAAAGATGCTTCAGAGAGGCTACGCACATAGGGCCAAAAGGGAGAAGTAGCAGAAGTACAATCCAGAAAATGGGGGTGCAAGTGGGGAGTGCAAGTCAAAGTCTGCTCGAAAGTAAAACCTATCGAGCTCCCCAAATGCTGGCTTATGCCCCAAAGGCAATATTTCTCAAAAAAAAAAAAAAAATTCCCCTAGGGAGTCTTTGTAGATAGACGTTTTTCCTAACTCCCACCCCTTAATTAATTACATCAAGTATTAAAAAGATAAATTTAATGTCAGCTAACACCCAGCTAAACAAAGAATGGGTAAATCAGAAGGTGGGTTAGGAAAAACATCCAGAAGAAAGCACAAAGAGATAGAAATCTATTTTCTATAAATAGAAAGGACAGAAATTTATTCATAAGAGAATAAAAGACAGAGGATATAGTGAAAAGATCTAATGTAAACATAAGTGGAGTCCCAGAAGGAGAGGTAATGAAGGCAGGAACAATGTTTGAAGAGAATATAGCTAAGAATTTCCCAAAACTGATAGAAGACATGAAGCTCCAAATTTAAGAAACTTCGGGAACCTCAAGCAAAAATAAAAAGAAAATCCTATCTATGTATAAAGCTCCTAAATATGAAAGACTAAGAGAAATTCATAAAAGCAACTTAGCCTTAAAAGACAGACCATTTTCAGCCAGGCATGGTGACTCACGCCCAGCACTTTCAGAGGTAGGGGCGGGCAGATCACGAGGTCAGGAGTTCAAGACCAACCTGGCTAACATGGTGAAACCCAATCTCTACTAAAAATACAAAAACTAGCCAGGTGTGGTGGTGTGCGCCTGCAGTCCCAGCTACTTGGGAGGCTGAGGCAGAAGAATTGCTTGAACCCAGGAGGCAGAGATTGTAGTGAGCCAAGATCGTGCCACTGTACTCCAGTCTGGCGACAGAGCAAGGCTCCATCTCAAAAAAAAAAAGACCATTTTCAAAAGGGCAACAATAAGACGAACAGCTAACTGGACATCCCAACAGTGGAGATGGAAGACAACAGAATCATATCTTTGATGTATTGAAAGAGAGTAAATGTCACCTAGATTCTCCAGCCAGTGAAAATATCCCTCACAAGTAAAGGTGAAGAGATAACAGTGTTCTTTGGGAAAAAGAAAAATGATCTCAGATAAAACCCGAAATGTAGGGAAAAAATGAAGAGAAAAAAGATCAGGGGGTGGAATGTGTAGTGAGAGCTAATGACTACATTAAACAACAATATCTATAAAGTTAAAAATACTCACAGTACCTGAAAGTATCTAACAACAGCAACAGGTATGTTGAGGGGGGTTCAATGGACTTAACATGCTCTAAGAATCCTGTATTGTCTAAAAAAAGATAAAAGTACATTTTTTTTCTTTGAGAAGGAGTTCTCGCTCTGTCACCCAAGCTGGAGTGTAATGGTGCAATCTCAGCTCACTGCAACCTCAGCCTCCCGGGTTCAAGCAATTCTCTGCCTCAGCCTCCCAAGTAGCTAGGTGGCACCTGCCACCACGCCCAGCTAATTTTCATATTTTTAGTAGAGACGGGGTTTCACCATCTTGGCCAGGCTGCTCTTGAACTCCTGACCTCCTGATCCACCCGCCTCGGCCTCCCAAAACTACAATTTTATGTTAAGAGTTTGATAAAGTGAGACTGCATGAAGTAATGCCAAGTGTCCATTAAAATCAGTTAAGAAAATAAAACCGATATAAATCTAAAATCAACCAATCTAAAAGAAAGAAAAAAAAATAGGACAGATGGAACAAATAGAAAGCAAATAATAATCTGGTAGATTTAAACCTAAATATGTCAATAATTAAAATAAATGTAAGTGAACGAAATGCTCCGATTGATAAAGAATAACTATATTCTGCTTACAAGACACATTTAAATTTAAAGACACAAAAGGCTAAAAACAAATAATAAAAAGATAGCTTACACACATAGTAACACTAGCAGGGTTAAGATTCTGTCAACTTTGTTAACTCACACACTCAGAAGTTTCAAGCTTTTCCAATTAAAATAATTTTACAGATTAGTAGTTTTAAGCTCTGTTTAATTTACACCTAATTTTTAAATCTCCATTGTTATTTAAAAGACTAAACTTATCTTTCACCAAATAAAGCAATGGTGTAGAAACTAAATGGAATGACTGGTGACTTATTTTTCATAATTATCACAGATTCACTTTGAATAAGTCTGTTACCTTTTTCTTAGTTTATTTAAACAAACTTAAATGTTACATGCCAAAAACCTGATGGTTCAGTGTTGTAAAGAATAATTACATAATATCTGAAATTGGGCAAAAATTTACATCCCCCTTCCCACCCCAATTCATATGTTGAAACCCTAATTCCCAAGGTGATGGTGTTAGGAGGTGGGCCTTTGGGGGGTGATTAGGTCACGACAGCAGAGCCCTCTTGAATGGGATTAGTGCCCTTATGAAAGAGACCCCATAAAGATCCCTCACCCCTTCTGCCATATGAGGTTACAGTGAGATGACCACTGTCCATCAAAGAAGCAGGCCCTCCCCAGACACTGAATCTGCTGGTGCCCTGATCCTGAAATTCTCTGTCTCCAGAACTGTGAGAAATAGATTTCCGTTCTTCATAAGGTACCCAGTATATGGTATTTTGTCACAGGAGCTCAAACAAACCAAGGCAGAAATTGACACCAAGAATTGGGGGTGCTATTGTAACAAACATGTAAAAATGTGGAAGCAGTTTTGGAAGTGGGTAGTGAGTAAATGCTGTAAGAGTATGGAGGTGCATGCTACAAAAGGGATACATGGCTGTGAATGCCCATAAAGAGTGATTCTGATGAGGCTCAGAAAGAAAACAGGAAAGCTACAGAGAAAGCTTCAGACTTCTTAAAGAATACTTAATAATCCTGATAGAATGTTGGTAGAAATGTGACAGTAAAGGCCATTCTGGTGAGGTCTCAGATGAAAATGAGGATATTTGGCCAAGGAAATTTCTAAGCAAACTGTTGAAGGTATGGCTTGGCTTCTCTTGATTGCTTATAGTAAAATGCAAGACTAGAGAAATTAAAGATGGAATTGTTCATGAGAGAGGAAGCAGAACTTAAAAATTTGGAAAACTCTCACCCTGTCTATATTGTAACAAACGAGAAAGAGAGTTTGGGAGAGAATACCAAGAGTGTAGCCAAAGGACCAACTGATAAGGCATAAAGTCAGTCAAATAAACAGTGCCAGGAGCTACTGTCCAAGACAAGAAAAGAATGACCACCCTCCCCAACAGGCAATTCAGAGATCATTAGAGTGGTTTCAAAAGAGGAGTTACCTGTGCCTGTAGGCTCACATACTCCACTCCCTGCAGTCTGGCACCCTGCTCCTCAGCAGCACAAGGTGAGGCTCTGGAAGGTCCAGGTGTGGTACACACGCAGTGGTCACTGCAGAGGGCACAGGCATTTGGCAGCATTCATGTGTGCTGTCTCTGCTGAGCCCCAGAATTCACCAGCCTGGGGAGCATGGCTACCTCCACCTAGATAGCAAAGGATGGAGCCATAGGCACACAACCCAGGCAAGGAACCACAAGGGCAAGGCCACTGCAAAGAGCTGCTACCAGGGCAAGGCCCAGCAAAGCCGTGGGGACAGGACTGCCTGGAGGCTTAGGGATCCAACCACTGGCCAGCAAAACTATAGGGATGGAGCCCCCACTCGAGCGTGTCCAGAAGGTGGAACGGCAGCCCCAGTGGGCCTGAAGAGCAGAGAATGCAGCTAAAGATCATTTTCAAACCTTCAGGTTTTGGACATGCTCAAGAATTGTCACTCCTTTTTCTTTTTGGAATAAAAATGTCTGTCCTGTTCTTGTCCTCCCATTGTATTTTAGAAGCACCTAACTTGGTTGATTCCACAGGCTCACAGCTAAAGGAAAATTTGCCTCAGGACAAATTATATCTTGAATCTCACCCATATCTGATTTAGATGACACAGTTATATGCTCCAATGATGTTTCAGTCAACAATGTCATGCATACATGACAGTGGTCCCAATTATAATACCATATTTTTACTGTGCTTTTTCTATATTCAAATATGTTCAAATTCAGAAATACTTCCAATTGTGTTACAATTATATATAGTATTCCATACGGTCCCATGCTGTACAGGCTTGTAGCCTAGGAGCAATAGGCTAGACCATATAGTCGAGGTGTGTGATGGGCTATACCATCTAGGTTACTGCAAATACACTATATGATAGTCATACGATGGTGAAATCACCTAACAACACATTTCTCAGAATGTATTCCTATTGTTAAATGATTCATGACTGTACTCACATGAGTCTTTGGACTTTAAACTTTTGAGTTAATGTTGGAATAAGCGAACGCTTTGGGGCTATTGAGATGGAAATGACGTATTTTGCTTGTGAGAAGGACATGAATTTTGGGATAAGAACAGAGATGAAAGGTAATGAACTGAATGTTTATGTCACGTGAGGTTACAGTGAGAAGAAGGCCACCTATGAGGAAGCAGGCCCTCACCAAACACCAAATCTGCTGTTGCCTTGCTCTTGGACTTCACCACCTCCAGAACTGTGAGACATGAATTTCTGTCATTTATAAGCCATCCAGCCTATTGTACTTCATTATAGCAGTCTGAGCGGACTAGGATAACATCTGTCAATGAGTTACTACTTATGTTGAAAAAGACATTTAATGTAAACATTTATTCTTATTGCTGCAATGATCAAGCGTATTTGATATACATTGCCTATAAATGAAAATAAATTAATTTATAACAGATACAGTATCTCGGGAAATAGTTAAAACCAAGAAGGATAAAACTGAATTGAGGGCTAATTTGTGGAATAACACGATCCACACTGCATACAGGTTGAATAAAGCAAAATTCTGGCAGGGAAAGATGGATTTGAAAGATTATAAAAGGGTGAACTCAACTAAAAAAAAAGTTGGGGGAACTTGTATTCATTAACTTGATACCTCAGTTTCACATTAGGACCACGAAATAGATTAAAAATTATAAGGACAAAGAAGGGATCCAGAAGAGCACAGACAATAAAGAGAAAAGGACAGGAGGGTGATCTTAGTAAAAGTTAAGTGGTCTCCTAGTTCCATCTCTAATACTGTCATTTACCCTTTTCACTTACACTTGGAAATGTGGCTTCCCCTACTCTGATTCCATATTCCTCATTACGACCCTCCAATGCTACCTAATACTACCTCTTCAAGCAATCATTGCCCCTTATCCTCACTATTCTTTTTTTTGTTTTGTTTTGCTTTTTTTTTTGTTTGTTTGTTTTAAATTGCTTTACTCTTTACCAAACATAATTATTTCATGAAGATTGTGTCTTTTTTTTTAAATTTATTTTTTATTATTATTATACTTTAAGTTCTAGGGTACATGTGCATAACGTGCAGGCTTGTTACATATGTATACCTGTGCCATGTTACTGTGCTGCACCCATCAACTCGTCAGCACCCATCAACTCGTCATTTACATCAGGTATAACTCCCAATGCAATCCCTCCCCCCTGCCCCCTCCCCATGATAGGCCCCGGTGTGTGATGTCCCCCTTCCCGAGTCCAAGTGATTTCATCGTTCAGTTCCCACCTATGAGTGAGAACATGCGGTGTTTGGTTTTCTGTTCTTGTGATAGTTTGCTAAGAATGATGCTTTCCAGCTGCATCCATGTCCCTACAAAGGACACAAACTCATCCTTTTTTTATAGCTGCATAGTATTCCATGGTGTATATGTGCCACATTTTCTTAATCCAGTCTGTCTAGGAATCCAACTTACAAGGGATGTAAAGGACATCTTCAAGGAGAACTACAAACCACTGCTCAGTGAAATAAAAGAGGACACAAACAAATGGAAGAACATACCATGCTCATGGATAGGAAGAATCAATATCGTGAAAATGGCCATACTGCCCAAGGTTATTTATAGATTCAATGCCATCCCCATCAAGCTACCAATGAGTTTCTTCACAGAATTGGAAAAAACTGCTTTAAAGTTCATATGGAACCAAAAAAGAGCCTGCATCTCCAAGATAATCCTAAGTCAAAAGAACAAAGCTGGAGGCATCACGCTACCTGACTTCAAACTATACTGCAAGGCTACAATAACCAAAACAGCATAGTACTGGTACCAAAACAGAGATATAGACCAATGGAACAAAACAGAGTCCTCAGAAATAACACCACACATCTACAGCCATCTGATCTTTGACAAACATGACAAAAACAAGAAATGGGGAAAGGATTCCCTATTTAATAAATGGTGCTGGGAAAATTGGCTAGCCATAAGTAGAAAGCTGAAACTGGATCCTTTCCTTACTCCTTATACGAAAATTAATTCAAGATGGATTAGAGACTTAAATGTTAGACCTAATACCATAAAAACCCTAGAAGAAAATCTAGGTAGTACCATTCAGGACATAGGCATGGGCAAAGACTTCATGTCTAAAACACCAAAAGCAATGGCAGCAAAAGCCAAAATTGACAAATGGGATCTAATTAAACTAAAGAGCTTCTGCACAGCAAAAGAAACTACTATCAGAGTGAACAGGAAACCTACAGAATGGGAGAAAATTTTTGCAATCTACTCATCTGACAAAGGGCTAATATCCAGAACCTACAAAGAACTCAAACAAATTTACAAGAAAAAAATCAAACAACCCCATCAAAAAGTGGGCAAAGGATATGAACAGACACTTCTCAAAAGAAGACATTCATACAGCCAACAGACACATGAAAAAATGCTCATCATCACTGGCCATCAGAGAAATACAAATCAAAACCACAATGAGATACCGTCTCACACCAGTTAGAATGGCAATCATTAAAAAGTCAGGAAACAACAGGTGCTGGAGAGGGTGTGGAGAAATAGGAACACTTTTACACTGTTGGTGGGATTGTAAACTAGTTCAACCATTATGGAAAACAGTATGGCGATTCCTCAAGGATCTAGAACTAGATGTACCATATGACCCAGCCATCCCACTACTGGGTATATACCCAAAGGATTATAAATCATGCTGCTATAAAGACACATGCACACGTATGTTTATTGCGGCACTATTCACAATAGCAAAGACTTGGAATCAACCCAAATGTCCATCAGTATCCTCACTATTCTTATTGAAGCACTCATCCTCCTCTCAAATATAAATAATTCCAAACACTTTCCTTAAGAATTTTCTTGCCTCCACCTTGCCAGTTTCAAAAAAATGCATACACTTCTTTCAGGTAAAATGGCATACTTTGTCAGTGGCTTTAAAACTCCCAAATGACTAAAGGATAAAGTCTAATGTGCTTACATGATTAATTAGGGCATATAAGACAGTGCTATTCCCAGAAATCTAATTCCATTGAATTTTTAAATCTTACATAGCTACCTACCTCTTATTCAAATAACTCAATATGTGACTGGCACACATTGCAAGGTACCAGGAATGGCACATTATGCAGTACTCAAGAGCGCAGATACAGTCTCTGGGGTTAACTAAGAGTTAGCCAGGCAAAGTGTGAGCAAAAGGCTTCTCTTAAAAGTTGGTATTAAAGCCAGGCACAGTGGCTCATGCCTGTAATCCCAGCACTCTGGGAGGCCGAGGTGGGAAGACTGCTTGAGCCCAGGAGTTCAAAACCAGCCTGGGCAACATAGGGAGGGGCTCCCTCTCCACAAAAAAAAAAAAAAAAAAAAAAAAAAAAAAATTAGCATGTGTCTATAGTCCCAGCTACTCAGGAGGCTGAGATGGGAGGACTGCTTGAGCCCAGGAGGTTGAGGCTGCAGTGAACTATGATCATGCCACTGCATTCCAGCATGGGCAACAGAGCAAGACCTTGTCTCAAAAAAAAAAGAAAAAAAAAACTGGTATAGAAAAGTACATGCTTTCAGGTTCCTGTTATCCCCGTCCCAAAGACAGAGCAATGATTAGGTAAAATACAAAACAGGATGACAAAAATGACACATATGCATATAGAAATAAGATATACATCTCCTTGGACTGGAAAAAGAACAGAATCATGAAGTCAGGTCATGGGTGTGCCACCAGGTCCAAAAGCAGGCAGCAGTAGCTCCTTCAAGGCAACAGAGAGGCTGAGAAAGTGCCCTACAGGCAGGGAGCTAAATTCAGACTTGTGAATGCAGCAGCTGGAGTTAGGCTTCCCACTTTAGAAAGGAGGCTGAGAAAATAAGGCTGAGACTTCTGCCTAAAGCTAAAGCCTTTATAGCATTGCAATTATAAAATCAGAAAGACAGACAGGGAATCACAGCCAGAACTTTCATGAACTCAGTGACTTGTCCTGGAAAATCCCCAATCACTAAAGGATGGGAAGTCTGAAATGTCAGTATCATGCTACCATAAACTTGTGCCAGAGCCCTGAGAGGGCCAGGTAGAAGGAATCACAAAATCATTAAAAGGTTACGGGGAGAGGCTTGAAAGGCCTGGGAGTGGGGGACTCTTACTCAAAGTGAGCCTGCAAACTATAGGATCATGAGAAATAATGGATGAATTTACCAACACAATAAAAATAAACAGCACAATCTACAAATGACTTTGAAAGTGCTTAGGGTCCTCAAAGAAGGAAAGAATAACGGTCATAAGATAAACAAGAAAATGCAAGGGCTGGGGTGCTGGCTCAGGCCTGTAATCCCAGCACTCTGGGAGGCTGAGGCAGGTGAATCATTTGAAGTCAGGAGTTCAAGACCAGCCTGGCCTACACGGTGAAGCCCCGTCTCTACTAAAAATACAAAAGTTAGTCAGGCGGTGGCACCTGCCTGTAATTCCAGCTACTCAGGAGGCTGAAGCAGAAGAATCGTTTGAGCCTGGGAGGTGGAGGTTGCAGTGAGTCGAGATTGTGCCACTGTATTCCAGTCTGGGTGACAGGATGAGACCCTGTCTCAAAAAAAAAGAAGAAAGAAAATGTGAAATAAATGCAGAAACAAAACAGAGCAAATTAGATGTGAAATACATAGTCATTAAAATAAAAATCTCCCAGGAGATAAATTCTGGAACTAGTTGGTGAATTATAAAATGCTACTGAAGAATTTACCTAGACTGTAGCAGGAAAAGGAAACATGAAAAAGTGGTTAAGAGATATGCATGGAGAACAGACTGAGAAATTCCAGTACAGGAATTCTAAAAGAACAGAATAAAGGGAATGATAAAAAAGCAATTTTCAAAGAGAAAGTGGTTGAGAACTTCAAAACTGGAGTCAAGAGTCCTCAAATTAAAAGTACTTATTAAGTGTCAAGCAAGATATATTAAAAATAAGTCTACTCCTAAACACAATGTACTGACACTGAACCAGACTGAGGATAATAATACAATCTTAAAGAAGTGGAGAGACAGACATTTTGGTAGAGAAAACCAAAAATGCAAAGACCCTAGAGTGACAAAGAGATTGATCTGTTCTAAAATAAGGCTACTCAAGGTGTGGTCCACTGACCAGTATGGTCTACAAACTCTTTGTTACTGGCCCATGGTGACAAAAGTACAGAAACTGAAATGAAGTGTTCAGAAACCCTTATAACAATTTGACACAGAAATTATAGGTATGGTGAATCTAATAATAAGAAATTAGAGCTCATATTTGTATTCTTTGGGGTCCTCTCTTCCATTTTCATAGTATTTCATTCTCATCGCATTTTTACTCAAGTATCAGTACAGAAAAAGTTGTAAAACAGAATGGTCCTTTGCCATAGCTGGTTTAGAAGCACTGTTCTGAAAATTCAAGGGTGGTCAGTGCAGTTAGAATGATAAGGATACAAAGTGAGAGTAGGACAAGCTGAAAGAGAAGAGGAAGGTGTAGGTGGCTTATGCTGGACCTCAGAGACTCTGACAATGGATATATTCCATTACACACCTGGGACACTGATAATGGTTTCTAAGCATGAGAGTGACCAGTGCATGCAAAGAAGGTGGAGGATACCAGAAGTAAAGTACATGGGGCAAGACCAGTCAGAAGGTTACTGGAGTCATCCAGGCAAAGGGTAATGGCAGCCTGGACTACTGTAATGGTAAAGGAGATGGAGAGAAATGAATGCTCTGAGAAATATCTTAGAAGATAAATCGAAAAGTTCTGGGTGATGGATTGGGTTAAGGGTAAGAGAGAAAGAGGAAAATGCCAAGAATAAGACATGAGCATCTGGGTGGACAGGGATGGCTAAGAATGAACAGGTTTGTTCTGGGAGCAGCAGTCACAAGCTGAGTTCTAGACCAGTTAATTTTGTGTCCAAGTGTACATAAGCAAGTTGGAAGATGGATCCACAGGTCTGGGAGATTGTAACTATTTTGGAGTTGTCAACATACAGGTAGAATGTGAAGTCACAGGAATGAATATCACCCACAGAAAGCAGGTAAGTTGAGATGTGGAGGAGGAGAAAAAGCAAAAGAAGATGAAGGAAAAAATGTTCAAAGGAAAGTTTATGAACACACCACCCCTGTTTCCCGCTCAACAAATAAACCCAAGTGACCTGTGTTAATTAACTATGGCTGTTGTTACCAAAGTAAGTTTTATTAGTGATCACTGATGCAGAGTACGACTAAAGGATGAATATCAACAGCTAAGAGAAGGAGGTAAGGATAAGAAATATGTACAACATCCCCCACATCACATTACCAATAATGTAAATAATGACAAGAATTTGCACTTATTCCTGAGAAGTTTCCAAGAGCAAGAAAAAGAACAGCTGAATGAATAAGCAAGTACTATAAAATAAGATATTAAAATAATAAATAGCAGTAACTAAGGAAAAAAGCTTTGCCAACCTGTATTGGGTGGGGGAAAGCAGGCTTAAAAGCAACAAGTATATACCAAAGATCTGATCTGAAATTATAAAGCTGGCTAGTTTCATCTTCATCCCATAGTCAGAACCTCCTCATCCCCCTTATTTACTCTATCTGTATTACATGAAAAACAAAACAATAACAACAACAAATTTACATTTAAGAAGCAGCGTAAACTGAATAGCAGTACGCTAGTAATGTGTCATATCACACCGGAAGTATCCACCTCAAAAAACAACTCCAGATCGCTCTGCAGCCGCCACTCTCCTCAGAGTACCACATTAGCTGGTGCTTACGTCACAGAAGTACCAGGCTACTATAAGCTTCTAAATGTTTTGAATTAATACGTTTTTCATATAGGATGGATCATTTATCATTCCCTACTTAAAGACACACACAATTACTATTTCCTCTTCTGTAAAATCTATACTCATTAGTAAAGAACTGAACACTTGCTCCTCTGATGTTTTCTTCAGTCTTAACTTTTCTAAGCTCCAGATAAGTCTTTCCACCTTACCTAGTCTAGAGTAGTCCCCTATTACCTGCAGAGGACAAGATCAAGACCCCTCTGTTCATGCCTGAAACTGTGGACGGTACCAACCCCATATATCTGGTTTTTTCCATCTGATAACTGAGACAGCTACTAAGTGACTAAGGGGTGCAGGGGGTGGGTAGAGTGTGTCTATAGTGTGGCTACGCTGGACAAAAACAATGACTCATGTCCCAGGTGGAATGGAGTGGGATGGCAGGAGACGTCACCACGTTACTGAGAACAACATGCGATTTACAATTTATGAATTGTTTATTTCGGGAATTTTCCATTTAATGTTTTTGGACTGCGTTTGACCACAGGTAAATGAAACCATGGAAAGTGAAACCAAGGATAAGGGGGCTACTGTATTTTCCATTGCTAACTTTGTTTCCTTCACGTTCAGCTGCTATTTTTTTTTACCAAACCTCATCTACTATTATCTTTCAAGCCCTACTCTAAAACCTAATGACTTGGGAAAAACTCTCTCAGATAAACCCAGACTTCACTCAGTCACTCTTTTTCTCCAAATGTCTATGTAATTTTTAACTGTTATTTCTGTACTCTTTTATAACACCATCATGCCACTTCACAAACATAAACTGTGCTTTCTCCATTATACTACTGGATCCCCTCAGGACATGAGCTCTCATTTCCCATTTCTCCTACTTTTGCAGAGATTCTAGCTCAACACTGCCCATAATAGGTTTGCAATAAACATCTAAACATAACGACTCATTAATAGAACATAATTGGTCAATGAATAGCTACTACATGACAGATACTGAGATTACAAAAATAATTTTTAAAAAGCTCCCTCCCTTTGGATTGTTGGAGCCTAAGCAGGGTGAGGAAGGCATCCGAGAGAGCAGTGAGATAGAAGATTAGTTACACACAGGCAGGTTGATCAAATAAGTAAAAAATATTCAAGATAATGACAGCCAGGTTTCTCACTGTTAAGGAAGGGAATTAGACATTTAAAATTTTAAAACTAGACTTAACCCTTAGGTGTAGAATCAGAATTGAACATATCACTGTGAACTCAGAATTTTCAGGTTATGTCTGTCTTTATTTGAGCACGCATGTATATGCATGTGTGCACATACATATAAATTCATGTATGTAAATACTTAAATATATCCTATAGCTCTGTCCACTGAGAGGACTTCAGAGCAGTAACATCACAAAAGCAATAAATAACAACTAGCACCGAGGCTAACATATAAATACTGTTTTCCACCAAAAGGAATCAGGGAGCATTGAAGAAATGACTGATTCCAACACTGAGATAAATAACATGCAATGACGGCCTGGGAAATCCTGTTCTGCCAAAAAGCAAGGAAATCCTCAAAGACTGATGGGGACATATAAAAAACATACAGAAGTTTGAAGGGGCCAAATCAGGAAAATTTTGAGCATCAAAACAAACAATGACAGCAATAGATTAAAACTCACTGAATTAAAATTATAAATCATAAACTCAATACATACAAATATAAGATGAATAAATTAAAAGTAGGATGATAAAATGGAATACTGACAGTTTCAAAGTACGTGCCCATAAAAATATTTATTAATTATAAAAGAGGAAAAAACTAACTTCATAATGGAGAAGTTTGGCAGATACCATCTTAATTAAATGATCAAAGGGAACATCTTGAGTAATGGAATAAATTAAAACTGCGTTCTATGATAAGATGCAATGAGAAGCGCACAGTATCCGTGATAGTCTCGCCAAAGATGCATAATCTGAATATAATCATGCAACACAGACAAATGCAGATTGAGAACCTTTAATCCTCAAAAGTGTCAGGATACAGAAGTCAAGGAAAAGTCAGAAGTATGTAAAAAATTCATCTGAGATAGACAAAGAGGAATGATAGCATGGAGGAAAAAGTGACTAGTTTCCTACATCAATAAACAGGAGAAAGAGCTACAGTAAAATCTCAAAAGAAAACTGAATTTGTAATTGGCCATTATTAGTTGTTGTTGTCGTTATTTTATTTTATTTTATTTTTTGAGGCACGGTTTCACTCTGTCACCCAGACTGGAGTGCAGTGGCAGGATCTCAGCTCACTACAACCTCTGCCTCCTGGGTTCAAGCGATTCTCCTGCCTCAGCCTCCTGAGTAGCTAGGACTACAGGCACACACCACCATGCTTGGCTAATTTTCGTATTTTTAGTAGAGATGGGGTTTTGCCATGTTGGCCAAGCTGGTCTGGAACTCCTGACCTGACCTCAAGTGACCCGCCCACCTTGGCCTTGCAAAGTGCTGGGATTACAGGTGTGAGCCACCGTGCCTGGCTTGGTTTGTATTTTTTTATATATGCAATGATAAGGATGAGGAGCTCTTAACCGTTTTTATGCCACAGTTCCCTTAAAGAGTATGGTGAGGCCTCGCCCATGGAGCCTTACTCACTGCTAGCACATCAGTCTGAGATCAAATTCTGAGGCAGCAGCGAGGCTAGTGGAGGGGTGCCCACCATTGCTGAGGCTTGAGTAGGTAAACAAAGCAGCTGGGAAGCTCAAACTGGGTGGAGCCCACCACAGCTCAAGGAGGCCTGCCTGCCTCTGTAGACTTCACTTCTGGGGGCAGGGCATAGCTGAAGAAAAGGCAGCAGAAACTTCTGCAGACTTAAGTGTCCCTGTCTGACAGCTTTGAAGAGAGTAGTGGTTCTCCCAGCACCGAGTTTGAGATCTGAGAACCGACAGGCCATCCACACCAAAAACCCATCGGTACGTCACCATCATCAAAGACCAAAGGTAAATAAAACCACAAAGATGGGGAGAAACCAGAGCAGAAAAGCTGAAAATTCTAAAAATCAGAGTGCTTCTTCTCCTCCAAAGGAACGCAGCTCCTCACTAGCAATGGAACAAAGCTGGACGGAGAATGACTTTGATGAGTTGAGAGAAGAAGCCTTCAGACAATCGGTAATAACAAACTTCTCCAAGCTGAAGGAGGATGTTCGAACCCATTGCAAAGAAGCTAAAAACCTTGAAAAATGATTAGACGAATGGCTAACTAGAATAACTTTAGAGAAGTCTTTAAATGACGTGATGGAGCTGAAAACCATGGCACGAGAACTACGTGATGTATGCAGAAGCTTCAGTAGCCGATTTGATCAAGTGGAAGAAACGGTATCAGTGACCAAAGGTCAAATGAATGAAACGAAGCAAGAAGAGAAGCTTAGAGAAAAAAGAGTAAAAAGAAATGAACAAAGTCTCCAAGAAATATGGGACTATGTGAAAAGACCAAATCTACATCTCATTGGTATACCTGACAATATATACCTGACAGGGAGAATGGAACCAAGTTGGAAAACACTCTTCAGGATATTTTCCAGGAGAACTTCCCCAACCTAGCAAGGCAGGCCAACATTCAAACTCAGGAAATACAGAGAACACCACAAAGATACTCCTTGAGAAGAGCAACTCCAACACACATAACTGTCAGATTCACTAAAGTTGAAATGAAGGAAAAAGTGTTAATGGCAGCCAGAGAGAAAGGTTGGGTTACCCACAAAGGGAAGCCCATCAGACTAACAGTGGATCTCTTGGCAGAAACTTTACAAGCCAGAAGAGACTGGGGACAAATATTCAACATTCTTAAAAGAATTTTCAACCCAGAATTTCATATCCAGCCAAATTAAGCTTCATAAGTGAAGGAGAAATAAAATCCTTTATAGACAAACAAATGCTGAGAGATTTTGTCACCACCAGGCCTGCCTTACAAGAGGTCCTGAAGAAAGCACTAAACATGAAAAGGAACTACTGGGTGCCAGCCACTGCAAAAACATCCCAAATTGTAAAGACCACCGATGCTAGGAAGAAACTGCATCAACTAACGAGCAAAATAACCAGCTAACATCATAAAGACAGATCAAATTCACACATAACAGTATTAACCTTAAATGTAAATGGGCTAAATGCTCCAATTAAAAGACACAGACTGGCAAATTGGATAAAGAGTCAAGACCCATCCGTGTGCTGTATTCAGGAGACCCATCTCATGTGCAGAGACACACAAAGGCTCAAAATAAAGGGATGGAGGAAGATCTACCAAGCAAATGGAAAGCAAAAAAAAAAAAAAAAAAAAAAAAAGGCAGGGGTTGCAATCCTAGTCCCTGATAAAACAGACTTTAAACCAACAAAGATCAGAAGAGACAAAAAAGGCCATTACATAATGGTAAAGGGGTCAATTCAACAAGAAGAACTATCTTAAATATGTATGCACTCAATACAGAAGCACCCAGATTCATAAGGCAAGTCCTTAGAGACCTACAAAGAGACTTAGACTCCCACACAATAATAATGGTAGACTTCAACACCCCATTGTCAACATTAGACAGATCAACTAGACAGAAAGTTAGCAAGGATATCCAGGAATTGAACTCAGCTCTGCACCAAGCAGACTTAAGAGACATCTACAGAACTCTCCACCCCAAATCAACAGAATATACATTCTTCTCAGCACCACATCACACTTACTCCAAAATTGACCACATAGTTGGAAGTAAAGCACTCCTCAGCAAATGTACAAGAACAGAAATTAAAACAAACTATCTCTCAGACCACAGTGCAATCAAACTAGAACTCAAGACTAAGAAACTCACTCAAAACTTCTCAACTACGTGGAAACTGAACAAACTGCTCCTGAATGACTACTGGGTACATAACGAAATGAAGGCAGAAATAAAGATGTTCTCTGAAACCAATGAGAACAAAGACACAACATACCAGAATCTCTGGGACACATTTAAAGCAGTGTGTAGAGGGAAATTTATAGCACTAAATGCCCACAACAGAAAGCAGGAAAGATCTAAAATTGACACCCTAACAACACAATTAAAAGAAATAGAGAAGCAAGAGCAAACACATTCAAAAGCCAGCAGAAAGCAAAAAAATAACTAAGATTAGAGCAGAACTGAAGGAGAGAGAGACACAAAAAACCCTTCAAAAAAAATGATGAATCCAGGACCTGATTTTTTGAAAAGATCAACAAAATTGATAGACTGCTAGCAAGACTAATAAAGAAGAAAAGAGAGAAGAATCAAATAGATGCAATAAAAAAATGATAAAGGGGATATCACCACTGATCCCACAGAAACACAAACTACCATCAGAGAATACTATAAACACCTCTACGTAAATAAACTAGAAAATCTAGAAGAAATGGATAAATTATTGGACACATATATCCTCCCAAGATTAAACCAGGAAGAAGTTGAATCCCTGAATAGACCAATAACAGGCTCTGAAATTGAGGCAATGATTAATAGCCTACCAACCAAAAAAAAGTCCAGGACCAGCAGATTCACAGCCTAATTCTACCAGAGGTACAAACAGGAGCTGGTACCATTCCTTCTGAAACTATTCCAATCAATAGAAAAAGAGGGAATCCTCCCTAACTCATTTTATGAGGCCAACATCATCCTGATACCAAAGCCTGGCAGAGACACAACAAAAAAAAAATATACCTGAAGAACATCGATGCAAAAATCCTCAATAAAATACTGGCAAACCGAATCCAGCAGCACATCAAAAAGCTTTTCCACCACGATCAAGATGGCTTCATCCCCAGGATGCAAGGCTGGTTCAACATAGGCAAATCAATAAACATAATCCATCATGTAAACAGAACCAAAGACAAAAACCACATGATTATCCCAAAAGATGCAGAAAAGGCCTTTCACAAAATTCAACAGCCTTCATGCTAAAAACTCTCAATAAATTCGGTATTGGTGGGACATATCTCAAAATCATAAGAGCTACTTATGACAAACTCACGGCTAATATCATACTGAATGGGCAAAAACTGGAAGCATCCCCTTTGAAAACTGGCACAAGACAGGGATGCCCTCTCTCATCACTCCTATTCAACATAGTGTTGGAAGTTCTGGCCAGGGCAATCAGGCAAGAGAAAGAAATATAGGATATTCAATTACAGAAAAAGGAAGTCAAATTGTCCCTGTTTGCAGATGACATGATTGTATATTTAGAAAACCCCATTGTCTCAGCCCCAAATCTCCTTAAGCTGATAAGCTACTTTAGCAAAGTCTCAGGATACAAAATCAACATGCAAAAATCACAAACATTCCTATTCACCAATTACAGACAAACAGAGAGCCAAATCATGAGTGAACTTCCATTCACAATTGCTTCAAAGAGAATAAAATACTTAGGAATACAACTCACAAGGGATGTGAAGGACCTCTTCAAAGAGAACTACAAACCACTGCTCAATGAAATAAAAGAGGATACAAACAAATGGAAGAACATTCCATGCTCATGGATAGGAAGAATCAATACTGTGAAAATGGCCATACTGCCCAAGGTAATTTATAGATTCAATGCCATCCCCATCAAGCTACCAATGACTTTCTTCACAGAATTGGAAAAAAACTAAAGTTCTTATGGAACCAAAAAAGAGCCCGCACTGCCAAGACACTCCTAAGCCAAAAGAACAAAGCTGGAGGCATCACACTACCTGACTTGAAACTATACTGCAAGGCTACAGTAACCAAAACAGCATGGTACTGGTACCAAAACAGAGATATAGACCAATGGAACAGAATAGAGCCCTCGGAAATAACACCACACATCTACAACCATCTGATCTTTGACAAACCTGACAAAAACATGAAATGAGGAAAGGATTCCCTATTTAATAAATGGTGTTGGGAAAACTGGCTAGCCATATGCAGAAAGCTGAAACTGGATCCCTTCCTTACACCTTGTACAAAAATTAATTCAAGATGGATTAAAGACTTAAATGTTAGACCTAAAACCATAAAAACCCTAGAAGAAAACCTAGGCAATACCATTCAGGACATAGGCATGGGCAAGGACTTCATGACTAAAACACCAAAAGCAATGGCAACAAAAGCCAAAATTGACAAATGAGATCTCATTAAACTAAAGAGCTTCTGCACAGCAAAAGAAACTACCATCAGAGTGAACAGGCAACCTACAGAATGGGAGAAAATTTTTACAATCTATCCATCTGACAAAGGGCTAATATCTAGAATCTACAAAGAACATAAACAAATTTACAAGAAAAAAATCAAACAACCCCATCAAAAAGTGGGCAAAGGATATGAACAGACACTTCTCAAAAGAAGACATTTATGCAGCCAACAGACACATGAAAAAATGCTCATCATCACTGGCCATCAGAGAAATGCAAATCAAAACCACAATGAGATACCATCTCACACCAGTTAGAATGGCGATCATTAAAAAGTCAGGAAACAACAGGTGCTGGAGAGGATGTGGAGAAATGGGAATGCTTTTACACTGTTGGTGGGACTGTAAACTAGTTCAACCATTGTGGAAGACAGTGTGGCAATTCCTCAAGGATCTAGAACTAGAAATACCATTTGACCCAGCCATCCCATTACTGGGCATATACCCAAAGGACTATAAATCATGCTGCTATAAAGACACATGCACACGTATGGTTACTGCAGCACTGTTCACAATAGCAAAGACTTGGAACCAACCCAAATGTCCATCAGTGATAGACTGGATAAAGAAAATGTAGCACATATACACCATGGAATACTATGCAGCCATAAAAAAGGATGAGTTCATGTCCTTTGTAGGGACATGGATGAAGCTGGAAACCATCATTCTAAGCAAACTATCACAAGGAAAGAAAACCAAATACTGCATGTTCTCACTCATAGGTAGGAATTGAACTTAAGAACACTTGGACACAGGGTGGGGAATGTCACACACCGGGGCCTGTTGTGGGGTCAGGGGAGTGGGGAGGGATAGCATTAGTAGATATACCTAATGTAAATGACGAATTAACAGGTGCAGCACACCAACATGATACATGTATACATATGTAACAAACCTGCACGTTGTGCACATGTACCATAGAACTTCAAGTATAATAATAAAAAGAAATTTTAAAAAAGAGTCTGATGAGGCCTATAAACTCCTTCTCATAATACTTTTAAATATATAAAACAAAATAAATATGATTACAAAGGAAATCAATTATATAGAAATACAATTATCAAAATGTTAAAACATTTGTGATATAGCAGTATATGTGATTTCTTTAAAATATGTGCTTTTCAAAATATATATACTCCCCTTAAAACAATAAGACCAGTGGAGGGTCTAATCATAACCATAGTTGTGAAGTATTAGTAAGTATAAATATATCTAAAGCACCGGTAACATGTCTGTTGACTATGTTAAGAATACATGAATTAAAACTTGAAAGGAGGCTTAAGTATCAGTGAGAACTGACAATCATTATATTCATTTCTATTCTTGTTTAGGAGGTACTTTGAAGGGTAGAGAATGCAGGTGATTATTTGTCTAAATTATCACATTTATGAAGAATTGAGTTCCAAGTAATGTTTGTCACACCTAAAACTACTATACTGACATAACAGTGCAGAGCAATAAATTAACAAATTTGATGACAAGTTAATACCTAACAACAAAAATCATGAAGGTTCTATAAAATGAGACTATTCTTACCCATATACACAAAACTATAAAATGCTAATCTCTGGCATTATGATTAAGAATTATGATATGAAATTATCTGAGCCTGTAACTTATCAAATTTGTATATACTAAATTTTAGGAGAAAAAGACTACCTATTTAGAAGTATATTTGGCAGATGCTGTTAAATTTTCAAAGGAATGCTAAATTAGCTGTTTCTACTATATATAACTAGAAGGATACTGGACAGCCATCTGATGTGTGTAGACATCAACAAAATCTTCTGAAATATTCCTGACTCTAAGCCCTCTTTCTCCTTTTTTGTTTTTTTTTTGAGATAGAGTCTCCCTCTATTGCCCAGGCTAGAGTGCAGTGGTGAAATCTCAGCTCACTGCAACCTCCACCTCCCAGGTTCAAGTGATTCTCCTGACTCAGCCTCCCAAGTAGTGCTGAGATTACAGGCATGAGCCACTGCACTCAGCTGTCTAAGCCCTCTTAACTTAGATATTAGCTAAGTACAATATTTCTCACATTGTTCATTTTGGGGTTAAAAGTAAACCAGCACAACCACTAAAAATATTTGAAATATATTTTTATTAAAATCTCATCCAAATATCAACATTAAAAGAATCAGCAGTATAATAATTTGGAATGAATATTAGATGTATTAACTTAATTATATTAATTCTAAACATGTTCTCGCCTGTCAAAATTTCCATGCCTTTTCTATGCTAAGTTATTTTAATGACGTCTAATAACATACTACAATATAATAAAAGAATAAACAATTTTGTCCTACCTAGTTACTTTGCAGCTTGATTCAATTAAATCATTTTCAAAGTCAAGCAGGCTGGAAGGCAGATTATACTCCAGTGGAGAGGTCAGTCTTTTCAAACGTAAAAGACCAACACAAAATTTTGCTCCCATCTCTTCCAGTTCTCGGGTACCAATCTGTAAACCCTTGAAATAAAGAATATTATGCATATAATTACAAAGTTTGCTATCTTCTGGATACATCTCAATGAAATTATATAAAAGGAATTTATATTAATAAAATTAAAAGGCTGGTACTTTGTATGGAAGTAGGACTCAATACGTTTAACATCTTAACAATACAAGATTATTCTAAGTCACAAATGAAACTGTCCTAAAAGACAATTTCTAAAACGTCTATTCTCTTTCACTATGATGCAAACTATTTTCACCATCACACTAGGGGGAAAAATACAGTAACACTTTGTGATTAATGTTACTTGTAGAATTCATGTGAGACACTATATTTTAACAAGAGCTTGTTAGTATTTCTTGTAATCCACTACTTTGTATGCTAATGTTGAAATATTATAGTATTAAAATCAAGGCTCCAATATGTATACTTGAACAGTACTTTATAGATGCTTTTGTATGATAAGAGAAATTGATCAGTAAAAAGCAAATAAAGGTAACTGTCAAAAAAAAAAGAATCAAATCTAAGCCAATGAAGTAGTGGTAAAATAAATTCCTATGATCCATGTCAATTCAGAATGTTCATTTCAAATTTTGCCTACTAAAGCAAAAAGAGTATTTTATCTTAACCTCCCTATCTTTTTTAAAAAATGGTTTCCCAATAAGTAACATAAGGTTTACCAAAAGTTAAATGTTATCACATAAAACCATAAAAATGGCCTGCAAATTAATATACTCATCATTTTTTTTCAGATATAAACAAATCCCTAAAAAAGGCAAAATTCTTGCACCTATAAAAGTTGTAGCTGTAGATGACAGCTGATATCAATTAGAGAGAAAGTATTTTAAAACAGCTTTTCAGTGACCAGACTAAGTGAGTTCCTATGGCACACAGTAACTGAAGAAAATGAACTGTAACAACTGTTACTTACTCTACAGGAAGCACATGACTTTACAGTAATTTTTTAACTTTTCAACTCTTTGGTTTAAATAGTTTGGCCAACTCCCAAATATTCTAGGAAATAAGACCTAACTGACTTCATTAGAACATTCATTTGACTTTTTGATTTGTAACTTTTAGAAAGGTTATACGTGTTTCTGAATTAGTTCATAGACAATAAAAATAAAGAATACTTACATCCTAAAACTCAGTAAGATAAAAATATTGTTGAGGGTGAAAAAGACTGTTACCTAAAATATTATGAGACTCACATACTTATCAGCTAACAAGTTTAAGAGATGTTAAGTGTGTGTGGAGAGGTTGGGAATGTATGGGAGCTCTGTGTACTTTCCACTCAATTTTGCTGTGAACCTAAAATTGCTCTAAAAAATAAAGTCTATTAACTTTTTTAAAAGTATATGTTATGATCAAAATCTTGCATTTTAGACATTAAAGGAAAGCCCTGGCTTAGGAAGACTCTTCTCTCAGTGAGAGTTTTAAATCAATGTATACATTATTTACTAAACAATATCAAAGAAAAATGAGTATTTATTAGGTATCCATTTTGTTTGTAAAAGTTTATATATTTATACATTAAAAACAAAAATGACTTGAAAAAATGATTTCACATTTTACATTTCAAAATATATCTTAGCTTTCTAAAAATCTGTGTTTTTAAAATGACCAAATTTATCAAAATAGAAATCAAAAAACATTTTTAAATTCAATGAAAGTCTATCAGTAGAATCCAAATAGAGTGACAAAGCACTACTATTGTATACTATGGATGATTTCAGGGGTATCCAAGTCAGGTGTCCTGACAGCTTCTTTCTCCACTGCCCAGAAGCTTGTTTCAGAGACAGTGATGCTTTAAGTCACCTTCTGAGCCCAACTGCATAAGTCAACTCTTTAAGAATTAACAGTGTTTCCATAAATCATATAGCCCAAGGTTTTTCCCTAGAAATCACCTATATTCTTATAAAAAGTGATTCTCAAGTTTCTTCCCCATCCCACACACTTATTGAGTGAGACCCTTAACAACAGTTGTCCACTGAAGCAATGATCAGGTGCAGGGGCTGCAAGCTGGAGTGGTACTAAAGCTACATTTTCTCTCTCACCACCATCATGCCCTTGGTAAAACTACACTGACTAGAAGTCACTGTTTTTACAATATTCAGGGAGATCTCATATTACACTTTGGAAGATCACATTGTGATCAACCTAAAATTCAGGGAAGAGTCACTGAACAGAAAGAACTGGAATTTCAGTAAGTTCTACTTTACTACTACTCTTCTTATTTAAGTTCTACTTTACTACAACTATACTTATTTAAGTTCTACTTTACTTAAACATCCCTTGCAAAATCAATGTAATTTTCTTCCAGTGTGTTACAGACTGAAAAAGTCATTATTTAAGCTCTCCTAAAATATTTCACATCAACCATAATATGTTTACATTTTAAATGCTAACCAGTTAGATGTTTCTTTTCAAACACGAAGTTATAACCACCTTTATGTTGAGGTATATAAAAATCATTCTCAGATTCAGTACCCTCTTTCCCCATAACAAAAGAAATGAACAAAATGGAATGAGTGGAATAATTAGCATGACACCTGAAAATCTTTCTGTGCCAAGGCGAGACATAGAAATGCCCAGTTTTGCTCATTGCTTATCTAAAGTCCAACTCATTGCACATTAAGTCTTCAATTTCTAAAATTAATAAATCCAAAATCACCTAACATTTTACTAGTATTTAATTTCAAAAGTACAGTTTAAATTCTAATTATCTCCAGTAAAAGCCTATAGTACCACGAATGAGTAGTCTTAATGAAGAAAAACGTTTACTAATGGGATATGTATTTAAAAGTCACACATAAGGCCAGATGTGGTATCTCATGCCTGTAATCCTGGCACTTTGAGAGGCCAAGGTAGGAGGAGTGCTTGAGGCCAGGAGTTTGAGACCGGTTTGGGCAATATGGTGAGACCTGTCTCTATTTTTATTTTTCAAAATATAAACAAACAAACACATAAACAATAGCTACACATACAAAAACCTAAATATAACAAACCTGCTGCTTTTTAAATAAATATGATGTGTTTATTTTAAATGCATAAAAATATATTTACACCCAATAAATTAAAACAATAGAAAATTTTTAACGTACCACTTACACAGGTTAATATAAATTACTAATGAGTAAATGTGTACTCTAATATGCTTGCTTAAAAATTATGAATATAAACAGACTCAACCAAGAATTTAAGGATCCAAGCAAGCTATTTAGTTCAGAGAAGTAAATGAACCAACAAAACAAAAAATTAAAACCTATTCTTAAGACTGTATATGATTCCATTATTACAAATTACATGTAACTCAATAAAACAAACATCATTTAATATATACTTAAAAATCACAAGACATATATGAAAGGAAAGTCTTCAAATATCTTTCGTGGTTAGAAAACCTAAGATGTTTTACCTTGTATTTTCCCTGATCACAGCCACATAAAGTACTCTCCATGGTATAACTTCTTTGTACTCCTATTTCCCTCCAAACTACAACACGTGCTGTGGATTCTTTAGATTTTTCCACTACGAAGCTACAGCTGCTCATGCAAAATGCTGGGGCAATATGGCTCAGTATCTTAGGCAATGTCTGTTAAAAACAAGAATGATGATGATAAAATAAACCAAGAGGTAGTTTTTAATTTTAAATGTTTTTATTTTTAAGAAGTTTTTGATGAAAACACAGTAATCAGAGCAAAGCCATGTGGATGTTCTATTATATATCCCTTGCCATTCAAACAGCAAAACAATCCTCTTAACTAATTTCAAATTTTCTACTTTTCTAAACAAATACAGTATCCAGTTAGAAAACAATGGGAGAATCACATTCACAGTATAACCAGTAAGCAAAATAAAATTATTTGAGAAAACCATGTCTAAAAATATGAAAAAAATGTTTAAAATGTGAAATTTAGTCATAAAAGACTAATTGAGATGTTTAACACTGTAAATGCCAATCATCCCTAACTTAATTAATAAAGCTAAGACAATCACAATCAAAACTACTGCCGAAGTTTTCTGCAACTGAAATTATTCTCAATTTCATCTGAAAGCATAAATATAGAAGTATACCCTGAGAAACTGTAGGGTCGGGGGGAAGGCTGTAACTAGAGAAATAATCCAACATATCAAACTAGCTTAGAGACCTAAACTAAGTTAAATTGTGATACTGACACAGGAACACATGCATCTCTAGAAAGAAAGAGAGTTCAGAATTAGAACCAAATGTATTAAACTTATTATTAGTAGAGAAAAGATGGATTATTCATTAAATACTGGCACTACTGGATAGCCATTAAGAAAAACAATCTAAAGTCACTCTTCATTAAATTAAGTTCTAGGTGGATTGAGAATATAAACTTAAAATTAATAAATATTTTTAAATGAAACTACAAATAGTAAACATGGAACTGTACTTTTAAAACTTCAGAATGGGTCAGGCGTGGTGGCTCACGCCTGTAATCTCAGCACTTTGGGAGTCCAAGGCAAGTGGATCATGAGGTCAGGAGTTCAAGACCAGCTTGGCCAACGTAGTGAAACTCTGTCTTTACTAAAAATACAAAAAATTAGCCAGGCGTGGCGGCAGGCACCTGTAATCTCAGTTACTTGGGCGGCTGAGGCAAGAGAATCGCTCAAACCCGGGAGGCAAAGGTTGCGGTGAGCTGAGATCACACCATTGCACTCTAGTCCGGGCAAAGTGCAAGACTCCATCTCAAAAACAAACAAAAAAATGCTTAGAATGAAAAAAATCTTTCTAAGCCTCAAAACTCCAAAAAACAATTTATGAAATTAACAAATATGATAAAATTTTAAATTACTACACATCATAAACAAAAAATTAAAAAATATACTTGTAATATATAAAGAGGTTTTTTGTTTTTGCTGTTTTTGTTTTTTTGTTTGTTTTTTTGAGATACAGTTTCACTCTTGTTGCCCATGCTGGAGTGCAATGGCGCAATCTCGGCTCACTACATCCTCTGCCTCCCAGGTTCAAGCAATTCTCCTGCCTCAGCCTCCCAAGTAGCTAGAATTACAGGCATGCGCCACCACACCCGGCTAATTTTGCATTTTTAGTAGAGACGGGGTTTCTCCATGTTGGTCAGGCTGGTCTCGAACTTCCGACCTCAGGTGATCTGCCCGTCTCGGCCTCCCAAAGTGCTGAGATTACAGGCGTGAGCCACCACTCCTGGCCTATAGAGTTCTTATTTAAAAAACAATAACAATTACATGACCTGAACAAAAGTAAGCAGAAAATATAAGAAAAGACTATTTTAAAAGACACAGATCATAATTGGCCAAAACATAGGAAAACTCAACCTTATTTATAATTATAGGTATGCTAGTTAACAATCAGGTATTATTTTCACCTGACAAAGATGATAGTACAATGTAATAAGGGTGTGGAAAAACAGTACTATCGTTCATGGTATTTGGTAGTATCAATTTGTACATTCTTTATGGAGGACAATTTAGCAATACTTATTAAATGACTATCAACAGAGACCACTAAGTAAATAAATTTGGGTACAGTTTACAAAAGTAACAAAAATGCCCAATGGAAATCTTATCTGACTGTTTAAAAGACTGAGACAGATTCAGACATGATGATCTGGAAAGATGACCAATAAATACTATCATGGGAAAAAGTTACTAGGTAGTGTTTAAAATACATAAAAAGACAAAAACTGCATACGCTACTTGCATATCTATATGGATGTGCTCAGTGGCAAGTCTCACAATATACATGGTAAAACTGCCTAGTGTTAAGAGAATGACTAGGAAAAGATAACTTTCACTCACTTCTTTATATAAATCTGGAGTGTTTCCCCATTTTTTATATAATTCTAATCATTTTATTTATTTAGGAGAGGGGAAGAAGAGAGAGGGCACCCAAAAAGAAAATGTGCTTTGAAGTTCTGCTAAGAGCTGCAGTAGGTTACCGAAAATGTTTTTTGGAAAATAACCTAGGGCGCTGGTTTAGGCATAACTGTAGGAAGAGAGGCACTGTAACAGAATGGAAAGCACACAGGACTTAAAGCAACACAGCTCATTTCAGTCCTAGGCACACCATATTTTGGCCAAGGCCTCAAGCATGTCAACTGACTCAGATGTCTTAGTGGACTTATTTGTGTAGAAGGAATGATGATCCCTACCTACATCACAGAGCATTGTGAGGCTGGCACAGAAAATTCATATGAAAGCTATAAGCACAACACTAAAAGCTGTAAGCACAATACCAATACGGTAATATAATTGTTACATGTTGGTCTATAGGTATAATTAATTCATCCATCCATTCAACAAATATTTACTTAATGCCTACTAAGAATCAGGGATACTCAGTCAACCAAATAAACAAAAGTCCTAATTTACATTATTGTTAGTCATCTCATTCAGGAATGATGATCTACTATCCATAATATTTAGCAATATTAAAACATCCCTAAAAAGCTAATAGTTTTGTTGAAGCTAAATTACATATTTCCATAGCATCACATGCTATGACGTTCACCTTATTGGAAGGATGCTATGATGTCCCCCTTATTGGAAGCAAATATATGATTTAACTTCAATTAAAAAATCCACTATGTTCCAAATTCCAAATTTTTTTTAATGTCAACATGATGCTCAAAGGAAATGCTCGTTGGAGCATTTTGGATTTCAGATTTTGGGATTAGGAATGCTCAAACTAGCAAGTATAATACAAATATTCCAAGAAACAAAAAAAAATCTGAAATCAAACACTTCTAGTCCCAAGCATTTTAGATAAGGGACACTTAACCTATAATAATAAATATTTGTTTTGTAAACCTTTTATTTTAAGCTAATTTTAAACTTAGAGAAAAGGTGCAAAAACAGTAGAATTTTCATTTTTCTGTCACCCTTAACGTTAATATCTTGACTATAGTTCAGTATCAGAACCAAAGAATTAGAATTGATACAATACTATTGATAGACCTTATTCAAACTTCATCAGTTTTTCTAATGCCGCGTTTCAGGATCCTATCCAGAATCTCACATTGCATTTAGTTACTGTTCGTCTTTAGCCTCCTGCAGTCTGTAACAGTTCCTCAGTCTTATAACTTTAATAATCCTCACACTTTTGAAGAGTATTGATTAGTTATTTTTTCAAATGACACTCAATTCAGGCTGGGCGTGGCAGCTCACACCTGTAATCCCAGTACTTTGGGAGGCCAAGGCAGGCAGATCATTTGATGTCAGGAGTTCGAGACCAGCCTGGCCAACATGGTGAAACCCCATATCTACTAAAAATACCAAAAAAAAAATTAGCTAGGAGTGGTGGTGGGCACCTGTAATCCCAGCTACTCGGGAGGCTGAAGCAGGACAATCACTTGAACCCGGGAGACCGAGGCTGCAGTGAGCTGAGATCGTACCACTATACTCTGGCCTGGGTGACAGAGTGAGACTCCATCTCAAGAAAAAAAAGACACTCCATTTATATGTCATAGTTTTTTGTATTTTCCCAAAAAACATAAACACTTGCACTAAAAGGACAAAGCAGTACTATGATCTATCATCAGAAACATAGCACATAGCATTTATGTGTATTAGTCCATCCTTTCCCGACCCATCTGCAAAAAAAAAAAAAAAAAAAAAAAGGTTCCATGGTATGGTAGTTGCCATCAAAAATGTCTTAATCACCAGAATCTAGGAATGTTACTTTACATGGCAAAAGGGGCTGTCCATATGTGATTCAGTTAAGAATCTGAGATAGTAAGATTATCCTGGATTATCTTAGTGGTCCTTGCCATCCCAAGGGCTCTCATAAGGGAAAGGGGAAGGCAGCAGCAGGAGAGAAGGAGATGTAGCAATGGAAGCAGAGGTCAGATTTGATTCCTGGTTGAAAGGGACCATGACGCAAGGAACACAGACTTGTTAGGGGTGTGGAGGAGAACAAGGAAACACTTCTACCACAGGGCCTCAAAAATTAATGTAGTTGATGACACTTTGATTTTAACCCAGTGAGCCTTGCATTCGACTTCTGACCTGCAGAACTGTAAGTCAATTTGTTTTGCTGTGTTTGTGGTAGTTTGCTATAACAGCAATAGGAACTAATATGATGATAAAATGATGGGAAATACTCCACTTTCACACATGTGCACACACACCCACATACACACCTGCCCCACAATGTAAGCTTCTTACGTTTCCTAAAGAAAAGAAACAAAGTTGGCTGTGTCTAGTGCAATTACCTGATGTAACTAATTACACAACTACTGGTGAGAGGAGGTGTGTATGAAACACCTGTTAACATCTTGAGAAATGAAATTTGGGAGAAAAGTGCACTATTTACTCTAATTACAGCATCATCTTATGTTTCCTTTCACAACAAAATTCAAAAAATTAATCAAAGAAATTTGGGACGAGATAATTTTAATGAAAAAAACTGAGACCAAAGAGAGTTAATTTTCTCTTTTTCTCTTTTTTTTGAGACAGAGTCTCACTCCCCCCCAGGCTGGAGTATAGTGGTGAGATCTCGGCTCACTGCAAGCTCCACCTCCTGGGTTAATGCCATTCTCCTGCCTTAGCCTCCCGAGTAGCTAGGGCTACAGGCGCCCGCCACGGCACCCAGCTAATTTTTTGTATTTTTAGTAGAGACAGGGTTTCACCGTGGTCTTGATCTCCTGACCTCATGATCCGCCCGCCTCAGCCTCCCAAAATGCTGGGATTACAGACGTAAGCCACTGCGCCTGGCCAATTTTATCTCTTACAATGGAAAAACTCTTTTGCATTTACCTTCCCACATGTCTGTCTGCCATTCATCCAACAACTCACCTAACAACAAATACTTATTGAGTACTTATTATGAATAAGGTATTGTGCTATATAGTGGCAATGTTGACAAAATGAGCAAATCAGACATATTTGCTAGGCATGTGGCGCTTACTGAGAAACCTATTAATCAAATAACAGAAAACCTTACCATTATAATTCTTAAGTGTTATGAAGGAGACAGAATCCTATAGATGTCTGATCTGATTTCGTTTTGGGGACTAAGTGAGAATTCCCTGAGAAGTGAAGTATGATCCAAGCAAAACGACTGGGTGAGGCAATGGTGGCAGTGATGGTGCTGTTCCAGAGCGCAGCCTAGGGAAGGCTCTGTGCACGTGCTCTTCATCTAGCTTTCTCCCATTCTCTGGGCCTCTCACTAGTCTCATTTTCTTACTTTTTTTTTTATCTGGGTCTCAACTAAATATTCCCCTTTTCTCTATCACTGAGGTCTGCTAATCTACTTGGTTTCCTTTATTTAATGCGGTCTAACCTAATAAAACTCTATTTTCTGAAGGTCGTGTGGCAGAAATATTTGTTGACTGTTGACATGTTGGGCATTTTACATACATTCTTGGGTTCTCCCTCCACCTTTATCCTGGGCTTTGTCTCTCTCTTGAACTTAATTTCTGTATGCCTTCCTCTTTCATATATTCCTTTATTTTGGCAAGAATGTTGTCCAGCAGCTTCCAGAGAAAGGCTATTTGTGAGGTAAATTTTTGAGACTTTAGTGTCTGAGAACATCCTTTTTTATTTTCACACTTGCTGATGGTTAGAACGGGGTATGAAAATTACAGGTTGGAAATCTAGTTGAAAATTATGAAGGCTTTCCTCCACCAAGTTTTGCTTCCAGTGTTGCTACTGTGAAATGTGATGCCATGCTTACATGTAATCCTTTGTAGAAGGATGTGAAAAATTTGCAGACATTTTTTCCGAAAACACACAAAAAAATCAATAGCTTTCCTATGTACCATCAATGATCAATTGAGGGGAGGAAGATATGTGGGGAAAAAATCCAGTCCCACCTGCAACAAAATTCATAAAGTATTTGGGAATAAATCTAACAAACATTTCACACCTACGTGAAAAAATTGCATACTTTATCGAATATAAGACTTGACTAAATAGACACATAGGCAATGGTCACAGATAGCAATATTACATATTATTATAATAATTCTCTCCAACTTTAAATTCAAGGCAGCTCTAATGCAGATTCGAACAAAGTTTATCCCAAATGGATCCTAAAATTCACAAGTACAGAGAAAAAAAGTCAAAGCAATTTTTAAAAGAATAAGAAAGGAAAATTTGCCCTACATGATATCAATATTAATTACAAGCCTATAGTAATGAAAGCAACATTGTATGCAAAGAATGAAACAAGAATGGCCATAATAATAGCCTCGCAATACATCCATATTTACGAAATAAGGTATGTAACAGATGGCGTCATCAAACCGACAGAGGAAGGAGGTACAGAGGAAGGAGGTACGAGCTAGTTCATGGTGCAAGCCAACTGGTATTCACAGAGAAAACAGAAATGGATCCCCACATCTCACACAAACATTAATTCCAAACAGACAAAAAATATAAACACAAAAAAACTTTTAAAAATGAAAAATCTGAAACAAAAATGGCAAAATGTCAGTATTTATTGAATTTGAGTAGTTCATATATGTTGTTCTCTGTACTTTTACGCATGCTTGAAATTCAAAAACTCATGACTCATTTGTAATAATTACCCTGTATCCCGTATCTTCCACAACATCACATGAAGTTGCATTATCATTGGTATGCCACACTGTCTCTTTGATGCTGCAACCATACATAAATACGTTCTTCTTTCGGGAATGGCCATGATAATCACAATAAACCTTGAAAATACGTATTTTAAAAATTAAAAGGCTCCAAGTTCATATGTTGCCAAGTAAAGGTAGTTAATATCAAGCCAATAAACATGTAGGTCTGTGTCCCTTGGTCTTTTTTATTGTAAAAGAACCACCATTTAACAATTAGAACCAATGAAAGTAATAACACCTAGTTTGGGAAAGGATCTATAATTAATTCTAGAATTGCCAAATCCTTTAAAGGTCCTATATCACCTTTGTGTTTACTATTCACGGTTTAAAAAACAATACATTCCATTATAGTTCCAATCTACAGTTGTGGTGATTGCTGCCCCAAATGGCTGTGAAAACATTTACCTAATCTGGCCTGGAGCAATGGCTCATGCCTGTAATCCCAGCACTTTGGGAGGCCAAGGCGGGCGGATCACTGGAGGTCAGGAGTTTGACGTCAGTCTGACCAACATGGTAAAACCCCGTCTCTACTAAAAATACAAAAATTAGCTGGGCGTGGCTGTGGGCACCTGTAATTCCAGCTACTTGGGAGGCTAAGGCAAGAGAATTTCTTGAACCTGGGAGGCAGAGGTTGTAGTGAGCCGAAATCATGCCACTGCACTCCAGCCTGGGCAACAAGAGCAAAACTCCGTCTCAAAAGAAAATAAATAAAAATAAAAAATAAATAAAAACAAGCAACAACAAAAAACAAGAAAATGCTCCTATACGAAAACACCATTAAGAAGGGTATGGTTTTAATTTAATTTTTAAGTGCATCATTTTAAAAAAAATTAAAAATAAAGGGCATGTCAATTTTACTCCTCTGCAAAGTTTTTCTATCTTTCCTAAAGAAAGATTAAATAATATACACACTAACAGGAACATTCTAATCAAAAGCTGGTAAGAACAGGAGGAGCATATGTATATAGTCCAGTCCAGTCATGCCTGGACTACATTTCCCATGTGTGTAGTAGAGACTTAACAGCTTCAGAGCTGACTAGAAAACTCAGAAATAAGTTTCTAGTTTGAGAATCTAGAAGATACATATTGTTACCTTAGCGTTGTTCAAACAGTGAAGTTAAATATCTAAAACTTACAACCAAGAGTTACCAATATTCATAACCAAAAAGGAAAAAAAAGAAGGCTTATGAGAATTAGAAACATTCAACCTTATAAAATTAAGACTACTAACATAATGGATTAATTTGACCTCATGATTATCACACAAGTGCTTGATAATAAAAAATGACATTTTATCTTTAACTATACCAAGTAAAAACAAGTATTGCTACTTACCAAGGGTAAACGCTTCACTGCAGCCAAGTATTGCAACAGCCCCTTAGCATGGTAAATTGTAGGATGTAAATCCGGATTTGGACTTTGCCACTGCCTATTCAAATCCTCTCCACTTAAAGAACAGCGATGACTACATGTACATACACACAAAGACAGAAAAACACTGGTACCAATAAACCCTTATATACACTTCTTAAACCCTTATATACATTTCTGGTTTAACTTTATGATTCTATTCCACTAAGCATTTCAAATAGGTATAGATGGTAAGCTCAACCAAATGCATACTATATTCATTATGTAAACATTTATTGAGTGTTTGCTATGTGCAAGCTTTTGTGTCACATGCATTTAACCGTGGTAAGTTTTCAGATTCATAATCAAAATTTTGAAAATATAGAAAAAATTAATTCTTAATTCCAGGGTTTTCTTCCATATTTTATAAAAATGTATTAATAATCACATTTTCCATTCTGACTACATAATAATTTATGTTAGCATGCTATATCTTGACTTCATCAATTAAAGTGCTATCTAGGTGCTTCTTCTGAGAAAGACAAGTATATGAAAAGTATACATTGTTGTAAAAAATCAAATACCTTTTTGTTTATTTATGGGTTTTAAGTAGTAGAGCTATCATGCAAATAAGCAAATAATCATAAAGGGATGACAAATATAAATAGAATTCTAACTGGTCAATATATTTCTCAATTAAAAAGAGACATCATTTTAGTTCCATAACCGTAACATATTAAGAAGAAATTCTATATTTAAAAAATTCAGTAATTTCCTAAAATATGAGAAATAGTCATGCTACTTTTATTCAAGTAAGACATGTTATCCTCATCTTTGGAGATACTCATGACAACCAGACTAAATCCCATCTTTCAGAGTTGGCACTACAGAGACCTTGTCAAATTACCAGAATAAATGTACTATACTAACTGCATGCAGCCACCTCTTACACAGTAACTATCTTCCACTATCCCCGCTAAAGAACTCCTGTCAGAAACTACGCCTCATATCAGGAAGAGGTTAGCAGATGGGGCTAACATTCCAAGAGATCCCAGAAGGATCTTAATCTTAGAATAATCTAGGCTCATGCCACTAACAAAAAAAATAAAGGAATATGAGAGGTATGAGTTAATCTTTCTTACAACCTGACATTGTGATTTTTCTAAAACAATTCAAGCATTTTATGAAAGCATATTCCCATGGATACAGAATTTCTCATAATTTCATACCGCTACTAGTATCCAAAATATATTTTCATTTAAAAGTTTATCTTAATTTCCCACCAAAATTTTCTTTATTCTAGAAAAATCACTAAATTTGTTAACCTGGACACTGTTATTTCAACAAGTTTATACAGGACAACCGAAATGGTCTAGAATATATTCTATAACTATTGCTTAACTTACTTTCCATTGATGACACCATCTGGATTTAACATAGGGACAATTTTAAAAATATAAGATTCTCGTAAGCTCTGAGCAGTGGGGTTATTGCTCATGAGATATTCCAACGTTCCTTTCATAACCCAACTTGCATTAGTTTCTCCAGGATGTACCCGAGCAGACAAGAAAACGTAAGGGCGATTTCCTAAAGTACACATAAAATCTCAAATTAAAATGAACAGCTACTAAAAGTTTGTATATTTTATTCCGGGGCTTTAGAAAATGTCTCTAACTCAATTGTGAATTCTGATATAAATTAATAGAACCCAATGGTGCATCCTACAAGCACTGCACTAGGCCCTATAAAATAAACAAATATAAACACCGATAAAACCATATCCCGAAGGAGCTCATAACAGGACATAAAACAGTAAGTAGTATTTGATCCACTTATTTACTTCCCAATGACTAATTTAACATGTAAAATTAGTTATTTAGTATAATGTTAATTTTATAAAGAACAAGTACTTGGGGGAAGTTTAAAATATAAAACTATTTTTTCATAAAATCATGGGGAAAAGAAAGAAAATATAATTTCAGCCCTGTCTTACAGTTGCTCTGATAGAGAAAAAAGTTTATCTGCTCAGAGATTTAGCCTCCAAAATTTCACTATATACATTTAGATACACAAATCTACAAAATAATCATTCAGCTCATCACTCATATTTTCATACACAATGAGCTCTGTTTCCTGAAAATACTTTGCCTTCTTATCAAACTGAAACAGTTTTATTTTTATTACTACAGCTGTACATTCGAGGCAATTTAAAAAAATATAAATGGCAGGGAAAAGTGAGTAGCTATTCAGTGCCAGCTATCAAAACAATTGATAGGTTTCTGGTTGTTTTATTTACAAGTAAAATCGGTTCATTTCTAAATTGATAATATTATTACATGACCTCTTAAAATAATTTGTTGTATTCTACTTTGAATATAATTTCTAAGGATAGAACTAACAACAGTAGTAGCAAAAGAGACCTCAGAGAACATCTCATGTAGCCCCTTATTTTCAGGATAAGGAAACTGAAGCCCAGAGGTGGGCCCATGGCTAGCTAAACAATAGCAAGGCCAAGACTAGAGCTCAAGTCTTCTGGTATCTGTTCCTATTATCATTTCCATTATAAAATACAGATGAAGCAAATCAAAGTGGGTGAGAATGACTGCTCTTGTGAGCTGGGAAGACAAACTTACTGAAATGACAGATATGTTCATAATAATTAGACTCTGGCATTGCTGTTATAGTCACCAAGGGGCAGCTGTTTCCGGACAGGGTTTCACATAACACATCTTTCCGAAAATAGATTTGCTGAGGATTGTGTGCTGATTCCAATTTTTGAAGATGCATCTTGATAAAAATTTTAAAACAAAGTATACAATCACTTAAAAAGTCCCCATGATATACAGAAATAATGCATCCAGATCTCCACATAACTAGAAGTGAACCAGATTCTTAACCCCTTATCCAAAACCCTCAGGGCCAGATGTAATCTAAACATCAGTGTTTGGGAAACTTGAAAAAGGCAATACATTGTTTAAATCATTAATTATGCAGCCCCACCAACAGGGTCAGGGGTAGCAATCTGTAATACACACATTATTTGTGCAGCAAAACATATGAAGAATCACCCTAAGTGGAATCAATATTCTAAATAAATTCAGGTCAGGCTTTGCCTCCAAATGAGTTCCAAAAAACCTTTTGGTTTTCAAAGCCTTCTGAATTTTGAAATTGTGAGTGATAACAGACCTGTAACAGCAACAATCTAAAATTTGAAAAATAAAAATTATGTAGCACAAATTTTAACAATTTATTTTCCTGATTTCAAGATTAATATGGGTTTATTGTAAAATGTCTGACAGTGAAAAAAAAACAAAGAAAAAATTTTTTTAATGTTTTAAAAATTTAAAACATCCACAATTGCACCGCCTAGATTACCACTAACACAAGGTATGTAAGCAAAACCATGATTACACAAAGACTTTTATAATCTGATTTTATCACTTAAAAATTTATACATACACACAAACACATATATATTCATAATTATGAATACGATACCACATCATTAAACACGTTAAATGTGTATTTTTTGAAAATACAAGTTTTAATGGTCTTATGATGTGGTTATACCAAAAATAAATTGTTCAATTCCCTATTTTTAGATATTCAGTTGGTTTTTAAACTTTTGCCTATGTTCTTTCACATAATCACTATTGACTGAGTGGTCACTATTTTCCAGAAACTACAGGGCATTGGGGATATGACAATGAATAAATGAACCCTACCCTAGGGAAAATAGAGAGTGCTGTGGGAGCCTGTAATAAGGGGAGGGGACCTTAGCCAAGTCTGGGCAGTCAGGGAAGGTCTTCTAGAGAAAACTACATTTAAACTAAACTCCAAAGGACGAGTGAAGAGGGCAGAATACTGCAGGCAGAAGGAAAAATATTAGGAAGACCACAAGACAGAACAGGGCTTTTCAAAGAATTCAGTAAGATTCATTATAGCTACAAAGGTAAGAAACAAAGAATCTGACACAGAATGAAGGGCCTGGTAGACTGGTCTTTCCCAAAGCATAGTATACATACCACTGGTAATCGAGACAACTAAGTGATATTTTAGAAGTTTAATAGGTATATATTTTATGTGAATTAGAAACAAGTCTAGCACATTAAATCTTTCATGGATGTCACAGATATTAACTGAGGATGAGGATATAATTTAAATGATTTCATGGATATTAATTGAGGACAAGGATACACTTCAAAGAGTAATCTATTTTAAAGTCTATTTAAAGATAAATAATACTTCAAATAGTATGTGGATATGGCAAAAAAAAAAAAAAGGGGGGATTATTAGAAAAAGGACAGGGTGAATCATGGTAAGAATTTTAGACTTCATACAAAGGGCAAGGGAAATCACTGAAGAGTTTTAAGCAGGGCATTTTGTGATAAGATTAGCTATAAAAGAACCCTTTGGCTACAGTCTGGGGTTTGTCGGAGCGGGTGGGGTAACTAATGAAGAGCAAAGCGGGCAAAACTGAATCCTAGGACACCAGTTACAAAGAGGCTGGCAGAAGCCCAGGTGAGAAACAATGGTCATGCCTGGAAAACATCATGGTAGGGGGACTGAAAGAAAGCAGGAGAATTCAAAACATATTAAAAGGCACAATCAGTAAAGAACAATAACATAAAACCAGGCAAATAAAAACAGTGAAAATATATTTTTATGTGCATTCTTATTTGTTTTCCTAGGATAAATTACTCAAAAGTAGAACTACTGAGCACAGAAAGATACATGAACATCGTACCTTTATGGTAGGTTGTAACCTTTATTAAAGTACAGTAAGTCTCATTTAAGGCTGTCAGCCTCATTTAGTCTTCTTAGGTTTGATCTCTCTTCTGCTCTATAGACTACGTTTTTCTTTCATTTTCTCCTCTCTAATAATTTGGGAGCTTGTTTCTAATTATAGTGTTCCAATTTCTTTATTGGTAAATTGATCACATCTTCATGATCCTTGACCATTAGAATAGATAATTCTGTTCTGAGAATAAATATCAACCACAGTTGATATTTAATTACTAGACTTGTTTGTTTAGTTTTTTTAGTTTCGTTTTGCCAATATTCAAAACCTCAAAAGGTCTCACACAAAACAACTCTTATACCCCAGATTCTTAAAAATTTGGATCTAGGTCTCCATAATAAAACCATTTCCTTCAGAAAAAGATCTCAATTTTTCCTTTTAAAAAACTCAAATTGCATCCACATTTTCCTAATACTCTATTTTCTATGAGATTCTGGTTAAACATGCAGAAATCTCACCTGGTTAAAATTTGTCAATTATGGAATCTTAGCTCAGAGAACTGTGGATTTCAACAAAAGATGGGAAGTAAAAATCATGTCAAAGTTCCTTAATATTTCTATTTAAAAAAAAATCACATTCCCATTTTACTCCTCAAGAAATATTGTAGTATTTTCCAAAATCTTCAACACTAAACCCTTTTCTTATGTTATGATATTTAACTAAACTTCATTTTCCTTATGTTAGAATATTTAACTAAACTCAATTTTCTTCCATTATCTTACACATATCCAATATAATGCAATTGAATTTAGAGTTCTTACCTGTAAAGTTGAATACGTATATGGATAGTGATAAGCAAAGTAGCAAACATCATCTTTATGTGGAAAACTGACAGTAAATGTAATTGTATAGTAGGATTTTCCCTTTTGCCCACCTGCAGCAACTGAACTTCTTGAGAAATGATTTCTACAATAAAAAAGCATAAAACATGTTCATTTCATCCACACAAAAACTGATTTTCCTTGTTACTTTTATTAAATAGAACTTCAGGGAAAAAAGAAAAACCCGAGTCTGTAAAAAGTGTAACTTAAATACCCTATTAAAAAAAAACTTAGTACTCATAAAGCAGTTAACTGTTATCAGCCGATGACACTACATAACTTTTCACTTCTGAATTTACTAATTAAATGAGCTAATACTCTTCACGTCAAAAAAAATTTTTAGAACCCCATTCTTTGACATCCATACACATTATTGAATCTAGAAAATGATCATCAGTGGCTGCTACAATCAAGAGAGGAAAGGCTGATGGACACCTTTACGTGGATGGATCAGGCTACAAGACCTGGGTTCACTAATCAATCTTAAGATTACAAAAAGAGAAACAATCAGAGATGATGATGTTTCCTGACATGATGCAATGGGAATTCATTGCACCACCTATTAAGTATTCTTGCCAAAAGTCAAACCTGAAGTTGATTAAGCTTCTAGATCTAACTAACAGTTTATAGGAAACTGGTGAAACAGAAGTACTTGTTAACACCACAGGGATGCAATCCAGTAAAATCCAAATGTGAAAAACCCTACATGACAATCCAGCTTCTTTAGCAAAATGAGAAATGTAAAAAAAAAGGGAAGCCTATAAATTAACAGACTTAAGGGACATGTCAACAAAAATCAAATGTAATGTGTGATCCTTAGCTGGATTATGATTAAATAAAACTATAAAACACCACTTAGAGGCAATTGGGGAAGTTTCAACGTTGGATATTTCATCACAGTAAGAAATTTTCCTAATCTTTCTGTGTTGTGATAATGGCATTGTGGTTAGATTGTCTTAAACAGCCTTTGTCTTTTAGAAATACTTATGTAAGTATATATGGATAAAATACAATATCTGAAAATGGCCTTAAAAATTCATTGTGGAAGTATGAGTAAAAGTTTTAATTTCCAAAATGTCAACTGGAGATGTGTTCCAAATACAGAACATCAGCTTACACCGTTCATCTTTGACTGTAAATATGTGATCTACGTATAGCAAGTTAGAAGTAAGTGCTAGAGGTCGGGTGCAGTGGCTCACGCCTGTAATCCCAGCACTTTGGGAGGCTGAGGTGGGCAGATCACCTGAGGTCAGAAGTTACTGCCAAAAATCAAACCTGAAGTTGATCAAGCTTCACCATGTGTTGATAATTGTTGAAAATGGGTGATGAATAAAAGGGGCCTCATTATCTTATTCTCTGTTTTTGTAAATGTTTGAAGATTTCCATAATAAAGTTTTTAAAACTATACATTACTTTCCAGACTCTAAATACTGCTGACATATGCTGACTTAAAGATGCTCTAACAACTTAATTTCTAAAATTCTGAATCATCTTGTATCATTTAAGTCATGAAATGAAGAAAAACCAGGGCCTATAGGTTATTTTTTCATGCACATAAATGTTCAAAGTATTTTCAAATTGATATAGTCTTCATTAACTTATGCACAGTATCTTGAATAGATACCCAATGACAGAGTGCTAAGGATTAACAAAAATGCAAAACAAGTTCAAAAACTAGTCCTTGCCAACTCTTTTCCCTCAAAAGTTTAACATTTAATTGGAGAGGTATTTATACTACCACATTATAGCTATATGGCAGTTTCTAGCTTATAAACCAGTGAAACATATATTATCTCATGTAATGGTGAAAAGCAGTTTTATTCCATTTTATAGATAAGACAAACAAGCATCACAGGACTTAGCTGACATGAAAAGTTACGGCACAATGCAAAAACAGATTTTAATCCTTATCATCTAAATGGACTTAGCTGACATGAAAAGTTACGGCACAATGCAAAAACAGATTTTAATCCTTATCATCTAAATTTCAGGCCGGGCACTTTTGTTCATGCCTGTAATCCCAGCACTTTGGGAGGCTGAAGCAGATGGAACGCAACATGGTGAAAACCCAGTCTCTACAAAAAAGACAAAATTAGCCGGTTCACAACTGTAGTCCCAGCTACTGGGGAAGCTGAGGTGGGAGGATCACTTGAGCCTGGGAATGATGATATGCTCTTGAGGCTGCAGTGAGCCGGATCGCACCACTGCTTTCCAGCCTGGGCGATAGGGCAAGACTGTGTTTCAAAAAAAAAAAATTAAAATTAAAATAAATAAACCTATCTCAGGCTTCAGGAAAACAACTAGAATAGAGTCTTACACAGAAAGTGGTTAATAAATGTTTGTTGAATTGAACTCCACTTACAGATCAGGAAGTAGTAGCCAAAAGAAAAGACAGAACTTAAACTAAAAATATAAAAATCCTTGCCATCACCCCTTACATAGAATAGAACAACTTGTCCTGCTACGATCATTCATTTTGCAATGTGAAAAAGCATTCCTTGATTAACAATTTCTAATGTGACAACATAAAGAAGCGTGAAATAAAGAATGCATTTTGAAAAACATTGTTTCATTCTTTAATAGTCTAAATAATTCTGCTAAAATCTAGCCAAGCACTGCTCAGGTAGCTTCACTCAACTTTATGAGAAACAGACAAGTGATCAAAGACTATTTTTATGTTAGTCTACCATTAAAAGAAGTACAAGATGTATTATGGTGCAGATGAATTACATATTACCTTTACTTCTGTTTCTCATTTATTCGCTATTCATTTTGGTAATAAGAGTAAGGAAGAAATCTTACTAAGATGAATCCCAAGGAAGATTTTCTTTCGCAGAAAATAAGAGTACTTAAGACCAAGTTTTTCCCAAAGCCATGTCAAAACAGTTTAATTTTAGAAGCCTTCTTCTAATTGATAAAACTAAAAAAGAGGGGCATTAGTGCCAGTTAAGCACAATCTAAAAAGTCAAAATTCCCCATACAGAAATGTCAGGATTGAACTTAGAGCAGAAACAGGGGTGCCAAGTGGAACCAGCAATGAACATTACCTGGAAACATTTGCAGACACAGAGTAAAAATGAGAAGCAAGATACATGAGAATCCTCGAGTACTTAGAGGTGGAGCTGAAGAATAACCAAACTGTTCCACAGAAGTAGGAAATGATTTCTAGCACTTAATTCTTTGTATTTTATTTTATTTTTATTTTATATTTTATTTATTTTATTTTATTTTATTTATTTATTTATTTATTTTGAGATGGAGTCTCGCTCTGTCACCCAGGCTGGAGTGCAGTGGTGCGATCTCGGCTCACTGCAACCTCCACCTCCCAGGTTCAAGCGATTCTCTTCCCTCAGCCTCCCGAGTAGCTGGGATTACAAGCACACACTACAATGCCCGGTTAATTTTTGTATTTTTGGTAAAGACGGGGTTTCACCATGTTGGCCAGGCTGGTCTTGAACTCCTGACCTCAGGTGATCTGCCCACCTCTGCCTCCCAAAGTGCTGAGATTACAGGCGTGAGCCACCATACTCAGCCTCTAGCACTTATTTCTAACTTGCTATAAGTAGATCACATATTTACAGTCAAAGATGAACAGTGTAAGCTGATGTACTGTATTTGGAACACATCTCCAGTTAACATTTTGGAAATTACAATGAAGTAAATATTGTGTGTTAATATAAAAAGGGAAAAACTAAGAGTTATACTTGATATCATAGGAACAACAAAAAGCCACTGCAAATTACTACTCGTAATTCCTAATTTCAGTTTTATTCAATAAAGTTTCCAGAGTTTTAAAGCTGGAAAAGCTGAGGACACATAACTCTCTAAGCGGTGGAGACATGGCCTGGACCTAAGTTTATCTGCCTATACAACACATTTTATTTCTACTATATACACTCTGTAAGTGGATCTCAAGTTCAAAAGGATTTTTTAGAATTACTAAAGCATAGCACCACAATTCAAAGTATGCAATAATTACTGTTTCCTTTTACACTGAAACAGGATGTACTTAATACTGCCTTCTGTAAGCTGACGTTCTATTAATATTCTTAAAATCCTTACTTATAGTAACAAATGTCAGTCCCCATACGAATCCACCATGGTCTGGCATTTAATGCTTCCTGAACCGAATACATGAGTGGTTGCATACCTTTGAAAGACAGAAAAAAGACAGAAAATTATTTTCAGAATTTTTGAATTAAAAATTAATCTTGACTTTGTAGAAAGCACCAAACATTCAGGAAAGCAGAAATAAATTACATTTCAGTGTTTTAGTATGTATTTTAAAAATCTGATGCATTTCTTAAACATCCCAAGTCAATCAATTATATGCTTTTATTTTTTAGTTTAATAATACAGGATTGCAACTTTAGAGTGAAAAGTCATTAAACTCTTTTCTATTAAATTTTCTACATGAAATCAATTAAAGATAACATATTCCTTATAAAAATTGAAACAGTCAAAACGTACGTAAAGACATAATGTACAATCATCCCTCTAACTCTCCGTGGATTTCCACCTACACTGAAATTAATGGGAAAACGCCACCAAAATGGCATGTTTGCTTTCTTCCCCACTCTTCTCCATGAGGTATGTGTTCGTAGGACAGAAAAGGAAGAGGGACTCAAAAATATAAAGTATATTTTCTTGGGTATTCTTACAAATATGTTTTCCACATGAACTTTAAAATCATCTTACCTAATTTCTAAATGATATACTAGGTTTCCAGATTGAACTGAATTAAATTCATGTTAATTATAGAAAGGCTGACAACTTTTATTGAGATCTGGTTTGACTTGTCTTAAATTCTAACTTAAGGATAGAGTCATTTTCTTTTCCTGGTACAGAATAATTTTATAAAACTTACCTGTGAGTATTTTTATAAGATTCTTTTTTCCCTTTCCATTTCTGATTCGTTATTCCCACAATGAAGCACTATTCATTTATTTTTTATATTTATCTTAATATTCACGTTATCAAATAAACTAATTTTAACAGGTTTTTAGTAGTCTCATGAATTTTCTAGTAATATAATTAAAATATTTTATCTCCTCTTCTAGTATTTGTATCATTTATTTCATTTTCTACTCTTACTACATTTAGATAAAGTAAACCTCAAAAAAATTATGCTGAATATAGCGGTAAGAACAAACAATTCTTTTTCATGACTTGAACCAGAATGTTTTCCATTCCATGAAATATTTGCCCCTTTTTTGCAAATCAACTTTGTCATGTTTAAGTAATAAAAATAGCTAACAATGAATAATTTCTGTATGTGAGACACTGCTCTAATGGTTTTTACCTGTATTAAGTAGTTAAATCCTCACAACCACTTTTAGATGGTAAATGCTATTATTAGTACCCTAACTTGAGTAGTTTCACTATAATTTTTATTATACTTCAGAGTTTTAATTACTTTACCAAATGCCTTTTCAACATCTAATAATAGAATCAAATGGCTTTTCTCCTTTAAACTGTTGATTCAATAAATTATGTTGGTAGGCTTCCTATTGTTGAACTATCTTTGCGTTCTAAGAAAATGCTACTCTTTTAACACTATGTGACTAAGCTAACTAATATTTAGAATGTTTCCATCTAAATTCTTAAGATGATCTTTCTTATTTCAATTTACTTTTACCAAGTATGGTAAAGGTTATATGAGCTTCAGAAAACTAACTTTTAAAACTTCCGAAGAATAAATAATAAAAGCACCATCTATTTTTTAAAGGATAAATATAATTCAGCTGGAATTCCATGTCAATATGGTGACTTATTAATAAACATACTTTTTAAAATTTCCTTTCAACAGCTATAGCCTCTTAAGAATCTCCCTTTTTGCTAATCGCTTTTGGTATTTCTCACGCTCTCTCTCTTTCTCTCTCTCTCTCTCCCCTGATGTCCCTAAGTTTTTGGTTTTTTTATCACGTTATATCATTTCTTAGAATTCAGTCCACTTTTTTTAAAGTGTATGTCCAGGATACAACTAACTTTTAATTCTAATTTGGATGAGTTGCCTTCTAGGAAATCTCGGATTTCATCCTGTTACTTCTTTTCACTGGACTCCCAGATTAGTACCACTTTTTCTTGTATCTCACACCTCCGTCTCGGGTTTCAAATGGGATCCTAGTGAATCAAAAAATCAAACTTGTTGATTATATTATTCAAATTCTCTATAGCCTTACTTATTTTTGTCTTCTTGATATGTCAAATTCTGAAAGAAGTACTTTAAATTCTCATAAATGTTTTCTAATCAAGCTGTATTTCCGGGAACTTTTTGTCCTGCTTATGTAGGAGCCATGTGGCTAGGGTTGTCGTGCTGTATAAAGGTTTACAGCATCTTCAAGGACTGCAACTTGCAAATACAAATTATCTGTCTTTATGCAAATCAGTATTTTTGACCTTGACATTTTAGTCTGACATTATTATTTATTTATTTTCCGAGATGGAGTCTCGCTCTGTTGCCCAGGCTGGAGTGCAATGGTGCAATCTCGGCTCACTGCAACTTCCACCTCCCGGGTTCAAGTGATTCTCCTGCCTCAGCCTTCCGCATGCCACCGTGCCCAGCTAATTTTTGTATTTTTGGGTGGAGACGGGGTTTCACCGTGTTGCCATGGCTGGTCTCAAACTCCTGACCTCAGGTGATCTGCCCGCCTCAGCCTCCCAGAGTCCTGAGATTACAGGTGTGAGCCACTGCACCCGGCTGACTGACACGAATATTAACCACTTTTGCTTTATTTTAATTTCATTTGCCTATTTTATCTTTGCCCATTCATTTTCAACCTTGTCACTGAATACACACACACACACACACACACACACACACACACACACACACACACACACGGTGGGGAGCAGAGGAGAGAGGGAGAGAGACAGAAGAACAGAGGGATAGAGGGAGAGAGAAATAGAGAGAGAGACCACACTAAACTGTGTTACTTTTAATATCTGACCTTTTGAGGGTACTTCACAGTTTATTCATAGTTGATGATGATGGATATACATTTCATTGTATTCCCTACATCTTATTTTCTACTTCTGATATCAACAAATGCTTTTTTTTTCTTACCATTTTATTTTTATTGGTTTGGTTACATTGCTCCACATTTTCTTTTCTTCCTTAATCTGGAAGCTTTCTATCATGCTTTTCAGTTCTACTTTTCCACCTTCATAGTCATGATTGATATTTTTCTAACACTATATTAAATAACTAAGCCATCCCACTGAGACAAGTTAATTTTCACTTCTCCTATATTACCCCCCTTAGAATATTTTTGGTTAATACATTTTATAAGTTCCAATACTTCTACCTTGAGACCTTTTACTCATGTTGTTCAGAGAGAGATCAGATAGCATATCTCTGAATTACTGTTTTTGAGACAGATCTTCACTCTGTATATTTTCTCAATTCTTATAAACACTGACATGCAGTTTGCTGGCAGTGACAAACAATTTACAGATTCTTCAAAAGACATTTGGATGTCCACTGGCTTCCAGTGCCACAGACGAGCAGTCCAACACTAGTTTAATTTTTTAAATATGCAGAAAAATACAGTGATTAAGAGCATGCAATCCACAACCAAACTTCCTGGGTTTGAATTCCAGCTTCACCACATACCAGACGCATGATCCTGGCCAGACTATTAACCACTCTATGCCCCCATTTTCTTTTCTGTAAAATGAGGGTGACAACCTCACTGGGTTGTTTGTTGTGTGGATTACATGTGTTAGCACTTGGAACAAGGTCTGGCATGTGGCAAATAATCAATGAATGTTAGCTGCTGGTATTATTATTATCATTATTTCCTTTTAAGTAACCTATTCTTTTAAAGTGGAAGCATGTTAAAATTTTCTCTTTATACTTGAAACTCAGAAGTGTCACTGGTACATATAAAATAAGTCTGCCTTCCTGATCCCTTCCTGGGACGCAGCGAGCAGTGCACTTCAATCTGAAGTTTTGACTCCTTCCACCCACATAAAACTCACTGTAACACAAAACTCATTATAATAGTTTCAATAGTGACCACAGGAGACAGAGGAGGGGCTTCAAGATGGCTGACTAGAGGCATCCGGCACTTACCTCCTCCACAAAGCAGCAGCAAAACAGTGAGTAGATAATCACACTTGAAATAGATCATCTAAGACAGAACACTGAAACTCAACCGAAAACTAACCAGAACACCTAACACAATGAAGGAGAGGGAAGGCGGGCAGGCTACTTGGCCGGGAGCCAGGGAGGCTTCCCAGTACAGGAAAAGGGTAAGTGAGATTCTCAGTGGTCCACATCCATACTACAGACTCCTCCAGTCCTAGCCAGGGGGCAGCCCCTCCATCCTCGCAGGTCCTGAGACTAACACAGGGAGCTGCCTTGAGACTGCACGAAGGCATTGCTCCAGAGAGTGAGTTCACACGGGGTGTGACCTAAGCAGCAGCAGTACTGGCACAGTTTTGAGAACCCAACCCCCACTCAACTGCATCCTGCCCCCTGCCTCCCCAACCCACAGCCACCAATGCCACAGGCTGCTGCCACTGAAACCTAAGCAAAAGTCACTGGCAGAGACCCCACCTCCCAGCAGCAAGCTGTCATGCATTTGCAGGTGCCCAGAGGACAGGCTCCTCTACCCGCAGCCACCACCACTGCTGACCGCTGCCACTGGGGCCAAAGCACAAGGCCCTGGCAGCAACTCCATTGCCCTTGGCAGTGTGGTCACCCTACATTAACACACGCCCTGCAAACAGGCTCCCGGGTCCCCAGCTGTCGCCTGGGGCTGAGGCATACACTCCCCAGCCTGCCACTGATAGCAGCTTAGCAATCCCTAGCAGCAGGGCTGGGGTACATTTGCAAGCTCCCTGAGGGCAGCCTTCCCCAACCCACCAGCTCTGCTGCTGCCCCCACTCAAACACTCTAAGGGGAGTCTAGGGATCACCCCAGCCATCCTCGTTACAGCCAGAGCCCCTATAAATCACGTGAGGGGTTTGAGGACAGGCCTGCCTGGCCTGGCTTCCCCACCATCCCCAACACCAGAGCATACCTGGGAGCCTAGGGATCGCTCAGCCATGTCACCCATTGCTGGCACCTGAGCATTCCTCCCAGGGGTCTGAGGATGGGCCACCTCGCCTGCCACTACCTCTGCAGCTGGCACACCCTCACACACCACCTGCGGGTCTGGGGACTGGACCACCCAGCCTGTCACAGCCACCACCGACACTAGCACACACTGCTTAGGAAGCAGAGGGTTGTCCCACCAATGGTCCTGCCATTGCTCATGCTATGCCTTCTGCTCAGGAGCCAAAGGACCCACCCACCTATCTGGCCCAAAGCTGCACTGCCAGCATCTGAGAAGGCTGCATGGGGGCCCAAGAACTGGCCCACTTAGACCCACTAACACCAGTCATGGTGGGTCCTAAGGACAGGAATCTGGCCTGCTGTTGCCACGCCTGGTGCTCAAGGAATGGCCGACCTGGCACCCTCATTCCCAGCAAAATTTCACCGCAGCCGCCATCAACAACCACCTCCTAAGCCACTGAAGCAATTACAGAAACCACTGACACTGTTTACAACCAAAGACATCATACAGGATGTACATTACTGCATCCACCCAGAATCAAAGCCACAGTGCCCTACCCAGCCAATATCATAGACAGGCCTTCAGAAAAAAGTCCTCCCCATGAAAGTAAATTTAAAAAATTGGAAGATGCGACTGTTATACCAGACGTGCCAATAATAACATAAGGACACAAGAAACACGAAAAAAAAAAAAAAAAAAAAAAAAAAACAAGAAAATACGACACCTCCAAAGCAACCAATAATTCTCCAGCAACAGATTCCAATGAGACAGAAATACATGAAATGCTGGAAAAATAATTCAAAATAATGATATCAAAGAAGCTCAGTGAGATACAAGAGAACACAGATAAATAATACAAAGAAATCAGAAAAGCAATTCAGAAGGTAAGTGAGAAGTTTAACAAAATAGATATCATTTTTTTTTAAAGCCAAACAAACACAGGAACTGAAGAATATTCACTGAATGACAGAAAAAATATATATTAGAGATCTTTGACAATAGACTAAAGCAGAGGACAGAATTTCAGAACTTAAAGACAGGTGTTTTCAAATAACCCAGTCAGACACAAATAAAGAAAAAAGGAATAAAGAAGAATGAACAAAGCCTGCATGACATATGGCACACCATAAAGCAAACACATATTCAATTTTTTGGTGTTCCAGGAAGCAAAGAGAAGATGTGAGAGAAAGTAAACCTATTTAACAAAATAAATAGCTGAGAGGCAGAACAAGGTGGCCAAATAGAAGCCTCCAGTGATTACCGCCCCCAACTCCATGCCCCACAATAGGAACACCGAATTGAACAACTATCCATGCAAGAAAGCACCTTTTTAAGAACCAAAAATCAGGTGAGCGATCATACCAAGGAAATGCACTGAAGAGGGCAGGAAAGACAATCTGGAATTGCTCACACCACCCCCACAGTCCAGCAGCAGTGGCCACATGCAGCAGAGAATCTGTGTGCTTCAGGGAGAGAACATGCAGTGACTGTGGGACTTTGCATTGGAACTCAGTGCTGCCTATGTCACAGCAGAAAGCAACACCAGGCAGAACTCAGCCAGTGTCCACGAAGGGAGTATTCAGACTGACCTAGCCAGATGGGAAATGCCCATCCCAGCTGTCAGAACCTGAGTTCTGGTTAGCCTCACCACCGCAAGCTAAGGCACTCTGGCGTCCTAAATAAATTTGAAAGGCAGTCTAGGTCACAAGGGTTGAAATTCTGGACAAGTCCTGGTGCTGTGCTGGGCTCTGAGCCAGTGAATGTGGTATGCATGCGGCCCAGTGGGACACCAACCAGAGCAGCCAAGGGAGTACTCATACCACCCTTCCCCCAACCCCAGGAAGCACGGCTCCTAGTTCCAGGAGAGGCTCCTTTCCACTTGAGAGCGGAGAGAGGAGAACAAAAAGGTCTTTGTCTTATAACTTGGATACCAACTCAGTCACAGTAAAACTGGGTACCAGGCAGAGTCCTGAGGCCACCATGACAGGCCCTAGGCCCCAGCTGACATTTCTAAACACACCCTGGGCCAGAAGGGAACCCACTGCCTTGAAAGGAAGAGGCCAGTCCTGGCAGGATTCATTATCTGCTGGCTAAAGAGCCCTTGGGCCTTGAATAAACATCAGTGGTACCCAGGCAGTTCTCACTGCAAGACTTGGGTGAGACCCAGAGCCATGCTGGCTTCAGGGGGTGGCCACAGGGAGGTACTACTTTTGCTCAAGGAAAGGAGAGAGAACAGTAAAGGGGACTTTGTCTTGCAGCTTGGTCACCAGCTTGACAACAGTTCCAAGAAGGCTCCTCGGGTCCACGATTTCAGGTCTTGGCTTCTGGACAGCATTTCTGGACCTGTCCTGGGCCACAGAGGAGCTTGCTACCCTGAAGGGAGAGACCCAGGCCTGACAGCATTCACCACAAGCTGACTGAAGAGACCTTGTGCTTTGAGGGAACGTCAGCAGGAGCCAGGCAGTGGTCAACGCAGGCCTGGGATGGTGACGGATATGGGAAAAGACTTCTACATGAAGAAAAGAGACAGAAGAGTGGGAAGAACTTTGTCTTGCAGTTTGGATGCCAGCTTAGCTGCAGTAGAATAGAACACCAAGTAGATTCCTAACATTCCCGACTCTAGGCCCCGACTCCTGTATAGCATTCTGGAACCTGCCCTGGGCTGGGGGAAGTTCATTGCCCTGAAGGGTAGGACACAAGTCTGGCTATAAAGCCCTTGGGCCTTGAGTGAACACATCAGCAGTAGCTAGGCAGTGGTTGCCACGGGCCTTGGGCAGAACCCAGTGCTATGCTGGCTTTGCATCTGACCTAGTATAGTACCAGTGGTGGCGGCCACAGGGTTGCTGGTATCATCTCTCGTCCGGCTCCAGGCAGCTCAGCACAAAGAGACAGACCGTGTGTTTGGGAGAAAGTAAGTGAAGAGAACAAGAGCCTCTGCCTGATAATCCAAGAAATTCTCTTGTACCTCACTGAAGGCCACAAAGGTGGTATCTCTACAAGTCTGCAAGGGTCACAGTGTTACCAGGCTTGGATCCCCCTAGTGCAGATATGGCTGCAGTGACCAAAGATTTAGACCACAACATGCAATTCCCTTTGAATATTTGGAAACCCTTCCCAAGAAAGATGGGTACAAATAAGCCCAGGCTCTGAAGACTACAATAAATACCTAGCTCTTCAATGCCCAAACACCAACGAACATCTGCAAGCATCAGGACCATCCAGGAAAACATGACCTCACCAAATGAACTAAGGCACCAGGGACCAATCCTGGAGAAACAGAGATATGTGATCTTTCAGACAGAGAATTCAAAATAGATGTTTTGAGGAAGCTCAGTGAAACTGAAGATAACACAGAGAAGGAATTCAGAATCCCATGAGATGCATTTAACCAAGAGATTGAAATAATTTTTTAAAATCAAGCAGAAATTATGGAACTGAAAAATTCAACTGACATACTGAAGAATGCATTATACATTATAGTCTCCTGGCAGCAGAACTGATCAAGTAGAAGAAAGAATTAGTGAACCTGAAGACAGGCTATTTGCAAATACACAGAGAAGACAAAAGAAAAAAAAAGAATAAAATGAAGTATGCCTAAAATATCTAAGCATACTTCAGTTTCCTCAAAAGGACAAATTTAAGAGTTATTGGCCTTAAAGAGGAGGTAGAGAAAGAGATAAGGTAAAAAGTTTATTCAGGCCGGGCTCAGTGACTCAAGCCTGTAATCCCAGCACTTTGGGAGGCCGAGACGGGTGGATCACGAGGTCAGGAGATCAAGACCATCCTGGCTAACCTGGTGAAACCCCATCTCTACTAAAAAAATACAAAAAACTAGCCAGGTGAGATGGCGGGCGCCTGTAGTCCCAGCTACTCGGGAGGCTGAGGCAGGAGAATGGCGTAAACCCAGGAGGCACAGCTTGCAGTGAGCTGAGATCCGGCCACTGCACTCCAGCCTGGGCCACAGAGCAAGACTCCGTCTTAAAAAAAAAAAAAAAGGTTTATTCAAAGGGATAATACCAGAGAACTTTCCAAACCTAGAGAAAGATATCAACATTCAAGTACAAGAAGGCTATAGAACACCACGCAGATTTAACTCCGAGACTACTTCCAGCCATTTAATAATCAAACTACTAAAGGTCAAGGATTAAAAAAAGGATCCTAAAAGCAGCAAGACAAAAGAAACAAATAACATGCAAAGGAACTCCAATATATCTGGTAGCAGACTTCTCAGTATAAACCTTACAGGTCAGGAGAAAGTGGCATGCCACATTTAAAGCACTGAAGGAAAAAAAGCTTTGATCCTAGAATGGTAAGCACATCCATTGAAAATGTCGTTCAAACATGAAGGAGAAATAAAGACTTCCCCAGACAAATAAAAGCTGAGGGAATTCATCAACATCAGACCTGTCCTACAGGAGATGCTAAAGTGAGTTCTTCATTCTGAAAGAAAAGGACATTAATGAGCAATAAGCAATCATCAGAAAATACAAAATTCAATGGTAATAATAACTACACAGAATAATATAATACTGTAATTGTGGTGAGTAAACTACTCATATGTTGAGTAGAAATACAAAAAGATGAACCTATCAAAAATAATATTACAACTTTTCAAGACATAGAATAATAAGATATAAATAGAAACAACAAAACGTCAAAAAGTGAGGGGGAAGAAGTTAAAGGTATAGAGCCTTTATTAGTTTCATTTTTGCTTGTTTGTTAATTTGTTCGTTTTTGCAATCCATGTTAAGTTGTCATCAGTTTAAAATAATGGGTTACAAGATGTTATCTGCAAGCCTCACAGTAATCTCAAAAAACCTACGATATACAAAAAATCAAAACAGAAATTTAAAAATATCACCTGAGAAAATCACCTTCACAAAAGGGAAGATAGGAAAGAAAGAGGGAAAGAAGAGAGGACTACAAAACAATTAGGAAACAACAAAATGGCAGGAGTAAGTCCTTACCTATCAATAACAATGAATGTAACTTGACCAAACTCTCCCATCAAAGGAAACAATCGATTAACAGGGTAAAGAAACAACCTGTCAAATGGGAGAAAATATTTACAAACTATTTATCCGACAAGGGATTAGTATCCAAAATATACAAGGAACTCAAAAAACTCAATAGTAAAAAAAAAAATCAAAACAATCTCATTTAAAAGTATGCAAAGGACATAGACTTTTCTCAAAAGAAGATATACAAATGGCCAACAGGCATATGAAAAAAATGTTCTACATCACCAATCATCAGGGAAATGCAAATCAAACTACAATGAGATACCATCTTACCCCAGTTAAAATGGCTATTATTAAAAAGAGGGAAAAAAAGTAACAGATGCTAGTGAGGATGTGGAGAAAAGAGAACTCTTCCACACTGTTGGGAACATAAATTAGTGTAGTCACTATGTAAAACAGTACAGAAATTCCTCAAAAAGCTAAAAATAAAATAACATAAGGTCCAGCAATCCCACTACTGGGTATTTATCCAAAGTAAAGGAAATCAGTATACTGAAGGGATACCTACACCCAGCCCATGTTTACTGTAGCACTATTCACAATAGCAAAGACATGAATCAACCTCAGCATCCATCAATGGATGAATGAATATAGAAAATGATATATATACACAATGAAATACTACGTGGCCATAAAAAATGAAATCATGTCCTTTGCAGCAACATGGATGGAACTGGAAGTCATTATGTCAAGTGAAATAAGCCAGGCATAGAAAGACAAATCTTCATGTTCTCACTCATGTGTGGGAGGTAAAAAAGTTGATCTCATGGAAGTAGAAAGTAAAATAATAGATACAAAAACTGAGAAGGGTGTGGGGCAGGGATGGGGGGATGAAGACAGGTTGGTTAATGAGTGCAAGCATATAGTTCAAGAAAAGAATTAAGTTGTAATGTTCGATAGCAGAGTCGGTGACGATCAGAAACAATATATTGTATGAGAGGACTTAAAATATTCCTAACATAGAGAAATGATAAATTATCAAGGTGATGGATATCCTAAATACCCCGACTTGATTGTTACACATTCTATACATGTAACAAAATATCACACATACCCCATAGATATGTGCAAATATTATGTATCAATTTTTAAAAGTTAACTATATAAAGAAGTGAAAGGTTCAAGTTGAAGTCAAAGGGCACTTTAGATTTGTCTCATGTGTTCTAATGTTATAAAAAACAATTATTCTTATATTACATTTAAAGCGATCATATGAAATTTTGGTCACAGTGAAGTTAGCTATATTTGGATATTCTGACTGTAACAGAAACCATTTGGACAAAGTAAGTTGCCCCAGCAAGAATCAATCAAATGAAACAAACTCAGACTAAATAAACCAGTCTATTCAACCTGATACAGTAATACAAAGCCTATATCTGAACAAGATTTATTCATTAGCCAAAGGATAAACCTTCATATACATGAAACAAGTGTGCTTAAAATTGTCCATTTTTTGCCTCAAATATAGATAATCAAAATATTAAATTGCCAGAGTAACATCCAATGGCACTAGCCCCTAATAATATCCAAGTAAAGGCCAAATTTTTATTGAGGACATGGTCAATATTATGTGCAAATACAAAGAAAGATGAGGTGTTTTAGGTCCTAATCATTAATGTACTATAAATCACAGATTTGTAAAATGTTGGAGTTGATGTTAACACCCTCATTTAACAGATGAGGAGAACAAGGAAAGTTTAAAGTGGAGCTCTAATCAACCTGAAGGCACTTATCGTAAGCTGCATGTTATCTGCACTCAGTGACTCTATGTAGAAAAAAATACATGCTTCTAACATATCTAGCATTACAGCTGCAATTTCAGATTCAGATTCAGGTGGCTGCCATTATCCTCCAGTCTCAGAATTTGGTTTTTCATCCCAACCAAAGAAGAAATAAATAAACTCAATAAGTAGCACAAACAAAACCACACATGGCCCAGGCCTTCAGCATTACTAGAAGTCAGAATATAACAAACTTTAAATTGTTTATAAATAGTAAAATGAGCGAAGATATAGAGGGCAGATGGAACAATAAAATCGGGGTTGAAATCCTTAAAGTAGATTTTAGAACAAAAAATATTTAATGAGAAAAAGGAGGAACTTTATAATGACAAAGTCACAATTCATAATGAAAATATAATACTTAATATCAATGCATCCGATAAGATCAACCTCCTACATAAAGCAGAAACTACAGGAGATACAAAGAGAAATTGACAGTGACATACTATTGATAATAGTCTTCAAAGCACCACTCTCAGAAAAAGACGGATCAATTGAACAAGAAAACAAAACATAGAAAACCCAATAACATAATCAATATGGCAATTTTTACATCTAAATGTCAAATGTCTCATCCTGATACAGACGAAAAATATATCTTCTTATGTGAAGATATATTCTTTATATCTTCTTCTCAATAGCACATGATACATTCATAAAAATTGATAATATATATGACAACATATTATCAGCAAATTTTAAGCAAAGATAACTTCTTTGCTTGGAATTTGATGATGATATATTAAGATATAAGATATAAAGAATATATCTTCTCAATAGCACAATACATTCATAAAAACTGATACTGTATTACATCACAAGGAAAACAACAGCAAATTTCACAAAATAGAAATATTACAAACTCTCTGATCACAGTGTACTAAGACTAGAAATTACAAACAAAATGAAAAAACAAATAGGGAGGGAACCCATGCAGGAGGATGGAAACAAGACTGATTTGGGATATCAGACCCTCAATAAGGTGGAGGAAGGCATCTGTCCAAATAGACAATACGGAGACTGTTACATAAACTGGAATTGATCTCATAAGTTACATGGATAATGGGGCCCAAAATTATCTATCTTGGAGAAGAAAGTTGTAAATATGGAAAGAAAACAAGAATAAAGCCTGTGTTATTTGCTTGAAAGTTAAGGTATAAGTATAACCTCATGGCGTGTATGTGTGTTTGTGTGATTATATACACACAAATATAAACATGTACATTCAAATATGGAAACCACTACAAAGGTGAATTTCTGTTTAAATATTATGTAGGTACTAAATATACTCTCTAATTGTTCATTGAGATAGTTTGGTAATAACCCAATAGCAATGTTTATACCACATGTACAGATCTTGGTTTTCAAGAGAATTTCTTTTTTTTTTTTTTTCTGAGACAGAGTTTCACTCTTGTTGCCCAGGCTGGAGTGCAGTGGCGCGATCTCGGCTCACTGCAACCTTTACCTACTGGGTTCAAGCGATTCTCCTGCCTCAGCCTCCCTAGTAGCTGGGATTACAGGCGCCCGCCACCATGTCCAGCTAATTTTTGTATTTTTAGTAGAGATGGGGTTTCACCATGTGACCAGGCTAGTCTTGAACTCCTGAGCTGGTGATTCGCCCACCTTGGCCTCCCAAAGTGCTGGGATTACAGGCGTGAGCCACTGCGCCCAGCCAGATCTTAGGTTTTAAACACCATTCACTACTAAAGCAAAACGGCACTCTTGGGAGAAATGGCAGATTTCATTCAGGGGCAGGGAAAAGCAAGATAGGCCTTAAGCATCTTGTTGTGCCAAAAAGCAAGGGCACCCATAAGGAAAGATAGGGATATCTCAAAAGGGCACACACACCAGCATGAATGGTATCCCACTGGCCAAACCATGGACAATTTGAATATCAAAATAAATAATGATAGCAGCAAATTATAACTCGAGTCAAATAGGAAACCAAGTCTATACTGATATGAATAAATTAAAATCTTGAGAAGGAACAAGATATTTAGATAGTCTCAAAGTACCTCAATGTAAAATACTAATTACAAAGAGAAAAAGGAAATGTAGGAAAGTCACACAGCTAAATAATATTAAACTGTAAAGAGCACCCCAAAAGGTAAAAATGTATGAGGAACATTTGTCAGGGGGACTAATCCACTCTAGGGAGGCAGAGAAGTCTTGAATTAACTAACACGGGCAAAGGGTTGAGAATGTTACAGGCTAGACTTCAAAATTCTACTTTATTGCCTGGTTCCAAACATGTTGAATTTATTTAAGAAGGCAGTTGAAAATCCTCAAATATCTGAGAAAAACAAAGATGGAGAGAAAGTGAAAGAGAAGCTTGGTACTAAAATGCAAGACTGCCATCTAGTGGTAATTTCAGCAAATCCCTTCCAAGTAATGGGGGGTAAGACGGGGGTGATGGATTGAAACAGATAGCACTACTATTTATTGACATACATTCTCAAATTCAGTATTTCAAAGGCGGTATTCTCTTTACAATTAAAAATACAGTACAAAACATAAATATTTTTAAACTGCTTAACTTTAGGATCATTCACTTACGAGAAACACTAAGTATTCAATAGAATCACTTTTTAAAAGCTCAAAGAAAAGGGCAACTTGAAAGAGAAGCAACTGCCAGCCTGTTCCTTTCTGGAGACACTGCCAAAGAACAAGACCTCTATTGGGCACATTTTCTAGAATCCAGCACTCAAATAGTCCCCCAATCAGCACGCCCCAATAAAAAAAAATTTTTTTACAGACAATAAGCTACTCTCCTAATTGATACTACTTCCTCATTTCAATCACGTATGACAATTAAACAAATACTTCCAGATGAAGACGTTTCCACTGCACATACTTTCTTTGGTCACAGCCCCCACCCTTACAATGAATTATTGCTAGTTATAATTGCTTACAATGTTAAATTATAGTTTACCAAAATATTTTGGTCCCTTTCTTTTAATTCTGTTAATGTTAAGACAAACCAAGATTTGCTTTATGTTGTACTGACCTAACAAATCTAAAGATAAGTTTAATAAAATATTACATCTACCTAAACAGCTCCATAGCTTCTACTATCTTCCTAAATACTTATGAACACATGGAAATAAAAAGAAAACTCACAATAGACAACTTCTCAGAATCTGGAAGGAATCTCTATTAAACTTAAGGCAGATGGAGCAAGACTGAAAAATCCAATGCAGAATATGCCTCGTGATCTGTATCTTGAGGTTTAGGGGCTTTTTAAATTTTTTTTTTTTTTTTTTTGCATTTTACATTTTGGATTCCACAGCTAAAATAAGTGTCACACTAAATAAAAAATAAACAATAAAGAAGCACAAAAACAGAAAGCATAAACACCCAAACACCTCAACCATAAGAATTTTAAATAGGTCAAACTTGTCTATTAAAAGACAAATGGTCAAACAACAAAATTCAACATCTTATTTATGGAAAAAAAGGCAAATATACATCAAGCAAATTCAAACCAATATAAAAACAGAATTCAAGGCAAAAAATGCTGAATGAGATAAATGTGATAATTTTATACTATTAAAGGGATATGCAAAAGGAACATGGAAAACTTACAAAATTCTATGTGCCAAGTAACCCCACATTAAAATAGAAAAAAATATTTTTTAAATGAAGGCTTGACAGAAACACAACATAACTGAGACTGTTAAGTATTTTTAAGTCTTAGGCAGATAGAAAAGACAAAAAATAAACATATAGAAAGTTGAATAGATATATAATAAAAAATATGAAATAATATATTTTTCGGGGACAGAGTCTCACTATGACACCCAGGCTGGAGTGCAACGGCACAATCTCAGCTCACTGGAACCTCCACCTCCCGGGTTCAAGCAATTCCCCTGCCTCAGCCTCCTGAGTAGCTGGGATTACAAGGTACGCGCCACCAAGCCCGGCTAATATTTTGTATTTTTAGTAGAGATGGGGTTTCACCATGTTGGTCAGGCTGATCTCGAACTCCTGACTTTGTGATCCACCCACCTCAGCCTCCCAAAGTGCTGGGATTACAGGCATAAGCCACCGTGCCCAGCCAAATATGAAATAATAAGAAATCTCTCTATACATATTGGTCTCTACCCCCCAGTTCCTGGCACAGAGCTCCTAAAACCCTTGTCAGTTCCTAAGCAATGCAGGTGCCAGGAACATCTTTTGTTCTAATATTTGGTCTTTGACCCCACTCCCTGACAGAGAGCATCTAAATCTCTTAGAACTTCCTGGGTGATAGAAACAACTTCTATTCTAATGAGGCAGCTCTTGGTGTACTCCTTGATGGGGACTGGTCATCAAAAAGAACAAGCCATGATAAGAAGCTTGGAACTTTCAGCCAAACTCCATCCTCAAGGGAAAGGAAAGGAGCTAGAAACAGTTAATCATATCAACATGATGAAGCCTCCATAAAAATCTCCAAAGCACGGGATTCAGAGAGCTTCTGAGTGGTGAATGCATCCACAGGCCAGAAGGGTGGTGCACTCCAACTCCATGGCGAAGAAAGCTCCTGTACCCAGGACTCTTCTGGACCTACCCGTTCATCAGGCGGTTCATCTGAATCCTTAAATCATATCCTTTATAATAAACGGGGAATCGTAATTCAGTGTTTCCCTGAGTCCTGTGAGCTGCCATAGCAAATTATCAAAGTGAGGAGGGTTATGGGAACCCCTATTTGTAACTAAGTCAGAGAGAAGTATGGTAACCTGGGGACCCACTACTTTTGATGGGCATCTGAAGTGAGGGGCAGTTGTGGGAGACTGAGTCCTTAATCCTTGAGGTCTGCACTAACTCCAGGTAGTTTGTATCATAACTGAATTGTAGGAAGGACACCAGTTGGTGTGTGGAGAGTAGGAGAACTGGAATGTGTGGAGAAAATCCCCACACATTGGGCACAAAAGTGTTGGAAGTGGTGTGAGTAGTAAAAAGAAAAACATTTTTTTTCTCCTCACTAAATAATACATGTTACATTATGTTGCCTACAAAGAATGAATATTATTTTCTAAGTGCCCATGAACACAAAAACTGACCAGATATTAAGCCACAAAAAATTACTGCAAATCAAAAATTCCATGCCAGTGAACAAAATGGATTAAAATTTGAAAGAATGAAAAAAGTCTTCACAAAAATAATACAACCAATTAAAATATAAACTCATGCCTAAATAATTCTAATCTAAACCAACATTGCATACAAGTAATACAAAAAATAACAAGGAGATCTTATTATTAAAATTTGGGAGGGGAATACAGAAGTTGTAATCAAGAGAAAATTTGAAACTTACTTTGATCAACTGACAAAAATAAATTTAGGTAAACCTACCAGAAGTTAGAAAAAGAAAAAAATCAACCTGCAGAGAGGTAAAGGGATAAATTAATAAGTATAAAAAATTCCAGGCCGGGCATGGTGACTCACGCCTGTAATCCTAGCACTTTGGGAGGCTGAGGCGGGTGGATTGCCTGAGTTCAGGAGTTTGAGAAGAGCCTGGGCAACATGGTGAAACCCCATCTCTACTAAAACACAAAAAATTAGCTGGGCATGGCAATGTGCGCCTGTAGTCCCAGCTACTCGGGAGGCCGAGGCAGGATAATTCCTTGCACCCGGGAGGCAGAGCTTGCAGCAAGATCACACCACTGCACTCCAGCCTGGGCGACAGATCGAGACTCCATCTCCAAAAAAAAAAAAAAAAAAAAAAATCCAATAGAAATAATGAATACACCAGCTTTTTAAAATTGTAAAACAACAAATTTAAATTTTAAGTATCAAAAACTTGGAAAAAACTAAGCCAGAAAATAAGCAAATATACATATTGCAGATAGCACACAAATTTCTGCTACTGAATTTTTAAAATCTAAATGTCACTTACATAAAAATATATAATACAAATTATCAAGACTCCCTCAACAAAAAATAAAAAACTAGTCTAGACTAAGTTATAGAAAACTCTGAAAAAGTTCAAAAGCACCCCCTTTCACCCAATTAAAGGGTACAAAATTAGAGTTTTAGAGGCATATTTTTTGCAAATTTCATTAAAACATATGTTATTTCAACTGCTCCAGAACATAGGGTGGAGAAATAAAGGCCTTTACATTTAAGTGTTCAAAGTCAGATCAGCCTCCTTCCAAAACTAGACAAAGATAGTTTCCAAAAAGGAAACTGACTTGTCTAGCTTATAATGTAAAACCTTAAAACACAATTTTAACAAACAAAAAATAGCTGCATCATAAAAGATCAATTCACACAGCCAAGCTGACTTATTTCTAAAATCCAAGGATGGCTTAATAAGAGGAATATTATTAACACAATACAACACATTCAAAGGTTATAGACTAATATGGTCACATTACATTTATTGATAAATGCAAAAAATTTTTTAAATCTGATTTTTAAAAAAATAGAAATTCTTCATTTCTATTTTGAGCAACAGAAAAATATGTATCTCAAAACAAGAATACGCTTAATGTAAATACTAGCAACATGCCCATTAAAGTTAAAATAAAATACAAGGATGCCCACTGTATCCCTTTTATTTTAAATATTGTCAAAATTCTATTCAAAAACAGTGAAAGATACACAATATAGCTATGAATCACAGAATTCTAGGTATTTATCAAGAAAATCCAAAGTACCAACTCAGAAACTATAAGAACTAATAAAAAGTTCAGCAAGAAGGTTGATTTTCAAGTAAATATATAAAAATCAATAGCTTTCTTAATAGAAGTAATGTTTGAAAATAGGAGTACTCTTTCACAAAACTCTTCATGACAGAAACAAAGGTAAACAGAAATATAAAACTTACAAAAAGAAAACTAAAAAACATAGGTGAAGGCATAAAAAAACTTGAATCAACAAAACAAAACATCATGTGCCTTAGTAGTAAGACTGGATATAAAAAATTCTGTCTCTCCCAAACTATTCTACAAATTTAATCCAATGGAAATTTTTGGTATTTGATAAAATTATTGTGAATCATATTCTTCAGAATCAACTATTCAGAAAAAATAGGTAGAAAAGTCTGTAAATTGTTTTTGAAAAGAACTACAGGATGTTAGACTATATTTTAAAGTCAAAATAAATTAGAAACACAGTGGTACTAGAGCCACAAGAAACCCCCAAACATAACTAGTATGTAGGACCACAGATTATGAGAACTGTGGTGTTTCAAACCAATGGGGACACATGTGTAAGAGGTCAAAATAATTGAATTCACATTCAAAAAGTGAGGAATTATAAGCAAGTTATGGTGACATTTTATCAATCAGGTTCTAATCTGTTTTTACTAACCTGACCATTGTAACAGCCAAAACAAAGTAACAATGTTTAATGGCTTCTGAATGATATTTTGTACCTTTCATTAGTGGACCAGGTATGCAGTCGTAAATGTGAAATGTCTAACAATTCAATAAATTCATTGACGACACTTTAAAACTCTTTGGAGAAAGAATGAATTTAGTTGTAGCTACTTAACCACTAAGAATAGGATTAAGTTAAATCCCAATTCACAGAAAATACCAAAATAAATCTGGATGGATGCTGTTAAATATAAACACTGAAAACATACTATCAAATGCACTTCAAAAAGGCTGAACTAATTTAATACTTCACCAGCACTGTAGCACCCATTTTCCCTAGTCTTCAGCAACATATGTTCATTCTCTTTGAGAAATGCAACTTCTAGGAATTCATGACAATAATCAGACACATATATGAAAACAAATAATTAAGGGTATCTACTGCAAGACAGCTTATAATTTTGAAATGTGGAGAAAGATTTAAATCTTCAATCTGTTATCATTCAAGTCATTTATTGTACCTTACTCAATAGAACATTACACAGACATTACTAACGATGCTGCCAAATAATATTTAATGGGCATGAGGAAATTTTTTTCACAAATTATTGTATAGTTTAAAAAAATGTAGTGTTACACACGAGCTTTCATACTATAATCCCAAATCTGTAAAAGAGTAAAATGTAATTTTAAAATTATATATGTGAATGTGAATAAGTTTAAGAACAGATAACGAAATGTTAAACAATGGTTCTTTTGGATGCTCCTTTTCCAAAGATTTTCCGTTAAACTGGTTTTAATTTGCTTACTTTCCCATATTAATATCTACTGTTTTATCATCAGAAAAACATGCATGTGTACCTGGCATACAGATACTTCTCTGAATTATAAACACAAATATCTATGTATAATAATGTTTATCTTAGCAATATTTAAAATAGAAAGTAATCAGAAACAACTGTCTTACAAAGAAAGGTTTGGATAAATTACAATACTTCTATTGGATGTCTCCTAAAACAATGTTTCACAGGAATATTTAATAACCAGAAAAAAAATGCTGATAACATAAATTTTGATTAAAATACAGAATATGAAATTACATGGGTTATGAGACTTCTTTTTTAAAAATAAATGCATAACTATATGTAAGCAGAAATCATACATTGCATTATAAAAAAGGCTGGTAAGAAGCAACAAATGTTAAAGTGATTATCTCTGGATGATGTATTGTCAATGGTTTTATTTTTTTCTTAACACCATTCTGTTTTCCAAATTCACTACATAGTGAGTTTGGAAAGTGTGATATACATACAAGAATATCCAAAGGAGAAGGGGGAAGAAGGAGAGGAAATTTAAAAATAAAGCAGCCATCTGTCCCACTGCTTTGAATTAGTTTTAATTACAGAATTTTATTCATTTTAAAATTTCAAATGACACTAGAGGAATTATTTTATCTATCACATAAAGGTATAGGTTTTTTTAAGAAACAGAGAAGCATTGCTCCAAAACGTGTATTTTTAATTTAAAATATTATTTTTTTAATAAAGTTTAAAGTGCTAAGAGTTCTATTTTTAAGTGAATATAGTTAGTAAAAATGCAATCTAGTTGTAGCACTTCTGAAAATTATATTGACTATTATGTCAGGAATAAATATGCCTTTATATTTAACTCATAAGGAGCACCCAACATACCAACAAAATTAATTTAATTAATTGTTCTTTTCTTCTCTAAAAATATTATATAGCATCATTACAAGTTAAATAGAGAAATCACTAGGTTTCTTTACTTATTTTGATAATACTTTGAATGGGTTTCAATTAAGGTAATTTTTAAAGTTAATTGAAAGTTTAAGGTTAACAAATATTCCTGAGAAATATCACATTCCATAGTTAGTAGTTTAAAATCACAAAAGAATGTGAAATAGACTGCATCAAGAATATTCCTATCATTATTCACATAAATCCATATACTCGCTGAACTTTTAGTCAAAATATACATATTTAAAAGAATAAACATTTAAACATTAATTACTTAAACCATTTAAAAATCTTAGAAAAGTGTTTATAACTAAACCAGGTATTATGCTACCAAGTCTTCCTACAATTATTTCATTAAATAAATGAACCTGATTAAAGCTTTTTTCATACATGTGAAGTAATTCTAGAGTATACAATATCCTATTTTCCACATAAATAATGACAATTGGGAACAACCTCTTCAACTGTTGAAAGCTTTAATTTTCAGAAATGTCCCCTTAAAGAGCATGATCATATTCGTGCTTTTAACAACTTAGAGGATTTATATGAAATGGATGATAAAATATTTCATGTCTCAGTCATTAAAAGCTTTTCAATCTTTCCAACAAATGGTTGAGACCTTGGAGATTTTGTAACTTGTCATACATATGTTTCTTCTCAAGCCCCAGTGTAAGTTTTCTTGTATGCCAGAAAAAAAAAAAAATCTTTTCTTTTACACAAAAAGATTGTCATTACAACATTAATACTTGAAACTTGATGTTTCAATTTTAAAATGCTGATATTAAGTTCATACAAGTACGTTATTTTCCACAGGCATAATGTTTGACTACCAGGTGTCTTACAAATAATCCTTAGTTTTGTATATATTAAAGTACTAAACACAAAAACCTTGAATGAGGCTATATTTTAAAGATATTTGTGGGTACAACTCAGAGTTTTTTTAAAACGGTCTCATGAGACAAACAGTAGGGAAAACCAATGAAATGAAACACTAGTTCTTCGAAACAGTCAATAAAACTGATAAACCTCTAGAGTTAGACTGACAAAGAAAAAAAGAGAAGAAATTATCATTAGCAGGAATTAATTAGGGGCTATCACTACAGACCCTGCAGAAATCAAAAGGATAGTAAGAGAACACTACAAACAACCCTGCACATTGTTCCATTCCTAAAAAGCACCAATTCCTAAAAAGCACAAACTACCACAACTCACTCAAGATAAAAGTGATAATTTGAATACCCCTAAAACTATTCAAGAAATTACATTTCTAGCTGGGCGTGCTGGGTCACACCTGTAATCCCAGCACTTTGGGAGGCCAAGGCAGGCAGATCACTTGAGGTCAGGAGTTCGAGACCAGCCTGGCCAACATGGTGAAACCCCATCTCTACTAAAAATACAAAAATTAGCTGCGTGGTAGCACGCACTTATAGTACCAGCCACTTGGGGGTCTGAGGCAGGAGAATCACGTGAACCTGAGAGGTGGAGGTTGCAGTTGGCCACAGACACACCACTGCACTCCAGTTTGGGTGACAGAACAAGACTCCATCTCCAAAAAAAAAAAAAAGTTACATTTCTAGTTTAAAAGACTATCAAGAAAGGAACTCTCCAGATTCAGATGGTTTCATTGCAGAATTCCACCAAAGTTTAAGAATTAACACCAATGCTACACAAGTGCTTCCAGCAAATAAGAGGAGGGAACACTTCCCAACTCATTTCATGAGGTAATACCATGATACCAAAAGCAGATACAGTACCAAACCAAACAAACAAACAAAAAAAAAAAAAGAAAGAAAGACAACTATAGACCAATATCCCTCATTAGTAGAAATGAAAAAAATATTAACAAAATATTAGCAATTTATACACAATGACCAAGTAGGGTTTATTCCATTTTTTTTTTTTTTTTTTTGGAATAAATAAATCCCACTTGGGATTTGTTTATCCCAAGTTGGGTTTATTCCAAATAAAAAAGGCTCATTCAACATTCAAAAATCAATCAACATAATATACCATATTAACAGGCTAAAGAAGAAAAATTACATAATCAGATGTCACCATCGGAGTATACATAATAAACCTTTAGTTCCATTCAATTTGGATGAAATCAATCATTACACTTTAAAGGACTTGCCTATACAAGAGTAACTCTTTTTCACCAACAAAAGCTTGACCTATTTCAAATGTTGCATAATATCTGAATTTTGGGAACTAGAGAAAACAAGACACTGAAACATTTTTTAAAAGTTGATAATTTTGTTAAAAAAACTTCCCTTTTCCACAGTTAAGATGCCTGCATGCCATCTCAATTGGGAAGGATAATTGTCTTACCATAATTAAACTGACTGTTGGACTTTTCACAGTTAATGATGTTAAACCTGTAAGCAACACCTGGCCGCATTCCACTGACTTCAAAGTAAAACCACTGATGATAATGATTGCTGTTTATATCTGAGTTCAGAATAAGATCATATTCATTTCTGAAAATAGAAGACAAAGAAATCTGATGAAAATTAGGAAAATATCTGTGCACATACAAAATGAGAAAATCTTAAGTGACTTACTTTCTAATTTGAATTACTTTGCGCAGATTCCCAGATTCAAATTTGGAGTTAAATTTCAAAATATCTCCCTCTTCTGGAATGGTGTAACTAAATAAAATTTTTAAAGTAAATATATTAAAATACATTGCATTTAAATAGATGAGCAAAAATTAAATAAAATTATAATTAAAAATACATCACTACTGCCATATCACCTTCCTCATTATTTTTAAGCTGAAGCACAAAACAAGCACAATCAATACATTAAATGTGGATAACATTTATGGACAAACTTATCATTAGAGACTTGTTCTTATGTGTATACTGATATAGTAAGAACTTTTGCCTCACTGAATGCATGCCATTTCTAAAATACTTATTTTTATACAAAAAAGAACATTTTTAAAACCGCTGTGACCTGTACTGAGCAGCCATAATTCTCATAAACCATACGGTTCTCAGGTAAAAATATTATTTTCAAATCGAAGAGCTAAATTACCTATTACGTTATTTCATTAGCATGAAGAAGCACACGTATTAATCCTCATTTTACATACTGATTATTAAACAAGCATTTACCATGTATCTACTAGGTGCCAGATCCTGTTTGAGACACGTGTCCGCTTGGTTCCCTCACTGAACGCAAACTCTTGCTCTTCTGGAGCCTACACTCTAATAAGAGAAGACTAGGACTCTAAGATGCTCAATAATTCTGTCCAATAGCACAGGTATGCCACACTCAGGGTTCCTGAGTTTCTGCTTCTACCACTCTGCCTGTCTTATCTGACAAAGAATTCTCAATGTCGAAATAATTAAATAAATAAGGTATATGTTTCTTCTCTTCTATAACAGTATTATTTCAAATGTAGTCATTAGCTTTGCTACAGCTTATACTTTTATCTTACAAAACTTTAAAAAAAAAAAAAAAAGTGTTTTAGCCAGGCACGGTGGTTCATGCTTGTAATCCTGGCACTTTGGGAGGCCAAGGCGGTCAGATCACCTGAGGTCAGGAGTTCGAGACCATCCTGGCCAACATGGCAAAACTCCGTCTCTACTAAAAATACAAAAATATTAGCCAGGTGTGGTGGCACTTGTCTGTAGTCCCAGCTACTCGGGAGGCTGAAGCAGGAGGATCACTTAAGCCTAAGAGGCAGAGATTGCAGTGAGCTGAGTCTGCACCACAGCACTCCAGCCTGGGCGACAGAGTGAATGAGACTCCATCTCAAAAAGAAAAAGTGCTTTTTTCCTCCAAATACGATTGGCAAGATGTGAAATTTTCCAAAAATATTAGTATGTTGAGGGAGAGAAGAAAGCCACTGAGGGCTAATTGAATTTCTCATACGAGAAGGCAGCTGACTAAATAAGAGTCAAACTCAGTATTTGTAATTTTCATTTATTTTCTTATATTTAAATCCTAAAATGTGATGATATCAGTGACAATCTTAAATAGTAAATGACTAACACATCAAGGATCACAAAAAAAAAAAAAAATGCATTCCAAAGATTGAGCAGGCAACCTAAATGAGCCAATTATAAGCAGCGAGAGACAACAGGGTATGGGGAGGACTGTGGAGAAGGATCAAGCAGATGCTCCTTCTAAAGGGATGGTAACTTGTTATCCCAATGAAACAAAGGCTCAGTATTGCAGGACAAGCCAGCATTTCATGTAAAATATCCACTCTCCTAGTGAAAGTAATTTCGGTTCTTTAAAAATACAACATCACTGTGTAACCATTACCTTAAGCCCATTAAAAATCTACCTAAAAACAAACAAAATCTCGTGATAGAGTTAAGGAGGTAAACATGACTTACCATTACCATTACATCCCAAAGGATGAAAACCTAATTAAGTCGCAACTAGTTATAAATTAACTATTTTTTTATTATTTTAAAAACTACCAACATTTTTCACAGAATATTTTTTTACCTTTTAGAAATAATACTAAAATTGTATAGAAAAACTTAAAACGAATAAAAGTTTATTAAAATCAAGACTTACTTTGGGTTATCTAAGTCATATACCACACGATCTATGATATCACTCTGATGTATTAGCCTTTCAATATCTTGAGCAATTTTTGTCCTGAAATCATAAAGGTTTAACCAAAATGTATTATTATACACTAATGTACAACTTTCTCCAAAATAAATTTTGAATGAAAAAAGTGTATGATAAAAATTCTTAAAATAAAAATGATAAATTCCTCTACCTACATATTTTGCATACAAAAAAATTAGCAATACATAACAAGACAAAAATCAGTATCAGAATCTGAGTTCTAGAAAGTAACCACATAGAATACAGCCACAAGTCCAATCATTAAAAAAAAAAAAAAAACCTTGAACGTCTATTTATGCCTTTCCTCATAGAAATGGTGTGGTTTCAGTATCTAACCCTTGGGCAAATAATTTTATATACATAATAGCAGCATTACTAGAAGGTATAAAGATCTGAAAAGCCAGAGATTATATAAGAATAATTTTTTTAAAACCCACCTGTCTGGAATTTAGCTAAAATGCAATTGGCAGTCAGCCTGCATGTTCTGTAGAATCTCTCCTCTCTTTTGTGGTAGGAAAGGAAAGGTAGAGGGAAGGGAAACATCTGTTTGAGGGAGCAGATGATGATTCCCTGAGCACGCAAAATTCTCTAGACTGGATCTCTCCCTGAATCACGCCAACAAAATAAACATTCACTAACTAGAAAATTCCTATAATCCCTGCCACCGTCCTAATAGACAGTGTCACCCATAGAACCCACAATCTTTACCCCATCAATATTTAAGCAAATGAAGACAATGATCACCAAACTGTGACAAAACAGGTGACACCAAAATATAGCCAAAACAGAACAGATTTGGTTCCTAAAGCCAGACTGTCTGGAACTCCGGGTAGACTGGCCACAAAGTCCCGCTAGTGTTAATACATGGCTACTTCTCATGTAAAACTTATTCTTAAAGAGGAAGGTGATTATATGCACTGATTTAAATTTCGAGTTTGTTTGCTTCAACTGAAGATAAGTAATGCAGATTAGAACTGTGGCTTATAGATTTATTGAGAGCAGGGTGAGAAAGTGTACCAAAATAGTTTATAACAAAATCTCAAGAATCCATTAAACACTGACAGTCTTAAACTTCAGGCAAATCTGAAACTAGTCTCCTGCACAAAGATACTTTTCCATGATTAAAGGATATTAACTCTCATATAATTTAGAAATATATGTAACAATATTACAGTATAACCTTAAATTTAAAATAAGCCAAGAACCTACGCTAATTGAAAAATTAAAAATTACCAGGAAAATATCAGAAGGTATGATAGTTAAACATATAAAAAAAAGGGATATTAAAAAAATAAGTACAATACAGCTGGGCATGGTGGCTCACGCCTGTAATCCCAGCACTTTGGGAGGCCGAGACGGGCGGATCACGAGGACAAAAGATCGAGACCATCCCGGCCAACGTGATGAAATCCCGTCTCTACTAAAAATACAAAAATTAGCTGGGCGTGGTGGCACATGCCTGTAGTCCCAGCTACTCAGGAGGCTGAGGCAGGAAAATCATTTGAACCCGGGAGGTGGAGGTTGCAGTGAGCCGAGATGGAGCCACTGCACTCCAGCCTGGTGACAGAGCAAGACTGCGTCTTAAAAAAAACAAACAAACAAACAAAAAAAAAGGTAAAGTGCTAAAACTAATCTTAATCTACTAAACAGTTAAGAATAATTTACTTTTAATTTTATTCTATAAAAAATAACTCATTACCGACACAGTAGTCTATCAGGAAAAAAAGATGTAGTATCAAAAAATCAAGCTGCACATTCTTGATGTAAGTTTAATGTCATAACTTTAAAATGCCAATTATAAAGAAACAAGCTTTTTTAAAAGCTCTCAATTACAGTAACACATAAATAAATTCAGAATTTACATTAACCAGACGGTCAACAGTGAACAATATGGCACTTTCACATACTCAAATATACCACATGAAAATTTAAGTGGTCAAGAATGGGTGAATGACTAAATATATCTATTTGTCAGAATAATTTATTTAATTAATAAATAAGGTTGACATATGCCACAAATATGTAAAAAATTCACAAAGGTTTGGTTTTTTATTTTTTAGCAAAATATTATCAGAAGGCTAGTTTTAACAGCTCAGTTGCACAGTGATGTTCCATAACGCAAAACAGGGTCAAAGAGCTTGGGTCCTACAGGGGCCAGTAGGTATGAGAAATGAATGAGGCTGACAGGCAGGAACTGTGGAAAACCAAGGACCACAGCCTCGGTCTAAAAACAAGCTGACTGCTGCTAGGCAGGAAACAGAGGTGAAGGTTGTTGACAACCTTCAAGAAACACCAGAAACTTGGACTTGTTTGGGAGATGTGGAAATCTCCCAAATTTTAAAGGCTGGCAATGGGTAAAAAAAAAAAAAAAAAAGCCCCTCTGCAAGTTAGGCCAAATCATGTGCAAGTTGAAAATAGCCTAGATACCTGTTTGTAAACCTCTAACACTGTATTTTGGGGGATATAATTGCCCATTTATATTAGACTAGATCTAAAATACTTGAGGGAAATCTTTGCCCTGCCCTAAGCCCTCTTTAATAAAGAGGAAAGGCGGGGCATGGTGGCTCACGCCTGTAATCTCAGCACTCTGGGAGGCCAAGGCAGGAGGATCACGAGGTCAGGAGTTTGAGACCAGCCTGGCCAATGTGGTGAAACCCCATGTCTACTGAAAATACAAAAATTAGCTGTGTGTGGTGGTGGGCACCTCTAATCCCAGCTACTCAGGAGGCTGAGGCAGGAGAATTGCTTGAACCTGGAATGCAGAGGTTGCAGCGAGCTGAGACTGTGCCACTGCACTCCAGCCTGGAAGACAGAGACTCCATCTCAAAAAAAAAAAGGAGGGGAAACAGCTTTTCAGACATGTATTTCTGTTAAGCAGATCAACTTTTATAAAAGAATGACAACTCCTTCTTCCTTTACCCTAGCCTCCTATTGAAATACATGGCTTTCCAGTCAAAACAACAAATATTCTAGGTACTCTCAGGGACTATCACCTCAAACTTACTGCCATTCAACACTTACCAAAGACTGGGCACGGAAAGGAATAATTTATGCAGGACTGTCTGGAAAATATACAGCCTATTCAGTCCATACTGAAAAAAATATGTGATACGTGGCCACCAGCAAAATTGTACGTTGTTAGGTTTTCAACCACAGAGCAACACTACAAGAAATAATTTAGTAAATCTCATTGCTATGTTTATTGTAAGAACATTATGGGAAATGTTCATCACATAACAGTATGCTCTGAGGTTCCATATTATCATCTGTATCTGCTAGAAAGAAGATTCAAGAGCATCTTCTTTACAGAGAGTATAACATATATATGTGATCAGTACATATATATGATCAACAGGATAGGCTCAAGATATAGACCAGGGTTTGGCTCTTGGCTCTGCCATTTACCAGCAGCATAACTCAACAACCTTGAGCTTCAACCTACTCTTCTGTAAAATAAGAGAAATAAGAGCACCTTCCTCATAGAGCTGTTATAGTATTAAATGGCACACTTTATATGCATATATACACTGCATATAAAATGTTTGTTACTGAATTGTGTGTCTGGCCCACAAAATGCCTTTAATAAAAGCTATCTGCTGTTTTTGCTCCTATCAATACTTCTTCCAGTACTGCCTCAATTCCAGAAGTACTTGTGTTTTCCAAGCCATTCTGAACTTCATGTAAGAAATCTACGGTTTTGTTTTCCTCATTTTGCCTTTGCCACAATTCTTTATCTACTTTTTAATTTAAAATTTCTGAAAAGGTAATATGCTGGCATTACACAAAATCAAGTATGACATAAAAGCATAAAATGACAAGTCTCACTTATTAACACAACCCGTATCTTCCATCCACATAATCAGGGAACTACTTTTCTTCCAGATTTTACTTGATGAAAACATAAATGTAGATTGCTTTTCCCTCTCTCTGATACAAAATCTAAAGTGTCATAAAACAAGCACCTTGTTTATTTCATTTCATAATACACCTTACAGCTCTATCAGGGTACAGGCAGCTTTTTGTCCAACCAGTGCACATTATTCATAAAAAGGTTATACCATAATTTATTTAACAAGTCCCTGACAGATAGGCACTTGAGTTGTATCCAATCTCAAACCAATTCTGCAGTGAAAAACTTTGGATGCCACTTCACACATACACAAACTATGTGTGCACACAGACATGTGAGATTCGAGATAAACAGATCTCACAAATTCCCAGATGTGGGACTGACATGTCAACGGAAACATGCATGTTAATCTTGATAGAATCTGTCAGATCGTCCTCTACCAGTGGTATTCTCAACTGACATTCCCACCCTTAATGTACGAGAGAGGCTGTTTTTCCATAACCTCATCAATAGAATGTGATGTTCAATTAGATTTTAGCCAATTTGATACGTGGAAAATGATATCTCAGTACATCTTAATTTACATTTCTCTCATTTGGAGCGAAGTTAATCATGCTTTTGTGCTTGTCACTGTTTCCTTTCCCTTATTTTTCATTTTATTTTCATAAGCGTAAATTTTTAGTACCTTGAATGTTTTTTAAAACAGGCAATACATATTATATAAAATTATAATAAATTTATAATAAAACTTTTTTTTTAAATACAGTTTTGGTTTTTTTTTGTTTTTGTTTTTTTTGCCGGGCACGGTGGCTCACACCTGTAATCCCAGCACTATGGGAGGCCGAAGTGGGTGGATCACAAGGGTGGGAGATCGAGACCATCCTGACTAACACGGTGAAACCCCATCTCTACTAAAAATACAAAAAATTAGCTGGACGTGATGGCACGCGCCTGTAATCCCAGCTACTCAGGAGGCTGAGGCAAGAGAATCACTTGAACTGGGAGGCAAAGGTTGCAGTGAGCCAAGATCGTGCTACTGCACTCCAGCCTGGGCGACAGAGCAAGACCCTGTCTCAATGATATATGAAAAAACAATGGAAAGAAAATAAATCAAAATGTTAATAATGGTTATCTCTGCAGGATGGGACAAAAAGTGATTTCTTCTTACTCTCTAATGTTACAGACTATAAAAGCAGGAAAAAATGCTAAGCATACTTTAAAATAAGAGATGAATTTAATTTTAAATCCAACTTAAACCAAAAATATAGGCTTAAGTAATCATCAGTATGTGTTCACAATACAATTTTTTAAATGTCAGTGTGCTACGTACATTGAGATATGAATCTTACTTATAATGGACTGTTTCTCTTCCATTTGGAGGTAAAGAGATTTTTAACCAAGTTTTATTCATTTTATACTGAACTTTCTTTAAAACAGTGATTGCACATAAGAAAACTGTACAGTAGAAATTCAAAATAACAATCAGGATATTTTCACTGAAATAATTTAAAGGAGTCTAATGCTTCCTTTTTCTGAAAGTGATAAAACAGTAATTCTTCATTAATTTTGACATCATTCATTTACAATGCATTCAGGAAGGGACTGTGATAAGTTGGCAAATAATTCACAAAATGTCATCATTTGCTCAAAAAATAAGATGCAGAAGACTAGACAAATAAGCAAACAAGAATTACCATCCTCAACGTATTTTTTAAAATAAGCATTTCTGAGTACTTTGGAAATACCTTTGACCTAAACTATATTTGACATTTTATCACAAATACAGAACCATAAAGCCTTCAGAGTGGCTACAGGGGTCAGCAAACTTCTCCTACAAAGAGCCGGATAGGCTTTTCAGGCCACATGGTCTCTGTCACAGCCATTCAACTCTGCAATGGTAGCACAAAAACAGTCATAGATAATGCATTAAAAAACAAGGCATGGCTGCATTCCAACAAAATGTTATTTGTGGACACAAATATGAATTTCATATCATTTTCATGTGCCACAAAGCTTTATTTTCCTCTCAATTGTTTTAACCATTTAAACATGTGAAAACCACTTTTAGCTCATGGGCTGCACATAACCAGGCAGATCTGTTAGAGTTGGGATGGATTTGGCACACGGACCACAGTATGCCAACCCTAACCTAGGCGAATGACCACCAAACTTTTTTTACTGTGACCAACAAGAAACACATTTTAAAGATCACAAGCCTACAAAAGAGAAACAGAGAGGTGAATCAAAAGAATTATGAAACAATACGTAGCTGTACTACATGTGACACACTGTTGCGTTAATATTGGTTCCTAATGAGCATCAATCCAAATCTGACAAACACTGATCTAATCTTTGCTTTTAAAAAGTTGAGAAAATTGGTATCTAGAGAGATAAAGTTATTTGCGCGCACACACACACACACACACACACACACACACACACACACAGAGTGGGAGAGTTAAGTCTAAAACTTGCTTTTCAGAGAGCATCCTGCCCTGCCCTGACAAGATGTCTCACCACGCATATGGTCTCACCCCTCTCATCAAGTCTAACCCAATTATCCAAGCATTTCCACTATACACATATGTTCTTCCAGTCTCACATTAGTGTTACTTGGAGGAACAAATAATTTCGAAGAGTTTCCTACCCATTATTCAAAAATAATGGGTAAAAAGGTGAAAAGGGAGAGTGAAGGCTTTGGAATATGCACCTATTAAGATCCACACTGCACTGCTCACCATAACTCCCAAATAAACACTTGAAAAACTCAGTTGACCCCTGAACAATGCTGGTTTGAACTGCACAGGTCCACTTATTTCTGGATTTTCCTTCCCCTTTGCCCCTGCTGAAACAGTAAGACCTACCCATCCTCATCTTCCTGCTCCTCAGCCAGTTACTTAACAGGAAGAGGACAAGGAGGAAGACCTCTGTGGTGATCCATCTCCACTGAATGATTAGTAAACACATTTTCTGTTCCTTACGATTTTCTTAATAACATTTTCTTTAACTTACTTTATTGTAAGAACACAGTATATAATACATATAACATACAAAGTAAGTGTGCACTGTTTACATTACTGGTAATGCTTCCGGCCAATAGTAAGCTATTAGTAGTAAAGTTTTGAGGGAATCAAAAGTTATACTTGAATTTTCGACTGCACAGCGGCTGCTGCCCCAACCTCTGCACTGTTCAAGGGTTGACTGTATTTGCAAAGAATACGTAAAATTAGGAGGGGAAAGGCAATAACTTTCAAATACCAAAGTAATATTGTCTATTATACAATCTGTAATCATTTTTAAATAAAAACACTTTACGTTTTGTAGTAGTCATGGCTAAGGTGATTAACATTATTGGGGAAGTCCTATACATCTAAGTCACATAAATAGAATCACATTGCTTTGTTGAAATATGAAATCTTCAGCCCCAATAATGCAATCATTCTCAGGACTACAACTTCGTAGTGAAATATGGTTATACTCCCGCTGCATGTCAACTATCTTAATACCCACAGAAATGCTGGCAAATATGGCATGAAAATGGAGGGACAAATATGATGAAAGGTGTTCTTTGAAACACAGGGTATACAAAGCAGTCAAACTTGGTAAGAGTCACCGCCAAACAATTATATGATGATGAGACTAGCAGACAAAGGTTTTAGATTGCTTCAGAATTTATGACTTATTTCTGCAGCAATAAATCAGAACACATCTCCATCAAGGTCATGAAAATCAAGGGGAAAACATCTCCATAGGGAAAGAAATCTTTGAAACTTCTGGAGAGACGTGGATCACTTGATTCTCAAAGGCGTTTTGGAGCCAGTCCTGCTTTTCTCATTGCAAATTTTCTAGGAGCAAATACAGGTAACAACGGAGTTGATTTTGTTTGGTGTTTTTTGTTTGTTTGTTTGTTTGTTTTGAGACCGAGTCTTGCTCTGTTGCCCAAGCTGGAGTGCAGTGGCGCGATCTCGGCTCACTGCAACCTCTGCCTCCCGCGTTCAAGTGAGTAGCTGGAACTATAAGTGCCCAAGTAGCTGGGACTACAGGCACACGCCACGACACCCGGCTAATTTTCTGTATTTTTAGTAGAGACAGGGTTTTACTGTGTTAGCCAGGATGGTCTCAATCTCCTGACCTCGTGATCCACCTGCCTCGGCCTCCCAAAGTGCTGGGATTACAAGCGTGAGCCACCGCGCCCGGCCAACAACAGTTTTTTAAATTTCCAGGTTTTTTGTGTTTGTTTCCTTGAGTTCCATCTCCTTTGCACTTTAACTTGCACACCAACATATCTATGTCTAAAGCACCTGTACCAACTGTCATCCACCTTTTGATTTCTTATCATCTACTTACCTCACACTATCAAAAATGTATCTTAAAGCTTTGTTTTGGACTCAGTAGTATATTACACTGTACACAGGCAGTACGAATGTCAGTTACTTCAGGAAAAAGTCCTACAGATGGCCTAATATATGGAAGAAGCTGGACTCTAATCTGTACATTTGCAGGACAATTCTGAGGTCCATGTTTCAGAAACAAGGTGAGAAAACTAATCATAAATATTAAGACACAGAAGGTTGGAGAAGAGTCACAGTAACTCCCAACATGTATAAATTCCTCCATCATCAGGATAGGCTCGCTCAGGGAGAGAGAGGAAGTGAAGCTGGGAACCATGGATAGAACAATATTACCTGAAAGGTCAAGCAAGCCAGGCAATGACTGGGTTAAGACAAAACCCAGTATCAGAAATAGCAGCTCAAAGAGGACAGAGGTCACCAGAGCTGAGGGTGGCAGTCCTCAATCTGCATACAGACATTCACAGAGATATGACAGCTAGTCAAAGCCATCATGCATTTACCTGCAATACATCTACACTTAATTAAAACATTAAGTTTCTTTACATATTGATATATACAATCAAGTAAACAGAGTTTAGCACTGGTTATCGAATGTTGCTCAGAAGCACTGCTTGGCAGGGATATATGTCCCTTGCTAACATAAACAGGTAAAATATCTAAATAAGTGTCTTGACCGACGAAAGCTTTCACAATATAAAGTCCAGGAGAGGAAATAAGAGGGTTTGTTGGTAGTTAAAATTAAGGCTGAGAATCAGAGGCTTATACAAAATTGTGCCTCTTTTCTAAAATCCTTCTTCCTTCTAACCTTACCTCAAATATTACAGGCTAGTAAGAGAAAATACTTTCAGTTTGAGGCAATTTAATAACAAAATTTGCTTTCAGGCCTTAAAGAGCACTTAAAATTCAGGAAGTGCCTTCTGTAGTCAAAATGACATCTTCGACTTTGGAGAGATAAAGACATCAGGCCTAAGAGATGATGCTGAAAAGAAGAAATACCAAGTTGCTGCCTGACTCTGACCCACTCCAGGTGTGTCCTTCAGATTCTTCAAAAAGCAGATGCCAAGGCACAATGAGATATGCTCCTGTGGGCCTCTCCTAAGGGGAAACTTGGAAGAGAACCAGTGAGACAGAGTTCATCCTCAATCACTGTAATTGTTCTCAGGGTTACAACCCCTCATCTCTATCCCTCACAATCGATTTACTTACTTACTTACTTACTTACTTACTTACTTATTGAGACAGAGTCTTGCTCTGTCACCCAGGCTGGAGTACAGTGGCACGATCACAGCTCACTGCAGCCTCTGCCTCTTGGGTTCAAGCAATGCTCCTCCCTCAGCCTCCTGAATAGTTTGGACTACAGGTGTGTGCCACCACACCCGGCTAATTTATGTGTTTTTAGTAGAGACAGGGTTTCACCATATTGGCCAGACTGGTCTCAAACTCCTGACCTCAAGTGATCCACCCACCTTGGCCTCCCAAAGTGCTGGGATTAGAGGGGTCAGCCACCACACCCAGGCCCCAGGATTTCTTTAAATCCCTCTCACCCTCAGCTATCACCTCTGCAGGTCTTGATAACCTATCTGATTAAGCAATCCAAACTCTCATTCCTAAGCAGTGTGGCCCCCTGGGAATCATTCTCATTCCAAGGTGGCTGTAATGTGTCCATTCACAGTTAAAATTGAGGAAGGGAGTAGGCAACAGGCTAATCACTGGATTGCCTGTGTTCCACACATAGTCAACCCATCGCCACTGTGTAAACACAACCCTATCTCCATTAGCTGATCTGGGTCAATCACTTGTGTCAAGATGGTATGTTTTTCCCCTCACCTGCTGGTCTTAGACACAAGGAGTCCAGAGTACCCCACTGGCAACCAAATCTTGTTACATTGTACCCTGTGGTAAGACTGAGCCCACTTTGGGAGCAAGGACTTCTAACCCTGCAGAGCCCAGAGGTGGAGGGACAGAAAACAAAAAGTCCCTGGGTGGATACTGGATGCTACACTAAATAGGGCCACTTCTGTTCCCACCTCCTGGTTCCCAGGCTTGTGTATTCTTTCTACGGAACTATGCAAACATTTCTAATTTAGTGTATGTACTGCATGCTGCAAGATGGCAACCCAACCATGCAGAGGATTTCCTGAGTTAGAGCTTTGCATGGGCCTTTTGAAGGCCACTGTAGCACTCCATGAGGCCAGCTGCCTCTGGATGGTGCCAACTGTAACATGGTAGATGCCCTGGCACAGACCCACTCCCATACATATTTCCCAGGGAAGTAAGTCCCCCATTCTTGATGCTATGATGTGTGGGATGACACATCTGTGAATCAAGGGGCCAACCAGTGGCACTAAACATACACTAAATTGCCAAGTAAAAATAATGAATTATATAAGATGCTACAGGTAAAAAAAAAAAAATAAGACACAGTTATTTTCTCAAAGGAACTTATAGTCTAAAGAGAATCAAATACAGCAAGTTCTTCCTTGTTCATTACATACTACGCTTGTTACAAGGGTATACTATTTTTTTTCAGATACTGATATAAGCCATTATCATAAAATCTTCACCATAATCACCAAAACCAGTCCCGATGCAACAAAAAAGGTATTTTTATAGACAAATATTCACTCGTTGGCAATATTTAATATTATTTGTAATATCTAACCTCACTCGGTAATATTTAATAACCTTAGCTACTGCTTTTATGAATCCCGTATTTTTATCTTATATATTTCCAATTAAAATTTTAAACTTTACAACAAAATAATACTGTCTATATTGCTTCATTTATAGTCTATTTTTATTTTTTCAATTTTTAATTTTTGTTAGTACATCGTAGGTACACATATATATATTTATGGGGTAAATGAGATATTTTGATACAGGCATACAATGTATAATAATCACATCAGGGTAAAAGGGGTATCCCTCACTTCAAGCATTTATCCTTTCTTCCAATTATACTCTTTTATTTTTTAAATGCACAATAAATTACTGTTGATTGTAGTTACCCTATTGTGATTTATAGCCTATTTTTAAATCATATACTTAAATCAAGTTCAAATGAAAAATCACTAAGTTAACAAATATTGCTAAGGTAATATTTATTCAAAGATTATTAAATAATCTGTTGTTATATTTTGAGATTCAGTATTAACAGAAAATTTCTAAACTATCTAATGGTCAGGTTTATCATTCTGGCTTCATCTGAATAAGTAATAAGCTCAAGAAATAAAGTAAACCAACAAGGACAATTTCAAAACAATGCAAAATTTCCAAAGCAGAATTTAAAAATACAATAACTTATAGCTCACAGTAATTATCTTCCTAAATGCCCGAAGTAATTTTTTTAAGACTGCCTCATATCTTGACAATAGCCTTATTTAGAAGAGGGGAAAATATGCAACTCACCTCTGTACACCGTAAGGCCTTTCTAAAATAGGCTCTTTGAATGGAGGCGGAACGTGACCAAAATAATCGGGATAAGCCACCTCTGAATATTCCGGGACAGATTTTGTATTTTTCACAATCTCAATATAGAGGTCTGGGTCATGGAGTGTTGGTCCATCAGGTACTTCAACCGATGCTTGTTCTACTGATGAATTTGACTCTGTATCTTCATCATCTTCAGTTTCAACTCCAGTGCAGCAAAGCTTCCCTAGCTGAACTGTTCTTCCCTCAAACAGAACATTTCCACAAGTAGCCATGTGTGGACACGCTTTAGCACATGTAAGGACAGTAAGAGGAAGACTGCAGTCCTTCTTCACTTCTGCAGTAAAACCTGGGGCTGTTTGAGAAGGAATATTCTGCAATGTAATTCGGTCCAAGGCCTTTACAATATCATTGTTTAAACCATGGACTGATGAAATAGTTCTATTTTGATCACCTGGCTGCTGTTGTAATGTTCTATCATTATCTTTAGTATCTTCTTTTGCTAGATCCATAAAGGTAGACTTCTTTTCACCTTCATCTTCTTTAGAAGATATGTTTTCCTTCATTACAACTTTTCTTAAATTGCCAGAATTCCCAGATGTTTCCTCTCCTGCCGTAGGAACAACAATAGGACCACGTACTTTTCCCTCAAATACAAAAGGCTTTGGTTCTTTGGAGATTAAATCATAGTCCTTTGAAAATAAAAAATATGTTTAATCTTTTAACTATAAATATTAAAACATATTAACAAAACTAATACATTCATGTTGTATATTGTTTCAGACATTTTTGAAAATTTTAAAGATAGATAAAACAGGGTTTGTTTTCATTTCACTAAAAAGACAAAATTTTTAACCATAACAAATTCATAACACCTACTTTACTTTTTCTATTATAAAAATAATGCCTACATGTCACAGAAATGTGGGAAATCTTAGAATTCTAAGTAGAAAAACATAAAGACTCCAAAATCCTATTAGGGACAACAACTAAATTGTTATTCATTAATTCAATAACATTACAGTGTCTGTTTTGTGCAATATTCATGAAGTGTCTATTTTGTGCCAAGCCTTGTTTCAAGCACTTAAGACACTTAAAAAACAACTCTTCCCTTTTGTAGCTTACATCTTTATAGGGGTAGAAGAGAGGACTGTCAATACAACAAGTAATAAATACAATATATATATTTATATATAGAACGTTAGAAGGGTAAAGCACTACAGAAAAAAAAAAAAAGGAGGAGGGAGGGCAAGGCTGGGCCCGGTGGCTCACACCTGTAAGCCTAGCACTTTGGGAGGCTGAGGCAGGCGGATCACCTGAGATCGGGAGTTCAAGACCAGCCTGGCCAACATGGTAAAATCCCGTCTCTACTAAAAACACAAAAATTAGCCGAGCATGGTGGTGGACACCTGTAATCCCAGCTACTCAGGAGGCTGAGGCATGAGAATCGCTTGAACCCAGGAGGTGGAGGTTGCAGTGAGCCGAGATCATGTCACTGCACTCTAGCCTGAGTGACAAAGTGAGATTCTGTCTTAAAAAAAAAAAAAAAAAAGGAGGGCAGGACAGGCAGGACGTAATGTGGATTGGGAGTACCAAGAGAGCAGAGGTAAGTGGCAACTCTAAATGTCATTGGTTAGGGAGTCTCACGAGCAGATGAAATAGAAGCAAAGACTTTAAGAAGGTGAGGGTACCACACAAGGGGCCATTCCAGGCAGAGAGGACTACAGCACATAGCTCCCAGAGTGGAAGAATGCCTGAGGTGTTCAAAGAACAGCAAGGATGGGGTGGCTGGGAAAGAATGGGCACGATGAATGCCACGATGAATGCCAAGTGCTGGAGAGCCTTACCAACTATAAGAATTTGGGTTTTTACTCTGAATGAGATTGGAAGCCATGACAGGGAAGAATGCCATGACATGAGATATTTTTGAAAGATAAGATCCTAGTGCAGGGTTTCTGAATGACAGCAGCCAACACTTTGGGCCAGATCATTATTTTTTGGATGATTTAAACAGATAAATAAGGTGTATATTTAAGTCATTTCCAAAATTTGGCTATTATACAAAACTGCAATAAAAATCTTTTTGCAAAGAGTTTTTGCTTTATTTATAATGATTTCCTAAGCACTGAAATAGAAGTGCAGAATCAGATATTATAATCAATTTTAATAATGCAAACTGACCAGAACACTAAACTCTCCAAAAACACTTGTATTAATGTATATTCCCGGTAACTATACATAAGAGTATCTCTTTCAACTGCTGTCTTCTTTGCCAACATTCGATACCATAGTTTTTAAAAAAACATTTTCTAACGTGGTAGATAAGAAATATTATCTTGCTGCTATTTTACTTTGCATTTCTTTGACTACTAGGAAGCAAACACTTTTCTATACATCTGTTAATCAGCTGCAATTCTTAGGTAACTTTTTTGTTCCTGGATACAGGGTTTTCTTATTTTATGGTATAAATTTTCATGTTAAAAAATTTGTATACACATACATATACAAATCCTCCAGCTAACCCATTTTTTGAAAATTATTTTTCTGGATTTGCAATTGATCTTTTAATTTGGGTTAATTTCCTTATATACATCATGGAGTCAAAATGAATCTTTCATTGTGATTTATTCCTTGAATGTCCACTGTATACAAAGCAAGGATTCAAAGATGATTCACAGGACCCCCTGTACTATAGCTAAGCCAAGAAGACAGTGGAAGCACTAAGGAGGGAATAGGTAGTTCTGCATTAAAAGGGCTAAAGGGGTGGTAAGTTTGCATTAAAAAACACATTTTGTAGGAAACATGGTAGGCTAAGTATCCACCCCACAGAATCATTTACAATTGTTACATATATTAAAATATTTTAAGTATGTCATTAAGTGGATAAGAAAGCAAGGATAAAGGCAAAGTTTCGAATGAAGAAGGGATCCCTATGTGATAAGCTGAAGACTGAAGCTAGCTTTCACTTTGAAAACATGTGATAAACCAGGTGACCTTGGGTACGGATTTTCCCATCTCAAAGACAATGAAGGACAGGAGAAAAACCCTGAACTGGCATAAGGTAATTTTCCTCTCAAAAAGATTAAACTCCAGAACTACATCTTCAATATATAGGTCCTAGAAATACTCCCACCACAAAAGGGGGAAAAAAAAAAAAACATAAAAAGAAAAGCCAACTGTCTTAAATTTTAAACCATAGCTCTAACACAGTGAAAAGTATCACTATTCACAAACTGGTATTAAAAGTCGGCCATCAAATCACACGGATTCGTAGCCTGAATTCACATCACCTTGGTGGTCCAAAAGCCCTTGAGGATTCAATCTATAATGGTGACTCTCAAAAGCAACAGCTTCTGGAGTTTCCACATACAAAATTATAAAGAAGGAAAGAATCCTAAACATACAATTCAGCAAGGTAGAAGGAAAAAGAACCAAAAGAAACATCAGATATTGAAAAAGACCTACAAGAATCTCAGACTAAGAAATGACCATATTTAGTATGTTCAAAGAAATAAAATATAGAAAACAAGAATTAAAGACTTATTAAATGCATTTTGTAAGCTTTTTTTTTTTTTTTTTTTTTTTTTTTGGAGAGGGAGTCTCGCTCTGTCTCCAGGCTGGAATGCAGTGGCGCAATCTCGGCTCACCGCAACCTCCTACTCCCTGGTTCAAGCAATTTTCTCTGCCTTAGCCTCCCGAGTAGCTAGGATTACAGGCATGCACCACCACACCCAGCTACTTTTTGTATTTTTAGTAGAGATGGGGTTTCATCATATTGGCCATAGTCTCGATCTCCTGACCTCGTGATCTCAATTTCCTGACTTTCTAATCCACCCGCCTCAGCCTCCCAAAGTGCCAGGATTATAGGCCTGAGCCACCGTGCTCAGCCCCTAGTAGACATTCCTAATGACAGATGAGACAAAGCCAAAAAGAGAATTAGTAAACTGGCAGATAGTTCTAATGAAATAACCTGAAGGCAGCATAGAGAGGCAAAGAAAAGGAAAACAGAAAAAAGAGGTTAAAAGACATGGAGGGGAGTAAAAAGGTCTACATTCAATTCGAATTGCAAAAGAGAGAGGGCGAAAACAAAATGCAGTACCTGAAGTAGAGAATGCAGTTTTTCCAAATCTTACGAGAAAACAACTCACAGAATCCAAATACAATAAATCCCAAACAGGATTTTAAAAAAGAAAATCCGCACTTAGTCAACATTACTAGGAAACTGTAGCGTTAAAGCAAAAACAGTATATGTTAAAAGCCACCAAAAATAGTTTCTTATAAAATAAAAACATACAATTACCATACATACCACCTATCAATTTCACTGATAGGTATTTACCCAAGAGAAATGAAAGCATATCTCCCCAAAAAGATTTTTGTTTTTTTTTTTTGAGACAGAGTTTCGCTCTTGTTGCCCAGGCTGGAGTGCAGTGGCGCGATCTCAGCTCACTGCAACCTCCAGCTCCCGGGTTCAAGCGATTCTCCTGCCTCAGTCTCCCAAGTAGCTGGGATTACAGGTGCCTGCCACCATGCCCAGCTAATTTTTGGTTTTTCAGTAGAGACGGGGTTTCACCATGTTGGCGGCGAGAATGGTCTTGAACTCCTGACCTCAGGTGATCCACCCGCTTCAGCCTCCCAAAGTGCTGGGATTACAGTCGTGAGCCACCACACCCAGCCACCCCAAAAAATTTGTGCACAAAATGTTATCAACTTTACTCATATTAAAGTCCAATGAAGTCTAAAACTTCAGACATTCCAACACTCATCCACAAAGAAATTGTGGTATATTTCCACAATAAAATACTGCCAAGCAATCAAAGAAAGAACCACTGGCACGTGCAGCAACATGGATAAACCTCAAAAACACATGCTCAGCAAAAGAAGCCTGACCCTAAAAAGGAAACGCTGTATGATTCCATTTATAAGAAGTTCTAAAACAGTCAAGACTAGACACAGTGACAGACAGCAGATCAGCAGTCACCTGCACAGGAGAGAAAGGGACTTCAAGGGGCCCAAGGAGACTTTCTGGAATGACAAGAAATAATTCTGTCTCAATGGGTGGTAGTCACATAGGTGGATAAATTTGTCAAAACTCACTGAACTTAAGTGAAACTTACTGTATGTAAATTATAACTCAATAAAGTTGATTTTTAAAAAGTAGCCAGAGGAAGAGATTAATTTTAAGAATGTTTTAGGAATGTTTACAAAATAAAGAATGTTTACAAAATAAAGACACTTTCAGGGAGAGAGGGCAAGAGAGCATGTGCACAAGTGCATATCAAGTTCACGCCACTAAATGGCAGGATCCCAACAGAAGGTCTGAGACACAAAAGGCAATGAAAATTTTTAAAGTGGTAAAAATGTGGGTAAGTCTACACTAAATGTTTTACATTTAGTAAAAAAAGCAAAGCAGTTACAACAAGCGGGTGGTTGTTTTATTTTCATTTTTATTTTTTTTTTGAGATGGAGTCTCGCTCTGTCGCCCAGGCTGGAGTGCAGTGGCTGGATCTCAGCTCACTGCAAGCTCCGCCTCCCGGGTTTATGCCATTCTCTTGCCTCAGCCTCCCAAGTAGCTGGGACTACAGGGGCCCACCACCGCGCCCGGCTAATTTTTTGTATTTTTTAGTAGAGATGGGGTTTCACCATGTTAGCTAGGATGGTCTCGATCTCCTGACCTTGTGATCCGCCCGTCTCGGCCTCCCAAAGTGCTGGGATTACAGGCTTGAGCCACTGCGCCTGGCTCCAAGTGGGTTTTTTAAAAGCTAGAGTTAAGATACATAAAAAACCTATCTGACGTTACTGCTTTGCTTTTTACGTTTAGTAAAAAAAGTATATGTATATAAATATATGCATATAAAAGTTGATTTGGGAAGTCACGGTAGTTAGAATACTCGAAGTTTCCATTTATCACTGTGGGAAAGAGGAAAGGTCCTGATTTACTTTAGACTTTGATAAAGATGTTGGAAAATCTAGAGTAACTAGAATTTTTGCTTATTTGTCAATAATCAAACTAATACTTTAAATGGATACAGTTTATGTAAATTATACCTCAAAAAAGTTGATTAAAATAAAAAATAAAAAGACTATATGTACAGTTTTCAAACTAGTAATAGGTAAAGGTGGAGTGAGAGAAAGATAATCCAAATGAAGGCAAGAAAAAGAGATAAACATAAAGAGATAAAACTATTAAAAATAAGATTTCATAAATATAAATCCAAATACAGAAGTAATTACATGTAAATTATCTAAATGCTTCAGTTAAATGACAAAACTCAGATTTGGTATTTTTAAAATCCAACTATACGCTGTTCAAAAAATACACATCGAAGGATACTGAAAAGTTAAAAGTTAATATAAGTACATTAATATTTTTTAAAGTGCTTTTTGTCTTAGAATCTTAGAGGTAAAGACAGTAACTTCATAATGATAAAAAGTCCAATTCAAAAAAGGAAGAAAACTCAATCTACATGTATATACAATAAATAATAACCCTCAACAAATATATACAAAAAACCGACAGACCTGCGAAGAGAAACATACTCATAATCACAGTGAGAAATTTTTCCATTGTGAGAAATTTTTTAAATACTTTTCACAGTGATTAACAGAATAAGAATAAAGACCCATAAGGATAAAAGACAACTTAACTTCTCAACACAATTAACAATCCTTCTCCTAATAGGCAAATAGACAACTGTGACTAACAAGTGCAGAATAATTTTCAAACACATAAGAAATAGTAACAAAAGTTGATCATATCCAAGGCCATAAAACAAGCCTCAAAAATTTTAAAAGGTTATGATTAGAAATAATTTGTCCTCTTATTGTACAACTACATGCTAGAAATCAATCAAAAAGATGTAAAATTTTTTATCTTTTTTAGAAAGTCAATTTTAAAAATTATCTTTTTTAAAAAACCAATGAATCAAAAAAAACGCATAAGATTCAGAGTAAAGATAATAAAAACATTAAACATCAAAATTACTGCTTTTAAGATGCAGCAAAAACAGTAATTATAGGGAAATTAATAGCCTATCTATGCATGCATACATACACACCCATGTGCATGCACGCGTGCGTGCACACACACACACATAAAGAATAAGGCTGAAAATTACTGGATGTCTACCTTAGATGATAATGCAAAAAAAGAAAATAAAAAAGAATGAAGGCAGCAAAAGTCAAGACACAGCACTTTAAACATACTATTTAGAGATATGAGGATTAACTCAAAAACATACAAAAAGTAATTTCAGGATTTAGCATGTGGGAAAGGATTACCTATGTAAAACTATTTGACGCTTTAAACTTTTTCCATGAATAACTTTGACGAAAATTGAAAACCAAATTTAACAAGAGGAAAACAAGAAAGAAAAACAAAATATAACAAAAGTCCACATAGTAAATGTCACCATACTACTACAGATGTATGAATAAAAGAACTGTGAAAGTGCAGAATTTTGATACTTTCAATATTCTGCCATCAAGAAACAAAAGAAAATAAATCTATAATTGTCACTATGAGTAAATAAACATAGCTTTGAAAGCATGGTAAGGATGTTGATAATTACTTTAATAATACCATACGTTGCCTTCCAATAGTATTCATTTTCCATCTGGCCACTGAATAGTGGCCTTAACACATCTGGAAACAAAGTGGGCAGCATTCAAGATTGAAACAAACACATAAAGTAATCTTAAGCATTAATGGTTGATGCTGAAAATAATATACAAATGAAAGTGGAAAAAGTCATAATTGAAATTAACTTCATTTATGTTTATTATCTTATGATCTACAAGAAATGGATACAAAGATAGGTGAAGAAATTTCTTTCAAACACGTCCTACCTGGAACTAACCAATCTTTTTAATCCTTGAAAGCATGTCTTACATATCACTGCTAAAATTCAAATACACACCTCAAAAAACAGAGCCTGAAGTATCAAATAATGCATTCCTTTGAAACTTAAAAATGGCAAAGATAATCAAGTGGCAACACAATTACCTTAGAAATAATTTTTTGATTATGTCAATAAAAGACAATATGCTATTTCCCATTACATATGCTACAGAAATAGAGCTACTCTATATAAAACTTTACAGCAGAATAAACAATAAATTAATAAATGTGTACTACTTGAAATATCTGAAGTACCATCTTTTGCTTAAAGAAAATAAAAAGGAGTAACTTAGTGACAAGCTCTTTCACTCAGACCTGTCTTTACAATCTGACACTGGAGAAGCCAAACTAATGGACAAGTTGGCAGGCTGTTCATAAAGTGCCATGTAGGAAATCATCAAGGTTAGCCTATTCTGGGTGACAAACTATAATTAGAAAACAAGGACTCTAAACATAGAAAGCAAGAATAATTCATCGCAACCTAAAAGAAAGAAAACTCACTTGTAAGAGAATGAGAATCAAAGTCCTGGGCTTAATACTCAAAAATAGGTTACTTTTTTCTATTCCCAAATCAAAACTACTATGTGTAATCACATGAGAGTAGTGTCCCCTTAACTAAGGTTTGGATTTCCATGGTTTCAGTTACTGGAGGTTAATCACAGTCTGAAGTATTAAACGGAAAAGTACAGAAATAAACAATTGGTAAGTTTTAAAGAGTGCTCCATTCCGACTAGCATGATATAATCTCACACCATCATGCTCCATCCCACCCAGGACATGACTCATCCTTTGTCCAGTGTATCCACAATACCTATGCTACCAACCTGTTAGTTGCTCAGTAGCCATCTGTTATCAGATCAGAAAAAACATAGTATATAAAGGGTTTGGTTTCAGGCATCCACTGGGGGTCTTGGAACCTATCTCCCATGGATAAGGGGGGCCTACTGTATATATTTCTTACATGTACAGAAAAAGTAGAATATACAGAAGAAATAGGCGATTTCTTCATACAATAATTGATTTCCTCCTCAAACCTTTTCCACAGTATTCTGCCTTGATTTAGTAGTATTTGTTACTGCTGGTATTTTCAAGTGGTGCTTAGCTAGGCACAAATGTGTCACGAGAGCTAACAGATAACTGCTGTAGGTTGAATGGAAGAGAATCAACCTACACTCTTTCCCAAATGCCTCTTCCTGTCTTCTTTTTTTATTTTCTTTTGACAAATACCTTCTCCTTCATTCCTGCCTTGCTTCTATTACCCCTGATTTCAAAGTACCTTCTCAGGTACCTCAAATCTAGGGGGAATAACAAGATACCAGAGCAGGGAGTGGCAGGCAGGGCTGCAGAAGGTGGATAGTTGTTGCATCTTTTACGGCATCTAAGGCTTCTAAGTTCCCAAGGTGAAACCTGAATGATTAGAACCATGAAATGTAAACTCTAGGTGATAAATATTTCTTCTTCTTTTTTTTTTTTTTTTTAAGACAAAGTCTCGCTCTGTTGCCAGGCTGCTGGAATGCAGTGGTGCAATCTCAACTCACTGCAACCTCCACCTCCCAGGTTCAAGAGATTCTCCTGCCTCAGAATTCGAGTGGCTGCAACTACAGGTGCGTGTCATCACGCCCAGCTACTTTTCTTATTTTTAGTAGAAACGGGGTTTCGCCATATTGGTCAGGTTGGTCTCGAACTCCTGACCTCAAATGATCTACCCATCTTGGCCTCCCAAAGTGCTGGGCTTACAGGCATCAGCCACCACACCTGGCAAAGAGTATTTCTTTTTTATTTCTCATCTATAACCTCACAACTATAACCTCACAAGAAAGTATTTTTCTTTAAGCAACTAGAAATTAAGTGTACAAAATTTGGGGAGCAAAGGAAGGGCTAAACAAATCTTTAAGATTATCTAGTTCAAACTCTTTGACATTTTAAGATCCTGGGCGATTTCATAGATTTATCCAAGGAATCATCACAAAAGCCAGTTAAATGCCAACAATTCGATCAACTTGACTTGCCCTATAATCCAGGCTGAATAAAAAAACTATGTCCATTAAAGTGATGAAAAAAAAACTAAAGTGACAAAAAATGTAATAGTCCACCTTCCTTTTTTATCTTTTTCTTTTTGGAGATGGAGTCTTGCTCTTTCTCTAGGCTAGAGTGCAGTGGCACAATCTCGGCTCACTGCAACCTCCACCTCCCAGGTTTAAGCTATTCCCCTGCCTTAGCCTCCCGAGTAGCTGGGACTACAGGAACGTGCCACCACGCCCGGCTAATTTTGTTTGTATTTTAGTAGAGACGGGGTTTCATCCTGTTGGCCAGGACAGTCTCGATTTCCTGACCTCGTGATCCACCCACCTTGAACTCCCAAAGTGCTGGGATTACAGGCATGAGGCACTGCGCCTGGCCCATCTCCCCTCATTTTACAATTGCTTAACTGCAACTCAGGATGTTGACGTAATTATTCAATGTCACTCAGAAAAGCAATGCTAGTTTCACTTTTTAGAAATGGAAAGAGAATAAAAACAGTGATTATCGACCTAAGCGAGAAAAAATAACTTTTTATTAAAATCAGTTAAGATGCTGAATTTTCTATATTTATACCTGAAAATCATCAACAAGCTCAGGGAAAAGGTGTTCATACATTTTTAGATCTTCTATTGTTCGTCCCGGTTCTTGCTGGGGTTTTAGTTTGTTAATATCTGTTTCAATATCATCATTCTGAAATGATAAAAAGAGTATGTTACCAGGTAAAACAAAATTTTTAAAAATTACAGAATACATTTTAGATTTGAAATGTTCCAAGTTATTAATTACATGTAATTAAAGAATAATTACTGAATAAATGCTGCATTAATTTTATCTTAAATTCAAATTTCCTTATTGCTTTGGGGTTGTTGTGTTATTGTCGGGTACTTTTGTTTTGTTTTTGTTGTGGTTACTCTAATACAACAGAGTATTTGGGCTACTGAAAACAGAAAAACTTGTGCAAAGATCAAGACTCCAGTACATCCTCCCCGTTCTCCCTTACTGCCATCATTTTGTTGATATTAAAGGGCAGTAAAACTTAAGAAGATTAAATTGGAAAACATACATATATATGATGATGGTGATAATAAAACAGCTAACATTTATTAAGCACTGAAAATAAATGAAGCACTATGCTAAGCATTTTACATATATTATTTAATCTATTCTGCATAAGAACATTATGAAATTACCCCCATTTAACTGAAGAGGAAAATGAGCTATGGAGAAGTTAAGTCATTTGCTGAAAATTACACATCTTGCAAAGAAAGGAGTCAGGATAAAAACCAGTTAGAGTGATTCTGAAGCACCACACTGTCAGCCAGCATGACACACCGCCCCAATACAGATTAATGATGACCACACACTCTTAGAGTGCATGGGAAATAAAGTTCCTTTAGAAAAGCTCGGTGTCACTATTCACTCCGTTTTCAGCGAGGGGAAAAGTTAGGAGTGGAACAAGAGCCAGAAATGATTTCCATGTCTCTCTAGGAAGAAAAGCAGGTGATGTAAAGGAAAACTATGTCCTCAGAGAAACAAGATATGTACCCAGGATCATTGTGTTCTATACGCTCTTCAGAGAAGAGCTAATGAATTCCATGATAAGAGGGCAAATGTCAGCTTATCTACTACCCAAGCTATTTTCTAGGATCCTCAATGACTCTGGCCTCACACAAACTAATTATTATCTTTGTTATGGCTAAAGAGAGATAATAATACCATTTATTAATTTTCAATTGACACTATTTTTAATTTTGTATTTACTTACTACCAGTGTAAGCTACTTATTTTTCAGCCTAATTTACAAATTTATTTTACTATACTTCAATCCTCAAAAAACTTTATATACATGTATCTGACCATACTTAACACATATTAACTACTAGTTTAAAAGAAAAAACATACTAGGTATTTCTTATTATTTCATATTCAGGAATTTAGCTATTATTTACATAGTGAAAAAGATTTTCCTCATTGCTATGCATAACATTGATTTTATTTAAATATTATCATATTAATCACTGTATCATTGTATAATTATTACATGAATATGTAATTTAATCTCTTTAAATTACACATTTATGAACCAATAATGTAATAATTTTCCTGTTTAACATCTAATAGAATACATAATGTTTCTAAAATAAAAAATAATTTACAAAGGTATTCTTTTCTCTAAACTTACTAGTTCAATTATTTGATATCGTTTTGTGAAAATATGGTCTTACACAGGTGGCTCTTTATTTGGGGGAAAAAAAAAAACAGACTTTACCTGTAAAACAGGCATAATGAGGAAAGAAAACTATAACACTCCAAAAGCTCAACAGCAGGGAATTTTGTGTCTTGGTTTAAGAAGAAACAGTAGTGAAGAACTACTTACAGACTCATCAGAAAAAAAACAAAACAACCTGCTACCACTCCTTAAAAGTTCTGCTAGTTAAGGAAGGAACAAAGAGTGCACTGGAACTTATGTACGGTCAAGTTGTGGCTATCTGGAGATGAATCTTCTAGAAGCTACCAGTTTCTATAAAGGCTCCAAACTCTGAAAAATCCAGGGCAAAGAAAATGGAATCACAGTAAAAAAAGTTACTACCATAAGAGAACACAAATAAATAATATTCCTACTACAATGTAGCAGTTCACCTGAAGGATGAAGGAATAGGATTCAGATAAAAAGAGGAAAAATTGAGTAACGTCTAAATGTAAAGTCAATGAGAATAAGAGGCAGGGCAGCAGTAGGAAAGATAAAGAAGATAATAAAGCTCAGCAGTCTCAAAAAGCCAACAATTCTTTAGTTCTTGAAGAAAAATTATCTTTTAGTACAGTATAGTGGTAAAGAGAGTGGACATTCCACTAGACTGCTTTCTGAATCCTGGCTCCACCTCTTACAAACTAGACTGAGAAGCTCTCTCTTACTCCGTTTTCTATGTGCTTATACAACCTGTACTTACCTCATAGGGTTGCTATGAGGATCTAATGGTTACTATGTATATGTAAAGAGTTTGGACTAGCACAGTTAAGTGTTCAATAATAAAATGTATTTTGTTCTTATTACTGTAACTTCTGGGTTAAGATAAAGTAGGGAAAATGTGAGCAATCACTGATAGCCCAGTGAATAATACAAGCTCACAACTACATTTTCCAAAGATGTCAATGGTATAAGACAAAGAAATCTGCAGAAACGTTCCAGATTAAAGGAGACTAAAGAGACCAGATAATTAAGTGCAGTACCTGATGCCAGGACACAGATGTAGTTTAGATTGGCTAACTTGACAGTTTCGCCAAAGCTTGCCTTGGTGATCACATTTGCTGGTTACAAAATTGGTTCTGTATCTATTAAGACAGAAATCTTCCAATATCTTAACTTCTATCTCCAAAGCGAATCAAATACTCAGTGTACCCCAATTTTGATACAGTTTTGCAAGACAAAAATGGTCCAAACAGGCAAAAGTCAAATTAATCCCTCCTTCCCCACAAAAAAAAAAAAAAAAAAAAACAGCAATAAGCTAAACAGCTAGCAAAAGAGACCACTTTTCTACAGATGCTAGAGTGGTCCTCTCTCAATAAATAAAGCAAAATATAGACTTTCTAGGCTTCCAGAGGTACAATGAAACTCCGAAAACTTACCTGCCTCCTTTACTTAACATCTTATGTAATATGACAATAATTTTATATTTTCTCAATAACATTTTTTCACTTCCTTGTTCAATTAACTGAAACCTCAGAAGCATTATGCAAACACTAATTCTCACAAAAACAAATCCATTATAGACTACTTTCCTACTGTTTTTGTATCCCCAAAAGATTGCTGACAAAGGGTAATAATGCATTTTGAAATAACTTGTCACAATAGAGTTTCAGATCACTTTCCTTTAATTTTGTAGATTTCAAAATCTAAGGCAGAAAGGTTCGATAAAACCTTTCTGGTCAGAGAGAGTGAAAACAAGTTACTTTAAGGTCCTTTTCAGACCAGTGGATTTAAACCAATATCATCTACCCCTTTAACTGCATAGTCATCCATGGTAAAAAGATGTGGACAAAGTAAAACCTACAATTACATATATATTTATTTACCCAATTTTTGTTTTACAACTGTAGTATATCATTTATACAGCTAACTAATTACAGAAATTTATACTAACCTTAAAATTTTGATCTAGGTCATCTTCATTCTCAGTTTCGTTTTCAGCTTCTACATCAATATCATCGTTGTCATCACTTTCATCTACTACGTCATCCACTATGATACAAAATGTGCTATAAGTAGGTCAGAGGTAAGCATTCTACAACATGCATAGCCAACGGTAGAATGTGACTTATATAAAGTATTTCAATCACCAAAGAAAAAGAAAATGAGATTTATTTAAAATGTCTCTAAGGCTGTCCCAGCTATTGACAAACCAATGAGACAATATGAGAAAGTGCTTTAAAATTTGGAAAGCACAGTAAAGATGAATTTTGCTAATGTTCTCGGTTTTTAAAAATAATGTCTTACGTTGCAACAGCCTGAATGAAACATCTTTTCTATTTATTATAAATTTCAATGACTCACTTCATCCCTTTATAATTGAACCCCTCTCTATTTGTTTCAATGATGGTCATGTGCCACATACTGTGCTATGTGCCGGGAATTTTTTCCAAAGATGTGTAAATCGGGGTTGTCTAATCTTCTCGTTCCCCTGGGCCACACTGGAAGAGGAAGAATTGTCCTGGGCTACACATAAAATACACTAATACCAACGATAGGTGGTATGCTTAAAAAAAAAAAAAATGACACACAAAAAATCTCATATTGTTTTAAGAAAGTTTATGAATCTCTGTTGGGCCACACTCAAAGTCACTCTGGGTTGTATGTGGCCCATGGGCGCGTGTTGGAAAAGCTTGGTGTAAATATAGTTGCTTCCCTCAGGTAGCTCATGAGGTTAAAGAGCAGAAAGGAGTAAACATGTAATTATAGTACCAAAGATAAACACTAACGAAGCCATAAACTCCAAAATGCTATGGGAAAATGAGGCATGCAGTAACTAACTGTAATGCTTGGCGCCAAGGGGCTTGATGCTGACCGCTTCACAGAACAGATGATATTTAAGCAGTATCTTATAGAAAGTACAACAGATTTCCACGTGAATGTAATGGTGGGTGATTTTGGCTTTTAAGAAGAGGAAATAATACTACTAAAATAAGGAAGTGAAATGGTATCTTTAGAAAATAACAAAAAGTATAACTAGGATGAAGAGTATGCTTATGAAAGTAATGAAAGGAAAATAAAGAATTAAAAAATGAAGGATGTTACATAGTAGGCCAAGTGGTTTTGGCTTTCAATATTAAGAAGATAGGCACTGAGAATTTTCAAGACAAGAATGGCTTAATTCAATGTTAAGAGGTGAGAGAGAGCATATGGGTGGAGGGTGACCAACAAATAGGAAAAGAAAAAAAAAACAACACTGTCCAGACCATTATAGCAGTAACAGGAATGAAACAAGAATATCTCAGGGAGTAGAATGTAAAAGGACATGGGACCATGGATGTGGGGGAGACAAGGGAAGAAGAGGGAGAGTACTTGGAGGATTCTCATGTAAAAAACAGCTTCTAAACAAAGTAGAATATATTTTTAAAAGCTATTTTTCCAAACTCTTTTTCACTTCCACTTCCAATGCGACTTACAGCAGTGATTAACTGGCCCCCTTAGTATTTGTTCACCTCCCATTCCTTTTAGTAATTGAGCCCCTGAGTTTTAGCTATGGAGACTCCAGCCTCCCTTGCAGCAGTCATAGCCATATATATGACCAATTTTTGGCCAATGGTATAGGAGGCAAAGTGATAAATACAAATTCTAGGTCACATGCTTTAAAAAGAAAATTGTCTTCTCCATTTTTTCCATTCGCATCTTCCACATGAGGAAACCACATAGGAGAAGGTTAAAAACACAATAAAAACAACCTGTTTTCTTTGATAACCCAGTAGAGGTCTACTGCCTAGGACCACCTGTCTATCTTCTGGACGGATATGTGGAGGGAGAAAAATTCTATGTTGTAGCAGGATAGCACAGGGGTTCTGGAAACAAAATACTTGAATTCAAATCCTAGCTCCCCAGCTTACTAGCTATCTGACCTTGAGCAAGTTATATCAATTATTTGTCTTCGTTTCTTTGTCTATAAAATGGAGATATCTACTCATAGTATCTTTGTGAGCATTACAGGAGTTAATATATGTAAAGTGCCAGGCAAAGAGTATGTGTTACACAAATGTTTATTACTGTTGCTGCTTGAGGGACTGTGCTACTGGGTCTCTTTGTAACAGCAGTTTAGTCAACCCTAACTAATACAAGTACAAATACAAAAAACAAACCACCTCAAATTCTTAGAAACAGATAGCAAAACATAAATATTCATATTTCACATGGTAACCTGGGTTGATTTATACTTATGCCCTAACAACAGTTGGTCATGGATAAACAAGGGAAGAACTGACATTTGGAAGAAGAGAAGGAAGAAAATAACTCCTAGGAAAAAAGAAAGGGATTGCATTAAGAAAATCCTACTGCAAATAGGAAAAATGACTGCTTGGAAAGAAAGGGAGAGGAGAAAATGGAGTTCAGCATCAGAGAGAAAATATGTTTTCAATTTTTAGTCAAGCCTTTCAAATATTTTCCTTTGTATGATGTTTTCCTTTGGGTTTATACTCCAGATGTGAAATGCCATATAGCTTAGAATATCTGAGACCTTCTCTGCTATTTCAAAGATCCATTCATTATACCAGTACCAATAATTAACAATATTAATTATTGTAACTGATCAAATTAAAACCAAGGAATATAAATCAAAATTCTTACTGGTTTTCAAAATGTCCTTGGCTTATTTATAGTAAAAACAGAAATATAGAAAACAAATGTCTATCAGTAGGAAACCAGTTAAATTATACTATGACTATATGATGTAGTCATTAGAACAGTCTGCACATTCTATAAGGATTGGGAAAGTACATTACGGGAAGTTTATTTTGTTGTTGCTATTGTGCCTATAAATGTGATCTACTTTCCCTTTATGTTTTCTAAGTGGTTTTTGTTGATGCATATATACACACACAGAGGAAGGCTATTGAATTTTATTCATTTTTCTTGTAAATAGTACTTTACTGTTCTTTTGTGTAAGCCATGTTTTTACGATTGATTTGCTTGGATTTTCTATATAGATAGTAATATCCTCCACAGACACTGATAAATTTATCTCACTCTTTTAATGGTTAAGACTTTCTTTTCCCTATTTTACTGACTTAGCTAGAGTTTTCAAAACTATGGTAAATAATAATGGTTGAGAGAGGCATCCTCTAACATTTCATTACTATTTATGATATTGGCTATTGATTTGAGTTAGATAATACTTGGATTGGTCAGGAAATATTCCTGGTTTCCTTAAGAAATTTTTCTAGACTGATACGATTTTTATGAAATCTTTTCAAGGTATTTACTGAGATGATCATTTTTGTCCCTTTGATCTACTGATAATACATTTTACTAATTAAAGTCTTACTATTACAAAAAACTTACTTCCTTAAAAATCATCTTTACTTGGGCAAGGTGTCCCACACGTAAACAATACTGCTCAACTAAATTTGCTAATACTTTAGGATTTTAATATTTATTTTCATGAGTGACAGTGATCTTCTGTAGGTTGTTTCAGATTAATCTTAGCAGATTATGTTTTCAGCATCATGCTAGCTGAGATCATGCCACTGCACTCCAGCCTGAAGACAGAGCGAGACTCCATCTCAAAAACTTTCCTTTTTTTTTTTTTTTTTTTTTTTTTTTTGCTCTGGAAAATAAAGCATAGGAAAATTTCTTGAAAGTTTGGGAGAACTAATCTATGAAGTCATCACCAACTGGTGTCTTCACTAAAGAAGCTTGATTGCATATTCAATTTCAAGTTTTTTACTATTTAAGTCAATATTAGTTACTCATATTTTCCTAAAATATTGTCCATTTCAATCACACAGTGACCCTTGAACAATCTAAGTTTGAACTGTGCAGGTCTATTAATACACAGATTTGCTTCTGCCTCTGTCACTCCTCAGACAGCAAAACCAACCCCTCCTTTTCCTCCTCTTCCTCGGTCTATTCAACGTGTAGACGACAAGCATGTAAACCTTTATGAAAACCATCTCCACTTAATGAATAGTAAATATGTTTTCCCTTCCTCATGACTTTTTCAATAACATTTTCTTTTGTCTAGCTTACTTTGTTGTATAGAATATAACACATGTAACATAAAAAATATGTATTAACTGTTTATGTTATCAGTAAGGTTTCTGGTCAACAGGTTACTAGTAGTTAAGTTTTGGAGGAGTCAAAAGTTCTATGCAGATTTTCAACTGCACAGAGTCGATACTGCTAGTCCCCAAGTTGTTTTAGGGTCAAGTGTGTATTCAAATGTATTCGCAGGAGTTGCCTTTAACATCTACTTGGACTGATTTAACCACCTCTATTTACTTTGCCACCAAGGTAGAGGTATATTAAAAACAACCACCAACACTGTTTCTACCAATGTCTTTCTGTTATTCAAATGATTATAGTTTTATCCACTTTTAGTATTTGGCACATGTGTTATCTAGCTTGCATAAAATAATCTTCACTGCCTCGTTTTAAACATTTTTTATTCTGTATTCGTGTTTTGTATTAACAGTAATACTCTCCTTCTCACCTCTTTTGGGCTAGGAAATAACACATATTATTTGCTAATCTGTTTACTTTAAAGCTTTCTATCCTGCTGTCTTAAGGGACTTCACATGTACCAGCTAGTCGGATTTTGTTTTTTAACCCAATCTGGGAGTCTCTTTCCTTTAATAGGAGTATTTCATCCATTTAGACTTATTACTGAAACTGATCTGCTTGTACTTGCTTAGCATTTAGTGCTCTCAGGATGTTGTGCACCTTTGAAATTTACTTGCTTTTACACAGCAATGATGGACCCCTATAATTCCGCATCAATTTTCAAAGTGTCCATCGTCTCCAAAGACCACCCATGTATTTCTATGGGTCAATGGACTCCTGTTTAAGGATCTCTGTTCCAATTGTTACTTCTACATTTGGAGAATATATATTTAGACTATTCATATAATTTTCATTTTAGAAATGCAAGAATAATATAATATTAGGAAATCTGTCAATACCAATTTTAGCTCATTTATGTAAACACCCACTTTATAATAATTGTATTATGTATCTTTTGCCAACAATTAGTTAACATGCTCCATAATAATACCATAACAACTATTTAGTATTATATAGTTAACAGATTATAATGTTTAATACAAATACTCTTAGGTAATGTCTACATTCTTGACATCTGTAACTCATCATTTGACTGGCTGGAGTAATATTTCACATAATTACTTCAGGAAGGGCATGTCATACTTCAGGAAGAATATGTCACCTTCACATATGGTGACAACTCATAAAGGTCCAGAAATCTTGAGTCAAAACCCTTTCCTTCGAATCTCCACAGATGCAGCATTTAACATTCAGAAGAGTAAGTATCAACATCGGCTTGATTCATTCATTCAACAAACATTAAATGTATTTATTATGTCCCACACAATCTAAAGGATGCTGAAGACAAAATGAAAAAAACAACAGCCCTATTGTGATATATATTTGATCTTTGTCCCAGGTTCCTGGCACACAGCTGCTAAATCCCTTAGAATTTCCTAGGTAGAGGAGCGTCTTTTGTTCTAATGATATGACTCTTGGTGGGCCCCTTGATAACTTCAGGATAGAGGCTGGTCACTAGAAAGATCAAGGTGTGATTAGACAGTTGGAACTTCAGCCCCACTCCTCAACCTCTGAGGAGAGAGGAGCTGGGGACTGATTTTATCAAAAATAGCCCCAAGCAATCATACCACGTAATGGAACCTCCTTGAAAACCCTAAACGATGGTATAAAAGCTCAGAGTTTTGGCCGGGGGCAGTGGCTCATGCCTGTAATTCCAGCACTTTGGGAGGCTGAAGCGGGCAGATTACGAGGTCAAGAGATTGAGATGAGCCTAGCCAACATGGTGAAATCCCGTCTCTACTAAAAAATATATAAAAATTAGCTGGGCATGGTGGCGTGTGCCTGTAGTCCCAGCTACTTGGGTGGCTGAGACAGAAGAATCACCTGAACCCAGGAAGCAGAGGTTGCAGTGAGCTGAGATCATGCCACTGCACTCCAGCCTGAAGACAGAGCGAGACTCCATCTCAAAAAAAGGAAAAAACAACATACCACTCAGAGTTTCTGAGTTGGTGAACACATCATGGTGCTGGGAGGGTGGTGTGCCTGGAGAGGGCACGGAAGCCCCACACCCCTTCTCTTATACCGGGCTCTATGCATCACTTCCATTTGCCTACTCTCGAGTTGTATCCTTTATAATAAACCCATAATCATAAGTAGAGTGTTCCTGAGTTCTATGAGCCATTCTAGCAAATTACCACACTTGAGGAACAGGTTGTGAAAACCCACCCCCATCAACTTTATTGCCAATAGGTCAGACATACAGGTAGTCCAGACTTGAAATTGTTATCTAAAGTGGTGGCAGTCCTATGGGACTAAACCCTTAACCTGTGGGTCTGTACTTACTCCAGGTGTTCAGTGTCAGAACTGAACTGAATTGCAGAACACCCAGCTGGGGTGTGAAGATATGGAGAATTGGTTGGTGGGAGGACAAAAGACACATATTTGGGGTCAGAAATGCTGCGAGTAAAAGAGCTCAGACCTACCCTTGTGGACTCACATTCTAGCTGAGGAAGGTAAATAATAATAAAGACTGTGAAACATATAATGAAGCCTGACGTGAGAAAATAATGAAATACAAAGCAGTGGCAAGGGTGCGTAGTCCCAGCTACTTGGGAGGATGAGGTGGGGGGATCTCTTGAGCTCAGGACTTCAAGATCAGCCTGGGAAACACAGGGGAAGGAAGGAAGAAAAGGAGGAAGGAATAATGGAAATAGAATGAGGGTATTTTCCTAGTATCTATACACTTGCTATTAGAACCCTCCTCTCCCATCTGAATCATGAAGGCTTGTCAGTCAAGGTAAATATGCATTTCTAGTCCAGTGACTCATTGGTCTGAGAAGTAGGCATAAAAGGAACCAAAAGAAAAATATAACTTCACATTTGTTCCCATGTTTGGTGAATTTGCTGCACTAGAGGTCAGCTTCCTCTATCCATCAATCCAGACACTAAATAAAGAATTTGCGGGGGCATATCCTACCTCCTTCCTAGTGTTACTACTGGCCGCAGCACAGGGAAGCCTCACCAGCTTTCCACCAGTGAGAACCACCACTTTAACCCCCATGATCCTACGCTGATATAGGAAAGAAAGGGATTCCAACTGCTTCCTGATTGTCCCTCCAAATTGGTGCTGACGGCACCTCAACTTTAGCAGAAGATAATGCATTCCTATAAGTCTGATGCTGCTCCTGCATTTATTCACAGCTCCACCACATTTCTTGCATGTTCAGTATTTGTTCCATGCCCCTTTTACCTAGTTTTCAGATTTGGTACAGATTTTCTCCTGTAAAAGGCTGTCGGTAATTTCAGATGGAATGGAAGAAGGGTATTGGACCATTGTTTTACTTAGCTTTCTTACTCATAAGTCCTAGACTTAGTCTTAGACTTTTCAACATTTTAAAGGAGGTTTCTAAATAATCCATTTTGATATTTTGTGTCAAACTGTGTTTTGATAATTACATATTTTAAAAATAAAAACATAATAGTACCCTATGACATGTACCATTAATAAATTTATATCAAGGATAATGAAACTAATATAATTCCTTGAAAATTCTTTTAAAACACTTGCTTCAAATAAGAATTTTTATATATAAAGAATCTTCAAATTTTTTTTTCAAAAAAGTAATCAACTGATAAGAAAATACTATAGAAATTCTATTAAAAGCTGGGACTACTTTCTCTTTTTCACTTTGGTAGATGTTATCAAAGAAATTCTTCTTCCCCACATAAATAAACTTAAACTCTTACTTCCTCTACTGTATACCTACAGTATAATATGGAAAATGACAAACAGTCTGCCTCAGATAATTTCATATTTTCATCCAAGTCAGTCATGTGCAAGTTTTTGTTAAGCATAAAACCATAGTAATTTTGGTGATTAATTTTTTTTTAACTTAAGAAAAAAAAATTCACTGAAAAGCTACAAATGTAAACCCAAACACAATTACCTAAACATTTAATGTTTATATTTTTACACTTTAAAAACATACATAAGTTGGGCCGGGTGTGGTGGCTCATGCCTGCAATCCCAGCACTTTGGCAGGCCAAGGCAGACAGATCACTTGAGGTCAGGAGTTTGAGAACAGCCTGGCCAACATGGCAAAAACCCGTCTCTACTAAAAACACAGAAATTACCCAGGAGTGGTGGCACATGCCTGTGATCCTGGCTACTCAGGAGGCTGAGGCAGAAGAATTGCTTGAACCCGGGAGGCAGAGGTTGCAGTGAGCCGAGATTGCACCACTGCACTCCACCCTGGGCAACAGAGCGAGACTCTGTCTCAAAAAAAACAAAAAACAAAAAAAAGTATGTAAGCTATCAAATAATGTTCCTATGTGAAGCTTAATTATTTCACAATTCACATTTGCATATATACAACACATTCCACACCATTTCGCTTAATTATTGCCTCCAATTTCTTATATTTAAAGAAATGCTTAAATAAAATAAAATGTGAATGTTTATCATGTTCATTAAGGCCTTCCTTTGCTGAGGAGTTAGACATAAATTAAAAAAAAAAAAAAAATGACAGGGTCACATAATTCTAAGAATCCACAAAAAGCAGCAGTAACCCTGTGATCCTACCTTCAGGGGGTAAGCTGTAGAGCTGAGCCACAGGACCAGTCACAGGAATAACAGGCAACTGGAAATGAAAAGAACTTTTAATTGTTGGGAGTGGCAGTCGATTTTTTGGGAAACACTTCCTCATTATCAGACTGGAGGTATTGACAAGAGGATCCAGAGTCCTGACTGCCAGACATTCCTGTTTTTTAAAAAAAAAGAAAAAGAAAAAGAATGGTTTTGATGAATAACTGAACCAATTTTACTTTACTTCAAAAAGTAATACATTAATTTTCTAGAAACAAATATCTCAAAAACCAGTATTTTAACACAGAATAATTACAAAATAGCTTTACTATTCAGAATTATCTATCTGTAAATAAGAACCCCATGTGGCAAATTGAGAAGAACTTTTCCTTAAATATTTCACTAAGCAGAAATCAGTACCATCTTTGGAGTGACTTGGGGGGACACTTAGCAAGCCTAGGGCATAAAATAAAAAAGACAATTTAAGGGAAAAGGGGGAAAAAAGATTAAGCAAGAAAATTTAAAAGGTGTAAGAAATTAAAAAACAACAACAACAACAACAACAAAACATGCACTTGACTAAACCTTCCTCAGAACTGTATCAGTTAGTATGCAATAATACCTCTCACAAGTTGGCTGTTCACCTTATAAAAGGATAGCCTGAATTTCATAATATAAAGGTTTTTTGGTTTTTTTTTTGAGACAGAGTCTCACTCTGTCACCCAGGCTGGAGTGCAGTAGCGCAATCTCGGCTCACTGCAAGCTCTGCCTTCTGGGTTCATACCATTCTCCTGCCTCAGCCTCTGGAGTAGCTGGGACTACAGGCGCCTGCCACCACGCCCAGCTAATTTTTTGTATTTTTAGTAGAAAGGGGTTTCACTGTGTTAGTCAGGATGGTCTCAATATTCTGACCTCGTGATCCACCCGCCTCGGCCTCCCAAAGTGCTGGGATTACAGGCGTGAGCCACCACACCTAGCCCACAATATAAGGTTTTAAGAGTCTGACTTGCCGTCCTGGTATCTGATCTGGAGAAGGGTTAAGGGACATGGGATATGAAACTGTCACATAACAATAGTATTATTAGTGACAATTGACATTTAGATGGTACTCTGATACACTGTAAAAGTTTCCATATACACTTTCACATCTGACCTGTCAAAACAAATGAGAAATTAAGATCAGAAATGTTAAGTGGCATAAACCAAGTCACCTAACTCTTCCTCATATATAAAATATCCATCAATGTCTATACTAGGAATAGTATAAACAAGTGCATATGATTGACCTAGAAAAGAAAAAACTAAGGTAAACATAAAATATGTGTTCAGATATCTTAACTCTGGTCATATAAAAATAGGTTGTGTTTGTCATGTATAAGACCAGGAGGGCACAATCAATATAACTGACTGATATTTTCAAAAAGACAGCTTTCTTTCTAATAATTATAGCTTTCTTTTAAAAAAACAGGGGTGGGGTTGCATTGCAACATCCTCATTCCCCATAGCTGACAGTCAACACAGATGCTGGAAAAGATCTCACTAAATATATTGTCAAAAATGTTTATGCTTAAAATGGCTGGCAGATCTAGCATTCCCAGTTCCAGGTTTCATTTTTATACCTTCTCTATTCAAAAAAGCCTCTATCCAGCAGGAAAACATGCACAACACTCACAGACAACAAAGCTGCTCTACAGGCTATAAAGGATCCACAGATACCTCATGAGAGGAGCATACAACACTGAGTACAGCCAACTACACATCCTAGAAAACATGGCTTCATGGAATCCCCTCTTGCTAAGTGGATGAATTTCTACTTCTTTCTTTTGCCTTTCGAAGAAAATTTCACATTGCAGAGCTGTGCACTGACCATTTCCTCCAACTCAGCCTGAGGCCACATGTGAGAAATAATGTATGTCTTTCACTTTTAAGATTTTCACATGTGTCTTTTACTTTTAAGATTTTCACATGTATCTTTTAAGATTTTCACGTGTCTTTTACTTTTATTTTCACGTGTCTTTTACTTTTAAGATTTTCGAAAAATGCATTTATCATGTGTATATGTTTCTGAGTATTTGTACACTAATTCAGTTTTCTTAACAACCAAATCATATCATTAGTACATAATCAGGATAAGAAGAAGAAAATAACTCACTTGTGAAGTGTTATACAGAATTTTCATCCCATTGGCATCAATAAATGCTTTTCTTCCCAACTTGATGTTTGTAACACTTTTTAAACTCTGTAAAATTCCTTTCCGAATGAGCATGTTTCTATGCCGGTTATCATGGCGGTGCCAATCTACATAAATTGTTAAAAGCACTTGGACATATCCTCTGTCTACAGCTCTCCTGGCATTTGTTTCTTTAACAAAAGAAAATTGAGAAAGAATATTTTTTAAATGACGAGAGAGAGTGGTAGAATAAATCAAATTTAAAATATTACCTCAATAGTATGATGGATACTTATAATTTTTTTTCCAAAACAAATGACAACCACATATTTAAATTTTTTCTAACAAAACAAATATGAAGTTCCAGAGAGCAAATTACAACCTCTTCCAAAATCTGCCTGTAAACTGTTTCACAATTTATAAATATCAAAATCTCTTTACTAAAATTAGAGGAACATCTTTTTAAATGCTTTTGTTTACTAACAAAAGCTTCATGTATTTTAAAATTTATGAATATACTGATTTTTGTTACACCAAATGAAATGTATAAGCTTTCTACTTGCTAGTTGTGAATGTGATTTTTAGAAGATCCGCTATGATTTTTGTAATTTATATTACAAACTTTATGTTCCCACTGAAATAAACCCTATTGAATTGTAGCTTCTATTGCAAACTTTGTTTCCACTAAAATTAATTGCTCTAATTACTCCACAATTATATAAATATTCATACTAAAACAATGCTCATTTAAAAATACTTACATAACTTTTTTAGTAAATGAAATTTAAGGAGCATTACATGATTAGAGAATAGTGATTTGTGGCTTTCTAGTCATTAGATTTTTACTGCAGTAAGAACTACACTAAAGGTTTTTGTAAATACTCAATTTTATTGGAGTAGAATTAACAAATAAATCCACGTTTGACCTAATTTTATTATTTTTAAAAGTATAGTATTTAAAATTATTAACCATAGGGTGTATTTTACTCAGATAGTGGCAAGGGAATCACATCAGAGCAACATACCAACTCACCCAATGCTACTCTGGCGGGTTAATTACAAGGAGCGCAAGATCATGTGCAATACCCATCTGAGGTGGTTTAATTACAAGGAAATACTAATCTCTTCTTAATCTCAAATATACCTATAAAATAACCACTAGGTTCACAGTATGGACACTAAGATAATGCAATAGTAAGGCTCCTATGATTTTAGTTGCCTGAATTATTACAGTTTCTAAATGTGCTAGTACAAACCTAAAACACAACACTGAGATGAACTTATTAATTCCCTTTCAGAACTATGTTCTGACATTAGGCAGAAGACATTTACTAGAGCTAGAGAAAAGATTTCTTAAGTGAAGGCTTTAAACCCTCTATTGTGTCTACAATAGCTAGTGTGCTAAGGCTGTGGCTGTTTACAAAATCACTTCCATTGTTTTGACCAAGAAAAGCTTCATACATTTTACACGAATATACGCTTTGTTTATACCAGTTGGAAATAAGCCTTTAGTTTACTAGCTGTGAATGTGATTTTGTTAAAAGCCATTATGATCATTCTAATTCCTATTACAAACCTTGTGTGTTTCCACCATGATTCCCAATAGCCTAAATGGTATTTATGAGAAATATTAAAATTCTTCATGAAAGATCAAGAAAGAAACTTGCCCATAATTCAAACACAGGTGCTGAGTGCCCCTTAAAGGAAGTGAACTGAGCTACATGCAATCTGTGCTGAGCACAATTAAAACATTAGTAAAGGGAACTTTATTCATGTATTCAGTGTACCAAACTCACAATTAGCCTATGTCTCTTCTTCCCTCTCTAAAATCTAATTTATCCTTTTAAAGAAAATGATTGCTCCTCCCCGCCAAAACCAAAAAAAAATTTGAAAAATAAATGAGAATGCTCCAAAATGCCATGATTTGTTTAAAAATATGCAGTACACTACTAAATTTTATTTTGCATCATTCAATTTTCATCCTATTTAGGGCTATGTGTCATCTGAAAATATATTAAATATAAACTGAAGTCATTCTACTTGTCAGTTACATTTCTTATTCTGATGGAATAAACAGGTATGTTTGCCCACCACCCTCGTTTGAAAAAGCAGGGAGTAAAAAGGAGACTACTAAAAACTGAAAATATTAAATTACAGTCATCATGAATTAATTGATTTCTATAAAATACTTGCAACTTATGAGAATTTTAGCTTTTACTAACTTAGAATTAATGACTTTGCTATCAGTGATCCTGAAAATTAGTAAGCTTTAATAAAACTTTAGTTTTAACAGCTATTCTAATCTACTCCAAATCAGAAGTATTTGCCCATATTAAGAATTAATCTTTATACAGTTTAAACCACAAACTCAAGACCCATCAAAGCAAAGCTAAAAATATCTTCTAAAATTAATCCACATGTGATCTTGGTCTAAAGCTTACCACATCATATATGAAAATAGAGCTACACAGCTAATCTAATTGAGTGTCATATACTTCATTTGAAAAATAAAGTTGTTAAATGAGAATTATATTATTTACTACTAATACCTAAGGTGATTTTTAAAATTTAATAAATCATTACCAAATATTAGATTTTTGATCATTTCATTATTTGCTATTATTTTAAAAAAAAAGAATTCTGGTAATTCAAATGTAAGGGCAAGTTGGTCTCACCCCTGACAGACAGTTCTTGATGCTATTAATTATGTTTCCCTTGTGGAGGGTGGAATGTGGTGGGGACATACAAAAGTCACCCAGCCACCAACACAGATTGTTAAGACCAAATGTTACTGTGATTAAACAAAATGTTTATTTAATCAACCAATAGACCCCTGAAGCCCAATAAAAAAATATTTAAAATAAAGATACTCAGTATCTTGGAGAGAAACAATATATATAAGTACAGACGATTACTCTCCAAAAGCATAAGACATATCTACTCCAATACTTCACTTCTGATAAGGAAAACAGTGCTTTCTTTTGTAAATGAATTAGGCTGTAAATGTATATTGTCACATTTTCTAAATGTTATGTAAACTTACATTTATGGTAGAAATAAAATTTGTAGGGTTCTAAGTTACTCACAAAATCAGAGATAGTAGTTGTTAAAGATATTTCTTATAGTAAAAGTTCAATACCATGTTAGCTTTACTTTCAAAACATGATACTTATATATTTTCCTCTACCAATGGATCGTAATGTTATCTAAATTACTTAGAAATAAGAAATCAATGTGCTTGACTAAATTATACAAATGTACTAAATTATAGCTCAAAAACATAATATGGATTAGTTATGATGCATAGCAACTACGCTAAAAGGAAAAATCAATTTTGACATTAGAATATTATAAACCAGTTTTATTACTACAGTCTAAATCTACATTTCCAGTTTCTTTAACATAGTAAATAGAATTCTCAGAAAAATAGTATCTAGTATTTCTAGTATTTAAAAACTTACTTGATTTTAGCAATGCAGCAAGAGTGTCTAAAGCAACCCTGTCAACACAACAAGAAAACACAAACAACAACAAAACTAGTAAAATTAATCTACAATAGTAAATTCATACAATCTTTTTCAATAAGTCATTATTCTATTATCTATTCCAAAGTTTATTCTTTTTTAAGTTAATTATACATGGTATTTCTCTGTATGCATCTCTCTCTTCAGCTTAATATTGGATATGAAAAAGATTGAAATATCAATAGATGGGAACAAAAAAATGTTTTGAGAAAGAAAAAGAAGGAAATTAACAATGTCTAAGTTTTTGCCAGAAGTTAGATGAACGGAATCATTCATCAGCCTCTGTATCTGACCTGAGAGTTAACAAAGGAACCACGCTATTAAAAATCATACGCCGTGACTTGCAAAGGAATTAAAAACAAATCTTAACACGAATTCATAACAACAAAATTCTATAGATATTGTAACTTTCTGATTTGAAAGTTATTTCCGTTCTATCGAGGTATATATCCTCCTATTTAAGGCCATAACAAAGGAAAAATATTTTGGAACTTGAAGGTTGGGGAGAAGTATGAGCCCTTACCATTTTTCAGCTATGACGCACCAAGATGAGTAAGAAGCCTAAGTAATATCTCAAAAACTCTTACTGTCCCTTAGAGGACAAAGCAATCACCCCCAAAATCGAAAGTATTTAAATTGTATTTGAACACAAATAGTCACACACAGTGAAATCAACTGCCATTAATCAGCTGTAAAAATACACATAATATCACCATGGAAAACCTGTAATTCAAATCGCTTATTTTTAATCAGTTACTGAAGAAATGGCACTTAATTTCAATAATTTTTAAAATGTAAGGCACGTATTATGGTACCTCTTGGTAATACAGCAACAATTACAATTAATTTGCATTAAAATTGTGTATATTATGAAACAATCATTTCACTCACCATTAAGCATTTGTTGAATGCCTACTTGATAACCACAGTAGCAAGTTCTTCATGGTTATAAAATTAGAAAACAAACTTATCTCTTCCACAGATAATTTTACAATCTACATAATGTAATAAAAGAGCACACCTATGAAAAAACTGCTCAAGAAATTAAAAACAAAAAGGAAGTAATAAAGTAAAAGTTGCATACATCAGCAGTAAAAGGGAAGTAGCATGACTAGGTGTAAGTAAAGGTAAAGAGCATAACAGATTACAAGACTTAAGATGGGTAGGTAAAGTTCATAGCAAAATTTGAAACAATAATCCAGGACTAGGCACACGGTAAGTGCTTAACAAATGCCCAGTAAGAGGAAGTTCTTAATGGCTACACTTTCTTTTTTTTTTTTTTTTTTTTTTTGAGACGGAGTCTCGCTCTGTCGCCCAGGCTGGAGTGCAGTGGCCAGATCTCAGCTCACTGCAAGCTCCGCCTCCCAGGTTCACGCCATTCTCCTGCCTCAGCCTCCCGAGTAGCTGGGACCACAGGCGCCGCCACCTCGCCCGGCTAATTTGTGTTTTTAGTAGAGACGGGGTTTCGCCGTGTTAGCCAGGATGGTCTCGATCTCCTGACCTTGTGATCCGCCCGTCTCAGCCTCCCAAAGTGCTGGGATTACAGGCTTGAGCCACCGCGCCCGGCCGGCTACACTTTCATTGACTGACAAAAATAAAGCAACCATGTAAATCTTTATAATAATGTTTGTAAAATAATAAATAAATTCATACCTGTAACTTCCTCAAAACAATGTGAAGTGTTGGTGAGTTAAAAGTAAACATTATAAAATTTTGTATTACATTTTCATTGCATTGAATTATCAGTAAGAAACTTTCCATACTTTTACACTTATGCAATAAAATGTACAGGAGAATATAAAACTATGAGAACAAGGATGGCTTTTAAATTGTTCAAAATTAAACACAAAACTAAATGAATGTTCCATATGAGACTGCGATTTATAAAAACTAAAATGGAAAGGAAAACTACTTCAGCAAGACCTGACAAATGCCAGACACTGTTACAGGTGCTTTATATATGTTTTCTAGTTTCCTTCTTAAAACAATTTTGTTCCACAGAACTGAAATATAACAGGCCTAGGGCCACATAAAATCTCAATGCAACAGAAAATGAAGAATGTAATTCTCTTGTTAAGAAAGGAAATTATGAAATCAGAAATGTCAGTCTCCCTTTGAGAAGGCTATCTGAACTTTCACTTCCAGACAAGATGGAGTAACAGAAACCGGATGTACCCTCTCATTTGATGTAAATTATTTTTATGGACAAAATGGAATGGCTGTTTAAGATACTGGATATCAAGCAATGAAAGAGAGAGATCCACAGAAATGGCAAAAATGAGATGGGCCCTACAACTGCCCCAGCTTACTACACCTTGAGAAAGAGACCAACCCACAGCACAGGGAGATGGAACCTAGGTAGAGTCTGGCAGATCCCAAAAGTTGAGCAGATGAACTCCCTGACTGAGGACACAGAGGGTCCAGGGAGGTCAAGTCAATTAGAGTTCACAGGGCAGAATACCAGAAAATGAGAGCTGTACAAAAAGAATGCTCAGGGATTTTCAGCGAGTTGTGTTGGAATATTCAGCAAAGTAGTGATCAGCACATGTGTGTGAAGTAACTACTAAGGATAGGGAAAAGCCATCCAAAAGGACTGGAGAACCACATTCAGTATTCACACAGGGCTGAGAACTGTGCCTGTTCCCACCAATTGCACTGGAAATCCTCGTAATTCATTGGGTAGAGTGCTCCTAAGGATTCTGCCTCAGTAGTGGGGAATAATCAGTCCTAAACGGTGCTTTGATTCCTTCTAACAAATGTGAAAAGACATTTACAGATCAAACTATTTCCAACTAACTTAACCACATCCCAAACAAACCTCAAGAATATAGAAATACGAAAATATCCAGCACTCAACAAGGTGAAATTCACAATGACTGGCACTCAAAAATTATCAAGCATGCAAAAAGCAGGGAAAAAAAGACCCACGATTATAAAAAAAAAAAAAAAATTGAAACAGACCTAGATCTGACATAAACATTAGAAAACATTAAAACACTTATCACAATAGTACTCCATGTGTTCAAGCAGAGGAAAGATTTAACATACTGCAGAAAGGCAGTTTTTCTGAAAAGCTACCAATTGATCCAGCCATTCCACTCCTAGATATCTATTCAGCAGAAATAAAAAATATATGACCATAAAAAGTCTGTGAATGCTTATATATCCCAATAAACATTCACAGCAGCTTTATATATATTTGTAACAGTCAAAAACTAAAAACAACTCAAATGTCCATTAATAGGTGAATGGATAAACAAATTACAATACAGCCATATAATTGTGACTACTACTCAACAATAAAAAGGAATAAATTTTTGATACGTGCAACATAAGTGAATCTATAATCATGATACATGGAAGAAGCCAGATCCACCCCACCACGAAAAAGAGTACACACACTACGATTCCATTTATATAAAATTCCTGAACTTACATGTAACCAAATCTACAGTAATAGAAGGCACAGCCATGACCTCTAGGGCCAAAGGAGAGACGCAAGGGAAGAACTACCAAGGGGCACAATAAAGCTCTGGGGGTGATGGAGATGCTAGCTTGATGTGGTGACAGTTTTTCACAGCTTTAGCCATATATCCAGGATCACATTATGATTTTCATGGGCTCCAGACGACTTCTTTGCCTTCATAGGCCCCTTCCTTCAAAAAAGTATTTAAAATTCATATAGCATTTTACAACCATGTTGGTGTTGGTATAAAGATGAATGCACTAATATCACAAATGAAAACACTTTCTTCAGCCTAAAAGTTCATTTTTTATATGATTTTTAAAGAAATTAAAACATTTTTATGGGACCCTAGAAGTACTGTGCCTACCAAGCCTAAAGGCTTTAGCCCAGCCTATATGTTCATTCTCATCAAACTGTACACTTTGAATGTACAGATTTTATCATGTCAACTACATCTCAGAAATGTATTTTTAAAAACAAGTCAATGTAATATAAGAGAAACTAAGTAAACCCCTCTTCCTATGGTTACTGTTTAATTTCTACATGTTATAAATCTCTTCTATTTAAAAAGTGATTAAGAAAGCTGAGACAAAATATTTCCTCCCCAAGGCACTAAACAATCTGCTGATTAATCATGTTAAGAAGGTCTCAAGACTCACCGCATTACATGTATTATCTACAGTAAGTAGCAGACTCCACTTACCATTCAATGTAGTATGTTTCTTACCATTACTAAGAAGGCTTCTTTGTCAGCTTTTATTAGAGACTACCATGATCCATCAAAAACATTAACTTCTACATATATATATAGAAGTCAAGTTTTGTGAAAGACTATGCAAACTATGCAAAGTTAAGACACAGCTAACATAGAACACAGTGAAAGATCACAAATTGTGCTTACTGCTAAGTACATGCAGTTAAATCACTGTTATGGGGTGAATTGTATCCAAAGAGATATGTTGAAGTCCCAATCCCCAATACTCCAAATATGACCTTATTGGAAAACATCGTCATTGCAAATGTAACTAGTTAAGGCAAGATCATACTGGAGTAGGTGGACCCTTAATACAACAGACTGGTGGTGTTACAAGGAGAGAGAAGACAATGCAAAGACAGACACAAAAGAGGAGAGTGCCACGTGATGATGGAGGCAAAAAGCGAAATGCTACGGCTGCAAGCCTAGGAACACCAAAGATTGCCAGCAAACCACCAGAAGCTAGGAAGAAGCAAGGAAGGATGCTCCCTTACAGGTTTCAGAGGGAGCACGGCCCTGCTGACAAGTTGATTTTGGACTTCTGGCCTCTGGAACTATAAAACAATAAAAGTCTGTTGTTTTGAGCCACTCAGTGTGTGGACTTTGTTGTAAGAGCCCTAGAAGACTAATACAATAACTTACATGCAATCACTTACCATGAACTCACAAGACTTTCCTTTCTACAGCTGATTCTTTACTCAAAATTGTAAAAATCTTAGAGTGCTTTCAGAAACTCTCCCTACTGGCAGTTGCTACAACTGTTTAAACCAAATGAAAGTGCTTCTGACAGTTTCTAATCCTGAAATAGAACATCTTTTTCCTGTTGATGTTTATTTTTCAACACTGGAAAGCTGGGATATGAACCCAGTTCTTTCGGATGGCAGTTTCTTATTTCCAGTAGATTCAAACATATAGTCAAGTTTGGTGCAAAGTCATCTGTACATTTTTACCAAATGTTATTTAAGAGTTATTTTTAGAACTTTACCACAAAGAAATCACTGAAATTCTATAACATTCATAAGTCAGAGTAAATTAATGTTCCAAAAGAATTGTAAAATATTAGACTTATTGAAATGCATAGTTTGTATTATGTTAATTAATTAAAATTTCTCAGTATAAATAATTTATACTTCCTCATGTATTTTTCCAGTCTTCATATTTCCACAAAGAATACTACAAGCAACGATAATTCAAAAAGTAGTCTGTGGCTTAGATTTAGGAGATGTGAAGGAAAAAAGCTTAAGTCCCCAGGTACTAGTGAAGTGACATCTACTTTCAGTTGTAGGGCAGTCCTTGCAATGACTTCCAAACCTATGGGGAAACTCAAAAAGATACAGTTAAAATAACCTCCTGAGTTGCTTCCTTCTAGATTAACAGTTTTAAATCCAAAACCTAAAATTTAAAAGGAAAGGAAGCATAAGCCTTCAAATATACCTCTTTCTCAATCTCAATCTTCTTCCCATTAAATGTGGAGCATTGTTTAAAGGGAGGAAGAAATACAACAGAAAGCTCTAGATGTCTGAGGTTTTTAGTTAATTAGAGGAGAGACCCTCAGATTACTAAAAATGATAAGAGATCAAGATATAGCAAGTTTGGTCAATGAACGGCTTGTTCTTTTTAAAGTAAAAATAAAAGATTGCTTTTTCTTTTTAAAGTAGAAATAGAAAAATAATGAATAATTCATCTTTTCTCTGATGTTTTAGATCCACTGATTTCTATAAGGTTTTGGATATACCCCATGTGGTGTATTATAAAGATCCTTTTGAAATGCTCCATTTCATTTCCCCTGGGAACATTTTGTATTAGATTTGATAACTTGGTTTTAATAGAGCATGAAGTACATCTTAAGTAGGAGATCATGGACATTATACAAAAAATAAATTTTAAAATGCCGTACCGATTAAGGGGGAAAACAGCATATAAATGAAAGCATAAAGAATGTACTTTTAGTGTTACCTAGGAATCATTCATACACACACTACTGCATTGCTTACCTAAACTGTATTACATTAATACAGGCATTGTGCTAATTATAGGAATCATTTCATTACAATCTTATAATAGAGGTGCTAATACTATTACCATTTTACAGACAGGAAACTGGGGCATAATAAATTAAGTAACTTACTTACATCCTAGGGCCAGTAAATGATAGAGCTAACATGCAAATCCAAGTCTGTCTGCCTGCAGAGCCCACTCTAAACCACCATAAGATGCTAATATTCTGTGTTACCGATTGTGATACAAACATTTTGTTTGCTTTGTTACATTTCATCAGATAGTCTGGGATTGTGTATAATTCTTACGCAGCTGTAACTATGCTGTCATCCCACCAAATGATATTTAATAAATAATTATATGTGCAAGTAAGTTCCCAAAATATTTTAAAATATTTGACCGTTATTAAGAAGGGGTGAAAACACTGGAAATGTCCTGAAGCCTATTTGTTTAAGAGTAAAATCTAATCAAATAGTTCATGTGGACAAGTTCTGCATTACAAAAGATTCACAGCTAATAAACACAGGACAGAAATAAAATTAGATAAGTTATTATTTTCCAACCACTAATGAAATAACAGATATAGGCAATGTCATGAATGACTGCTAAATCACTGACTGAAAAGTGGATGGGGACATTTCTAACGGATAGATCACCTCAACTCAATGATCTTAAGTGACATAAAACAAAGTTGCCAGCTCCACCTATGAAATATTTTTGACCAAAAAAAAACAAACCAAAATCCCAAATCTAATCAAGCCACAGTTTTATCAGTATATAGAAAACGTAAGGGTATATAGAAAACGTAACTCATATGTTAAGTTATTCCAGGATATAGTCAATGTAAGCCAGAACATGGGACATTTTAAAAGACCTATCACTCAAGTCCTTCATCACATAAAACAAAACCAAAACATAGGAAGACTTTTTTTGATTTCACAAGATTATGAGACATAACAATCAAATATAATGTAGAGACTTAATTGAGACCCTGAACAAGCAAGCCAACTGCAAAAAAAAAAAAAAAAAAGGCATTTCCTACATAATCAGAAAATATCAGATACAATGGCTGATACTTGCTTTAAAATACGCTTGGAAAAAAGAAAAACAGAAAAGGAAAATGAAATTAAAATGACAGATTTTTGACAGTAAAACTGGGTAACAGATACAACAGAGTTCATTATATTATCCTCTCTACATCTGTGTAGGTGTGGAAATTTCCTAAATATAATGAAGACTAATGCATGTATCTTGTTTGGATTCTGAGTCAAACAAACCAACTAAAAAAGGGCTATTTTGAAACAACTGAAGAAAACCAAACACAGACTAGATTTTAGATTGTATTAAGAAAGTATCAGGAGAGAGAGGTGGAGGATCACTTGAGCCTAGGAATTTGAGGCCACAGTGAGCCATGATCATGCCACTGCACTCCAGCCTGGGCAACAACTCCATTTTTCCCTAAGGATACTGAATTCACAGCTGAGAGAGGGAGAAAGAGATGCGAAATTATTTTAAGCTTTGACAACCAAAAATGTGTACACTTAGTGATACATAGCCAAACTGCATCTCAAAAAAAAAGAAATTAATAATTTTATTGGCTATGATTGTAGTATTCTGCTTATTGTTAAGTCCTTATTTAGTAGAATTATATACTGAGGTATTTAGAAAATAAACAATATTCAAAGAAAATAATCCAAGAGAAAATATCTAGGATCTGCTTATAGAAATACACACACATTTATGTACATATAAAACACCTGAGATTTCTTAAAAGTACCCCAGGAAAAACAAACAAACAAAAGTGTGGAGTGGAAATAAATGAAACAAAAATGGTGGAATGTTCAGAATTGTTAAACACAATAAGTAATTAATATAACTCAATATAATTAGTTTAATATAATATAAACTCTATTTTATGTATATTTTTAAAATTCCACAATAAAAAAAAATTTTAAAGAAAGAACTCTAAAACGGTTTAAGAAAATATTAAACTGTAACCAATAAATGAGACATGACTTTCATTTTCTGAGGCTGAAAGGCCTAGGAATGAATAAAAATACATACATACATACATACATATGTGTATATATACACACACATAATGGATGGGGAAAAAGAATGATGTGATTTTGACAAAATAGAAATATATCAATTTAAGATTGTTCAGGTATTCATAAGAATGAAGAAGTCATTACAAGATTGTAAAATTGGGTGAGAAATATAGTAGGCACTCAATAAATGTTTCTGAATGAATACTCTATAGATAATCTTTTTTCCTTTTACCGTATCTAGAAATGTTCAGTCTCAGTTACTATAAACATTATATTCAATGAATTCAAAACTGTCCAGTTTTGATATATTTGTGAAGATTAAATTTTATACTAAAGAAAATCTTTATCATGATAAAATCATTATTTAAGAACTAAGAAATGAAATAACCCTGGAGACAATTTAATTCAACCTGCTCATTGTACATCTCAAGATAATGAGGCCCAGAGTAACAAAGGCTATGCCTATGTTTATATTCAAAACATTTACTCACTTTATAAGACTGGAATTCTTCTTACTAAATGGTCCAATGATTTTAAACATCAGTTCCACAACTCCATTTTTCCCTAAGGATACTGAATTCACAGCTGAGAGAGGGAGAAAGAGATGCGAAATTATTTTAAGCTTTGACAACCAAAAATGTGTACACTTAGTGATACATAGCCAAAAACATATACAAATTGTTGAGTAAATGTCAACTCAAGCCACTCTTAAAGTCCATCTAAGCTAACCACATGAAGAAATACTGTTTTTTGTTTTTGCTTTGTTATGGAAAGTGCAGGGAAATTCTGAAACAAGTTATATGCAAAAAAAAAAAAAAAAAAAAAAAAAACTATTATAAAAAAAATTCTTCAGTTACTCCATACTTCTCTAATAAATTTAGTGAACCTCACTGAACACCAGGTTATGGGAATTCCAAAACAAGAATAGCCTCTGACCTCAAAGAACAAAGTGCAGAGAGAATGAAACAAATAATTACTAAATTACTTTCAAAATTGATTAAGAATTGTAGACTATTTGGATTACACCACTGAGAAGTTCCTAATTCAGAGTGAGACACAGACATTTCTGGAGAAAATGATGCCTAGGCTCAGTCTTTAAAAGTGAGTAGGCATTAGCTAGGACAGGAGTTGAGGTAAAGCAGTAGATGTGGCTCTGGACACAGGAATGATACAAACAACAGAACGAAGACAATGAACATCACCATGGGAGCAGTTACATATTGTTAAACACAGAGTATCAAACAAAGATACAGAAATAGGAAGATGAGGTGGAAAAAGAAGTTGAGAAACAAATTATGAAAGGCCCTAGAAGTTGTTAACTCTTTTGACTATGTGGAATCACCCAAAAGGAACAACAAATCAGATGTGCATTTTAAATAAACAGGTCAGAATTCAAAGAACTCTGGGGAAGCTGGTTTTGAAAGACACATTAGGAGGCTATGGTCTAGGTAACAGGTAATGAGGACTTTAATTAAAGCAAGAGTAGCAAGGAAAAAGATGAAACAATTTCAGTGTTTAATATGGAATATGCAAATAATTACCTAATCAGAAAACTGTGCTTAACATTTTTAATTCTGAACAAATGTTATTAAATATATTGTAGAACCAGGCACAGTGGCATGTGCCTGTAGTCCCAGCTGCTTGGGAGGCTGAAGCAGGAGGACTGCTTAAGGCCAGGAGTTCAAAGCCAGTCTGAGACATATAGCAAGACCCTGTCTCTAAAAGAAAATTGTTTAATAAACAATTTTTAAATTATAGATAAGCCGTTTGCTAGCCTTCTACTGGTTAATCCAATAAAATGCCACCAAAAATGTAGCTCCTAATATTTCGTAGGATGATCTTAATTTTCTCATATCTGTTTATTACTCCATTATCCCTTCTAATTTCATGTCTATACTGTATTCCTTTTACCTTGACTGGAGTATTTGGTAGTTTAGTTGTTTTACTTTTTACATTTTGGGGTTTTTGTTGCAATTTTTTTTTTTGAGATAGTGTCTTGCTGTGTTGCCCAAGCTGGAGTGCAGTGGTGCAGTCTTGGCTCACTGCAGCCTCAACCTCCTGGGCTCAAGAAATCCTCCCACCTTAGCCTCCTGAGTAGCGGAGACTGCAGGCACACATCACCACAACCAGCCAATTTTTTCCATTTTTTGTAGAAATGGCACCTCACTATGTTGCCTGGGCTGGTTGCAAACTCCTGGCCTTCAGTGGTCCTTCTGCCTAGCTTCCAAAGTGCTGGGATTACAGCCATGTGCCACTGTACCAGCCTATTTTATTTTTAATCCAATACAGTTGTTTTTTTTTTTTAATCAACTGCTTTTTTATTTTCTAATGCATATTTTTCATTTTCCCTTTATTATTTCATTTCTTGACTTTCCCGGTGTTTATTTCTCTGTTCTTAACTTCATTGGTTAGGTATCTAATTCATTTATTTCCTTATGTTCTTTTTAATTACATAAGTGTTATTTAAGTGTTCTAAGCTGTTTTCCACAGAGCACACCTTTAGCCATATTTTAAAGGTACTGATATACACAGACAGAGACATATACGTAAGCTTACATATGTTATATATTACATATATGTATATATGCAATATACACACATATCTAGCACTCTATCATTATTTTACAATAATATTCTACAGTAACATATATTCTGCAATTCAATCTTAGGTTCTTTCATTAACCACTTCAATTCTGCAATCAGAGAATAGAAAAAAAATCCACACCTCATGGTGTGGAACCTCGTGTTAGTGAGAGTGTGTGTTCTGGAAGACATTTTATCTGAGTCTGTCTCTCTGTGATCCCTCTTCTCTCTAACTTCCTCAGAGGTTCCCATACTAGTTATTTTCAGTTCTGCTACTTCCCTGTTGATTGCTGAAGAGAATTAGCTCCAGGTGACCGTGCTACTGCATCCCTTCCTTTTCTGCTTTCCTCTCATCTGTGACAGTCCAAAGAGGCACAGGAGCTTTTCCAGTGGCCAATACCCTCATATTCTTCCACATACAGGCTGCCTACCCATCCTCCTCACTCCTATCCTTTATAAACTGGGGAAATTAGTTAGAATGTTCAAGGTTTTATCAACTTAATCTTCTTCTTTTGTTGTTGTTGTTGTTGTTGTTGTTGTTGTTGAAATGGAATCTTGCTCTGTCACCCAGGCTGGAGTGCAATGGCACAATCTCGACTCATTGCAACCTCCGCTTCCCAGGTTCAAACGATTCCCCTACCTCAGCTTCCCGAATAGTCAGGATTATAGGTGCCCACCACCGTGCCCGGCTAATTTTTGTAATTTTAGTAGAGACGGGGTTTCGCCATGCTGGTCTTGAACTCCTGACCTCAGGTGATTCGCCCGCCTTGGCCTCCCAAAGTGCTAGGATTACAGGCATGAGCCACCATGCACAGCCCAACTTAAGCTTACCCCACATCACTTTTGTTGTGGTTGGAGTCAAGAGTTAAAATGAGCCATATTAAATCTTCTCTTTCCTTTTTCACAAATTTCAGAGGTTTACAGAATCATAATACTTTAAAATTCTTTTTGTGTAACTTTCCAACACTGAGTCAACTAAAAGCCACTTAAATACTCACAGTTGGCAGAATATACTCGTAAAAGCTGAAGGCAAGGTAGAACCAAGCGATGATTCTGCAAATTCTGCTTGACCAAATTCAGGGTTATATTCAGAGCCCCATTAATTCTAGCCTTTACTCCAAATTTTTTATCTGTTTAAAAAAAAAAAAGACAATTAATTCACGTATAACTTTTCTTTTCTTTTTTTTTTTTTTTTTTTTTTTTTTTGAGACAGAGTCTTGCTCTGTCATCCAGGCTAGAGTGCAGTGGCTCCATCTCAGCTCACTGCAACCTCTGCTTCCCAGGTTGAAGCGATTCTCCTGCCTCTGCCTCCTGAGTAGCTGGGATTACAGGCACCCACCACCACACCAGGTTAATTTTTGGATTTTTAGTAGAGACGGGCTTTTGTCACGTTGGCTAGGCTGGTCTCAAACTCCTGACCTCAAGTGATCCACCTGCCTTGGCCTCCCAAAGTGCTGAGATTACAGGCATGAGCCACTGTGCCTGGCCCACATGTAAGTTTTGAATGAAACGATGATATTATAAATCAGTGATGTAAATTTTAAATTTATATTGTGAATTAATATTATGAAATATAAAGTTGGCCTGAAAATAATAAAATTATAATCCTTATTTGTATTATTTTTAAAATAAAACATCCCTTTTATTTTAAAACATTAGTTGAAAGAACATACCAAGAAACAGACAGGGGGATAGGGCAGGAGGATGGAGGCCAGAGTAGCCCAACACTTAGACTGTCATAAAAAAAAAACTGAACTGCTCTACTACACGTATACATTTGTCCAGTTCAACACATTTCCCAGAACACCATCAGAGAGTCAAGAGGAACAAAATCTAAATGTCCATTACAGCAGTACTTACTTAATATGAACCATATTCCTTTCTGACTTGTAAAAAAATAAAAATTAATTTAAAAAATGAACAGCTTATACAGAAAATAATCTGGCAAACATTACCAAATAAATTTCTAAAGGGAAATAATTCTTAACACAGAAAGGGAAGAAAAGATGTTCTTAATTTTTATTCTTATGAAGAGATTAAAACAGTAAAAAAAAATTTAAATAAGAAAAACTTAAGAATGTTAAGATTTATAGTAGACATTGGAGATACAAACGGTGGCAGGGTGGGTCAGGGGTGAAGGTTGAAAAATCACCTGTTAGCTACAATGTTCACTATTCAGGTTATGGGTACACATTAAATGCCCAGACTTCCCCACTACACAGTACACGCATGTAAGAAATCTGCGCTTGTACTCCTTCACTATATAAAAATACAAATAAAAATGAATTTTAAAAAAGACTTAAGATTGGGTGCAGTGGCTCACGCCTGTAATCCCAGCACTTTGGGAGGCCAAGGCGGGCGGATCACGAGGTCAGGAGATCGAGACCATCCTGGCTAACATAGTGAAATCCTGTCTGTACTAAAAATACAAAAAATATTAGCCAGGCGTGGCGGCGGGCACCGGCAGTCCCAGCTACTCGGGAGGCTGAGGCAGAATGGTGTGAACCCAGGAGGCAGAGCTTGCAGTGAGCCAAGATCGCGCCACTGCACTCCAGCCCGGGTGACTGAGCAAGACTCCGTCTCAAAAAAAAAAAAAAAAAGACTTAAAGTAAATAGGACCAGCAAACAAAGAATTTTAAATCAAAATAACTCAATATTCATGAGGGAAAATTATCTTATCTCACTAGAAAAATAAAAAGAATAGAAGAAACACTCAAAAAATTACCATATAATGTCCTTGAATGACATAAACATGGGAAACTAGGGCAAACCATAAAGGAAATAGCCCAAATTTAAAAGAATATATAAAAGAAAATAAAGATGAACTAAAACTTAAAAGGGATATTAAAGAACTATTTTAAAAATCAATATCTTAATTTCATGAAAAGTAGAAGAAAACTCAGTTCTGATTAGAAGAGAAAGCACAACAATACTCATCAATAAATCAGGGCGTTTTAACAATTTTCTGCCAAATTATGGTTTTCTTATTTTTTCATTTTCCACAAAAATCTCAAAAGGGAGTCTTTAGATCTTAAATACAAGAGCTAAAGAAAAATAAGAGATAGCTAACATATTCCTTAAATAAACTAAATACATCTTTAAGTCTTAAAGCTTCTAATACACTTGGAAAATTAAAGTCACCTCAGGGTTCCTTTCTTTAAAACAACACCTATAAAAGCTACTAATTACTTATACAATACATAAAGACAGGCTAGAAATATGTATGTTAATAAATACACAAACTATGTACACATGCATCCTTATTTTTTCCAATAAGCATTTTAGCCAAATACTCAAAGTTTAAAACTCACATGTATGCCACAGGCAAAGGCAAAACTCTTTTTTTTCTTTTTGAGACACAGTCTCACTCTGTCACCCAGGCTGGAGTGCAGTGGCACAATCTCAGCTCACTGCAACCTCCACCTCCCAGGTTCAAGCAATTCTCCTGCCTCAGCTTCCTGAGTAGCTGGGACTACAGGTGCGCGCCACCATGCCCGGATAATTTTTTGTATTTTTAGTAGAGATGGGGTTTCAGCATGCTGACCAGGCTGGTCTCAAACTCCTGATCTCGTGATCCACCCGCCTTGGCCTCTCAAAGTGCTGGGATTACAGGCATGAGCCACTGCGCCCGGCCAAAGGCACAATTCTAATAATTTAAGGAATTACTTTAATCTTTGTGCAAGGAGACAACTGAACTTAAGTTCTAGTCAAAGGGTGCCTTCCCTAGTTAACCTAAACTCAATCAACTTCTTCCTTTGTTCTATATCCTATTTTTCTCAATTTGCATTTTTTAATATTTCACGTCTTACAGTTGTAATAACTGGTCTCATAATTTTTCTATTTTTCTCTTCTTCATGGGGTGTTTTTTTTGTTGTTGTTGTTTTAGTTTTTTTGTTTTTTTTTTTTTTGTTGTTGTTGTTTTGAGACAGAGTCTCGCTCTGTCGCCCAGGCTGGAGTGCAGTGGCCGGATCTCAGCTCACTGCAAGCTCCGCCTCCCGGGTTCACGCCATTCTCCTGCCTCAGCCTCCCGAGTAACTGGGACTACAGGCGCCCGCCACCTCGCCTGGCTAGTTTTTTGTATTTTTTAGTAGAGAGGGGGTTTCACCATGTTAGCCAGGATGGTCTCGATCTCCTGACCTCGTGATCCACCCATCTCGGCCTCCCAAAGTGCTGGGATTACAGGCTTGAGCCACCGCGCCCAGCCCTTATTTTTCTCTTCTTAAGTAAGATTGTACGTTTCCTGAGCATTCACACTATGCAACACAAATATGACTATTAAAGAAAACAGTGACATATTTTACCTCCATGTTCTTCAAAACATTCCCATCCATACTCCTTCCTTCTAGCCTCAACAATACCCATATTGCATGTATCCTTTAGAAACACATTGAGAGGGCACATACACACTCCAAGAGACATTTGTGACCCAAACATTTTTCTTTTTTCTACCACATGCAATAGAATTCCTCATAAATTTTGGATTCTCAGTTCTTGCAGGTCACTAGTTGACTATAAAAAAGCATTTCGGCCAGGTGCGGTGGCTCACGCCTGTAATCCCAACACTTTGGGAGGCCAAGGTGGGCGGATCATGGGGTCTGGAATTTGAGACCATCCAGGCCAACATGGTGAAACCCCGTCTCTACTAAAAACACAAAAAATGAGATGGGCATGGTGGCACGCGCCTGTAGTCTCAGCTACTCGGGAGGCTGAGGCAGGAGAATCGTTTGAACCCAGGAGGCGGAGGTTGCAGTGAGCCCAGATCACACCACTGCACTCCAGCCTGGCAATACAATGAGACTCTGTCAAAAAAAAAAAAAAAAAAAAAAAAAAAGCATTTCATTACTAAATCTAAGAAAAAGCTGTAGCATTTTAGATTTTAAAAATTAAGTACTCTCCATAAGAAAACATTGGAGAATGCTTCTGGACATTAGTCTGGGTAAAAATTTATTTAGTAAGACCTGGAAAGCATAGGTAACCAAAGCGAAAATTGACAAATGAGATTACATCAAGCTAAAAAGCTTCTGAACAGCAAAGGAAACAATCAACAAAGTGAAGAGATAACTTACAGAATGGGAGGAAATACAGACTACTCATCTGACACTAGATCAATAACCAGAATATATAAGGAGCTCAAATAACAGCAAAAAAGAAAAAAAAGAGAAAGGATTTTTTAAACGGGCAAAAGATCTGAATAAATATTCTCAAAAGAAAACATATAAATGGGCAATGGGTATAGATAAAAACGCTCAACATTACTAATCATTAGGGAAATGCAAATCAAAACCATAATGAGAGATCGTCTTATCCCAGTTAAAACAGCTGTTACCAAGAAGACAGAAAATAATAAATGCTGGTGAGGATAAGGGGCAAGGGGAACACTCATACACGGTTTGCAAGAATCTAAGTTAGTACAGCCACTATGGAAAACAGTATGGGGGTTCCCCAAAAAACTGAAAATAGAATTACCAGATGATCTAGCAATCCTACTGTTGGGTATATATCCAAATGGAAGGAAATAAGTATACTGAAGACTATCTGCATTCCCATGTTTACTGCTGCACTATTCACAAAAGCCAAGGTATGGAATCAACCTAGGCGTCCATCAATGAATGAATATATAAAGAAAATGTGGTTTATTTACACAATGGAATATTATTCAACCATAAAAAAGAATGAAATCCTGTCATTTGCGGCAACATGAATGGAACTGGAGGACATTATGCAAGTGAAACAAGACAGGCACAGAAAGATAAATATCAATATTCTCTTTCATACGGGGAAGCTAAAAAAATTGATCTCATAAAAGGAGTGAATAGTGGTTATCAGAGGCTGCCAAGGGTAATGGGGAGCGGGAGATAAAGACGAGTTTGTTAATGGATACAAAAATACATTTCAATAGAAGGAATAACATCCAGTGGTAACATAGTAAGGCAACTATAGCTAATAATAATTTACTATATACTTCAAAATAGCTATAAAAGAAGATTTGGAATGATCCCAACACAAAGAAATAATGAATGTTTGAGGTGATGGATACCCCATGTACCCAGATTTGATCATTACAGATACATTTGTATCAAAATATCACATGTACCCCCATAAACATATACAATTACTATGTATCCATAGAAATTTAAAATAACATTTTTAAAAACTGAGTAGTTACAAGGTGAGAGAATCATGTTACAAAAATAGTTCTAGATTCAACAATCATACAAATGAAATCCCTTACCTTTCGGTCCAATCTTTGCAAGAATAGAATGAATCTGTACCATTAAGTCCTCATGTGGGGGAGATTCTTTGCTGGCATTCATAAGTAACTGCAACAGTATTTGAGAACCACCTTTGGTGACTAAGAAACTCACTCTTCTACCTCCACCTAACAATAAAAAAGAAATTGAAACAACAAATCCTCCCATATTAGGTATCATAACTTGTTAGCATTCAAGAAATGGTTAAAACTGATGACTTCTAAAATCAAACAAATACGGCCGGGCGCAGTAGCTCACTCCTGTAATCACAGCACTTAGGGAGGCCGAGGCAGGCGGATTCACCTGAGGTCAGGAGTTCAAGACCAGCCTAGCCAACATGGTGAAACCCCATCTCAGCTAAAAATACAAAAATTAGCCAGGCATCGTGGCACACACCTATAATCCCAGCTACTTGGGAGTTTGAAGCAGGAGAATCTCTTGAACCAAGGAGGCAGAGATGGCAGTGGGCAGAGATCACACCACTGCAGTCAAGCCTGGGCGACAAAAGCAAAACTCCATCTCAAGCAATCAATCAATAAAATCAAACAAATACCGTCAACATATTTTGTTTAATCTCATTTATTTAGAAAATAGAACACAAAGGGTAAACACAAATCATGCTGAAATTCTAGGTTCAAGGCTGTGAAATACATGGCTATGGGGTAGTCTGAGGGATACCTGAAAAGATACCAAAAACAAAGCAACGACAACAAAGTATGAAATTTCAGTTTCTAAATTCCAATATTCAGAATAGCCTCTATAAGAGTATCAGAAAATTCCAAATAAAGTGAATATGATACATTGTTGATCACTGTTTAGAAACAGAAATTAGACCAAAGAAACAAAAACTTACCAGCTGACACCAGCTCAACAAGAATGCTTAAGATATTAAGTGTAGTTTGAAGATCTTTTGTGTTCTGAAATAAATAGTTTGTTTTATTAAAACATTGTAAACTTTTGATTCCCAAACTTTTGAATCCACTGGGAACTACCCATATTTTACAAATAACCTTTCCAATTTCTCTAGGAACAAATGTATTCAGGTTTTCACTATTCTTTCATCATTTCAGTCTGTTTCCTTCTGCCTTTAAGAATTTTTACAAATCATTTTTAGTTATTATATTACTTGCTTAATATTGACATTACTCCAAGAAGAATCATTCTGTCATCTGAATTCCTCATCTTTCTACCAAACAGATAATAAAAAGTAAATGAATCAAAATTTAAATGGCACTACAATGTATGTCTGGTGACTACTTAATCACCTAGCTGCCCTCCCAGAAGATGATCATGTTATTAATTTCTTTTGCATTCTGCCAAAGATAATATGCACATATAAAAGAAATCCATGTAAATATACATGTGCATACAGGTTTATTTCTCCAAATAGTATTGCTCTATAGGTACTATTTTGCACCTTGATATTTTACATATCAATAGATAAAGAGCTTCTTCTTCTTGAGGGCTACAGGATATATTCCATTATATGTCTATATCACCATTGTTTATTTAACCAGTCATCTACCCATGAAATATTTAGGTTGCTTTTAATATTTTGCTATTAAAAGTTTCAAATTTAACTAAGGATATATATTTTCACGTGGTAAAGTACATCTGTACAGTAAGGTAAATGCCTACAATTTCAAGTTCAAAGAATATGGGCCTTTATTTTAATAGATATTACCAAGCTGCTCTCTAGGAAATAATTTATACTACCATCAGCAATGCAGAGGAGGGGCTATTTCTCCAAGTTTGGACAACCGATCTCATAAGTGAAAATGTTTAAACATTGTACTTCGGTTTTATTTATCTTATTAAAAGTAATGCTCAATCTCAAGTGACATCTGTGTTTCTTTTTCTGAGAACTGTGCATAGCCTTTACATGGTTTTTGAGGGTTTTGTTTTGTTTTTTTTTTCCTTCCTAAATGAAGAAGTTCTTTTTTTTTTTTTTTTTTTTTTTTTTTTAGATGGAGTCTCACTCTGTCGCCCAGGCTGGAGTGCAGTGACCCGATCTCGGCTCACTGAAAGCTCCGCCTCCCGAGTTCAGGCCATTCTCCTGCCTCGGCCTTCTGAGTAACTGGGACTACAGGCGCCCGCCACCACGCCCGGCTAATTTTTTTTTTTTTTTTTGGTAGAGACGGGGTTTTAGTAGAGCGGGTTTTACCGGTCAGGATGGTCTCAATCTCCTGACCTTGTGATCCACCCGTCTCGGCCTCCCAAAGTGCTGGCATTACAGGCGTGAGCCACCACACCCGGCCTTTAACTGAAGAAGTTCTTTACATGTCAAAGAAATTATATAAGCCAAAATACTTTTCCTCAGTTTTCCAAGTATCCATGGTGTTTTTTTCTACATCCTTTTGTTAATATAGTTGAATCTATCAATCTTTTATAGTTTCTATTTTTTCATACTTAAAAAAGCCTTCTTTGTTGTAAGATTATTTTAAAGTTCCTCTCTCTTTCTCTAGTATTATTATTCCATTTTCCATGCTTAAATATTTGCTTCATATGGAATTTATTTGGGTGTGGAATGCAGGAAATCAGGATTCAATGTTACATTGTTCCAGATAGTTACCACTCTATTCCTCACTGATCTGAAATGCTACCTTTAATAAATAATACTAAATTCCCATATGCATTTTGTTTTTGGATTTTCTATTCTGTTACATTATAGTAGTAGTCTATCTATTACTCATGCATAATTTCCAAACTATTTTAATTACTGAAGACTTCTAATGTTCTTTGATATTTAATGGGGATAGTCCTTTCTCATTTATCTTCATTCTCAGAAATGTGCTTTATATTTTGCTGACTATGTCTCCCCATTTGGACTTTAAAAACAAAACGGTTAGGCCGGGCACAGTGGCTCACACCTGTAATCCCAGCACTTTGGGAGGCCAAGGCAGGCGGATCATCACCTGAGGTCAGGAGTTCAAGACCAGCCTGATCAACATGGTGAAACCCCATCTCTCCTAAAACTACAAAAATCAGCCAGGCATGGTGGTGTGCACCTATAATCCCAGCTACTTGGGATGCTGAGGCAGGAGAATCACTCGAACCTGGGAGGCGGAGGTTGCATTGAGTCGAGATCACGCCACTGCACTCCAGCTTGGGCGACAGAGTGAGACACCATCTCAAAAAAAAAGAAAAGAAAAAAAATTTGGTAAAATTTTGGTTAAAAAATTTGGTAAAAGAAAGAAAAAACATGTTGGTAACTTTTATTGAGATTGCTCTGAAGTAACAGATCAGTCTAGGGAGAAATGACATCTTCATGATGCTAAGATCTCCTATTGAAGAACATGAATTCATTTATTGTTCTTAACATTGCAACTGAACAAAATACAGAATCCTGATTCTGAATACATCCTGTTGGTTCACCCAAAACTTTACACTGGCATAGAAATTCAATTATCATCAATATAATATAGTTAACCAATATGTGTAGTAAAATCACAAATGTATATCAGCTAAAACAATAAACGATAATTTTCAATGTCAACCATTTGTTTTAAGCTAAAGATTTATTTCCAGCTAATGCTTTATTTTCTATTACCAACTAGAATGGCATGTTAGGATGACAATTTAGTTATCATTATAATTGTAAAAGGGAAATATACTTCAACAGTCACCTAACACATATTAGAATATTTATACCACCATTCCAAATAGTATTTTAAAAACCTAAAACAAACTTTCATTCACTGGCTTTACCTCTAAAATAAAAATTGTTACATATATATATACACACACGTGTGTATATGTATGTGTATGTGTATATATGTACGTGTGTATGTGTTTCTGTGTGTATTTATACACACACATAGGCTTTTTCTTCTTCAGTATCGCTTGGCATTAGTAGTTACATAATTAAAGTGTGTCACTGATTTACCTCTAATGTTGACAGCAGAATTTCCATTCCTGTAGAACCTTTGGCTGTCATTTCTCTCCTTGTTTTTTCTGAAAAGTAGCAAACAATTTTTTTCTCAAATATACATTTTTAACAGTATGTATAGTTTGGTTGCATATAGCTAATAAAAATTCAACAAGCCTCCACTGGTACAGTAAACACTCTGACTTGGTTCACAGACATTCTTCCCTGTGATGTTGCTAATTCTACCGCATGTGGACTTCGAGATTTCAGTTAACACAGCATTCTTCACATTTCATCACAGCTCCTGTCATGAATTAGGTGATCCCTATTCATTCATTTAGAATCTTAAAATCAATAATATAGTAGAGGTGCCAGAACTAGGGAAGGTAGGAGTCTTGCCTCATCTTCATGAGTAGAACTAGAAAACTGTTCATCAAAATGGGTGAAAATAAAAACCTACTACCATTTTCCAATGTTTTGATCGCATTAATACCTTTTTTTTTTTTGGAGATGGAGTCTCACTCTGTCACCCAGGCTGGAGTGCAATGGCGCAATCTCCACTCACAACCACCTCCACCTCCAAGGTTTAAGCAATTCTCCTGCCTCAGCCTCCTGAGCAGCTGGGATTACAGGTGTGTGTCACCACGTCCGGCTAACTTTTGTATTTTTTTTTAATTATACTTTAAGTTCTAGGGTACATGTGCACAACGTGCAGGTTTGTTACATATCTATACATGTGCCATGTTGGTGTGCTGCACCCATTAACTCGTCATTTATTTTAGGTATATCTCCTAATGCTATCCCTCACCCCCCGCCTTCCCACAATAGGACCCAGTGTGTGATGATCCCCTTCCTGTGTCCAAGTGATCTCATTGTTCAAGGCAGCCCTGCTGCCTCCACCAAAAAATATTGAGTTGTAAAATAAAACACTGTTTCAAATATCTAATGTATCCTTGATATAGTATTTTAAAGGCCCCCGATTTAATATTAAAGCCAAATTATTTTTCAATATTAACATCACCACTAACAAGCCATTACATTTTCACCTCCATGAAGGGTAAAAAAACTCTCTTCCTTTGAAGACAGTATAATGCAGCCTCCCCTTGTTAACATTCACCACTGTTTTGTTTACGCCTCACACTAAATGAGAATTAGGTGTTCATACTAACAGTTTTCTACTCTACTCCAAATTCTGCCATGATCTTGGGAGACTTCAATGCCAATGTAGAAAATTCATTCAAATACCTAGTTCCATAGTTTCTTGACCTCATAACAAAATCCTTCCCTCTGTGCTCCAATTCATCAACATTCTGGATGGCCATTCTCAGGACCTCAAACTGCTCTGCCTCTGATATCTTAACCTCTAATCTTTTAATTATGGACCATAACCTCCTAACATTTCTATTCATCTTTCCTTTATAAAGACTATATAAACCTCACTGTCATCTTTGTTGAAACTTCTTATCCAGTGCGAGGTAGCACTGTTTTCCCACAGTATCAGTCCCCTCCATGCTTAACTTGGATTCCAAGCACATCCACCCCCACCAACTTTCCCACCACAAACCCTGATACAGAAGTGAATCCCAAAAAGCTAAGTTCCCTACTCCTACATCAGAGTTAAAATAACACCACAATTTAAGACTGTTAATACCATAAAATTAATGAATTCCAACCTCACTTGGGAACACAAAACTGCTCCTTTCACTTATCTTAGCTCACATCCATCACCATGGGCCCTGCCATAGCCTATAGCTATTCCAACATTTATAGTAGCCCTCAATCTTTCCTCTCATTCTCTGGACTTCTCAGAACCTAAATTTTTCCTCATTAAAATGAAGCAAAGTAATAGTTAACAAAACATTTTACTAATAACAACCAAACTGTATATGCTCCTGTACCAAAATCCTTGACAGTCTTGCATTCCTTCTGCCAATAAATGGCAGAGAGGAGCAGGGAAGTGGAGGTTAGGAAGAAATGTCCCTTCATCTATGTTCTGAATTCCATCCTTTCTATGTTCTTATGAACCTTTATCTTCAACCTCTACCAACTATCGGTTGTTCCTCCTCAACCAATAAATACACTTTTTATTATTCCACATGCTTACCAAATCTTATTTTACCCTGCCTCCCCCTCTATTTCCCTCTTTTCTTTCTCAATGAAGCTCCTCAAACAAGTACTCTATATTCCCTGTGATTATTTCATTTGCCACTCACATTATAACATACTGTAATCTTCCATCTAATCCTATCACTTGAAAAGTGCTTTTGTTGTGATCAATAATTTGTTAATAATCCAACCAAAAAGAACTTTAACTAACCTTCCTAACACTTAGTACTGTTGACTACTGCATCTTCCTTTGGCTTCTTTAAATATAATCCTTCCCAGTTATTATAATGCTGTATTCTTTCTTCAACAGCTTCAATTATCTGAATGTTAGATTTAGATTTACAGACAAGAATTTTAAAGCAGCTATTATAATAAATGACATTAAAGAAGTACACAATGAATGAAAAGACGGGAAAACACTGCAGAGAAATAGAAACTACAAAAGCAAAAGAACCAAGTGCACCCTTGAGAATAAAGAAAATAACACCCGAAATAAATTATCAGACAGCTAACTGGAAGAATGCATAGGAAAGAGGCAGTGAAACTGACAAGAGAACAACAGAAATTATCCAACCCCAATAACAGAGAATTAAACTTAAAAGATGCAAGCCTCAACAATAGCTGAAAAAAATACCAAAAATCTAATATATGTATAATCATACTTCCACAAGACAAATAGAGAAAATAAGGGAGAAAAAAATTGAGCAACCAAAAATGTCCCAAATTTGGCTAAAGATAGAAATTTACAGATTCAAGAATATCAGTGAATTACAAGCAGGATAACTATGAAGAAAACTACAGCCAGTCAAACTTGAAAAGCAAAACCAAAAAAAAAAAAAAAAAAAATCCTGAAATCAGCTAGAAAAAAATCACATATAACATTCAGGAAAACAAAGATTCAAATGACAACAGAGTTCTCATTTGAAATTATGGAGGCCATAAAATGGTGGAAACACAATTTTAAGCACACTTTAAAATGCTAAAAGATGATGACAATGATGAAACTGCCAACCCAGAATTCTATATCCAGTAAAAATATCCTTCAAAAATGGTGAAAAAAATTCACTGTCAGATTAAGAAAAAAAAAAAAAATCTTCCACAGCCAATCTGAACTACCGGAAATGACAAAATTCTGTAGGCTAAAGAGAAATGGCACCAGACCAAACGCACATCTTAGAAAATAATAAAGAGCTTTCAAAATGGTAAATATCTCTGCAAATGTAAATTCTACCTTTTTTCTTCTTAATGTCTTTAAAACATACATGACTGGATAAAGCAAAAATTGTGTTGTAATGTATATAGATGTAGATATATATGACAATTACAGCTGAAGAACGGCAGAAAAAATTTAAGATTCTAAATTTACATGAAGTAACAATAATAATTCTAAGCAAACTGTGAAAAGTTAATGACATTTACTGTAATCTTCAAAGAAATTACTTCTTAAAAATGAAAAGAGGTATAACTAAAAAGCCAATAGGTAAATTAAAACAAAATTCTAAAAAAAAACAAATAATCCAAAATAGGGTAGGACAGGAAGAAAAGGAATAAAAAACATAAAAGACAAAGAGAAAATAAAATTGCAGACCTAAATCCAATCAACAACTACATTCAATGTTAACAGACCAAATGCTCAAATGAAACACTCAGACTGTCAAACTGGTTAAGTATTTTTTTAAAAAAGATCCAACTATATGCTGTCTACAGAAATCATACTTTGGATTCAATGACACAAAAAGGTTGGGAGTAAAAGAATGGAAAAGACTGTATCATGCAAAACAACAACCGCAGGAAAGCTTGAAGGGTTATACTAATATCAGACAAAATAAACTTCAGACAAAGAACACTACCAGAGATAAAGAGAAACTTTCCACAATGATAAAGGGGTAAAACATCAAAGACATAAAATCATGTGAACGCACTTGATTATCTTCACAAGACCCCCTTAGAGCCCTATCTAAATGTGCACAGTTCCCAGGACACAAGCCTCAGCTTTTTCACTCTACATCTCCTTCTAAGGAAACTTAATTCCACCCGTTACTTTAACTATCAATATGTTGGCTCTTAATCCTGCTCTTCATTCAGAACTTCTTTATAAAGCATAAGATGTGTAAGCAATAATTATAACACTGTATTGCTGGGATTCTAGTATGTATAAACATAACATGTAAATCAATAACAGCATAAGGAGTGAGAAGGAAATGAAGCTATATGGGGAGTTTTGATACTGACTGGAATTAAGAGCACCACAGTACACTGTAAAAAGATGCACATTTTAATCCTTACAGGAACCACTAAGAAAAGACCTACAATGTCTTAAAGTTAGATAACACAAAAGCAGTGAAAGAATGAGAAGAATGGAAAACACATGAAACAAAACAAATAGCAAAATGGCAGCTGTAAATCCAATCATATTAATAAATGCATTAAATTGGAAGCACTAAAACACTCAGACTAGTTAAGAAGCAAGATCCAACAATATGTTATCTTCAAGAAACACACTTTAGATTTGAAGGTACAAACAGGTTCAAAGTAAAAGGAACGAAAAAAGGTACGATACGCAATGAGTAATCATTAGGCAGCTGGAGTGGTGATATTACCATTAGACAAAATGAACTTTAAGTCTAGAACTATAATGAGACAAAAAGCAATATTTCACAATGATGGAAGAGGCAAACTATCAGGAAAATGAAACAACTATAAATGTACACACAGCTAACAACAGGGCCTCAAAATACATTAACCAAAACCTGCCAAAATTAAAAAAATAATACACAATTTAATAACATTTTAACACCTCTTAATAATTAACAGAGCACCTGAATAGAAAGATCAACAGTGTATAAGAGATCTGAACAACACTATCAACTAACCTGACCTAATTGATATGTATAGAACACTTCGCCCAACAACAGCAGAATATACATTCTTTTCAAGTAGGCACAGAACATTTTTCAGGAGAAACCATAAACTAGGTCATAAAACAAGTCTCAAGCAATTCCAAGAATTGAAATAATTCAAAGTATATTCTCTGGCCACAACAGAATTAAATTAGAAATCAACAGAAGGAAATTTAAGAATTCCTGAAATATTGGGAAATTAAACAACACACTTCTAAAAAACCTATGGGTTAAAGAAAAAAATCACAAAGAAAATCAGAACATATTGTCAACTGAATTAAAACAAAAATACAATATATCAAAATTTGTAGAATGTAGCTAAGGCAGTGTTTACAGGAAAATCTATGGCTTTGAATGCCTCCAGTGGAAAAAAAGGTCTCAAAATAAATAATCTAGACATCCACTGTAAGAAAATGGCGTCCAGGCGCGGTGGCTCATGCCTGTAATTCCAGCACTCTGGAAGGCTGAGGTGGGTGGATCACCTGAGGTCAGGAGTTCAAGACCAGCCTGGCCAACATGTTGAAACCCCGTCTCTACTAAAAATACAAAAAATTAGCCAGGTGTGGTGAGAGGTGCCCGTAATCCCAGCTACTCGGGGGTGCTGAGGCAGGAAAATCACTTGAACCCAGGAGACAGAGGTTGCAGTGAGCCGAGATCTTACCATTGCACTCCAGTCTGGGCAACAAGAATGAAACAGTCTCAAAATTTAAAAAAAAAAAAAAAAAAGGCGAGGAAAGAGCAAATTAAACTCAAAACAAGTAGAAGGAAGAAAGCAATAAACAAAAGAAGGAAATCAATGAAACAAAAGGGAAAATCAATTAAACCAGAAGTTGGTTCTTTAACAATATCAACAAAATTGATCAACTTTTAGCTAGCCTAGGGTTTCCTAACCTCAGCACTCTTGACATTTTGGGACAGATAATTCTTTCTTGTGGGGGGTTGATCTATATATTACAGAATGTTCAGCAACATCTCTGGCTTCTATCCAACAGATTCCAGTAAGCCCCACTAAAAAAAAATTTACAACTAAAAATGTCACCAAACATTGCCAATGCCCCTGGGGGGAAAAGTGGGGCAAACGCAATCACTCCTGGTTGAGAACTAATGAGCTGACCGAGAAAAAAGAGAGGGCACCACCAAAATCAGGAATGACATTCCCTACTCTATAGAAACTAAAAGGATTATAAGGAAAGATTAGCAACAACCATGGGCCAACAAATTAACCATTTGCATGAAAATAGATAATATAAATGTTTCTAAAAAAAAGCTAAAGGAAAATTGCAAGAGATAACCATGTTCACTGTACATAAATAGTTAACGAGAGGCAAATTATGGAAATGTGTAAGTTCATAGTGTGAATAAAATGTGTTGTAGGGGTTGGTTTTTTATATCATTTAAATACATAAGTAGTATATGCTTGTTGCAACAATTTAAAAGTGTTTGAAACAAAATTAGCTTACCTTATTCTCCTCCATTCCTATCCCATCAATATAGCTACTGCTAACAATTTGATATGCATCCTTCCTTTTATCTTTTGGCCTGGCTCATACAAATATTACATACAAATATAATGGTTTATTTTATACAAAAAATGAGACTACACATATTTTATACAAAAATGAGACTATATACATTTACAGTCATATGAACTAAAGAATCTTGCTGTACGTAATATACTAAATTTAAGCCTCCAAGAGAGTGCATATAGTTACACATTTGAACTGTATGTTTCAATTATAATTTTTTTTTCAGTGTCTACAATAAAGTTCATAGGAACTCAGCCATGCCTGTTTCTTTATGTATCATCTGTGGCTGTTTTTGTGCTACAGGGCAGAGACTGTATGGCCCACAAAGCCTAAAATATGTCTATCTGGCCCTTCCCAGAAAACACTAGCCATTCCCTGTCTACAGCAGTAGCTCTCAATTTTAGAACCATCTGAAAAGCTTTAACAATAAGATTTAATTAGTTTGGGGTAAGTCTGGGTGTGGGGGTTACAAGAGTCCCCATCGTAACTAATGTATTATTCATAATAGCTGCATAATATGACTATAAATTTCCAGTTTGGCTATATCAAAAATTATTCACACATTCTCTTAATGATAAACATTTAAGTTGTTTCTTGACCTTTGACATTACAAATAATGCCACAATGAATATCTCTATACTCTCTCTAACTAGCATTTTTATTTCAGTTAAAATATATTTCTTGGCCGGGCACGGTGGCTCACACCTGTAATCCCAGCACTTTGGGAGGCCGAGGTGGGCAGATCACCTGAGGTTAAGAGTTGGAGACCAGCCTTGCCAACACGGTGAAATTCCATCTCTACCAAAAATATAAAAAATTAGCCAGGTGTTGTGGCATACGCCTAGCTGGCGTAATCCCACCTACTCAGGGGACTGAGACAGAAGAATGCCTTGAACCAGGGAGGTGGAGGTTGCAGTGAGTCGAGACTGCACCACTGCAATCCAGTCCGGGCAACAGAGTGAGAGAGACTGTCTCAAAAATAAATTAAATAAATAAAAATAAAAATTATACATACATACATATATATATATATATATATATATATATATATATATATATATATATATATATATATATATTTCTTAAAGTAAAAATCAAATACCAGGTGCTGGGTCAAACACCGGGTGCAATTTGTTTTAGCACACATTGCCAAATTATTTTCTCCAAGTTTGTAATAATTACTACACCTCCAACAGTATATGAGAGTACCCTCTCCCTGTGCCTTCAACAGCACCAGATGTCATTCTAATTTCTGTCAATCTGACTAGTGAAAGATATCTTGGTTGTTTTCATTAGCAGTTCCTGAACTGTAAGGGAGTAAAGAAAATTTCTGTACATTTCTTGGTTGTTTGCATTTCTTTTTTCAACTACAAATTCCAAACTTTTTCTCCCAAATGGGTAGCTAACTGGATTATCCTATAAAGGTTGGGACAATCTTTCACTACCAACTTATACTGTGTTGGTTGGCTAATTCTAGGCACCATAAACAGAGTCACGAGATTACACACCCCAAGGGACAGTATTCAGGAGTCAGACTCCAGTGGTGGCTGAAAAGGTGGGAAGAGGGTCATTCTCTGACAGAGGTATGGTTAGGAGTATTTTCAGTGGTAATGCTGGAGTAGGGGTTTCTAGGTTGTGACACAAAGGAGAGTCTACAGTGGTAGGAGCAATGGACAAAAGTGTTTATCTATAGGTCTGAAGGATTCATTTTCTTTTGTTTTTGTTGGGTTTTTTGTTTGGTTTTTTTGAGAAGGAGGTATTTCACATGACAATGTAGTGAATATACCTGGCACATTTAATTTTACACTGATACAATGAACATCCTTGTTCATTAGTTGCCTTAGTTAATAAGTACAATATTTCCAGAGCCTGGAATCCAATACAGTGGCTTTCTTAATTCAAAGGTACAAGTATTTTAAATTACGTGAGAAACAATGGGGTGGTGTCAACTATCCCCCAAATGCATGGGCTACATGGGAGGAAGTGATCAAAATATATATAAGTGTCTATGAACAAGAAGAAGGGTTAATAGATACCGAGCCCTTGAAACAGTAAATGCCTGCCAAACATCTTACATGGATGACCTAAGCCTCCAGAATAATTAAGTTTTTAAAAATTAAATAAAGATTATAATTATTGAACCTTAATTCTAACAGAAATACCTTTTATGTGCACTGTTAAATATTAAAGTAGCTGCTGGTTTTCTCTTATTTAAATCATGCACAGTTTTTAGTCTTACCAAAGTCCTTTTTACTATCTATTAAGATAATTACATGGATTTTATTTGACCTGTTCAGATAATGTTATACTGACACATTTCCTGATATTAAACCATCTTGCATTACTGAAATGTGTTCTTTTTATTTTTTATTTTTTATTTTAGATGGAGTCTTGCTCTGTCGCCCAGGCTGGAATGCAGTGGGGCGATCTTGGCTCACTGCAAGCTCCGCCTTCCGGGTTCACACCATTCTCCTGCCTCAGCCTCCCGAGTAGCTGGGACTACAGGCGCCCGTCACCATGCCTGGCTAATTTTTTCTATTTTTTAGTAGAGATGGGGTTTCACAGTGTTAGTCAGGATGGTCTCAATCTCCTGACCTCATGATCCACCCACCTCGGCCCCCCAAAGTGCTGAGATTACAGGCTTGAGCCACCGCGCCCAGCGAAATGTGTTCTTTAACAATGATATTCATATTTCCATGTATAGACTTAATTCCCTAATGTTTTATTTGAGCCTTTTCACATTATGTTCCTAAGTACAAAGTCAATACTATTTGTGTACTCCGTCAGGTTTTTGAAATCCATTTAGTACTATTACCATCATAAAATATAAAAATAATGTCTAATTACAGAGGATGTTTATAGAACATTTTAAACATTCTTTTTATATGCTTCTCATGTAAATCTCATGACAATCCCATGATATTTGTGACCTCTACTTCAGAGATGGTATAGCTACTATACATCCTAGAAATTCAATAACTTCGCTAAGGTACCCAACCACTAAATGGTAGAGCTTGAATTTCAAAGTGAGGAGCACAAAATAACCAATATTCTATGCTACTTGATATCTGTTTGCCAAAAATCTATATCAAGTAGCACTGGAATTCGGTACTGTCTGTAAATTGGAGGGTGGCAATCATATACAAGTAAAATTGTAATCATTATTAGAAACAATGCTTTGAAGATCAATTTCCTCCAGAGTTATTCAGTTTTCCATTCTTGAGTCAATTTGAGAAAGTTTGATTCTTTTTTTTTTTTTTTTTGAGACGGAGTCTCGCTCTGTCACCCAGGCTGGTCTCAGTTTACTGCTGAGACCTCCGCCTCCCAGGTTCCAGCGTTTCTCCTGCCTCAGTCTCCCGAGTAGCTGGGACTGTAAGCGCATGCCACCACACCCAGCTACTTTTTGTATTTTTCAGTACAGATGGGGTTTCACCACATTGGCCAGGCTGGTCTCGAACTACTGACTTCGTGATCTGCCCACCTCGGCCTCCCAAAGTGCTGGGATTACAGGTGTGAGCCACGGGGTCCAGCCTGAAAGTTCAATTTTTGTGGAAAATCAACCATTCATTAGAAGTTTGAACATTTTTAGCATCCACTTTTAAAGAATTAAAATAACATTTCAAAAACAAAGAAGAGATCAATGTTTACCTTGACTCTGAGCCAGATGAAGAATTTTTGATGTAACATATCGGGCAGTGTCTGATTCTGAAGGTTCAGCATTGATCTTCTCCAGCTGAGCCAGGAGTCCCACGATCCTAGAATTATTGGTAAGGCTAAAAAGAATATAGGGTGTTAGGGCACATTCTAAATCAATGATGTAAATTCAATACTATAATGATCACTGTTTAAAAAATAATTCTATTCTTTTAAAAACAGTAAGCATTTACACGTTGCACTTCCTTACTCTGTTCTATACTTTAATATTGTTAAAATTCTACTGACTTAAGTGAGAAACACATTCTATTTCAGAAAATCACAAATCACAAATATCCCTTCAACCCTGTTCAGTAACCTTACATCACACCTGGAAAGTTCACCTTTCCACTCTCAAAGACTTTTTACACTTATTCTGCTCTCCTCAAAACTCTGATAATCCTTCTTCCCATCCCACTCCATTCTCAATTAGTGCCCTGCTTCATAACTGGTATAAATCTAGCAAGAATACACTCACTTTCCTGTCACCAAATCCTTAAGCCTACCTATCCTCCACCTATGTTCTTTCTTCCCTGTTTCTATTTATCACACAAATATTTGTACATAGGCCGGGTGCCGTGGCTCACACCTGTAATCCCAGCACTTTGGGAGGCCGAGACGGGTGGATCACTTGAGGTCAGTTCGAGACCAGCCTGGCCAACATGGTGAAACCCCATCTCTACTAAAAATACAAAAAAATTAGCCAGGCGTGTGGCACATGCCTGTCATCCCAGTTACTTGGGAGGCTGAGACTGGAGAATTGCTTGAATCCAAGAGGCGGAGGTTGCAGTGAGCTGAGATTGTGCCATTGCACTCCAGCCTGGACGACAGAGCAAGACTTCATCTCAAAAAAAAAAAAAAAAAAAAAAAACTGTACATATGGTACTGATCTTGGTATTGTCAATATAGTGTAAACAAAACAAGCAAAAATTCCTACCCCGCATACAGTGTACATTCTTATGGTGAGAAACAAGTCAAATAAGTAAATATGTACATTTTATATGTCAGGTGATGGGAAGTACTATGGAGAAAAAGCACATTGGGGGAATAAAAAGTGCAGGGAGAGAGAGACAGTTTTAGACAGCATGGTCAGAGAAGACCACTGAAAAAGTACCATTTAAGAAAAGGCCTGAAAGAAGTGAGTGAGTAAGCCATGCAGATACCGGCAAAAGGAGCTGTCCAGAAAAACGGAGGCGCGAGCTCCAGGATCCCCAGGCAGGAGCAAACCTGCTAAGTTCTATGAACAATGAGGTGGCCAGTGCGGCTGGAGGAGACAGTAAGGAACAAGGTCAGAGCTGGGGGTAGGCATGGGAGAGAACAGAGAAAAATAGCAGATTGCTTAGAGGCTTGTAGGCCATTTTAAGGGCTTTGGCTTGTACAATGAGTGAGATGGGAAATTTCTGAGCAGAAGAGTTACATGTTCTCACTTTTAACGGGCTCTATTTGGCTGGTACATTGAGATTCAAAGAACAATCCACTCATACACTTGCTCCCAGTCCCTTTCATTCTCAAAGTACTTGCTTTGTCTTTCAATTATACTTTCTCTGATCCCTCATCTATCTTTCCCCTTCAATTAATCAGATTTGTAGGTACACAAGTATGATCTAGGAGCTCCTACCAGCGGTTTCTCTGATATTCCTCCAAAGAGAAGTATGTACTGCTCTCTCCGTTTCCCCACATACTGTTCACTTTTCAAACCACCAGGTTGCCTTCTGAACTCTTGAGATCTCCCAAAGCCTCCTGTGGTCACTTCTAATCCCAACATATTCACATCTCTGCACCACACAAACCAGTTATCTCCTCTTTTCTTAACACACTTTCTTCTTTGGGATTCAATGACTCTATACTCGCCTGATTTTCCTCCTCTTGCCCCTTCTTTGAGATCCCCTCTGACACACCTCTAGACACTGACGTCTCCCCCAGCAGCTCTGTCCCAGGCCACTTCTCTTTACTCACTACACTTTTGCCTTGAGTGATCCCATCTAATCCCACAGCTCTAATTATTATCTGTATGCTGCTTGGCTCCTACGTTCAACAGCAGCCTCAACCTATGATAGCTTCACCAACCTAACGAGCCCAATGTAAAACTTCTGTTCCTCCTCTCAACCTACTCCTCCTCCAATCCTAACCTTCTCAAATTCACATGAATTCAGTTGCTCAACATAAATATCTAGACTCCCTTTTCCACACTGCAACGTAATACAAGCACTATCTCTAAAACACCTCAAATCCATTCACTTCTCTCCATTTCTACTATTACTACCCACATTCAAGCAATCATCATCTCTCACAATCTTGTGACTAGTCTGCTTACCTTCTTGTGCCCAATAATCCATTTCCACACAGTAATTTTTTTAACTTTTTATTTTGAAGTAATTATAGATTCACAGGAAGTTGCAAAAATAGTAGACTGGTCCTTTGTAACCTTCACTCAGTTTCCCCAATGGTTACATATCACATAACTATAGGACAATATCAAAACCAGGAAAACTGACACAGTTGCTTTCCTGTGAGGGCCTCATGGGCAGCCTGTACTGGCCCTTGGGTGCTCAGGAGCCCCTTGTTTTATCTGATTCTTAAATGTTTGTTACCACAGAAAATAAAACAGAGATACAAAAAAAAAAAAAAAAAAAAAAACACTAAGGGTACCTGAAACCCTTTCAGAAAATGTGCAAGGCCAAAGACAATTTTCATTAAAATACTAACATATTATTTACCTTTGACATTGTGTTGACATTTGCACCGATGGTCCAAAGGCAATGATGGGTAAAGAGTTGGCATTGCAGCAAAATGAAGGCAGTGACACCAAACTGTTCTAATAGTGCATTTTTCACTGACCAAAGTTTTCACTGACTATTTTCACAAATTCACCATGAATTTGTAGTTTAAAGAGAATGCCAGCTTCACCCATGAGTGTACATCATCTTAATATTCTGTGTGCATAAAAACATTTCTGCTGCATATTGAAATATGACGGTTATCTTGGAAGAAAATACATGCAACTGTCTCAATGACAAGCTAAACCAGCCACTTTTTTCCACAGAACATCATTTTTACTTCAAAAACACGATGGACAAACAATGATTATTCAGACTGGGATATTTTGCCAGACATTTTCTTTTTCTTTTTTTTTTTTTTTTTTTTTTTGAGACAGAGTCTCACTCTGTCACCCAGGTTAGAGTGCAGTAGTGCAATCTCGGCTCACTGAAACCTCCGCCTCCCAAGTTCAAGCGATTCTCCTGCCTCAGCCTCCCGAGTAGCTGGGATTACAGGCATGAGCCATTACACCCAGCTAATTTTTGTATTTTTAGTAGAGAAGGGGTTTCACCACGTTTGCCAGGCTGGTCTCCAACTTGTGACCTCAAGTGATCCACCCACCTTGGCCTCCCAAAGTGCTGGGATTACAAGCATGAGCCACCATGCCTGGCCTTTGCCATTTTCTTTTCATGGAGATAAGCAAAGTGAGCCTGTCACTTCAAAGGAAACAACTAATAGATTTGTTGCTGATGATAAAATTTGAGCTTTCAAGCAAAAATTGGAATTTTGGAAAACACTGATCTACCATAATGACCTTGACAGTGTCTCAATATTTAAAGAATTTTCTCATAAAATCAATGGTGATATTAACAAATATAATTTTTTAATATTGTGTAAAAAAATGTGTCAACCCAGTTCGGCACAGTGGCTCATGCCTGTAATTCCAACACTTTTGGGAGGCCGAGGTAGGCAGATCGCTGGAGGTCAAGAGTTCGAGACCACCCTGGTCAACACAGTGAAACCCTGTCTCTACTAAAAATACCAAACTTAGCCAGGCGTGGAGGCACACATTTGTAATCCCAGCTACTTGGGAGGCTGAGGCAGGAGAATCGCTTGAACTCAGGAGATGTAGGCTACAGTGAGCTGAGATTGTGCCACTGGACTCCAGCCTGGGTGATAGAGCAAGACTCCGTCTCAAAAAAAAAAAAAAAAAAAAAAAGTATCAATCAACATTTACGAGATTTGCATAACTAAATCAGTACCGAAAATGACCAATGCATGGTGTTACAAAATCAGACATGGGTAAAAGAACTATTTTAAGTGCAAGATAGACCAACGGATTTTAATGTAACAGAGTACAAAAGTTCACTAATATGGTTTCAGATTCCACATCGTAACTAACATTTCAGACACTACCACTTACCAAGTTTTAGTGTAATATCAAGGAATATCAATTTCAATTTGAATTTCAAATAATATGGCTTTATTTCCAAAGCACATTTTCATTTAAAACTGTTTGTTCTGCATTTTAACTATTATTTTTGCTTTGATCACATTTTTACTGCTTTTCTCCAAATAGTTAACACACAATTTTATTTTTCTCCACCATAAATCGAAGGACAACAATCTAAAAAGGCCACAAAAGTACTCCTTCCTTTACTATATATTTCTGTGTGAACCCAGACATGTTTCTTCGTATCCTTCAACAATACAATACACACAAAAAATATGTACATGTATATATATTTACATATAACATGTAAACTCAGAAGCAGATAAGAGAATCTGTTTTCTATTAAGTCATACATTAATAAGGTCTGCAAAAATGTAATAAAATATGCCACTCTTCTTACCAAATCTATTTTGTTTAGGAAACCACAGTTATTTTTAATGCAAAAACATTATATGTTATGCAATGGGTTTATTATTTTTAAATGAATTGATAAATATTTGTAATATGATAAATTATGGGTTTTAATTTGTTATATGATAACTATCAACAGATAAAATAATCCGCATGAACAAAAGTTTTTTGGAGTATCATTAATTTATAATAGAAAAAGGGTCTAAAGCCAAAAAGTTTGAGAACTGCTCTCTTAGGCTTATCTTGTACATTCAGCGATCCTGATCTGGTTCTTTTTGGTGAGAAACGGTATACAAGTCACCACAATCTGTGTACTAGAGAGCAAACACACCTTCTTAAAAATTTCTGTAACCCAGATTTGAGAGAAATTCGCATTCACAGAAACCAACATTGTAAAATTTAATAACTGACCATTTTGTTTTTCATTATTTTTCTTTTAAAAGATCATGTTATTTTTTTCAGCAGTTAATAAAACGTCTATTTAAAAAAATTCAACATAAAAGAATTCACAAACTTACAAAACACACTGATTAGAATACAGGTCCTAAAATTAAGAGCTTGCTTTGCCAGTAACCCTGACCAGTTAAAATTAATTACACCAATTAAAATAAATTTACCACTATAAAAAAAACGACTTGCATCTTAGTGATTCCTCTGTGAAAATCATGCTTTTCCAAATGATGGATAAATTTTTTAAAGGCAAATAAATGGAAATAAACAGTTAAATCAATTTATTTTTATTTTTATCTACGGAAGGAAAGTGGAACAAAATTATATTCTAAGCTACTTCCCAACTCAGTTCTAAAATTTGTAAGACTGTTGGTTGACACTAACGTTGAGAGTCAGAGGGTGAACACCAGAGGGCAGCTCTGCCATTTGACTACATTTTGGGTTTAGAAAATCTGAGGGTGGTGGGATGCAAATGAAAGAAAGCTACTAATGAGCAATTTAAGATACTACACTGCAAAGCAGAAGAATGTTAAATAAAGACACTTAGCGGGGGAAATGTATCTTCCCCACCTAACCCTTTCTTTTTTTTTTTTTTTTTTTTTTTGAGACTGACTCTGGCTCTGTCGCCCAGACTGGAGCGCCGCGGCGCGATCTCTGCTCACTGCAAGCTCCGCCTTCCGGATTCACGCCATTCTCCTGCCTCAGCCTCCTGAGTAGCTGGGACTACAGGCGCCCGCAACCACGCCCAGCTCATTTCTTTGTATTCTTAGTAGAGATGGGGTTTCACCGTGTTAGCCAGGATGGTCTTGATCTCCTGACCTCCTGGATCCCCCACCTCGGTCTCCCAAAGTGCTGGGATTACACACCTAACCCTATTTTTAGATGCATCAAAGTAAGGCTGAGACCAACTTTGGGAGGTTCCATTTGTAATTGTTAATGTTATGTATGTAACAGTGAGAAAATTATGGAATTGAAAAAATGATCAATGTGAAACACATCAAATCAAGTTAACTTCAAATGCATATTTTTTAAAATAATTTCATTTATTTATTTTTAAGAGACAGGGTCTCACTATATGCTGCCCAGGATGGTCAAACTTCTGGGCTGAAGCAATCCTCCCACATCAGCCTCCCAAAGAGTTGAAACCATAGGCACATGCCACCACACCCAGCCCAAATAAATATTTTAAGGACATTATCACTCAAGTACTTGCTTCATTGTATTGGTCTCATGCTGCTTTTGATTCTTTGAGTTTATATTCAATCTTGGAGCTATTTTCCTAAAAATATGAATTTTCTTGAATATTGCAAAAGTCTTAATGATAAGCAGATATTGTCTCTGCAACAAATAATTTCTTAAGTAAGGGCAAGGGATATAAAACCTATATTCACATTATAAATAAATTGCACTACCTTTTTCACCTTACAATGTAAATCAAATGCAGGTAATAAAGACTTCCTCATAAATACAGTTTTAAAAAAGCAGCAAAAAAAAAAACCCATAAAAATATACAAAACTTTTAGAATTACGCAGGATGCATGGTAGTAAAACAATTTCAAACAATATGGCTTTATTTTCAAAATGCACCTTATCTTTCAGAAATTTCTGCTCAATTATAACTATTACTCTGGCTTTAATCACATTTTTACGTTTCTCTCCAAATATTAAACACATAACTTTGTTTTCCTCTACTTTATGTGGAATAGATTTTTTTTTACCATAATACAAATTAAAACTGAACAAATGTTAAAGTACTCATTCATCATTAAATCACTTAAAATAATAAATCGGTTACATAACATTTTTATAAATGGTATCTGTATTTTACCAAAAAAGAAAAAATTTAGAGAGAAGAGCGGCAGTGTTTTACATTACTACAAATCTCTTTTAATGTCTGGCTCAGTAGAAGACACAGTCTCATACCTACTTCTGCATTCAATCTGTTACAGTATCACACATCATGAGGCCTCTGGAAAACAGCATTATACTCATGAGAAAATGAGCGCGAATAAAGCAAATCATCTCTCAGTACTACTATTAAAACGGTTGTGACCGCATTCCTCTAAGGTCCACAGCTAACACCTTGAGAACTTCTGGGCTAGGTTATACTGCCAAAACGAACAACTCCACAATCCCCTTGGCTTATTCAACACAACGAAAGTGTAATTCCTGCTCACATCACACGTATAGCGCAAGTCAGCAGGAGACTCATTCAACGACGTAGGCTGCCAGAGATGTTTTCATATTCGCAAAACCAAGAGGGAAAAAAAAAGAGAGAAAGATGTGGCAAATAGTGCACTAGCTCTTAAAGCTCTCACCTGGAAATGACAAATATCACTTCGGTTCGTTTCACTGGCTAAAGCAAGTCACACAGCCACAGATTAACCTCAAAAACAATACAATACAACCCTGCCAGGTGCCCAAAAGGAGAACTAAAATATATGTGACCAGCCCTTGTGACTACCACACTAGGCATAGCCGTGTATCCAAGTCCTGGCAAGTGACATATAGGCAGATAAGATGTAAGCCACTTTGCAAGTTTTGCTTTTAAGAATAAGATGTGCATCCTTTCTGCATTCCCACTGGCTATGATAGAGTGAGACCAAGAGAAAACACCTGGGACCCAGAGACAGAAGTCACATAATCAGGAAAAGCAGAGCCATTCTGCCACCCTTGAACAACCACCTCTAGGTTAATAAAATAGAAATAAGCTTGACTATTTAGCCATTGTATTCTTGTATTCTGAGGTATCTATTACATCAGCTTAGCCTATATGTAAACTAATACATTGCTATATATATTAAGCACACTATATTTTTTTTTTCTTTTTTGAGACAAGGTCTTGTTCTGTCGCCCAGGCTGGAGTTCAGTGGCACAGTCTCAGCTCACTGCAACCTCTACCTCCCAGGTTCAAGGGATTCTCGTGCCTCGGCCTCCAGGGTAGCTGGGATTACAGGCATGTGCCACCATGCCAAGTTAAGTTTTGTATTAGAGATGGGGTTTTACCATGTTGGCCAGGCTCGTCTTGAACTCCTGGCCTCAAGTGATCCACCCGCCTTGGCCTCCCAAAGTGCTGGGATTACAGGCACAAGCCACCACGCGTGGCTTGTTTTTTGTTTTTTGTTTTTTGTTTTGAGATGGAGTCTTGCTCTGTCACCCAGGCTGGAGGACAGTGGTGCGATCTCGGCTCACTGCAACCTCCGCCTCCCTGGTTCAAGAGATTCTCCTGCCTCAGCCTCCCGAGTAGCTGGGATTACAGGCGCCCACCACTATGCCCAGCTAATTTTTGTATTTTTAGTAGAGACAGGGTTTCACCATGTTAGCCAGGCTGGTCTTAAACTCCTGACCTCAGGTAATTCACCCACCTCGGCCTCCCAAAGTGCTGGGATTACAGGCATGAGCCACTGCGTCCAGCCAACTTTTTATCTGAACCAAAATATATGTTTATAAAGAATTACATCAATTGCTATATTGTAGGGGTGATCAAACAGTCCACATCAGGAACACCATGAACACAACACAATGTAAAAACACCGTAACACAGGACAAAAACAGACTCTGACAGATTGCTTTATAAATAGGGAAAACAACCTCTCCAAGTCCCCATAACCACTATTCCACTCTCTACTTCTACGCGATCAACTTACATATACTACCTTTTACCTGTCTTTACCAATAGGTCAATTAGGAAAGGAAAAAATGTGAATTCCTTTACAGGAACTGCTTCACCTGTTTCCAAAGGTTAGCGTCTGCTTTCATGACTGTATTCCAGATATTCTCAAATGTCTGTTTTTATTTCCTCTTTGACTCGGGTTGTTCAAGAGAGTTTTAAATTCAAGGTGAACAGGCTTTGTTGTTAGAAGCAGCCTGATTCTTTTTGCCCCATATAATTTTATCTGTTTACCTAGCTACCCAAAAGACTACCTTTAAGGTCCAAAACTTCTCTAGAATATGTTCTGCTATCTAGCATATGTCCTACTCTGCGCAGTTTTCTCTGACACAGCCTGTGTGTTTTAAGTCATCATTCTTCCTTCTCCCTCCCAGCACTCAACCAGAAGTTTTCTTGATACATTTCTAAAAACATAACTTTTAAATAACACATTCTATTCCACTGTTTCCGTTCCTTCCTTGGAAATTACAGTTACAAGTATACTGGACTTCTTTTGCCAGTCTTCCACATCTAACCTTTTATCTCTAATCCCTTTAATCATTTTGTTGACATCTATTAAATTGTGTTCACTTTTTCCATTACTATTCTTCGTGTGTTTTACTGTGCTTTTATAGCATCTATCTACTTTCGTACTGCTGCTAATTTAATTGTCCTTTCTGTGATATTTTCTCTTCTGTTTTAAGTATTGCCAGTTCACATTTCATCTCTTCCTGCTGACTCACAATATCCTCTCTCAATGTATCTGTTTCTGTTTTATGATCTTCACAGAGGTTACTGCATCATCAGTTTTGTTATTTTTTAATTTGTAGTGAAATATTTCATAAGAATTTTCACCTGCTTCCTAAAAATGTTATTTCTGGTAACAACTCTCTGTTTCTCCCTTTTTTTTTTTTTTTTAAACAGTACCTTTTAATTACTCATGGAATGAGCTGAATTTTCCTTGATCGGTAACTTGTGTAAGTTCCTATAAAAAGATGGGAGGTGAAGGAAGACCAGGGTAGCATTTCAAATTAATTAGGTCTCACAGTTGAATGGCTCTCTCCTTCGCTGCCACAGAGACAGACTGCTTTGGGTACATGCTGTTGGTTTACATAATTGTTGAATAGCCTGTCTGATCTGCTTCTCTGAACCAGTCCCATCCATGAAATACTGTTCTCCCATCTCTGCACAACCCAGATACAGTGAGTTGTCAAATTGCTGCAAAACAATTTAGGGTCCACCCTAAGCCTTCAACAAGTATATTTTTGCTGGAGCTTTCTGAGATCTGCTATTCTGAGCCCTCTGGTCCCTACATGTACTTATCTTCACTTCCTCCCAAGTGGCTTCTGCCCAATGTCCCAGTTGCATTTGGCAGCCTTTACATGTATTGCTGAGTCTGCAGCTAATGTTTCCTAATCTTGCCAAAAACTGAATTTTCAAAGAATCAGGCTGTTTAGTCCTCCTAGTTTTCTGAGTATTTTAAATAATTTCCAGGAAAAGATGGGGAAGATAGAATTATTCAATGATATTCAAACTGGAAGTTTAGATATACAATTCTTAAAGGCCTCCTGGCTCTTGTGAAGTGAATGGATTACATAAAGGAATCAAGAGTAGAGGCAGAGAAGGAGACTATTACAGTGGTCTTAGAAAGGGATGATAAAAGCCTAGTCAAGGTAGCAACAATGGGCATGGAGAAGTACATAGACAAGTGATTTACTTTTAGTGACAGATACAAAACATAGTATTCATGATAGCCTGGATGATGAGTCCTAAACGAAAAGATTGTCAAGGATGACTCCTAGATTTACGGCTTACACTTGTGCATGGTTAGAATGTCATTTCACCGAGTCAAGAGTAACACTAGAGGATGAAAAGATCTGCAGAGGCTCAATTTGGGGGAACACATTATGTGGGAGACAACTATTAAACTCCCAGGTGGCAATACTTAACAGGCATGGAGATACAGAGGGACTGGTCTCCACTATAGATGACATCTAAATCAACAGGACTCAAATAAGATTGTCTAAGGACACTGTATAGGTTAAAAGGACAAAAAGTTTAGGATGAGTCCTGAGGACTATTTAGAGGTCCTACAGAGTAAAAAGTCCCATAAGTAGGTTAAGAAGCAGTGGCGAATGAAGTGGGAAGAAAAACAAGAGACAATGGTACCACGGAAACCAACTGAAATACGTTTCAAATAGGAGGGACAACATCTAAAAGAAATGTCAATTTCTGATTAGAAGTTAAATAAGACAGAAGCAAAAATAAAATAAAACAAATCCACTAACTTACCACCTGAAAACTAAAGGTGGCCTTGGGCTTCCATATCCTACCAATATGGAAAGACAGGAAATAAATGAGGTAAACCAAGTACTTGCCCCAGCTTACAGCCTTGACAGTTTCAGGCAATGTAAGAAGGCAGAACCCAGACAGCCCAACAGACTTCTTTAGTTAAGGAGGTAACGCTAAGAGGCCAGGAAAACCATCGTGGCTAGAATTCCAAAGAGAGACGACCAGAGGAGAGACAGCTGCACAGAAAAAACTCCAGAGACCTGCAGAAAGCCTCCCTCAAATATACAGCTGAATATAGATCAGTGCAGGAGTGTGAGGAAACTACCCAAGACTAGGAAAAAAAATCATCAGAAAGGATTCAAAGTAATACTGCTAGGTGATCACAGGACAGGGAATTGTGTCTGTTTCCACCAATCAAAATTTTAAAATCTCATGATTAGCAGAGCACTGGATAGAGTACACACAGGGGTCTAACCTCAGTAGTAAGGAATAATTTAGTCAGATGGACTGAGAATAGCTCCAGTCCCATCTAACAAACATTAAAACAAAGACTCAAAAGATTCACACTTTTTTGAAGTAACTTAACTGCATCCCAGAATAAGGCTCAAGAATATTTAAAGAATACAAAAATGTCCAGGACAGCAGAAGGTAAAATTCACCAATCAAAAGTTACCAGGCATGCACAGAAACAGATAAGTACAATCTATAATGTGAACAATCAAAATGAACAAAGAATAGATACAAACATTATAATAAGAATATCAAAATAAGTGTTGTAACTATATTACATGTGTGCAAAACTAGTCACTTAAAAAATATTAAAAAGACCCAAATCAGACTACAATGTCTGAAATGAAATATACTTTGTATGAGAAAAACAGCAAATTTTATGTGTCAGAAAAAAAGATGAGTGAACTTGAGGATACAGCAATAAAAAGTATCCAAAATAAAAGAGAGAGAAAAAAGAATTAAGAGAAAAAATTTGACAGGGCAGTGATCTGTGGACCGACTTCAAGGAAAGATATATACATTTAACTGAAGTTCCTGAAGAGAGACAGAAAAGAACAGAAATATGTAATAAAATTATGGCCAAAATTTTTCCAGTTTTGATAAGCTACATACCCAAGAAGCTCGATAAACTAAAGGCACAAGAAACATTAAAAAAAAAAAAAAAAAAACTTATATTGAGGGACATCATAATCAAACCTTCCAAAATCAGTGATTTTTAAAAGAAAACGGGAAAAGCAGCCACACAGCAAAAGACAGGTTATACACAGAAGAACAAAGATAAGTATGACAACAGAATTATCTCCAGAAAAAAAGCAAGCAGCCAGGAAGCCAGGAGCAGTGGCTCAGACCTGTAATCCCAGCACTTTGGGAGGCTGAGGCAAGAGGGCAGCTTGAAACCAGTAGTTCCAGACCAGCCTGGGCAACATAGCAAGACCCTATCTCTGTTCTTTAAAAAAGAAAAAAAAGAAGTAGAAAATGAGTGATAAGACAACAATACTATATATTATTTAAATTTCTCTAAAAGATAATTATTTAAACTAAAACGAAGTACTGTGCTGAGTCCATAACATATGTAATAGTAAGCGTAGGACAAACAGCACAAACACTCTGTCGCCCAGGCTGGAGTGCAGAGGCGCGGTCTCGGCTCACTGCAAGCTCCGCCGGGTTCACGCCATTCTCCTGCCTCAGCCTCCCGAGTAGCTGGGACTACAGGTGCCTGCCACCACGCCCGGCTAATTTTTTGTATTTTTAGTAGAGATGGGGTTTCACCATGTTAGCCAGGATGGTCTCTGTCTCCCGACCTCGTGATCCGCCCGCGTCGGCCTCCCAAAGTGCTGGGATTACAGGCGTGAGCCACCGCGCCCAGCCTATGGAAGGTTTTTATCCTATGTAGGAAGTGATGTATCACTAAAAGATGGACTATGATAAGTATACTAGATGTATAGTATAAACCCTATAAAAGTCACTAAAACAAAACGGAGTTCTAGCTAATAAGGAGCTAAGCCAACCAGAAGATGAAATGGAAACAGGAAGAAATACTCATTAATCTAAGAAAAGGAAGAAAAGGAGGAAGAAGAGAATAAGAAATGAAATACATAGAAAATAAATAGGCCAGGCACGATGGCTCACACCTGTAATCCCAGCACTCTGGGAACCAAGGAGGGTGGATCACAAAGTCAGGAGTTCAAGACCAGCCTGGCCAAGATGGCGAAACCCCGTCTCTACTAAAAATACAAAAAATTAGCCAGGCGTCGTGGCAGGCACCTATAATCCCAGCTACTCGGGAAGCTGAGGCAGAGAATTGCTTGAACCCGGTAAGCGGAGGTTGCAGTAAGCCAACATTGCACCACTGCACTCCAGCCTGGGTTACATGGCAAGACTCTGTCTCCAAAAAACAAAAAAGAAAAGAAAAGAAATAGTAAGATGATATTTTTTAACACATTAAATATAGAGGATCCAGGGCCAGGCACTGTGGCTCACGCCTGTAATCCCAGCACTTTGGGAGGCTGAGGCGGGCGGATCACGAGGTGAGGAGATCGAGACCATCCTGGCTAACACAGTGAAACACCGTCTCTACTAAAAATACAAAAAAAATATTAGCTGGGTGTGGTGGCAGGCGCCTGCAATCCCAGCTACTCAAGAGGCTGAGACACGAGAACGGCGTGAACCCGGGAGGCAGAGTTTGCAGTGAGCCAAGATCGCCCCACTACACTCCAGCCTGGGTGACAGAGCAAGACTCTGTCTCAAAAATAAATAAATAAATAAATAAATAGGATCTAAAATCCTCAATTAAAAGACAGAGAAGGGTAGACTGTATATTAAAAAAAAAAAAAAAGCAGACACATACACCTTGCCTACAAGAAATGCACTTTAAATATAAAGATAGAAATAGGCTAAAAGTAAAAGAACAGAAAAAATACATCATGCTAATAACTAACCAAGTCAACTATGGAACTAATGTCAGTAAAAACCTTTAGAAACCCCTCAAATATTTGGAAAGTAAATAACAAGCTTCTAAATAACCCATGGATCGAAGAAAAATCAAAAGGGAAATCAGAAGTTATTTCGAACTGAATGAAAATACAGTATATCAGAATTAGCAGGATATCACCAAAACAGTATTTAGGGGGAAATTTACAGTAATAAATGTCCACAGTAGAACAGAAATGTCTAAAATCAATGACCTTAGCTTTCAATGTAAAAAATAAGAAAAAAAGAGCACATGAAACTCAAAAGTAAGCACAAGTCAGGAAATAATAAAAATTAAAATAGAAATCAAAGAAACATGCAAAACCATAGGAAAATCAACGAAACCAAAAGCTTCTTCTTTGAGAATATCAGTAGAACTGATAAACTTCCAACCAGGCTGATCAAGAAAAAAGACAAAACACTAATTCCCAATATTAGGAATGGAAAAGTAACATCACTATAAATGCTAGGCAGTAAAAAGATAAAAAAATACTTCAACAACTTTATGCCTACTAAATTGGACAACATAGAAGAAATGAACAAATTCCTTGAAAGACATTAGCTTCCTAATACTTTCATATGAAAGTATTTGTTTCCTACTACTGCTGTAACCAATTACCACTAACCTCACTGCTTAAAAACAACATGCACTTATTATTGTATTACAGGCTAGAGATCAAAAATCCAAAACCAGTTTCACTGGGCTAAAACCAAGGTGTAAGAAGAAATGGTTTGTAACATGTTCTCACTCATAAGTGGGAGTTGAACAATAAGAACACATGGATACAAGGAGGGAAACATCACACACTGGGGCCTGTTGGGGTGTGGGGGGGTAGGGGTGGGATAACATTAGGAGAAATACCTAATGTAGGTGATGAGTTGATGGGTGCAGCAAACCACCATGGCACATGTATACTTATGTAACAAAACTGCACGTTCTACACATGTAATGCAAAACTCAAAGTATAATTTTAAAAAAATAATAATTTTTTAAAAAGAAGAAGAAGAAATGGTTTTTCTAGAGGCTGTAAGGGAGAATCCATTTCCTTGCCTTTTCTAGTTTCTAGAGATCACCTGTATTCCTTGGCTCATGGCCTCTTTTTTACATCACCCTAATCTTTTGCTTCCATCCTCACATCTCCTACTACTGACTCTGATCCTCTTGCCTTCCCCTTAATAAAGACCCTTATGATTACACTGGGCCCACACAGATAATCTAGGATCATCTCTCCATATCAAGAAGCCCAATTTATTTATATCTACAAAGTCCCTTTTATCAAGTAATGTAACACATTCACTGGATCCAGGGATTAAGGCATGGACATCTCCTAAGGGACCATTATTCAGACTATCATAGACACAAATTACCAAAACTCACTCAATAAGAAATAGAAAAACCTTAATAGTGCTATCTCTATCTATTAAAGAAAGTGAATTTATACTTTATTGTTTGTTTGTTTGTTTTTTGAGACAGAGTCTCACTCTGTCGCAGAAGCTGGAGCGCAGTGGCACTGTGTCGGCTCACTGCAACTTCCGTCTCCTGGGTTCAAATAATTCTCCCGACTCAGCCTCTCAAGTAGCTGGGATTACAGGCATCCACCACCACGCCTGGCTAGTTTTTATACTTTTAGTAGAGACGGGGTTTTACCATGTTGGCCAGGCTGGTCTTGAACTCCTGACCTCAGGTGATCTGCCCGCCTCAGCCTCCCAAAGTGCTGGGATTACAGGCATGAGCCACCGTGCCCGGCCATGAATTTATACTTTAAAAACTTGCCACAAAGAAAATTCCAAGTCAAGGTGCCTTAACTGATGAATATTACCAAACATACAAAGAAATAATACCAATTATATACAAACTCTTCCAAAAAAACTGAAAAGGAGGAAATGCTTCCTGATTCCAAAATTCTGTGGCTAGTACCTAATACCAAAACCAGATAAAAACATTACAAGAAAAGGAAAAAGCAGCCCAATATGCTTCATGAACATAGATGCAGAAGTTCTAAACAACACTTTAGCAAATCAAATTCAATAATATATGAAAAGGATAATAACAATATATCATGATGAAGTAAGATCAATCACAGGAATGCAAGGTTGGTTTAATATTTGAATATCATTCAATATAATTCACCTATTAATAATCTAAAAGAAAAACCTTGTAGCCATCTCAACAGACAGAAGAAGTATTTCACAAAATCAGACATTCATACTGGATAAAAAAATTCTCAGCATACTAGAATATAAGAGAATTTTTTCAACCTGATAAAAAGCATCTACAGAAACTTGGTTAACAAAATGCTTAAAGGTAAAAGAATGCTTTTCTCCAATGATCAGAAAACAAGATAAGGATATGCACTGTCACCATTTTTTTAGTGATACCTACTAAATGAGTTCATCCTCCAATGTCATTCAGCTGTTCAATAAAGGTTATCCAGGGTAAGGACTTCGTCTCTTGGATGTGATAGAAAAATTTAAAGTGAGGTAAAGACATCTCAGGTATCAGCAAGAATGTGTAATAATGGACAACAGATTCTATACTAATAAAAGAGGAGGAGGAAGAGATGAATGAGAGAAAATAAAAGTGAACAGAGTAGAGCTCTGGGTGAGGTAGAACTCTTAGAGAACAGATATTTGAGCAAGTGAGCTAGAAAGATAACAGATTATAGTTGGAGAATGAAAAGAATAAATTAGTATTTTGAAATGAGAGTTTTTCTAATGATAAGATTTAGGGCATGACCACAATGGTAGAGAGTGAAGTGTAGAGAATATTTCTGCTGCTTATATTTCACTAGATGTGCTTCTTTGATTTAAATCGCCACTTACTGCCATCTGCCATGGTCTTTAAATCTGCCAATCTAATCTAACTAATTAGAATATTTGTTTAAATTCAGCAACTCTGAATATTCCACTAACCCTCAAGCTACCCTTGCTTCTTCAAGCCCCTATCACACAATAAACACCTGTTTATGAGTACCTTATTTTCAAATTCTATACACCTCAAAATTTAACACTTCACTACACACTGGTTAAGTCACCATACTGCATTTGTTCAGATATTCTTTATCAGCTTACAGGCTTTGCGTAAAAAGAGAATAGGGCTTTTTTTTTTTTTTAGAACATATTAAACACTCATTTTCTTCAATACACTGTATTGTGTTATATTCATGTTTTTTTTCTACTATCACAGATTTAGTACCAAGCTAGGTACATAAAATTTCTCATAATTGAGAAATAAATCAAAAAGAGGCAAAGGAAAAAAAAAGAAATCAAAGAGTATCTACAGAAGCCTCTAGAGACATGAAAGTACACAAAAGATGACATGAAAGTACACAAAAGATTTTCTGTGAAAATTGGTGAGCTCTCATCAAATTTGAAGAAAAAAATTCAAAACAAAACCTGGAAGTATTATTTCTCCCCGTTTTTCAGACCCTTAGAAGACATTCTTGTAAGTTCTCTGACACAGTCTCAATATGCCATACTATGGGAAGGGAGCTTTGACCCTTTTCTATCTATGTCAGTTTGCCTTATTGCATTCAGCTTTCTTCACACAGCAATATGACAAGTTTTACTAGAAATTATAATTGCCTTTAGACAAAGACTATTTGCAGTGATTCCAAATTAGTTACCCTACAACAAAAACAAAAACAAAACAAAACAAAAAATATCCAATAAAATATACTTCAGGAGAAAAAAATTTTAAATGACCTTAGGAGCCAGAGGCTTTCAAACTAAAAGTAATTTCACATTTTTGTGCACAACGATCTAGTAACTTTAGATAGTTTAGCTAATCAATAGAAATAGCATTATTTGTTTGACCTGATGCAAAAAGTAAGGCATTTTTTAAAAAGATCCTTTTAAAAATACAAATAATGCCTAATTCCTTTCCTATAGAAATTACACAAGTATGTGACTAAAATGAAATTTGGTATGATGTATTACATAGTTAATAACTGCAAAACCTAGCAATTTAAGGAATAAATCTAACCTAAACAGTGTGTATACTATTCATTATAAAACAAATATAAAGCATACCTATGAATGTAAAGTTGTATACACGTAACCATAAGAACATTGCGACAAAGCAGAAACTTTCACTACCAATATTAATACACTGTTAATTATACCGAGCCAAATACCATCTAATCTTCACAGCCTTATGATAATAGCATTATCATTAAAATAACTGTACAGATGAGAAAACTGAGGCTTCACAAAGTTACACATTTTGCTCATGGCTGTATAGCCAAGACAATTTCAAATACAATCAATCAGAATTGTCTTTCAACTGAAAGAAATAAAACCAACATTAAGACAATTTCTTGATATTTAAGAACTTTAACAGAGATGATACAGTGTGCTTTAACTCAGGAATCAGTTAAACTTTTTCCTTTTTCTTTTCTTTTTTTTTTTTTTTTTTTGTTTGAGAGTCTTGCTGTGTTGCCCAGGCTGGAGTGCAGTGGCGAGATCCGGGCTCACTGCAACCTCTGACTCTCGGGTTCAAGCGATACTCTAGCCTCAGCCTCCCAGGTAGCCGGGATTACAGGTGCCCACCTCCACACCCGGCTAATTCTTATATTCTTTATAGAGACAGGGTTTCTCCATGTTGGCCAGACTGGTCTCGAACTCCTGACCTCAGATGACCCACCCGCCTCAGCCTCCCAAAGTGCTGGGATTACAGGCGTGAGCCACCGCACCCGGCCTAAACTTTCCCTGTAAAGGGCCAAGTAGTATATATTTTAGGCACTGTGGGCTATCCAGTCCTGGTCATAACTACTCAAATTTACCATTTTAATGAAAAAGTGGCCACAGACAATATGTAAATGAATTAGCATGGCTGTGTTCCAAAAAACACTTTATTTATAGATGCTGAAATGCAAATTGTATATAATGTTCATGTATCACAAAATACTATTTTCTTTAACCATTTAAAAATGTAAAGACTGGCCTGGCACGGAGGCTCACACCTGTAATCCCAGCACTTTGGGAGGCTGAGGCAGGTGGATCACCCGAGGTTAGGAGTTCGAGACCAGCCTGGAGAACATGGTGAAACCCTGTCTCTACTAAAAGTACAAAAAATTAGTTGGGTGTGGTGTTGGGTGCCTATAACCCCAGCTACTCAGGAGGCTGAGGCAGCAGAATCACTTGAACCCGGGAGGCAAAGGTTGTAGTAAGCTGAGACTGTGCCACTGCACTCTAGCCTGGGCAACAAGAATGAAACTCTGTCTCAAAAAAAAAAAATGTAAAAACCATTCTGAGCTCACAGGCCATACAAAAACAGGAGGTGGTCATAGTTTGCTGACTCCTATTTTAACTGAAAAGTTAAACATTAATAAATATTTTTAATTACATAAATGTACTATCTACTTAAACACAAATAATACTTTGTCAAGTATTGAGTTTCAAATAATTCTGTCATACATTATTTCTGTAACTTATGCATACTGATATTTAGAATTACAGTACCTTTTCTCTGGTATCACTTTTAACTTGCTCATCTTGAGTTATTTCATTTCATAATTGCAGATAATCTAAAAGAAAAATGTTAATGACATTAAAAACTTATAACTCTTTTTTCTATACATTAGATATCACAGAAGCCATACAATGGAAAGTTTTCATTATGGGCAACACAAGATAACACCAGAAACAAAAAGAGAACATTTGAGTTCTATGCACTTCTGCTGGGTCACTTAAGAATGCAATGTATGACTATTAAAATACCTATCATCAGCCAGGAAACTGTTATCAAATACCTAAAATCAGCCAGGAAACTGTTAATAAAATCAATTTTTTTTTTATTGATTTTGATAACAGTTTCTGCTACAAAACACAGAAACTGTAGGTTTCTGCTACAAAAACACAGAAACCTAACATAATGTCATTTGCAACCTAATGTTAAGATCTTTTGAGACAGTTCAAATTATCCTTCCTGTTCTAATACTCTTCCTTAAAATACATAAACCAATCACAGCATCCTGTGATTAGTGTACTTACTGTACACCATTCACACAGTAGTCAAATACTAGTAAATATGTGGTATTTCCATATAAGAATATTTTCAAATTAGTAAAAGCTTCTATGCACATCTTCCCTCAAACAATAGGTTTCATTTTTAGACATCATACATGTTAAAACAACCTTAAATCTCAATTCACACAATTTTCATAAATCTTCAAGTTTATTTTGCAACTATTAACCCAAAAATACTCTAAATATCTTTTAAATACCAATGCTTACTGAAGCAGAATTTTTTGGCATCACTAAAAAGTAGAATAACTACTGTGAATTCAAAAAGTTAATCACAGCTGGGCGTGGTGGCTCCCGCCTGTTATCCCAGCAATGTGGGGGACCAAGGCGGGTGGATCACCTGAGGACAGGAGTTCGAGACCAGCCTGGCCAACATGGTGAAACCCCATCTCTACTAAAACTACAAAAATTATCTGGGTATGGTGGCAGGTGCCTGTAATCCCAGCTACTCAGGAGGCTGAGGCAGGAGAATCACTTGAACCCAGGAGGTGGAGGTTGCAGTGAGCCAAGATCATGCCATTGTACTCCAGCCGGGGCGACAAGAACAAAACTCTATCTCAAAAAAAAAAAAAAAAAAAAACAGTTAATCACATACTTATGAAATATTTAGTAATGTCATATTTAAAGAGACAACACACACACAAAAAGGGTAAACTTCAAATTGTTTAACTTAATACATTTAGAAGATACTCTGATAAAGTAGAAAATATTCTGGATGTTTTTCTTCAATAACAGAACTTTTCAACAAGACATACATAATTTTTTTTTCATTTTCTTAACTAAAAAAAGGAAATATTTAGAATTGTGTACAAAAAATACATCAATTGTTTTTAAAGTCAATGAGAAATTCTAAATTGTAATTTTTTTTTACTCTTTTTTAAGACACACCTACAAAATCAAAGTAACTTTTTTCTATTTCTAAATTAAGTAAAAATCACTATATATCCACAGGGAGAAAAAAATCTTATGTGATTTCAAAAGCACTGTTGCTGCCACAAACAGAAGACACTATGAATACACTAACAGCACATCTCATGAGAAGTTCCCTGTGGATTTTATTAGAGGTGATAGAGTTGAAAAGAATAATGGTGAGCACTATTATCACAGCCAACTCTATTTCAACAGATAAGAAATGATTTGAACTTGCAGTTCACAGTAAAATAAACCACAGGCATTTCTCTCCTCTTCCTCTTGGGACTAGATTACAGTAAAAGTAAAGAAATAAAGTTGGTTCCTCTCAAGTCCTTCTGGCGTTACCAAAGTGAACAGACCCTGAAGGGGGTCCATAGGTGGGAAGTGAAGTCAGTGCCTCAGTTGCCTGTGTTTTGTGCCTTATTCTTTTATCATGCAAAAAAGGAGAATACTGCAGTGAATGAAGTGCATTTTAGCACTGCTTTTTCTACTGTAGTTGGTATTTGAATGAGATGACAATGGAAGAGATGAAGAATGAAGCTGAGGCCATTTCCATGTTTTATATGCCCTTCTATGCAGTCATGTATCCTGTGTCTAATGAGCTAGAAGGAGTAAATCTGCCTGCAGCTCTAGAAGGAGTAAATCTGCCTGCAGCTAGACACCGAGACCATTTTCATTATGGCTGAAAAAGACAATGGTAAAATGTAGCTTCATCATAATCTCACACTGAAGACTTTTTGCATCATTTTTGCTATTATCATTCTAAGAATTACAAGTCAAAAGAATCTATACCTTAATGTGTCATTATATAACATTCCTTAAAATAACTGTAGATATTGGTGTTGTTTCTGGCATTTTAACTTGAAAGTGATATACTGCAAGATAACATTTAAGAATATTTGATGGCAAATATTCAATATATGGTATATATCTGTTAGACATCTCTTGAAAAAATGCATATATATGTGTGCATATATGATCAGAATATCAAGACAACATGGTGTAATGTCTTAAAAAAACTTCTAACAGGAGCTTATTATAGCAGTTTATCAAAAATAAGGGGCCTGGTGCAGTAGCTCACACCTGTAATCCCAGCACTTTGGGAGGCCAAGGCGGGCGACCTGAGGTTGGGAGTTCAAGACCAGCCTAGTCAACATGGTGAAACTCCATCTCTACCAAAAATACAAAAATTAGCTTGGCCTGGTGGTGCAAGCCTGTAATCCCAGCTACTCAGGAGGCTGAGGCAGGAGAATCACTTGAACTGGGAGGCGGAGGTTGCTGTGAGCCAAGATCGCACCATTGCACTCCAGCCTGGGTGACAGAGCGAGACTCTGTCTCAAAAAAAAAAAGAAAAATGAAAATAAAGCAACAAGAATTCTGAAGAAGGGAGAGAGGAAGGAAGGAAGGTTGGTTATGTTTAAGCCTACAGCGACAGAAAAGAAAACTAAGGGGGAAGAAGGAACAGGTATTCTGCTAAGAGGAACCCAGGAAACTAGTAACCTAGCACTCGGAAACAAGGACGACAGAGGAAGACTACAAAACGGGGCTAACTAAAACTTTGGAACTGCAAATAGTAACTTCTTACCTCTTCCATATCTTCCATGCCCTACCACTGTGGAACATGCTCAGCAGTAACAAGCATCTAACCCCTGGCAAATAATCTTCACTAAAGAAACAGACAACTTCAAAGAATTCTGCTTTCTAGGCTTAAGAGTCCCCTGTGAAAAAGGTCAGCTCTCAACCCTATTATCCTAAGGCAGGCCAGTGTATCCCTTACAGTTCACTTTTTATTACCGAAGCCTGAAGCCAGAACACTTCAGAATAAATGAAAAATCTTGCGAAAGCTTGTGCTGATTACAATATGGTGTAATAGAAAGTGCAGGCACCTAGAAGCAGAAGTGTTGCATTTCACCAAGTTTGTGGCTTTGCCAAGCAAGAGTGATAAAGCAAGAGAGGGGCAGAGGAACTGAGAATGTACGAAAAAAAGTGATTATAAAAACAGAGCTCGGAATTTAGGTATAATCTCCTCTTTCCTCTTTATTGAATCATTTTCAAGATATTTCTGTGTCTTAGGAAAAAAACTTTCTCACTCCTATTCCCCCAATCCAACTACTGTCCCATTTCTCTCCTTCTGAAAGCAAAGACTTGTTTATGCACGCTGTCAACAAGCCTCTCTTCCAATCCTCTCTGAAACACATTCCAATCAGACTTTCCCCACCCCACTCCACCAACACCATTCTTCTCAATAACCAATGATCTCCATGTTACTAAACCCAATTGTCAATTCTCAGTCCTCATCTTATTTGTCCTATCAACAGCATTTGATAAAGCTGGCCACATCCTCTTCTTGGAAATGCTTTCTTCATTTGGCTATATACTTTGTTTCCTCCCAACCTCACTGACCACTTCTAAGTTCACTTTAATGGAATGCCCAGGGCTTAGTCCTTTCCCTGTCCTCGCCTAACTACAGTCACTTCCTTGGTGATCTCATCTAGTCTTGTAATTACTCAACATTTCCACTTCAATCTCTAATAATATTACCAACTCAACACATACAAAACGGATCTGACCTTCCCTTCCAAGTGTGCTCTATCCTGGCTTTCCCATCTAAGTTAAAAACAATTCTATGTCTCCAGTTGCTCAATCCAACTTAGCTTCATCCTTGTCTCTTATCTCACATCCAATACAACGGGAAGTCTTGATAATTCTACTTTCAAAATATATCCAGAATCTGATCACTTTACCACATCTACCATGGTCAAGTAAACAACGTCACTAGTCTCCCTTCTACCTCTGACGCCCCCTACAGTTTATTCTCAACACAACATGCTTAGTGATCCTTTAAATACACTGGGGGATAGAAGAAGGAAAAAACACCTTAGGTAGATTTTTGTCACCACTCTGCTCAAAGCCCTGTGCGGCTACCCATTTCAATGACATAAAGGACCCTAGGGGAATACCCCCAGTCCCTACCTCCCTGTCTTCATATCCTACCTACAAGTCTTCTCACTCACTCTGCTCTGGACACACTGCACTGAGTGGGCCTCCTTGCTTTCCTCCAACATGCCAGGATCTCACTTTAGTGCCTTTGTATAAGCCGTTTCTTTTGCCTGGAATGTGCTTCTGCCAGATATCTCAATAACGAACTCCATCACTTCCTTTGCTGAAGTAACACCTTTTCAATACAACCCATCCCAACCATCCTATTTAATATTGCAAACTACCTCCAGACCCTAGCATACCCATTGCCCTTGCTGGAATCTACTTTGTCTTCTTCCAAAGCACTTACTGCCTTCTAAAACACGATGATTCAAAAATAACTGAACAGGCTGGGTGCAGTGACTCACATCTGCAATCCCAGCACTTTCGGAGGCCAAGGTGGGAGGACTGCTTGAGCCCAGGAGTTCAAGACCAGCCTGTGCAACATAGCAAGAGCCCTTTTCTACAAAAATAAAAAAATAACCAGGCATGGCGGCATACACCCGTAGTCCCAGCTACTCAAGAAACTGAGGTGTGAGGACCACTTGAGCACGGGAGGTTAATGGTGCGGTGAGTTGTGTTCACACCACTGCACTTCAGCCTGGCAGACAGAGAAAGACCCTGTCTCAAAAAATAAATAAAATAAAAATAACTGAACATTTTTGCTATGGTCTGAATGTTCATGTGCCTCCCAATATCCATATGTTGAAATGCTAACCCCCAAGTGACAATATGAGAAGTTGGGGCCTTTGGGAGATAATTAGGTCATAAGGGTGGAGGCTTCATGAATGGGTTGAGTGTCCTTTTTTTTTTTTTTTTTTTAATATACTTTAAGTTCTAGGGTACATGTGCACAACGTGCAGGTTTGTTCCATAGGTATACATTGCCATGTTGGTTTGCCACACCCATCGACTCATCATTTACATTAGGTATTTCTCCTAATGCTATCCCTCCCACAGCCCCCCACCCCCGACAGGCCATGGTTTGTGATGTTCCCCGCCCTGTGTCCATGTGTTCTCATTGTTCAACTCCCACTTATGAGTGAGAAGATACAGTGTTTGGTTTTCTGTCCTTATGATAGTTTGCTGAGAATGATGGTATCCAGCTTCATCCATGTTGCTACAAAGGACATGAACTCATCCCTTTCTATGGCTGCATAGTATTCCACAGTATATATGTGCCATATTTCCTTAATCCAGTCTATCACTGATGGATATGTGGATTGGCTCCAAGTCTTTGCTATTATGAATAATGTCACAATAAACATACGTGTGCAAGTTATTGCCTCAATTCAGAACCTGTTATTGGTCTATTCAGAGATTCAACTTCTTACTGGTTTAGTCTTGGGAGGGTGTATATGTCCAGAAATTTACCCATTTCTTCTAGATTTTCTAGTTTATTTGCATAGAGGTATTTATAGTATTCTCTGATAGTAGTTTGTATTTCTGTGGGATCAGTGGTGATATCCCCTTTATCATTTTTTATTATGTCTATTTGATTCTTTTCTCATTTCTTCTTTATTAGTCTTGCTAATGGTCTATTTTGTTGATTTTTTCAAAAAACCAGCTCCTGGATTCACTGATTTTTTTTTAAGGGATTTTTTTGGTGTCTCTATCTCCTTCAGTTATTTCTTGCCTTCTGCTAGCTTTTCAATTTGTTTGCTCTTGCTTCTCTAGTCCTTTTAATTGTGATGTTGGGGTGTCGACTTTAGATCTTTCCTGCTTTCTCTTGTGGGCATTTAGAGATGTAAATTTCCCTCTACACACTGCTTTAAATGTTTCCCAGAGATTCTGGTACGTTGTGTCTTTGTTCTCATTGGTTTAAGGAACGTCTTTATCTCTGCCTTCATTTCGTTATTTACCCAGTAGTCATTTAGGAGCACGTTGTTCACTTTCCATGTAGTTGTGCAGTTTTGAGTGAGTTTCTTAATCCTGAGTTCTAATTTGATTGCACTGTGGTCTGAAAAACCGTTTGTTGTGATTTCTGTTCTTTTGTATTTGCTGAGGAGTGTTTGACTTCCAATTATGTGGTCATTTTAAAATAAGTGCAATGAGGTGCTGAAAAGCATGTATATTCTGTTGATTTGCAGTGGAGAGTTCTGTAGACATCTATTAGATCTACTTGATCCAGAGCTGAGTTGAAGTCCTGAATATCCTTGTTAACCTTCTGTCTTGTTGATCTAATATTCACAGTGGGGTGTTAAAGTCTCCCATTATTATTGTGTGGGAGTCTAAGTCTCTTTGTTGGTCTCTAAGGACTTGCTTTATGAATTTGGGTGCTCCTGCATTCAGTGCATATATATTTAGGATAATTAGCTCTTCTTGTTGAATTGATCCCTTTGCCATTATGTAATGGCCTTCTTGGTCCCTTTTGATCTTTGTTCGTTTAAAGTCTGTTTTATCAGAGTCTACAATTGCAATCCCTGCTTTTTTTGCTTTCCATTTGCTTGGTAAATCTTCCTCCCTCCCTTTATTTTTAGCCTATGTGTGTCTTTGCATGTGAGATGGGTCTCCTGAATACAGCACACTGATGGGTCTTGACTCTTTATCCTATTTTCCAGTCTGTGTCTTTTAATTGGGGCATTTAGCCCATTTACATTTAAGGTTAATATTGTTATATATGAATTTGATCCTGTCTTTATGATATTAGTTGGTTATTTTGCCCATTAATTCATGCAGTTTCTTCATAGTGTCGATGGTCTTTACAATTTGGCATGTTTTTTGCAGTGGCTGGTACCGGTTGTTCCTTTCCATGTTTAGCGCTTCCTTCAGGAGCTCCTGTAAGGCAGGCCTTCCGGTGACAAAATCTCTCAGCATTTGCTTGTCTGTAAAGGATTTTATTTCTCCTTCACTTACAATGTTTAGTTTGGCTAGATGAGAAATTCTGGGTTGCAAATTCTTTTCTTTAAGAATGTTGAATGTTAGTCCCCACTCTCTTCTGGCTTGTAGTGTTTCTGCGAGAGAACTGCTGTTAGTCTGATGGGCTTCCCTTTGTGGGTAACCCGACCTTTCTCTCTGGCTGCCCTTAATATTTTTTCCTTCATTTCAAACCTTGGTGAATCTGACAATTATGTGTCCTGGGGTTGCTCTTCTCGAAGAGTATCTTTGTGTTGTTCTCTGTATTTCCTGAATTTGAATGTTGGCCTGCCTTGCTAGGTTGGGGAAGTTCTCCTGGATAATATCCTGAAGATTGTTTTTTAACTTGGATCCATTCTCCCCGTCACTTTCAGGAACACCAGTCAAACGCAGACTTGGTCTTTTCACATAGTCACATATTTCTTGGAGGCTCTCTTCATTTCTTTTCACTCTTTTTTCTCTAATCTTGTCTTCTTGCTTTATTTCATTAATTTGATCTTCAAACACTAATGTCCTTCCTTCCACTTGATCGAATCTGCTATTGAAGTTTGTGCATGCATCATGAAGTTCTCGTACTGTGGTTTTCAGCTCTATGAGGTCATTGAAGGTCTTCTTTATACTGTTTATTCTAGTTGGCCATTCATCTAACCTTTTTTCAAGGTTTTTAACTTCCTTGAGATAGGTTAGAACATGCTTCTTCAGCTCAGAGAAGTTTGTTATTACCAACCTTTCTGAAGCCTACTTCTGTCAACTCATCAAACTCATTCTCAATCCAGTTTTGTTCCTTTGCTGGCAAGGAACTGCAATCCTTTGGAGGAGAAGAGGCACTCTGGTTTTTGGAATTTTCAGTTTTTCTGCTCTGGTTTCTCCCTATCTTTGTGGTTTTTATCTACCTTTGGTCTTTGATGTTGGTGACCTACAGGTGGAGTTTTCATGTGGATGTGCTTTTTGTTGATGTTGATGCTATTCCTTTCTGTTTGTTAGTTTTCCTTCTAACAGTCAGGCCCCTCAGCTGCAGGTCTGTTGGAGTTTGCTGGAGGTCCACTCCAGACCCTGTTTGCCTAGGTATCACCAGCAGAGGCTGCAGAACAGCAAATATTGCTGCTTGATCCTTCCTCTGGAAACTTCATCCCAGAGGGGCACTCGCCTGGATGAGGTGTCTGTCAGCCCCTACTGGGAGGTGTCTCCCAGTCAGGCTACATGGGGGCTTGGGACCCACTTGAGAAGGCAGTCTGTTCGTTGTCAGAGCTCAAATGCCATGCTGGGAGAACCACTGCTCTCTTCAGAGCTGTTAGACAGGGATGTTTAGGTCTGCTGAAGCTGTCTGCTGCCTTTTGTTCTGGTATGCACTGCCCAAAGAGGTGGAATCTAGAGAGGCAGTAGGGCTTGCTGAGCTGCGGTGGGCTCTGCCCAGTTCAAGCTTCCTGGCCTCTTTATTTACACTGTGAGCACAAAATCACCTATTCAAGCCTCAGCAATGGTGGATGCCCCTCCCCCTGCCAAGCTGCAGCATCGCAGGTCGATCTCAGACTGCTGCGCTAGCAGTGAGCAAGCCTCCATGGGTGGGGGACCCACCGAGCCAGGTACAGGAGGGAATTTCCTGGTCTGCCGGTTCCAAAGACTATGGGAAAAATGCAGTAATTGGGCAGGAGTGTACCGTTTCTCCAGGTACAGACTGTCATGGATTCCCTTGGCTAGAAAAGGGAAATCTCCCAACCCCTTGTGCTTCCCGGGTGAGGCGACGCCCCGTCCTGCTTTGGCTCACCCTCTATGGGCTGCACCCACCATCCAACCAGTCCCATTGAGATGAACCAGATACCTCAGTTGGAAATGCAGAAATCACCCGTCTTCTGCGTCAATCTCACTGGGAGCTGCAGACCAGAGCTGTTCCTATTTGGCCATTTTGGAAGCTTCCTCTGGGTTGAGTGTCCTTCTAAAAGAAACCCTAGAGAATAAGCTCTTCCCTCCCATCATGTGAGCACACAGTGAAAAGGCACCATCTATGAACCATGAAACAGATCCTCACCAGATATGAACCTGCCAGCGCCTTCATCTTAAACTTCCCAGCCACCAGAACTGTTAGAAATACACATCTGGCCAGGTACGGTGGCTCACACCTGTAATGCCAGCACTTTGGGAGGCTAAGGCAGGTGGATCACCTGAGGTCAGAAGTTCAAGACCAGCCTGGCCAAGATGGAGAAACCTGAACTCTACTATAAATACAAAAATTAGCCGGGTGTGGTGGTGGGCACTTGTAATCCCAGCTACTCAGGAGGCTGAGGCAAAAGAATTATTTGAACCTGGCAGGCAGAAGAATTATTTGAACCTGGGAGGCAGAAGTTGCAGTGAGCCGAGATCACACCATCAACACAGTGAGACTTTGTCTCAAAAAAAAAAGAAAAGGAAAAAAAAGAAATAAACATCTATTCTTTATAAGCTACCTACTCTATGGTATTTTGTTATAGTACTGCAGACTAAGACAACTTTGAAAATTGTCATTAATGAATAACCAGTGATACATGAACCTGTGTCAAAACCAATTTTTGAGAGAACAGTTTATTTTTATAAACTTACAAATGCTCAACATATGCCACATCATAACACATACATTAACGCCACGATCTACTTTATCCCAGACCCTTATCCATTAATCACCATTGTTTACTGCAAAAGCAACCAAAATAGATTATTTCCTCAAGGTTGTGGGGAAAATGTGGTAAAAGTCCAAGGTTCTTGACATAGCCGCATAAATACTCACATGGTATAATATCTAAGATTTCACTGGCCACTACTTGACTCTTTTTATTCACACAATAACACAGAAAACTTATTTAACAATGTGTTATGTCTATTATCTTATCTCTTTCCACTGGAATTAAAGCTCCATGAGGACATGGATCTTTGTTTTGCTCACTAAATGCCGCCCAAGTGTCTAGAAGAATGCCAGCACACTGCAGGTGCTAAATAAAATTTTTAATTAATGAATGCTTTTAAGTTTCCTTTTGAAAAAAATTTTACTACACAAACAAGCAAGAAAGTCTTCCTTTTTAAAAATCCAGTAATATGGCAGATATGGTATACTGGCACAGAGTATCTATCCCAATTTCCCTCTACTATGCCTTCCTATACCACAGGAACTTGAAAGTTTAAAAACTAAAAAGCATTTCCCAGACTCCCCTGCACCCTGCAGCTACACTTCCAGATGTAACTGAAGTCTACCAAATTCGTCACTTGTGAGAGATGTAGAAGATGAGCAAAAGCTGCCTGATTATAGAGGAAAGCACAGACACAGGCATGTTCAGTTTTTCTACGACAATGTATTCCAAGAGGTCCCAGAGTACAAGGCAGGGATTCTCAACCTGGAGTCCACAAGATATTGAAGATACCGCTTGAGTTCTTTGAGAAATCAGAAATTGAACAAAAAAAATTTTTTTTAATTTTTTAACTTTTGTGCATCAAGCAATGAAAGTATTGACAGTAAATGAACAACCTCATTAACAACTGTGTTAGAAATTAGCCATATGTGGTAGTGCACAGTAAGACCATGTTTATTGGGATACAGTTGTCCTTGATAACTGGAGGTTGCTACGCATAGGGGGAGGATGGTAGGGGGCTAATGAACATCAGCCTCTCCCTCTCGAATTACCTCCCTAAACCTCCCTCTAGGCACTGCCAACTGCCTGATATGAGCAAAAAAGTTCTACAAGTGTAATGGAAAACTGGAGAGAAATTTTGATTCTGATGAAAAGGCCAGCCACAGTGGCTTACACCTGTAATTCCAGCACTTTGGGAGGCCAAGGTGGGAGGGCTGCTTGAGCCCAGGAGTTCGAAACTAGCCTGCACAATATAGTAAGATCCCGTTTCTACAAAAAATTAAAAAATTAGGCCAGGAGCAGTGGCTCACACCTGTATTCCTAGCACTTTGGGAGGCCAAGGCGGGCGAATCACCTGAAGTCAGGAGTTCGAGACTAGCCTGGCCAACATGGCGAAATCCTGTCTCTACTAAAAATACAAAAAAAAAAATTAGCCAGGAATGGTGGCACATGCCTGTAATCCCCGCTACTCGGGAGGCTGAGGCAGGAGAATTGCTTGAGCCCAGGAGGCAGAGGTTGCAGTGAGCCAAGATCATGCTACTTGCACTCCAGCCTGGGAGACACAGCAAGAGTCTGTCTCAAAAAAAAAAAAAGAAAAAGAAAAAAATTAGCCAGTGTGGTGGCATGCACCTACAGTCCCAGCTGCATGGGAGGTTGAGGTAGAAGGATCACTTGAGCCTGGAAGGTTGAGGCTACAGTGAGTCGTATTCACGCCACCACACTCCAGTCTGAGTAACAGAACAAGACTCTGTCTCAAAAAAAAAAAAAAAAAAAGTTTACACCTTGCAACTCAGTTACCCCCAATGTTTTGCTATTTGGTACAAGCTTTGTAAAACATGGACAAAATTATAATGGAATTATATCATGAAAATTTAGTTTTGTGATTTTTCTCAAATAGTTTTTTGTTACGGTCTGTGTCTTATGCATTAACATCTGCATTTTGCAAATGCCCGATAATCCAACGAGGTAATTTCTGAGGATGAAGTGTGAGAATAGGGCCAACGGAAAATTCCAGCAAGGTTGGTAAAGAACGGTATCTAGTGAGTCATTTCATGGCACTAGTACATCAAGAAACACATGAAACAAGTCCCTCTTTACAATGCAAACTACGTATCAATGGATGTACACAGGGCTGCACTAAGTTTTCCCATACCATTTTGTGGTGCCTGTGGAAAACAACTTTACAAATACAGCAATAGTTTCAGCAAAGTTCAACAGACACTTAAATACAAATTACATTCATTTGACAAGTTAAATGTCAAATGTAATGGAATCTCAAAACACACTGAATATTTTGTTTAAAAAACAAAAATCAGTGAAAAGGCTGAGGCAGCAAGTTACATAGTAGTAGAATGTATTGCCCAGCAATGGGAAAGTCACACAATTGGTGGTGAGAATCTACTATAATTATAATAAAAAATGTAAAATTACACTGAGTAAAAGATCAGTAAAATGTTTATATGAGATACAGAAAAGAAACTGAAAAAAGTTCTACAGTACATGTTGAACATCCCAAATCTGAAAATCTGAAATCCAAAGTGCTCCAAAATTCGGCCAGGTGTGGTGGCTCACGCCTGTAATCCCAGCACTCCAGCAGGATGAGGCAGTCAGATAACCTGAGGTCAGGAGTTCGAAACCAGCCTGGCCAATATGGTCAAACTCCATCTCTACCAAAAATACAAAAATTAGCTGGGCGTGGTGGCACGCACCTGTAATCCCAGCTACTCAGGAGGCTGAGGCAGGAGAATCGCTTGAACGCAGGAGGTGGAGGTTGAAATGAGCCGAGATTGCACCACTGCACCCCAGTCTGGGCAACAGAGGGGGACTTCGTCTCAAAAAAATAAAAGCAAACCCCACTTCACAACACAGTGTTTTCTTCACAGAGAGATGCTGGTGTCAAAAGCCCTAGGAAAGGAAATTTTTAAAGTTCTAATTGAAGTTCCAGAAAAGTATTAACTTATATAAAAACCTATTCATTCAAAAATGTTTAAAGAACTGTGTAAAAATATGGATGAAGAGCACATAAATCTACTATATACAGAAATACAGTGGCTTAGCAGAAGAATTCTCAACAGGTGTCTAAGCTGAAAGATGAATTCCAGGAGTACTTTCGCAAACACAGCGGGCCAGATTTTGCCAAGTATTTTGAGAATGAAGAATGGCCCAATCTGCAAACATTTGTTATCACATGAAGTAACTGAACAACTCTCCGCGAGACCTTAGAGAAAATATTTTTAAGGCCAGTTGTGGTGGTTCACACTTGTAATCCCAAGTGCTTTGGGAAGACCAAGGCAAGAGGATCACTTGAGGCCAGGAGTTCTGTACCAGCCTGGGTAACACAGTGATACCTCCATCTCTACAAAAAACAAAAAAAAATTTAAAAAATCAGCTGGGCATGGTAGCATATGGCTGTAATCCCAGCTACTTGGGAGGTTGAAGCAAGAGGAATCCCTGAGCCCAGGAGTTCAAGGTTGCAGTGAGCTATGACTGTATCACTATACTCCAGCAAGACCGTGTCTCAAAATACACATTTTATATATATATATATATATATATATATATATATATAATATGTAATATATATTTTACATATTATATATGTTTACTTCAAGTGACAAGATTCTTGGGGAAAAAAATCCTGTGATCAAAAAAAGGAAATCTTGAAATGTTTCCATTGTTTCTTGGGCTTGAGAGTAAGAATGTTTATCTGCAAATCTCAAGTTTTGCTGATATAGGAGAAAAATATTAAAAAGGAAAAGTAAACAGTATTTCCCTTTTCTTTTCAAATAAGTGTAAGACTGAGGAAGGAACCCTTTCTCTGAATCTTGTGCTCAGGCTGAGAACTTAACTTTGAGGAGGAGGAATCTGCTCTTCCTCCTCACTGATGATACACTCAAGATGAGATTTATGCTCTTGATTATACACTCACGATGAGATTTACTGATCATAAAAATGTTATGGATTTCCCTGAACCAGCAATGTCCTGCCAATCATAGGAAAGTAATGAACATTTAGCTGCAAGTTTTCAACTTCTTAAGTTTTTTCTTATTTAACAAGCACCTACAGCAAGGAGGAACTGTCTCATGTCAGATAAAAATCAACACTGTGAATGCTTATTTCAAACTAAACAAAACAAAAATAGGTTTCATGTGAACAAGATGAACTTCATTCTTTCAGTTTTAAAAGGCAATTTTATTATATATGTTAAAGCCTTAAAAGATGAAAAAAAATCAACACACATACAAATATTTTGTTAACTTATGGACCTACATTTCAGCCTTACCATGCCAATCAGAAAAAAAAAGTTGGCTTATTTCAAAATCTTACATAAATTATGACTTGGACTATATTTTTATTAGTATCATTTTGGCTTACGGTTTTTAATAGCTTTGCTATTTGATATTATCAATAATTTTCATGGTGTATTAGGTGCAAAAGTAATCACAGTTATTGCCATCACTTTTAATGTTAATTGTACTTTTAATTAAAAGTAATGGTAGAAACTGAGATTACTTTTGCACCAACCTAAATAAATAACATTAATTAAAAACAGCTAGTAGTAGCATACAGACAGACATACAGACCAATGGAATGAAAGTTCAGAAATAAATTCATATATCTATGGCCAATCGATTTTTGACATGGGTGTCAAGTCCATTCAATTGGAAAAAACAGTCTCTTCAACAAATGGTGCTGGCCAAAGAATAAAGTTGGACCCCTATGTCACATAACATACAAAAATTTACTCAAAAGGGATCAGCAACCTAAATATAAATTAAAACTCTTAGACGAATATATGGGGGTAAATCTGCATGCCTTGGATTTGGCAATGAATTCTTAGTTAGGACAACAAAGGCATGAACAACAATAAAAAATAAATAAATTGGACTTCATCAAAACTAACAACTTTTGTATATCAAAGGACATTATCATAAAAATGGGGAAAAAAACAAGTGTTAGGATGTAGAGAAACTGGAACCTAGGTATGTTGCTGGTGGGTGTGTAAGAAAATACAACTATTGTGAAAAACAGTTTGATAGTTCCTCAAAAAGCTAAACGTAGAATTACGATATGACCCAGCAATTCCACTCTTAGGTATATACCCAAACGAACTAAACACAAAGACTTGAACAGATACTTTATGCCAATGTTCATTGCAGCATTATTCACAACAGTCAGAAGATAAAAACTACCCAAGTGCCCACCAATAGATAAATGAACAATATGTAGTATCAACATACAATGGAATACTATTCAGCCATAAAAAGCAATGAAGTTCAACATATGCTACAACATAAATGAACCTGAAAACATTACACTAAGTGAATTAAAGGCCTAACTGTAACACCTGAACCGTAAAACTCTTAGAAGAAAACACAGTGAACAAGTTCCGTAGCACTGGTCTAGGCAATTTTTTGTATAGGATCTAAAGTATAGGCAACAAAAACAAAAACAAATGGGACTAGGTCAAACTAAAAAGTTCTGCACACCAAAGGAAATAACAAAATGAAAGACAGCCTATAGGTTGGCAGAAAATATTGTGCCAGCCATACATCTAGACATATGGCTTATCTCAAGATATAAGAGGTTAATATCTTAAATATATAAGAAACACAACTCAGTAGCAAAAAAAAAAAAAAAATGGATAACCCAATTTAAAAATCAGCAAAAGACATGAATAGATACTCTTCCAAAGAAGGTATTAAAATGGCCAACAGGTATATAAAAAGGTGCTCCACATCACTTATCAGAGAAATGAAATTCAAGACCACAATGAAATATCATCGCCTCACACCTGTTAGGATGGCTATTATCAAAAAGACAAGAGACCTAAAAGTTATTTCACAGTTCCTCCAAGATACAAAGATTTAGAAAAGTTGGGGCAGTCACTAGCAGGCAGCTGGTGCACACCAGAACGGGTCCAACATGGTTCTACAGCTAGTAAGCATAGTCCGAGGTTCCTGATCACCACAGCGTCCTAACCTCAACTGTTTCCAGATTCTGAAACAGCAGTGTGGTTCCAGAAATGAAGCTCTAGAAGCAATTTCACAATTAGACCGGAAGTTTCCTAATCACAAAAGAGATAACTCTCTTGGTTTCCCAGTTCTGTGCTAAGATGTGAGAGTTGTTCCTTAAAGCTCAACCTACTGTCTCTTTCTTCAGATCTCCCAACTTAATTCCTCCTACGTAAGCCACTTAATGCCTATGCCAGATGATTTATTGCCCCTCATCTCCCAATTCACCCTTTTTGTCTGCTCTGTGAAAATGGATATGTGCCCTTTAAATATTTTTTTATCTGCCAGCTGACATGACATTAAGCTCTGTCAGTAGAGGGCACCGGAAAGGCATTGCAAGGGAAAAGAATTGTGCTTCCTGGTTCCAGGGCATTCACTTGGCTCCAGTAGGCAAGACTTTTCCAGGGCCCTACTCCTTCAACAAGGATGGTTTCCCCACCACCAGGCTCCTCAGTATGTGCTCTTTTTCCAACAAGAGCCTAGGTAGTTTTGTAGTAGAGGTCTCTGATGAGATACCTCTTCATAAACAGCATTCCCTGGTACCCTAAGGGGCAGATTTCCAGCAAATTCCACTAGTGCTGTACCATAGCTTGAACTTGCCCTTTGACAGAGCCTGGACCATGCCCTTTCCAATAAGATCTAGGTTCATCTGGAAGATGGAAACGCACTCTATCTTAGTCTTGGGATAGTCATTGCTCCTTATATCTGCTATTCCTATATTCTTTAGCATTATCTTTACTTCTCACTGGTAAATATCTTATTACTCCAATCCCCTGTTATAGTCAATAATTCCTTATATTATTCTTTCCCTGCTAAATTACTATGTGGTTTCTGTCTCCTGATTGACCCCATACTGATACGTTCCAACAATTCTTTAAACTATTTAGCAGCCTATGGTAAACCCTCTCTTTGCTTAAGGGAGAGTGGTTCTTTCTCTACAAGTGTGTCTTCACTGTTTTATTTTTAAACGAAGGATTTGGGCTGTGGAGTGGGAAGAGAATAATACAATATCCTCAGAAATGAAATGAAGTTGTAACATCAACTTTTTTAAATTAGGAAGTGATACTAATCATGTATAGCCAGGGTCAAGAATCATTCCTAGGTCAGCCTATTCAATACTTTTAATTGGAATATTAACTTCATCTTAGAGTACTACCATTCCTGTTATGCCTAACTGCTATTTTGAAACTTAGCCTACAATGAGATACACTTCACAACCAATAATGGCTAAACTTTAAAAAGACAGATAATAGCAAGTGTTAGCAAGGATGTGGGAAACTGGAACCCTCACACATTGCTGACAGGGATGTAAAATGGTGCGATTACTTTGGAAGTAGTTTAGCAGGGTTTTTTTTGGGGGGGGGGGTTGTTTTGGGTTCTGTGTGTGTGTGTTTGTTTTTGAGACAGGGTCTTGCTCTGTCACTCAGGCTGCAGTACAGTGGCACAAACATGGCTCACTGCAGCCTCAACCTCCTGGGCTCAAGCAATCCTTCTGCCTCAGCTGGGACCACAGGTGCCTACCACCACCCACCTAATTGTTTTTTTCATTCTTTGCAGAGAAGAGGTCTTGCCATATTGCCCAGGCTGGTCTCAAATTCATGGGCTCAAGCAATTCTCCCACCTCAGCCTCCCAAAGTACTGAGATTACAGGTGTGAGCCACCAAGTCCAGTCCAATGATTATGTTATATTTTAGTACAATCTGCAAACAGGCAAATTGATTTCACCTATTTTATTGTCATTAATTTTATCAAAGAGTATGAGTAAGAGTAAACCTACAAAAAGCTTATATATCTTTCCTGAACATGCATTCTTATCAAAACCAAACAAATCTGTAAGGTTCACACACTACTCCACAAAAGATGTTCAGACACTTATAAAAGGTCTAATTAGTTTTGCTTTGTGACATTTCCATTTTACTATCGAAAAATGAGGTAGATTTGAAGAGCAGAATCCCATTACCCTTCAATTATTAAATGATTTGTTTAAAAAACTATTCCTCCAACTCAGATTTCAACTATTTTCAGACTTAAAGCCAAAATTTCTAAGTCTATATAGGTGATAAATGAGATTTAAAATCTTACCTTGAAACACACATTTTTCTCTGCCTCTAACCTATGACTGTGACCCATTTTTATAAAGAAACCATTATAACCCAAAGTCAGCTCCAGCTAATATCCCAATATAAATCAAAATATACAAAATATGAGGAATAAAAACAGCTATATGGCATACAAAAAACAAAGAACAGAAATAAGCCCCTAGTAAAGGGATTAAATTTGCCAACCAAAACATAAAGATTGGCAGAATAGATTTTTTTTAAATGATCCAACTGTATGTTGTCTGCAGAAGACTTACTTTAGATCCCACGGCACAAATACATGGAACGTGAAAGAATGGAAAAAGATATTCCATGCAAATAGTAACCAAAAGAGAGCAGGAAGGGCTATACTAGTATCAGACAAAACAGACTGAATCAAAAAAGTTTACAAGAGAAAAAGTATATTATATTTTAATAAAAGTTCAACAGAGCAAGAAGATAAAACAATTATAAACATTTACACACCAACAAAATATATGAAGTAGTTACAAATCATCAAAATATGAGGCAAAAAGTAACATAATTAAGGGGAGAAATACTTCTATAATAAAAGGTGGAGGCTTAATACACCATTCTCAATAAGGAAAAAAATAACCGGAAAGAAGAGAGAGGCGATTTGAACAATAAAATGAATCAACTAGATCTAACATATATTTAGAACAAGGTACTCAACAACAGAATATGAATTCCTCTCAAGTGCACATAGAACATTCTCCAAAACAGGCCATTAGGATACAAATTAAGTCTCAATTGATTTCAAAAGATATTTATCATACAAAGTATGCTCTCCAACCTCACAACAGGAATAAGTTAGAAATCAATCTGAGAGGCCGGGCACGGTGGCTCAAGCCTGTAATCCCAGCACTTTGGGAGGCCGAGATGGGCGGATCACGAGGTCAGGAGATCGAGACCATGCTGGCTAACACGGTGAAACCCCATCTCTACTAAAAAATACAAAAAATTAGCCGGGCGTGGTGGCGGGCACCTGTAGTCCCAGCTACTCAGGAGGCTGAGTGAGGCAGGAGAATGGCGTGAACCCAGGAGGTGGAGCTTGCAGTGAGCTGAGATCTGGCCACTGCACTCCAGCCTGGGCAACAGAGCGAGACTCCGTCTCAAAAAAAAAAAAAAAAAAAAAATCAATCTGAGAAAGAAAACTGGAAAATTCACAAATTTATGGAAATTAAACAACACACTCTCAACCAATGAATCAAAGAAGAAATCACTGGGTTAATCAGAAAACAGAGACAAAAGAAAGCAAAGACACAACAAACCACAACTTATAGGATATAGCAAAATCAATGCTAAGGAGAAAATTTACAGACATAAACACATTAAAAAGGAAGACAGCTCTCAAAACAACCTATCTTTATAACTAAGGAATGAGAAAAAGAAGAACTAAACCCAAAGTGAGCAGAAGGAAGAAAATAAAAAAGACCAGAGCAGAAATAATTAAAATAGAGACTAGAAAAACAATAAAGAAAATCAACAAAACCAAAAGTTGGTGCTTTGAAAAATTAACAAAACTGACAAACCTTTAGCAAGATTTAAAAGAGAGAGAGAAGACTCAAATTACTAAAATCAGAAATGAAAGGGGAGACATCATGACCAATTCTACAAAGGCAAAAAGGATTATAACAGAGTACTGTGAACAACAGTACACCAATTGGGTAACGTAGATGAGATAAATTCCTAGAAACACAAAACCTACCAAGCCTGAACCACAAAGGAATAGAAAATCTAAATACCCATAACTATTGAGGAGATTTAATCAGTAATTAAAAACCTCCTTACAGGCTGGGCGCGGTGGCTCACGCCTGTAATCCCAGCACTTTGGGAGGCCAAGGTTGGTGGATCACAAGTTCAAGAGATCGAGACCAGCCTGGCCAACATGGTGAAACCCTGTCTCTACTAAAAATACAAAAATTAGCTGGGCGTGGTGGCACGTGCCTGTAATCCCAGCTACTCAGCAGGCTGAGGCAGAAGAATCACTCGAACCCATGAGGCAGAGGTTGCAATGAGCCAAGATCGCACCACTGCACTCCAGCCTGGAGACAAAGAGAGACTCCATCTAAAACAAACAAACAAAAAAACCTCCTTACAAAGCAAAGCCCTAAACCTGATGGCTTCACTGGTAAATTCTATAAAACATTAAAAAAAAAAAAAAAGATCAGTTCTTTTCAAACTCTTCCAGAAAAGTGAAGAAGGAACACTTACTACCTCATTCTATAAGGCCAGCATTGCCCTGATACCAAAGTCAGACAGATGCTACAAGAAAATGACAGACCAATACTCTTTATGACCATTAATGCAAAACTCTTCAACAAAATACTAGCAAACCAAATACAGCAATGTGAAGGCAAATCAAAACTACAAGATACCACTTCGCAGCCATTAGGATGGCTGCTACCAAAAACAAAACAAAAACAGAAGATAGTAAGTGCTGATGTGGATAGATTAGAATCTTTGTGCACTATTGATAGGAATATAAAATGGTGCAGCCATTATGGAAAACAGTATGAAGGTTCCTTGAAAAATTAAAAATAGAATTATCATATAATTCAGCAATTCCACTTCCAGGTATATACTCAAAAGAACTGAAAGCAAGGTCTTCTTTGGGAGGCCAAGGCAAGTGGATCACAAAGTCAGGAGACAGGGACCATCCTGGCTAACATGGTAGAACCCCATCTTTACTAAAAATACAAAAAAAAATTAGCCAGGCGTGGTGGCACACACCTGTAGTCCCAGCTACTTGGGAGGCTGAGGCAGGAGATTCACCTGAACCCAGAGGCGAAGGTTGCAATGAGCCGAGATTGCACCACTGCACTCCAGCCTGGGCGGCACAGCGAGACTCCATTTCAAAAAAAAAAAAAGCAAGGTCTTGAAGAGATGTTGACATACCTAGATTCAAAGCAGCATTATTCACAAGCAACTCAAGTGTCCATCCATCAATGGATGAATGCATAAACAAAATCTGGCATATGTACACAACAGATTATCCAGCCTTAAAAAGAAAGTCCTGACACACAGTACAACATGAACAAAGCTTGAAGACATTGTGCTAAATGAAATAAGCCAGTCACAAAAAGATAAACGCTGTATGATTGACTCCACTCATGTGACATACTCAGAGTTGTCAAATTCATAGCAACAGAAAATAGAACAGTGCCTGCCAAAGAATGGACTATGCGGGAGGGGAGAGTAATTGTTTAATACATAGAGTTTCAATTTGAGAAGATAAAAAAAGTTCTGTAGATGTACGGTGATGACGGCTGCACAACAATGTGAATATACTTGATACCACTAAACTACACACTTCAAAATGATTTAAATGGTAAAGTTTATGTTATATATGTTTTACCATCATTTTTTAAAATGAATATTTTTGTAAAGACAGAAATATGAATCTTGTGTTAAAAACTGGGGAAAAAAGTTGTTTCAAATGTAAATAAAAGTTAAAATTAATGAGATTAAATTAAAAGGTGAGAGATTAGTTTTCACCATGCACCAAAAAGGAGTCTAGAAAGTGCGTTGACCATAAATTAATAAATCTAAAGAGTTCTTGTAAAAATATTTTTTAATTCACTAAATTCTATTATATGTAGACAGTGTTCAGATTTTTATTAACATTATCTGACCATAAATCCCCCTGGCTGACTTTATTATTGTTTTTAATCCCTCTATAACCAATATCCTGATAATCTTCATAATTTTAAATCATTTTCCCCATAAGGAAAAATGTAAGGCAAAGACAGCAAGTACCTGGCATTTCTCCACAGGGCAGCTCATCCTCAGCATGAATTAAGTGAGAAATGAGCAGAGTTTAAGAAGGGAAACCAGGTCACTTTTTTTAAGCTTATGAGTTAGATATTAGTGGAGCTTTTCACATTGTGCCTTCACTGTTTAATATTTACATTCCCAAAATGTTAAATTTGAACATTTACACAGAAATGTACAAGTCTGACTTTTGTTTTTAGATGGTATTAAGATTACTAATACTATAATTCCATTGCATCGGCACCTGACTAAAACCATTAAGAAACTTTCTGTGAATAACCTTTACTGTACTTCATTTTGTATGTTAAAATATTCTTCTTTAAATTTTTTAATTCACACAATAATCATATGTATTTATGAGGTACACAGTGATCTTTTGATATATGTAATGTATAGCAATCAGATCAGGGTAATTAGCAAATCCATCACCTCAAACATTTACCATTTCTTTGTGTTCAGAGCATTTGATATCCTCCTGGCTATTCGAAAGTATATATTATCAATTACAGCCATCCGATAGTGCTAGAGAACACTGTAGAGCTTATTCCTACTATCTAGCTAGAATACTTTTTTTTTTAATACGGCCTTTACCAGGTCCCAAAGCCTAAAACAAAAACAAACCAGAGATTGTCACTACCACTTCACTTCTTAATCAAAGGTTTGTGAGAAATCCTCTTTAAGATTTAAATCCAAAAGTTCTAAAAGCATGGTGCATGGGCCCCTGGGGTCCTGACACTCTTTTAGGGGACCCACAAGATGTGTGGTCCCCTATTTCTGTAACACTATTTGTATAATACTAAAATTTAAAATATTAAAATTACTGTCATCTTGGACTGAATTAAAGTCACCATCAACCACCAACAATTATAAAACAAGAAAAAGCCAGCCGTGGCTCACGCCTGTAATCCCAGTACTTTGGGAGGTGTATGCGGGTGGATCACAAGGTCAGGAGATCGAGACCATCCTGGCTAACGCAGTGAAACCCCATCTCTACTAAAACCACAAAAAATTAGCCAGGCATGGTGGTGGGCACCTGTAGTCCCAGCTACTCGGGAGGCTGAGGCAGGAGAATGGCATGAACCCAGGAGGCAGAGCTTGTAGTGAGCTGAGATTGCACCACTGCACTCCAGCCTGGGCAACACAGCAAGACTCCACCTCAAAAAAAAAAAAAAAAAAGACAAGAAAAAGTCAATGTCACTTAAGAATGTCCTTGAAACAGTAAAAATTATTAATTTTTACACACCTTTTTATGTGACAAAATGGGAAGTTTGCACGAACCATTTCTGCTACATACTGAATTATAATAACTGATGGTTGTCTCAAAGTAAAGTGCTTTTGTAACTGAACTGACAGCTTGAACTAGCCTCTTTTTTAATGAAAGTGACTGAAAGAATGATTGACAGACTATGGTTATTCAAATTGGAATATTTTGGCAGAGGTTTTCTCAGAAATGAATAAACTGAGCTTGCTTGTCACTTTAAGTAAACAAGTCACATTTGTTGCCAATGATAAAATTTGAGCTTTGAAGCAAAAATCCGAATTCTGGAAAATTCATATCCACCATCGTCATGTCAAGACCTAAACAGCTTCCCAATAATTTGTCTCTAACAAAATGGGTGGTGATATTAACAACCATAACTTTCTTTGACATTGCATGATGAAAGATGTCAACATTTGGAAGATCTGCATAACACTGAACCAATATTTACAAATGACCAAGGAATGATGTTACAATCTCAGGAATGGGTATAAGATCCATTCAAAGTTCAAGCCAATGGGTTTTACCAGAGCATGCAAAAATCCACTTACATGATTTCCCACTGCATCTAACCTTTAAGAAATTGCCACTTACTGAGTTTTGATATAATACCAAACAAGAATATCCACAATTATCTGAAAAGGCTATTAAAATGCTCCCTCCCCTGGCCTCTCCACCCTGTTCAGCCATTACCTGTGTGACACTGGATTTTCTCTATATGTACTTCAACCCAAACAACATACTGCAATAGACTCGATGCAGGAGCAGATATGATAATCCAGCTGTTTCCCTTAAACCAGACAGATTTACAAAAAAAGTAAAACAATGCCACTTTTCTCACTACCTTATTTTTTGTTTAAAAAAAAAGTTGTTTCCATTAAAAATATGGTGTTTATATTAACATGTAAAGAGTTTATAATTGTCATTTTAAGTGAACTGACAAAACAATTTATATTTCTCTTTTCATTTACAATACAGTAAACATAGATAAATTCACAAAAGCTTTTTGGGGATCCTCAACAACTTTTAACAGTGTAAAAGGGTTCTGAGACCAAACGTTTGAAAGCATTTAGAGTTTTAATATTAGACCTCTGCAAACCAAGAACAAGTATGTAAAATCATACTGGAGGGGGAAAAAAAAGTTCCTAGGAAAATTATATGAAAGCTGAAAATGAACACAATGTCAAATCAAAACTGACCTCACTCTATATAATATCAATAAAAAAGAAAATAAAGAATACTTAGATAAAACTGATTTTGTGTGCCCTGGAAACAACATACAATATTCTGATCAAATAAACACGTATGTACCTACCAATATTTTGACAGATTACATTTTTGATAACGGCACATTATGGTCAAAGAAACACCCAATCACAAACTCAGAAACAGATGATTAAAATATTAAAATAGCAGCCATCACTAACAGGAGGGACACAATCCAAAGTTCTGTCAGAAGGGACAAACAGGGATATATCAGCAGCTCTCCAGTAGCATCCCAGGGCACCCCGCTCAGGGTCTAGCTGTTCTATTTAAAACTGACTTACATGTTTCCAAGGCAGGACGGTGAGACTAAGCTCTCATTTAACCCCAAAGGAGCAAATGGGTCATAGTGGAATTAATCTGCACTAATACTGCTCCATCCGCCAAAAGTCCTTTTTCCGCTTACTAGATCCCTTTGAAGACTGAGGAAGAGCAACGGTAATAATAGCAACATTTCCTAGGCACCAGTTACTAAATGCCAGGCACTGTGGGCTAAGCACTGTACATATATTAATCACTTAATATTTGAGAATATCTTAAGAGTACATACTATTTTTATGTCATTTTTGGAGCACGAAAAGGACAAATAACTTGCTTTAAAAAAATAAGTAAATAAAAATAACTTGCTTAAAGTAAAGCCAGGACCCAAACCGAGCCATCTGGCTCTGGGGCCCAACCGCTTAGCCACTACACTATAGTACACAGGCATAGTAATCAACGATAATATCTGAAGTTTAAAATTCAGGGCCCACCCTACACAATTTCGGTTGTTTATACTGAAACCCATTGCCTAAGGAAAGCTCCCATCTTGCAGACGGCCCTCTGACAGGTGCATCAATTGCTATTCACGCACTGTTCAATTTTCAGATAGTGGAGGACTTCAAGCAAGAAAAGCAGATTTGGGAAGATGAATACTTTGGATGAGGTTTAAAAAAACTAAGGTCAGGCCGGGCGCGGTGGCTCACGCCTGTAATCCTAGCACTTTGGGAGGCCGAGGTGGGCAGATCACCTGAGGTCAGGAGTTCAAGACCAGCTTAAGTAACATGGTGAAACCCCGTCTCTACTAAAAATACAAAAAATTAGAGCCAGGCGTGGTGGTGTGCACCTGTAATCCCAGCTACTCGGCAGGCTGAGGCAGGAGAATCGCTTGAACCCAGGAGGCAGAGGTTGTAGTGAGCCAAGATCAGGCCACTGCACTCCAGTCTGAGCAACAAGAGCAAAACTCCGTCTCAAAAAAAAAAAAAAAAAAAAATTCAGGCCAGGTGCGGTGACTCATGCCTGTAATCCCTGCATTTTAGGAGGCTGAGGCCAGTGGATCACCTGAGGTTGGGAGTTCGACACCAGCCTGGCCAACATGGTGAAATCCTGTCTCTACTAAAAACACAAAAATTAGCTGGGCGTGGTGGCGCGCGCCTACAATCAAGAAGCTGAGGCGGGAGAATCGCTTGAACCCGGTAGGGGCAGGCTGCAGTGAGCCAAGATCGCACCACCGCACTCCAGCCTGGGTGACACAGTGAGACTCCGTCTCAAAAAAAAAAAAAAAAAGTAGAATACAAATTACAAAATTTCATAACTCTTGGACCTCTTTTACTTCTGCTAATGGAAGTAAAACCATTATTATATAGCAGCCTAGCTACACTTTTCTAAAGAGAACAATGCCTCAATTCAAGTCAATTGGAAAAGCTTTATAAAAATTGCTTCTACAAAAGTTTAAATTACATTAATAGATTCAAATGTTTTGCTATGTTGGCCAAATACGAGGGTAGTGTTAAGCCTATCCACTTCATTTCCAAGTTCAGAATGAGTCTGCAGTTGTAATTATGTGATGAATCAATTCAAGGCAGAGTTTCGTGATCATTAAAAATGAACCTATAACTTCACCATAGAATTTAACTCAAGAGAAGTGGAATGGGAAAATGAACAAGTCATATTAGAACTCTGCCTGCAGGATGAGAAAGAGCGGGTATGGCACGACTTATTATCTCGCAGTAATTCTACATAGGAAATACTTACAGATCTTTTAGAGTTTTGTTTGGTTCTGACATTTGGCACATGTTTTAAAATAAGCACCATTTAAAGTTCCTTAAATAAATCACTTCTTTTTTGGCCTACTGAACTAAAAACATTCCACAATACAATTACAAAAATAACTTTCTGGTTTTCCCAGACAACCAGTTTATAAGAATAATTCAGAGGTTCACAAAGGATAATTTGATTTACATAAAGCTTAAAAAACGGACATAAAAGGTAAGTGAAAATGAGTGATTAAGAAGACTGTTAAGGTCCTTTCTAACCACAAATTGTCATGAATTGTAATTAAACACAACTACAATTTTAAACACCTGAAGGAAAAAACCCAGCTAGAATTAATACTGCCAAAGAAAATTTCCGCTACTTTCAGGCACTTGAGTGAGCTATGTTAAAACGGGAAATGGGCTTTAAATTATCAACATTCACATCGATTACACTATGATGCATGAAAACTCCATTCTACAATGAGTAAACGCCCAGGAAAGGAACCCAACCAACTCCAATTGCCCTGGTGCTCATAAGAGGTTTATACGGCACAAGGGGTAAAATTACGGTAGAGTCGAGCAAGCCTTTGGGTTACAGGAGTCCTTGAACACTTGCAATTGAGAACCCGCAATTCAGGAAGGAAGACACTAAGGAAACTCTGCACTGTCATCGAGGGTGATCCGATTCAGGTTCAAACCAAATGCTCAAGGCGACAAGTTGTAAACAGAAGACACACTTCAGCTCAAACCACCCAGGGAGAGGAAGCAAACCTGCCCATCGCCGATGTCACAGCAAATCCCACCTTGCTGGCGCTCAGCCGGGAACCCTAGGATTGCCGAAGCACAGGGGCCCGCGACCCGGCGGCCGGCCACCACCGCGGAAGAGGGGCGCGGGGCTGGGCGCGCCTGCCCCGGCCCTGCAGCCCCTCGGTTAGACTCCCCGCGGCGCCGCGAGCTCGGGCCCGAGAGAAAGGGCAGAGCAGAAGGGGCGGCCTCCGCCCAGAGACCGCGCCCAATACCCTCCGCAACGACTGGGACGGGGGTCCACCGAGGGTCCAGGGACTGGGGAAGGCGTTTTCCAGACCCAGCCAAAGCCCCAGCCCGTCAGGGCTTTCCCTCAAGACCGAGTGCTTTCCCCTCACGCCCCGTGAAAGACATGCGTTACACAACCCGTCAGGTAAGGGGCGCAGGGATCCGGGGTCACCCCTCCTACCCCCGGGCGCCGCCGCCTGCATCTCCCGCGGCCCGGGGACAGCAGAGGGACGGACGGCCGGGACGCGCGGACGGCAGCGAGGCGCTCACCGGCTCAGGATGGGGCGCTGGCGGGGACCGCGAAGAGCCGCAGCCCGGCTCGGCACCTGGATCACGGCGGATCCCTCGCCGCCCGCCGCCCGGTGTTTTCATACAAACCCCGGTGGCAGGCGAGGCGGAGGCGGCGGCGGCGGCAGCTGCGGCGGCGGCGCTGGAGGCGGCGGAACCTGCCCGCATCCCGGGCAACGTCAGCGCGGCGCCCCGCCCACCGCACGCCTTGCCAGCCGGCTCCCAGCACGCGCAGGGAGTGGGGGCGGGGCGTACGAGGCCAGGAAAGGGGCGGGGCGCAGCGCACGCCCCCTTCCCGGCGCGTCCCCTGTTACCCCCGTGCGCGCTCCGCCCCGCCCCTCTGCGCGCCCGACGGGGGGGAGCGCGCGCGTGGGGGCGGAGCGTGAACGGGAGCGGGAATTAGGGGCGGGTGTTCCGCGGGCTGCCGGCGCCTTGTCCCCAGCAGCCCCGGGCACCGCCCCACCGTACCGAACTGCGAGCGACTCCCCACGTTCTTCAAGTCACCTTTCTGTACACTCCCAACGAGGGCCCCAGCCTTTTCCCGGAACTAAGCCCGCGCCCACCCCTTCCCCCGCCATCAATCAGTCACTCTTAGGAAGGGTTCTTAACGCTCCCCACCTGATCCCGGGGTCGCATCAAACGCTGGGGACTGCGGTAAAACTTACACCTTTCCTGACCTCAAGGAGGGTCCGTAATAAGAGGCTGGAAGGGACATTCTGTTACTACAGTCGGGCTCCCAGAAAACAACAGGATTGCACCTTGTGGCCAAACCTCAGTAAATTGGATGCCTGGTGCTGCAGCGAACAAAATAGCATGCTGATTTACTGTTTTTTGAAAAGGTGCCTGCATATAATCAAAACGGTAATGCTAAGTTGGATACTGAAGGCAAAGGCGGAATGTTTTATCTGAGCCAGAGTAATGTGTCAGAGAAATTACTAATACACCCCCTTCTGTTTTGACTGTATTTAAGTGTACTGTAATGTATTGCAAATAAATACTGACATCATTTACTTTTTCAAGATGCACGAGATCATGTTTGCTACTGTTTATGGTAAGGAATGTAATATTACTACTAGATAAGGGAATGCATTGAGAACTGTGGGATTTTTGTTTTGTTTTATGATCTTGTTCCAATAAAATTAAGCAGGTGTGAAAGCAATTCAAAAAGTAACCCAAGGTACACCGCAATGCTTCTTACAGTTTACCCTTGGTAGATGTCTTTATTCAGATGAACAAGAAACTGCCATTTTGTAAATATCGTAGTTTCCTTCATCGTGAGCACTAAAAGATAGGTTACGGTATTTAAAATAATTTAAAAACAACCACCACCCCAAACCACCCAATCGGAAAGGTATTATCTGAAAATACCCAATAATAATGTAATAATTTTACAATAATGCTAAAAATACATGTAATATACCTGAAACTTTTCTTAAAGAACATGTTTCTAAATGAGTCAACTTGCAATATAGGAAGGTATTATGTGGATGTGTGTGTTTGTGGAATTTGAATCCCACTTTCACAAGCACTGTTAGCATAGTTTGATGACCAGGACACAGACCCAGGAGATTAACCGACACAAGATAAACAGCAGTGTTACGTTGCTTTGAAATGATTCCGATCACATAGTTTGCCACAAGAGTGAGTGATTTATATTTTGTGGTAATTAAGAACTTAGAGCTACTCCCCCACCTCCTGGGAATGTGACATCACTCTTCATCAGATCCCACATGTATGAAGTTGAAATAAACTTCACCTCCCCTAGCTAATGTGACATTACACCTTATCAAACACCATATATAAGTTACTGACTTCAACTACAGGATTTCAAAATACATATAAACTCAAGAATTTGCGAGATGCTTTGAGAGCTCAGCGGGTGGCAGATTGTAAGCTCTGTCCGCCACTTCCCTAAACACTACCGGCTCAGGCTGCAACAGGGCCACATCCTGTTAGCCTTTAAGCTTTGAAGCCTGTCCACCAACACTGGCACCACCCTGTAGCATCGTGGGACTTTGCATATCCTCACAGATCTCCTATATGTTGGACACCATCTCTCCCAAGAACCTCAACCTCCAAAAGGTAAAGGTACACCTCAATTGTTTTTCTTTTCTTTTTTTTTTTCTTTTCAAGACAAGAGTCTCACTCTGTTGCCAAGGCTGTAATACAGAAGTGCAATCATGGCTCACTGCAGTCTTGACCTCCCAGGCTTAATGAATCCTCCTACCTCAGCCTGCCACTGAGTAGCTGGGACTACAGGCACATGTCACCACATCTGACTAACTTTTTAAATTGTTTTTGTAGAGTCGGGGTCTCCCTAAGTTGCCCAGGCTGTTCTCAAACTCCTGGGCTCAGCAGTCCTCCTGCCTTAGCCTCCCAAAATGCTGGGATTACAGGCATTAATACCACACCCACCTCAATCTTTAATTAGACTTTACTTTCCACAGAGGTCTGCTTCAAACTTAATTGAACAACTAGATTTTAATAGTTTTGGAACTCACTATGTAGTTAATATACATCATCTATGGAGTGTATTCCCTGTGAAATTATTCCCTTAATTCTCTGCCTCTATACATTGTGAACCTAAGAAAACAAATTATCTTCATATGGCAATAAACCATGTTGACGTAGGATTTTTTTCTCCTTAGCTCAGCTAGATCAAGGTTCTTGTCTCAAGACCAGGAAAAATTGGGTACGCAGCCATTTGAAGAGTGAGTGGAGTAGAATTTATTAAGCAAAAGGAAAGCTCTCAGCAAAGAAAAGGGTCCTGAAAGCAGGTTCCCAGTTGCCCGCTTCACAGTTGAATACAAGGGCTTTTACATGCAAGCTCATGGGGCTGGGTTCCCTATTTGTATAAGGCGCAAATTCCTGGTGGCTCCACCCCATTCCCCCAGAGTGCATGCGGGCCCTTAGTCCACTGTAGGCATGTTTAGGCAAGACGCCTGTGTAAGTTCCCTTATCTGTACGAAACACAGATGGGAGGTTCTCTGGGGACCCTTCCCTTACTGTCTGCCTAAAGCAAGCTGGCTGACTCCTTTCAATGTAATTCAGGAAATCATACTTTTATCTCCCTACTTTGAACCATACAGAACACAGAGCTAATTTCTATTGATCACTCTTTCCACAGCGTCTTCAATAAACCTTATCATGATACATAAAACTAAATGTGAATAGCTGATATAATCAGAATTGGGCTATATAATGGAATTCATTTAACTTGGATTCCTCTATTCAGTCTAGCCTTGTAGGTACTCAATAAATGTTTGCCTGTTTCATTTTTGGACTAATCATGGGGAGAGAGAGGTGAACACTGGAGCCCAGCTATCTCTTTCTCCTCTTCTGCCGATTTCCTTATCTCCATGCCTTTCATAAGGTAACATAGAAAATGCAACACACTGTATTACAAAACTCTGTAGTCATAAGGCTTAGAACAGTCATGGACCTCTCAAAAAGTCTACAGCAATTTCCATCTAGAACATAAATATTAGGAGAGCATGATTGATCATGAGGTTTCTGAAACATAGCTGGTCCTCTGGAGTTAGAGGATTGATTGTTGTAACTATTGAACAATCAACCATTTATTGAGCACCTCTTATGTACCAGACAGTCCTCTTGAGATCTTCTGAGGAATTAAGCAAATGATAATGCTCAACAAAAGACCTAACCACTGCCTTGTGTCAAACTAAAAGGTTTACCACAAATAGACCACAGAACAGAATGTAATACCAACAACCAGAGCTGAATCTAAATGAATGCAGCAAAACTGGGAAATAGAGGGAAGCAATCTGGGATTTCACACAATGAATGGTTCTGATGCAAAATCTTTTACAGTGGCAAATGGTTTCCATGGTAAACTGTGAATGATATGTAATTCAGGGTCAGAAAAATTGAACTTAAAGGCCAGGCGTGGTGGCTCATGCCTGTAATCCCAGCATTTTGGGAGGCCAAAGCAGGAGGATCACTTGGTGATATAGGAGTTAAGAAGAAATCATTTAGGCAGATAATGAGAGTATGGGAGCCCTTGGTAAGGCTTTTCTCTTTAATGAAAAGCAGCCCCAAATCATTTTCTAACAAAGAGCAGCCTGTAAGGTCGAGCTGCAGACATAGACAAGCAAGCTGGGAGCTTGCACTGCTGAATGCCAGCAGAAACTCGGGGATAGACATGTTCAAGATGGCAGCCCCACCCTCCCTTCTCTTTGTCAGCCACGTGTACAGTAAGAAGCAGACAACATGGTGCAGATCAACAGGAAAGCCCATTTGCAGAATAAGATTACGGTGGGGAGACAAGCCTTCCTTTTCCCCCACCCTCACACAGTATGTAGACGTCATACCTGATGGAACCAATGTGTGAGCCCTATGTAAATCAGATACTGCCTTCTCCAACCTGATGCCTATAAAATCTACTGCGAGCCACCTCCTCACCCCCTCTTCAGACATCCCTCTTTCCCAAGAAGCTGCTCTCCTCTCTCCTTTCTTCTGTCTATCAAACTTTCCACTACTTAACCCACCCACACGTGTCTGTGTCCTGAATTCTTTCTTGGCGCACAACAACGAACCCCAGGGTATATACCCCAGACAGTATAGGCATATTATTGGAACCAGGAGTTCAAGACCACCCTGGACAACATAGCGAGACCCCCCAACTCTACAAAAAATAAAAATTAAAATTAACTGGGTGTGGTGGTGCATGCCTGTAGTCCTAACTACTTGGGAGGCTGAGGCAGGAGGATAGCTTGAGCCCAAGAGTTCCAGGCTACAGTAAACTGTAATCACTGCACACCACTGCACACCAGCCTAGGCAACAGAGCAAGATTATGCCTCTAACAAAAAGAAAGAGAGGGAGAGAGAGAGAGAAGCAAAATTGAGTTTAAAGATCCATACGTATAAACCACTACACCCTCACTCACATTCTTCTTTTTTTCTTTTTGTTTTGTCAGATGAAGTTTCACTCTTGTTGCCCAGGCTGGAGTGCAATGGTACGATCTCGGCTCACTGCAACCTCCGCCTCCCAGGTCCAAGCATTATCCTGCCTCAGCCTCCCAAGTAGCTGGGATTACCAGGCATGCACCACCACGTCCAACTAATTTTGTATTCTTAACATAGATGGGGTTTCACCATGTTGGCCAGGTTGGTCTCGAACTCCCGACCTCAGGTTATCCACCCACCTCAGCCTACCAAAGTGCTGGGATTACAGGTGTGAGCCATTGTGCCTGGCCACCCTCACATTCTTCATTTGTGAAGTGGAACTTAAATATTCCTGCCAAATCTAAAGCTTTAAAATTTGGCATACCCTTTGATTCTCTTACAGGAATTTATCCTAAAGAATGTATCCAAGTGGCATCATATTACCCAACTTCAAACCGTACTACAAAGCTATAGTCACCAAAACAGCATGATATTGGTATAAAAATAGGCACATAGACCAATGGAACAGCATAGAGAACCCAGAAATAAAGCCAAATACTTACAGCCAATGGATCTTCAACAAAGCATACGAAAACATACAGTGGGGAAAGGACAACCTATTCAACAAATGGTGCTGGGATAATTGGCAAGCCATGTATAGGAGAATGAAACTGGATCCTCATCTCTCATGTTATGCAAAAATCAACTCAAGATGGATCAAAGACTTAAAACTAAGATCTGAAACCATAAAAATTCCAGAAGATAACATTGGAAAAATTCTTTTAGACATTGAGTTAGGCAAAAACTTTCATTACAAGAACCCGAAAGCAAATGCAATAAAAAACAAAGAAAAATAAATAGATGGGACTTAATTACACCAAAAAGCTTCTGCACGGAGAAAGAAACAATCAGCAGAGTAAACAGACAACCCAGAGCGGGAGAAAATCTTCACAATCTATACCTCCAACAAAAGACTAATATCTAGAATCTACAGAGAGCTCAAACAAATCAGCAAGAAAAAAACAAATAATCCCATCAAAAAATGGGCTAAGGACATGAATAGACAATTCTCAAAAGAAGATATACAAATGACCAACAAACATGTGGGAAAATGCTCAACATCACTAATTATCAGGGAAATGCAAATCAAAACCACAATGTAATATCACCTTACTCCTGCAAGAATGTCTGTAATTTTAAAAATCAAAAAATAATAGATGTTGGTGTGGATGTGGTGAAAAGGGAACACTTTTACACTGCTGTTGGCAATAGAAGTTAGTATAACCACTATGGAAAAGAGTATGGAGATTCCTTAAAGAACTAAAAGTAGATATACCATTTGATCCAGCAGTCTCACTACTGGGTATCTACCAGAGGAAAATAAGTCATTATATGAAAAAGACACTTACACATTACACATGCATGTTTATAGCAGCACAATTCACAGTTGCAAAAACATGGAACCAGTCCAAACGCCCATCAACCAGTGAGTGGATAAAGGAAGTGTGGTATATATATACCGTGGAATACTACTCAGCCATAAGCAGCAACCTGGATGTAGTTGGAGACTATTATGCTAAGTGAAGTAACTCAGGAGTGGAAAACCAAACCATGTATTCTCACTTATAAGTGGGTACAGCATACACTGCTAGGGTGATGATGGGTGCACCAAAATCTCATAAATCACCACTAAAGAACTTATCCATGTAACCAAACACCACCAGTTCCCCAAAAACCTACTGAAATGAAAAGGAAGGAAGGAAGGGAGTTGGGGGGCGGCGGGAAGGGGAGGGGGAGGGAGAGAAAGAGAAAGACAAAGAAAGAGAAAAAGAGAGAGAGAAAGAAAGAAAAGGAAAGAAAGAGGGATGGAGAAATGGAGGGAGGGAGGCAGAAAGAGAAAATGTGTCTGAATTCAGTGGCTCACGCCTCTAATCCTAGCACTTTGGAGGCTAAGACAGGATGATCCCTTGAGTCCAGGAGTCTGAGACCAGCCTAGGCAACATAGCAATACCCTGTCTCTACAAATTTTTTTTAAAAAATAGCTGGGTGTGGTGGCATGCACCTGTAGTCCCAGCTAATCAAGAAGATTAGGCAGGAGGGTCCCTTGAGCCCAGGAGTTTGAGGCTGCAGTGAGTTATGATCACCACTGCACTCCAACCTGGCCAGTGGAATGAGACCCTGTCTCAACCAAATAAATAAATAAACAAATAAATAAGAAAGAAAGGAAGAAAATACTTGAGTCCTACTTCTACATATAAACCAGAAATCTTTTCTTATCCATCACTGCAATTCATATGCATGCTTGGATATGCACAGAATATCATTGAAAGCTAAATAAGGAACTGATATAGTGGCTGCCTCTGAAGAGAACTGGTAGGCTATCTGGTGAAGGTGAGAGGGAGACTTATGTTTATTGAATACTATATCATGACTTTAGATTATGTCATGTGTACATAGTACCTGCTTGACTTTTTAAAAATTTACTTGATTATATTTAAATTTGAAACTTTTAGTTTAGCTTTTTTTTTTTTTTTTTTTTTTTTTTTTGAGATGGAGTTTCACTCTTGCTGCCCAGGCTGGAGTGCAACGGCGTGATCTCCACTCACTGCAACTTCCACCTCCGGGTTCAAACGATTTTCCTGCCTCAGCCTCCTGAGTAGCTGGGATTACAAGCATGGGCCACCATGCCCAGCTAATTTTTTTGTATTTTTAGTAGAGACGGGGTTTCTCCATGTTGGTCAGGCTGGTTTTGAGCTCCCAACCTCAGGTGATCCACCCGCCTCAGCCTCCCAAAAGTGATGGGATTACAGGTGTGAGCCACCGTGCCTGGCCATGATTTAGCTTTTATTCAGCATTTTATATAGGGGAAAAGCTTTTCATGTATAGATTAATCCACAGTCATTTCATATGGTTTGGCTCTGTGTCCCCACCCAAATCTCATCTCAAATTGTAACCCCCGTAATCCCCGCATGTCACTTGAGGGACCTGGTGGGAGGTGCTTGGATCATGGGGGTGGTTTCCCCCATAGTGTTCTTCTGACAGTGAGTGAGTTCTCAGGAGATCTGATGGTTTCTGTAAGTGGGAATTTTTTCCTGCATGCTCTCTCTTTTCTCTCTCAGGCCATCATGTAAGATGTGCTTTGCTTCCCCTTCATCTTCTGCCATGATTGTAAGTTTCCTGAGATCTCCCAGTCATGCAGAACTGTGAATCAATTAAACCTCTTTCCTTTCTGAATTACCCAGTCTCAGGTAGTATCTTTATAGTAGCGTGAGAATGGACTAATAACACATGTACACAGATGAGGAAACTGTTAAAAACCGTCAAGAGTGGCATTACATTGTGCACTCAAGTTAAAAACAGAAATTCCTTTTGAAAAAGTCATGCGTAGGCCAGGCACAGTGGCTCATACCTGTAATCCCAGCACTTTGGGAAGCGAAGGTGGGCGGGTCACCTGAGGTCAGGAGTTCAAGACCAGCCTGGCCAACATAGTGAAACCTCGTCTCTACTGAAAATACAAAAAATTAGCTGGGTGTGGTGGCAGGCGTCTGTAACCCCAGCTACTTGGGAGGCTGAGGCAGGAGAATCACTTGAACCTGGGAGGCGGAGGTTGCAGTGAGCCGAGATCATGACATTGCACTCCAGCCTGGGCAACAAGAGCGAAACTTCGTCTCAAAAAAAAAAAGAAGTCATGTGTATATGTATGAATATATATATTTGAATAAACAGCTAGCATATATACCAAAAATAATAACAACTATCTCTGAATGTGGATAAGCGATTTTTTATTTTCTCCCTTTTACTTTCTTAATTTTCTAAATTTTTATAAGGAACATAGGTCACTTTTGTAATTAGAAGGGAAGCCAATTTAAAAGATGAAATCTTCCCATGAGTTAAGCCCAGCTGTCCTGATTGATTTATTTTCCCATTTCCTTGCAGCAAAAAGAATGTTTCCAGCTGCTACAGTTAAGAGAGAGCTGGCCGGGCGCGGTGGCTCACGCCTGTAATTCCAGCACTTTGGGAGGCCAAGGCGGGCGGATCACAAGGTCAGGAGATAGAAACCATCCTGGCTAAGACGGTGAAACCCCATCTCTACTAAAAATACAAAAACACAATTAGTCGGACGTGGTGGCGGGTGCCTGTAATCCCAGCTGCTAGGGAGACTGAGGTGGGAGAATGGAGTGAACCGGGGAGGCGGAGCTTGCAGTGAGCTGAGATTATTCCACTGCACTCCAAGCTGGGCGACAGAGCTAGACTCCGTCTGAAAACAAAAACAAAAACAAAAAGCAACCAGAGAGTTTGGCTTGCTGATTACACTAATAAAAATCCCAGACGAGCAATTCTTCTTGTCTTCAATATGGTTAGACAATAAATTTGGCTTTTTTCAGTAGGTGCATCTGAACATTATCAGTTGATTGAAAACTAATTGATGTTAACTGAACTCATGAATGGCTGAATTATACCCAGGTTAATAACGTATTAAAATAAGGGATGTGCTTTTCTGGTGAACAAACAGCTCTGGCCCATCTTCAAAAGTTATTTGTTGTTGCTTTATTTATTTAGCAGCGGTATGCTTTCTTCAAGCAACTGTGTTTTGTTTTGTTTTTATGGACAACCAATATATAACAGAAAATGAAGCTGCTCTGATTGAAGACAGACGAAAGACCTGCCCAGTCTCAAGTTCTCCTTCCTTTCCCTTCCCCAAGATGTTCCCTAAGAGGGCTCCTCAGAATCCCCAAGACTTCAAAGAATGAAGTTTAACACCAGCTCATCTGATGATACCAAATGGATAAGCAGAAGGTTGTTTGGTGAACATAGACCTGAAGCAAACAAAATTAGAGGAATACTAAAATCCAGATTCTGGGAGATGGCTGATGAGTTTTTCCAGTTCCACAACAGTGCATGCCTCTCTGAGAGATAGGAATATACATTCCTGATAGAAAGAATCACTCTGCCTTCAACAGTGCTAAACAATAGTGGGCTAGTAAACCAGCTTGCTGAAAACAAACAAAATAACCCAAAAATCCCTGGTCTACAGCAATTTGGCCTTTTCTGTGGTATAAACACTCCCATAGTGGTCTATCAACAGAATTTAACAATGGCTTGCAAAATTCCCGAATATTTATCAGTTCTTGTAAACCCCTACTAGCTGACTCTAGCACACACTGGCAGAAAACCCCTAACCAACTCTTATTATATCTGTCCTCCACACAGAACCCAACCTGCTGTTTCTTCTTTATTTCTTCATACACTTGGGTTATAACATTGCTTATCAGGCTACAGCTTTCTTTGGGGATGTACTTGCCACGGTAATAAATCTGGATCAACTTTATAGGATTTAGGAGTTTCCTGAAACTCTAGCAATCACATATCTACAAACCATCTCTGGATGGTTTCTGTAAAAGGCAAATTGATTTGTCATGTGTTAATTGTTACCGGCTTTGTTCAGAGAGCAGCCAGATAATGAAAGCCCCATTATTTATTGACAGCAGTGATTTCTTACAAATTATAGACATCCCTCCAGCATTGTGATTATTTCATACCTAAATGTCTTTTCTTCCCTTATGAATCATGCTGCTGTTTCTTCCTGGAAGCCAGATGGACTTTTTTTTTTTTTTTTTTTTTTTTTTTGAGATAGTCTCACTCTGTCCCCCAGGCAGGAAGGGCGATCTTGGGTCACTGAAGCCTCCTCCTCCCAGGTTCCAAAAATTCTACTGCTTCAGCCTCCCAGGTAGCTGGAATTACAGGCACGCACCACCATGCCCGGCTAATTTTTGTATTTTTAGTAGAGACGGGAGTTTCACCATGTTGGCCAGGCTGGTCTCAAACTCCTGACCTCAGGTGATATGCCCACCTCAACCCTCCCAAAGTGCTAGGATTACAGGTGTGAGCCACCGCACCTGGCTGACAATTTTTAATAAATGTTTTGTCCACATGGCTCTGGAAGAGCTGGACCTGGACAAATAACTGGGTTAGTCTAGTTTTACTGTTTTTCATTCAGTGCCCTAGTTTATACTGAAGACCGGGACGACCACTTCTGCTTTCAATAATAAAGCAGCTCCTGGTTCAGTTTTTTGAAGAGTTGTGTAAGATCAATTCACATTTTGTGCAGAATCACAGACATTGTAAAACATTTCTACTTATCTTCTAGGCAATACTAGCTAGCACTAGTGGCTGATATGCTTTAAAAAAAAAAAAAAAAAAAACCTTAACTGCCTCCCAAAATATCTTCACTACAGTTATATCAAGTTGCCTAAAATCCTCAGCCTAGCAGTCTCTTGTTTGAGGTAAATTACAGTTCTCCGGGAGATTTTATAGCTATGAAATATTTAACCTATGAGGGAAATACCTTTGCAGCTAAAAACACAATTTTCAGATATTTATGAATTCAATGAAAAGGAAATAAGCCACAAAAGATAGATTATCATGAATGAATGGTTTAGAGTTTGAAAGAACAATATGTTCGGGCTCTGGGCCAAATGAGGCACAGAGAGGCAATGAGCTTCGAAAGTATCAGAAGCAGTAATGGGAGGTGAAGGAGTGGAAGACAGATTTTAATTCTGTGACTTTTTTCCTACTGCTGGCTTTGGTTCTAGCACATACGTGATTCTGGAAAATAAAGCATAGTGTTCTCTTTTCTAACTAAAGTGGTTTCATTTCCATTGCTATAGCAGCTGAAACTGAAAAGTGGATGGAACCACTGTGAAAACCTACCAGTCCAGTCCAGAGCCTTTTCTTCTATGAATCAGCAGCAATCAGGAGTATGAGTCAACAGAGTACTCCTGGAAAGTCATCCGTATGTAATTGGATCAGGTATCACCAATGATTACAGAAGATGAAAGGAGATAGTAGCAAAATGAAAAAGAAATTTGACCTGAGGCATGCAGCCTGAAGCAACTGGAAAGCCAAATCATAGTATGTCCAGTTAGCGCTCCAGAAAACTCCCTTATAGCCAGGACGGGTTTAATTTGATTAGCAAAGGGCTGCAGGAAAAGGGCATGTGAAACCTTGAGGCTGGCTAGGTATCCTGAGCTCCAAACCAGATTAATTTTGGGAGATTTATCATAATTCCCTTGCTTCAGCACCTAAGCCCATCCTGAATAAGCTTCCTGAAACTCAAAAGAATGCTGTGCCCCGCACCTTGTGTTTCTGCACGTACCTTTGGGTTCACTTCACTGCTGCCCCCCGTATCCCTTCCTCCCCAGCTTCCTACTGCCTGTCTACTTCACATCCTTATTTCACAGACACAATCTAATCCTTCTGTGTGTGTGTTTTTTTTTTTTTTTGAAATGGAGTCTTGCTCTGTCACCCAGGCTAGAGTGGTATGGCACAATCTTGGCTCACTGCAATCTCTGCCTCCCAGGTTCAAGCGATTCTCCTGCCTCAGCTTCCCGAGTAGCTGGGATTACAGGCACCCGCAACCATGCCCAGCTAATTTTTGTATTTTTAGTAGAGACGAGATTTCACCATCTTGGCCAGGCTGGTCTCAAACTCCTGACCCCATGATCCATCCACCTCGGCCTCCCAAAGTGCTGGGATTACAGGCGTGAGCCACCACGCCTGGCCTCTAGTCTGTCTTTTGCATTCCTCCCTAAGCACTCCTCTCCCTGCATTGGCCTAGCACATCACTCCCAACAACTCTCAAATTCTACCCTCCACGGTTTAATTGACAACTGGAAGAGCATCCCCCACCAACTCCCTACGTGACTGCTAGATGACCCTCATAGTGTGTGTCAGCATTGTGGACAACATCTTGGAAATTTCTCATTTTACATATGAAGAAACTAGACTCAGAGATGTTAAGTCACGTACTCACAGTCACAGAGCTAAAAAGAACAACAGTAATAATTGTTATTATTTATTACCATTTGCTGAAACTGTGCTGAACAATTTACATACATTTTCTTAGAATGAGAAACCTAAGGTCAATTCTGGCTTTCGAATGTCACCCCAAAATACGCTGCTGCTTCAGCTTCAGTATGCTAATTAGTTAGAACTGAGGGCTTTGAAGGAAGAATAGGAAGTTACGAAGAGGGAAGAAGGAAATGGGAGTGGGAAAATGGAATGGAGGGCTTAGCAGCCAAAAGGAAGAAAATGAACAAAGGATCAGAGTTGGGACTAAGAGCTTTCTGAAGGACTTTACAGTAATAAAGAGGTGCCATCTCTAGATGTGAGGAGAAACCCAGATTCTGTATATGTCCTTGGGTAAGTCTTGTCACTTCTTTTTTTTGTTTGTTTGGTTTTTTTTGAGACAGAGTTTTGCTCTTTTTGCCCAGGCTGGAGTGCAATGGCATGATCTCAGCTCACCGCAATCTCCGCCTCCCGGGTTCAAGCAATTCTCCTGCCTCAGCCTCCCAAGTAGCTGGGATTACAGGCATGTGCCACCACCCCGGCTAATTTTGTATTTTTAGTAGAGACGGGATTTCTCCATGTTGGTCAGGCTGGTCTTGAACTCCCAACCTCAGGTGATCCACCTGCCTCGGCCTCCCAACGTGCTGGGATTACAGGCATGAGCCACCGCGCCCAGCTAAGTCTTGTCACTTCTAAGACTTTAGATCTCTCTTCTGTAAAACAAAAGATCTGAAAAATAAACAAACAGAAGGGCTGGGCTAAACAATCCCTAAGGTAGTTTTTTGTTTGTTTGTTTGTTTGTTTGTTTTTGTTTTTGTTTCAGATGGAGTCTCACTCTTGTTGCCCAGGCTGGAGTGCAATGGCGCGATCTCAGCTCACTGTAACCTCCACCTCCCGGGTTCAAGCGATTCTCCTGCCTTAGCCTCCCAACTAGCTGGGATTACAGACATGGGCCACCACACCTGGCTAATTTTGTGTTTTTAGTAAAGACGGGGTTTCTCCATGTTGGCCAGGCTGATCTCGAACTCCTGACCTCAGGTGATCCGCCCACCTCGGCCTTCCAAAGTGCTGGGATTACAGGCATGAGCCACTGTGCCCAGGCTTCTAAGGTAGTATTTTTAAGCAGATGGGCCAATAAACATTAATGTGACAGGAAAGACTTACGGGCAAGCTGCCAGTCATCTGGATGCCCCTGTCTGGCATCAGTGTCAATGCTCATTCTGATTGGTAGGTGCCTGTGCAGTAAAAGTTGTTAGTAATGTATTTGCTCTGGCTATAGATATGCGGAGGTATTGAGCCCTCAGCACTCATGACAGCTGGAGGTCCTGAGCCTGCTATTTCTAACTACAAACTACCCTATTCATTTTTCGTGATATGCAGACAAATACTAGCTTTTATGAGACACAATAACATCTCTTTCAGAGCTAACATTCTGTTAATCTGTAAGAGTATCATTCGCATTTTCTAGAGGGAGAGGTTTCATAACCCTCAGATGATATGTGTGGGAGGTCACGGAAAAAACAAATGGGGAGCTCTCTTTGGAGAGTCTCAGAAAAGGCAGAAAAGATGCTTATAGCAAAGGTAGAGAATTGGCAGGTAGCTGTCCGAAGATTTGGCTTTTGGGGTTGCATTAATTATTTTACACTCGAATCACAATAATAATAAAGAGATAGTTCCTCCTAAAGATCTGGTAGAAGGTATGAGGTTTAGTAGATGGTGAATGAATGAACGAATGAATGACCTATACTCAGTGTCTTTGGGCACCTAGAATTATGGCTGTAACCACACAGTTCCCTTGATATGTCCTCAGCTGGCCATTTATGTATGTCTGTTGCCTCCACTAGACTCTGAGGGCCTCTTGATCAAGGACACACAGTCTATAGTACTTCGTTTCAGCAGCCCAAAGTGACAAAACATGCCCCATGAGGGCAGAGCCCTTATTGTCTCAATTACCACTGTATAACCACTATGTTGAAATAGCCACATAGTACCTAGCACACAGTAAGCGCTCAATTAATATTTGTTGACTTAATTAATTCCATTCCATCTTTAAGTATAATAGTGTAAAATACACTAAGAAAGACAATATTAATGTTGAAAATAGAATATAAATAAGGCAAGCTGTATTTATTGAGGTCCAGGCAACAAATAAAATTAGGCTCAAATAGTTCTCTTTTTTTTTTTCTTTTTTCTTTTTTTGTCAGACAAGGTCTTGCTTTGTTGCCCAGGCTGGAGTGTAGTGGCACAATCTCAGTTAACTGCAACCTCCGCCTCCCGGGTGCAAGCAATTCTCCTGCCTCAGCCTCCTGAGTAGCTGAAATCACAGATTCACGCCACCATGCACATCTAATTTTTTTTTATTTTCAGTAGAGGCAGGGTTTCACCATGTTGGCCAGGCTGGTCTCGAACTCCTGACCTCAGGTGATCCACCTGCCTTGGCCTCCAAAGTGCTGGGATTACAGGCAGGAGGCTCAAATATTTCAAATGATGAGTCTTTAATGAGGGAACTGCTTAAAGAGCTCCTTCATGAAAGGACCAAGCAAAGAACGTTGAGCCACCTAGAGCTTGCAACAGTGGGGCTCCATTACCATTTCTAAGGCTGAAGATGCAAGGGCAGGAAATAGTGTTACCAGAACGCAGAGAGTGCAGAGCTGGAGAGGATGGGCCATCTTGCAAGAGCTACAGCTGTGCAATGAAGCTGCCACTGTCAAAACCACAGAGCCCTCTTAACATTGCTTTTGCTGCATCCCAGAGATTTTGGTATGTTGTGTCTTTGTTTTCATTTATTTCAAATAATTTTTTTATTTCTGCCTTAATTTCACTGTTTACCCTAAAGTCATTCAGGAGCAAGTTGGCTTAATTTCCATGTAATTATGTGGTTTTGAGAGATCTTCTTGGCATTTCTATTTTCCACTGTGGTCCAAGAGTATGGTTGGTACAATTTCGATTTTTCAAAAATGTATTGAGACTTGCATTATGGCTGAGCACATGGTCAATCTTTGAGTATGTCCCATGTGAAGAAAATAATGTATATCCTGTGGTTGATGGGTGGAGTATTTTCTAAATATCTATTATGTCCAATTGGTCAAATGTTCAGTTTAAGTCTAGAATTTCTTTGTTAGTAAAAGCAGTGATAAGAGGAAATTTATAATTCTAAACACCTACATCAAGAAGTTAGATCTCAAATTAATAATCTAACATCACATCTAGAGGAACTAGAAAAATGAGAACAAACTAACCTCAAAGCTATCCAAAGAAAATAAATAACTAAAATCAGAGCAGAACTGAATGAAATTGAGACCCCAAAATTCACACAAAGGATCAACAAAACCAAATATTGGTTATTTGAAAAGATAAGCAAGATGGATAGACTGCTAGCTAGATTAACAAAGAAAAAAGGAGAGAAGATAGAAATAAGCACAATCAGAAATTACAAAGGTGGCATTACAACCAATCCCAGAGAAATACAAAATATCCTCAGAGACTAATACGAACACCTCTATGCACATAAACAAGAAAATCTAGAAGAAATGGATAAATTCCTGGAAACACACAGCCTCCCAAGATTGAATCAAGAAGAAATTGAAACCCTGAACAGACCAATATTGAGTTCTGAAATTTAATCAGTAATAAAAAATTTACCAAACAAAAGTAGCCCTGGACCAGAGAGATTCATGGCTAAATTCTAACCGATTTACAAAGAAGAGGTTCTACCTATTCTACTGACACTTTTCAAAAGAATTGAAGAGGAGCAATTCCTCCTTAACTCATTCTACAAAACCAGTATCAGCCTGATACCAAAATACAACAAAGACACAATGAAAAAAGAAAACTGCAGGCCAATATCCCTGATGAACATAGACCCAAAAATCCTCAACGAAATACTAGCAAATTGAATCTAGCAGCACATTAAAAAGTTAATGCACCACAATCAAGGTATTCCTGGCGAATAAGCTTAGTTCAACATATGCAAATCAATACATGTGATTCTTCACACAAACAGAATTAAAACAAAACCATACAATCATGTCAATAGACACAGAAAAAACTTTTGATAAAATCCAGTATCCCTTCATCATAAAAACCCTCAACAAACTAGGCATCAAAGGAACATACCTCAAAATAATAAGAGCCATCTATGACAAACCCACAACCAGCATCATACTGAATGGACAAAAGCTGGAAGCGTTCCCCTTGAGAATTGGAACAACACAAGGACTCCCACTCTCACTATTCCTATTCAACGTAATAGAAGTCCTAGCCAGAGCAGTCAGGCAAGAGAAAGAAATAAATGGCATCCAAATAGAAAAATAAAGAGTTAAACTATCTCTTTGCTGATGATATGATTCTTTACCTAGAAAACCCTGAAGACTCCACCAAAATGTTCCTCGACAGATTAATGTCCTCGTAAAATTTCAGGTTCAAAATCAACGTATGAAAATTAGTAGCATTTCTATACACCAATAATATTCAAGCTGGGAGTCAAATCAAGAACACAATCCCTTTTACAATAGCCACACACACACACAGACACAAATAAATAGGAATACATCTAACCAAGGGTGTGAAGGATCTTCACAAGAAGAACTTCAAAACCCTGCTGAAATAAATCAGAGATGACACAAACAGAAGGAAAAACATTCCCTGCTCATGGATTGGAAGAATCAATATCATTAAAATGGCCATATTGCTTTGGCCCATACTGCCCAAAGCCGTCTACAGATTCAACACTATTTCTGTAAAACTTGACCAGTGTAACTTTTCACAGAACTAGAAAAAACTATTCTAAAAGTCATATAGAACCTAAAAAGAGACCAAATAGTTAACACAATCCTAAGGAAAAAGAACAAAGTGAGAAGTATCACATTACCTGATTCCAAACCGTATTATAAGGCTACAGTAACCAAAACAGCATGATACTTCTACAAAAACAGAGCACATAGACCAATGGAACAGAATAGAAAACCCAGCAATAAAGCCACACACTTAGAACCACCTGATCTTCAACGAAGTCAACAAAAATAAGCAATGAAGAAAGGATTCCCTATTCAATAAATGGTGCTGAGGTGGATTGGTTAGTCATATGCAGAAGAATGAAATTGGATCCCTACCTTTCACTATACACAAAAATTAACTCAAGTTGGATTAAGGATTTAAATGTAAGGCCCCAAACTATAAAAACCTTAAAAGAAAACCTAGGGAAAGAATTCATGAGGAAGTCCTCAAAAGTAACTGCAACAAAAACAAAAATTGACAAGTGGGACCTAATTAAACTAAAGAACTTCTGCTCAGCAAAAGAAATTATCAATAGAGTAAACAGCCTATGGAATAGAAGAAAATATATGCAAACTATCCATTCAACAAAGTTCTAGTATCCAGAATCTAGAAGGAATTTAAACAAATCAACAAGCAAAACAAATAACCCAGCTGGGCGCAGTGGCTCACATCTGTAATCCCAGCACTTTGGGAGGCTGAGGGGGGGCAGATCACTTGAGGTTAGGAGTTCAAGACCAGCCTGGCCAACACGGTGAAACCCCGTCTCTACTAAAAATACAAAAATTAGCCAGGCATGGTGATGCATGCCCGTAATCCCAGCTACTCTGGAGGCTGAGGCAGGAGAATCACTTGAACTCAGGAGGCAGAGGTTGCAGTGAGCCGAGATCGCACCACTGCACTGCAGCCTGGGTGACAGAGTGAGACTCTGTCTCAGAAAACAAAAACAAAACAAAACAAAACAAAACAAAAAATAACCCCATTAAAAGGGGGGGGGTGAAGGACATGAACAGACACTTCTCAAAAGAAGACATACAAGCAGCCAACAAACATGAAAAAATGCGCAACATCACTAATAATCAGAAAAATGCAAATCAGAACCACAATGAGATACCATCTCAAACCAGTCAAAATGGTTATGATTAAAAAGTTGGAAAATAACAGATGTTGGTGATATTCTGTGGAGAACAGGGAATGCTTCTACACTGTTAGTGGGAGTGTAAATTAGTTCAGTCATGGTGGAAAGCAGTTTGGAGATTTGTGAAAGAACTTAGAACAGAACTACCATTAGGCCCAGCAATCCCATTACTGGGTATATACCTGCAGAAAAATGAATAATTCTACCAAAAAGGCACATGCACTTGTATGTTCATCACAGCACCATTCACAATAGCAAAGACCTGGAATCAACCTAGGTGTCCATCAATGGTGGATTGGATAAAGAAAATGTAGTACATATACACCGTGTAATACTACACAGCCATAAAAAAGAATGAGCTCTTCAAGACCAGCCTGGCCAACAGGGTGAAACCCTGTCTCTACAAAAAAATACAAAAATTAGCTGGGCATGATGGCGGGTGCCTGTAATCCCAGCTACTCATGAGGCTGAGGTTGGAGAATCGCTTGAACCTGGAAGGTGGAGGTTGCAGTGAGCCAAGATCTTGCCATTGCATCAAGTTTGGCAACAGGGAAAGACCCCATTTCAAAAAAAAAAAAAAAGAGCTGGGCCAGGCACAGTGGCTCACGCCTATAATCCTAGCACTTTGGAAGGCTGAGGCAGGCGGATCACCTGAGGTCAGGAGTTTGGGACCAGCCTGGCCAAGATGGTGGAAACCTGTCTCTACTAAAAAATTTAGCTGAGTGTGGTGACTCACACCTGTAATCCCAGCTACTCAGGAGGCTGAGGCATGATAATAGCTTGAACCCAGGAGACAGAGGTTGCAGTGAGCCAAGATCTTGCCACTGAACTCCAGCCTGAGCGACAGAGCAAGACACCGTCTCAGGAAAAAAAAAAAAAAGGAGCTCATGTCCTTTGCAGCAACATGGATGCTGCTGGAGGCCAGTATCCTAAATTTAAAAAAAAAAAAAAAAAAGCACACACACGAACAGGAAACCAAAAACTGCATGTTCTCATAAGTGGGAGGTAAATATGTGGTACTCATGGACATAAAGATGGGGAACAGTAAACACTGGGGACTACTAGAAAAAGGAGACAGAAAGGGGTGCAAGTGTTGAAAAGTGTTTATTGGATATTATTCTTACTACCCGGGTGACGGAATCATTTTGTGCCCAAAACCTCAGCATCACACAATATACCCATGTAAAAAACCTGCACATGTACACCTGGAATCTAAAGTAAAAGTTGAAATTATAGATAAGAAAAAAAAAAACACACAGAGCCCAAGTAGTGAGGCAATGGTGGAATTAATACTCTGACCGCTGTCTCCTCTACACTCCCCTGGCTAAACCCGGCCAGCAGTCAGCTGATAAGGGAACATAGGTAACACAATCCTTGGCTTCTAGGAACGTTGAGAAAGGCAAAGAATGGCAGAGAATGAATCTTGGATGGTCAAATGGAAAACAACTAGCAGAGATACAAAAGAGTGTTCCCTTGAAAGAATAAAGAAAATAGACCACAGAAAAGAAGGAAAAAGTCAAGTATGACAGGAATCTTCAAAGAGAGTATTCTGTTACCCTTCACTCTCTTAGTCTTTCTTCTTGTAGTAGGTATATTCATTATTTTTCCCCTGGAGCCTTATTATTGTCCTCATTTCTAAACGTTTTCTTTAAGTATGAATGTTTTAACTGTCATAGATGATTTCAAACACATATCAAAGTAGAGTCATATAATAAACTCCCGTTACACCACCCAGTTTCAACAATTAAAAACATTTGGCCAATCTTCTCTATAATTTGACTCTTTCCCACTACTCAGATTATTTTAAAGCAAATTCCAGACTTTATACATACATATTTCATACATATAATAAAGATGACAACTCTTTAAAACACAGGTATAAGATCTTTATCAAACCTTAAAAAAGTGAACCATATTTAGCAGCTGAATATCATCAAATATGCAGTCAGCTTTTACAGGTTCCTGATTTCCTTACAGAATTTGTTTTTACACTTTATTTTGTGAATCAGAGTCTCAATGAGGTATATATATATAGTTATATATATATTTGTTGCCCAGGCTAGAGTGCAGTGGCATGATCTCGGCTTACTGCAACCTCTGCCTCCTGGGTTCAAACGATTCTCCTGCCTCAGCCTCCCAAGTAGCTAGGATTACAGTCTCCCACCACCATGCCCAGCTAATTTTTTTGTATTTTTAGTAGAGATGGGGTTTCACCATGTTGGCCAGGCTGGTCTCAAACTCCTGACCTCAGGTGATCCGCCTACCTCGGCCTCCCAAAGTGCTGGGATTACAGGTGTGAACCACTGTCCCTGGCCAAGGTCCATATATTTTAACTGGTTGATACATCTTTTAATCTTTATGTCCCCCTTCTATTTTTTTTTCCTTTTTCTTTTCTTGTTTTTTAATATGCCTTGCAACTCAACTTTTTTTGGTCAAAAACAAAACAAAACAAAAAACAAAATAAGATTGTCTTCCGCAGGCTAGATTTTCTGGTTGCATCCCTAGGGTTTTTTGTTGTTGCTGATGTTGTTTTGAGATGGGTTTTTCCTCTGTCACCTAGGCTGGAGCACAGTGGCACAATTATAGCTCACTGCAGCCTTGAACTCCTGGGCTCAAAGGATCCTCCTACCGCAGCCTCCTGAGTACCTGGGATTAGAGGCACATGCCACCATACCTGACTAATTTTTTAAAAGTTTTTGTAGAGACAGAGTCTCACTGTGTTGACCACACTAGTCTCAAACTCCTGGCCTCAAGCAACCCTTCTACCTCAGCTTGCCAAAGTGATGGGATTACAGGTGTGAGCCACCGCACACCAGTCATAGGGTGTCATTTAACACATTCCTCTAACCTTTTCACTGGAGTTTAATTTGAAGTCTTGATCAGATTCCCTTTTTTTTTTTTTTTTTTTTTTTGAGGGGGGGTAAGACTGTTTCACAGGTGGTGCTACCTCTACCTTCTTCCCACAGGAGGCACTGTGTCTAGTTGCGTGTGTGTGTGTGTGTGTGTGTGTGTGTGTGTTAGCAGTTGATGATGACAGCTGCCTATGTTGATTAATTTATTGGGAACTGAAAAATGGTGATGCTCTAATTTTACCATTCTTCTTTATTTATTAGAGGGAATATAACTATAAAGAGAAACTTCTCATCATCAACTACTTGGTTACCCTGTGGTACCAGCAATATAAGAAAGACAAAATAAATGCTTCATTCTTTTCCCTTTACCAGTTTTCAGCATAATGAGTTAGTTTCCTAACATCCTCCAAAAATGACCAATGGTATTTTTTTCTTTAGCGTCATTATGAACTCACGGATTTTAAACATATTTGAATATTTTAAATAATATTGAAATATTTGAGGTATTTCAATCCTTTGAAGCTATTATTATACATGTTAAAATTTCTCCTGCTTTGGCCAGTGGAAGTCTGTTAAAGTTGGTTTCAGGTTCCTTTAATGAAACCCTAATAGTCTTTGATAGCTTTATTGTTGTCTGGTATTGTAAGATATTCCAGCCTCCTCTTTTACTTTCGCTGCCCCAAACATGGAATCAACCATTTTGCCAAGATGTCGTGGTGCGCTTTCCTAGTCAGTAGGAAAAAACCCAGAGACAGTGACCAGCTGAAGAGCAACGAACACCTGAAGTGGCCAGATTGGGGTCTTAAAATAGCATTTTTTCAGTAAATCATTGCTTCTAGGCATTGTAAAATGTGCTAGAAAATGATGGTAAGTTGCAGAAATTGACACAAATTCCTCTCCCTCCTGCGTACCCCATGTCTCTTCGTAATGCGGTTTTGACACTTCTACCATTGAGAGGTCGAGTCTCTTTACCCCTTGAATCTGCACTTGGCCATGTGATTTGATTTGGCTGATGGAAAACAGCAAAGGTAACAAAAGCAGAGACTTGAAAAACACACGTGGCTGGGCGCGGTGGCTCAAGCCTGTAATCCCAGCACTTTGGAAGGCCGAGACAGGCGGATCACAAGGTCAGGAGATCGAGACCATCCTGGCTAACCCGGTGAAACCCCGTCTCTACTAAAAAATACAAAAAAAAAAAACCAAAAAAAAAAAACTAGCCGGGTGAGGTGGCGGGCGCCTGTAGTCCCAGCTACTCGGGAGGCTGAGGCAGGAGAATGGCGTGAACCCGGGAGGTGGAGCTTGCAGTGAGCTGAGATCTGGCTACTGCACTCCAGCCTGGGCAGCAGAGCGAGACTCCATCTCAAAAAAAAGAAAAAAAAAAAGAAAAACACAGGTGCAATGGGGCTGGCTCAACACACTGCTGGAAACAAGCCTTGATTATGCTCCTAGAGACTAAAACACCACATGGAGAGAGGCACCTGCCATCCTAATTGTCCCAGCTGTAGCACAGATGTGAATTATGCCATCCTACACAGTCTGTCCACAAACTAGCCAGCCAAAACTATAAACTAGCCAGCTGACCCACAGAATAATGAGAAATAAAAATGTTTCTTGTTTTAAGCCATTAAGCCTTGAGGTGGTTTGTAAAACCCCAAAAAAGCAAAAGCTGACTGATATAAAAATATTTTTTCTTTATTTAAATTATTTTATTGTTGTTGTTTTTAAGTTCTGGGGTACATGTACAGGACGTGCAGGTTTGTTACATAGGTAAACCTATGCCATGGTGGTTTACGCACCTAACAACCTATCACCTATGTGTAAAGCCCAGCATGCATTAACCCTTTTCCCTAATGCTCTTCACCCCCACTCCCTGCCCTCCCCTGGCAGACTCCAGTGTATGTTGTTCTGCTCCCTCTGCCCATGTGTTCTCATTGTTCAGCTCCCACTTGTAAGTGAGAAGGTACTGTCTTTGGTTTCCTGTTCCTGCATTAGTTTGCTGAGGATAATGGCTTCTAGCTTCATTCATGTCTCTGCAAAGGACATGATCTCATTCTTTTTTATGGCTGCATAGTATTCCATGGTGTGTATGCACCACATTTTCTTTATCTAGTCTGTCATTGATGGGCATTTGAGTTGATTCCATGTCTTTGCTATTGTGAATAGTGCTGCAGTGAACATACACGTGCATGTATCTTTATCATAGAATGATTTATATTCTGGATTGCTGGGTCAAATGGTATTTCCTGTTCTAAATCTTTGAGGAATCACCACACTGTCTTCCACAATGATTGAACTAATTTACATTCCCACCAACAGTGTAAAAGCGTTCCTAAAAAATATGTATTTTAAAGATAAAATATGTGTTGACATTAACACTTTAAACTAAAACCCAAATCTATAGGGTGTTTATTTTAAGCCCTTTATTGATCTTTCACTGAAACTTCTTTCTCCTACTCTAAAAATTCCAATTGTAAACAAAATAAACAGAATAACTCATTTGTTTTATCTCAATCTACATACACAGAGGTCTCAGAATGATAATACTAATACAACCTCTGTCACAGGTTGCATTTTCTGGAGTAGACACTGAGATGGAATTTGGGGTACAACATGAGAAAGAAGGGGGGATGAGGAAGAATTGAGCAGAAGACAAATCAACATGATACCGTGTGATCAGGCCATTCAAATCTTTGGCCAACCTAGCAGGGAATTCTGGAATGATGAATACCCATCATAGATGTCTCATGTTGGGCCAAACTGCTCAGACTTTATATTCTTGTCATACTTGATCACCAGATGTGGGCTGTACCAGGAAGCTCATGACTTCACGCATGGCAACTCTGCATATGATATCAACCCTGGAGGAGCTAATAGTCTGAGGCTGTCCACTCCCAGCAGCAAGAAGCTCTTCCCCGCAGGAGGATCTGAGCAGCACTTTTCCATGTCCACCACAGTCTCCAAAATACAGTTCCCGAGAACAGGATTATTTTTATACATCTTTTTGTCCTTATGGTACATAATGCCTCTAGGTACATGCAATCAAACTATTGAACAGATGATCCTCAACTCGATGGTTCAACATACCAATTTTCAACTTTACTATGGTACAAAAGCTATACACATTCAGTAGAAACTACACCCCAAATTTTGAATTTTGATCTTTTCCCAACCAGCAATATGCAGTACAATATTCCCTGGAGATGTTAGGCAGTGGCCATGAGCCATAGCTTCCAGTCAGCCATGCCATCACGAGGGTAAACAAATTCTGCACTCTGCAGTGTACTGTATTCAATAAATTACATGAGATATTAAATATTGTAAAGCATACTTTATGTTAGATAATTTTACACAATTATATATAATGTAAGTGTTCTGAGCACTTTCTTTTTTTTTTTTTTTGAGACGGAGTCTCACTCTGTCCCCCAGGCTGGAGTGCAGTGGCGCCATCTCTGCTCACTGCAAGCTCCGCCTCCCGGGTTCACGCCCTTCTCCTGCCTCAGCCTCCCGAGTAGCTGGGATTACAGGCGCCCGCCACCTCGCCCGGCTAATTTATGTATTTTTAGTAGAGACAGGGTTTCACCATGTTAGTCAGGATGGTCTCTATCTCCTGACCTGGTGATCCGCCCACCTCCGCCTCCCAAAGTGCTGGGATTACAGGCGTGAGCCACCGCGCCCGGCTGAGCACGTTTAAGGTAGATGAGGCTAAGCTATGATGCTCAGTAGGTTAGGTGTAGTAAATGCATTTCAACTTACAATGTTTTCAACTTATGATAAGTTGATCAAGATGTAACCTTGTGTTAGGCCGTTCTGGCAATTCTATAAAGGAATACCAGAGACTGGGTAATTTATACAGAAAATAAGTGGGCCGGGCGCGGTGGCTCACGCCTGAATCCCAGCATTTTGGGAGGCCGAGGCGGGCGGATCACGAGGTCAGGAGATCGAGACCATCCTGGCTAACACGGTGAAACCCCATCTCTATTAAAAATACAAAAAATTAACCCGGCGTGGCGGCGGGCGCCTGTAGTCCCAGCTACTCGGGAGGCTGAGGCAGGAGAATGGCGTGAACCTGGGAGGTGGAGCTTGCAGTGAGTCCAGATCGCGCCCATTGCACTCCAGCCTGGGCGACAGAGCGAGGCTCCGTCTCAAAAACAAAAACAAAAAACAAAACAAAACAAAATAAAAAAAAAACCAGAAAATAAGTTTAATTGGCTCACAGTGCTGCAGGCTATACAAGCATGGCACCAGTATTTCCTCAGCTTCCGGGGAGGCCTCAGGGAGCTTTTTACTAATGACAGAAGGAAAAGTGAGAGCAGCCACGTCACGTGGCAAAAGCAGGTGCAAGAGAGACAGTGGGGGAGATGCCACACACTTTTAAACAATTTGATCTTGTAAGAATTCACTTACAATAGTGATGACAGCACCACGCTATAGGGGAGGCACCCCCATGACTGAAGCACCTCCCATCAGGCCCCACCTTCAACACTGGAGATTACAGCTCAGCATGAGATTTAGAGAGGACAAAATCCAAACTATATCAAACCCCATCATAAGTTGAGGAGCATCTGCTTTTTGTTTGTTTGTTTGGTTGGTTTGGTTTTTTTTTTTTTTTTTTTTTTTTTGAGACGTAGTTTATCTCTTGTTGCCCAGGCTGGAGTGCAATGGCATGATCTCAGCTCACCGAAACCTCCACCTCCCGGATTCAAGCGATTCTCCTGCCTCAGCCTCCCAAGTAGCTGGGACTACAGGCATGCACCACCACCCTGGCTAATTTTGTACTTAGAGACGGGGTTTCTCCATGTTGGTGAGGCTGGTCTTGAACTCCCAATCTCAGTTGATCCACCCACCTCAGCCTCCCAAAGTGCTGGGATTACAGGCATGAGCCACCGCTCCCGGCCAAGGAGCATCTGTAATTTAAAGACATTCATAACAATCTCTCTCTCTGTAGTTATGCCATCAATTGGATCTCTTATTTTAAGTTCATTTGTTTGCATTTTAATTTTACATTTAATTTTATATTAAGATTTTTTTTTTTTTTTTTTTTGAGATGGAGTATTGCTCTTCTTGCCCAGGCTGGAGTACAATGGCAAGATCTCAGCTCACTGCAACCTCCGCCTCCCAGGTTCAATCTATACTTCTGCCTCAGCCTTCTGAATAGCTGGGATTATAGGCATGAGCCACCATGCCCAGCTAATTTTGTATTTTCAGTAGAGACGGGGTTTCACCATGTTGGTCAGGCTGAACTGAGGAGGCAGAGGCGGGCCTCCCAAGTTGGTCTCAAACTCCCGACCTCAGGTGATCCACCTGCCTCGGTCTCCCAAAGTGCTGGAATTACAGGTGTGAGCCACCGTGCCCAGCCATATTATGATTATTTTTTAAAAATTTATATGCTTCCAAAATCAAATATATAAACAAAATGTGTTTGAAGAAATTAGCTTTTCTCTGTCTCTGCTCTTCTCTTCCTCCCTATAGGTAACTATTTTTTAAATTTTAGTAGTTTGTCCTTCCATTTTATTGTTAATTTAAAACCATTTCACCAAGCAATTTAAAACAAAATAAATCATTTTGTTTGGTAATAAGAATATTAATCCTTACGTTTACCTAGAATTTCACAGTCTGCAGAAGTCCTCTTCAATTGACAATTGCATTGTATAAAAAGCTTCCAGAGGAAAATGTGCCACTGAGTCTCTGTATGGACCTATTCCCAAGTGAGATGTGATGCTAAAAGATGCACATTCTCCTCTTCTGAAAATTATGAAGACTTAGGAAAGTTGTGCTTTTTTGCCTCCAAGTCATCGCATAGGGGTGTGCATGCAAATGTATTGAGGCGAGCCCACTGAGAAATGAAGGTAGTGCCAGAGGTAGGATAATCAATGCTTCTTTCCAACTGTTATTTGACTCAGGTCCGTCTGTTCTTTCTTGGTTCCTCTCCAATAGCTAAATTAAATTTATAGGAATTTTAAATTCACTTCCACGATGTAGTCCATACAATTTGGAAAATGATTGCTTAGTGTTGTAGGAGATATGACAAAAGGCAAAGCCCAATGCTTGACTCTAGAAGCTCAGAATCAAGTGGATTTTTAAAAAGACATTTCAACAATCCAAACATTTGTGTTCATTGAAAACAGCCCTACTTTGCATAGAATTTATTTTCTGCAGAGCTTCATCTAATGGAAGACTTTGAACCAGGGTTTGAGAACAAATTAAGATGCTGCTGCTTTTTTGTCTTCAGATTAATTGTGGAAAAACTGTCTTCTGACTTTAGGATTGTAGCCCTGGTTCTAGAAAGAGCTTCAGCATTATTATGCAGGGTAAGAGCAATAAGGTAATGTACAGGCAGTCCCTCCAATACAGAATGTTCCTACTATGAACAGAACCTAGAGGAGAAGAAGCTAAACATACTGTCAGAAAGACGTATGTTATATTTCCACATAGCAACAACTGTTTTCTCTTTGAGGTTTTTAACTAGACTCTCCAGAGAACCCCCTATAGAACAAAGATGGTTGGAACAGTTTCATGAATGATCGCTTAAAAATATACAAATTCACTAAATAATTTTTTATATCACAATTTACTTCTAAAGTAGCATAATTAGGAAAGAAACTTTAGAAAAGACAAAATGATTTCACTGTTTTTTCAATGTTGTTAACTCTTTAGCAAGTGAAGGTTGCAAAGATCTGTCATTGTAACACATGGTTTATGAATAGGAAGATGTTGGTTCGGTGTTTTTAAAGGAGCTCATTGTAAATATACAGTTAAAATTTATGAAGCAAAATTACATGACCTTGAAAACGTTTACCTTCGAGCTGCTACAAACATAGTGATACTACTAATGCTATTTCCATACCACAAAATACTTTTTGAGTTTAGTGAATACTTACCTTGTACAAGACAGGGCGTTAGCAAACTATGACCTGCAGGCTAAATCCAGCCTACTGTCTGGATTTAGGATCTTCAAAAAGTAATGTCCTCATTACTATTCAGTCTCTTCATAGTCAGCTAATTTATTTTTCTTTTTCTGGCAATTTAAAGAGCTTAACTTTCTGGCTAGCTAACTTTTTTTTTTTTTTTTTTAAGACTGAGTCTCCCTCTGTTGCCCAGCCTGGAGTGTAGTGGTGCGATCTCAGCTCACAGCAACCTCTGCCTCCCAGGTTCAAGTGATTCTCCTGCCTCAGCCTCCTGAGTAGCTGGGATTACAGGTGCACACCACCACGCCTGGTTGATTTTATTTTAATATTTATATATTTTTTAGATGGAGTCTCTGTCACCCAGGCTGGAGTGCAGTGGCCCGATCGCGGCTCACTGCAACCTCCGCCTCCTGGGTTCAAGCGATTCTCCTGCCTTAGCCTCCCAAGTAGCTGGGATTACAGGCATGTGCCACCGCCACCACGCCCGGCTAATTTTTGTACTTTTAGTAGAGACGGGCTTTCACCGTGCTGACCAGGCTGGTCTTGAACACCTGACCTCAGATGATTCATTCACCTTGGCCTCCCAAAGTGCTGAGATTACATGTGTGAGTCACCGTGCCCAGCCTTTTAAAAATATTTTTAGTAGAGATGAGGTTTCAACATGCTGGTCAGGCTGGTCTGGAACTCTTGAGGTCAAGTGATCGGCCCACCAAAAGTGCTGGGATTACAGGCCTAAGCCACCGTGACTGGCCCTGACTGACCAACTATGATATGTATTAGGCATGGGGTCTGGAGTGAGCTTCAGATCCTGCCTATCAATGGCTTTACATTTTGAAATGATTGGGAGAAAAAAAATCAAAGGAAGGATGATATTTCATGGCACATGAAAATTATATATGAGATTCAAATGTCAGTGTCTGTAAAGTTTAATTGGAAATTTACCATGCCCATTCATTTACCTATTGTCTTTGCTTTTGCACTGTAACAGCAGAATTGAATTGTTGCAGCAGAGACCATATAGCTAACAAATCCTAGATATTTACCACCTGGACCTTTACAGAAAAAATTTCCAACCCCTGTACTAGGCAGAACAGGTGTGAAACATATACTGATGAGTCACAACAGACAAGATCCCTTGCTTCAAGGAATCTACCAACAAGACATTATCTCACTTTGACCAGGCGCGGTGGCTCACGCCTGTAAACCCAGCACTTTGGGAGGCCGAGGTGGGTGGGTCACCTAAGGTCGGGAGTTCAAGACCAGCCTGGTTAACACAGTGAAATCCTATCTCTACTAAAAATACAAAAAAAAAAAAAAAAAAAACTACAAAAAAAAAAAAACTGGGCATGGTGGCATGTGCCTGTAATCCCAGCTACTCGGGAGGCTGAGGCAGGAGAATCACTTGAACCCAGGGGATGGAGGTTGCAGTGAGCCAAGATCAAGCCACTGCACTCCAGCCTCGACAACAAGAGCAAAAACTCCATCTGAAAAAAAAAAAAAAAAAAAAAAAAGACATTTCGCTTAAATCTCATAACAAGTCTGGAGATAGAGGTACAATTTTATCATTATCTTCATGAGGCAACTGAGGCATGTAATTATTGTACCCACAGGCAACTGAGGTACAGAGGTTAAAAAATCTTGTCAAAATCCACACAGATCACTGAGGGAGGCAGGATCCACAGCTCACTCCAGACCCCATGCATATGTATTCCCATTGATCAGCATTAGCCAGCTAAGAAGTTAAGCTCTTTAAATTGCCAAAGGAAAAAAAAAATAGATGCTGACTATGAAGTAAGTGAAATAGTAATAAAGATGTTATGATTTTTCTGACAGTTTTAGATTTACAGAAAAATTGAGCAGAGTCTACAGAGAGTGCTAATATGTGACCCCATCTCTGCACACAGTTGCCCCTTTTAGTAATATTTTACATTAGTATAGTGTTTTGTTACAATTAATGAGCTAATATCATTACTTTATTATTAACCAAAGTCCATAGTTCATTCAGATTTTCTTAGTTTTTCTCTAATATCCTTTTTTTTTCTTTCTTTTTTTCTTTTTTTTTGAGACAGAATCTTGCTCTGTCGCCCAGGTTGGAGTGCAGTGGCACAATCTTGGCTCACTGCAACCTCTGCCTCCCAGGTTCCAGCGATTCTCCTGCCTCAGCCTCCCAAGTAGCTGGAACTGCAGGTGTGCACCACCACGCCCAGATAATTTTTTTTTTTTTAAATAGAGATGGGGTTTCACCATGTTGGCCAGGCTGGTCTTGAACTCCTGACCTCAGATGATCCACCCACCTCGGCCTTCCAAAGTGCTCTGATTACAGGCATGAGTCACCGTTCCCGACCTCTACTACCCATTTTCTGTTCCAGAATCTCATCCAGGATACCGCATTACATTTAGTTGTCCTATCTCCTTAGGTTCCTCTTGGCTGTGATGGTTTCTTAGACTTTCCTTGTCTTCAATGATTTTGACAGCTTTAAGCAGTACTGGTCAGCTACTTTTTAAAGCATGTTCCTCAATTTAAATTTAAATGGAATATTTTTACAATGATGAGACTAAGGCTATGGGTGTGGGGATGGAAGACGACAGAGGTAAAGTGTCACTCTCCTTACATCATGTCAATGGTACAGACTGTCTGTGTGATTTGTGACTGCTGGTGTTGACCTTCATCACCTGGCTGAAAGAGGTTTGTCAGGTTTCTCCACTGGGAAGTTATTCTCTTTCCCCACTTTTCCATGATGTATTATTGAAAGGAAGTAAAAATGTACAGCCCACACTTAAAAGGCAAGAAATTATGCTCCCAGTCTTTAGAGTGAAGTATCTACTTACATGATTTTGAATTCTTCTTTACAGGACATTTGTCTCTTCTCTCCCATTTATTAATGTAGCCAATCATTTATTTAGATCAGTAGGAATTGCTGGGTATTTTTTGTACTTGGGTTATAATTCAATACTACTTCTTTTTTTCTCTAATTCTTCCAGCTTTGGCCATTGAGAACTCTTCCAGTTGGCTCCTGGGCCCCTTTGAAATGCCTTTTTTATTTTTTTGAGACAGAGTCTAGCTGTGCCGCCCAGGCTGGAGTATAGTGGCACAATCTTGGCTCACTGCAATCTCTGCCTCCTAGGTTCAAGCGATTTTCCTGCCTCAGCTCCCCAAGTAGCTGGGATTACAGGTGCATGCCACTACACCTAGCAATTTTTGTATTTTTTAGTAGAGATAGGGTTTCATTTGTTCATTTTTGAGAAATTCCTGTTTCTAGCACTACAAGATGCCCTAGGCTATTCATGTGTATATCCTGCCCAGTACTAGAATCAGCCATTTCTCCAAGTAGCCTGGTTTCTTCTACTAGAGAATGGTATTACAATAGAAACCAAGATCTGAACAGGCACTGTGTGCTACCTTGTTTCGTTTTAGGCCCTCTCAGCTGACAGAGCAAATAAATATATGTGTATATACTAATCTGTATGTGGTAGGCCAAGAACAGCCCCCTGAAAGATATCTACCTCAAATTCCTAGGAACCTGTGAATGTTACATTATTTGGAAAAATTGTCTTTGCAGTTGTGATTAAGGATTCACACTCAGCAACGTTTCCGTTTTCCTTCCACTCACTATGCATTGTTGATTATGAACTCAGCAATATATAGTTAGACACAGCCTGTCTGACTTCTCTCCCAACCACAAGAAGGCCAACCCTGCACCTGTGGTCACTGACTAGTTGAACTTCAGATGCCTGAGCTAGCAGCCTTCCACAAAGATTGAATGAACCAGAAAGTTTCTGGGAAAGTAGAGAAGCTTTGAAAAATGAGAGAAATGATGTGAGATTAGTGAAAAGTGAGATATGGTAGATCTTTAAAGGTCTTGCAGCCAGGGAAAGAGAGAAACTTATAGTAGAGCAGGAAAGTTGAGACCGAGTTTAGATGGAGACCAGCTTTCATCCCAACTGAGGCTAGCCACCATGGAAGGCTCAACCATCTCAGAAGCAGACTGGTTGACTTCTTGTAGCAAATTCAGTGGCTGACCTTGCCAATGCACAGCTAGATGACTGCCCCGATCCCAGCCCACTTCCGAAGCCCTGGAGCTCAGATTCCATTCTGAAGAGGAAAGTGACAAGTAATGTATTTCAGGGCTTCTCAAATTTTAATGTGCATATAAATCACTTGGAAATCTTGTTAAACTACTGATTCTGATTTAGGGATTTTTAAATACAAATCTTGATTCGGACTCAGAAGATCTGCAGTGGGCACCAAGATTCTACATTTCTAAAAAGCTCCCAGATGCTTCTGATGCTGCTGGGCCCATGGACCCCAACTCGAATAGCAAGGATGTGTTTGACTGAATGTCAAAATGCATAAGAAATCTCAATATTTGGCTGAGTTTATCTGGAAATGCCTAGATTAAGTTTTGCCATAGCAGGCAGAAATGGAGACTTGAGATAGAAATTAAGTTCAGTTTTAGAAAAATTTAAAAGTCAAATTTTTATGTACTGATTTTATGACTTGAGACATCTGGGCATATAGCGATCACTATCATCCTTCGGCGTCCAGTTCAAATATACCCTCCTCCTGAAGTCTTTCTGGATATTTCTCTGGTTGGAATTAACTATTTATTATTGAGAACCCGTATATCATGTTTCTTTAAAAGCTCATTTTTTCCATGAATCACAAATATTTACTGTAAATGTAGAGATGTGACTGTCTCTTCTTTTTCCCCAAACATAGTGACTCATAGAAATTACTTAATAATTGCTTCTTGATGAAAATGCTGATTTTAAAATAGACTGCCTGTAGAATGAGAATAGTATCTCAAAAGTTAAGTACATCATGAAATCAAGCAGCCAGCCCAAAAGCATTTGAAAAGACAAAATGAAAACAGTGATTGCCGGTTGGGAACTTCTCTAAGCAACAGAAGGAAATGTTCTCACACTTTGGGAGACAAGGGTAATTCAGCAGAACCAAGTCCAGACTTCTTTAGGTAATTAAGTATTTAACCTTTAAGATTGTTAAAAGACTTTATCTTTACTAAATCTAAAATTAGTAAAATTACAGTAAAGACTGTAAAGCTAATAATAGTTGTCATGCACAAACTTTAAAAAATATTATCAAAGTTAGCCTACCCCTTAGGGAAGGTTGCCAAACTTCAGTTTTCTTTTGATAATGGTATTTTCTTTTTTTTTTTTTTTTTTTTTGGAGACAGAATCTCGCTGTGTCACCCAGTTTGGAGTGCAGTGGCACAACCTTGGCTCACTGCAATCTCCACCTCCCGGGTTCAAGCGATTCTCCTGCCTCAGCCTCCCGAGTAGCTGGGACTACAGGCGCATGCCACCACTCCCAGCTACCTTTTTTTTTTTTTTTTTTTTGGTAGAGATGGGGTTTCACCATCTTAGCCAGGATGATCTTGATCTCCTGATCTCATGATCTGCCCGCTTCGGCCTCCCAAAGCACTGGGATTATAGGCGTGAGCCACCGCACCCAGCTGGTAATGGTATTTTCAAAACTTAGGTACTGTAGAATTGTTTCATACCTGCAAGTTAGGTTCCAATATTAAAAAAGATTGAATTTAGTAAAAACTATTCTTAAAAAAATCTGTTAAGACATCAACAAAATATTTGTAATTTATATATATATACATATTTGTAATTTGTTTTCTTTTTTCATCAATATGTATATCTAAATTTTTATAATTTAAATCCATGTGGTATGCTAGACTTCCACTCTGGAGAACTGGGAAAATTCAAATGTTAAAAATATATTTTATTAATATCTATTTACAATTTTTTCTAGTTTTGTTCAATTAGCAGATAACTGTTACTTATTTGACAAATAAATGCAGCATACAAACAAAGAAGAAAAGCTCTTATGAGTCAGAAAAAAGCACTCCTCTATTCCCCCAAATTAAGATCACTTGTACTGGGGCATGAAAGTAGGTATATCTCCAAGGATCTTAGTCTACAGCAATAATATTGCACAAATACATGCACTCACTTAGAAGGGAGAAATAAATGAGCTCGGAAAATGATCATTAAAAAGCTGGAAACTGTTTTGTTGACCATGAAAGCCTGCCATAATAACCACATTCCTTATATAAAGATGAAATATGAATTTAATGACTTAATAGACTCATCAAAGTCAAGAATAAAATTTCATTTTGCCTTCCAGATTTCATGCTGTCCACCAGCAAGCATCTGAAGTGTTGCTCAGTCTGCAATCATTATGGAACAAGTACACCTATCAGACCACAGTCAAGAAGCCGGAGTGAGACTGGGTGCTATGGCTCATGCCTATAATCCCAGCACTTTGAAAGGCTGAGGCCGGTAGATCACCTGAGGTCAGGAGTTCAAGACCAGCCTGACTAACATGGTGAAACCCTGTCTCTAATAAAAATACAAAAATTAGCTGGGTGTGGTTGCGCGCACCTGTAATCCCAGCTACTCAGAAGGCTGAGGCAAAAGAATCACTTGAACCTGGGAGACAGAAGTTGTGGCGAGCTGAGATCATGCCATTGCACTCCAGCCTGGATGACAGAGCAAGACTCTATCTAAAAAAAAACAAAAAAAAGTTGGATAGCTGGAGAGAGCTATCCAATTTTGAGCAAATAGTAAAGCCCGTTTTAATCTACTTTAAAGTACATATGAAAGTATTACTGATATAATGTAGTCCAAACAGGTTCTCTATACCTATGAAAGCCTGAGACATTTAAAATGAGGAGTGGTCATTCTTTGGGTGCCACTATGTTAGCTATAACTTTTTTGTATTACTGTCAGAGTCTTTGTAATATTTCCCTGATTACATTCAAGGCTGATGGATTTCTCTTATTTTTTTTCCCCATACATCTTTAAACAGCTGTTCATTTCAGTAATACTTGAGGTCTTTGAACACAGAAAACATCTATATATTAATTAATTAATTTTTGAGACCGAGTCTTGCTCTATCGCCCAGGCTGGAGTGCGGTGGCGCGATCTCTGCTCACTGCAATCTCCGCCTCCTTGGTTCAAGTGATTCTCCTGCCTCAGCCTCCCAAGTAGCTAGGAGTACAGGCACCTGCCCCATGCCCAGCTAATTTTTGTAGTTTTAGTAGAGACGGGGTTTCACCATATTGATCAGAATGGTCTTGAACTCCTGACCTTGTGATCCGCCCGCCTCGGCCTCCCAAAGTGCTGGGATTACAGGCGTGAGCCACCGTGCCTGGCTATACATTAATTTTTAAAATTTATTTCTGTCTTTCCATCCCCACAACTAAAAGTAGAAATTATTTAATCTTTGTTCTGTATTAAAAGGTTTATTACAATTAGGACTTTTCCATTTCTGAGACAGTTATGAGTCACCCAGAAACATATATTCATATTTGTTTTTGAATGTTTTCAAATTGAATAATTTTTAAATCACTTTTTGGAACCCATCACCAATTATTTTGCTAATGTTATTTATGCATGTATCTTATTTCTTCAGTGTTGGAATATAAGCAAACCCAGAGGTAGGACCTACATTATGCCTTACAATAAATGAACGAATGTTCTTTTCTTATTAAAAACACACATTCGGCCGGGCGCGGTGGCTCAAGCCTGTAATCCCAGCACTTTGGGAGGCCGAGACGGGCGGATCACGAGGTCAGGAGATTGAGACCATCCTGGCTGACACTGTGAAACCCCGTCTCTACTAAAAACTACAAAAAACTAGCCGGGCGAGGTGGCGGGCGCCTGTAGTCCCAGCTACTCGGGAGGCTGAGGCAGGAGAATGGCGTGAACCCGGGAGGCGGAGCTTGCAGTGAGCTGAGATCCGGCCACTGCACTCCAGCCTAGGTGGCAGAGCGAGACTCCATCTCAAAAAAAAAAAAAAAAAAAACACACACACATTCTAGAATATTATTTGACAATATTTGGAAACCACTTTATAAAAATTGAGAGCATCCAAAGTAAAAAGGTATGTTTTACAATCCTTTTGGAAAAAAACGCTTTGCATTACATGGAAACTTAAGTATTATTTTATAGGAGAGATTAAGACAATCCAAAAGATGTCCATATTGATCACACTTATATACACAGAAGAAAATTCAGTAATATCAATCATAACATTATCTCCAGAGTAATCATTTATCAAATATAGTGTTAAGGTGGGCTAAATTGCCCTAACAAAGAAATCCCAAGACATACAATGACGCAATCACAATAGAATGAGACTTCTCACTCACATAACAGTCCTGGGCAATGGGATGTGGGTGTGTCTCCTCCAGGAGGTGACTCAGGAACCCAGGCTCTTCCATCTTGTGGCTCTAGTATAGGATCTCTTGCCTGGAACCAGATGGCAGAAGTGGAAAAGGGGGTGCATGGCATAAACTTATTTCTGTAAAGTCACCTCCACTTGCAAGCCATCAGGTAAATTCAGTCACATAGTCACATCTAACTGTAAGGGAAGCTGGGAAATGTATTCTAACTGTGCGATTAAGGAGGGGGAAATGCACTAGCTAGTAGTTTCTGCCACATCTGGTAAGACAACCACTCATAATTACAACTACTTGAGAGTTTATATTCTAGGTTTGAGAGTTGTTCAGGTTAGAATTTAGGTGATACGTGTTCTTTATACGATTTCATTCTGGAAGAGCGAGTTTGCATCCACTGTGGGTGAACTGGGATGTACATCATGAAGAGACACCCAGACACAAAACCAGAGCTGGCAAAATCACCTTTGTTTGGAAACAGGGGCTTCTGCCACCTGGAGGATAAATGCTGAGTGAAAGGCTGGTTCCTGGGAAGCTCAGAACATCTATGTGAATGCATTCATTCCCTCTCGTGTTTTAAAATTTGAACTCCAGGTAAAATTGCACGTAGACAGAAAATCTTTTCCTTCTTAAACTCTACTCAAGGAACCTGAAGCTGGTTCAGGATTAATCTGTTTCTTTCCTTCACAGGAAATAGGTAAGTCTTAGAAATACAAAAGTGAACCAATCCAAGCTGTAGGGGGAAACCCAAGCATCTAGTTGTACAGGCATGCACTACCACACCCAGCTCACTTTTGTAGAGATGGGATTTCACCACATTGCCTAGGCTGGTCTTGAATTCCTGGGCTCAAGTGATCTGCCCACCTCAGCCTCCCAAAGTGCTGGGATTACAGTCATGAGTCGCTGTGCCTAGCCTACTGATGAATTCTTTTTTTTTCCTTTTTTTCTTTCTTTCCTTTTTTCTTTCTTTCTTTCTTTTTCTTTTTCTTTTTTTTTTTTTTTTTTTTTTTGAGACAAAGTCTTGCTCTATCACCCAGGCTGGAGTGCAGTGGCTTGATCTCAGCTCACTGCAACCTCTGCGTCCCGGGTTTGAAAGATTCTCCTGCCTCAGCTTCCCAAGTAGCTGGGATTACAGGTGCTGCCTGTACAAAAATTAGCCACCATGCCCGGCTAATTTTTGTACTTTTAGTAGAGACCGGGTTTTGCCACATTGGCCAGGCTCGTCTTGAACTCCTGACCTCAAGTGATCCACCCTCCTTGCCCTCCCAAAGTGCTGGAATTACAGGCGTGAGCCATCACACTCAGCCAATTTATTGTGTTTTTTAAAAAAAAATTCTACTGGAGCATTTTACCTTCTGCTATAGCTGTTATAAAATGCTGTTCCTCTGTTGTTAATAATCCAGCCATGGTTATGGCTATTTCTTGTTCTTAGACATCTTTGCTGTTCTTTGCTGTATCCTCTGGAGTTACCTGGCAATGCCAAGGTGTACTTCTCACCTTGCTCATGTAACCCGAGGAGCATGCTAGAAATAATTAGATATTACTGGGATGCTTCCATCCCTAGTTCTTTTTCTGGAATTCTCTAGTCTTGTCAAAGTCACTCTGCTTGTCTGCGAACTGAGACCAGAGGCTGGGCAACCTCATGTACTGACAACCTATTTTTGCCAGAAACCGATCAAATTTCTTTTTCATCTGGAAATAAGTCCTTTCTTGGGATCTTTTATATAATGCAGAGATTGAGTAAGATTGTTAATTCTCTCTTATATTAACAAAGAGTAAAATGTGTGTGTCAGCAATCCAGTACCCTGATATTTGCTTGATACCACAGCATTCTACCTGAATTTAATTCACAACTGTAAGATGATCAAGGTTCTCTGTCAAGGAAAGAGTAAAGTTGACCCTCTCCAAAAGATGGGGCCAGGCTGGGCGTGGTGGCTTATGCCTGTAATCCCAGCATATTGGGAGGCCGAGGCGGGTGGATCACCTGAGGTCAGGAGTTCAAGACCAGCCTGACCAACATGGAGAAATGGCATCTCTACTAAAAATACAAAATTAGCCGGGCGTGATGGCACGTGCCTGTAATCCCAGCTACTCGGGAGGCTAAGGCAGGGGAATCGCTTGAACCCAGGCAGTGGAGGTTACGGTGAGCTGAGATTGCATCATTGCACTCCAGCCTGGGCAACAAGAGTGAAACTCCATCTCAAAAAAAAAAAAAAAAAGATGGGGCCAGAACTGGTAACCATGACTATTTACACGAGTTGGTAACCTGTGAATCCAATAACATTGCATTTCTTATTGTTATATCAATGTGCAAATGTTATAAATATATCTAATTTCTATATCTGCTTTTATACTCCATTCATCACTGTGTAAGGAATCTCTCTGACGCCTTGTCTTGCACCTAGGATGGTAGGTGCGATGGCTGGGCAAAGGAAGGCAAGCATCTAGCTAAATATTGATTTGGGTACAGCAGAGTTCTAATTCTGAGTAATTGGTACTTGTCTGCTTCATCCTGTTAAGAAAAAACAGTGTTCCTGGATGGTTGTGATATAATAATGGCACCCAGCCTAGGCTGTGCTAAAAATATGACCCTTGCAAAGTAGATTTCTCTTTTGTTCTTGGGATGAAACTTGCAGCTTTATTACAACTCATAAGAGCACCTATTCTATTTTTGGAAACTATGCTTGCCTGTGTTTACCGTGCATTTGGTCCATTTCTTGCATTATAGGTAGGGTGAGTCTGGTTCGAGTCTGCACGCTACTATTTGCTCTTGTCAAATTTCAGTTTGTACCTTATATCTCAGTATAGTATAAATACTAACAGTACCTTCTGCTTCAGAAGTATCCTAGTTTGGATGAGAAATTATATGTTCATCTTACACATGTATGTTATAGTACTTCCAACACAAGTCATCTCCCAACTCTCCATATTGGAAAGGTTCACAGCTTCCATTACATAAATGAAACACTACAGTTTGGAAGAATAGAATAGTAAGTTTTCATCAAATGGAGTTTTACATTCTATTCAAGGATTGAGGACCGCGCTGGCCTTTTTGGAACAATCTGGCAATGCCTCGGCTACATCTCTAAAATCTGCTCAGTACTGATACAGTGGCCACTGGGGCCGTGGTCCTTTGGAAGTTCTTGACTCTAGGTTTCACCTTAATCAATAGAGGAGTAGTGTGTGCTCTTATTGACAACGAATATGCTATCGATGTTCTTGTCAATTAGAACTTGTCTAGGATTTGCATATTCACATTCAAATAGAAACTACCACATTTCAGCAGTGGGAGAGAAGGAGCTGAGTTACATGGGCTGGTAGCCTTCAGAAAATTGTGTAAGGCATATTAGCAATATTGTGGACTATGATAAGCCTCTATATAGTGGTAATACTGATAAAATGTTGTATATATTGTAGTCTGAAAGGAATGCATCAAAAATTTTATTGCGTAAGTATTGAAAGTGTACATTATGTATTTAAGAGAAAGCAAATTTGAAGCTCAAGTAATAAGAGATCATATGCAGATTTAGGTCTTCTAACAACAAAAATGGAAGACTAGAGAAAAAAATGCTATAACTTCTTGATTTCACTGTTAGTAGGTAATATCCTGATGTCTTTTCTCCATAACTGCAAGTACATTCAATCTCCACAGGCTGTTTTTATAAAAAATGCTAATTAATTTGTGTCCTTGTAATTAACTAAGGATCTATCTTAATAGATAGATCACTACAATAAAAGTGATGTACCATCTCCCCCACAGCAACAGAAGGATTTTGCTTTGTATCATAAATCAAATTCAAAGAATATCCTTTGGTAAAATGTTAAACTGCAAACTTTTTTTTTTTTTTTTAGACACAGTCTCACTCTGTAGCCCAGGCTGGAGTACAGTGGCATGATCTCAGCTCACTGCAACCTCCGCCTTCTGGGTTCAAGCAATTCTTTTGCCTCAGCCCCCCAAGTATCTGGGATTACAGACGTGCACCACCACGCCTGATGAATTTTTGCATTTTTAGTAGAGACAGGGTTTCACCATGTTGGCCAGGCTGGTCTCAATCCCCCGACCTCAGGTGATCCACCCATCTTAGCCTCCCAAAGTGCTCCTCAGGTGATCCACCCATCTCAGCCTCCCAGATTACAGGCCTTAGCCACCGTGCCTGGCCCTTAAATTGCAAACTTTCACAAGAGTTACCCATCTTGTTTTCTTTGTGAGACAGATAGTCATGTGAAATTGAGTTAATGTTATCTATGCTTTGTCGTCTATTAATGTAAAAATTTCCAGGAAGTATTATTTGACCAGAGTCATTGTGAAACACATACCAGAAATTATTATTATGTCCTTCGAAAATAACCTCCAACATAATCTGTACTTTTGATTATTTTTCTTACTGGATACATTTTCTTACTTGATAAATTGTAGTTCTGGACATAATGTTGAGTTGAAGATGCAATGTGGTAGCTTCTTTTAGGATCATCTCTGTATTTCTAAAGTATAAAAATATTTATCGTATTTCTTTATCAGTACAGAAAAGAATTATTGCCAGCTTGACTCTGCTGGCACATAATTTGACAATGTGTTCTTCATTTAATTTAGATTTTAGCAAAATCTAGAGGATAGGAATCCTGGCAATTGGGGTTATTTACCTCTAGGGCATTTTCCAGCTAAAAGGAGGAGTGGTTCTTTTGACAGTTGTAATATAAAAGGGGTACAAAAGTTGGAGTCCAGGTCCCACTAAGGGAAATGTCCTATTAGCACAATCCCCACACCCCCCCCCACACACTTTTATCTAAATGACAGTACCCCAACTGTAGGGAGAACTAGAAGAAAAGCAGCCCTTCCTCAGACCGCAGCCCAGCTTCCAGTGATCTGGAAGTCTAGTCTCTGAAATCAGATTGAGGTCAGCCAAGATGACAGTGCTCATAGGGACCTGATCAAAACACACGAAAATATTTTCTGGGGAGAGGTATCTCCTAGGGCTCAAATTGTGTGAACAATCTTTCAAATAAAATGTCCAACACACACTCTTGTGTACCCAAGCACATGAGGTGACAAGATAATATGAAGACTGAAAGAAACCGTAAGTAATACACCTATATCTGTAGGGGTTCTGAATATTGGAACTAACAGATCCAGATATTAAAATAACTATGTTTACTATAGCCAAGTAAACAAATCTAAGATAGAAAATACAGTTGAAAACTATACCGAAATAACATAGACAATTTTTTAAAAAGTACCCAGAAATATTTGAACATTAAAAAATATAACTGAAACTAAGAATTTAGCAGTTAGGTTTGACATCAGATTTAAAGGAGAATTACTATAAGAGCGGAGAGAAAAAAAAAAAAACCAGAATGAAGCATGGAGAGACAAACAGATAAAAATTACATGAGAGAGAATAATAAACCCAGAGGATGTGGTGAAGGAAAAAAAACTAACATACATTTCACTGGAGTTCCAGAAAAAAAAAGGAAAGAGGAAGTGGGTCAGAATAAGTATTTGAGGAGCTTAAAAATTACATGAGAGAGAATAATAAACCCAGAGGATGTGGTGAAGGAAAAAAAACTAACATACATTTCACTGGAGTTCCAGAAAAAAAAAGGAAAGAGGAAGTGGGTCAGAATAAGTATTTGAGGAGCTTATAGCTGAAAAATTTCCAAACTGACTAAAAACATTGTCATAGCCCAGATCCTCTAAAAAGCAGAGCTTGAGGCAAAAGCTTACATGTTTACTTTACTGGTAAGTGTATTCCCACAAGCACAAGAGTGGGGTAAAATGATGTGAGATAGAGAAGGATGCAATACAGATATAGCATGTGTTATACTAACGTGGGCATACACTCATTGCAAGTCTATTACCTCGTCTTGCAACCCATCATCAGAAAAGGTATGTCAGCCACTGTTACTTCAACAATCTGGTTCTGAGAAGGAAGGGAGAGAAAACTGTCCAGGACTTTTCCTCTCCCATTGGGTAGAACCCACTACATGGCGTGATACCTCCCACACTTCAAGGTTGTGTACACGTGAGCACTGAGTGCCTCAGCCCACTGGGAAAGTCCCAGGGCAGGACATGAAAGCACATAGCAAGTGTGTGAGATAAGCCACAGGTTGTGCTCAAGTGTGACAAGGATCAGAGAACAGCCACCACAGAGGGCAGATATGAATCTGTGTCAATAAGGTTAGCACATAGATCTGGGGTAACACAAAAGTAAATCTTGTACAGACATCAGTCCAACCAATTCCAGAAGCCCTACAAGCCCAAAGCAGGATAGGAAAAGGTTTTCACCTAGGCACATTGGAGTAAAACGGCTGAAAATCCAAGGAAGACAGAAACTCTTAAAAAGCAGCGAGGGGACCGGGCGCGGTGGCCCACATCTGCAATCCCAGCACTTTGGGAGGCCGAGGAGGGCGGATCACGAGGTCAGGAGATCGAGACCATCCTGGCTAACACAGTGAAACCCCGTCTTTGAAACCCCGTCTCTACTAAGAAATATAAAAAACTAGCCGGGCGAGGTGGCGGGCGCCTGTAGTCCCAGCTACTCGGGAGGCTGAGGCCGGAGAATGGCGTGAACCCGGAAGGCAGAGCTTGCAGTGAGCTGAGATCCGGCCACTGCACTCCAGCCTGGGCTACAGAGCGAGACTCCGTCTCAAAAAATAAAAAAATAAAAAATAAATAAATTCAGCTGAGCGTGATGGCGGGCGCCTGTAGCCCCAGCTACTTGGGAGGCTGAGGCAGGAGAATGGCGTGAATCCGGGAGGCGGAGCTTGCAGTGAGCCGAGATCGCGCCGCTGCACTCCATCCAGCCTGGGCAACAGTCTCAAAAAAAAAAAAAAAAAAAAAAAAAGCAACCAGAAAGCAACCAGGGAAGGAGAGCAGGCAGAGGAGGAGTTGCACGGTGCACGCGCGGTATATGTGGCTGGGGAATTCGTGTGAACGTCAGGGTGGAAGCAGGTGTGAGAGGGTCCAGCAGAAGACAACATAGCTGCCAAAATGTTTGAATCCATCGACAAGTTTGGCCTGGCCTTAGCTGTTGAAGGAGGCGTGGTGAACTCTGCCTTATATATAACGTGGATGCTGGGCACACAGCTGTGGTCTTTGACCGATTCCGTGGAGTACAGGCATTGAGGTAGGGAAAGGGACTCACTTTCTCACCCCGTGGTTACAGAAACCAGTGATCTTTGACTGCCGTTCTCAACCACGTAACGTGCCAGTCATCACTGGTAGCAAAGATTTACAGAATGTCAACATCACACTGAGCATCATCTTCCGGCCCGTGGCTAGCCAGCTTCCTCGCATCCTCACCCACATTGGAGAGGACCATGATGAGCGTGTGCTGCCGTCCATCACGACCGAGATCCTCAAGTCAGTGGTGGCTCGCTTTGGAGGTGGAGAACTAATTTCCCAGAGAGAGCTGATCTCCAGGCAGCTGAGTGATGACCTTACGGAGCGAGCAGCCTCCTTTGGGCTCATTCTGGACGACGCGTCCTTGACACATCTGACCCTCGGGAAGGAGTTCATAGGGGGAAGCCAAACGGATGGCTCAGCAGGAAGCAGAGAGGGCCAGATTTGTGGTGGAAAAGGCTGAGCAGCAGAAAAAGGCGGCCATCACCCCTGCTGAGAGCGACTGCAAGGCCGTTGAGCGGATCACCAACTCACTGGCCACCGCAGGGGACGCACTGATCGAGCTGCGCAAGCTGGAAACTGCGGAGGACATCGCCTACCAGTTTTTACACTCTCGGAACATCACCTACCTGCCGGCAGGGCAGTCTGTCCCCTGCAGCTGCCCCAATGAAGGCCCACCCTGCCTGCACTCCGTGGGCCAACTGGGCCACAGCCCGGATGATTCGATGATTTTTTTTTTTTTTTTTTTTTTTGAGACGGAGTCTCACTCTGTCTCCCAGGCTGGAGTGCAGTGGTGCGATCTTGGCTCACTGCAACCTCCACCTTCCGGGTTCAAGAGATTCTCCTGCCTGAGACTCCTGAGTAGCTGGGACTACAGGCCCGCACCACCACACCCGGCTAATTTTTTGTATTTTTAGTACAGAGGGGGTTTCACCATCTTGGCCAGGCTGATCTTGAACTCCTGACCTCATGGTCCACCTGCCTTGGCCTCCCAAAGTGCTGGGATTACAGGCGTGAGCCACCGTGCTCTGCCATCCCCATGATTCTTAACACCGCCTTCCTTCTGCCTCTACCTCAGAAATCACTGTGAAATTTCATAATTGGCTTAAAGTGAAGGAAATAAAGGCAAAATCACTTCAGATCTCTAATTAGTCTAAAACAAAAAAGGCAGCCGGAGGAAAAAAGACAGATCATCCTAAAAGGAACAACAACTGAAATGATAGCTTACTTCTCAGTAGAAGCAATGGAAGCCAGCAGACAATAACATGGCATTTTCAATACACTGAAGGAAAATAGCTGCCATAGTGACTTAGCAAACATCTACAAATATTGAAAATACTCTTTAGGAATGAAGGAGAAATAAATATTTTTTCAAGAAAAAATAGAGTGAGAAGTCATCCCCAGCAAGCCCATACTACAAGTATTAAAAGGTGCTCAGGCCGGGCGCGGTGGCTCAAGCCTGTAATCCCAGCACTTTGGGAGGCCGAGACGGGCGGATCACGAGGTCAGGAGATCGAGACCATCCTGGCTGACACGGTGAAACCCCGTCTCTACTAAAAAAAAAAATACAAAAACTTAGCCGGGCGAGGTGGCGGGCGCCTGTAGTCCCAGCTACTCGGGAGGCTGAGGCAGGAGAATGGCGTAAACCCGGGAGGCGGAGCTTGCAGTGAGCTGAGATCCGGCCAGTGCACTCCAGCCTGGGCGACAGAGCGAGACTCCGTCTCAAAAAAAAAAAAAAAAAAAAAGGGTGCTCAGGTAAAAGGAAAATGAGCCTATGCAGAAGGCCAGAAATAGAGGAAGAAACACGAAGCAATAAAAAATAATAATTATGCTAGGGTCTCCGTTCATTTGTGCTGCTGTAACAGAATATCTCAGACTAGGTAATTTATAAAGAACAGAAATTTATTTCCTCCTAACTCTGGTGGATGAGAAGTTCAAGATCAAGGCGCTGAGAGCCTTCATGCTGCGCCCTCACATGGCAGAAGATGGAAGGGCAAGAGAGAGTGAACCTACTCCCACCAACCCATGAATCCATTCACCTACCTCTTCCCCAAAAGCCCCACTTTCCAAGACTGTTGAATTGAGGATTGAGTTTTCAACACAAATTATCAGGGATACATTAGAGCATAGCAACTAGTAACTCTAAATAATTTGTTAACTGTATAAAACAAAAATAATGTATTGTGCAGTTTAAAATATTTATAGATACAAGACCACAACAGTATATAATTTGGGAGGGAGGTGTATGGAGTTACAGGGCTTAAAAGCCTCCTACTGGAAAAGGGTAAAAATACCAGTTGACATTAGACTTTGTCAAGTCTAATGCTTGCTAAAATTCTGCATGCTATAGTCTCTAAGGCAACCACCAAAGGAAGAGTAAAAGCTGTATAATGTCCTAGCAAATAGAGATTAAAAGTAGAATTGTTAAAAATATCAGTTATCGGCTGGGCATAGTGATTCACATCCATAATCCCAGCACTTTGGGAGGCCGAGGTGGGCCGATCACTTGAGGCCAGGAGTTCGAGAGCAGCCTGGCCAACATGGTGAAATCCCATCTCTACTAAAAATACAAAAATTAGCTAGGTGTGATAGCAGGCGCCTGTAGTCCTAGCTACTTGGGCGGCTGAGGCAGGAGAATCACCTGATCACACCACCACGCTCCAGCCTGGCCAGCAAAGCGAGACTCTGCCAAAAAATGAAAAATAAAGGAAAGAAAAGAAAAAAGATCAATATAAAAGAGACAAGAATGGAGAGACAAAGGAGCATAGAACAGGCAGAACAAGAATACATCACATAATAATTTGGTAGATGTAAAACCAAATATGTCAATAATTATAGCAAATGTAAAGCAACTAAATGCTACCATTAAAACACAAAGAATGACAGGCTAGTTTAAAAAAATAAACCCCATGGAAAGAAAGTTTAGATTTCATCTCCTCCAAGTTATCTGTAAAACAAAACTATCTACAGCCCATCAGATTTGGTTTGAATTTATAAACCATAGCAATCTCACTCATCACTATATCCTAATTCAGATAATTTTGTTTAGATGGGGTCTCACTATGTTGCCCAAGCTAGACTCAAATTCCTGGGCTCAATCAATACCACCTCAGCCTCCCAAGAAGCTGTCACTGCGCCTGGCTTCAGGTAATTCTTTTCTTTTTTCTTTTTTCAGGTAATTATTTTCTTTTCCTCTGTCTTCAAATGTTAAAGAATCCCTTCATTACTGAGCCAAAAAAAATTATCTTAGACATACTTTATTGAGACATAGACAATGTCTCTCTCATTTCATATGACAGTCCATCAGATATAGGAATATGGATACCAATTTTTCTATTTATATATCCCTAGTTAAAAAAAATTTTTTTACATAATCTTCACCATATTTTTATATCATTTATGAAAACAGCTCCTTGTACAGTTGGCCCATTGATCCAGCTTGTTAAATTATTTTCAGACTTTGCTTAAGTGAACCATCATATTGTCACTTTCTTCCATTTCAAATCACAGGGAAATGATACAAAGAGCATGCTTTCTATATTTTCATCTTATTCATTGATAAAAACATTGAATAGAACATATCTGATGACCGTGCTTCAGAGCAGGCTTTGGAGAACTTTTTCTAAATTGACCTTGATCCATGAATCAACATTCTGAAGGCATGCAGTTTTAAACATAAATAAATTTGCCTGTGTAGCCAGTTCACATTCCTCCAACTTGTCCATGAGAGGCCTTGAGAAGTCTTGAGTTGGCATAAGAGTCCTTGTTAGATGCCTTGCTTAAATTTAAATAACTGGCTGTGCACGGTAGCTCATGCCTGTAACCCCAGCACTTTGGGAAGCCCAGATGGGTCTCTCAAAAATAAATAAATAAATAAATAAATAAATAAATAAATAAATAAATAAATAAATTCAAATACCTTAGGTCTGCTTATCAAACTAGATGTGACAATCTCAGAAGTGAGTGCATATCTCATTTCCATTTGTTTATGGGGACAGAGAGTCAACTATAAATAATATGCAAGTCTGCAGACTTAGGTTAGAAAAGGTATGATAATCCAGTACCTCATCCATCTGCGGGCACTGAAGCTGCTAAACATCACTTTTTTTTTTTGAGACAGAGTCTCACTCTGTTACCCAGGCTGGAGTGTAACGGCGCAGTCTTGGCTCACTACAACCTCCATCTCCCAGGTTCAAGCAATTCTCCTGCCTCAGCCTCCCAGAGTAGCTCGGACTGCAGGCACGTGCCACCACTCCTGGCTAATTTTTGTATTTTTAGTAGAGATGGGGTTTCACTATGTTGGCCAGGCTGTTCTCAAACTCCTGATCTTGTAATTTGCCTTCCTTGGCCTCCCAAAGTGCTAGGATTACAGGCGTGAGCCACCTCGCCTGGCCTAGACATGACTTTTTAAAGAAAATGCCACAGTGGAACACACTGGACCTTTGAACCCCTGGAGAAACTCAATGGGTTCCAAAGCATGAATAACAAGTAAAACTAGTAACAGCTTTTAGAAACCCCAGGGGCCATAGTAAAGGTAGAGTGTACTTCAAAAAGTTACAAACTGGTTCATCTGAGGCTCAGAGGGCACTGGTCTCAGAGAATTGAGATGAAGATGCTCCCTGAACCTCTGATGTCCTTCTTAGTGAATTTGAATCATGACAGTGGACTTCTTTCCTAGAGGAGCTGCATGAGTTAGGGTACTTTCTGTTGTATGTAACAAAAACTGACTGAAACTGGCTTAGACAATAAACAAGTTCATTATTTCACCAAATCAAACTCCAAGAGGCAGAGCAGGCTTCAGGCTTGGTGGATTCAGTAGCACAATTCTGCCACTGGCAGCCCAGGAATATTCTTCATCATTCCAATGTGGGAGAGAAATAGAATTACTAAAATTGATTTAGACTATTTTCTGGGGTTGAATGGATGTTGGTGAGTCAACCACCAACAGAAGAGTTTTTGAACATTGAATGTAGAATAGAACTCCTAGTTCTAAGCTAGGATTTCTTTCCTGACTTTTACGGTAGTGTCAACCCTAAGGCAATAAGATTGAAGGCAAGGATATAAATTAGCTGACCTAAGAATACACCCAAAGGGATGTAGCTTTATCCCTAGAAACAAACCTCTACACAGTCCTATGATCTTCTCCAACACAGTGGTAACGCAGTTCTTGAATTCTAAACAGAGGCCTGGGATGCAGGTGGGGAAACATTCGTTCCATGAATACAATGTGTATAGAAACCTTTCTTTTCTTTTGGAAGTTTGAGGCAGAAAATCAAGATGGGAAAGACACCCAGATACCTTTCTAGTTGGAAACCAACCTAGACTAATTTTAACAAATGGTAAAACATAAACCGAATGATTTCATTGGTTGCTCAATAATGGATTTAGTGAAGAGAAGCTGGAACTAATGAACAAACTAAGGAATGGGGTATTGCTTTCATTAATTTATGCTACCTCTACCTTCGATCAGGAAGGTATAAGAGATGGCTATGAACTATGAGCAATAATATGTTTCTTTATTTCTTAGTGATTGAAGTGTTTTTAAAAACAGGATTTTTTTTTTTTCCTTGAGACAGCGTCTCACTCTGTCGCCCCCAACTGGAGTACAGTGGTGCGATCTCAGCTCACCACAACTTCCACCTCCCAGCCTCAAGAGATTCTCCTGCCTCAGCCTCCCAAGTAGCTGGGATTACAGGCATGTGCCACTATAGACTGGCTAATTTTTGTGTTTTTAGTAGAGACGGGATTTCACCATCTTGGCCAGGCTGGTCTGAAACTCCTGACCTCAAGAGATTCAACCGCCTCAGCCTCCCAAAATGCTGGGATTGCAGGCATGAGCCATCATGCCTGGCCAGAGAAATATTTTTGACAGCTCAATTTATCATATATACTAAATTTACAATGCATGCTAAGAACAGAAATATTAATTACCAAAAATGAAACTGATTTTTACCATAGAATGATTTCAGTATTCTTAGACATATACATTTGTCTTAGTCATATGGGTTGCCCTGTCAAAGATGAGCATTGAAAAGAGAATTCCATTTCTAGAGTAAGATGAATGTGTAACTTCTATTGACTTCAACGATTACAATTGCCTCCAGTTGAAGCAATTCTCATTCAAGCCACGTATTTTCTGTCTAGTCTCCCTACCTTTGGATAGCATATAAATTTCTAAGAAATAGGCAGGGAGAATGATGGATTTGCATGCAAATGTTGGTATTTATTCCAAATTTAGCCATCCCATGCAAGGACACTATGTCAAGAGCTGATGAAACATATTTGAATAATGGAATCTTGGGTTAGAGAAGACCACATCGCTGATGTTTGCATTGCGTTCTATAAATATTGTGCAAATTAACATTTTAATGCAAATATTTCAATAAAACTTTCAGACTCAGTCTCCTATGAATTAATTTAGCTGACTATCTCTTAGGGACTTCATAATTTATTAATTTGTTCAGAAAATTTGATATGCGCCAGGTGCACTGCTTTAGGCATTGGGGGTATGGCAGTGAACAAGATGGGCACAGTCCTAGTCTTCATGGCCATTACATTCTTGGACATTACATTCAGGAAATAACCAATCAATCAAATGAACAAGATAATTTCTAATAGTGATAAGGCAGTGGGACAGGGTGATATAATAGACAGTGATGTAGAAGTGTAATATGAGCTGGTCAAAGAAAGTGTTTGAGGAGGTGATATTTGAGCAGAAACTGAAATAATGCATGGGAGGCAGCCATGCGCACAAAATCTTTATTTACTCCAAGAGAACCAGTATATGCAAAAGAACTCTGCAGCACTAGCACAATGCCTTCTTCCTTATAGCTGGTTGGTGCCCCAAACCTTGCTTACTTGAAAAACTGTCACATTTACAATAAAATACTTAGGACTGTAGAAATTAATTTGTCATGAAAAAATATGGACAAATTTAGCACCTGCTCCAGGATGCTACAGTCTGACATCTTTATTGGGGGTCACTGAGGATTTAAAGAAGAAGGAATTGCTAACTTCTATTTCCTATTTTACTAGTCAATTTTTTTTTTTTTTGAGATGGAGTCTCGCAATCTCACCCAGGCTGGAGTGCAGTGGTGAGATCTCGGCTCACTGCAAGCTCCGCCTCCCGGGTTCACGCCATTCTCCTGCCTCAGCCTCCCGAGTAGCTGGGACTACAGGCGCCCGCCACCATGCCCGGCTAACTTTTTGTAATTTTTAGTAGAAACGGGGTTTCACCGTGTTAGCCAGGATGGTCTCAATCTCATGACCTTGTGCCCGCCTCGGCCTCCCAAAGTGCTGGGATTACAGGCATGAGCCACCGCACCCGGCCTAGTCAATTTTAATTACTGTAGCCTCATTAGATACCCTTTGTGCAAATGTGAGTGCCTTTGCCTGCTTTCTGGTTTGATTTTAAGTTGGGATACAAGCTACTTAACAATAACAAGAGTTGGCAGTAGCTGATCTTTCCCAGGTCTCAGACACACATCCATTTGCAAAACATATCCATTTATTCCCACTATATATGTGAACTTGGTGTACAGTCAAAAACAGAAACACACGTGCTATTGTCCAGAATATTTTCTGAACATTCACTATTTACCAGAAGTATTTTCTGAATACTTGTTATTTAACTCCTGAAGTAACAAGGTTGTGAAGGGAAGCAAAATTGATTTAAAAAAAGGAGTGAGAAGCTGGGTGCGGTGGCTCATGCCTGTAATCCCAGCACTTTGGGAGGCCGAGATGGGCAGATCACCTCAGGTCGGGAGTTTGAGACCAGCCTGGCCAACATGGTGAAACCCCATCTCTACTAAAAATACAAAAATTAGCCAGGAGTGGTGGCAGCTGCCTGTAATCCCAGCTACTCAGGAGGCTGAGGCAAGATAATTGCTTGAACCTGGGAGGAGGAGGTTGCAGTGAGCTGAGATCACACCATTGCACTCCAGCCTAGAGGACAAGAGTGAGATGTCGTCTCATAAAAAAAAAAAAAAAAAAAGAGAGAGAGAGCGAGAAAGAGGAGATACCACATGATCTGGAGTATCTAGGTCACTTAATAAATGAGGGAAAAAATATAATGAGGATGATTAAGACATGAGAGGAGCTTCAAAAAGGAGTTAACTATCAAAGGACTAAGATAGGCCTCTTGAGAAATCTGATGACGTCTTTTAAGTATTTTTGCAAAAATACTTGTGCTGCAAATGTCAGTTATGAAGAATGGCATCTCCTACTATCCTGCAAAAATCGATACTTGTTTTATTCTTTATTTATTCTGTGATTTGACACTTAGTTGAAATTATAATCTTAATTTTATCCAACTAAGATAAAGTTTTTACATTCCTTAATTTTATGATTCAAGATAAACTTCCAATTGAACCTTTTTTTCACTATTTCTGTGAAAGTTTTGTTCCCATTCCAACTTGTCCCACTTCTAAAAGTAGATGGTGCATTTGCATACCTAAAGAATAATAATACCAACTCTGATTTAGGCCTATTGCTCTGTATAACATGCTGGCATCCATTAACCAAGCCAGAAAAACGTCAATGTAATGCATCAAGAGGGAAATTATGATTAAACTACAGCTAGTTTTTCTTACCCCTTCAAGGAACTGTTTGGATGAATAGCTGCTTTTCTTGTCTCTTTTTAGAGATAGGGTCTCACTATGATGCCCCGACTGACTTCTAGACTCAAGGGATTCTCCTATCTCAGCCTCCCGAGTCATTGGTACTGCAGGTGCACAACACCACACAGGCTTACGGCTGCTTTTCTATGCCCCAAAGCTCTAAATCCTAGGCTTTTTCCTTCAGTGACCCTATACTCCAAAAGAACGTGGAATGGAAGACACTGAAACTGCTGGTTGTTCCAAAGCAACAAGTTTTTTTTTTTTTGGAAACAGAGTCTCACTCTGTTGCCCAAGCTGGAGTGTAGTGGCGCTATCTCAACTCACTGCAACCTCCACCTGCCTCCTGGGTTCAAGCAATTCTCCCACCTCAGCATCCCCAGTAGCTGGGACTACAGGTGTGCACCATCACACCCGGCTAATTTTTTGTATTTTTAGTAGAGATGGGGTTTCACCATGTTGGCCAGGCTGGTTGCGAACTCCTCACCTCAAGTGATCCACCCACCTAGGCCTCCCAAAGTGCTAAGATTACAGGCATGAGCCACCGCTCCCGGCCAGCAGGAAGCTTTTTATCCCTGCTCCCTATCACATTCCCTTGGCACTGTTCCACACTCTAATTTTTTCCCTTTTTTACACATGCTCATAGCTGGACCTGTTGGTTTAATTATTATTTTATTATTCCTATATTCATTTAGTTTATTGACTTTCATGTTGTTGCTTTGTATATTGTCTAGTTTTTACTGTTTTATTTTATTATATAAGCAGTTTATTTTATTCTGCCTTTTACTTATCTTTGATTTTAACATTTTAAACTTATACTCATCTTTTACCATGTCTTATTTATTTCTATCTCTTCTGTTTCTTATATTTGGTTATACATCTCTTTTTTCTTGCCATCTTGGCTTTTTAGCATGTTGAGGAGACCTACTCAGAACCCCAGAGTTTGTATGAAGATTATTTTAAGCAGAAAATATTTGAAATCCAACAAATGCAAAAAGAAGCATTCTCGGCCGGGCACGGTGGCTCAAGCCTGTAATCCCAGCACTTTGGGAGGCCGAGGCGGGCGGATCACAAGGTCAGGAGATCGAGACCACAGTGAAACCCCGTCTCTACTAAAAATACAAAAAATTAGCCGGGCGCGGTGGCGGGCGCCTGTAGTCCCAGCTACTCAGGAGGCTGAGGCAGGAGAATGGCGTGAACCCAGGAGGCGGAGCTTGCAGTGAGCCGAAATCGCGCCACTGCACTCCAGCCTGGGCAACAGCGTGAGACTCCGTCTCAAAAAAAAAAAAAAAAAAAAAAAAAGAAGCATTCTCAGACCTTCCCTTATCTGACTAAAAGCAGCAATTTCTGGGGCTCCCAGAAATCCCCTCTCTTGCGAGGAGGCTTCCATATATCCCCTCTCTGGGAGGGAGTTTCATGGCCCTGAGGAAAACGAAAGGCTACCTGCACCTACATAAACCAACATTATCAAAAATGTATCCAAGGACACATGGGTAATCAGGGTCAGACTCAAAACCAGTAGCCTTAACACTGCCTACCCTGAGGCTACCCCTGTTCCACACTTCAATTCCATTTCCCAGTCATGGGTGAGGAGCTGCACTGTGGACATCACCACAAGAACTTAATCCAGCCTGGAGCCACAGGCAAGAACAGGGTGCTTCATGGTTTCTTTCCCACTCCCACCAGCTTCAAGAACACCTGAGCTGGGGGCATCATTGTCATTTTCAAATAGAAGTGGACTTAATTCTCTTCAGCTTCAAAACATACCCAACCTGAAAATCTGCTCCCTGAGGTATGTTCCTATCGGATATACCCACCCATCCAAGCCTAGTAGAGGTGTAGGACTGGGGACATGGGGAGGGTGATAATTTGGCAGTTTTTCTCTCCTTTCCCAGTGTCTTATAGCTGAAATATATATATTTTGGAGGCCCTAGAAAGTGGCTGAGGAAGAACTGGTTTTTTTTCTCTCAGGCCACTAAGTAGTGTTAAAACTCTGAGTAAGATAATTCAGCCGGGTGCGGTGGCTCATGCCTATAATCCCAGCACTTTGGGAGGCCGAGGTGGGTGGATCACTTGAGGTCAGGAGTTCAAGACCAGCCTGGCCAACATGGTGAAATCCTGTCTCTATTAAAAATACAAAAATTAGCCAGGCCTATGGTGGCGTGTGCCTGTAATCCCAGCTACTCGGGAGGCTGAGGCAGGAGAATTGCTTGAACCCAGGAGGTGGAGGTTGCGGTGAACCAAGATGGCGCCACTGCACTCCAGCCTGGGCAACAGAGTGAGACTCCATCTCAAAAAAAGCAAACAAAAAAGGTTATTCAAAGGAGGTAGAGCAGTATGTCCAACACGAAAAACTGGGATCTCATGTCATCGCTTCCCTAACATGACTTTCACCAACTGCTTCCCCTTTCATCAAGTCTGTTTTTGAGTTTTTCTCTATGCACAACCTTCCCAGTTTTCCCCTCTAGGAGCAGTGGTGAGAAGAGCTGAGCTGCAGATGAACTCTTCACCCCAGGAGGGTTTTACCATGGAAGGAGCTGCTTTTCTAGATTTCTCCTACACATAACACACAGATCTCTCATTAACCGGGTAGGGCCTATTTAGGACTCAACACTCCAGTATGAATAAAGCATTGTTCTCACTCCATGCATTAAAAAAAATCATTTATCCAATCCAGTAAGCCCGTTGATTCTTTCTGGATTTACTGAAGGAAAAAATGAGTGGCAGAGATAAGCCTTGGCCAGTCATGCTAATGTCGCTTAATTTGACTTTTGACACCTGAGATCTTGTGACTCTGTAATAGTAATATTACAATTCCCCAATGATCTTGACTCAATTCCCCAATGAATGAAAATGCTGTCAGTACTTATATCCTTCTGCTGATGTACACACAGATTTTTAGGCATCAGACCTTGATTTAAGAGTCTTTTAAGCTCTATTTTATAGGAGAAGACCTGGTAGGAGTAAAAATAAGTACATGAAAGCCAGAATGCCTGGTTGAAAATTTCTCCTCTCAATTTAGGTCCTGTTACTTAATCTCTATAAAATGGAGATAATGACACTTAATTCCGTGAATCTTAAATAAATATAGGTAAAGTGTCTGGCCTTTAACAAGCTTTAGTATATTAAATGATTTTCACTCCTAAAATCAAATGAATTCTTGTTTTGATGATTCTATTCCCAAGCCTGCAGCCACAAATATTCTAAATTATAAGAATTATCTCCATAGGCCAGGCGCAGTGGCTCACACCTGTAATCCTAGCACTTTGGGAGGCCGAGGTGGGTGGATCGCTTGTGGTCAGGAGTTTGAGACCAGCCTGGCCAACATGGAGAAACTCTGTCTCTATTAAAAATACAGAAATTATCCAGAAGTGGTAGGGCACGCCTGTCATCCCAGCTACTAGGGAGGCTGAGGCAGGAGAATGCTTGAACCCAGACGGCAGAGGGTGCAGTGAGCCCACAGCTCAGATTGCGTGACTACCCTGCAGCCTGGGTGACAAAGTAAGACTCTGTTTCAAAAAAAAAGAAAAAAGAATTATCTCCATGGGAGTCATCTTTAAGTGATATGGTAGATATATAAATTCCTGAAGAAACTAACCAGCCAATTTTATGTATAATCTTTGTATTGAGTCTACATGCCCCTCAATCAACCACTCCATTTTTCTGTTTCTTTATAGCAAAATTTCTCCAAGGGCTACCTCTACTCATTACTTCTTGTTCTTTCTTGACATCTTTTTGTCTGTTGTAGAACATTCTTGGCTATGGTCTAGTTTGTTTCTTCCTCTTCACTCTTTCCTTCATCTGGACCATGAGAAAGAGCTTTTGATCTGACAGTGCTTTTTCCCGAGTCCCAGACTGGGATGGAGAAGGTGGTGGTTGTCAAACTATTAGGGCTTGTGAAAACACAAATAGCTGGCCCCACTGCCGGAGTTTCTGATTCAGTATAGCTGAGGTGGGGCCCCAATTTCTAACAAGTTCCTAGGCGAGGCTGATGATACTGGAATATATTTTGAGGACCACTAGAATAAGGAGTTCGGGACTCTCTTGCTCTCACAATAAGTGAAATTCTCCAACCTAGCTTTATCAATAACACAGATGTCATTTTGATGTTTCATCTGCTGCTTCTACCATTTTATACCCGAAATGATTCAGAATTCAGGAAAGAAAGACAGGTGCTGTATATTGAATGCCTCAAAAGCCCAACAGCTGACATTTATTACTTGCCATGTGCCATTTGATGTCCTAAGTGTTTTATGTAGTCTATCTCATTTAATCCTCACCAAAGCCCTAATATCATTTCACCTTTCAGTAAAGAAATTAAGATACTACTGGGGGTGGTAGCTCATACCTGTAATCCCAGCATTTTTGGAGGTTGAGATGGGAGGACCACTTGAACCCAACAGTTTGAGATCAGCTTGGACAATATAAGGAGACCCCATCGCTACAGAAAAAAAAAATAATAATAATAATACCTGGTCATAGTAGCATGCACCTGTAGTCCCAGATACTTGGGAGACTGATGTGGGAGGATCACTTGAGCCCAGGAGGTCAAGGCTACAATGAACCATGATCATGCCACTGTACTCCAGCCTGGGCATGAGAGTCTCAAAAAAAGAAATTAAGACACCAAAATATTAAACAATTTTCCAGGCCACTCAGTTCTGGAGACATAATTCGAATCAAGGGAGTATGATGTCAAGGCTGTGGTTTTAACCTGTAGGATATGCTATATTGTGTGTGGAAATATGAAAGTCATCTGAGTATGTATCTATGTTCAGTACAGCCACCCATGTTCCCATGCAATGATTCATGACCTGTGTTTACCCTTGTTAATGTGGCATAAACTGCTCTCCCAAGGCATCACAGTCAGCTATAGAAGTAGCTACAAAGAATGTTAATGCCACAGTCTAAACTCCTCTAAGTTGAGCAAATTCAGAACAAATATCAGAAAAGCAATTTATATTTTTAGATTTTTCTTATTAATAAGATGTTAAATTTCTCATTCTACAAACATTTATGGAACACTACAATTTGCCATGCAGTTGGGGGATTTCAGAGCACCTGATAAACAGCACACTTCCCCATCCCCAAAGTTCTGAATCAATTGAGAAATAGGCAATATATTAGTTTGCTAGGGCTGCTGTAATTGAGACACACAAAGAAGCAAGCAAATGTGACAGTTAAAAAAAGTGGACTCACAGATGGAAAAGGTGTTGGAACTAGCAGACAAGGACTTTAAAATAACAACAGTATATATGTTTAAAAGATTGAGGTGCAGAGAGGTGAACAATATATAGGTAGGGAATTTCATTCCAGTAATAGAAACTACAGAAAAGATGCAATGGAAATGCTAGCAGTGAAAAAATACAATAGTAGAAATGAAGATGTAATCAGTTGGGCTTAATAGCTGACTTGATAAGAGTGGAAGAAATGATCAGGGAACTTGAATACAAAGTGTCTAAAATGAAATGTAAAGAGAAAAATGAATGAAAAAAACTGAACAAATCCTTGAGACTTACAGGTCATAATCAAATCATCTAATAGATTTGTAGTTGGAGCCAGAGAGGAACAGGAAAGGGAGAGTGGAGAAGGAAAAATACTTGAAGAAATAATAGCCAAGAATTTTGCAAAATTGATGGGGGGCTGAGCATAATGGTGGCAACTCAGGTCTAGAATCTTAAACAGGGATATAATGACAAGAGTTTTGGCTGACTTCTCATCAGGAGGAATGGAGGTGAGCAAACAATGGAACAGCATTTTTAAATGCTGAAAGAAAAAAAGATGCTGAACCTAGAAGTCCATATACAGTGAAAATATCCTTCAAAAATTAAGGCCAAATAGATAAATTTATAAACAAAAATGGAAAGAATTTATCCTCAGACCAGTGCCATAAGACATGCTAGGGGAAGTCTTTAGGTTGAAGGACAGTGAGGTCACATGGAAGATCAAATCTAGAATAAGGAATGAAGGATATCAGAAAAAGGAAATAAGTACAAAAACATTTTAAAAACCTTTTAATTTTGTATTTAACGATATCACACTTTTTTTCATTTCTAGAAAAGATGACTGATTTTTAAAGTAAAAATAATATGAACATATCAATATATCATGGGGACTTTTAACATACAATGTATTGTGGGGTTTATAATACATGACAATAAGAGGATGAAGGATGAGGGGGAGGAAGATTAAATTATACAATTGTAAGGTTCTTACATTGTTTGTGGTCATTTAATATTATTTAAGACTGGGCGTGATGGCTCATGCCTGTAATTCCAGCTACTCCAGAGGCTGAGGCACAAGAATCGCTCGAACTCAGGAGATGGAGGTTGCAGTGAGCCAAGATCGCACCACTGCACTCCAGCCTGGGCAACAGATTGAGACTTTGTCTCAAAAAAAAGAAAGAAATATGTTATTTGAAGGTGGACGTAAGCTAAAGATGCGTATTATAATCTCTAAATAAATGATTATAAAAATAAAAATAAATATTTATAGATGACCCTTGAACAATTCAAAGATTGGGGGTGCCGACCCCTGTGCAGTAAAAAATCTGCACATAACTTTTGACTCACCCAAAACTTAACTACTAATAGCCTACCGTTGACTAGAAGCCTTACCATTAACATAAATAGTTGATTAACACATAGACTAATGTCTACATATATTTTGTGCATTTGTGAGACACTTAACTTTTTCTGAATTTTTTTGGTATATAGGTTATATAGTTAGTCTGCAAGTTTTTTCAAATTGTTGCAAGTCTCCAAAAATTTTTCCAATAAATTTATTTTTAAAAATCCACATATAAGTGGACCCATGCAGCTTAAACCCACATTGTTCAAGGGTCAACTATACATATACATGAAGTGGAGGTGACAAATGGAATTCTAAAAACAAAAACTGATTAACTCAAAAGAAGACAGGAAAAAATAAAAAAGAGACAGAAGAACAAAGAACACATGAGACAAACAGAAAACAAATAGCAATGGTAGACTTAAGCCCAACCACATTCATCCTTACATTGAATGTAAAAGCTAAACCCTCCAATTGTAAGATAAAGATGAACAGACTGGATTTTTAAAAATGTTCTAACATTGTCAGGATGCAGTGGCTCACATCTATAGTCCTAGTAGTTTGGGAGACTGAGTTGGGAGGGTTACTTAAGGCCAGAAATTTGGGACTAACCTGGGCAGCACAGTGAGATCCCTTTTCTAAAAAAACAGAAACAAAATACAGGATATGAAAACCACCAGACTATATTTTCCTAAGCACGTCAATCCAATTCTTAGGTATTACTCAAGAGAAATGAAAACTTACGTCCACAGACTACTGTACAATAATGTTTGTAGCCGACTTATTCATAATAGCTAAGAACTGTGGGGAAAAAAATCCCAAATGTCCACCAAAAGGAGAAAGGATAAGGAAATTGTGGTATAGTCAGACAATCAAACAGTACTTATCAGTAAGAAAGGATTGAACTACTGGCACATGCAGAAACCTGGACGAATCTCAAAAACATGCTGAGTAAAAGCAGCCAAACAAGAAAAAGTGTATACTAAGATGATTCCTTTATATGAAGTTCTGGCGGAGGCAAATGTAATTTACTGTGATAGAAATCTGAACCTACTATTTCTGGGAGTAGGCAGGAATTGACTGAAGGAGGCACACAGGAACTCTCTGGGGTGATGGGAATATTTTGTATATTAATATGGGTATGGGTGGCATGTAAGGTTAATTGTGTTTATGCATTTGTGAAAATGCTTCAATTTTTGGGCTTAAGATTCATATATTTAACTCAATGTAAATTATTCCTCACCTAAGAATATTAAAGGAAAACATATAAATTATAATTAATCAATATCATGTTTTTAAATAAAAATATTTTTAAAAAAAGCAGAACTTCTAATTTTTAGTTATTTAATTTTAAAAAAGCTGTACTTGGGGCATTTATGTCAGGGATGGCGTGAATTTTTTTTAACTATCTCTGCCTTTATAAAAATTGATATTGGTGTATTGATTATTGGTACATTCTGATTTTTACTTCTGAAATTTGGTAATTTACATTTCCCAGAAAAACAATTTATTGAGGGGAAAGCAATATCTGCACTTAAATCACAAGGCAATTGTTTCTCTCTCTCTCTCTCTTTGGGTGCCTCACAGGAAAATCAGCTGTTCCCAATTCCATTATACTTTCAGAAGAAAGTAGGGAACTGCGGACAATCTAACCCTGGAATCATATCACTTGTCAGTGGGCTCAACAGTTATCCTGTCTGGATTAGTTAATTATGGATAAGTAAGTTAACTGTCATACCAGTTTGCCTCAGATAGTCCTAATTATCATCAACCATCCTTGTAATAATTATGAAGTGAGTGCCTTTCATTCTCAAGCATGTCTTAGTTTGGATGATAAATCATGTGGTCATCTTAAGAAATCACTTAAGAAAATTTAAGTGATTTATTGCTCTTACATGCTATTAGGTAGAAAAAATAGATACTGTGGCTCATGCCTAAAAAGGCGCATTTTTTAGACAGAATAGACACCATGTCACTAAATTCAGTACTGAAACTCCCAGGAGACATGGATTTTAAGAAGTTTTGAAATTACTTGGTGAGAAATGCACGTCAAATATGACCTGGAAATAGGGACTGCCTCTATTGCAGATTTTTAACTTTACAAAAATAGCAAAAGGTCTCAAATGTCTTTGTGAAAGGAGAAAAAATCCATTGGTAGATTATACCTTCAGATTTTTCCAGTTTTCATTACTGCAAACTTAAGCAGTGGTTCTCAGTCACCCAGTTGCAGTCAACACCTCAACACACTCAATGGAAAAGGCAAGGGAACAGATTCTCCCCTGGGGCCTCCAGCAGGAGTATGACCCTGTAGACGCCTTGATTTTTTAGCTCCATAGGACTTACTTTGACTTCTGGGCTCCACATGGTAAGAGAATAAGTTTCTATTGTTTTAACATTAGCTTTGTGTTAAGGTATTAACAGTGGTAATGGGAAACCCATACAAGGCCAATGTAAAAAGTTGGGGAGAGCAACATAGGAGACAGACATCAGAAAGTATGAGGTCATATTTGTGATTGCTTTATGACAACATCAAAAGAGCAAACTGTAGAGCTGAGAAGACAGAGGATCTGACCTGGCCTATCCCTCTAATATGGTTTGGTTGTGTCCCCACCCAAATCTCATCTTGAATTGTAGCTCCCATAATTCCCATGTGTTGTGGGAGGGACCTGGTGGAAGTTAATTGAATCATGGGGCCATTTCCCCCATACTGTTCTCATGGTGGTGAATACGTCTCGTGAGATCTGATGGTTTTATGAGGGGAAAACCCCTTTCGCTTGGTTCTCATTTTTCCTTTGTCTGCCACCATGTAAGACATTCCTTTTCCTTCTGCCACAATTGTGAGGCATCCCCAGCCACATGGAACTGTGAGTCTATAATAAACTGGCAGGGTGCAATGGCTCATGCCTGTAATCCCAGCCCTTTGGGAGGCCAAGGTGGGCAGAACACCTGAGGCTGGGAGTTCAAAACCAGCCTGACCAACATGGGGAAACCCCGTCTCTACTAAAAATACAAACAAAATTAGCTGGGTGTAGTGGCACATGCCTGTAATCCCAGTTACTCAGGAGGCTGAGGCAGGAGAATCGCTTGAACCCGGGAGGCAGAGGTTGCAGTGAGCTGAGATCGCGCCACTGCACTCCAGCCTGGGCAACAAAAGTGAAACGCCATCTCAGTAAATAAATAAATAAATAAATCTCTTTTTCTTTATAAATTACCCAGTTTCAGGTATGCCTTTATCAGTAGCGTGGAAATGGACTAATACATCCTCCCTGTCACTATTATGTGAAACCTCATTTCACTTAAAAATGAGCAACAGATTCATCAACAGATGGATAAACAAAATGTGATATAGCTATGCAATGAAATATCATTAAAGGAACGAAGGACTGATACGTGGATACTACAACATGGATGAACCACAAAAACATTATGCTAAGTGAAAGAAGCCAGACACACAAAAATCACATACTGTATGTTCCATTTATGTGAAATATCCAGAATATTCACAGAAATAGAAAGCAGATTGCTGGTTGCTAGGAGCTGTGGGAATAACTCTGGAGACAGAGTTTCCTCTGGGATTAATGAAAATGTTTTGGAACTGGATAGATGTGGTAGTTGAACGACATTGTGAATATACTAAATGCCACTGAATTGTTCACTTTAAAATGATTAATTTTGTATTATGTGAATTTCACGTAAGTCAAAATAAAATAGTCCACTGCAAATATTGAAGAATATACAACAAACTTAGAAATTATTTCAACGATCCCTCCTGAGAAACCTGGGGATTAATGTGTTTCAGACAAAGAAAAAGAAGGGAAGCATAGAAATAAAGCCTGGGGTGAGCCTTAAGTGTGCCCTTTCTGTAGAACTATTAATAAAGCAAAATTATGCAGTGACTGAAGCCAGGCACAGTGGCTCATACCTGTAATCTCAGCACTTTGGGGGGCTGAGGCAGGCAGATCACCTGAGGTCAGGAGTTTGAGACCAGCCTAGCCAACATGGAGAAACCCAGTCTTTACTAAAAATACAAAAATTAGCCAGGCGTGGTGGTGTACACCTGTAGTCCCAGCTACTCGGGAGGCTGAGGCAGGAGAATCGCTTGAACCCAGGAGGTGGAGATTGCAGTGAGCCGAGATCACATCACTGTACTCCAGCCTGGGCAACAGAGTGAGACTCCGTCTTAAAAAAAGAAAGAAAGAAAGAAAGAAAAGATGCTTATAAGGGAAATGGTGTAATGTGTAATACATAGTAGCAGTGTGCTCTGAAAATATAGACAATACAACTCTTCAAAATGAGCAGAAGCCGGCCGCGGTGGCTCACGCCTGCAATCCCAGCACTTTGGAAGGCCAAGGCAGGCAGATCACTTGAGGTCAGAAGTTTGAGACTAGCTTGGCCAACATGGAGAAAACCCATCTCTACTAATAATACAAAAATTAGTTGGGCGTGGTGGCAGGTGCCTGTAATCCCAGCTACTCAGAGGGCTGAGGCAGGAGAATCTCTTGAACCCAGGAGGCAGAGGTTGCAGTGAGCCGAGATGGTGCCACTGCACTCCAGCCTAGGTGGCAAAGCAAAAGTCCACCTCTGAAAAAAAATTTAAAAATTAAAAATTGAGCAGAGAATGCAGAACCTATATGGAAAGTAAACCAAGTCATTGATTATATTATTGGCATTAACATTTTTAAAAGGTCATAGTATAAGAGTTTGCCATTTGGAGAAAATATATGGAACCTTGTCAGTGTCCAGTTAGAGCTGACATGGACTCTAGGTGTCCGCTAAGGTTCTTTAGATATTCTTGTGTGATCTTAAAAATTCCAGTTTAAACTGGACTTACGTGTTCTGTGAATACTGCAGATTGCCTGATTCAACAGCTCGATCACTGTACTCCCTGAGTGCCTTCCATGTAGAAGCTGGAAGAGAGGCTCTTTTATTCATTCCCAACAATTGCTGGTCACCCCTAACAATGCTGCAATGAACATCCTTGTACATTATCCCCTTTGGGACCCGTGTGCATGTTCCTCTGGGCGTACCGAACATGGATTGTTTGGTCGTAGGGGATATGTCGTACACGTATCCAAACAAGTACTCTCAGGCTACTCTCCAAAATGGGTGTGGCTGGATGATGCTCCCTGCAGAGTAGGAGGGTTCCATTTTCCTACATTCGCACCAATATTTAGCATTATCTGATATTCTAAGTTTTTCTGATCTGATGGGTGTAAAACTTAGAATATCAGTAATGCAAAATATTGGTAAAATATTTAGGGAAACTAGAAACACTTGATTCAAAGAATGTAATCAGAAAACACCTTCCCTTCTTTCTTTCTTTCCTTCTTTCCTTCCTCCCTCCTCCACTTCTTTCTTTCCTTCCTTCTCTTTAATTCTTTCTTGACTTCTACTCCCTTTAAATTTATTTAGTGGGAAAGTACTTTCTGTTCCAACTTGAAAATGTACGCATTCCCATGACATTTCTCTTACTTTCAGGAAATAAAAATATCTTGGTGACATTGAATAAAAACACAGTCTCATTTCAGTAACTAAAAGTACATTATGTTAAGTTATTATAAAGTATTTGCATTTAAATTAAGTTAAAATCTTTCTCCTTCCTTTGATGGAACCTTCTACAGGCAGGAACCAGGGGAGGGACTGTGATTTTTCTTCTCTCTGTGCTCACCTTCCACTCCATCTATGTTGCTAAGTATCCTCTAAGAATGGGGAGGGAGAGGAGGTAAAAAGGGTTAGGAACATGATGACTGGTATTGTAAGAGGGTGTTTTCTGGACCTAATAAGTGTTTAGAGCTGACAATGTTCAGGGTGGGAGTATTCAGAGGATTCCGTTGGGAATGCTCAATGATGTTTTCCACGACAGGGCAACTGGAGTTTCCTCTGACTTGCTGCTCCCACCTCGGCCCCTAGTGTGTTCCTTTGACAGACTCTACTCGGGAGGCACTCACAGACTTTTTCTGCTAAGATCCTGTGGCTCCCCCAGGCAGCCCTTCTTGGGGCTTAAAAGGCACCAGATTAGCTCTTTCTTCTTAGTGGTCATTTTGCAAAGGTAGCATGAATACATACACTTCATCAATGCCACATGGTACAAAGATAAAATAACATTTATTGGGAGAAATGAATAAGCAGAAATGTGCATAGGTGACAGCTCCTACTGTCGTGAGTCCTCCAGGAAGGATGCTTGGACCAATTGTGGGTGGACTGGACTCAGCATGGCCGTGGTCCCATAGTGAAGAGCTCCACTTCCACATACATTCCATATTCATAGGAAAATAGAGACAAGGATCATCTACATGCCTTTGTAGCAATGGACAACCTCTGGGTGGAAACAGGCTTTATTAGAAAGAAGCAACTTCTGAGATTAATTGTCATGTTTTAGCCTGTTTTCCTGTTGAGTGAACTCAGATCTGGTGAGCCAGCTCTTTACGAGGCTACTGAAAGGTCATAGGGAATCAGTCTCCAGGGCCGTCCTGAGCAGTTGGCGTAGGCATCCGTTGCCCTGAACAACTGGAAGTACAGGCCCATCCCAAAGCAACTAACTTCTTGCTTTCCAGCACTGGAGTAGTTAGTGAGTCTACTTCTGCCTTCACGATTTTCCAGGGGTCAGATATCAGTCCACTGTGTCTCCCTGGCTAGTAGAATGAATATAAAACTCTCTAAGTAGTACTGCTGATGCCTCTCTCTTACCTAAGGTAAAGGAGCAGATATTCTGTCTCTCTCCATTCTAGGGATGAGAGTCAAAGAACAACTGTTTCCAAAGAAACCTTCCTAACAAATTCTCTTTTGACGCTTTTATAGCCTCAATATGAGGATGATTTTGAACACCTACTTAGAAATTTTTGAATAGTGGAATAATGAATTCTTTGAAATAAAATATTTTTTTTTTCTTCATAGAAACTGAGCATGGGATATTTATAAAGACTTTGACAGTTGGTTCTCAACTTTGGCTGGATATGAGAATCACTGGAGGAGCTTATGCCTTGCCTGTACCCTGACCAGTTAAATCAGAGTCTCTGGCGGTGGGCTCTCTAGGTGATTCCAATCTACAATCAAGGTTGAGAACCACTGCTTATATAGAAACAAAGGCTTTGAAGGGGGAAACAATTACATTGGGTGATTAAACATGATTTCCAGGCCGGGCGCGGTGGCTCACACCTGTAGTCCCCGCACTTTGGGAGGCCAAAGTGGGTGGATCACAAGGTCAGGAGATCGAGACCATCCTGGCTAACATGGTGAAACCCTGTCTCTACTAAAAATACAAAAAATTAGCCAGGCGTGGTGGCACGTGCCTGTATTCCTAGCTACTCAGGAGGCTGAGTCAGGAGAATCACTTGAACCCGGGAGGTGGTGGTTGCAGTGAGCTGAAATCGTGCCACTGTACTCCAGCCTGGGCAACAGAGCGAGACTATCTCAAAAAACAAAAACAAAAAAACGCAAAGAACATAATTTCCACCAGTTCCCCCTCTCGATTATGGATCTATTCAGTTCATGTGGTGTATACCTTTTTTTTCCTTTTTTCTTTTTTGACAATATCGAGTCTTACTCTGTCACCCAGGCTGGAGTACCAGGGTGCATCATGGCTCACTGCAACCTCAACCTCCTGGGCTCAAGCAATGCACCCATCTCAGCTTCACAAGTAGCCGGGACTACAGGCTTGTGCCGCCATGCCCCAACTAATTTTTGTATTTTTTGTAGAGACAGGGTTTTGCCACATTGCCCAAGCTGGTCTCAAACTCCTGTGCTCAAGCAATCTGTCTGCCTCAACCTCCCAAAGTGCTGGGATTACAGGTGTGAGCCACCTTGCCTGATTTGGTGCATGGCTTTTAAAAGCAGGCAACCCAGTGCCATTCCAATTTGCATTTGGTGCACAGGAATAGGCTGCAGTTAGCATTGTTTCCAGGGGTTGTCCAGAATACATATTTTGCTTTTGTTTTGTTTTTCTGTTTTCTTTTGTCTGCTAAGTTTTGTGGCTGAATTTTTGAGTTGTGCTTTCCACCTCTTTCTTTGAGGAACTCTTTATACCCCTGTCTGACACAGTGCATTTTGTCCCCTTATCCACTTGCCATTGTGGACATCAGTGAGTACATCCACAGCCTCAGGTAGGTGGCTATTTATTTATATTATTATTATTATTGTGTTTTGAGACAGGGTCTCACTCTGTCGCCTAGGCTGGAATGCAGTGGCACAATCTCCAGTCACTGCAACCTCCACCTCCCAGGTTCAAGCAATTCTCATGGCTCAGCCTCCCAAGTAACTGGGATTACAGGCACACGCCACCACGCCTGGCTAATTTCTGTATTTTTAGTAGAGATGGGGTTTTGCCATGTTAGCCAGGCTAATCTCGAACTTCTGACCTCAAGTGATCTGCCCACCCCCGCCTCCCAATGTTCTAGGATTACAGGCATGAGCCACTGCACCTGGCCAAGTGATTCTTTAGGATTCCACCAGCAGCTATAATCTCTTGCTTCCCCTTTCCCATACAATCAGCTCCAAGTGCTAAGATTTAGGCATCTATTATGTGCCAGACATTGTTAAAAATAAATTCTTTATATTTCAAGCTTTCTATATATGATCTTATTTAATCTTTCCAATTATGCTAAAAAAGAATGGGTGCTATTATTATCTTCCCCATAATATTACCTTTCCCTAAATGGAAGAAACTGAAATTCTTTCCATTTCAATCATATCTCAAAATAAGGAAAGAGACTCCATGGTTCCTGGTTATAAACGACAGAAACTGACCCTTGCTGATGTAAGCAGGGAGCACATTTATTCAAAATGTCTTGGGTTTGGATGCGAATGTCTTCTTGGTGTCAAAATTCTATTGATTTTATAGTTCATCTTTATCCTATTTGAGTTTTCTAATATGTTTAAGGTTGACAAAAGGCAGAAATTCTTTACATTTTTGCTTCTACAAGACTACGAACCTGTTAAAAACCAATAGTATTCCTTCTTATCAAGTAGCTAGTGGAGGGTCTTGAATATGTTGTGCACTGATTAAATATGTAACTCGTTGAGACATAGGTGGATTCTGCCTTCTAGCATAGGGGTGAGGTGTGGTCTGAAGCAAGCCATTGCCTAGGAGCTCGTTAGAAGTGCAAAGTCATGGGCCTCGCCCTGGACCTGCTGAATCAGGATCTGGGAAAGAAGGAGCAGGACATGTTAACAAGCCATTCAGATGATTCTGATGCACTCTTGGGTTTGAAAAGCTCTGCTTTCATGGCTCCTAGTCTAGTAGACTCATGGAAAAATTCATTTATAAACAAATATTCACTATTTAATCTGCTAAAATCCATAGTAATAATTAATGCCTCCTTACTAAAATGAAACAGGTATGAGTTCACCTTAGAACTGTGATGTCTTTCTCAACTTCTCCTGCCCTAAGCAGCTTCATCCCTTCCTTTTTCATTTGTGTGCTGTTCAGAAATCAAGGTAGAAGTCAAGTGATGTTTGCTTACTTGTGTGACACACCGAGTCACACCCGATCCACACTGATCAGGATAGGAAATTGTTTCTTCCATCTAATGACTTGAAAGAGAAGGGAGCATCAGTTTGAGTGAATGTGTGTCAGCCTAGAGAGATAGATAAGAACATCTACCTCTCTGTATCTATCAATCATCTATCTATCTGTCTGTCTGTCTGTCTATCTATCAATCATCTATCTATCTGTCTGTCTCTGTCTGTCTGTCTATCTATCTATCTATCTATCTATCTATCTATCTGTCTATCTATTGAACTCACCCATTACCATGAAGATGGCACCAAGCCATCTCATGAGGGAATTGCCTCCATGACCCAGACACCTCCCACCAGGCTCCACCTCTAACACTGGGGATTACATTTCAACATGAAATTTTGAGGGAACAAACCTCCAAACCATATCAGCCAGCTTTCTCTAGAGAAGTGATTCTCAACTTTGGCTTCACATTAGAATCACCTGGAGGGTTTCCACAAACTTTCATTACCCCGTGCTCTGGAGATTCAGGTGGAGCCAGGAGAAATGTGGATCTTCCCAAGTTGCCCATTCTTTGCCACTTACCCACTTTGAAATCAACATATGACTGGTTAACTGCAACTTATGAGATACTATTGCTAGCAGCTCTTTGGTCCTTGTGGATGGCCACAAATCCCTCCAATGGTACCAGGTTGGCCATAAAATATGCTGCCCTCCAGACCTTCCGCTTCTGGAACTATTCCAGGAGTTTGGGTTCTAACCAAAAGTGTTTCTTTTCTCTCTGAACTGGAATCCCAAGCCCTCTGGGAGCTTAATTTAAAAAAAAAAAAAATGTTGTATTGCTGTATAAAGCATATACCATAGCTACAGTTAAATGATTTTTAGTAAATTTACAAAGTTGTAAAGCTCTCACCACCTCAGAAAGATGCCTCATGACCCCTTACAGTCACTCCTCATTCCCACTCCCCACTAGGCTCAAATTCTATTTTTTTTTTTTTTTTTTTTTGAGACAGGGTCTTTCCCTGTTGCCCAGGCTGGAGTTCAGTGGCATGATCATGGCTCACTGCTGCCTCAAACTTTTTGGCTCAAGCAATCCTTCCCACTCAGCTTCCCAAAGTGCTGGAACTATAGGCATGAGCCATCGCACCTGGTCAAATTCTTTTTTTAAAGAGCTGTATTGAGATATAACTCACAAACCATACAAATCACCTATTGAAGGTGTATAATTCAAGGGCTGGTAGTATTTTCAGAGTTGTCGGCCCATCACCACAATCTATTTTACAGCATTTTCATTACCTCAAAAAGAAACCCTGTACCCCTTAGCCATCACTCCCGACCTTCTATCTCCCCTAGCCCTAGGCAACCACTGATCTCCTTTTTGTCTCTAGAGGTTTGCCTTCTCTAGATATTTGACATCAATGCAATCATATAATGATGTGGTCTTTTGTGACTGGCTTCTCCTTTGAACATGATAGTTTCAAAGTTCATCACCCATGTTATAGCATGTATCAATACTTCATTTTTATTGCTGAATAGTATTCCATTGTATGAATATATCACATTTTATTTATCCAGTCATCAATTGATGGACATTTGGGTTGTGTTCACTTTTTGGCTCTTAGGAATAAAGGGACTGTAACCTACTGTTGTAACAAGTAGCAGAGAGCCAATCACAGAAGCTGAGTTTCAGCCAATCACAAGCAGCCAACTGTTTAAACCCCATTCCAATAAGGCAAATGCGGAGCTGTAACCAATCCACCTGTTTTCTGACCTCACTTCTGTTTTCTGTATATCATTTCTTTTTTCTGTCCATAAATGTCATGTGACCATGTGGCAGCCCCAGAGCCTGATTTGTTAATTGTTCTTTGCTCAATTAAACTCTTAAGTTTGTCTAAAGTGTTTCTTTTAACAGGACATTCATGTACACATTGTGTGGAAATAAGTTTTTATTTCTCTCAGGTATATACCTAGGAGTAGAATAGCTGGGTTATAGGGTAGCGTATGTTTAGCTTTCTGTTCTTTTCTTTTTTTTATCTTGAGACAGGGTCTCACTTTGTTGCCCAGGCTGGAGTACAGTGGTGGGATCATAGCCTTGTAGCCTTGAACTCCTGGATTAAAGTGATCTTATGCCCTCAGCGTCCTTAATAGTTAGGACTACAGATGTGCACCACCATGCCTGGCTAATTTTTTAAAATGTTTTTGTAGAGACTGGGTCTCACTTTGTTGCTCTGAATGGTCTTGAACTCCTGGCTTCAAGTGATCTACTTGCCTTGGCCTTCCAAGACAGTGGGCAGGTGTAAGCCAGTGTGTCTGACCTGTTTTAGCCTTCTGAGGAACTGCTACTCTTTTCAAAGCAGCCGTGCTATTTGACATTCCTATCAGCAACGTATGTGGGTTCCAATTTCTTCACATCCTTACCAAGAATTGTTATTACGGATCTCTTTTAGGGTGTGAAGTGGTATCTCATTTGTATTTTCCTGATGGCTAATGTCGAGTATCTTTTCATGTGTATACTGGCCATTTGTAGTTCTTATTTGGAGAATAGCCTCTTCAGATCCTTTGCTTATTTTTAGATTGGATTACTTGTTTATTTATTATTGAGTTGTAATAGTTCTTTATATGTCCTATATACAAGTCTTGTATCAGATATACGAATTGCAAAAATTATCTTCCATTCCTTGGGTTGTCTTTGGACTTTTTTAAAAGCTTCTGCCACTCTTGTGATACTCTGCTTCATGCTGGCTCATGTTATAGTGAGTTGTTAACATGTACCACTCTTCTTTGAAATCAGAAGCTAATTGAGGTGCATACCTTTGTTTTTGTATACCACCAGAAACCTAGATTGCTTTCTGCACATGAATAGTGCATTTGGGATTTGAGGCCTGCATGCCAGATCCTATTGTATGAACTATTTCAAATGTTTCTAAAGCCAGAGATTTTGTTTTCCACATCAACACAACCCAGCTGCCTTGTATCTGGATAAAATAAATGGGCGAACATAATTGATTCTATCCATTAACAATTGTTCCCTTTACCAAGAAAAAAATAGCATTGCTATGTGAGTCACCATTTCATAAATAAGCTGTATTCCGAAAATTCACTTGTATGGCCGTTATTTGTAGTGCTGAACATATTTTCACCTAGTACCAATGTGATAACAATGGCTCAGTTTACGATTCTGGGACTCAAAGTCAACTGCATTTCTGAAGAAGTTTACTGTAAGCTGTACATCATAGGCCAAAAGAGCCCTTCATGATCTGGTCTGGTCTGGGAATGGAAGCATAACTCATCGTGTGATCTCCACGGGGAAGTGTGTTAGGGCATCAAGCAGCTGCATAAACATGTGTCTCCTCTTTGGGTGCGTGTGTTGTAGACCCAGTGACCTCTGGTCAGCAAGCCTGAAGCTAAAAGAGGATTTGGGAATAAAAGGAGCATCCCTAACAAACCCTTGTGAAGACCAGTTATTCCTAGGGATGGGATGCGTGAATTTAAGTCAGGGGTCCTATTCAAATACCAATCTCAAAGAAAAGTGAATGTTTGAATATTATGCCATATCAAAATGATGGCCATGAAGATTATGCTGTTACATAGGCACATGTTTATAAGCAGAAGAACGTAGAATCTCAGATGTTAAACAGAACCCCCTCAACATACACACTCAACAAAGGAAAGCAACAAAATAAAAACAAAAGTCCTGGCAGAAGAAAAAAAATAACTAGAAACAAAGAAACCAAAATCCTAACGATAATTTATGCATGTGGAATTATTTTTTTCTGCTTTTCTTTTTTCTGAATTACCTCCAATTTGCTTAGATTTATTTTAATAGTAAAATCCAGGACAATTTCTCTGCCTATGTTTAATTTCTACAAGATCAGGGGTCTTGTTTGTCCTCTGTACAGAGACATCACCACTGCATAGAAGAGTTCTTGGTGCAAAAAGGGGTTTAATAAATATTTGTTGAGTTAGATAAGTGATAAATAAAAAAAGCATCAGAATGGAAAAATAAGTAGAGTGTGGAATGCAGTTACGGACTTCAGAGTTAAAGAGGTTATATTGTTATCTATTTTTCTCATATGGAGGAAAGTCCAGCACCATGTAAAGATTCGAGGAATCATTTTTTGAGGTCTATGCTGTGGAGAAAGTTTATGAAACATAAATGTAGTTGGCCATCAGCAGAACAAAGATAATATGCAGAAGTAACAGTTCCAGACCAAAATCCTAAGAAATAGGCATTCAATGTCTTCTCCAGTCTTCTTTAATTTCCAGAAAGGTTGCGCTGCAAATGTTTGGCAGATGTCTCTAAGTTGTCTCTGTTTTCATTGTAATATGTGCATGGAAGGGTATGTCTTGATTAACTTAGATTCTAGTGGAATCTAGAAGTTATGATGTTTCTTGGAATTCTTTAGTATAACTCCAGATATTCTAACACTCATGTGATGCTATTATAATTTCCGTTAATTCTAAATTTCATGTATTGGCATATCTGCTGCAATCCTACTTCTCGAACATCCCTAAGGAGGAAAAGGCTGAGAAGCGCCGGAAATGTTATTAATCATAATTTGTAACAGAGGATCTTTTTGCTCCCTTACCACTTCCCAAAATATTTTATCTGGATTATTTTCAAATTATTTTGGCAATCCTTTGATAGGAAAGATTGTTACAGTAGGTTTCATTTTGGATCCTTATATAGCTACTCCTTCCAGTTTTGAATGAGTCATATTTAGTCTTAATTTCACATAATACATTCCCACTTAATAATACCAATGAATATAAATCTCATTTGTTTTCAAATATATTTTAAGGATAACTGGCACAGAAGGATGGAAATATACCATTCTATAAATAACAAAATTATCTTCATAAATTTTTACTTTTTTTTAACGTTGACAAAGTTCTCCAGAGATTTAAGATGAATAGAGATTGCATAGATTAAGGTGGCATTTCATATTTCCTTTCTAAAAGGTAAACATGATTTTTATAGCTTCTAAAAAAGCATGTCTAAAGGATAAAGAGAGAAATTTAAAAGATTATGTCTCATGCAAGCATTTATACTTTTATTTCCACTTATTTTAGAATAAAAGTGATTTTACATTTTATCTCAGGGCTGACAATCATCAGACGCAATATAAATCTTTAAGTATCTGAAAGGCTGCTTTTCAGGCAACCTGAAATGATTTTTTCTTCGAGTACTTGTAAAGTACACACTCTGAAGCAGGAGCGCCTTAATAGTTTTATAAACTCAATCAATAGAATGCATTTTTTCTTTTCTCTCTTTCTTTCTCTCTCTCTCCTTTCTTCCTGCCTTTCTTTCTCCCTCTCCCTTCTCCTCTCCTCCTCTCCCCTCCTCTCGCTCCCTCTCCTCCTCCTTCTTTCCTCCCTCCCTCCTTTCCTTCCCACCTTTCTTTCTTTTTCCCTCCCCCGTCTCTTCCTGCCTCCCTCCTCCATCCCTCCCCCCCTCCCCTCCCATCCCTCCTCCCTCCACCATCCCATCCTTCCTTCCTCCCGCCCTCCCTCCCTTCCTTCCTTCCCTCCTTTCTTTCTCTTTCCTTCCCTCCCTCCCTCTGTTCCTCCCTCCCTTCCTTCGTTCCTTCTTGGTCTTGCCGTGTAATCCAGGCTGGAGTGCTATAGCAAAATCATAGCTCACTGTAACCTCAAACTCCTGGGCTCAAGGAATCCTCTGGAATGCATTTTCAAAGAGATGGTAGTAGGTCTTCTCCTCAAAGATGTTTTAAAATGGGATCAGGCTGGGTGCACTGGCTCGTGCTTGTAATCCCAGGACTTTGGGAGGCCGAGGCGGGCAGATAACCTGAGGTCGGGAGTTCAAGACCAGCCTGACCAACATGGAGAAACCCTGCCTCCACTGAAAATACAAAATTAGCCAGGCGTGGTAGCGCATGTCTGTAATCTCAGCTATTTGGGAGGCTGAGGCAGGAGAATCGTTTGAACCCAGGAGGTGGAGGTTGCGGTGAGCTGAGATCACACCATTACACCCCAGCCTGGGCAACAAGAGTGAAACTCCATCTCCACAAGAAAAAAAAAAGGGGGTGGCCGGGCGCGGTGGCTCACGCCTGTAATCCCAGCACTTTGGGAGGCTGAGGCGGGTGGATCATGAGGTCAGGAGATCGAGACCATCCTGGCTAACACGGTGAAACCCTGTCTCTACTAAAAATACAAAAAAAAAAAAAAAAAAAAGAAAGAAAGAAAGAAAAAAAAAATTAGCTGGGCGTGGTGACAGGCAGCTACTCAGGGAGGCTGAGGCAGGAGAATGGTATGAACCCGGGAGGCGGAGCTTGCAGTGAGCCGAGATCGTGCCACTGCACTCCATCCAGCCTGGGTGACAGAGTGAGACTCTGTCTCAAAAAAAAAAAGAAAATGGGATCAAGTTTGGCATGGTAGCATGAGCCTATGGTCCTAGCTACTGCGGAAGCCGAGTGAGGAGGATGGCTTGAGCTCAGGAGTTCAAGACTGCAGTGAGCTATGACCACACCTGTGAATAGCCACTGTACTCCAGCTCAGGTGACAGAGTGAGACCCTGTCTCTAAAAAAAAATTAAATTTAAAAATAAAAAAATTAAAAATGGTATCAGCAGCCATGAATGTGACAAAAGTAAAGTACTGGAACTTACCTTTCAGTACCAAGATAAATAGCCTCTAGATAATGTGGTCAAGTGGAACGGAATAACTGAGATATCAGAAAATTGAAAATTATTACATTATGTAATTTTATATAGGTTCATGAAAGTCTCTGATTCTCGAACTTTAAGTAACACAGTCTGTTTCACAAATGAGGACACTGGGATTTATCATCTTCAGGACACTTGCTCAAGATCCTTAGCCAGTTAAATATGGAGAGCTGAACAAAGGTATTAGTCTCTATAAAAGACACAAGGACAGAATGAATGGGTGAAGAAAAACCAAACCTTTGGAAGTATGAGACAGATGGAAGGGGACAATGACTTAGCCATTCAGGAAGGTTGACTCATGAACCATTGGTGGGAAATCTGGGCAACCACCTCTTTTGTACCACAGAACTGCCCAGAAGACTCAGGAACTGATGGAGCCAGGTACCCCTAGAGGCAGAGTGTAGGGTGAAGTTGAAACAAGAGAGTGTATTTAAGAAGCACCAGGACCTGACATCTCCCTGATTCCATATGGCTTATGACTGCCCCTCCTCAATGTCTGTAGACGACCAGCAAGTATGAAGAGAAAATCTCTGGCAAGGAGAGGTTAGTGAGGGCTAGGGAGGAGACACAAGAACAGGTGAGAGTTGGAGTACCTTACAAAAAAGAGAATTAAGTAAAAAAATAAAAATATATATTTATATTAATATATTATATATAATAAAATTATAATAAGCACTAAAAGAGAATTTAAGTCACTGAACAGTAACTGTTTGATGTAACATTTAAGGCAAGATTACTTTAAATTCCCCAATTTACTTTGCACTTTCCACGCCAACATGTTTTATTTTGCAGCAACATACCTGTTGCAATGTTTCATGTTACTCATATTGCTGGGACAATGGTAATACAGCAGAGTAATGATTATTTTCTCCTTCAATGAGATAAAGTCAATAGAAACTGAAATTTGATTATTATTTTCTCTTTTAGAAAACTTTTTTCTTTTTTTGAGACAGGGTCTTGCTTTGTTGCCCAGGCTGGGGTGTGATCATAGCTCACTGCTGCCTAGAATTCCTGGGCTCAAGGGATCCTCTCGCCTCAGTCTCCTGAGTAGCTGGGACTATAGGCCACACCACCATGCCCGGCTAACTTTTAAAATTCGTAGAGACAGGATCTCATTATGTTGCTCGGTCTGGTCTTGAATTCCTGGTCTCAGTCAATCCCCCTACCTCACCCTCCCAAAGTGCTGGGATTATAGGTGTGAGCTACTCTGCCCAGTTTAGAAAACTCTTATTATGAAAATATTAAATATGTACAAAAGTAGAGAGAATAGTAAAATGAACTCTTATATTCATCACCATCTTCCACAATTATCAACAAATCTTATTCCCTCTCTCCATTCATCCCCAGCCCCACTGAATGATTTTGAGGCAAATATCAAGCATCATATATTTTCATTCATAAGTATTTCAGTATGGCTCTCCAAAAGACACACATTTTTTAAAAAGGTTACTACAATGTCATTATCCCACCTGAAAATTTTGATTTCTTTTTTATTTTATTTATTTATTTATTTTGAGACAGAGTCTCACTCTGTTGCCCAGGCTGGAGTGCAGTGGCATGATCTCAGCTCACTGCAACCTCTGCCCTCCAAGTTCAAGCTATTCTGCTGCCTCAGCCTCCCGAGTAGCTGGGATTACAGGCGCCTACCACCACGTCCAGGTAATTTTTTTTGTATTTTTAGTAGAGGTGGGGTTTCACCATCTTGGCCAGGCTGGTCTTGAACTCCTGACCTTGTGATCCACCTGCCTCGGTCTCCCAAAGTGCTGGGGTTACAGGCGTAAGCCACGGTGCCTTGCCAATTTTAATTTCTTAATAACATCAAATATCTGGTCAGTGTTCACATTTATTCAATGGCTTCAAATTGTTTACAGTTTATTTTAAATAGGACCTAAAGTTTATCTAATTCATAAGTCCTTTCAATATTTATTATTTCTACTTTTAAATTTATTTTTATTTTTATTTATTTATCCATTTTTGAGACAGGGTTTCAATGTTGCCTAGGCTGGAGTGCAGTGGTGCAATCTCAGCTCACTGCAGCCTTGACCTCCTGTGCTCAGGTGATCCTCCCGCCTCAGCCTCCCAAGTAGTGGGGACTACTGGCATGTGCCACCATGCCTGGACAATTATTTTTGTGGAGTTTTTTTGTTTGCTTGCTTGCTTTTTGTAGAGACATTGTTTTCCCATGTTGCCCAGGCTGGTCTTGAACTCCTGGGCTCAAGCGATCCTCCCTGCCTCAGCCTTCCAAAGTGCTGGGCTTACAGGCATGAGCCAACCGCACCCAGCCTAAGTTTATTAATTTTATATTATATCTGCAATTGGTTGATGTGTCTTATGTTTACTTCCCTTTTGACAGAAACTTAAGAGTTTCAATATCTACGCATTAGGCAATTCATTGATGAAATGTAAGAAATCTACAAATGTAGTTAATTTTTTTAGTAAAAAATTCACATACTGATAGACCCCAGGAAACTGCTTGAAAATTAATTATTAATGTAAAAGTGATTTGAGAAAGAATTTTAAAAGAAAAACATATATTAAATATTATGTTATGTATGTATATTGTTATTAGGGTAATAATTGGGAGTTAATGTCTCTCTCAGATTCAGTGAAGCACACTCTTCTGGTTTTTCTTCTGCTGTTTACTCTGAATCCTTTATTAGGTCCTCTTCCTCTACCTGACCTCTAAATGTTGGGGTCACTCAGTAGGCCATTTGAAGCTCACTTCTTTTGCATCTTTTTTTTATGAGATCACAGTAATACCCCTAGTTGTAAATGATGTCTTTCTTGGCAAAATTGACCAAAAATAGTCTCACATAGCAAATACAAAGACAAAGTAAAAAGGACAAATGACACACTGGCTTACAAAAATTGCAGCTTCAATCAAGAGTTAATATATAGAGCTTCTTAAAAACAGAAAATAAGGCTGGGTGCGGTGGCTCAAGCCTGTAATCCCAGCACTTTGGGAGGCCGAGACGGGCGGATCACGAGGTCAGGAGATCAAGACCATCCTGGCTAACACCGTGAAACCCCGTCTCTACTAAAAATACAAAAAACTAGCCGGGCGAGGTGGCGGGCGCCTGTAGTCCCAGCTACTCCGGAGGCTGAGGCAGGAGAATGGCGTAAACCCGGAGGCGGAGCTTGCAGTGAGCTGAGATCCGGCCACTGCACTCCAGCCCGGGCTACAGAGCAAGACTCCGTCTCAAAAAAAAAAAAAAACAAAAAACCAGAAAATAAAATAATTGGCCAGGCGTGGTGGCTCACACCCATAATCCCAGCACTTTGGGAGGCCGAGGTGGGCAGATCACCTGAGGTCAGGAGTTCGAGACCAGCTTGGCTAACATGGTGAAACCCCGTTTCTATTAAAAATACAAAAAAGTAGCCAGGCATGGTGGCGCGTGCCTGTACTCCCAGCTACTTGGGAGGCTGAGGCAGGAGACTCCCTTGAACCTGAGAGGTGGAGGTTGCAGTGAGCCAAGATCGCACCACTGAACTCCAGCCTGGACTACAAGAGCGAAACTCTGTCTCCAAAAAATAATAATAATAATAATCATTATCATCATCATCATCATCAATGATCCTATAGAAAAATGGGTTAGAGACAGGCATGGACTGATCATAGAAAAAGATGCAAATGGTCATTAAAAAGATATATTCTCCACCCCACTCATGATAAGAGAATGCAAATTAGAACTATACTGAATATTTTTTATCACTTAACAGCTTGGCAAAATTCCAAAAGTTTGACCATATACTTTATTGGTAAGGCTTTGGGAAAGCAAGCACTCTCATACATAGCTTGTGGAAATAAAAACCAACTTCTAGGCGCATCTTCACAAGATGAAAACAAAATCAACTTCAGCTGCGACTGCAACCGCTAGCTCGACTCCAGAGTCCCCGACAGCACTGAAGCAGCTGCACAAAGAGCAGGTTAGAAAGGCAGTGGACACTCTGTTGACACATCGAAAGTCCAGGAAAAATGATCCCAGATTGCTTTTGAACAAGAATGAAAATTTATTTTTAATGGTGGTATGGAAAATTCCAAGTAAAGAACTGAGGGTCAGATTGTCCTTGCCTCATGGTATTCAATCACATTTAGAAGAAATCTGTTTATTTACCAAGGATGAACTCAATTCAACTCCTGAAAAGACAGACCAGTTCTATAGAAAGCTTTTGAACAAGCATGGAATTAAAACTACATCTCATATTATCCCCCTCCAAAACTTTAAAAAAGGAATATAAAGCCTATGAAGCCAAGCTCCACCTTCTGAGCAGTTTTGACTTCTTCCATACTGATGCCAGAATTAGGTGGCTCTTACCCTCACACATTAGGAGACATTTCTATCAAAGAAAGTTCTAGTATCAGGCTGAGGCCGGCGGATCACGAGGTCAGGAGATGGAGACCATCCCAGCTAACACGATGAAACCCCGTCTCTACTAAAAACACAAAAAATTAGCTGGGCGAGGTGGCGGGCACCTGTAGTCCCAGCTACTCAGGAGGCTGAGGCAGGCGAATCGCTTGAACCCGGGAGGTGGAGGTTGCAGTGAGCTGAGATCGTGCCACTGCACTCCGGCCTGGCGACAGAGCGAGACTCTGTCTCAAAAAAAAAAAAAAAAAAAAAAGGCAAGTTCCAGTAGTTTCAGTATCTGTAAACCTTCTGTCTATTAATTTTATCAAGAGAGATCAATGAATGTATAGGTGGAACCGTCTAAGTATTTCTATAAGTGGTTCTTGCAGTGCTATACACATCGGTCACACTGGGATGCAGATTGAGCACATCATTGAAAACATTGTTGCTGTCGCAAAAGGACTTTCAGAAAAATTGCCAGAGAAGTGGGAGAGCGTGAAACTCCTGTTTGTGGAAACTGAGAAATCGGTTGCCCTTCCTATTTTTTCCTTGTTTGTCAACAATTGGGATGAAGCCACCAGAAAATTTATGTTTAATAAGTAGAAAAAAGCAGCGAGGAGAAAATGAAGAGAAAAAAAATGTTGAAAAACAAAAGGAGAGGAACAAAAACAAAAAGATAAGGCAACAGGCTAGGAAGCCTGCATCAGTCCTAAGTAAAGATGAGGTGGCACCTAAAAATGGTGGCACTGCAGTGAAGAAACCATAATCAAAGAAGAAATAGACACCAGAGCATGAGGATAAAAATTGCGGCAGAGGAAAAGCCCTGGATAAAGTGACAAATGAATCAAAAGATGAAATTTTACAACCGGTAACCATAGGAAAAACTCCAGCTAATGAAAATATACAGACTGAAAAACGTGCTATAGGCCGAGGTGGGCGGATTCCCTGAGGTCGGGAGTTTGAGACCAGCCTGACCAACATGGAGAAACCCCATCTCTACTGAAAATACAAAATTAGCTGGGTGTGGTGGCGCACGCCTGTAATCCCAGCTACTCGGGAGGCTGAGGCAGGAGAATTGCTTGAACCTAGGGGAGGCGGAGGTTGCGGTGAGTGGAGATCGCGCCATTGCATTCCAGCCTGGGCAACAAGAGCAAGCCTCCGTCTCAAAAACAAAAACAGAAACAGAAACAAAAGCAAAACAAAACAGAAAAAAAACATGCTATAGAAGGAAGTCTCCAGAAAATAGTCCTGATCCCCACACACCTGGTGGGAAGAAGAGAAAGGCATTGCCAGCCTCTGATACCCCAAAGGCTGCAGAGTCTGAGACCCCATGGAAAGGCCCAGGGAAGAAGCCAAAAATCAATGAGTCAGTGAAGGAAAACAAATCCTTGGCTGGGGCAAAAAGTCAGAGACAGGTACAAAAAAGCCAGAGGCCAATTTTTTTGCTACCCTTCGTAAATCTGTGACAAAAGCTTCCTGTAGCCCCCCAAAACGACCCCCCAAACCCAAAGTAAAGAACTACCTGAAGAGCTTTATAGAACTACTGGGGTCCTGACCCGCTTTGCAGCCTTCTCCAAGGGTGAGAGGCTCGGACTTCAAGATTTGGCCGGGCGCGGTGGCTCATGCCTGTAATCCCAGCACTTTGGGAGGCCAAGGCGGGCAGATCACAAGGTCAGGAGATAGAGACCATCCTGGCTAACACGGTGAAACCCCATCTCTGCTAAAAATACAAAAAACATTAACTGGGCGTAGTGGTGGGCGCCTGTAGTCCCAGCTACTCTGGAGGCTGAGGCAGGAGAACCCGAGAGGCCTGAGCTTGCAGTGAACCGAGATGGTGCCACTGCACTCCAGCCTGGGCCACAGAGCAAGACTCCGTCTCAGAAAAAAAAAAAAAAAAAAAAAAAAAGAAGATTTCTTAAAGCCTCTATAGGTGATTCTGACATACGATGTATTATTTTAATAGAGGTTTATTTGAAATTATATATTCTGCATTATTTTTCTGTTACATAAACGTTATTAAACAATAAGACTAGTGAACAGTGGCAATTAGTAGTAATTAATAGCACTAATGAAGGAGAAGGAAAGGAAGACCTATTTGGGGAAAATTCAGACTGCAGAAGCGGCCTGCCTGAAAAGTCATAGCAACAGGCAAAAATAAAACAACCCTGGGAAAAAAAACTCAGGCTGCACCTGCAGACAGATAAGCAGACAGGGTCCAGCACAGAAGCCCTTTGTTCTCTGTACAAATAGCAAGCTCCCAGGAAAAACTTTCCTCCCGTTTTCAGGCATATACACGTTGGAAGCTTGCACAGCAAGGAGGGGGATCTTACCCACAGTTATACAAACAAGAGAAGCAGTGCTTTGTGCTTGTCTAGAGACATACCCACAGCTGCGTAAGATAAGGGGAGTTGCACAGACAGCTTTACTGGTAAGTCACTCGAACTGTTACAGAGATGAGAGGAGTTTCTTTCCCCGCCCAGGCGCCCCCCGCCCTATCTCCTCTACCCTGAGACGGGGTCTTGCTCTGTAGTCCAAGCAGGAGTGCAGTGGCGCGATCTCGGCTCACTGCAAGCTCCGCCTCCAGGGTTCACGCCATTCTCCTGCCTCAGCTTCCTGAGTAGCTGGGACTACAGGTGCCGGCCACGATGCCCGGCTAATTTTTTTTTGTATTTTTTAGTAGAGACGGGGTTTCACTTTGTTAGCCAGGATGGTCTCAATCTCCTGACTTCGTAATCTGCCCGCCTCAGCCTCTCAAAGTGCTGGGATTACAGGCTTGAGCCACCGCACCCAACCGAGAGGAATTTCTTATAAAACTTTTGAATTCAGCTATAACCCAGCAATCCACTTGGACTCCCCTCTCTGCTGCAGAGAGCTTTCTTCTTTGACTTCTTAGACTTTCACTCCAACGCAGCTTTGTGTCCAAGCTCCTTACTTTTCTTGGATGTAGGACAAAGTCCCCGAGGTACTAGTTCAGACAATGAGAACCTGCTACATTAAGGTTATTGACGAAACTGCGACACTAGTATCTTAGTTTTAAAAATACTGTGGGAAAATATAACGACATATTTAAAATGTTGATATATTATAAACATTATACGGAGGATGATTACACATTTTCCCCTAGTACAGCAGTTTAACTTTTTAATAATTTTATTGGATTACTATATATTATTTTTTCAAGAGACAGGGGGTCTCATCAGTTGCCTCGGCTGGCTCTAAACTCCTGGAGTCAAGTGCTCCTCCTGTCTCAGCCTTATGGGTAGCTGGGACTGTTGGCACATGCCACCACAACAGGCTTAGTGTGTATTCTTAAGATACGTTAAATGTCAGACTTTTAAGAAGGAGAACATAGGCCAGACATGGTGGCTCATGCCTGTAATCCCAGCACTTTGGGAGGCTGAGACGGGTGGATTGCCTGAGCTCAGGAGTTTGAGACTAGCCTGGGCAACATGGCAAAACCCCATCTCTACCAAAAATACAAAAAATTAGCCAGGAGTGGTGGCATGCACCGGTAGTCCTAGGTACTTTGAAGGCTGAGGTGGGAGGATCACTTGAGCCCAGGGTCAAGCCTGCAGTGAGCTGAGATTGTGCCACTGCACTCCAGCCTGGGTGAGAGAGGGAGACCCTGTCTCAAAAATAAATAAATAAATATAGTAGGACGAACTAAACTGATATTTTGATATTATCCATATTTAAAAACTCACAAACACAGTGCCATGTTTCTTTCTGCCCCATGATACAGTAGGATATGTTAACTCTGTTTCCTTTTCTGAAAATATTTCTGAGCTGCCTGCAGCCTTTAGGTCCTCCTTAATTTATTTAATGGTAAAACTGATGTAAAAATCCACTTTGACTTGCACTCTGCTCTTATCAAACTCATGTAACACTGGGTTCCTGTGTCAGTACAATACGATGACATTAAGCTAAATTTCATCTCAACACAAGTGTTTAATCATGGAATAGTTAGGATTTTATCTGCTAGCAACAGGATTTAGACTTGTTGGAATTAACTTCTATCTTCTATCTCTCCAAAAATGGCCTTCTACTCTGTATGTTGTTTGGGTAGATCATTATTTGTCCATCAGTTCCTTTGCATCCATTCATCACATAGTCTATGTCTAAACTGCCCATTGCTTTCTCAACATTAGGAAGAACATTGGATGTCATCAGAAGTTAAACGCTTCTCAGGGAAAATGGTTTTTAAATCAGAGAGGTTAGTAGAAATCAAATATGGATATCAAATAAATTACAGTTTTAGTAAATAAATTAAAATGGTTTCACTTGGCTGCCCTGTTCTGGTTATAAATGTGTATTTGAAATATATATGTGTATATATTTGTGTATTTAAAATATATATGTGTGTGTATATTTGTGCTTCAGATATATTTGTATATTTAAAATATATGTAAGTGCTGAAGCAGTCTTATTTACAAGAAAAGAGTGTTCTTTCCTCTATCAGTTTTTGTCACAACCCATACATGATCCTGAACAACTCAGATGCAGTCAACTCATCCTTTTCCAGATATCTCATGGTCCTGCAAAGATCATTAAACAGTTTTGGAAAACTAGCACATATGTTTCTACTTTATTTTTTTATTTTTTTTGAGACGGACTCTTGCTCTGTCGCCCAGGCTGGAGTGCAGTGGCCAGATCTCAGCTCACTGCAAGCTCCACCTCCCGTGTTCACACCATTCTCCTGCCTCAGCCTCCCTTGTAGCTGGGACTACAGGCGCCCGCCACCTCGCCCAGCTAGTTTTTTGTATTTTTTAGTAGAGACGGGGTTTCACCATGTTAGCCAGGATGGTCTTGATCTCCTGACCTCGTGATCCGCCCGTCTCGGCCTCCCAAAGTGCTGGGATTACAGGCTTGAGCCATCGCGCCCGGCCCCATGTTTCTACTTTATTGTAACTCTTTTCTACATTCTCATCTTTAAATGCATTTAGTGAGTACCTACTATAAGCCAACCACTGCCCTAAGTGCTGGGGACACAGCTTAGATCAAAACAGTCAAAACTTCTGCCCTTGGGAAATTATTCTGTAAGAGAGATAGGCATTTTTAATTTTTTTAATTTTTTGAGGCAGAGTCTTGCTGTTGCCCAGGCTGGAGTGCAGTCGCAAGATTTCGGCTCACTGCAACCTATGCCTCCCAGGTTCAAGCAATTCTCCTGCCTCAGCCTCCTGAGTAGCTGGGAGTACAGGCGCATGCCGCCACGCCTGGGTAATTTTTGTGTTTTTAGTAGAGGTAGGGTTTCACCATGTTGACCAGGCTGGTCTTGAACTCCTGACCTCATGTGATCCGCCTGTCTCAGCCTCCCAAAAGGCTGGGATTACAGGCATGAGCCACTGTGCCTGGCCATTTTTAATTTTTTTAAACCAACTTTTGTGAAGTTTGATTTACAAACAATAAAACGTACACATTGTAAGTATATACTTCAGTGAAATTTTACAAATGTATTCACCCACACAGGCACTACCTTGATCAAAAACAGAATATTTACATCACTTCAAATCAAGCTCTATCCAAGTCAGTCTCTTCTTGAGCCCTGAGCAGCTGCTAATCTGTTTTCTGTCACTATAGATGTCTTTTAAGAGCTTGGGGTCTCACATTTGATTTCTTTTTTTCCCTTCCTTCCTTCCTTCCTTCCTTCCTTCCTTCCTTTCTCCTTCCTTCCTTCCTTCTTTCCTTCCTTTCTTCCTTCCTTCTTCTTTTTCTTCTTCTTTCTTCTTCTGCTTCTTCCTTCTTCCTTCTTTTTTTTTTTGAGACGGAGTCTTACTCTGTCACCCAGGTTGGAGTGCAATGGCGCCATCTCGGCTCACAGCAACCTCTGCCTCCTGAGTTCAAGCGATTCCCCTGCCTCAGCTTCCCAAATAGCTGGGATTACAGGCGCACACCACCATGCCCGGCTAATTTTTTGGTATTTTTAGTAGAGACAGGATTTCACCAGGTTGGTCAAGCTAGTCTCCAACCCGACCTCTCCACCTGCCGGCCTGCCAAAGCATTGGGATTATACGCATGAGCCACCATGCTCAGCCTGATTTCTTTTACTCAATATATTTTTGAAATTCATTCATGTTGTACATCAAGTAGTTGATCCCTGTTTATTGATAATTGCATTCATTACATTGTATAGATATGCCACAAGTTGTTTTTATTCAACAGTTGATGGACATTTGGGTGGTTTGCAGTTTTTGATTATTAAAAACAAAGTTGGGCCATGCACAGTGGCTCACGCCTGTAATCCCAGCACTTTGGGAGGCCAAGGTGGGTGGATCATGAGGTCTGGAATTTGAGACCATCCTGACCAACATGGTGAAACCCCGTCTCTACTAAAAATACAAAAAACAGCCTGGCATGGTGGCAGGTGCCTGTAATCCCAGATACTCGGGAGGCTGAGGCACGAGAATCGCTTGAACCTGAAAGGCGGAGGTTGCAATGAGCCAAGATCAGGTCACTGCACTCTAGCATGGGCGACACGAGCAACATTCTGTCTCAAACAAAAACAAAGCAAAACAAAGCTGGTATGAATATTAACATACAAGCCTCTGTATGAATATACGCTTTTGTACCTAGGTAAATTCGTAGGAGATTACTGGATCATATGATAAAGTGTAAGATTACAATAAAAGATTGTAAGTTTTCCAAAGTAGTTGTACCATTTTGCATTACCATCACCAACATATCAGAGGTCCAGTTGCTCTGCATCCTTGTCAACATTTGGTATTATCTTTTAATTTTGGGCCATCCTAAAGAACAGGTGGTGATAAAGATGTGCTTCTTACTTGTGCCCGTCTATTTATGTAACCCCATTTAAAAACTGATCATTTTATTAATAAATTTTTAAAAATCTGAAATATTTAGGAATCTTAAATTAAATGTCTGGCTTGACTTTGCAGATATTTTTATTCTATGTTCCCTCACGAAACTCCCAGGCGCTGTATAGCAAACATAAATCCGTTGTCAGGCAGCAGTAGCACGTTATTGCTCTCGGAGCTTGGCTGCTCGTTGGTGCTCGCAACCACAAAGGTCTACGCAAACCTCCACGGTTTCCTCCAGCCTTCGCGTCACCTTTCTAAGAAATTCCCAGAGGGCAGCGCAGACGGGCCGGGCTCTAGGGCTCCGCGCTCGGTCTCTTTCCGGGAACCGCCCACTACCCAGGGCGCCCACAGAGGGTGGAAAAAGAAGATGACTTCCGGTCTCGCGACCGTCTCTAATCTCGCGAGAAGAGAAGGCGGCCGCCGTCGGCCGAACAGAGGCGGTGGCGAGGGAGGGGGTGTGGCCGGGGAGCGCGAAGTCCCGGGAGTAAGGGAGAGGGGGCGGGGTCGCGCGCCCCTGGCGTACGCATGCGTGCACGCCGTCGGTCGGGCTGGGCTGAGAGGGGAGGGGGCGGCGGCGGCAGAGGCGGCGTCGTTATTTCCGTGGTCCGGACAGTGCGTGGCGGCGCGGGTGACCACGGGAGAAGTAGGTAGGGACCGCCCCTGCGTAGCCATTGAAACCCTGTCGCTCGTGTGTCCAAGAGCCGCAGCCCCCCGCGCGTGTGGCGGGCCCTGAGGACCGCAGGTCACCCTGCTGCCCCGGCCCTCCCGCTGCGCGTCAGGTAGGGGCCGCGGGCTCTCCAGTGCCCGCTGTCGGCCGAGGCCCCGGCCTTGCCCGGTGTTGCCGAGGCGACGATCCGGCGCCGGACGTGCCCGCCCTCCTGCGCGGCGACAGATCTGTCCTTGCTTACGCGCCCAGTGGGACCGGGGCTGGGCCGGGCTGACCCGGGCGGGACGGAAGGGAAGAGGGTGCCCGCCTCAGGTGTGCCCCGGCCCTAAGTCCGGCCGTTGGGACCCTGCGGTGCGTGCCGGCTCCTCATTCCTCCCGGCGAGGTTCTGCCTGGGTCCGGGCCGGCCCTGGCCCGGGAAAGGTCCCAGCGAGCTCTGGCCAGGTGAAGGGCTGCCTTGATTGACTTCGGTAGTTGCCGCGTGGGGTCCTGGGCTGCGAGAGGGGACCCTGAATAGTGCTTTGGTCATTTGTGGCTATTATTGAAAGTTGGAAGCTCTGGAGTTGTTCTTTTCGGGCCAGTGGTGAGATGGTTTGTAATTTTTCTTCTTAAACGGTAGGAAGGCAAAGTATTTATGGGCCCTGGTAGGTGGTGGGCTAATAGTAAATAAGCAGCAGGATTGTTAATTGACGTGAGATTTGATTGCATTAAGATTATTCTTTGCAGTACTGTCCTTAGACTCAGAAGAGTTCTGCTTTAAAGAGTTTAGTAAGACTTCATCCCATACTTAAACAAACACACATTTCTGCAAATACTCTTGCCCAGAAAGCTACATCCTCTCTCTTACATCAGTATTAATTTTACAGGCATAATGGTTATGAAAGCTTCTGTAGATGATGATGATTCAGGATGGGAGCTCAGTATGCCAGAAAAAATGGAAAAAAGCAATACAAACTGGGTGGACATTACCCAAGATTTTGAAGAAGCTTGTCGAGGTGAGTCTGATTTTTGGATTAGAAGTTCAACATCTGAGAGGGGTAGAATGACTATTGTGCTCTCTAAACTTACCTCATTCGATGAAATCAACAGGTGAGTGTGCTTTGTTGAGTTTGTTAGCCACACTTACTCTGTATCCTCTAATTTTAACTTTAAAGCAAGCATATATTTGATACAGCATTAAATACAGATGTTAAGAAAGTTTTTTAAAATTGATTTTTTCTTTCTTTAACAGGTTAGAGAGAGCAGTAATTTCTTAACTGTGGAAAACACTTTGTTAATCTAAAAGATAGTGGTATTTTTGTATGTTTGAGGTTTCAGAATGATCAGATCACATCATTCCTTGCTTAAGATCATCCAGTGGCTTCCCGTTGCAGGTAGAATAAAATCCAAACTCCTTCCCTATGGGTCTATAAAATCTGGTCCCTGTCTACCACTCAGGTTTCATTTATGTGCCACTGCCTCTGCCAGACTTATTACATTGCAGTCACAGGTCTTTCTTATCTCTTGGTGATGCACACCAAAGTGGTTCTCCCAGGTGTTTGCATTTTTTGTTTTCTCTCTTTTAAATTACTTTGCCCCTCGCTTTCACACAATTCTTCTTAAGTGTTACCTCCCTGGTGAGGACCTCAGAACAACCCCTCCTTCTCTCCTCTGCAATTCCACCTCAGTTGAATCACTTTTTATTTTCCTCATACAGCTTATCTTTTTCAGAAGCCATAATTTTCCATTATTTCTTGTTTATTTTCAATCTCACTCACTGGAATATAAGCTCTGTAACCCTAGTACACAGAACAGTTCCTGGCACATAGTAAATTCAATAAACAGGAATAAATGGGGAAATGAACATGCTTGTTGGTTGAGGAGAAAGAGTCTAGGGAGAGACTGAAGAGAAAGGAACAAATACTGGAGTGAGAGCTTGAACGTTAAAGAGAGGATGAGATCAAGGAGATGGTAGAGAAATTGGGGAAAAGCATAGGGATACACTGAGACAGGAAGGACTGAAGTTAGGATGAAGATAAAAGTGTATTTCTAAGTGACAGAGGAGGACTGATGATGGAATTCACACCTGATGGCTGGCTCGTATTGTCTCAAGCAGCTTAGGTCTTTTGATGATAGTTGGGGTGTGTTTGGATAGTGCTCTGAAGAGGAGGAGTAAAGACTTGGGGCAGCTGCAGGTGGAAAGGGAGCCAGCTATGTATAAGCAAAATGGTAAATCATGTGCCATCCTTTGTTTTGAGATCACTTTTTATAGCCTCAGTGAGACAGTGGAAAGAACATAAGACTGGGGGTTGAGTGACTGCCCATATATGTCTATCTAAGGAAGAGACAAAGCAGTGTCAAGTTACAGTGTAGTTTTTGTGCTCAGAGATCTTAGACTATTAAGTGGATTATATCTGTCATCTTGCACTGATTTTAAGTAATCTCTATTAGGGGGCTGTAATTATTAACCTAAATAGGGAAGGTTTTTGAAGGACATGTGGCTTGGATTGGGCCTTAAGGAGAGAGAGTTTTTACGAGGGGAGGTGACAGAGTTATTCTAGACTGAGATGAACTATATGAGTCAGAGTTCAGTGAGGATTTTATGTTAGGGGAATAATAAGTAATTTTGCTTGGCCACAAAACAGTTTTCAATGCTGGGAATTATAGAGGGTCTTTAGTGCCATTGATGTTTTCTGTTTGTTTTTGTTTTTTTAGTTTGAGCTAGTTTTATAGGCAGTAGGAGTTTTTTAATGGATTTGAGCATAAGATTGAAATTTTATTCCCCTTGATCAGTACAGTGGCTTGGACGGAGTAGTTTCTCAGTAAGTAATGAGTAAGCTTTATAGTCAGATATGGGCTGGAGTCCTAACTCTGTCACTTACTAGTTTAGTTTCCTTGGAGTTTAATTAATCTGAATCTTAGTTTTCTACTCTGGAAAACAGAACTTCTTTAGAGAATTTTGGGGATTAAATGAGACAGTGGATATAAAGTACTGGATCTGTAGTAGCATTCAATGATGGTAACTGTTGTTACTCAAGGTATATTTAATTTAGAGTTGAAAGCATATAAAGTTTCTCTACTAGCATAATTTATGATGGATTAGGATGAAAAGAATCTATAACCTTAGACAAGGTTTGCACTCAGCCCAGATTAGGGCATTAAGGCCTTGGACTAGGCCTTGACAGAATGGAGAAGGGTAACATATGAGAATGAATAAGTTCATGTTGCTGGAGGGGTGAAAGAAACATGAGAGATGATGTGTTCCTTAAACTTTTGGTGACTGCAGAGGAGAGTGAGCATGTACACTGCTTCTCAACCTCTCCTTCTCAGATCTTATGGGTAGAGTTCAAAGTGTCTTAATTCGTAAATACAAGATATCTTTATAATTTCCTGTTTTATCTTAGAGATTCATGGAAGAGTTTGCATTTTACAACATGTTTGTTGTTTGAGGGGAACACTTACATTTCATTTATGTTAACGGTCTTTTGCTTCCTACATCATCACATTAATTTGCTATTAGGCAGCTGTGCAAATTTTTATCCTGTGTCTTTGAATCCTGTGGGACATGATGTTCACCAGGGTTGTTGCATACCACAGTTTGAATACCACAGGTCTGCAGAATTTGGTCTCAATGAAATACAACTATAGAGGTCCTCTTAATTTTAGTCTTGCAGCTTGTTTTCATATATACATTCTCTACTTGTTTTTGATTGTAAGAAAAATTGAACCCAAGAAAGCAGTTTAGAATACTGGTGGGAGAGATGTTTTGGCTTGCCTTTGAGTTATATCATAAATTAGCCTTATTTCTTTGTGAAGGAACCTTGAGTGGGAGATAAAGTTTAATCCATGCTTCACTGTGGACAGAGAGGGGGTGGCATGCCATTTTGTGGACAACATCATACCATCCTATTAACTCTTCCATAATTAGCTCTTGCACTGTGTCGAGTGGCACAAATGTGAGGTATCCTTCTTGGAACTAAAAAAATTGATGTAGAATTAACCTTCATATATAGATTTAGGACTAAAGACTGTTGGCAGTTCTTGAGCCTGTGGTATTTATTTTCCCTTCTTGGAATAATCAGATTTGTAGTCTTGATTATGGTTTAGGCTTCTGTTCTAGTGACTTTCTAAAAACTAACTTTGAAACAAATATGGTTACATTCTTTCTTTTAACTTGCAGTAATCTCTCCCCTTTGGTGACAATGTAATGGCATTTGGCTAGACTCTGGTGATTTCTTTAGTACCACAAAATAGTCTGCATACTGATGATGAAGTTGTTTTTAATGCACATTTGTACTTATTTTTTTAGTGGCTCTTTAAAGTCCTGAATCAAATACAAACTTTTAACTTTTATGATTTATTTTATTTCCTACTAGGCAGGTGGCACACATTCCCTATAACTACTCTTGAGGCTCTTATTTTTTTCTTTTCTAAATTATTTGTAATTTAGTCATTATTGTTGTTTTGCCTGATAGGAAATATGTGATTATTTTAAGTAACACTTCTAGGCTTTTTTAAAAAAAAAAAATTATAAATTAATTTTTTTTTTTCTTTTTAGAGTTAGGGTTTTGCTTTGTCACCCAGGCTGAAGTGCATAGAATGCCGTGATCATTCCTCACTATAGCCTTGACTATAGGCTGGGTTCAAGCAATCCTCTCATCTCAGCCTTCTGAGTAGCTGAGACTATAGGCACGTGCTATGCCTGGCTTATTTTGTTTTTTTTGTAGAGACATTATGTTACGTAGGCTGGTCTCAAACTCCTGGCCTTAAGGGATCCTCTCACCTCAGCTTCCCAAAGTGTGGGGATTATAAGTGTGAACCACTGTGTCCAGCTTCTAGGCTTTCCTTCTCTAGGAAACCTTGCCTAATTTAAACTGTCTCATTTTTCTACCTATTCCATTTGGTTTTTCTTATTTAGGTGCTTTCTCAATTATAAACCCACAACTTAGAAATTTCACTTAAACATAAATGATCATATGACATACACTCCTCCTGCTGCTGCCCACCAGATTCCCTTCTCCACACTATGGATAGCAACATTCTCTCCTAGGATGATGGCGCCAGTGGTATCTGGAGTCCAGAAGTAATGCAAAATCTGCCGTGCTGACTTCCATTCTTTTTATGTTTTAGTCTAGGAGGATATGGGCCCAATCTCTCCTTCTGTTTTCTCTCTTTGATGGCTTAGTTTAAGCTTGTCCAACCCACTGCTCAAGGGCTGCATGTGGCCCAGGATGACTTTGAATGTGGCCCAACACAAATTCGTAAACTTTCTTAAAACATTACGAGATTTTTTTTGCGATTTTTTTTTTTTTTTTTTTTTTTTAAAGCTCATCACCTATCGTTAGTGTATTTTATGTGTAGCCTAAGACAGTTATTCTTTCAATGTGGCCCACGGAAGCCACAAGATTGGCATGCCTGGCTTTGTTCATTCCTCGGTAGTCGGTTTTTATTACCAGCACCATTGGTTAAGGCCTTCCATATCCATTCATCTTCTGCAGTTCTTGTTTAGTACTTTAGGAAAATTCCTTTTACACTTTCTCTTGCCTCTTGTAAAACCTGGGATGCTTAAGCTTCTTGTTGCTCTTCCTTTCTTTTCTGTCTTCTCTCACCAAGAACATTTGTAGGTGCTCAATACATATATTTGTTTGAAGAATGAATGAATATTGTAAGGCCTTGTTTCTTCATACTGGAGAATATTTGGATCTGGGATTACAGAAGTTTGAGAACCACTGCAGTGCATAAAATGCTGTCATTTTGGGGGGTTGCCTGTAACCAGCATAATCATGAACCACAAGCATGGACACTGAAATTATGTTGATACTTGATTATAGTGTTATTATCTAGGTGATCTGGAATATTCTGTGATTTTTTTTCTAAGATTATCATTGAACTGATTACATCACTCTTAAACATTATGGAAAAAATACAAATTCTTTGTGAAACTTTCAGTGACATCTTTTTTGCCCCCCACACTCCCATACATGTGGGGTGAGAGTCATTGTTCTAGGAATTTACTGTTTGTTAGCACTTGATTCTAAGAGGAAAAGGATGGATGGATGGAAATTGTCTTGGCAAAAGATCTAGGCAACCTGTAAAATTGCTTTCCTTGTTCTGTGCCATCCAGACTGTTATCAGAGGTGGGGCGTGGGCAAGATGGCCAGCACTGGCATTTATGGATCACTTTAGATTAGTGGTTCTCAACTGGGGGTGATTTTTCATCTCAGGGGACTTTAATGTCTTGAGACATTTTTGATTGTCACAGTGTATATGAGGTGGTGCTACTGGCATCTAACAAGTACATGCCAGGTATACTGTTCATTCAATTCAACACACAGGGCAGCCCCCACAAACAAATAATTACCCTCCTCAAAATATCAATAATGCTGCAAGTTCACCGCATTTAGATATCAAGTTCACTGCATTTAGATATCAAGTTCACTGCATTTAGATTACTTTCAAGAAGGTTCAGCTGTCACTTAACCTCTCAAACCCTGAATTCTTCAGGAAAGGAACATATGGATACTGGACTTAACATCCTTAGCAACTAGCATTGACATAGAGCAGGCCGTGTGAGTGGGCCCTTTGATGCAGTTTGAGGGCTCTTCTGCAGGATTAAATGCTCTTACCAGATTTTCCCTTCATCACGTGTAGTGTATCTTGCTTCATCTTAGGAGCTTTAGTTAATAAAAAAGGAGTCCCTAGAAGATACCACGTTCCACCTTTTAGCTGATTCTTTCGATATTTATCTTGCTGGTTTTGGGCAGCATGCTTTTATACTACTATTTGATTTCCTTCATTCCCAGTTTAGCCTGTATCTATGGACTTAACCCCCTATAGTTATAGGTAGCTACACTGTGGATATGCAAATATTATTCATAGCTGAGCCAAGCAGTAAAACTATTACTACTTTTTCTTTCCTGTATACATCTTCTGTTTTACACAAAAATTTTTACCCAAAAATTGGTGTACTTATCATTAATTCTACTTCAGACTCTTTACCAGTTGTCTAAATCTCCATAAGACATTCAGACTGATTGGATAGCCTGGTGGTGTCATCTCCTTATAGATCTTTCTTCTTATCCTCTTAACTGCAATCTAGGTTTATTGCCTTTTGTACCTAGTATGTAACTTCATTCTGAGATCTTCTTTTCTTCATCAGCCTGGGGTGTCTTTTCTCTCTTGTTATAACTGGACATCATTATTATCTTCTTGAGTAAAGTGCATGGGAGATGAAATGTTTTGAGGCTCTTAATATCTGAAAATGTCTTTTTTCTGTCCTCCCACTTGACTGATATTATGTCTGGGTGCCTTTGAGAATTTTGAAGGCATTGTCCATTGATCTTTTGCTATTGAGAAATCTGATGACATTCTGATACATGTGAAAGTTGTATGTCGATACCTTTATTCTTTTTTTTTTTTTTTTTTTTGAGATGGAGTTTTGCTCTTGCTGCCCAGGCTGGAGTGCAATGGCACGATCTCAGCTCACTGCAACCTCCATCTCCTGGGTTCAGGCAATTCTCCTGCCTCAGCCTCCCAAGTAGCTGGGATTACAGGCGCCTGCCACATGCTCAGCTAATTTTTGTATTTTTAGTAGAGACAGGGTTTCGCCCTGTTGGCCAGCCAGCAATTGAACTCATGACGTCAGGTGATCCACCCATCTCAGCCTCCCAAAGTGGTGGGATTACAGGTGGTAGCCACCATGCCTGGCCTTGATACCTTTCATACTTAAGTTTTTAGGATCTTCTGTTTGTCATCCTTGTCCGGAACTTTCACAGTGGTCTGGAGCCTTTTCACTTTGATGCTTCAGTTCTAGGAAGCATCCTTGAATTATTCTATTTGTTTTTCCTATACTCTCCTTATGGAATGTCTTTTATTTGGATATTGAATCTCCTAAACTTGTTCTATTTTTTTCTTATCCTTTCTTCCCTATTTTTCTTTTATTTTTGAGACAAAGTTTCACTCTTGTTGCCCAGGCTGGAGTGCAATGGCATAATCTCGGCTCACTGCAACCTCCACCTCCCGGGTTCAAGCAATTCTCCTGCCTTGGCCTCCAGAGTAGCTGGGACTACAGGCGCCCACCACTATGCCCAGCTAATTTTTGTATTTTTGGTAGAGACGGGGTTTCAGTGTTGGCTAGGCTGGTCTCAAACTCTTGACCTTGTGATCCACCCGCCTTGGCCTCCCAAAGTGCTGGAATTACAGGTGTGAGCCACTGTGCCCGACCCCTTTTTTCCCCATTTTTTAATGTCTTTTTCCTCAACTTCATCTTCCAGATCTTTCATTGCACTTTTCTTTTCTCCTGCGATGTTTTAAATTTTGAATCATTACATCTATGGCTTGAGTCCAGTTTTCCTCATATCAGATATTTCCCTTTGCTCTGAGTGGTGTAAGCTGTATACTATTGAGCCTTCTTAAGGCTTTAACTTAAAAGTAGAAGTAACTTTAAAAAAAACAAAACAGTTTATCATGTTACCCTTACTTTAGTAGTTTGGTGTCATCTGGAATTGCTGGGATCCCCAAGACTGTTTTGCAGGATATGCAGAGTTGAAACAGTTTGGTGGTAATACTAAAAAGGTACTTGCCTTTTTGACTGTTACTCTCTTATTAGTATACGGTGGAGTTTTTCAGAGGCTAAATGATGTGTGATGATGTCATTGCTCTGATGGCTAATGATAATTTGAAACATTATCCTTCTCATTAAATTTTTTGAGAAATGCTGCTTGGTTGGATAAGGCCCAATTTACTCAATTCTGTAGTGCTATACAAGATCATGATTCTGTGTTCAGTCATTGATCATGCAGGGGGGTGCTTGTACTGTGCTTCGTGAGTAAATTCTTAAGTTTACTGTCTATAAAGTTTATTTTTTTATTTTTATTTTTTTTGAGACGGAGTCTCGCTCTGTCGCCCAGGCTGGAGTGCAGTGGCGCGATCTCGGCTCACTGCAAGCTCCGCCTCCCGGGTTCACGCCATTCTCCTGCCTCAGCCTCCCGAGTAGCTGGGACTACAGGCGCCCACAACCGCGCCCGGCTAATTTTTTGTATTTTTAGTAGAGACGGGGTTTCACCGTGATCTCGATCTCCTGACCTTGTGATCCGCCCGCCTCGGCCTCCCAAAGTGCTGGGATTACAGGCGTGAGCCACCGCGCCCGGCTATAAAGTTTAATAGTGAGAGATACGATTACTGAAGTTCTTCTTTTTAGAGATGGAGTTTTGCTCTTTTTGCTCAGGCTGGAGAGCAGTGGCGCAATCTCAGCTCACTGTAACCTCCGCCTCCCGGGTCCAAGCAATTCTCATGCCTCAGCCTCCCAAGTAGTTGGGATTACAAGCATGTGCCACTGTACCCGGCTAATTTTGTATTTTTAGTAGAGACAGGGTTTCACCATTTTGGCCAGGCTGTTCTCGAACTGTCCTGACCTCAGGTGATCCACCCGCCTTGGCCTCCCAAAGTGCTGGAATTACAGGTGTAAGCCACTGCACCCCTGATTACTGAAGTTCTGAGGAATCTTACGAGTCATCTGGTCTGACCTTTCATTTTACAGATGAGGAAACCAAGGCCAAGAGTGATTGACTTGCTTCTAGATCTGTGGGGTGTTTTTAAGTTTGATGAAGCTATTTGGTACCCATATTTACCCTAAATACATGATAGATTATTATAGCAGTTTCCAAACTTTTTGGTCTTAGGACCCCATTATACTTTCAAAAATTACAGTCTATGTGTGTGTTTTATATATATATATGATTATTAGAATTTAAAACTGAGACATTTAAAAAATATCCATTTAAAAACGATGATGGGCTGGGCATGGTGGCTCACGCCTGTAATCCTAGCACTTTGGGAGGCCGAGGTGGGTGGATTACTGGAGGTCAGCTTCAAGACCAGTCTGGCAACACAGTGAAACCCCACCTCTACTGAAATACAAAAATATTAGCCGGGTGTGGCAGTGTGCACCTATAGTACCAGCTACTCGGGAGGCTGATGCAGGAAAATTGCTTGAACCCGGGAGGTGGAGGTTGCGGTGAACTGAGATCACGCCACTGCACTCCAGCTGGGGCAACAGAGTGAGACACCATCTCAAAACAAAAAAACAAGAAAACAACCCATTGCATGTTAACATAAATAACATATTTTTTTATTGAGAAATAATTGTATTTTCCAAAACAAAAAATAATATGGAAAAGTAGAGTTTGACATTTTTGCAAATCACTTTAATGTCTGGCATAACAGAGGGCAGCTGAATTCTCATATTTGCTTCTATAATTCAGTCTGTTGCCACATGTTGTTTTGGTTGAAGTAGCTGACATAAATCTGGCCTCACCAAATACGTAGTTGAAAAATGGAGGAATCTTCAGATAATTTTGGATATTCCTCTTTGATACTCCAGAAACTTGACAGGTGGTCATTTCTTAAAGGTTAGTTGCAGTCTGGAATCTGAAACCCTATCAATGGACTCTTTATGCTCTGTTACATTAAAATTCATTGCTCTTTCTTGAACTTTGAGTGGCTTTTTAATCCATGCCTGATTTTGTAACATGCATTGCCATTTGGAAAATACTGTTTCAATAAGTAATGCAGATCTTCCAGATTTTTTGTTTTTGAGGCATAGTCCTGCTCTGTCACCCAGTCTGGAGTCCAGTGGTGCGATCTTTGCTGACTGTCACCTCTGCCTCCGGGTTCAAGGGATTCTCCTGTCTTAGCCTCCTGAATAGAGTAGCTGGGATTACAGGTGTGCACCACCACGCCTGGCTAATTTTTGTATTTTTACTAGAGACGGGGTTTCGCCATGTTGGCCAGGCTGGTCTGGATCTCCTGACCTCAAGTGATTCGCCTGCCTCGGCCTCCCAAAGTGCTGGGATTGCAGGCGTGAGCCACCGCGCTTGGCTAGATCTTCCAATTGTTAACACATTTCATTATACAATATTAATAAGCACATTTGTTGTTATCACTACTAATATAGAAAGCTCTTCTAAGTTTTGGGAAATTGTTAGACTTACAGTGGCAGATACATATTTTCCAAAATTTTAGTTTCTGCTTGAAAGCTCAAATTTTATTATTGGCAACAAATATCGTCAGTTTTTCTTGAAGTGACAGATTCATTTATTTTTTTAAAAAATGCCACATTCTCAAGTCTGAATAACATAGTCTGTTGATTGTTTTTGTTTTTTCAGGTAAAAGTAGTGTTCTGTAATAATTGTGCAAGTGTTTTTGTTTTTGTTTTTTGATATGAAGTTTTGCTCTTTATGCCCAGACTGGAGTGCAATGGCGCGATCTCAGCTCACCGCAACTTTCACCTCCTGGGTTCAAACAATTCTCCTGCCTCAACCCCCTGAGTAGCTGGGATTACAGGCGCATGCCACCATCCCAAGCTAATTTTGTATTTTTACTCGAGACGGGGTTTCACCATGTTGGCCAGGCTGGTCTTGAACTCCTGACCTCCAGTAATCCACCTGCCTCGGCTTCCCAAAGTGTTGGGATTATAGGTGTGAGCCACTGTGCCTAGCTGTGCAAATGTTTTTGTTCCCCAAGACAACTGTCTTTCTTTGATATGCAGCAGAAGTGTTTGCTTCCAATTTTTTCAAGTAGAATATTTAACAACTTATGCAAAGTTGAAACTGAGTAAAATTAATCAGGGCTGGTGCTAGGGTGAAGTGAGTGAGGTACCTTATGGTGCAAAATTTAAGAAAGCAAGAACTAAAAGTGAATACATTTTGCTCTATAGGTACCTCAGTTACTGCACCCTGGCCTTGAGAGCAATAATGTTTACTGCTTTATCATGGTTGTTCTTTTATTTTCCCCAGCTTTTTTATTGTGTTAAAATAAACAACATAATATTTACAATCTTAGGCCAGGCGTGATGGCTCATGCCCGTGATCCCAGCACTTTGGGAGGCCAAGGCGGCAGATCACTAGAGCTCAGAAGTTTGAGACCAACCAGAGCAACATGACGAAACCCCGTCTCTGTAAGAAAATACAAAAAATTAGCCGGTCATGGTGGTTTGCACCTGTCGTCCCAGTTACCCAGGAGGCTGAGGTGGGAGGATCACCTGAGCCTGGGAGGTCAAGGCTGCAATGAGCTGTGATAGCATCACTGCTCTCCAGCCTGGGCAACAGAGTGAGACCTGTCTCAAGAGAAATTTTTTTTTTTTAACCAGCTTAACCATTTTTAAATGTACAGTTCAGTGGTATTTAATACATTTGTCTTGCTAACATCACCACCATTCATATCCAGGACTCTTATCTTGTGAAGCTAAAATTCTCTATCCATTAAACAAATGGTAAGTCTTCATCATTCCTCTCCCCATTCTCTGGCAACCAGCAGTCTACACTATGACTTGTTTTCTTTTTTTGAGACAGAATTTCACCCTGTTGCCCAGGGTGGAGTGCAATGGCACAATCTCAGCTCACTGCAACCTCCGCCTCCTGGTTCAAGTGATTCTTCCACCTCAGCCTCCCAAGTAGCTGGGACTACAGGCACCCACCACTATGCCTGACTAATTTTTGTATTTTTTTGGTAGAGATGGGGTTTCACTACGTTGGGCAGGCTGGTCTCGAACTCCTGACCTCAGGTGATCTGCCTGCCTTGGCCTTCCAAAATGCTGGGATTACAGGCATGAGCTAGCACGCCTGGCCCTATAGTATTATTTTTGACTACTTTAAGTATTTCATTTAAGTGAACTCATACAGTATTTGTCTTTTTGTGCCTGGCTTTTTTCACTTAGCATAATGTCCTCGAGGTTAGTCTATGTCGTAGCATGTCAGAAGTTCCTTCTTTTTTAAGACTGAATGATATTCCATTGTATGTGTATACCATGGCTTATCATTCATCTGTCAGTGGGCACTTGGGTTGTTTCCCATGTTTTAGTGCTTGTGAATAAAGCTACTGTGAACATGAGCATACAAGTACCTCTTTGAGACTCTGTTTTCAGTCTTTCTGGGTATATGCTCAGAATTTGAATTGGCTGGATCATATGGTAATTTTGTTTAAATTTTTTTTTTCTTTTCCTTTTTTTTTTTTTTTTTTTTTTTTTTTAGAGACAGGGTCTTGCTCTGTTACCCAGGCTGGAGTTCAGTGGTTCTGTTGTGGCTTTCTATTACCTTAAACTACAGGGTTCAAGCAATCCTCCCACCTCAGCCTCCCCAGTAGCTAGGACTACAGGTGTGCACCACCATGCCTGGCTAATTTTAAAAGATATTTTGTAGATATAGGGTCTCACTGTGTTGATCAGGCTGGTCTTGAACTCGCGGGCTTAGGCAGTCCTCCCGCCTTGGCCTCCCACAGTGCTGGGATTATGGGTGTGAGCCACTGCATCTGTCCTGTTTTTAATTTTTTAAGGAACTGCTATACTGTTTTCCACAGTGTCTCAACCATTTTACAAACCTGCCAGCAGTACACAAGGGTTTCAGTTTCTACACATCCTTATAACACTTATTTTCTGCAGGGTTTGTTTTTTTTTTTGTAGTAGCCATCCTAATGTGTGTAAGGCGGTGTCATTGTAATTTTAATTTGCACTTTCCTAATGAATAGTGATCATCAAGGGCATTCTTAGATTGAAGAAAATTTTTGCCTTTTTTTAGCCATAAGTGCATGGAAGTGCAGAGTACATGATTAATTTAGCTTGGGGCCGCTGTCTTGATTTGTGCTGAAGCTGCAGCAGTTTTGCCCTCCAGTGCCTTTTTGCCTTCCTGTCGTCGTTTTTGCATCATTAGTACAGGTGTCAACACAATAAAAAAAGACAATGAATGTTTTCGTATGATTATCAAAGTAATTTTAACATTGCAGGCTCCTGGGTTCCCAGATCACTCTTTGGGAATTGCTGGATTACTAGTATGCTTTCTATGTTTTGTTGTTTTGTTTTGTTTTGTTTTGTTTGAGATGGAGTCTTCCTCTGTCACCCATGTTGGAGTGCAGTGGCACAATCTCGGCTCACTGCAACCTCCGCCTTCTGGGTTTAAGTGATTCTCCTGCCTCAGCCTCCCAAGTAGCTGGGATTACAGGCACCCACCACCACACCTGGCTATTTTTGTATTTTTAGTAGAGATGGGGTTTCACTATGTTGGCCATGCTGATCTCAAACTCCTGACCTCAAGTAATCCACTAGCCTCAGCCTTATTGTTATATTTTTATACATGATTCTTATCTGTTTCAGTACCTGGAACTGTTAAAAATTAATGTTATTTATCTTACAGTTGGCTAAGGAAGATTGGCTACAGTTCAGAAAACTGCTTACACCTTCCACAGGATTTAGCCATAAATTTTTTTTTTTTCCCCAGACGGAGTCTTGCTCTGTTGCGCAGGCTGGAGTGCAGTAGTAGCGCGATCTCGGCTCACTGCAAGCTCTGCCTCCTGGGTTCACGCCATTCTGCTGCCTCAGCCTCCTGAGTAGCTGGGACTACAGGCGCCTGCCACCACGCCGGGCTAATTTTTTTGTATTTTTAGTAGAGACAGGGTTTCACCGTGTTAGTCAGGATGATCTCGATCTCCTGACCTCATGAGCCACCCACCTTGGCCCCCCAAAGTGCTGCGATTACAGGTGTGAGCCACTGTGCCTGGCCGCCATCAATATTTAATTTACTTAGCATGTTATAGCAGTGATTTCTGACTTACCTGCGTATTAAAATCATCTGGAGTGCTCTAAAACCAGTGTATAGTTCCCAGCTCTAGATTTCATTGGTTCCCAACTCTAGATTTCATTGGTTTGGGATGCTGCTTGGACTTTGGGATTTCAAAAGTTTCTCAGTTGACTCTAATATGCAGCCGAGGTTGAGGACCAGTGCTTTATAGTGATTGAACACTGTTTTGATTACCTGTTTACTCAAGTGTTTTCTATATAATTTAAATACAATAGGATTTTAAAAAATGGTTTTGACACTGTTACTGGAACAGAAGAAATTAGATTATGGTAACATGGTTTAAAAACTTGAGAAGTAGCAGTCAGTTCTATGTAAAAGTTTACTTGGGGAAGTATACTAGTGATTTTTAAAAATGGGGTTGGTAATTCTGATTGGAATATTATGGCCTGTGATGGGTCACTTATTCTCAAAAGTATTATTTTTTTTCTTAAACCACTTGATTTATAGTATTCTTTTGTATTTACATAAGTACTCACTGTACAGAATTATTGGGGGAACCTGCCCCTAATAATTTGATGTGAGTCCTTTTCTATTTTCCCTAAGTGTTTGCCAGTCTGAGAAATAAAAGGAAAGAGTACAAAAGAGAGAAATTTTAAAGCTGGGTGTCCAGGGGAGACATCACATGTCGGCAGATTCTGTGGTGCACCCCAAGCCGCAAAACCAGCAAGTTTTTATTAGTGATTTGCAAAAGGGGAGAGAGTGTACAAATAGGATGTGGGTCACAGAAATCACATGTTTCGCAAGGCAATAAAATATCACAAGGCAAATGGAGGCAGGGCGAGATCGCAGGACTGGGGCGAAATTAAAATTGCTAATGAAGTTTTGGCACGCATTGTCGTTGATAACATCTTATCAGGAGACAGCATTTGAGAGCAGACAACCAGTCTGACCAAAATTTATTAGGTGGGAATTTCCTCGTCCTAATAAGCCTGGGAGCACTATGGTAGACTGGGACTTACTTCATCCCTTATCTACAACTGTAAAAGACAGATGTCCCTAGAGCAGCCATTTTAGAGACCTCCCCCAAGGCACACATTCTCTTTCTCAGGGCTGTTCCTTGCTGAGAAAAATAATTCAGCGATATTTCTCCTGTTTGCTTTTGAAAGAAGAGAAATATGACTCTGTTCTGCCCGGCTCTCAGGCAGCCAGACCTAATGGTTATCTCCCTTGTTCCCTCAGCATCACTGTTATCCTGTTCTTTTTTTCAGGGTGCCCAGATTTCATATTGTTTAAACAATTTGTGCAGTTAACACAATCATCACAGGGTCCTGAGGCGACATTCATCCTCACCTTACAAAGATGACGGGATTAAGAGACTAAAGACAAGACAGGCATAGGAAATCACAAGAGTATTGTTGGGAAAGTGGTAAATGTCCATGAAATCTTCACAGTTTATGTTCAGAGATTGCAGTAAAGACAGGCATAAGAAATTATAAAAGTGTTAATTTGGGGAACTTAATGAATGTGCATGAAATCTTCACAATTTATGTTCTTCTGCCATGGCTTCAGCTGGTCCCTCCATTCAGGGTCCCTGACTTCCCGCAACATAGAATGCATTATATTAGTAATGGAGTAGAAGTAAGTATTTCTTAGAAAATGAATTTTAAAGTAATACAAGCACATTTTTTTTCAGGTGCTAATGTCTTTTTTTTCTTGGAATTAAAAGGATTTTTCTTTTTTTTTTTTTAGAATTAAAGTTGGGAGAACTACTTCATGATAAGCTGTAAGTATTCTTTGAAAATGGTGTAGTGTAATATTTCAGTCTTTTTTTTTTCTCATGTGGAGTAATATTCCCTGAAGTTTGAGTAAGTTTACATTTCAAAATTATGAAAATAAAACTAATTATAAATATATTTTTAACTGTGATGAGCTATTTTGGGGCAGCTAACCCTAGTTGTGATGTGAAATGGTTATACCTAGGGAAACTGTAACTTATGGTCCTTTCCTGGAGAGCAGATGTAATGAATGTGGAATTTCTTGAAGAAAAGGTATCAGTTGTATGTCATATGTGATAGGTTGGTTGATAACCAGAAATTGGGTGACTAAGTGCCTAGATAAAAGTAAATGAGAATCCCTGTGTCTTAGTCAGTTTAGTGTTGCTATAGCTAAATACCTGAAACTGGGGAGTTTATAAAGAGGTTTATTTGACACAATCCCTGTGTCTTAGTCAGTTTAGTGTTGCTGTAGCTGAATACCTGAGACTGGGGAGTTTATAAAGAGGTTTATTTGATGACTGGAAGGTTAAGATTGGGCAACTGCATCTAGTGAGAGCTTTAGGGTGCTTCAACTCATGGTGGAAAGCAGAAGGGGAGCAGCAGGGAGTGGCATGTGGTGCGAGGAGATCACATGGCAGGGGAGGATGCAAGAAAGAGAAACCGAGGAAGTCAGAGTCTTTAAAACAACCCACCCTCTTGGATGGTATTGTTGACCCTTGAACAACTTGGGGATTGGGGTGCCGACCCACCCCCTTACAGTAAAAAATCCACATAAAACCTTTGACTCCGCCAAAATCTTAACTACTGGTAGTCTGTCATTGACTGGAAGTCTTACAAATAACATAAACAGTTGATTAACACATATTTTGTGTGTCATATGTGCCATATACTGTATTCTTACAATAAACTAGGGAAAAGAAAATGTTATGAAGAAAATTATAAGGAAGAGAAAATACACTTACTGTTCATTAAGTGGATCATCATAAAGGTTTTCATGTTTGTCATATTTGTGTTGAGCAGACTGAGGAAGGAAGAGGAAGTTAGTCTTGCAGTCTCTGGTGGCACAGGTGCAAGAAAACCTTTGTCTAAGTGGACTCATGCAGTCCAAACACATGTTGTGAAAGGGTCAACTGTAATTCATTCCTGGGAGAGCAAGAACTCACCTCCCTCAGAGGGCTTTAATCTATTCATGGGGATTCTCCCCCATGCCCAAGACACTTCCCACTAGGCCTCACCTCCCAACACTGCCACATTGGGGATCAAGTTTTAACATGAATTTTGGTGGAGGCAAACCACATTCAAACCATAGCACCTTGGAAAAACAAAATAAATGGAAATACTTGTTCATGTTTATATGCCTATATATAGCCCCAGTTCCTATACTGCCATGGCCAGGCTCAATTTTCAGGGTTAGGAATGTGAAACTTTTAATTAGTAAGTAGACAAGATTGGACATTGTGGTTGTGGGGAAGGGAAAGTAGAATCTGAAATTCAGTTCTTCTCAGATTTGAGCGTGCGACAGAATCATCTGGAGGGCTTACTAAAGCATAGATTGCTGGGCCCCACCCCGAGAATTCTTTATTAGGTCTAGTGTGAGACCACAGAAATCTTAAATATTTCTTTTTTTGTTGTTGTTTTGTTTTGTTTTGTTTTGAGATGGAGTTTTGCTCTCGTTGCCCAGGCTGGAGTGCAGCGGTGCGATCTCAGCCCACCGCAACCTCTGCCTCCCGGGTTCAAGCGATTCTCCTGCCTCAGCCTCCCAAGTAGCTGCGATTACAGGCATGCACCACCATGCCCAGCTGTTTTGTAACAGGGTTTCTCCATGTTGGTCAGGCTGGTTTGAACTCCCAACCTCAGGTGATCCACCCGCCTCGGCCTCCCAAAGTGTTGGGATTACAGGTGTGAGCCACCACGCCCGGCAGAAATCTTTTTCTTCCTCACAGTGTGTGTAAAATCATTTGAGGGGCAAGTACATGGAATAATTTTTGTATCAATCGACAGTTAATTGAAGTAGAAGTGTTAGCAAGTTGAGAAGACTGAATACATAGAATAGTTATTAAAAGTAGTATAATTTTATACCATTGTGAAAATATGAATAAGCTTACTGGCTCAAAAACAATCTGTGGACTTAATTTTTTTATTTGCAGATTTGGTCTTTTTGAAGCCATGTCTGCTATTGAAATGATGGATCCCAAGATGGATGCTGGCATGATTGGAAACCAAGTTAATCGAAAAGTTCTCAATTTTGAACAAGCTATCAAGGTAGTCACCATTGTACTTTTTGTGTTTCCTTTTATCTTTTGTTATTTTATGTTAAAACATTGTGCTTAATAATGAAATGAAACGTTGTATTAAAGTCTGTTTCCTTCAAAGCAGCTCAAGTATATAAACAAGAATTAGTTACAACCTTTATATGTTAAAATCTGAAAATTAAGGTCTTCATTAAAATCTTGCTCTAAATTTGTGCATTTGTGTACTTTTAAAATTAATTTTTGAAAGCATTTCACTCTATTCAAATAGGAAAATTGGCTTGGGGGTTAAATTTTGTGTATTAATATGTTAATACATAAAAGTAAATTTGCACAAGTACAATACTTGTGGTAGTGAATTTAAAGTTGCTTTAGAAATTCATTTATACTTGCAATAGAGTTTGATTTTACATATTTTATAAAGAAAGGTTTGCTGAGCAAATGAATATTGTAAACAAAATTTGCAAGTAATATAGTTAACTAACTTAAGTGTTTTAAAAAATCTTTAGTTTTCTTTCTAAGTAGTTTTAGGTCATTAAAATGATTTATATTAATACTTAAAGCTGGTTTGAACTGCTTTTAAAATACTTGTTGATTTGGCTTTTCATTTTATATAAAGGCCTTTATTGTTTAGATTTTTCTTATTGAAGACCTAAGATATATTGTTTTTACAATTATGTCAACTAAAAATAAAATTTATAAGATGATAGTTTTTAAGAATACAGAGTTAATTTGGTGTGATAGTTCTATCAGATGAGAGATAGCATTTTCTTAGAATTGCTGTTTTTAAATATTGAATGTTAGAAATCCAGAATGCTACTATACATAGTAACCATGTTTAAAAAAATTTCTGCTTATATGTCACATTCTTCCTCCTTTTTAGGATGGCACTATTAAAATTAAAGATCTCACCTTGCCTGAACTGATAGGGATTATGGATACATGTTTTTGCTGTTTGGTAAGAATGGAATTAAGACTATTGGTTAATTTAAAAACTGTGATTTACCTGAATCTTGTGATTTAAAAGCCTATACACTAATGTTGAATATGAAATAAATGTAATACTTGGCCTAGTAAAGATGTGCATAAGATTGGCAGGCCTGGTAATAGGATTTCATCTTGTCATCTACTTGATTTTACATTTTAATTTTCTGGGTGAAGGGATATTTTCTTTTCAGTGAAGATAGTATTGTAGCCATTGTTCATAATACCCTTTTCGTTCTCAAGTTACTCAAGCAATAAGTCTGTAATTGGAAGGTTTCATAAATAAGCGTGGAATCGAAACAAAAGAGAGCTAGACAATGGCTTTGGAGAGATTTTTTCTAATCTAGGATAAATTGTGGTAAACTGGCCATCTCCTGGGAAGAAAATTTTTTAGTGATTTGTATATGCTGAATTATGTTTTCCCTGGAAAGTATTGTGTGTGGAGAAATTCTCATTTGTACTGCTTTCCTCTCCCCCCTGCTTTCTGACCATCCCTTTCTTTTAAATTGACATTAAATCATTGTCCTTAGAAATACGTAAAATTTATTCATTTGTTCATTCAGCGTTTATTGATTGATTGCCAGTGTGTGTAGTTGTATTAGGTGTTTTATATGTACAGTTTTCACTTACGTTTTACATGAGCTTTATTAGGTATCCGTACTATCTTACTGTCTATGGTTATGTTGCTTGGGAGGGCCCTTGCCAGAATCTTAATCCTGATCCTTCATCTTCCAAAGCTGTCTCTTTACCCCCTCAAAGATTTCTTTATTACCTTTTAGCAGTTTACAGTCCTAGTGGGTGGAGTAAAGAAAAGAGTCAAAGGATTGCTGGGAACAGACGTGAATAAACAATTCTGACAACATGAAAATGCTTTTATAATGGTGCTGTGGGAAGAGAGAGGAGGAGTTAATTATGTCTGGGAGAGTAAGAAAGGCTGTAGAAAGGAAGTAATATTGGTATGAGGTACTAAAGAATGGTAGGTGTATGACAGGAAGATTCATGGTTTAGTAGGCCAAGAGGTATATTGCATGGGCATGGCAATGTGAAAATGTTCATATTGGAAAATCATAGATAGCTGCTTAAGGCTGAAGTCTGGCAGGGAGCCAAGTAGGAGGAGTGTGGGATAAGTGGAGAGTGGTGGAGAAGGAGGGAAAGGTAAACAGAAGGAGTATTTTTGCCAAAGTTGAGGAGCTATTCTGTGAGACTCTTGGGACTGTATTTAAAAATTTGGACTTTAAAAGGCAGATGGTTTTTAGTCTGGAAAGTCTCTCTTCTGCACAGTAGTTAATACCAAATACACACCTTAATTACAAGTTTTCCACAAACATTTGTCATTTTGCAATGCAGTAGCATATGTCTTACTCTGTTGCAGAATTCTTGGGCTTTAGTGTAAAAATAACTATAAACTTGGGCAAATGATTTAAACTCTTACTCTGTTTCTTTACATGTAAAAGGAGAAAAATACCACCTTTCTCAAAGTGTTAGGAAAAAATGAGAGATATTTGAAAATAACCTAGCATAATATTTGGGACACAGTACTTACCCAATTTTGCCTGTTGTTGGTATTCCCAACCTCTAGTACATGGTACCAGACATATAGTGGTCACTCAGTAAAATAGTATAAAATGATTCTCTTAGTGTTTTAGAAAGATCTCTACTTGGGGGTATTAAATTGGAGATGGGAGGCAGGAAAACCTGTCTAGTTTCTAGTTTCTTCCGATAATCTAGGTGAGATATGGTGTTGGCTGGGTTGTGGTGGTAAGGATTATAAAGTTCGATGAGTGTCTAAGGATCTGATTAGTTCTACAATTGTGAATTTTCCAGTTTATGGATTTTTTTATTGACTACATTGTGGACCTTATTTCTTTTGGATGCTACATAAAGAGGCAGTCTTAATTTCATTAATCTCTAATATGGTGCAAACTGATGTACATACGACAGTGATTCCCATAGATGCTTGAAAAATGTTAGTCAATGAAAGGAATTCTAACTTGTCTTTTTTTTAAGTCTTGTGATTAATCTTATCTGGGTCTATGGTGCTTCTGGCCTTTGACTCTAGGATCAATTTAGACTTTGCAGACTCAATTTTATCACCTTAAATATATACTCTTTTGTTTCTTTATAGATAACATGGTTAGAAGGCCATTCGTTGGCACAGACAGTATTTACGTGCCTTTACATTCATAATCCAGACTTTATAGAAGATCCTGCTATGAAGGCTTTTGCTCTGGGAATCTTGAAAATCTGTGACATTGCAAGGGAAAAAGTAAATAAAGCTGCTGTTTTTGAAGAGGTAAGATTTTGTAATGTAAGAATTCCTTGGCCAGGTGTGGTGGCTCATGCCTGTAATCCCAGCAGTTTGAGAGGCCAAGGTGGGCAGGTCACCTGAGGTCAGGAGTTTGAGACCAGCCTGGCCAACATGGTGAAACCCTGTTTCTACTAATACACAAAATAGCCAGATGTGGTGGCATGCACCTGTAATCCCAGCTACTGAGGAGGCATGAGAGTTGCTTGAACCCAGGAGGCAGAGGTTGCAGTGAGCTGAGATTGTGCCACTGCACTCCAGCCTGGGCAACAGAACGAGACTGTCTCCAAAAAAAAAATTAATTTCTGAAGTTCATTGACTACCTTATTCACTGTGATGTATTTAAATGATCTTGTGATACATACTTTCGTCTATATGTATATTTAAAAACAGTTTTTAAAAGTAATACTGTTGCCATTTACAGATATATTGAGTAAAGTAATTCAGTTCTATCCAAGAAAGGGCTTTCATCTTAGCATATGTTCTTTCTGTCAGTACCGTTCACTGAGTATCCGTATGTGCAGACTACTGTTTTTGGAGGTTGTGGGGATTCCTAGAGAAAAATGAAAGAGACAGCCCTTGTCCTCCAGTCTGTTAGAAATTATAATACAAAAAGGGAGCTAAGGAGAACAAAGACATGAATATTTTAGGGTATAGACATTTTCCTTTGGTTTGTCTAAGTTTTAGAGATAGAAAGATTTTTTTCCCCTTTAGTGTAAAAAATAAGCTTTCGGATGCTGATAATTTTCAGGGAATTGCATCTCAACCTAGGACTACAAAAAAAAAAGAATTGTATAAGGGAAAACATGATAGCATTTGAAATTATTGATAACTAACTATTTTTGTTAAATTCTTCTGTTGAAACCGATGTTTCTTTTTAGTGCTGTTACTGGTCCAGAATAAATTTCTTAGGATCCAACAATGGTTCAGTGTATAGTATGTAAAACTTTTCTCAGTTTATACTATGTATGTGAGAATAATTAAATGTATACTCAATATGTTTGTCAATATTTGAAGGTGTGGCTTTTTTTTTATTTGGAGGGGATGGGGTTTCAGTCCTTTTGCCCAGGCTGGAGTACAATGGGGCAATCTCAGCTCACTGCAACCTCCATCTCCTGAGTTCAAGCTATTCTTGTGCCTCAGCCTCTCGAGTAGCTGGGATCACAGGTGTGCACCACCACGCCTGGCTAATTTTGTATTTTAGTAGAGACCCGGTTTCACTCTGTTGGCCAGGCTGATCTCAAGCTCCTGAGCTCAGGTGATCCACCTGCCTCAGCCTCCCAAAGTTCTGAAATTACAGGCGTGAACCACCGTTCCTGGCCGTATGGCTTTGTGAGTTGTTTGAAATAGTGTCCACTTTTTATATAGTCATTGGTTATTTGCATATTGTATTGATATGAGTATCATTATGGAAAATTTTATTCATTTGGATAGAATTTTAAAAAGATTAGTTTGAGTTAGAGAAATGCAGATTATTTTAAATACTAGTATTTTCAAAGTACAACTAAAAGGACATCAGAATCAGTGGGCAGAGAGGATTCCTTGAGTAACAGTGCATGAACAATTGCTTGGCACCCTTGAAAGTTACTTTATCATTTCATATCAAAATTTCAGAAAGCTGAAATGTGTTCAGTATAAAAAATTAAAAGAAGATAGTTTACAGAAAATAAAATGGCCTTTAAATGTAAGATGCTTAATCTCACTTTAATGCAAATTAAAACTGAAATACCATGTTTTTACCCATTGTTGGCAAAGATTAGAAATTGTTTATAGTAAGATTGATGAAGATGGGAAAACAGGCACTCATATACTCTGTGTGTATGTATGTGTGTGTGTCAATGAATATGAGCGGTCATTATTTCCCACTTCTTAGTCTTTTTTTAGAACTTTTTATTGGGGAATAATTTCAGATTAACAGCAATTATGGGAACCAGCACAAAGAACATATAATTCGTATGCAGATTCAGCTACTGTTAACATACTGTCCCATTTGCTTTTTTCACTTATGCATGTGCTCCTGCTCACTCTCTCTCTCATGTATGTATGTATGTCTTTTCCTGACCTGTTAGTAAGTTGTGCCCATTACAGCCTTCTTCCCCGTGACACTTTAGTGTGTTTCTCCAAAGTAAAAGGGCACTGTCCTGCAGAACCACAGCACAATTATCAACTTCAACAAATCTGTAATAACAATACACTATTCAGATTCCATTTTTGTTAATTGACCCAATCCTTCTTAGTGTGTTTTCCCCGATCCAGTCTAGAATTATGACCTGCATTTAATTGCGTATTTCTGTAGTATTCTTTAAGCTACATGAGATCCTCAGCTTTTCTTTATTTCCGGTGACATTGATATTTTTGTGAACACAACCTTGTCCTGCTTTTCATTTCTTAATAGGCTATGCCTCACTTGGGTTTATCTGTTCTTTCCTAATGATTAAATTTAGATTGTGCAGTCTTGGGTGGAATATAACATAAGTGATGTGTGTTTTTCAGGGTGTCACATCTGGAGGTATACAGTCTGTCTGCCCTTCAATGGTGATATTATTTTGGTCAGTTCATAATGCTTTTGTCTTATTTCCATATGGTTACTGTTTTTTCCCTTTGTATTTAAGCAATCTTGGGATACACTTTAAGACCATAAAAATATCCTGCTGACTGAAATCTCTCCCCTTAGATTGAACGTCTATCGACGGTGCTTGCCTGGACTAATGTTTACTGTGATGGTTGCAAAATTTGTATTTTTTGATTCCAGTACATTTTCCACATTGATCAGTCAGTACTTGACATCCTACTCTAAGCAAGACTCATACGTTTTTGGTGGGAGTGTAAACTCTTACAACTTTAAAAAAGAGCAATGTGGTGATATCTGTCATAATCTAATATGCATGTCTTGACTCAGCAGTTTCACTTCTAGCACTCCATCCTACAAATATATTTGTGTTTGTACACAAAGACCTGTGTACAAGGATATTACTTACAGAATTGTTTGTAGTAACTAGTTTGGAAACCACCTCAATATCCATCAGTAGGAGACTAATTAAAAGATGTTACATTCATACAATCAAGTGTTTTGCTGCTGGCTGGTGTGGTGGCTCATGCCTATAATTCCAGCACTTTGAAAGGACAAGGTAGGCAGATGACTTGAGCCTGGGAGTTCGAGGCCAGCCTAGGCAACATATCGAGACCGTGTCACTACAAAAAATGCAAAAATTAGCTGGGTGTGGTGGTGTGTGCCTGTAGTCTCAGCTACTGGAGAAGCTGAGGTTGGAGGATCGCCTGAGCCTGGGGAGGTCAAGGCTGCAGTGAGCTGTGATTATGCCACTGCACTCCAGTTTGTGTGCAGAGTGAGACTCTGTCTCCAAAAAAAAAAAAAAAAAAAAAGGGTATTTTACTGATTTTAAAATGGAGGAGGAGATGGATTTATGTGTAGAGATAAGATTAGATTTCTAAAGTGAGAAAAGTCAGGTGTAGTAAAGCATGTGTATAGCTTGCTACCACTTTTTTCTGTTTTAAAAAGGGAGATGGGTAGCTAAATCTTCATACACAAGAGGATAATAGGTCTTGAGGGCTGGGGTATACACTTGTTTGCACTGTTGGGATTTTTATGGTGTGTCTGCATTATTTTGTTTTTAAAGAAACTAAAGTAAGTTTTTTAGTAACAAGAAATTATAATTGAATTTTATTTCTAGAGGATTCCACTTTGTTACCCAGGCTGGAGTGCAGTGGCATGATCATAGCTCACAGGTAGCCTCATTCCTATGCTCCAGCAATACTTTGCCTCAGCCTCCTGAGTAGCTAAGACTACAGATGTGTTCCACCACACGTGGCTAATTTTTAAATTTTTTGTAAAGACTGGGATTTGCTTTATTGGCCAGGCTGGTCTCAAACCCTGGGGCTCAAGTCATCTTCCCACCCCAGCCTCCCAAAGTGCTGGAATTACAGCCGTGAGCCACCACACCTGGCTGGTAATTGAAGATCCATTTATATTCTGGATGAAGGTCTTACTAGGAAATGGGAGAAATGTTAAAGGAAGAGACTAATAGGACAAGAGTGATAGAAAAACTTTTAGGAAAAATAAAAGGTACAAACATAAGATAATTTTTATGAATTATGGTCACATTCAAGTAAAGTATAACACTCAGCCCCAATTGAATAAATGGGCAATAAAATAGGTTGCTTATTTTATGAAGGAAGGTTATCAAATGGCTGTAACACTTTTAAAATTTAGCTTCACTATAATCCAGGAAATACAAATGAAAATGAGTAGTTTGATTTTTTTCTTTCTTTTTTTTTTTTAACCTCACCCACCTCTTGATCTCAGATTTCCCGGCTCCTAGAACTGATTGATTTTCATGAATATAATTTTAAAAATGAAAATGTTCAATGTTGGAAGGAATGCAGTAAGCTGACACTTCTGTTTTTACTAGTGTACATTAGCACAGCTATTTTGGCAAACAGTTTAATAATGTGTATATCAAGAATCTTAAAAATACTGATATTTAAACTAGTTATTTCTTGTAACTCAGCCTTAAAGAAATAATTAGGCCGGGTGCTGTGGCTCACACCTGTAATCCCAGCACTTTGGGAGGCCACGATGGGCGGATCATCTGAGGTCAGGAGTTCGAGACTAGCCTGGCCAACATGGTAAAACCCCGTCTCTACTGAAAATACAAAAATTAGCTAGGCATAGTGGCACATGCCTGTAGTCATGCCTACTTGGGAGGCTGAGGCAGGAGAATTGCTTGGACCTGGGAGGTGGAGCTTGCAGTGAGCTGAGATTGCACCACTGCACTCCAGCCTGGATGACAGAGTAAGACTCCATCTCAACAACAGTAACAAAAAAGGATGTAATTAGAAACGTGGGCACTTTATGCCCAAATGCATTAACCAGAGTTTTCATTAGTGAACAATTGACACCAACCAGAATGCCACCATTAGAGTTACGGTTGAAATAAATTATGGATAATTGATTACACACAATTTATTATGTATATTGAGTACGTAGTTATTAACATGATGAAAGAGTGCTGAATAACATGGAGAAATGTATATGTCAAAAGGTTAAAAAAGCAGCATTGTAGCCAACTGTGTAAAAATAAAACTGGAAAAAGAGAAAACCAGAAGTTTGCTCCTGGGCCAAAAGATTGTATTTTCTTGTTTTTGCTAAAATTTTCAGATTTTCCAGATAAGTTTGTCTTAGTCTTATAATTAGAAAAAAATACTGATCTAGTAAAAAGTCTTCAAGAGACCTGGTGATGAATAAGAATGATTTGGCTGGGTGCGGTGGCTCATGCCTGTAATCCCAGCACTTGGGAGGCCTGAGGCAGGCGGATCACGAGGTCAGATCGAGACCATCCTGGCTAACATGGTGAAACCCTGTCTCTACTAAAAATATAAAAAATTAGCCAAGCGTGGTGGGGGACGCCTGTAGTCCCAGCTACTTGGGAGGCTGAGGCAGGAGAATGGCATGAACCTGGGAGGCGGAGCTTGCAGTGAGTCAAGATGGCGCCACTGCACTCCAGCCTGGGCGACAGAGAGAGACTCCATCTCAAAACAAAACAGAGAAAGATTTATAATGAGCAAATTATTTATTTAAATTGGGTGTTTCTGGAGTTCCTAACTGCTGGTGTATCTTGTTCTCAGGTGTGTCTCCTGATCTGGAGACATTTTCTGATTTCTTTCTTAACATCTTGCTCACATGCCGAAAATGGGAACCCTATCAAACCACTTTTCCTTTTGCATTCTGTATCTTGCAATATTGTACTGCCAGTGTTATCTTTGATTACCTCTTTCCTCTTACTCCTTACATCCAGATTATTTTGCTTTGGCTTGCAGATGCCTTGAATTGGGGCACTGTTTTTTCTCTCATCATTTCTGCTTTAGTTCTTCAACTTTAGGTTTGGCTTCCTTGGAGTTTCTGAATTCTTCTCTCTGGTCCAGTATTTTCTTTCTAGTTCATTCTCCATATGACCACCAGTTATCTTCCTAAAAATAGGTATCCTCATATTTGGTATGTGAAAATTTAAATGGGGTGTGCGTGTATGTACATCTTAATAAAAGTAGTAATACTTGTATGTAATTTAAAAAGTTAAATAGCCCACTTATGAGGAAAAATAGTTCTCTGCCCTTTTTTTTTTTTTTTTTTTTACTGTTCCATATTATTTCCATATATCTAGATAATCTAATCTAACTTCTGGATTTAAGGATTTACTAACTTTAGCTTTGATATGTTAGATTAGATCACAATATATCTCATATTACCCCTGCCGTTGCCCCAAATAGTAATCTAAAAGCTGGTTAAATCATTATGGAGCATTGATGTTATCGTGATTGTATAAATATTAATGAGAGGTGAGCCAAAGTGGTATATGCTTATATTTCCTTTCTCATACAAAATTTTGTTTTTCTTATATGTGATAATTATCTCTCTTTTTGATTTGCTTAGTTTTCTATGTACTTCTCCCCAGTTCTTTCGCTCACTGTTGTGAAACCTATCAGATAATCTGTCAGTTGTGTATTTTCTTTTGAAAATGCTCCTCTTGAAGTCTTCTTGTTCTCTAGCTTCAGGCTGCATCACTTGTGTTCTGTGCCCACTACACAGCTGTGTCATTGTAGTTTTTTGTTCTCTTTTCTCTGGGAATTTCATTTCCTCCTCTGTTTTGTTAGGTCTCTTGTTATCTGGCCTACATGCCTTTATTATTCTTAGTTTATTATTTTGTTTGGTGGAATATTTCCAGTTCTTCAGAGAGACAAGAAGGTAGATTTTGAGACCTGGTATGTCTTTAAAAAAAAAAAAAAAACAAAAAACTCCCCTACCCTCACACTTATTTGGTAAGTTGCTATTTACCATATAAATAGAAGTAGTCTTCCTACCTGCCTACATGTGCCCTATATTCCGATGCTTTCCTGTTATATAGATGGACCTTCTGTATTCATAAGGATGATAACTTCTGCTTGTGTATTGATCCTATATTCTATCTTCAAAGATACTACTCTAGCAATTCTTCCCTGTGTTCTTTGCGTAATGAATTTACCCCTCTGCTAGATAATTTACATCAGCATGCAAACGTGCTTTATATTCTTCTCGTTAAGTCTGTCATTTCTTAGCATAATACTGTCCTTCATCTGCACATACCTTAATTCTTTTCAGCCAGATCCTTTTTAGAAGGGGTGCCTACAGCCTGGACAACATAGCAAGACCCCATCTACAAAAAAATAAAAAATTTAGCCAGGCATGGTGATGTGGTACACCTCTGTAGTCCCAGCTACTTAAGGCTGAGGCAGGAAGATCACTTGAGCCCAGGAGTTCGAGGCTATGGTGAGCTACAATTGCACTCCACTCCAGTCTGGGCAGTCAAATGACCCTGACTCTTAAAAAAAAAAAAAAAAGATGTATTCATAGTCACTGTCTCTGGTTTTCTTCTTTTTCTCTCTGCTCCAGTCAGGCTTTACACCTTTCACTAAAACTACCATGTTACAGTCATCAAAGACCTCGATGTTAAATTCAGTGGTTAGATTTGGTCTTAAACTTGAATTACCAGCAGATTTTGATGTAGTCATCACTCTGTCCTCAAAATACATTCTTTGCTTGGCTTTTAAGATGCTTTTCTTCCCTGGTTTGCTACCTCACTGGTGGTTCTTGTCTGTCATCTCTTTCTGTAAACCAGAACTATACAATGGAAATGTAAGCCACATGTATAGTTTGATTTAGTGTTCTAGTGGCCATAGGTGAAAATAATTTGAATGCTGTATTTTATTTAACTCAATATATCTAAAATATTAGTGTTTTGGCTGCATAGTATTGTGTGAAGAGTACAGTTTTTGAATACTTATTTCTGACAAAGGATGCTGCAATTACTGGACAAAAGTATAATGAGACACAGGATATGTACTTAGTCTCAAAAAATATCTTTCCACCAGATACTTACTAATTACAAAGGGAAAAATGATAGCTTTGTCATGGAGAAACTTGGCGGATAGCACCTTAGTCAAGTGGCCAGAATTATCAGTTTATTAGACAGATTGACATGTGCCTACTTATACAGTGTTCTAGGAAGGACATATCACTTCTGTGGTATTCCTTTCAAATATGATATAACTTAAGTGTAATCTTGAAGAAATATCAGGCACACCTGTTACTGAGGGATGTGCTACAAAATGTATATTACAAAGTATTGTTCAAAATATACTATTTTGAAGTACTGTTTGAAAAGATACTTCTAAATGTCAGATACGAAAGTTAAGGACAGAGGAAATGCTCCAGATCAAAGGAGGTTAGAGACATGAATTTCTTTATTTGGTAATTGTACTGTGGTTATGTAAGAGGAAGATTTTGTTTTTAGGAAATCATACTGAAGTATTTAGAAGTAAAGGGGCATCATGGTCTGCAACTTAATCTCAAATGTTTCATTTTGTGACTATCACAAGTGCTAACCTGTTTGTTAATACTCACAAACTCTGTCTTCTCTCTTGTTAAGGTGAAAGTATTCCTGTCACAGTCTAAGCTCAGCTCCTCCACTTGTGTTGCATTACTAGGCTCTCCTTCACTACTCGCTTACTCTAATCGGCATGTAAACATGCTTTACATTCATTTGAAAGCACCACAGTTTCGTTGATCCCATGGCTCCTTGTATCTACAATCCCATTTCCCAGCTACTCTCCAGGAAAAACTTCTTTAATGATTTGCTTATTCTACTTTTTCTTTCGTTTTCTCTTTATGTACTCCAAATGGTCGTTCTTTACCACCACTATGGAGAACTGGTCTTTACCCATCTTGCTAAATTCGGTGTTTTCACCCCTCCCTCTCCAGCCTGTGAGCATCATTAGACCCAGTTGACACACTGAAATACTTTTTTCTCTTTGTCTTCTTAATACCAGTCTTTTGGATTTCTTTCTGCCTCACTGGTAAGTCTAGTTCCTGTGCTTGCATCTCTAATTGCTAGGGTACTCGTGGACTCCCTCCCTCCTCCATAACCGCTCCCTAGGTTGATTTCCTCTACTTATGTGGCATTCAATATCAACTAACTATACACTGATGAAGTCCAAATTTATACCTCTAGCCTTGAGTCCTTCCCTGACTTCTAGTCTCAAGCAAGTGAAATCTGAAATCTCCACTTGGATGACCAAAGAAATTACAAACTTGATATACCCAAAATTGTACTTCATTTCTGCGCTTACTCCTGCTCCTCTCAAATACTGCCTTATCCCAGGAAATGGTACCATCACCTGCTTAGAACAAAACACTAAAAATGAGGCTTGATTGTACAGTTTACCTCATATCCACATTCAGTTCATCAGCATATCATGTTAGTGCTACCTTTGAAATATATCCTAATTTTTTTTTTTTTTTTTTTTTTTTGACCAACTTCTTACTCTCCCCACTGTTGCAATCCCAATCCAAGTCGTCATCAGCCCTTGCTTGGACTGTTGGTTAGAGTCCAATGTCTGGTCTCCCTAGTTTCACTCTTACTTCTGTCCTCAAGTACACAAATCTTCAAGAGTGATCTTTAATGGTAGCAGTCTGTTTACATGACTCTCTTGCTCTCACTTACCTAGTAACTTAGATTAAATTCTTATTACTGAGGTTTATATACCCAGGACCTGTGGTGTTCTTCCAGAAAGATAGTTTTCCTAAGACTCTTCTTGGCAAACTTACAGATAAGGTTTATGGATATTTTTGTTTTGTTGGTTTTCCTACACAGTGTTGGTCTGGTTTTTTAAAAATAGGAAGATGAGGCTGGATGTGATGGCTCATGCCTATAATCCTAGCACTTTGGGAGGCTGAGATGGGTGGATTTACTTGAACTTAGGAGTTAGAGACCAGCCTGGACAACATGGCAAGACCCCATCTCTACTAAAAAAAAAAAAAAATTTAGCCTAGTGTGGTGGTGCATGCCTGTATTCCCAGCTACCTAGGAGGCTGAGGTGGGAGGATTGCTTGAGCCCAGGGTGGGGTGGAGGTTATAGTGAGCTGAGTTTGTGTCACTGCACTCAAGCCTGGATGACAGTGAGACCCTGTCTCAAAAAAAAAAAAAGAGGGTGGGGGGGAGATTTTACATTGAAAAAGAAAAACCTAGATTTTTTTCTAAAACATTAGGAGACCTGACCACACTGGCCCTGTATTCATTCATAGCCACAACAGGATAAGTAGTGGCTGACCCCTTCTAAATGAAGCATATGTTTTCCAATTTGCCGGTCTCCACCATTCCCTAGTGTATGTTGTAGTCAGCCAGATATATTTAGGAAGATAACCTGCCTTTTGAGTTCATGACCCCTGCCCTGGAATAAGTCGTTCGTTGAACACATATTTATTGAATAGAAGTCTATTTAGCACTATTCTAAGTCCTGGAGGTAAAATAGTAAATAAAGCCGTGAACTCATGGATTATACCTGTCTTGGGACAGATAGTTAATGCATATGTAATTAAATACATATATAATGTCACGTGGTGATAACTGCCATGAAGAAAAATAAAGCAGGATAAGGGGATATAAAATGGTGGATGGTGCTGTCTTAGAATGCATAGGGAAAACCCCTATTTGAGGATTTGACATTAGAACAGAGGCTGGAATATAGTAAGGGATGAAGCCTTGTAAATATTTTGAAGAAAATCATTTTGGTGTGGGAGCCGTGAGAGGAGAATGTGTTTAGTATGTTTGAATGACAACAAGAAAGACCTGCCAGACTGCAGTGCAGTGAATGTGAAGTGGTAGGAAAGAAGGTTGGCGAGGGAAACCGGCTCATGTGATGCAGGGCCAGAGAGGCCATGGTGGGCTTTGGGATTTTGCTGTGAGGTAGAAAACTCTTGAAAGGTTTTGAATAGGAAGTGACATGATCTTACTTATTTTCAAACAATCCTTCTGCCTTCTGGTGGTGTATAAATTATGGCAGGGACTAGTGTGGTAGGTGGGGGAGTTGTCTGGAGGTGGTTACAAGAGTGAGCAATAGTGGTGACTTAAACTAAAGATAGCTGTGAAAGGCTGAGTAGTTGGACTAGAATTTGAAGATAGAGCCTACAGTGTTTTCCGATGGATTTGATACAGGATGCAGAAAAACAAGAGGAGTCAAGGCCAGGTTTTCAGCCTGAGCAACTCTAGGTAGATAGTAGTGCCGTTTAGTGGTATGGTAAACGCTAGGAAAGGGGGCATCAAGCTTCTTTTTGGAGATGTAAAATTTGAGAATCCTATTTGATGTCAAAGTAGAGACAGACTATAAACTTCATCTAGAGGATAAGCTTATATAGCTTTGTAATGTAATGAGTCTTTTTTTTTTTTTTTTTTTTTAAGGACTCGATTAGTAAAATATCCCGGAGGTCTTTGAGACCAAGGGCGTAGGGTTTGTTTTCTTACTGTTTGTGGGATATAGTACCTCACTTGAATTTGATGCTCACTGTGTTTTTTTTTGTTTTTTTTGTTTTTTTTAAGAATCCAGAAATTGTGCTGTGGCTCCATCCCCTTTTGAACCATTATTCTGTTATTTTAGGATTCTATCTACATTTTTATTTGAGGCAGAGTCTCACTCTGTCACCCAGGCTGGATTGCAATGGCGCGATCTCTGCTCACTGCAGCCTCCACCTCCTGAGTTCGAGTGATTTTCCTGCCTCAGCCTCCCAAATAGCTGGGGTTACAGGCACACGCCACCATGCCCAGCTAATTTTTTTGTATTTTTATTGTAGACGGAGTTTCACTGTGTTGGCCAGGCTGGTCTTGAACTCCTGACCTCAGGTAATCTGCCTGCCTCGGCCTCCCAAAGTGCTGGGATTGTAGGCACAAGCCACCGTGCCTAACCCTATCTACGTTTTTATAGGAATTATAGTGGCAGAAACACTGTTTTAATGGGGCTTATGACTTGTTAATCAGATCAGCTAGATGACAGTAAATGTATTTTCTTCAAAGGAAGTCCAGCAAATCACTTAATTTGTTAATGACTCAGCAATGAAGTCATTTAAAAAATGATTTGGGGGATGGGGGTCGTATGTCTGAATGGCTCAGTCTTTTTCCTTCCAGTGGACTGTAGTGGAACATGGTTTTGCTCTCACTTTGAATAATTTTCTTTGAGAAATCTTAACTGTAAGCAGTCATTTAATAATTTTTTAAGTAGTCTTATCTAAATCTTGCAGCCTTGTCCTTAAACAGTAATTACTGTATATTTACTATTCACCTGTGAATGTGAGAATACTTTGTGAGAATTATTACTTTGTGATATTTTCATAAGCATTACACTTATGTGGCAAATGAACGTATTAAATTGCCTAAGGACAAGCAATTGAAAGTAAGGACAGAGACAACATTAGGTGTTTTATGTGTATGCCTTCAAGAAAAGCTTGGGTGTATCCTAGTAATATTTAGACAAGCAGGATGACCTCCCATTTCTGTTTCTTTATTAAATAGTGATTTTGTAGAGAACTATAAAGAAAAGTTTTATATTTTGCCACAATTTAAAGTTTTGTTGCTATTCATGAGCCTGATTATTCCCTTTTTGTATAGGAAGATTTTCAGTCTATGACTTATGGATTTAAAATGGCTAACAGTGTGACAGATCTTCGAGTTACAGGTAAAATTATTTTTAAAGATAATTCACAAGTTTTACATTTTCATATGTTTCCTTTTGAAACTTACTGTTTCTTTTTCTAGGCATGCTAAAAGATGTGGAGGATGACATGCAAAGAAGAGTAAAGGTATATATGTTTTCTCTTTGATGTAGGGTTTTGGTACACGTCTAAATGTCAGGTTAACTTTACCTAATTACAAATGTGTAGAACCACCTTTCTCCTGTATGTGCTTTGTATTTTTTTTTTTTTTTTTTTTTTGGTAATGAATTTGAACACTGCTAGAGGAGTTTCTGATAAATGAATGTCATTTTCAAGTATAGCCATCCCTCAGTATTCTCAGGGCATTGGTTCCAGGACCCCTGTGGATGCCAAAACTCAAGGATGCTCAAGTCTCTTATGTAAAATGGTGTGATATTTGCATATAACCTGTTTATGTCCTTCTGTATACTTTAAATCATCACTAGATTACTTATAATATTTAATATGATGTAAATGCTATGTAAATAGTTGTACTTTTAAAATCTGTATTTTTAAATGCTATTTTAAAATTTTTTTCTGGATACTTTCAATCAGTGGTTGGTTGAATCCAACCCATGGATAAAGAGAGATGAGTATATTAAAATTTAACCCACTTGATTCTTTCAACTTTTTGCCGGTGTTTTAGAGTTTTTTTACTATGCTATTTTAAGAATAGTATTTTTCAAAAAAAAAAAAAAACAAAAAGAGTAGTATTTTTCTCCCACTACTGTTTTGAGTTCCTCAAAGGTAAGGACTGTCTTATTCACCTTTGTATCTTTAATAGCTGGTACAGTGTCTGGAACACAGTAGGTGAGCTCAGTAAATGGTAATATGCCAAATCTGGTGAAAACCTTCTAGATGACCTTGATGATTTGCTGCTTTTCATAGAGATTAAAAAGGGGGAAAAGTTGTATTTCTGCTTTTCTTTTTAATGCTAGTATAACAATATGGTTGTCAAACTTCATATTCTCTTTTTTTGATTTTTGCAATTCAGTGAATTGGGCAATTTGACACACATAGTGCTCCACTTTTAGATGAAGAAAATACAGATCAAAGGAGTTAAGTAACCTGTGTCTTAGCTTTACTGAAGGGCACGTAAATGGCAGCTTTAGGGCTAGAACCCACAACTTTTAGTAGCTCTTCCTGTAGTACCGCCCTGGTATTTGGTCAAATAAAATTGTCCACTATAACATTTGTATTAAGATATTTTGTATTTTAGTGTAAAACAAATCAGTATTGACCATTGAACTTTATTTTTTCATGATGATATTTTTGTAAAGGTTACAGTTTTTTTCTAACAGGGTTAGTTTTGAGAGCATCAGGAATTTCAATTAATAGCTCCTTTTAAAGGAAAATGTACTGTATGTCATATACTTCTGCTTATGTTATTTCATTGTTTTGCTTTTGCTGTTTCAATACTTAATTCTTGTGCATGATCTTTATAATTTATGTCAAAATGACCTTTCTGTATATAGAATAGGAGGAACGTAAATACTAGACACAGCTTTTTTTCTCCAACAATTTTTCCCAAAAACAGATTGTTGTGTATACTCAAAAAATTAGTGTTTTACCTTATATATTTGTAATGTAATATTTTTTCAGGTTTGTGTTTAATTCACCTTTTTTAAAATTTTAGAGTACTCGAAGTCGACAAGGAGAAGAAAGAGATCCAGAAGTTGAACTAGAAGTAATTGAACTTATTTTCTGGTAGATAATATCAGAGAAGTCTACCTGTTAATGTTGTAGTTTTATGAACTGCGTTATAATTTATGGAAGCCCTTTTTAAGGTATTTCTTTAAAAATTGGACATTGCAAGGGATTTTATTACCCTTGTATTTATTTTGATAGAATGATAATACAGCTCTTTCAAATAGATGATTTCAAAACTCTTCAGTATTCCTGTGAGGTAGGAAGAAAAATATGATCTTTCACAGATGATGGCGTCAGAGCTCCACAGTGTCAAAAGTTGCTGAACCTTTGTCGAGATTCTAAATTTTCTGACTCTGCTTAAAGCACATTTTAATCAGTCTTTTTAAAATGCAGATAAAATCAGCTTTTTGAGGTAATAGTGTAACTTTTGACTTAGGACAAGATCAGTCCTGTTGATATAGAAGCTTCACATTCCTATTTCAAAAGAATAGGCTTTGTTTTGTTTTCTGCAGCTCATTTTTCAGGCTTTTAAAAGCCTATAAGCGAAGGTGTCTGTAATGTAGTACGTTACTAACATTGAGACTTAGGAGTTAATATATTTTAAATGAAATTCCCTTCATGGACTTTGCATCTTTTAACTTCTAGTCCTTTCTTGTTTTTTTAGCACCAACAATGTTTAGCAGTATTCAGCAGAGTGAAATTTACTCGTGTGTTACTGACAGTGCTTATAGCCTTTACTAAGAAAGAGGTAAGGGCATTCGATATCATATGTCTGTCTGTTTTAGTGATTTTGGATGGAATGCCTGAGTGATGCAGTTCTGAAACTTTTCCCTTGAAGTGCTCCTGATCTCAGATATAGAGAACTCAGCATTTGGTGTATTTATACCAGAGTAACCCTGAAGACCTTCTCAAGAAGTATATTTTTTTCACTTATTTGTAAATAATACATTAGAAGCTGAAATTGCTTGTAGGTTGTCATATTTTGTGAATTGAAAAGGAGAAAGTAAAAATTTTAGGACTATTCTTACCTTCAGTTACATAATTAATTGTTACATTTGTGTAGAACCAAAAGCAAGCCTTAGATGGTGAATATTTTTTCTTTTTTGTATTTTTGCACTAATTCAAGCCAATTACAGATTAATTTGTGAATAGTTTATAAGTGGTGAGTAGGGATCCAATTTTTACCATTAATTTAACTTCTGTAATTCTATTTCTTCCCGGTTTTTCCCCCCCCCCCCCACCTTGATGAATGACATAGAATTGTTGAAAATTTTCTCATTTTCTAGTTGATTGCATCTTTGGTTTTTATTATTAAAAAAAAAAAAAAGGTAAACCAAAAATATTTTCTATTGTTATAATTGATCCTACAAGTTTTATAGATGTGAGTAAAAAAACCATTTTCTATCCTAACAGGATCTGGACATCCTGTATTAAGTGCATAGTTTATGAAAACCAATGTCATTACAGCAAGCATTTAATTTCATTATTGTTTATAGGATTTTCCTATTTAATGTATATCTTTCAGTGAAAGAATATGTAAGAATGTTTTTGGTGATTTATTTGCTAGACCAGTGCTGTTGCAGAAGCTCAAAAATTGATGGTTCAAGCAGCAGATCTTCTTTCTGCCATTCATAATTCATTGCATCATGGCATCCAGGCCCAGAATGATACTACAAAAGGAGGTAATTGTTCATTTTGCTTCTACTCTTTCTTTTCTTTGTTTCCATCAAAGTATTTAGTGTTTAGCTTGTACTAAAGTTTTTTTCAAGTCAGTCTTGTACCTTGGAATGTTTTACTCCAGAGACTTACAGTGTTTAGGCTCTCCTCTATAAATATATACTACACTAAAAAACAATACTGTACAACTTGGCCATTTCCTGTATTTACTATTTAGACTCAGAATATGTATCCTGTCTTACATTCGAGCTGTGATGTTATAGCCTGACGGGTTCTTCTTGCTGCCCAGAAAAGCCAACGCAGTGAGAACAGCAGAGAAGGAGTTTAATTATCATGAGGTCAGCCGAGTGGAAGGATAAGAGCTGTTTCTCAAATCTTCCTCCCTGAGAATTCAGGGACTAGAGTTTTTGAAGAATAGTTTGGCAGGCAGTGGGTGAGCAAGGAGAGGTTTGTTTCAGGAAGGGACAGTTACCATCTTTATTTTAAACTGTAAACTAGATTTGTCCCATAGTTGCTTGGCCTACACCAGGAATGAGCAAAGACAGCTTGTGAGGTTAGAAGCAAGACGGAGTCAGCTATGTCAGGTTTCTCTCATAATTTTTACAAAGGCTGTTTCAGTGTTAACAGTGAATCACCTTTTTCATCACCTCTCCTCTTTACTCTTTTGTCTGAGAGATCATCACTTCCATTACACATGTTAGAAATGCTTGTTCCCCGGTGCTGTAAAGAAATAGCACTTGAACATAAATTTTATTTCCTCAGCAAGGCCATTTTTACTTTCTGCAGAAAGGGTACACTCGCCAGCAGTTCTGCCGTGAGAGTACACCCAACAAAGGAGACAGGGTCATTTATAAGCTGATGCGTCCACCCTACTGCCGTGTCCGGGTTCTGTTGACTGGAACGGGACCTCACATTCTGTATTTGTCCCAATTGCCTAGCAACTTAGAACTTTTTAAAAGAGGCAAAGGCAGAGGAGAACAAAGAAAGGAGGAAGTAACTTGTGGAATGCTGAGAAAGGTAAAAACACCTTCAAATAAGGAAGAAGAACAGTCTATGACCTATTGCTTCCTTGGACCAGTATAAGCATGCCAGGGCAAATATCTGGGCTAAATTATGGGAGCTAAGAACATAAAGTACATTTGTTTCTTTGTTACGGCTAGCAGATATTTAAGAATGTTAGCACAGGTCTTTGAATAAATTTTTCTTCTAAAAGAAGTTACTATTTATTCCTAATTAGATGGAGAGGAAAGTCTTTGAAGAGGAACCTCTACTTTACTTTTTACATACAGTCTACTCTGAACACCAGGCAGGCCTTAGATATTCTCCCTGTTTTGGAAAAACTTTCAGTCTGTATTTTTCCCGTGTTCTCACACCACCACAACAGTCATCAGCACAGAAGACTTGAGTGATCAACTTCTCTTTTTCCACACACACCAGCTGGGTGCCCTCTAATTAAACTGCTATTGAAGGAGTGTTTGTGGTAGTGTGTATGGAAAACAAACTCCAGCCTCTACTGTCTACCTGGAGGTAATGCCAGATCCCACAGGTTGAGGGCTCAGTCCCCAAGACTGCTCTTGCTCCCCAGACACCAGTTCCAAGTCTGGGTTTCCAGAACTTCTGACCTACTGGCTTTAAGTTGGGATTCCCACGACTCTCTTTTTGGTTTCAGCTGATTTGCTGGAGTGACTTACAGAACTCTGGGAAACACTTACTGTGTTTACTGGTTTATTGTGGAGGGCTATAGGATACGAAGGATACAGATGAAGAGATGCATGGGGTGAGGTATGGGTAAGGGTCTTGGAGCTTCCATGCCTTCCCTGGGTGTACTATCTCCTAGGAACCTCGACGTGTTCAGGTATCTGGAAGCTCTCTGAACTGTGTCCTATTGAGTTTTTACAGAAGCTTCCTTACATAGGCATGATTGATTAAACCTTTGGCAGTTGGTGATCAACTTGACCTTCAGCCTCTCCCATCCCTAGAAGTTGTGGGGTGGGGCCGAAAGTCCCAACCCTGTAATCCTGCCTCTGTCTTTTTGGTTATGTGCCCTACCCTGAAGCTGTCATTCGCATACCAAAAGACAGCACTTGGAGAGTCTAAGGATTTTAGGAGTTACCTTAGGAAGCAAGAAGAAAGACCAAATACATATTTCATAATGTCACACCCGCTGTGTTCTCACTGCATTCATACAGGCCTCTGTTATATTTTTTTAAGTACATTGTATTTTAGTTTTTTACCCATTTGTCTTTCCATGAGATTTTGAGCACTTTTAGCCCAGGCACTTTCTTCTTGTGTATTGCCATGCTTGGCATGTTGTTGGCACTCAGATTTTATTTATGAACTATGCCTTAAAAAGAATAGTGTACCTCTGTTGTAAAGTTTACAGTGGGTTAATATTTTAGATAATGTGTAACAATTTTGATTGTCCTTAAAACTCATTACAATGGGATGATATTTATATCCTTTTTTTCCCCCTCAACGACTTGGCCATTCCAGTAGAGATGAAGAGAAATTTATATGCTTCAAATTAGTGTTACCCAGTTGTCGGTCTTGTAACCAGAAAAGCAAATTTTTACTGATTCATACCTCACTCCTTTTCCACACCTATCCTCCATTTAGAGACAGGCATTGTGTTCCTCTTCCCATACATTTTTCTTTCCTTACTAAAATGTTAGGTAATAGAGCAACCCAGAAGGTAATTTGGGTTAGGAAATGAATATTGTCAGAATTTTTATGTTTCTACTAGTTGTGCTAAATTTGTATTTATTTATCATCATTTTCACTTTTTCCAAAAGAGGGAATGTGTTTATAGGATGAATGACTAGGTGGCATTCTGTACCATGGGACATAAGGAGGTGGTTATGCATAGCAATGTAGTAGTACATGTTTACAGAGAGGGATAAAATGTCCACAACTCTTAAATGCTTTGAAATCTACAGCAGTAATACTTTTATGAAAACCACTGTATAATAAATGACTTCAAAGTAATTTGTTGGTTTGTGTATCAACAAGATCTTGAAAGCAAGAATCTTCCGGATGATTGGAATCTGGGTGTTTCTTTTTGCCATGTCTGACTACTCCTGGTCTATTCTGCTCTGTATTTGTAATCAAGCAAACTCTTCAGATGATAATTTCCATGGGATCATTAGTAGATACAGCTTGTGACTTTCCTATATTTCGGACCAGTGCTAAAAATAGCTTGTGCGTATGATCACCTCTATTACTCTGGTTTTATAGTATGCCGACAGGCTTCAGGAAAATTGTTTACATAAAATTGGCTTGAATAAACCTTTAAAAAATGTAATCTTATGACTAAGCAAGTGAAATTTTAAATTTAAGAACTACTCACCCTGTGCTTGTGTGTGTAATACCTTTTAGCTGGCGTGATTTAACTTTGTAATTATCCCTAATCATAAGCCATACAATTCTATAATAAAAAAGTTAATGCCTTCTTAATGTCTATTCTAGTAGAAGAATGATGAGAAAATAGTAGTATAGATTAGTTTTGGTCTCTACTCATTTTGCCTTACGATTATATTACAACTCCAACTGGTGACAAAATGGCTGTGTAAATCCTGAAATCACTGAGCATTCATTTTAGCTTCTCATTGAAAGGTATATATTCAGTACGAATTGTAAACTGGCATTAAGGGAGAAAGTAGGAATAATGAGACTTGATCTGGGAATTACTTGCTGGTGCATTTACTCAATGCATAGTAATATCTTTATGAAGATGCAGAATACAAAAGCGGTTTTGGAGGTGGATAAGGAGGGCAGCTTACTGATAATGGGATTTTTTGATGTGGTTACATGGAGCACTGTAGTAGTAAAGTAAGTATAGTAAATATTTGGCCCTGGAAAATGGATAGAAAAACAGATTTAGGAGTCATTTTCAGTGCTTATTGAGGGAGTAGATGTGTTTACTTGGGACTTACTGGATTCAAAGATGTGACCTTGGGTTATATCGTTGTTGAGGGAAGAAAGGAGCAAAAAAATCCAGTGAAACGGATGTTTTTCTTTGTTTTCGCTTGTGCTGTCTTGAATTTTATGGTTCTTTTTTTTATATCTGTGGAAGTTTAGCTCATCCTTTAAAATGATGTTCACATCATCTCCTCCAGGGAGACTTTCCTGGTTCTGTTTGTCAAAATATTTTTTTCTTTCCCTGTTTGCTCATAGTTATCTGTGAATTGGGTCTAGTTTACCCTTTAGATTATGAGCATCTTTAACAGTTGCCAATGGAAATAATATATTTAAATTTATGTTGCCTGAAATTAGTAGATACTCTTGGGGATTGTATTTTCAAATCTAACACACAGTTTCAAGAGGACTTGTCATCTTTTAAAAATAAATTAAAAGATACCTGAATAAACTTGGTGGGTTGAACACATGTATTTGCTTTCTGAAATCCCAAAGAAGCAATGAAGAAGTGATTTTTTTCTTTCAGAGCATAATTGATAAAGATGGAAAAGACAGGGAAAGGGGAAAATAGCAACAAAGTTATTTTAGAAACTGGAAAACAGAAGGAGATTGACTTACCTATCTACAAATAACTGTATTTTTAGCCACTGATAGAGGACGTCAAAGGCAGCCCAGTTGAAACTGTGGATCTCCTGAAGGCTGCATTATTAGCTTGCCAGATACTTCTAGAAATGGGTATGAGAAATTTAGCTGAAAACATGAGAACCGGTTAATAATCTGTTCAGAAGCAGAAATTTCTTCCCCCTTTTTGCTGAGTGACATTCCTGAACCTCACAATACTAAAAGTTTATTCTCTGGAGGAAGGGGACAGAGGGATTCTGTACTTGAGGGTATATGAGGCCCAGTTGAAAGGGTACACATTATGAGAGAGTTAAATGAAAGTTAAGTAGTTATTATTGTGACCTACTTTCTTTCCCCATCTCTCCTTTCCTTGCTCCACTCTGCTTTCAGAACAGTGTAGCCAGGCACATGCTCTCCACTTGAGTTTAGAAGGTTCTTCTTAGGGAAATCTGACAAGTACAAGAGGTGAGGAAAAACAACAGCAAAATCTAAATATGACAATTTCAGCAGTTCCCCTGATAAAATGGCTTGGTTGAAAGCCAGACCTATATTCACCGTGCTCTTAATGTTTTTTTTGGTGTGTGCTCTAGTTTCAAATCTGAGTGTAGAGTTAAGGGTGGAAATCTCTAGTCTGAAAGAAAGGGAATAAAACAGGCAAGCAAACAAAATACCTTAAGAAAAATGAGAAAAATCAATACGTATGTCAAACAAAAATAGGATGCTATATGAAAGGAAAAAAGGGGAATATGTTCTTTGAGATTGAAAATAGAAGAGCACGGTGGGTGGGGGGCAAGGGGAGGGATAGCATTCAGAGAAATACCTAATGTAGATGATGGGTTGATGGGTGCAGCAAACCACTATGCACATGTATATGTATGTAACAGACCTGCATGTTTTGCACATGTATCCCAGAACTTAGAAGAGCAGAAATGACAAAAATAAGTAGGAAGTTTAGAACACAAAGTTGCAGAAATCTTAAGAGTCAAAAATGAAAAGGTTGAAAATAGGAAAGATAAAGATTAACTAGGCTTAGTCGCGAAAGGTCTACCATCTAATAAAGGTAAGTAAATAAAACAAAGGATAAACTAATAAAAGTTGTTTCAGAAATATGGATCAGAAAATAGAAGCCAAAAAAAAAAAAAAAATCACTGGATGTGGTAGCCCATGCCTGTAATCCTAGTGCACTTTGGGAAGCCAAGGCAGGAAGATTGCATGAGGCCAGGAATTTGAAACCAGCCTGTACAACATAGTGAGTCCCCATCTCTACAAAAAATTAAAAAATTAGCCAGGTGTGGTGGCACATGCCTTGTAGTCCTTTCTACTTGGGAGACTAAAGTGGGAGGATTGCCTGAGCCCAGGAGGTCGAGGCTACAGTGAGCTATGATTGTACCACTGCACTCCAGCCTGGATGACAGAGAGAGACCCTGTCTTTTTAAAACAGACAAACAAACGTAAGAATATTTCCTGGAGACAGATGATATGAATGCTCAGTTTGAAAGAGCCAATAAAGAGCCATCCAGCACAACTAGAATGAAAACTGACTTGTATTGAGGTGGCATATCATTATGAAACTTTAGGAAAGTGGCAACAAATAGAAGATCCTAAGAGAAAAGAGGCAAAACCGAGTTACATACACAGAATCAAGACAGAATGCCACATGTGCAGCAGCAGTGGAAATTAGAAGTCAACGAAGCGAAAACAAAGATCCTAATGCAAAACTTCCTCAGAGCAATAGCAATGAAGACAGTGTAGTTCTGGATAGATACAGATCAGTGGAATATAATAGAATTGAGAGCCCAGAAATGAACACTCATATTCTCAGTTGCTGTTTGACAAGGGTGTCAAGACAATTCAATGAGGAAAGAAATGTCATCAGAGATGCTAAGACAACTGAATGTCCACATGCTGGAGGGATAAAGTTGGTTACTCCCTATCGCCCCTGCTGGTCATATACAAAAGTCAGCTCAGAATGGATCAGTGACTTGAATGTAAGAACTAAAGCTATAGAACTCTTAAAACATAGGCATTAATCTTACACCCAGATTAAAAAAAAAAGCAAACCTGAATGAAAAAATGGGCAAGAGATTTGAACAGATATTTCTTCAAATAAGATATGCAAATGAACAAAAAGTACATGAAAAGATGTGCAACAACATTAATCTTCAGGGAAATGCAAATCAAAATGAAAAGTTACTGCAGCCCACCAACTTGATTGCTTTAATAAAAAATAATAAAAAGTGTTGGCAAGGATGGGAAGAAACTGGAGCCCTAATACAGTACTGATTGGAATGTAAAATGATACAGTTCTCTTGGAGATAGTCTGGTAGTGTCTCAAATGTTAAACATAGAATTATCCAAGGGAAATGAAAACATCCATACAAAAAGTTATACACTAATGCTCATAGCAGCATTATTCATAATAGCCAAAAGGGAAAAACAGGCGAAATGTCCAATCAGTGGATGAATGGATACATAAAATAGTATATCCATGTAGTGGTGTATTATTTGTCAATGAAAAATGAAGTACTGAAGGACCTTTAAAACATTGTGTTACATGGAAGAATCCAATCAGAAAAGACCACGTATTACATGATTTCCATTTATATAAAATGTCCAAAGTTGGCAAATCCATAGAGACAAAGTAGATTCGTGGTTTCCTAGGATTGGGGGAAACATTTTAGGCAGGTAAGAGAGTGAGAGTGATTGCTAATGGGTATAGAGTTTCTTCGTGGGGTGATGAAAATGTCCTAAATTAGGTTGTGATAGTGTCACAACTCTGTGAATGTATAAAAAACCTTTGAATTGTGTACTTTAAATAGGTGAGTTATGTGGTATGCTAATTATATCTCATTAGAATTGTGAGTAAAAGAAAATCACCAGAGAAATGATTTCAGACTTTGGGGGATAATGGTTTCTAATGTTGAATTCTAGACACAAACTATCATTTAATTTTGAGGAAAGATAATTTCAGGCACTTACAGTCTCAGAATTTATCTCACAAAAGTTTTGGAAGATGTGCTCCATTAAAACATGGGAGTAAAGAAAGAGGGAAAGCATGAGGTTTAGGGAAAATGAGAATCCATCATAAAATAATGAAGGAAATCCCCAGGATGGTGGTGAAGGGAGAAAAACACAACATAATAGCTGAGCACCATGTATGGACAAGTCCAGACTGGAGGAAGCCCCAAGGCTCTAGGGAAAATGTCTTGAAGATACAAGACCACTGTTGCGTTTGATATATTCAGAAGAGATTGAGAGAACTGACAAATGGTTTGGGGTTGAATTAAGCCTTATGAGACAATTATTAAACTTCCGAATGCATATGAAAATTAAAATTTTCACATCTGGGCAATGGATAACAAATCATAGTGGTGCTAATGCTGGCTGACTGACTTGATCATAATGGTGCAAACGCTGAATATTGATTATAACCAAAATTGTGATGTAACGGTATTGTAGGTGAGGGGACAGAAGTGTGTGCAGGCATATAATTTGTACATGGTTACAGTGCTACTTGTTTTTTGTTTTACACATTATCTCTGACTTCCTCCTTTTCAGGTCTCTGACATCTTCTGGAGATGGAGGAGGAAGTCAGAGATAATGTGTAAAACTAAAAAGAAATTAAGGAGTACTCTAAGCCTGTTTTTTGGCAATATTTAGATCAAGGGTGTCCAATCTTTTTTTTTTTTTTTTTTTTGAGACAGAGTTTTGTTATTGTTGCCCAGACTGGAGTGCAATGGCGCGATCTTGGCTCAGTGCAACCTCTGCCTCCCGGGTTCAAGTGATTCTCCTGGCTCAGCCTCCTGAGTAGCTGGAATTACAGGCGCCGGTCACCACGCCCGGCTAACTGTTTTGTATTCTTTTTTTAGTGGAGACGGAGTTTCACCATGATGGCCAGGCTGGTCTCCTGACCTCAAGTGATCCACCTGCCTTGGCCTTCCAAAGTGCTGGGTTTATGGGCGTGAGCCACCGTGCCTGGCCAGGGGTGTCCAATCTTTTGGCTTCCCAAGGCCACACTGGAAGAAGAATTGTCTTGCATCACACTTAAAATGTGCTAATGAGAGCTGATGAGCCAAAAAAAAGAAAAAATAACCAAAACAAATCTCATGTTTTAATAAAGTTTACAAACTGGTGTTGGACTGCATTCACAGTCATTGTGGGCTGCAAGTTGGACAGATTTGAGGTAGATAATACCAAAAAAGAAATACAGGAGATAACTAAGAGGAAATGGAAGAGATAGCCTCTGGGGAGAGAGAAATGGTGATGTTGGGTGGAGAACATGGCTAGACGATTGATTACTGGTTTTAATAAAAGCCTTGTTCACCTGATTCTTGAGCCACATGGCATATGTGACTGAAAAAAAGTTAAAAATTTTGTGCATATTAAAAATAGATTAAAATATGTAGAATATGATGATACATTACCTGTGATAGGGCTCATTTAACTTCCTGAGGACTGACCTTGGCGCTGAAGACAAAACTATGCTGTTACAACCCAGTCGGCTTAACTTGCCCACGGTGGCAGTGTATTGTGCAACAGAGGTGGAGCTGACTTCATTTTAAAATCACAAGCCATTAGAGAGTACTAAGCCGTGATGTGCTAGTGCCAGGAGCCTGAGATGTTTATTCTTTTAGTTCAAAATTTTTTCTGTTTTTAACAAGTCCATGCATACCCACAGATGTGTGCTTGTGTGTGTCTAATCTAGAGGATTTCTGGTTTGGGGATGGTACTGTGAAGATGGCTCTGATGTTTCTACTCTCTAAAACCAGCCAAAATCTACAAGGAATATGGGAAATAGGATCTTTCCAGTGTCTTAAAAAATAGGGAACACTTATAACCAGAATCAAAACAGAATGGGACCCAGGAGAGGGAGAACATTGAGAATGGATACTTAGATTTTCATGGTGTAAACATAAGTAGACCTGCAAAGGACAGTGTTCTCACAAGAGGTTGACATAACTTGAAGGGACAAAACTAGGGATTCTCTTGGAATAATCACAGGTGTGGAGTATACAAGCTGACTGTGTTAAACTATGTGAATAATACCTTGGGAGAGGCAAAGGAGGTGGGACTCTGCCAGAAAACATGCACATTGCTGTCTTTGTTTCTGCTGCAAGACAGAGGAGATGCTGTGGATGTTTTAGTAGTCTGGTTAACTGGTAATCTTTGTGTCAGTAAAAGAAACGCATGCCCTTGGGCACATAACATGGCTTAAGGAAAGTCAGGCCTCCTGCTAGTCTAGAGTGCTATTCTAACACCTCACTCAAAAAACTGGTTCAAGAAGCACTCCTTCAGTGATATCATAATCAAAAAAGAAACGGCATAGTATTTATACACAGATATTCCAAGAAAATAGCACAAATCAAGAAAGCAGATGAAAAACACTGCTCAGAAACACTTTTGTACAAAAATTGAAAGAATTTATTTAAAAATGACCTCTGTAGAACAAGAGCAGAAAGCAAAAATACTAAGACTAAAGGAAGAAATAACGAATAACAGAAAGGGTGTAAAAGTGACCAGGCAGAGTTCAGGAAAGCAGTATAAGAGAAAAATCCTGAGAGATCTCATTGAAAATAGCAAAAGTGTTCTAGACATTGCTGAAAAGCCATGAAGGACTTTGAGGGCCAGGTGCTGTGGCTCAGGTCTGTAATCCCAACAGTTTGGGAGGCCGAGGCAGGCAGATCACCTGAGGTCGGGAGTTCAAGACCAGCCTGACCAACATGGAGAAACCCCCGTCTCTACTAAAAATACAAAATTAGCTGTGGTGGTGCATGCCTGTAGTCCCAGCTACTTGGGAGGCTGAGTCAGGAGAATCGCTTGAACCTGGGAGGCAGAGTGAGCCAAGATCATGCCATTGCACTCCAGTCTGGGCAGCCAGAGTGAAACTCGGTCTCAAAAAAAAAAAAAAAAAAAAAAAAGGACATAGAGGTCAGGATTGAGGAAAAAACTAAGTGAAACAGAAGTGAGCAAAGGAGATTTGAAGTGTGATGAGGAAGTAATAGCAAAAGAAGACTCAGTATACATATAATTGGTGTCCCTTAAGATGTGAACCGTATAATGGAACAGAAAGAAATGTTAGACATTTCTAGAAGAAACTAGAATTAAATCCGTAAGTGTGCATTGAAAGAGTATACGGTGTTCCAGGATAAATTAATAAATAATTATTAATAGTAAAATAGAGCCTAGTAAATTACTTAAGATCTAAAGCAACCTATATTGGCTTCATGGTTCTTCACATCACCATCAACACAGAAAGTAACATAACAATATCTTCAAAGTCCTCAAGTAAAGAACTGTGACCTGCTGGGCGCAGTGTTTCACACCTGTAATCCCAGCACTTTGGGAGGCCAAGGCGGGTGGATCACAAGGTCAGGAGTTTGAGACCAGCCTGACCAACATGGTGAAATCCTGTCTCTAATAAAAGTAGAAAAATTAGCTGGGCATGGTGGTGGGCACCTATAATCCCAGCTACTCAGGAGGCTGAGGCAGGAGAACTGCTTGAACCTGGGAGGCAGAGGTTGTGATGAGCTGAGATCGCGGCATTGTACTTCAGCCTGGGCAACAGAGTGAGACTCAAAAAAAAAAAAAAAAAACTGTGATATAAAACTTTTACACCCATTCCAAAGGTCTTCAACTGACACTTGTACAAATATTTTTAAACTAGCAAGAACTTGGAATATTTTTCCAAAAACCTTTTCCCTGGAGGAGAAAGACTGAAATCAGGAATGAAATTCAGCCTACTGAGACATAAATGGAAAAGCTGTGACAGGACAGACATTGAGCATTGATTTTGTTTCATTGTATAACTGTAGTTAAAATGCTGGAAATTGATTTTACTAAATATAATGTAACAGAAGTGTCAAGAATCTTGACGATATAGAAGTAATTAACCAAAGTCAGGAAGTAATGGGGAAGACTAATTTTCTTTTATATGCAGGGATCCAGAGATACTGGTTAAAGCTGAGAAATCATCTGTAATATAAAGATAGGTATATTTCAACATGTAGAGGTAACAAATGGTGATAGAGATAGACTATTCAAGTTTGGTGCTTGTCGTAGTTCATTTTGTGTTGCTGTAACAGAGTACCTGAGACTGGGTGATTTATTTTGAAAGAGGTTTACTTAGCTCATGGTTCTGCAGCCTGGGAAGTTCAAGATTCATGGGACACGCTCAGCTTCTGATGAGACCATGCACTGGGTCAAAACATGGCAAAGAAGTTTAAAGCAGACACGTGGAAAGAGGAACCAAACAGAAAGAACCTCCCTTTTAACATTACACTATCGTAGGAACTAATCCGTACCTATGAGAACTAATCCAGTCTCACGAGAGTGAGAAGGCATTAATCTGTTTAGGAGATATCTGCCCACTTTACTCAGACATCTCCTGTTAGGCCCCATCTCCCAACACTGTTGTACTGGCAGTTAAACTTCATGAGTTTTGGTGGGGACAAAAACACATCCAAACCATAGCAATGGCCAAAGGAAGGTAAAGGGAGGTCTTTAGCATTATCATTGTTTATTATCGGTAAGAAGATTAACAGATACCTTTCTGAAGGAATAGAACTTTAGAGATATTAATAAAGTTGTAGATACAAAATTAATAAAAGACTTCTCAATTATCAGAAAATACAGCAAAGAATGATCTTAATGAAAGATAAAGGGAACCATGTATTTCCAATTTAGTGATAACAAAACTAAGTTCTGATTGTTGCTCCTCTTTCCTTCTCTTGAAAAAATTCACTCCTAATGCCATGAGGTGGGCCTGAGCACAATGGGCATGTGCACTAGAGCAAGACTTTGGAGCCTGCCTTAGGGATGAGGATGGTGTCCACATGGGAGAGAGGAGTAGCCTGACATAAGGTGGTGTAACCATGTGGGTAGGTGGAGAGTCCTTTTAGCAGGGCGAGGCCTAGCATGGGCCATCAAAGTCTGTGTGGAGTAAGGAAGTGTCCATGCAGAATGGTAGTGGAATGGGGAGGGCATCTGCAAAGAGATAGACCTAGAGCAGGAGTTTGGAACAGTTCAAGGTACCTTGAAAGCATCACCATGAATGGGTAGCCTAACTGGATTCACTGCTTCTTATAGAAAGATATCTCCACGGGAGTGTAGCTGAGCTTGGGGTGCCTGAGCCTAAGCAGGATCGAGAAGGGGACCATGTGGGAACAACCTGGCACTGTATGTCAGGAGCCTAAGTAGGATGAGGAGGGTGTGTCTATGGGAAGGCAGCCTAGTACAGGGTTTTGGAGTGTAAAGGCAGGGAATAGAGAGAGGCATGGGGTGTGGGAGTCCAGGCAGGGTAGGCTCATGTTAATGAGGCCTGGCAGAGTAGGGTGGTGAAACCTGAGGTAAATTCATGGAGGTGGTTGTGTACAGGGCTGTCAGAGACCAAGCCAGGTAATGAGGGCATCTGTGCATGGGGGTGACCAGGTGCAGGGTTTCAGAGCCTAAGCATGTTGAAAAGGGTGTCCTTGTGGAAGGTTGCCCAGGTATAGGTGTCAGATCATAAGTGGGGAGAAGAGGCTGTCCAGGAGGACAGGATGGCATGAGATGTCAAAGCCTAAGCAGGAAGAGAAGAGTAGAAAGGTGGCCCCATGTGGGAAGTTGCAGCCTAAGAAGATTGATGAAAAGCTTATGTGCAGAAAAGTAGCCTGTTGTGGGGTATCAGAGCTCAGTTGGGGTGAGGAGAGCATCTCTAGAGGAGTGCCAAATAGAGTGGAGGTTATGGTGGCCTAACATGTCAGTGAGAGATTGTAGTGGACTGAATGATGGTCCCAAAGCTATCAAGGTCCTATTTCTACTTCTCAGAACCTGTAAATATCTATTTGGGAAAGGGATCTTTATAAATGTGATTGTTAAGAGTCTTGTGATGAGGGGGTGATCATGGATTGTCTGGCTGTACCCAGATATCGTTAAGTGTCCTTCTAAAAGAGGTGGATGGGCCGGTCACGGTGTAAGTCTTACTCTGTCACCCAGGCTGGGGTGCAGTGGCACAATGTAAGCTTACTGCAGCCTTTGCCTGCCAGGTTCAAATGATTCTCCCACCTCAGCCTCCTGGGTAGCTGGGATTACAGGCATACACCACCATGCCTGGCTAATTTTTGTGTTTTTAGTAGAGATGGGGCTTCACCCTGTTGTCCAGGCTGGTCTTGAACTCCAGACCTCAAGTGATCCACCCACCTTGGCCTCCCAAAGTGCTGTGATTACAGGCGTGAGCCACCACATCCAGCTGGGAAAGGCTAATCTGTAGGGACAGGAAGAAGTACCTTGGTTGCTGAGCATTGGAGTGATAGACTGGGAAATTGCACAGAAAAACCTTTTGGGGTGGTAAAAACGTTATTTTTGTTGATTGTGGTAGTTACATGGTTGTACATATTTTTCAGACCATTGAACTGTACATTTGATGTTTGTATTGTATGTGAATTATGCCTCAATAAAATTAGAAAAAGGAAGTTTCTCCCACACATGGAAGAAACTTGTAGTAGTGATTATTTCTCAAGAGATATACTGGGGATCACAAGTGGGCGACTTTTTTTCCCTTAAACTCAGTGGTAAGAATGAGATTTTCAGAAAACCCTTTGAATCTATTACCTATTCAAAAATATACACTAAAAAGTGTCATATATGTAGATTTGTATGGTATTACACCCTAGGTTACTCTCACCAATGACTAGGGTATGATATTTATTGAGGCCATGCCTTAACAGTTGTGATTTAATACTATTTTGTAACATTTTGGTTAAATATAACATAAAGCTTACCATTTTAACCATTTTAAGTATCACTGACATTAAGTACATCTACATTGCTGTGCAACTATCATCACTATTTCCAGAACTTTTTTATGTTCCCAAACTGGAACTCTACCCCTTAAACATGAACTCCCAGTTCCCTCCTCCCCACAAACCCTCATGGCCATTATTATACTTCTCTCTCTGAATTTGACTGTTCTAGGTCCCTCATACAAGTGATATTATACAGTACTTGTCCTTTTGTGTCTGGCTTAGTACACTTTTACAGCTTTTTGTAGAAGGAAATAAAGTAGCCAAGAAGTGCAGAATAACATGACCGAAGCTCAGCAGCTTTTATTTTGTTTTCCAGAATTCTTTCCAACTTAAGGGCAGCCAAAACTCATTATTTTAATAAACCTGACTATAAATTGCTTATGTAACTCATGAAAGTTATGTCGAATAAATTATATAGTCTCTCTCTTGACTAATACATTTCCAGATCTTTAATTTTGACATCTAATTTACTTTTAGAATAACTTACTTTGTTCAATAAAACCAAAGTACTTGTTACCATAAATCTTTTATCAAGGGGGAAGGGGAAGGTGAAGAGAAGTTGGTTAATGGGTACAAAAATACAGTTAGATAGATGGAATATGTTCTATTTTTTGATAGTGTAGAAGGGAGACTGTAGTTATTATTTTGTTGTGTATTTCAGAACAGCTAGCAGAGAATCGGTATGTTACCAGTGCAAAGAAGAGAGAATACCCTAATTACCCTGATTTGATTATTATACATTGTGTACATGTATCAAAATATCCCATATACCCCAAAAATACATACAACTGTTATACATCAGTTTTTAAAAAAGAAAAAGTTATTATGTAATGACCATGTGCTGTTGGTAATACTTTTCTGTTGTTAATAATGAAGACCAGTGACCTAACAGGAATTTTAGGACTTTCACTGTTTAAACCTGTGTATCATAATGTTTTGAAAATATCAGTTATACTTTATTATTTTAAGAGAATGCTAGTTGAAGGGAAGATAATCTTATTTGGCCCTCTTGTACTGAGTGACTTTAGCATTTTATTTATTTTTAATTTTTAATTTTTTGAGATGGGGTCTGGCTGTTTTGGCCAGGTTAGTCTTGAACTCATGGCCTCAAGCAATCCTGCTGTCTCAGCATCCTAGTGGGCTAGGATTACGGGCACGAGCCACTGTGCCTGGCTTAGCATTTTATTTATGAAGTGTTTTAACAGGAAAACCAAGATAATTTTTATATACCTATAGACTTGTGAAATAAGAAGGAAGCTCTGAAAATTATGTTGTCTAATTTGTATCCAGTTCAGTTCAGGAAAACTTCAGTGGGCATATGCTAGGTGGGAAGTGCCATGAATTATGTTTCTTTCTGAGCTCATTTAGTAAGGGGCATTAGAGCCTGTTCAGGTTATTTCCATATAAGACAACCTGAAATAGTGTGGTAGAGGTATGAAGTACAGGGGGAAAATGTTAAAACAGTTTATTCTGGGAAGATATTGGGTTTGATAAAGCTTCTTTTAACTTTTTATAATTTCTACTGCCTTGAAACCAAATGCAATCTCCTGGCTACCTTTTAGCCCCTCAGCCGTAGTCTACATCCTGAATAACTGGTTTGATCTTTTATTGTAACTGGGTTCTTACCCTCTTTTCTAGTCAAGCAACTTATGATGTCTGGTATAGGATGGTTACTAAATTCTTATGCAGGAGATTCAACAACAGCTGAGACTTAAAAATAGCCATTAGCAACTCCTTTAATCATTAACATGGACCAAAAATGTAGAGGAGAAAAAGTTTAAATATATGTGGAGAATGGAGAGGAGTATATAGATAACTTCTAAATTTATCATAGAAGCTTTGTTTCCAGTCTATTTATAGGCTTCTATTTTTACTTCCTGAGTTTAGAGAAGTTAGGAGTTGGAAAATTGCAACTCCTTAAGGAAAAAAGAAAAGCCATATTCTCTGTCCTGTAGGCCAGTGGTCCCCACCCAACCTTTTTGGCACCAGGGACTGGTTTTGTGGAAGACAATTTTTCCACCAACAGGGGTGGGAGGAGGATGGTTTCTGGTTGATTCAAGTGCATTACATTTATTGTGCGCTTTATTTCTATTATTACATTGTAATATATAATGAAATACACACCTCACCATAATGTAGACACAATGGGAGCCCTGAGCTTGTTTTCCTGCAAGTAGACAGTCCCCTTTGGTGGTGATGGGAGACAGTGACAGATCATCAAGCATTGGGTTCTCATAAGAATCGTGCGACCTAGATCCCTCATTTTCACACCTCACAATAGGATTTGCGCTCCTATGAGAATCTAATGCCGCCGCTGATCTGACAGGAAGTGGAGCTCAGGCAGTAATGGGAGTGATGGGGAGCGGCTTAAGTACAGATGCAGCTTTGCTTGCTTGCCCACTGCTCACCTCCTGCTATGCAGCCTGGTTCCCAATAGGCTACAAACCACTACTAGACCTGGGCTGGGGACCCCCGCTGTAGACCTTTTACATGCTTGGAAGACCTTGTCTTGACTAATACTTTGTCCTTTGAATAACTCAAAACTTTTCTAGGAAGTCGTTCCTGTAATTTTTCAATGGATTATTAAATCCTGGGTGTATCCACACTGAATTATGATTGCTTGTTGTATTTGTGTAGACCAGTGTTTCTCAACTGGGGCCTTCCAGGGACATTTGGCAATGTCTGGATGCATATTTGGTTTTCACAGTACAGCGGGTGCTACTGGCATCTCGCGTGAAGAGATCAAGTGCTGCTGCTTTTTAGTTTGTATAAAAGTGAATGTAGTACAGAATATAATATTGGTTGTCCATTTCCCATTATTACTTTCCATGGTAATACAGATTTTCATGAGTGGCTATTATCCACTTAATTTTCTACTTGTGACATAGGCCTCTAAAAATGTGTGGATTAAGAATAAAAGAATATTCCTGAATAATAATTTTAGATGCACGTTAGAATGCTTTCAGGGAAAATAAGGGTGATACACTATTGAAGTATCTGAATTCCATGCATTTATTAAAACTCAAAATATATTTGTGTTGGTATGGTGAAGAAGCTTTTTATAGCATTGGTATTACTACTTTAGTTCTATATGAAGTTTTCAAACTATTGCATTATAGTAGAAACAGCCTTTCATTTTATTTTGAGCGTGCTGCATATCTTGTTACTGAGCAAACATATGAGCTGGGTATTTAGGTGTTTGAGAAATTAAGCCAGTTCCTGCTTTCAGAACAGCTCAGAGAGAGGGGAAAATGACATAACTCCATATAGACAGTGCGGTAGTATATATAGAAAGTACTGGGGAGAGTTGAGGAGGAGAAGGCATTCAAGCTGTTTCAAAACTACCAGCCTAATCATAGGGGATAGGTTTTACAGGTAAACAGTTTGCGTAAAAAGTAAAGAGGCATAAAAGAGCATGAAATTTGTGAGTCACTGTGCATGCTTATAGTTTACAATGCTTAAGGAGAAGGGAGTGTTCAGAGATCATTTTCAGAAAAAGGTTAAAACCATGACTCTCATACAGATATAAAACAAAAATGAATGTGACCGGGTGCGGTGGCTCACGCCTGTAATCCCAGCACTTTGGGAGGCTGAGGCAGGCCGATTACTTGAGGTCAGGAGTTCAAGACCCACTTGGCCAATATGTTGAAACCCCATCTCTACTAAAAATACAAAATTTAGCTGGGCATGGTGGTGGACACCTGTAATCCCAGCTACTTGGGAGGCTGAGGCAGGAGAATTGCTTGGTTTTGCCACTACACTCCAGCTTGGGCAATAGAGTGAAACTCCATTTCAGGGGGGAAAAACAAAAAAAGAATGCTAAAATCATTCAAACACATGTTATAGCAGTTCAAATGTAAACTTTTAAACAGCACACATTTATATGAAGTAATGGAATGTTGAAATAAGTTGTAAATGGTAGCAAAGTTGTTTTTTTTCCATAAAAGGGGAAAGAAGTCAATGAATTTCTACTAGATAGGATAGAAATTGCATGTTTGTCACTTGCCTACAATTTATAGATTTATGGAATAGCTCCCATGGAATCAATCTGACAGTGAGTAGTTTTCCATTGAAGTGCAGTTTTTTTTTTTCCATAGGGAGAGCAGGAAATTGGAAAGTACCTTCCAGTGTTCTACCAAAGAATCTGTACTGTATATAATAGGGAGTCAACAAAGTTTTTGGATTTGGAGAATGAAACGAGGCTGTGTTTTAGATGAAACAGTTGAGGTGGCAGCGTATAGGATTAATTGAATGAGGGAGCAATCAGTGCAGTTAGGCTGTTGCAGTAGCAGTAAGAGGGAAGAGGAGGGACAGATCGAGTGTACATTAGGAATTAGAATCTTTAAAACTTATTAGGCATAGGCAAGGCAATGAGAAGAGACAAGGCTTCTGGCTTAAGCAATTGTAAGGATAGTGGGTCATTTTACTGAGAAAGGGGGCCTGTAAGAGGAAAAGCAATGTTAGGGGAAAAACAAAGAGAGTGTTTGGACATTTGCCTTTTGAGATGATACAGCATACCAAGGTGGAAATGTTCCTTATGCAGTTATAAGCCATAGGTTTGGAACTAAGAAGGATTGTGGGCTAAAGATTTCAGTCTGGAATCATCATTTAAATCGGAATTTATATTAGAATAAGTAACATCAACCAGTTGCCTAGGGAGAAAATACAGAGAAGAGGAAAAAGACCAAGAACCCTGGGAACATCTTTATTTGCATGGTCCTAAAGAACAATTATGGTGTATATCTCAGGGGCATTATAATATGGTTGTCAGTCTTTTGATTCTTAATAACAACAGCTTTTCAGCTTTAATTTTATCTTTCATTGGCATCTGAAATCATATTTTTTCTTAGGTTGTGGTCTGTTTGTAGACTAGCAGGAGAACTTTGAATAAAAAATTCTTATTCATGTGTCATTTTAGCGATATACTCCCTCATTTTAGATTTCAAGTTGAGAAAGACTTGGTTTGGAGCTATGCACTAGTGTGAAAAGTGAGATCACCAGTGGACAGAGAAGAAAGAGGAACTCACCCTTAGGTGTCTTACAATACTGTCTTTAAAGCATTGTGGATTTCTGTAATTACATCTCGTACCAGATGCATTTCGGACTCATTGAGGGCTAAGGGCTGAGGGCTATGCTGCTTTGCTCTGCTATTTAGGATTATTGTATAGCTAAGTTTGAATGGATTCTACTGTTTAGTAATTGAGGGGAAGAGAAGCCTACATTATTTGTGTTCCCATTTTACCTTTCTTCACAATTTCATGGTTAATGTATCATTTCCTCTGTGTTGAAGGAATATAATGACCCTATTTTTTCCTCGGAGTTTTTTCTTCGCGTTCATTTTGACGTAGAAACTTGCCTCCCTCACCACTATCACCACCATGTAGGAAGGAAGTACAGTTTTAGGTTATTAAATCTACTTACTTAGTTTTTCAAAAATGTATATATATAGATGTATTCTAAACTATAAAATCTCTTTAGAGGATTTTGTGGTTAAAATTTGTTTGAAAAAGCTTTTTAAACTGGCATTCTTATATGTAATAGCATTTGCAGTTTTAAATTCAGAGAAACATTGAAAAATTTTACTTTCGTTTTTTCTTTTTAGATCATCCAATTATGATGGGTTTTGAACCCCTTGTGAACCAGAGGCTACTTCCACCTACCTTCCCTCGATATGCAAAAATAATTAAAAGAGAAGAAATGGTCAGCTATTTTGCAAGATTAATAGATAGAATAAAAACTGTCTGTGAGGTTGTGAATTTAACAAATTTACATTGTATCCTGGTAAGTACAAATCTCTGTTCCTGAATATAACTTCCATTTAAAAAAATGGATACATAATAATTGTACATATTTATGGGGTAGCTTTGGTTTAACAACAGAATAGTTGATCACTTTATAGACACTGACCAAGGGTAAATACTACTCTTTGTCTGTTTTCTGTGATAGCTAGAGGATTAAGTGGTTCATAAATATTATACATACATACATTCTATTTAATCCTCAAAGGTTTTACACTATTTTAGAGATTAAGAAGCTGACATTAAAAGGTTAGATAATTCATCCAAGATTTGTTTTGAGACAGGATCTCACTCTGTTTTCTAGACTGGAGCGCAGTGGTGTAATCTTGGCTCAAAGCGATCTTGAACTCTTTTCTTTTTTTTTTTTTGTGGAGATGGAGGACTTGATCTGTCACCTAGGTGACAGTGCAGTGGCACGATCTCAGCTCACTACAGCCTTACCTTCTTGGCTCAAGCGATCCTTCTGCTTCTCAGCCTCCCAAGAAGCTGGGACCACAGGCGTGTGCCACCACGCCCAACAATATTTTAGTTTAATAATTATTTTTGTAGAGATGGGGTCTCACTATGTTACCCAGGCTGGTCTTGAACTCCTGGGTTCAAGCAGTCCTCCCACTTCTGCCTCCCAAAATGCTGGGTATGCAGGTGAGAGCTACCGTGCTCTGCCAACCTTGAACTCTTGAGGTCAGGTGATCCTCCCACTTCAGCCTCCCAAGTAGCTGGGAGAGACACATACCACTAGAGCTGGCTAAATTTTTCTTTTTTTTTTTTTGAGATGGGGTTTCCCTCTGTTGCCCAGGCTGGAGTGCAGTGGTGTGATCTCGGCTCCCTGCAACCTCTGCCTCCCAGACTCAAGCTGTCATTCCACATCAGCCTCCCAAGTAGCTGGGGCTGCAAGCGTGTGCCACCATGCATGGCTAATTTTTTGTATTTTTGGTAGAGATAGGGTTTCACCATTTGCCCAGGCACGTCTCTGACTCCTGAGCTCAAGTGATCCACCTGCTTCAGCCTCCCAAAGTGCTAGGATTACAGGTGTGAGTCACTGCACCCAGTCAACTTTTAAATTTTTATTTATTGTGGAGACAAGGTCTCACCATGCTGCCCAGGCTGGTCTCAAACTCTTGGACTCAAGCAGTCCTTCCATCTTGGGCTCCCAAAGTGCCAGGATTATAGGCATGGGCCAGTGCACTTGGCCTCACCTTAGTTTTAAGAGTGGGGATTGAACTCTGGATTCTGTCTTCAAAACATATAAATGTGTAATATGTATGCTGGTATACATAAACATATGTATTTAAGTGTGTATGTGTTTATATATAAATATATATATGTATATATGTGTATAATTTTTATATATATATATATTTTTTTTTGAGACGGAGTCTTGCTCTGTTACCCAGGGTGGAGTGCAGTGGCACGATCTCAGCTCACTGCAAGCTCCAACTCCCAGGTTCACGCCATACTCCTGCTTCAGCATCCTGAGTAGCTGGGACTACTGGCGCCCGCCACCACACCCAGCTGATTTTTTGTATTTTTAGTAGAGACGGGGTTTCCTCGTGTTAGGCAGGATGGTCTCGATCTGCTGACCTCGTGATCCGCCCGCCTCGGACTCCCAAAGTGCTGGGATTACAGGCTTGAGCCACCGTGCCGGGTATTAAGTGTGTATATATATACTTTTACATATAAAAATAGGATCATGATGTTTGGTAACCTGCTTTTTAAAATTGCTTGTCTCTGTATCATGGACATCTTCCTTTCCATGTCAACAAATACATGACAAATTCTACATTATTTTAATGGCTGTGTGGTATTCCATTTTAAGCATGTATTACAGGTTTTTGCATTTCATTCATTTAAATTACATTTAGGTAATTTTCAGTGTTACAAACAATACTAAGATGAACATATGTATAGGTAAATCTTTTTATTATATGCTTCCTTTCCCCTTAAGATAAATTCCTAAAAAACGAAGCTGCTAGGTACATTTTTAACTATCATATTTTGGATTAATATTTTTTATGGGTTAAAATGTAGAAAAACAGGGCTCATTTTAAGAACATTCAGAGATGGAGCTTTTTTTTTGTTTTTTGTTTTTTTCTCCTGTACCTGCTGACAGCAGAAAAGCTTTTTAATTAGTACGGTTATAGTAGCACATGTAAGGTTATTAGGAAAGGTAGAAAATGTGCAAGACAGTACTGTTGTTCTGAGGACGTAAGTACACTGACGTCTGTGGCATAGCTAGGCATTTGAGTGTTACCTTACACGCCGAGGTACGGAATTGCCAGCCCCATGTCATTTCCTCTGTGAAATCTTCCCCTTTGGTTGCTGGTTGCCACTGTACCTGTGTTCCTTGAGGTCACACAGTATATAGTTTATACTCCCAGCATTTAGCAGCAGTCTCTGGGAAATAGTTGATAGTAAAGATTTGTGCTTTTGTTTATGTTCTTTATTTTTCCTTCTATTAATTTTTTTGTCATCAAAACCCAGCTTAAGTCTTCATTCTTTTAATAAACTTTCACTCATTATGCCTTTAATACCTTACGTTGCATTTGCTTTCTTATACTGTGTTATAAGAATCAGAATTTTAAAAGTTCCTAGGAAAAAGATCACAGACAGTTTTACATCTAAACAAACTAAGGTTCAGAGGTTCTAAAGTAACCAAATTAGATGACTATAATAGCATATCTGGAATGAGAATATATATTTTCTTACTCTTTTCTGCCACATTGACTTTTTTTTATCGTAATTGTTACATGGATATACATTTGTGTTTACTAGATTAATTGCAAGGTCTTTAGGTAAAATCAACCTATAAACCCATATCAACCATAAGGTGGTAATATGTTTTTAATGTATATGGTTGTTTTACCAGTTGTGTCGGTAGGCAAACGGACTTTAAAATATTTTTTTTAGTAAGCAACAGGGCTGACTTGGGTTGTGACAGGCTCCTGATATTGAAGGCTAAGTTGTCTGCCATTATTGTCGGTCAATTTCGCTGAGCCCTCTGAGGAAACCATGGCCCATTGCAGGTACCTTAGGGGGACCCACATTGGTTCTAACCAAGGGTAGGTAGCTGAGGCATTGTCAGTGATCCTTTAGACTTTTCTCAGCAAGCTGCAGGATTTCTTAATAAAGAGCTTGATCACATAGATGCCTGAATAGGCATTTATTCTGGTTTCGGTTTCTGAAGAGCTGCTATCCCAAGCCCAAATAGTTATCATTAACAAATCCAAATGTTAAAATACATACATTACTATTTAACTATAAAATTTGGAAGATGTAGAGAACTGTGAAGATGATAAATAACTGCTGTCCCACCCTTTATAGATGTTAGCATTTCAGTGTATTTTGTCATCTGGTTTTACATCTACATATAAACCTGTATCTCTTCATTTTTAGATAAATTTCTTTAAAAACAATTTTATGTTTGGGGGTACATATGAAGGTTTGTTGCATAAATAAACACGCATCTCAGGGGTTTGTTGTACATATTATTACATCACCCATGTATTAAGCTCAGTACCCAATACTTATCTTTTCTGCTCTTCTCCCTCCTCCTACCCTCCCCACTCAAGTAGATCCCAGTGTCTGTTGTTTCCTTCTTTGTGTTCATAAGTTCTTACCATTTAGCTCTCACTTGTAAGTGAGAACATGCAGGATTTGGTTTCTCTTCCTGCGTTAGTTTGCTAAGGATGATAGCCTTCAGCTGTATCCATGTTCCCACAAAAGACACGATCTCGTTCTTTTTTATGGCTGCATAATATTCCATGGTGTATATGTAACACAATTTCTTTCTTTCTTTTCTTTTTTTTTTTTTTTTTGAGACAGAGTTTCGCTCTTGTTGCTGAGGCTGGAGTGCAATGGCATGATCTCGGCTCACTGCAACCTCTGCCTCCTGGGTTCAAGCGATTCTCCTGCCTCAGCCTCCCACGTAGCTGGGATTTAGCTGGGATTACAGGTGTGCCCCACCATGCCTGGCTAATTTTTGTGTTTTTAGTAGAGACACGGTTTCATCATGTTGGCCAGGTTGGTCTCGAACTCCTGACCTCAGGTGATTGGCCTGCTTCGGACTCCCAAAGTGCTGGAATTATAGGTGAGAGCCACTGCTCCTGGCCGTACCACAATTTTTTTATCCAGTCTGTCATTGATGGGCATTTAGGTTGATTCCATGTCTTTGCTATTGTGAACAGTGCTGCAGTAAACATTCGTGTGCATGTGTCTTTGTGGTAGAATGCTTTGTATTCCTGTGGGTACATACCTAGTAATGGGACCGCTGGGTCAAATGGTGGTTCTGCTTTTAGCTCTTTGAGGAATTGCCATACTGCTTTCCACAATGGCTGGACTAATTTATACTCCTACCAACAGTGTATAAGAGTTCCCTTTTCTTTCCAACCTCACCAGCATCTGTTACTTTTTGACTTTTCAATTGCCATTCTGACTGCTGTGAGGTGGTATCTCGTGGTTTTGATTTGCATTTCTCTAATGATGAGTGATATTGAACTTTTTTTCATATGCATGTTGGCTGCACGTATGTCTTCTTTTGAGAAGTATCTATTCATGTCCTTTGTCCACTTTTTAATGGGGTTGTTTTTCTCTTGTAAATTTAAGTTCCATATAGATGCTGGATATTAGACCTTTGTCAGATGCGTAGTTTGCAGATATTTTCTCCCATTCTGTAGGTTGTCTGTTTACAGTTTCGTTTGCTCTGCAGAAGCTCTTAAGTTTAATTGGAACCCGTTTGTCAATTTTTGCTTTTGTTGTGATTGCTTTTGGTGTCTTTCTCATGAAATCTTTGCCTGTTCCTCGGACCAGGGTGATATTGCCTAAGTTTCCTTCCAGGATTTTTATAGTTTTGGGTTTTACATTTAAGTATTTAATGTAAAAAATAATAATTAAAAAAAATACTTGAGTTGATTTTGTATATGATGTAAGGGGTCCAGCTTCAGTCTTCTGCGTTATGGCTCAGTTATTCTAGCACCATTTATTGAGTAGGGAGTTTTTTCCCTATTGCTTGTTTTTGTCAACTTTGTCAAAGATCAGAGGGTTGTAGATTAGTGGCCTTATTTCTGGGCTCTCTGTTCTGTTCCATTGGTCTATGTGTCTGTTTTTGTACCAGCCAGTACCATGCTGTTTTGGTCATTGTAACCTTATAGCATAGTTTGAAGTCAGGTAATGTGATTCTTCCAGCTTTGTTCCTTTCGCTTATGAATGCCTTGACTATTCAGGCTCTTTTTTGGTTCCATATAAATTTTAAAATAATTTTTTCTAGTTCTATGAAGAATGTCATTGGTAGTTTGATAGGAATAACATTGAATCTGTAAATTGCTTTGGGCAGTATAGCCATTTTAATTATATTGATTCTTCCTGTCCATGAGTGTGGGATGTTTTTCCATTTGTTTGTGTCTCCTCTGATTTCTTTGAGCAGTGTTTTGTAATTCTCATTGTAGAGATTTTTTTACCTCCCTGGTTTGCTGTATTCCTAGGTGTTTTTTTTTTTTTTTTTTTTTTTTTTTTTTGTGGCAGTTGTGAATGGGATTGTCTTTCTGATTTGGCTCTCAGTTTTGTTGTTGGTGGTGTATCAGAATGCTAGGGAATTTTGTACATTAATTTTATATCCTGCAACTTTGCTGGTTATTCATCAGCTGAAGGAGCTTTGAGGCCAAGACTGGGGTATTTAGATAAAGAATAATGTTATCTGCAGATAGAGATAGTTTGACTTCCTCTTTTCCTATTTGGATGCCCTTTATTTCTTACTCTTGCCTGATTGCTCTGGCTAGGACTTCTAATAATATGTTGAATAGAAGTGGTGAGAGAAGGCATTCTTGTCTTGTGCCGATTTTCAAGGAGAATGCTTCCAGCTTTTGCCCATTCTGTATAATGTTGGTTGTGGGTTTGGCATAGATGGCTCTTATTGTTTTGAGGTGTGGTCCTTCAATACCCTGTTTATTGAAAGTGTAACATGAAGGGGTATTAAATTTTATCAAAAGGCTTTTCTGCATCTATTGAGATAATCATGTGATTTTTGTCTTTAGTTCTGTTTATGTGATGAATCACATTTATTGATTTTTTGTATGTTGAACCAACCTTGCCTCCCAGGGATGAAGCCTACTTGATCGTGGTCAATTAGTTTTTTGATGTGCTGCTGGATGCAAGTACTTTGTTGAGGATTTTTGCATCAATGTTCATCAAAGATACTGGCCTGAAGTCTTCTTTTTTTGTTGGGTGTCTGCCAGGTTTTGGTGTCAAGATGATGCTAGCCTCATAGAAGGAGTTGGGGAGAAGTCCCTCCTCAGTTTTTTGCAATAGTTTCTGTAGGAACGGTACCAGCTCTTCTTTGTACATCTGGTAGAAATCACCTGTGAATCCGTCAGGTCCTGGCCTTTTTTTTTTTTTTTTTGGTTGGTAGGTTATTTATTACTCATTCCATTTTGAAGCTTATTACTGGTCTGTTCAGGGAATCAATTTCTTCCTGGCTCAGTCTTGGGAGGGTGTTTATATCCAGGAATTTATCCATCTCTTCTAGGTTTTCTAGTTTGTGTGTGTGGAGATGTTCATAGTAGTTTCTAATGGTTGTTTTTATTTCTTTAGGGTCAGTGGTAGTATTCCCTTCATCATTTCTAATTATGTTTATTTGGATCTTCTCCCATTTCTTCTTAATTAGTCTAGCTAGTAGCCTATTTTATTAATTTTTTTCAAAAAACTAATTGCAGGATTTGTTGATCTTTTGAATGGGTTTTCGTGTCTTGATTTCCCTCATTTCAGCTCTGATTTTTGTTAGTCCTTGTCTTCTACTAGCTTGGGGATTTTTTGTTCTTGGTTTCTCTGATTCTTTGAGTTGTGAAGTTAGGTTGTTTGAGATCTTTCTAACTTATTGATGTGGACAATACATGCTATGAATTTCCTTCTTAACACTGCCTTAGCTGTGTCCTAGAGATTCTGGTATGTTGTATCTTTGTTCTCATTGTTTTCAAAGAACTTCTTGATTTCTGCCTTGATTTCATTATTTACCCAAAAGGCATTCAGGAGCGTGTTGTTTAAGTGACATGTAATTGCATGGTTTTGAGTGATTTTCATTGTGTTTACTTCTATTTTTATTACGCTGTGGTCCAAGAGTATGTTTGGTATGACTTCAGTTCTTTTACATTTGTTGAGTATTGTTTTATGTCCAATTATGTGGTCAATTTTAGAGTATGTGCCATGTGGTGATGTGAAGGATATATATTCTGTTGTTTTGAGTGGCGACTTCTGTAAAGGTCTATCAAATCCATTTGCTCCAGTGCTGAGTTTAGGTCCTGAATATCTTTGTTAATTTTTTGTCTAGATGATCCATCTAATACTGTCATTGGAGTGTTGAAGTCTCCCACTGTTATTGTGTGGGAGTTGTGTCTCTTTGTAGGTCTTTAAGAACTTGCTTTAGGAATCTGAGTGCATATATATTTAGGATAGTTAGGTTTTCTTGTTGAATTGAACCCTTTGCCCTTATGTAATACCCTTCCTTGTCTTTTTTGATCTTTGTTGGTGTGAAATCTTTTTTGTCTGAAATTAGGATCGCAACCCCTGCTTTTTTCTGTTTTCCATTTGCTTGGAAGATTTTCCTCCATCCCTTTATTTTGAGCCTATGAGTGTCATTATGTGTGAGATGAGTCTCTTGAAGACAGCGCATCAGTAGATCTTGCTTTTTTATCCAGCTGTCACTCTGTTTTTCAAGTAGGCCATTTAGCCCGTTTACATTTGGGTTAGTATGATATGTGTGGATTTGATCCTGTCATTATGGTGTTAGCTGGTGTGTGTTGGCTTGTTTTTGTGGTTGCATTATAGTGACTCTAGTCTGTGTGTTTAAGTGTGTTTTTGTATTAGCTGGTAGTAGTCTTGCATTTCTATATTTAGTGCTCCTTTCAAGATCCTCTTGTGAGGTAGGACTGGTGGTAATGAAGTCCCTCAACCTTTGCTCGTCTGAAAAGGATCTTATTTCTTCTTCACTTAGGAAGGTTAGTTTGGTGGAATATGAAATTCTTGGTTGAAGATTTTTAAAAGAATGTTGAATATAGGCCCCCAATCTCTTCTTGTAGGGTTTCATCTGAGAGGTCTCCTTTTAGCCTGATGGGGATCCCTTTTTAGGTTACCTGCCCTTTCTTTGTAGCTGCCTTTAACATTTGTTTCATTTCGACTTTGGAAAACCTGAGGATTGTATGCTTTGGGGATGATCTGCTTGTGTAGAATCTTGCAGGACTTTTCTGTATTTCCTGAATTTGAATGTTGGCTTCTCTAGCAAGGTTGGGGAAGTTTTCACGGACAGTACTCAGAAATATATTTTCCAAGATGTTCGCTTTCTCCCCCTCCCTTTCAGGGATGCCAGTGATTCAGAGTTGGCCTCTTTCCGTAATCCCATACTTCTCAGAGGTTTTTTTCATTCCTTTTTATTCTTTTTTCTTTATTTTTGTCTGACTGTCTTATTTCAGAGAACCAGTCTTCAAGTTCTGAGATTCTTTCCTCACCTCGATTTATTTTGCTGTTAATACTTGTGATTGCATAGTGAAATTCTTGTATTTTTCAGCTCTGTCAGACCTTTTAGTTTCTTTTTTATGCCAGCTATTTTATCCTTCCGCTCCTGTATCACTTCATTATGATTCTTATTTTTCTTGGATTGGGTTTTGCCATCCTCCTGAATCTCTATGATCTTTGGTCCTGTCCGTATTCTGAATTCTATTTCTGTCATTCCAGCCATTTCAGCCTGGTTAAGAACTCATGTTGGAGAACTGGTGCAGTCATTTGGAGGACATATGACACTCTGGCCATTTGAGTTACCATAGTTCTTGCATTGGTTCTTTCTCATCTCTGTGTGTGGATGTTCCTGTAACTGCATTGTAGATTGAGTATAGTCAATAGACTTCTTTTCTGGATGTTTTCACTGGGCCGAGGCTTTCTGTAGGATCTTTATTTGAAGCTGACTTCTTGTCTCTGGTTTCAGAGTGGGGTATGTTAGTGAGGTATGTTTTGGTGTTGAAGCTTTGGCATGTGATCCAGCAGGTGACACTTAGGCTTATTTGATCACTTGGTAGACTCTTGCTCAGAAACCCGTATCTTTTGGTCTTTCCCTGTAGTCAGCAACAGTCAGTAATGTGCATCCAGTTGACTTGGTTACTTGGAATTTATTTCTGTGAAATAGGAACTAAAGTTCTGCCATGACTTAGTAAATTATTGTTGGTATTATTTTTATGGTATACAAATTTAATAGTAGTATCCACATAATTCCATGATTGGTCAGTTTTTTTAAGAAAAGTTTTTAGAGTCTAGAATTATCCATTGTCCCTTTTTTACAATTAAACAATTTCTATAGAAATAACCTTTATTTGTCATATTTTAACTCTGGTACTATGTCATTTCCAGAAGGTCTAGTAAAAATTATACTCTATATGATGAAGTATTTTTAGCTTTTATTTAATCTATTAATGACACTGCTTTTTCTTTATGTATCTATTAGGATTTTTTCTGTGAATTTAGTGAACAGTCACCATGTGTTCTTTCAAGATCTCTGTTACAGGTAAGTTCCACTTAGTCTCAAAATACTTCTTTAAACATTATATGTGTATTGACATTGTTTTATTGGTTGATTGAAAAAAAAGTAGATGCTTTTAAAGAATTTTCCAGTTAGTGTTGTGTATTTTTTAATTGAAGTATTAACTTTAAGCATTAGACATTCATCAAGGTCATATCCTAGGTCATAAAACAAACCTCAGCAATTCAAAAACAATCAAAATCAGACAAAGTATCTTTCTTATTTTAGAATTAAACTAGTAACCAACAAGAGAAAGGTATCCAGGAAAATCTCCAAATATTTTGAAATTAAACAACTTGTAAGTAACACATGGGTCAAAGACAGAAGTCTTGAGGGGAGTTCAAAAATATTTTAAACTGAATGAAAATCAAAATATAACATACCAAAATCTGTGAGCTACAACTAAAGCAGTACTTAGAGGGAAATTTGTAGCATTGAATTTTTTTTGTTTTGTTTTTGTTTTGAGATAGTCTCATTCTGTTGCCCAGGCTGGAGTGCAGTGGCATGCTCTTGTCTCACTGCAATCTCCGCCTCCGGGTTCAAGTGATTGAACCGGGTTCAGGTGCTAGATTGTGCCTCAGCCTCCTGAGTAGCTGGGATTACAGGCGCACACACCATGCCTAGCTAATTTTTGTATTTTTAGTAGAGATGGGGTTTCACCACATTGGCCAGGCCGGTCTCAAATGCCCGACCTCAGGTGATCCACCCATCTCGGCCTCCCAAAGTGCTGGAATTACAGGTGTGAGCCACCGTGCCTGGCCACGTTAAATGTTTATATGAAAGGAAAGTATGCCTGGCATGGTGGCTCACACCTGTAATCCCAGCACTTTGGGAGGCTGAGGTGGGTGGATGACTTGAGTCCAGGAGATCAAGACCAGCCTAGGCAACATGGCAAAACCCAGTCTACAAGAAATGAGCTGGGTGTGGTGGTGCATGCCTGTGGTCCCAGCTACTCAGGAGTCTCCTACCTCAGCCTCCTGAGTAGCTGGGATTACAAGCATGCGCCACCATGCCCAGCTAATTTTGTATTTTTAGTAGAGACAGGGTTTTTCCATGTTGGTCAGGCTGCTCGAACTCCCAACCTCAGGTGATCCGCCCACCTCAGCCTCCCAAAGTGCTAGGATTACAGGCGTGAGCCACCGTGCCCAGTCAATAATTTTAATTTTATTATAACTCAGTTCATTAATAGAATACAAAGATAAGTGTATAAGGATGTTAAAAATATTCTTTGTAAGGTTAAAAAAAAAGTAAAGAAGTTTTTATGTCCATTCACAAAAAATTTCAAGGAAGCAACTGCTGTTTTCCCAGTTGAGAGTCATAACATTCCCTATCTGCGGTCCTTGCAGGCTGCAGGGAGAGGTCATCCAAGGCTGCCTCTGTAGCTAATAACCTATCAGAAGACCTTAGTTATAAAACCATCCACTCAAGTGTTAGGAGGAGACAGTTTTTATCTATTCACTGAAAGTAAGTAAGAAATGTTAGATGAAAAAAAGCCTTAATTAAAGACACTGAAGGAATTACAGTCCAGCAATTTATTATTCTTATTTTTTGAGACAAAGTTTCACCCTGGGCGACAGAGTCTGAGGTTGGAGGATCGCTTGAACTGGGAAGTCCAGGCTGCAGTGATCTGTGATCCCACCACTGCGTTCCACCTTGGGCAACAGAATCAGACCCTGTCTCAAAAAAAAAAAAAAAAAAAAAAAGGCTACAGTTAGTAATTTAAGCTACCACTGTAGGACCAGAAAAAGAAGAGCAAATTAAAGTAAACAGAAGGAAGGAAATAATGAAGAGCAGAAATTAGTAAAATATGGAACAGAAAAACAGTGGAGAAAATCAGTGCAACCCAAAGCTCATTCTTTGAAAATATTCATGAAGTCAATGAACCTCTAATGAGACATAAGAGAAAAATAGAAATGACTAATATCAAGAATGAAAGAAAGGGTATCATTACAGACTCTGTAAACATTAAAAGGATAGTAATGGGATATACAACTCTATCCATAAATGCAGAAGCAGATAAAATGGACCTATTCCTTTAAATGTAGATACAAACTACCAAACCTCACTCAAGAAGAAACAGATAATTTGAATAATTTCTTATCTGTTAAATAAATTGAACTTATAGTTAAAAACCTAACAATGCAAACTCCAGGCCAGCTCCTTGCAGTGTTTTCCAGAAAATAAAAGAGGCAAGAACACTCATATGAGCCAGAATTTACTCTATCAAAACCAAACCAAAATTACAAACATGGAAAACTATAGACCATAGTTTCCTCATGAACACAGATGTAAAAATCTTATTCCACGAACACAGATGTAAAAATCTTCAATAAATTATTAATCAAATTCAACAATATATAAAAAGAGGTAGTACACCATGACCAAGTGAGATTTATCCTAAGAATCAAGCCTGGTTCACCATTTGAAAATTGGTCAGCATAATACACCGTATTATCTAAAATCTTAGTATATTCACAGAAATCATTTGACAAAATTCAACGTCCATTCGTGATTTGAAACTCTTAGCAAAGCTAGATACAGAAGAGAACTTCCTAAACCTGATAAAGGACATATACAAAAATACCCTAAAGCTAACATCATACTTAATGATGAAAGACTAAATGGTTTCCTCCAAGAATGGGAAGAAGATAAAGATGCCCACTTCGCTCTTATTCAACATTGGAAGTCTTAGCCAGCGCAATAAAGCAAGAAAAAGAAATAAATGACATACAGATTGGAAAGGAAGAAAAAATACTGTCTACTTGGAGATGACATGATTTTCCATGTAGAATGCCCATGGAATTTACAAGGAAGTTCCTAGAACTGATTAGTGAATTTAATGAGATGATAGGATATGAAGTCATTATACAAAAAGCAGTTGTAATTCTATATACTTGAAATGAACAATGGGAGATCAAAATTTAAAAATCGAACTATTTACACTGACATAAAAAAATGAAATACTTAGGTGCAAGTCTCATATGGTTAATAATTCAGCAGTATTCAGTATATTAAATATTCAAATCCAGCATGGAAAATATTAGGGAAATGCAAATTAAACCACAGAAATACTATCCACCTTTTAGAATATCTTAAAAAAAAAAAAAATCTGGCCAGGTGCAGTGGCTCATGCCTGTAATCCCAGCACTTTGGGAGGTGGAGTTGGGTGGATCACAAGGTCAGAAGTTCAACATCAGCCTGGCCAAGATAGTGAAACCCCATCTGTACTAAAAATACAAAAATTAGTCCAGCATGGTGTCAGGTGCCTGTAATCCCAGCTACTTGGGAGGCTGAGGCAGAGAATTGCTTGAACCTAGGAGGCAGAGGTTGCAGTGAGCCAAGATCACACCACTGCACTCCAGCCTGGGCAACAGAGTGAGACCCCATCTCAAAAAAAAAAAAATGTGATAATACCAAGTGCTGACGAGGATGTATTTGGTGATAGGAATGTAATGTGGTTCCGCTACTTTGGAAAATAGCTTGGCACATTCTTATAAATTAAACATGTAGCTCACACTCCTAGTTGATTGCCTAAGAGAAGTGAAATTTGATATTCTTCTGGAAACCTCTGCAAATGTGCAGAGCTGTTTGTTCATGGTCATCAAAACAGACAACCCCATGTTCTTGAGCTGGTCAGTGTGGTACATACTGTGGATAAACATACTGTGGTACCTGCACAGAGGAATACTACTCAGAAATAAAATGAAGTATAATACACTTACCAATGCCAACGAATCTCAACTGCTGGGTGAAAGAAGCCGGACTCAGAAGGCTATATGATTTCATTTTAATGACATTCTGGAAATGGCAGAACGATAGAGTTGGAGAGCAGATCAGTGGTTGCCAGGGGTTTGGGGCGGTAGGAGCGTTTGACCACAAAGGGATCCCATGAGGGAATGTTTTTAGGGTGATACAGGTTGTTCTGTATCTTGATTGTGAGACTGATTTGAAAAACTATGCTTTTGTTAGACTTGTAACTGTACAACAAACCTGTAAGTTTTACTATATGTGAATTTAAAATAAAATTTAAAAACAGTATTAGGAAATCAAGGTATGGTATATTAAATATTAAATTACAGTGGATTGTTAAGGGAAGGAAATTAAAACATTATTAAATGCAAATTGTTTTAGATTTTTTCATGTTCAAATATTTGTATGTTATTTAAATATTTGTATATGTTACAAAACATTCCTTAGAGGTAAACATAGGATTATCAAATAACATTTATAGCCATTTACTGTTTCATAGTTTATGAAGCATTTTTTAATACATTAGCTATTTGACATAATCTGATTAGTCAGTTTATTTTGACTATTTTAATATTACTACTCTTGGGAGATTTTTATTTCTGTACATTTTTTATTCTACATCAGAATTCACCTTCAATAAGGATTAATAAGTAACACTCATTGTGGAGACAGCAATTTATAAAAAATTTTCACGAACTTTTTATATTTTAATCACTTGTGTAGTCTGTGGTATTTATCAGTATACTCATTTCATAGTAATGACAACTCTGTGCGTGACACCATAACTAATATGTAACATTTGTTTTAAGACCACTTTCCTGGTGGATAACAAAAAGGTCTTTGGAACTCATCTCATGCAAGACATGGTGAAAGATGCACTTCGGTCTTTTGTCAGTCCTCCGGTGCTTTCCCCCAAGTAAGTATTGTAAGACATTTTAGAGTTGTATGTGCTCCTTTAAAAAGCCAACTTCTCTGTACTCCTTTATAGCCAAAGTATAAAAATTGTTTGGGATCAAATCTCCATGTGAAAGTAACTTAATCGTGTTAAAATTAACTGATCTCTGCCACATTGTTTAGATTAAAACTAAGGTTTTTATGAGGTTGACAAAATTTCTGATAACTCCTCTAAGTTTTTTGTCTCCAGTGTAAGTGCTTCAACTTTGCTCCAGTAGAGGCACTGCCCCGAAAACATGCTGCTGTCAGAGGCTGAAAAGGATTGCATGCAGAAAGAATCATCATTTGATTTGGCATTCTGAGAAATACCAGGCTTTTCCAGTGGGGAAGGAAAGAAAGGAGTCATTATTTCTTAACAAAGCACTTACACACTTTGTTAAAAAATATATACGCTTAACAAAGTGTATCTTTTCCACTGAAAGATACACGATGGCTTTCTAGCACCAATTACTTCATGGTAGATCTAACTAATTCTGTGTAATGACCTCCAAATATTTCATAATAAATGTTGAGTATCTCTTATCCAAAATGCTTTGGACCAGAGGTATTTTAGATTTCTGATGTTTTTGGATTTTGAAATATTTGCATGTACATAATATCGCTCAGGCTGGAGTGCGGTGGCATCATCTCAGCTTACTACAACCTCCGCCTCCCAGGTTCAAGCGATTCTCCCGCATCAGCCTCCCAAGTAGCTGAGATCACGAGTGCATGTCACCATGCCCAGCTAATTTTTGTATTTTTAGTAGAGATGGGCTTTCACTGTGTTGGCCAGGCTGGTCTCAAACTCCTGACCTCAAGTGATCTGCCCACCTTGGCCTCCCAAAGTGCTGGGGTTATAGGCTTGAGCCACTGCACTGGCCTGATATGTTTCTTTTTCATGGTGGTGTAATTTTTGTTAGCTCAAATCTTTTGAAAGCAGAATTCAGCCTATTCACATTTGGTATATGCTGTTGGGTCTGAGTTTTATGTTAATAAATCAACAGTATATTAATCCATTAAATAAGATGTCTTAAACAGAAATACACATAAAACAAGGTTATGCATTGATCGTGCATGGAAATGTGACCACAGGCTCATAGGAATCTAACCCTTTATTTCCCCTGTTAGCGATGATTTAATAAGTCTAATTTAGTATCTTCAGAAACTTTATGGAACATAACTACCACAGATAATGCTAAGTAACTATATATATGGAAAAGTTTATTGTGTGGTGTTCTAGTTGTTCCACTGTTTTAAAAATTTCAGTATTGTAGATGAGAATTCTCTTTTCCTTTGTGATTTGAAACTTCTTCTGGAGTGTTGATGAGTTTCTCTTTATTTTAGGAGTTCAGAAGTTTTACCAGAATATTCATGTGTGATTTTCAGCTAGTCCTATCTGGAATTCAGTCATTAAAGACTCAAGTTTTCAGTCAGATCATTTGTCCCTATTATTGCTTATTTATTGCTTCACTTTCATCTGTTTTGTTTTGTCCTTTTTTAGAGCTCCTAGCATACTAAGTCTTCTAGAGCTCTCTTACCTATGCCTCATGACATTCGTCTCCTAGTTATTTTTGCTGTGTTGTGAGAAAGTTCTTCCTCTTGATCTTCAAGGCTACTAATGAACATATTTTTCTACTGAATTTTTAAATTTGAAAATCATCATCTTTAGATTGAGAGAGCCTTTTTAAAGTGCTTTATTTTAATCTCAGGTAATTTTCTTGCTTTAGGGTTAAAGATGTAGTGAACCTTCAGCACTTCCCATTTCACCAAATGCCTGTTCAGGTGTTCACCTTTTTCTTTCTCCTGGGTGCTGGTTGCACTGTCTTTTCCATTGTGTGACCTTGGCTCTGTTTATCAGATAAGGAACACCGTAAAGGAAACCACTTTGTGAGAAGAGATGAGGTGCCAGAGATGTTTAGGTGATTTATAACCAATGGTGAGGAGTGGGGATACAGAAAAAATTAGGATCCTGTATAGTGTTTTCTTTGTAATGACTATTATGAGCACAGTCCATGAGGAGATCAGTTGTAGGAAAATATGACACTGAAGTGGGGTCATGAAAAAGTAGGGCTTTGGACTTTTCCTTTTCTCCTTGCTAATTTGATCTTACTGGATCCAACTCTCATTGTTCAAATATAGATCTATAGGAATTGGAAGTATCACAAATGTATTGTGTGAACTACATAATAATTGTAAAATGTTTCATAATCTAATACTAGCATTCTTTAACTTAGGAATCGGTTCCATTTTCTCTTTAATTCATCTTCTCCGTCATTTGTAGCATCTGCAGTAATTGCTGCTGCTTTCGTTTGGGCCGAATAGATTTTAATGATGTGACTATTATCTTGCAGGTGCTACCTATATAATAATCACCAGGCTAAGGACTGTATTGACTCCTTTGTTACCCACTGTGTTCGGGTAAGAGCTACAATTTGGATTGTCGTAATGGGTACTTTAAAAATCATGGGCTGTGGCCGGGCGCGGTGGCTCATGCCTGTAATCCCAGCGCTTTGGGAGGCTGAGGCAAGTGGATCCCCTGAGGTCAGGAGTTTGAGACCAGTAGTGAAACCCTGACTCTACTAAAAATACAAAAATCAGCCAGACGTGGTGGCACACGCCTGTAGTCCCAGCTACTCAAGAGCCTGAGGCAGGAGAATCACTTGAACCCAGGAGGTTTCAGTGAGCTGAGATCATGCCACTGCACTGCAGCCTGGGCGACAGAGTGAGACTTTGTCTCAAAAAATAAGAATAATAAATTGCTGGACTGTAATTCCTTCAGTGTCTTTAATTAATGCTTTTTTTCATCTAACATTTCTTACTTACTTTCAGTGAATAGATAAAACTGTCTCCTCCTAACCCTTGAGTGGATGGTTTTATAACTAAGGTCTTCTGATAGGTTATTAGCTACAGAGGCAGCCTTGGATGACCTCTCCCTGCAGCCTGCGAGGACCGCAGATAGGGAATGTTATGACTCTCAACTGGGAAAACAGCAGTTGCTTCCTTGAAATTTTTTGTGAATGGACATAAAAACTTCTTTACTTTTTTTTTTTAACCTTACAAAGAATATTTTTAACATCCTTATACACTTATCTTTGTATTCTATTAATGAACTGAGTTATAATAAAATTAAAATTATTGACTGGGCATAGTGGCTCACGCCTGTAATCCTAGCACTTTGGGAGGCTGAGGTGGGCGGATCACCTGAGGTTGGGAGTTCGAGCAGCCTGACCAACATGGAAAAACCCTGTCTCTACTAAAAATACAAAATTAGCTGGGCATGGTGGCACATGCTTGTAATCCCAGCTACTCAGGAGGCTGAGGTAGGAGAATTGCTTGAACCTGGAAGGTGGAGGTTGTGGTGAGTAGAGATCACACCATTGCACTCTAGCCTGGGCAACAAAAGCAAAACTCTCTGTCAAAAAAAAGAAAAAATACATTAATTTAAATGAGATCACAAACTTTTTCATCTCAAGTAATTAGGAAAAAATGCAAATCTTGTAGTGAGTTGAATTATTCATTTTTATTTAATTTTTAAAAATATTTATTTATTTATTTTTAAGACAGGGTCTCCCTCTGTTGCCCAGGCTGGAGTGCAGTGATGTGATCCTGGCTCTCTGCAACCTCTACCCCCGGGGCTCAAGTGATCCTCTCACCTCAGCATTCGGAATAGCTGAGACTACAGACTCACGGCACCCCACCTGGCTAATTTTTTTGTGTTTTTTGTGGAGACGGGTTCACCCTGTTGGCCAGGCTGGTTTCAAACTCCTGAGCTCAAGTGATCCACCCACCTTGGCCTCCCAAAGTGCTGGGATTACAGGCATGAGCCACTGCACCCGGCTTCATTTTTATTTAATTAGATGTAAGTATTTCTCTTAGAGAACTCCATCAGGCGACTTTTTTGGGTCTACTTCCAGTTACTAAAAGTTTATCTATCTATGTATATGTAGAGAGAGAGAAAAAAAAAAGCAGCATGGTATGGGGAAAAGAGAAAAAAACAGTAGAAGACCCGATTTCATTTCTTTTTTATCATTAATATTTTATCAGGCACATCACTGTTTTATAAACTTTCCTTACTTTGTTTTTTTTTTTTTTTTTTTTTGAGACGAAGTCTCACTCTGTCGCCCAGGCTGGAGTGCAGTGGCACAGTCTTGGCTCACTGCAACCCCCGCCTCCCGGGTTCAAGCAGTTCTCTGCCTCAGCCTCCCGTGTAGCTGGGATTACAAGTGCCTGCCACCGCGCCCCGCTAATTTTTGTATTTTTATTAGAGATGGGGTTTCACCATCTTGGCCAGGCTGTTCTTAAACTCCTGACCTCATGATCCACCCGCCTCGGCCTCCCAAAGCACTGGGATTACAGGGGTGAGCTACCATGCCTGACCCAACTTTCCACTCTTTAAAGAGTAAAATGCTTACATCTTCTCTGACCTCTTACAGGGTAGTTATTGATCAAATGAGATAATATCTGTCAATGAATGCAAATATAAAACAGTATTAAACTTCGAGAATCTTCTAATTCACACTTAAAGCGTCTTACCAATCCATGTCTCTTGCCTGGTTAGTGGAATGTTGCATAGTATTTTAGATGAGAACACTGTATGGAGAAAGCAGGAATAAAGAACAATAGTCAAGGTTTATGGCTGTTAGCTCTTCTTAAGCTATATAAGTATTAGGCATTCTGGTATATTTATAGCAGCACAGGAATGTCAGCCTTGAACATTGGCTTTTGACTCAAAATAAGCAGGAAAGAAATTGTCCTTGTGAAACTGGAAGAAGATATCTAAAGATCGAAAGAAGATATTTTTACCATATGAAGGGAAGTTTCACATGAAGCTATATTTTTTCCGGTTATTGATAAATTCCGGTGTTGAGTTCCTTAAACACCTATGTAAAATTAAAAGTATACATAAACATAGTTCTTATATACACAGCATTTTTTTTCCCTTAAACCGGATTGTGAACTTGGAATGTTAAGTTTCTTTGGTACCAGGAAATTTCATATTTACGATTGACAGATTATATGTGTATTGCAGCCATTCTGTAGTCTTATTCAGATCCATGGACATAACAGGGCTCGACAGAGAGATAAGCTTGGTCATATTCTTGAGGAATTTGCTACCTTGCAGGATGAGGTAAGAGCCAGGTTCCCCTCTCTTCTAAAATTAAATGACTCACACACTTTGTCCAGATTTTTAAAAATAATTCTTCCGAACAATATTTTGACTGTTTAATTTTTCAACATGATCCACTTTTCACTTAAAATATAATGGTTTCTTACACCAGCGTTTACAAAATGAAGCAGAACAATAATCCAAACTGATAGACATCTTAAATATTTCTTTGATAATAGGAATAAATTATGAAATATGTATAAAATGATAGTTTTATAACAAGGTTACATGTAAAAATATTAATATATTAATTTTAAAGTTAATATATGTGCAGCAGCAATATTGATAAGTAAAGACCTGAAGTGTGTTATTTGTATTTTTGTCCTTTAAAATTGATGTCTTTTTAGTTTAAGGCATGTTTAGGTAAATGTTAACCATTGTAAAATGAGAACTTCGAATGTAAACCTAACTAAAAATGCATTTAAAAATGTTTCTTTGGGTGGTCAGATTTAAATTTTCTGCTTATATTCTTTTTAGCTGTATGTTTTTTTAAAGTTCTTTCATTACCTTAAGAAAACAAAACGAACACAGTTTATGACATTTTATTTTAATAGGCAGAAAAGGTTGATGCAGCGCTTCACACCATGCTGTTGAAACAGGAACCCCAAAGGCAACATTTGGCCTGTTTAGGTACCTGGGTCCTTTACCATAACCTTCGCATTATGATACAGTATCTTCTAAGTGGCTTTGAATTGGAACTCTACAGTATGCACGAGTACTATTACATATATTGGTAAGAGCACAGTTTGAGTTAAAATTGGTGGTAGGTGGAATGGATAAGATCTGAGAGAATTTAGAGTTAATTTCAGGGTACTTTTTCATTTAGTGTATTTTACCTTTAGTTGTGGGACATTTGAAAAAATTCGAAAATTAGAGCTGGATCATCTTGAATATCTTTAAGTGCTATAATATTGCATGAGTGTATTTTTCCAAATATTTATGTAAAAATTAACAAAAAATGGCTCCAAAGTAAATGGATTGATTGAAGATCATTTATTTGTTCCTATGGAGAAAAATTAACACGTTTTGCCCTGAATTTGGTGGCACTAGCTGTGGATGTACTTGACAGAGTTAAACATCAAATTGGAATCAGGACTGTCTGCTTAGAAGAAATCATGACCAAGCTGATTACTGGGAGCATAACTGTTTCAAACCGTGGTGCTGAGGATACACTTCAGGAGCTTTGGAGTTGATAAAAGATGATCTTCAGCAGAGTAGTTCTTCCCTTTCACTTGAGGACAAAATAAAGAAACCTAGTAAGAGGATGCTTGAACATATTTTAGGCATGTAAAAGCTGTCATAGAAAGAAAATAAAATTGAGCATTAATGAATTCAGTTATTTTGAATCTTTTTCTCAATCTGGCACATAATTTTAAACTAATGACCTGTGTTACTCATCACAAACACTCAGGTTTAGTATATTAGACTTTAATAGAGTTCACCTTTTAAACTTATTTAAACTTACTGAACTTAGTAATTAAGATATTCTATATTCTCTGAAGTCACTGCTGTGAGAGGGAAAGTAATTCTCTTCCATGCTGTTGACGTAGATTTTGTTGTGAGCAGTGAAGGCTCTTGACAGATAACTCTTGCCTATGAAAAGTGAATTTGAGCATCAACTATAGCAATATGAGAATAATTTTCCTTGCTATATGTTCTTTAACATTTATATAGATAATACCAAATAATCCTTAATAACAGGTATTTATATAGCTACTTTGGATACTACATTTTGTGATTCATAGTAGACAATACTGGTTTTATTAATTTTTATATGCTGCTTTGCACAGAGAATTGGGATCTTAATTCAGCAAATAAATGATACTCAGATAAATACTCCATTACACATTTGTCTATATTCATAAGTAGATTTGTTTCTTTTCTTATTAAAAGAACTTTAGGTCTGCCCATAAATACCCTTGTGGTCTTTTCATAATTGTTTTTGAACTGCTTTTTAATTTCAAAATGACAGATTGGGCTCCTGCATTTCCCTGAGATAACCTTTAGTTGTTTTTCATGCATACGATCCCTGAAGCATGTGGACTCTTTTTTAAATCATCAGCAGAAACAGTGATCCTTAAACTTTAACATGCATCATAATCACTTGTAAAGTGCATCAGTACACAAATTTCTGGGCTAATTCCTGACCTGCTAGGTCTAGGGTGAGACCGAATAATTTGCATTTCTAACTGGTTCTCAGGTTAACTGCTGCTGGCCCAGAGATGTCAATTTGAGAACCATTGGTATAGAATATCAGCACTCTCTTAGACATAAATGTATATTAATTTTGATAAAGCACTTAATAGATCATTGAGGTACCTGATATTTGAGAGGAAAAGGCTGCATCTTAGTTGTCCCCTTCACTCATGTGTCCTTAGGTTAGATAAACAGAAGGTAGACGGCACCGTCAGTTCCCTATAGAAATCCTTCACTTGAATTAAGGTATATGAGTTGTTACGGACTCTCACATTTTGTAGGGTGGCAGGGAAACAAAATTCAGTTATATACTGTAAAAGGGTACTATAGTAAATGTTTTTCTTAAATTCAGGGCCAGGAATTGTTTACTCTCCATATGTAATTATAGGTCTTACTATTATTGATTATGTTACGAAGTGTGTGTATATATATATGTCTCCTAGATTTGAAGACTTTTCTGGCTTAGCAGTGTTAAAGTTCTGAAAAATTAGTGTCTGGTAGAATGTTCTGTTTTATATTTTGTTTATTAAACTCAAGTAAATTGTAAATGTGAATGTTCTTAATTTTTAAGAATGATTGTATAATGCCAATAATTTTTTATCTTTTTCTGATTTTATTTGTGATTAAAATATTTATAGACTGAACTGAACTGTGTTCTGATATAATGAAAACTTAATGGGTATTCATTTGATTTGCATATGTACATGTATAATTATCAGGAAATCTGGAAAGTTGTAAAATGTTGAAAGGGAAAATTAATCCTTGTGTTCATTTCTTGTAAGATCTATAATCGAATGATCTGTTTTTAAAGACCTAAAGCATTATTTGAAGTGTCTATTGTTGTTAATATGTGTGTTGATAAAGCTGTCTCATTTAGACATCTACCATTAACTAACATTTTGTATCCTTTAAGGTATCTCTCTGAATTCCTTTACGCATGGTTGATGTCAACATTGAGTCGTGCAGATGGCTCTCAAATGGCAGAGGAAAGGATAATGGAAGAGCAGCAGAAAGGCCGTAGTAGTAAAAAAACAAAGAAAAAAAAGAAAGGTGCTGTGGATTATTTTTAAACTTAAAAACAGAATGTACTTTAATTTCTACAAATAAATAGATGGAGCTACTTGTGAGTTAGTCATTATATTTTAGCTCTTGTTCCTTTTCTTTTCAGAAACTATAAGGTAGAGACTGAGTCCCAGTATTAATGACATAAGCTTTTTGGTTCCTTTCCTTGCTTTCATTTCTTTGCTGTTCTATCAGAATCTTTGATCAAGAAGTAGCCACGTGGCGTGTGCAAGCAAGATACAGGTTAGGGGACAAGACAGCAGGAGGCCATGGACCTTTTGACAGAGCCTGATAGCTCAGGAGGGCAGTAGTTCTGGAGCTGTGCTGTGGTAGTGGGCACCAAAAGGTGCCTTGGGCATCACCCAAGAACCATGAGGACAGAGAACTGTTTCAAAGGGACTGCCCTATTGATCACTTAGGGAAGGCTATAGATATTGCTACAATTATTGTAAAATACTGTTTCATATTTCCTCAGGACTTAAAGCAATTTGGATGGGTCATTAAATCACTGTATTCATGGGTTTCCTTTAAAAGGTTAAATCTCTGGTGAATTCAGAAAAGTTATAATTACTTTATACTGGAATTTTATAGTATTAGCTATTTGGGGACATGATTATTATATTTTATTATTTGTAGATTTTGACCATAAATAAAATTTAACCTGTAGGAACAAACTGAAGTTTTAATTTAGTATACAAGCTGGAAGATTTTTTAAAATTAGATTTTCTTTTCCAATAATGCAAGAGGAAGGAGGAAGAGATTATGGAAGATTATGTTTTTCTTTCTAATTACAGTTCGCCCTTTGAGCCGAGAGATCACAATGAGCCAAGCATATCAGAACATGTGTGCTGGGATGTTTAAAGTAAGTTGTTGAAAGTAAAGTTCTTTTTACCTTTTAGCTGTATGTCTATTATATAGTTTATTTAAACTCTTTTCTGTGGTTCTTTCCAGATTGTAATTTCACCTTTGTTTTACTTTATCTGCTTGAGGATTACCTTTATTATCATTAATTTGTTCAACAACCATTTGAACCCTTGCTATGTGTGAGATACTTTGTACTGAGTACATTGCAGGGGATACCAATTCTATATGGTCCTTGTTTCAAGTCTGTAGCAACAGACCAGTTGATGTGTCTGTGACAGGTAGTAAGAAAAGGCAGAGAGTACTAATGATTGATGATCAGGCAAGGCTTCCTGGAAGAGATGGAGGTTAGGTTTTTTAGGAGTGTATTTGGAAGAGGGTGAGCTCCACAACCAATGACTTAAGCAAAAGCAGGCCTTTTCAAGAGGCAGTGGGTACTAACTCTTAAGTTGTACTTGGCAGTCCAAGAAATCATTTGAGGCAACTTACTTGAAAATGCATAAAGCAAAACATGGACTTTGTTTGAAAATAGGACCTGTGCTTACGACAATTGTATGTCCTCATTTTTTCAGAAGCGTTTACTTGAAGGTTTTAAATAGCTGTTTCTTGTCTTCTATTCCGTATTGATGAGAGTGTTCGCTTTTTTCATATTGATTTCATCTTTTTTCTTGTTCCCTTTTTCATTTAGACCATGGTTGCATTTGACATGGATGGCAAAGTACGTAAACCGAAGTTTGAGCTTGATAGTGAACAAGTTCGGTATGAGCACAGGTTTGCTCCGTTCAACAGTGTGATGACCCCACCGCCCGTGCATTACTTACAATTCAAGGTGAACCTGCTCAAGGAAATCGTTCAGAAATCTTCAGTCTTAGACCTTCTTAGAGAGATGCTGTTTGTACCTAGCCATCTTGTTAAATTTACAGTTATTTAAATTGTAAGAATAATGTGAGGTAGCATATGAGGGTTGAGAATTACATATTACCTAGGAAAAAATAGGGAGATGTGCCAAATGTTTGCCCCAGTGTCTGTATATGAGTGGATAGAAAATGTAGAATTCTTTAATAATTAGAAATGGGAGTTTAGAGTTGTTCATATTAAACATGTTTTGAATTATATTTCCCCTTCTTTTTAGGAAATGTCTGACCTCAATAAATATAGCCCTCCTCCTCAGTCTCCTGAATTGTATGTGGCAGCTAGTAAGCACTTTCAGCAGGCAAAAATGATATTGGAAAATATTCCTAACCCGGACCATGAGGTAAGACTGGATTCACAGTAATTTTAAGGGAAAAGCATGGCAGGAAATACATCTCTTACTGCTGGATGAAAGTTAATTATGAAAGTGAACTTTAATAGTGTTAGTGAATATAACTTGTCATGTTTCTGTGAAAGATTTTGGATAGTTTTGTCAAACTAACCTTGTCAGACTTCAAGTTATTTTAAGAATGAGGTGATGTAAATACCTGCTTTGTGTAAATTTAGAAGTCAATGCAAAGACAAATTATGACTCACAATCATGAAGTAAAAAGGATAAGCGTAAGATCCAGACTGATCTGATTCATAGCTCAAAATGTTAGCATTGAAACATTTCTGGTTTAATCAGTTTGTTAAGGGGGCCGGGCGTGGTGGCTCACACCTGTAATCTCAGCAGTTTGGGAGGCCCAGGTGGGTGGATCACCTGAGGTCAGGAGTTTGAGACCAGCCTGGCCAACGTGGTGAAACCTCGTTTCTACTAACAGTGCAAAAAATTAGCTGGGCATGGTGGTGCATGCCTGTCTGTAATCCCAGCTACTTGGGAGGCTGAGGCAAGAGAATCATTTGAACCCCAAGGTGGAGGTTGCAGTGAGCCAAGATTGTGCCGTTGCACTCTAGCCTGGGCAACAAGCGAAACTCCATCTCAAAAAAAAAAAAACAACAAAATTATTAAAACGTAACTAAGTTTTACATAAATATGAAAAATGACCTGGCCAGTTGTCACAGAAACCACCTTATTCCACTTGACCATTTAAAATAAAGGCTATTGCTTTTGAAGACTCTCAGATATCAAAATAAACTTGGGGAAAAAAATTGTTTCAGGCTTTTGGTATTTTAATAATTTACCATATCCCTAATTTTATTGAAATACATTTATTTTCTAAAAGTTACCTGTAATGCGCACATACTGTTTTGGGAAGTATATCTTGGGACCACTTCCATAGAGGGGTAGCTTAGCAGTATTTGTCAAAAATCATTAATGCTTAGATCCAGCAATTCTGCTTTTTGGGATTTATATAGATACATGAACACATACAGGAAGTGAGAGTGATGAACATAAGAGTATTCATTGCAGCAGGATTTCTAATAGCAAAAAGCAGGAAGAAACAGTAGTATCCATCAACAGGGGACTGATACATGATGATACATTCATACAGTGGTATACTACGCAGCCTTAAGGAGGATGAGGAAGCTCTTTACGTACTGTGATGGAATGCTCCGTATGATTTAAGAAATCTAAAAAGAAAGGCGCACTTTAATATGCATAATATGGTGCAGTTTCAATCAAAGGGGGCAAAGGAAGCCTATATGTATGTGTGCGAGTATAAAATATCTTTAGAAAGATAATATCAGAATTGGTAGTTTTGTTTCCTTCCTTGGAGGGAAGCAGAGTGCCTGGACGAGGGATAGGGGAGACACGTTTTAAAAATGATATGTACCATCTAAGAAAATATAAAGGGGGAGTCTAAACATTTGAGGAGCTACCTATGATAGATGACATATTTCATTTAGTGAAACTTCATTCGTTTATTCAAAGATGAGTCTGTGCTCCTAATACTATGTGTGCTATGCTGCCTTTTCAGGACTTTGCAGCCTATTTTTTTGTTATTCAGGAAAGCGAGATAAGGTAGCCATTTCAATTCAGAGTTAATTGAAATGAAGTTCTGTATTATTAAAAGAAATATATTTAGAATTTTAAATTGCCTTTATTTAATAAAACATCAACACTTCCATTATACAAAGTTCCTGTTAGTATCTATAATTAAGAAATTTTGGCTGGCCACAGTGGCTCACGCTGATATTCCCAGCACTTTGGGAGGCCAAGGTGGGAGAACTGCTTGAACCCAGGAGTTCAAGACCAGCCTGGGCAACATAGTGAGTTCCTGTCTCTGCAAAAGTTTTAAAATGAGCTGGGTGTGATGGTGCACAGCCATTTGGGAGGCTGAAGTGGGAGGATTGCCTGAGCCAGGAGGTTGAGGCTTCAGTGAGCCATGTTCTTACCACTGTATTCCAGCCTGGGTTGACAGCAGGACTCTGTCTCAAAAAAGAAAAAGAGAAATTTTGACTATGAAGTTAATGTTTCAATAGTTTTATGTTCATGTTTCAGGTTAATAGAATTTTAAAGGTTGCCAAACCCAACTTTGTGGTTATGAAGTTATTGGCAGGAGGACACAAAAAGGAATCTAAAGTGAGTACGTTGTGGGAAAAAGAAGTGGTCTTAAATTATTGTGAAATTTCATAATTTTTTCCAATAAGATGTGTAAATATTACAGGAAGAATTAAACCACTGAACAAAAATCATTCTAAAAAGTTTAGTTCAGCAGCAGAAACTTAGAGCTTGCCATTTTGCCTTGAGATGTATATTTTGTTGGGTTAAAATTTCTAAAGTCTGCTCATATGTTTTCCATCTCCTTGCTGTGTAAATTACTGAATAACTTGGGGTAAAAAAAGAAAACTTATGTAAAGAAAATTTTATGGGAGAAATACGAGGTATTTAAATGTCATCTGCCTTTGGGAAAGTGAGTGCTTTAATAATGAAAGACTTCTTTGCAATGGCTCAGAAGAGGAGTCTGTAAGCTTTTTTTTGGTAATGTTGTATCATCCATGCCACGTCAGTATTTCCGAGCACAGATTCTGCCCTGTGGAGAGGCCAGCCGTGGAGGCATTTGCCTGTGTGTGTTGTGCACCTTGTTTTCTTCCATTGTTTCCTGTGATCTGCCTTCCTCCTCTCCTGCCCTGGTTTCCTACTGACTGACTCTCTCATCTCATTGCTTAGTTCTGTCAGTTACCCTGGAACTAAAAAGTATGCTGACCCCTCATCTAACTGAATGCCTTTTCTATAATTTTTGACTATTTATCTTTTTTAACTGTTTTCCGAAGATAGAAAACAGCTGGTCAGCCTGTTTTCTTATGATCTTCATAAAACTCAAAAATTAATCAGTTTTTCTTCCATATCGTATCTTTTTTGCCATTAACCTAGTTTTTAAAATCTATTTTGTGCTGCCTTGTTTCTAAGAACGCAAGAAACTCTAAAATAAAAATAGTCTTTGTTTTGTGTACCATCTGAATATTTGTAGATACATTAATTGGCTTTCTGGGTTTTCTTTAACAGGTCCCTCCTGAATTTGATTTCTCTGCTCATAAATATTTTCCTGTTGTGAAACTTGTTTGAGAGAGACTGGAAGGTGGCCGTAAAGGGGCAGAGTCTTCTTTCAGGCCCCACTCTTGGAGGGCACACCACCAGGCTCCACATCACGGGAAGTGGGATGGATTTCTTGGATAACAACTCATTGTAAGGAACACTTTTAGTTTGACAGCCTTATATGACGTGAATGAAAACTGCTGTTTTAAAGTGGTTTATTATGTTTCATGGAAGAAACTGGTCTTATTGAATGCATTGATGAACGTTATATGGTTTTATTAGATTTAATCACAAATCATTTTTTATGAATGATTGAGTGAAAATAGTGTTTATAAAGGTTAATAAATTTCTTGACAAAAAAAAAATGCACTGCTGGAGATGAGAAACAGTAGCTCTTTGTCCATGTTAAGAACTGAAGAAGGTGTATGCTCTTTAACATTTGAGTAGTTCTAAAATGTTATCCAAAAGAAGTTTCAAATCAAGGGGTTAATTAAACACTTGTATGAGATTTTGGTAAAATACATTTAGAAGAGATTTTTGGGAGGACTTCTAAGATAGAAACTAAATTACATGAAAATTGTGATTTTTATGTGTCATGACATCACAAATTATATATCTAAGAATACAGATGTGTAAAAAAAAATCCTTTACCTGTTACTTTTGGCACTTTTAAAAGATTATACATTATGTTTGCTGGTGACATTATTCAAAAAGGAGGCAGATAGAAATGTATATAGATTAAAATTTAGGTCTAGGTTTAAATGTGGTGTACTCCTTTTTGTTTACTTCGTAATTCAGTTTAACCCATGAAACATTTTCAAATGGGTGTCTGTTAGGTATCCTCTGGCTTTGAAAAACTGACTACATCCCCCTGTGCTTCCAAGTGCCTGCTGCCAGAGGCCCTCCCCTTCCTTTCCCACTTGTCCTGTCTCCGCTCTGATGTTCGCGATGGCAGCTGTCTAGGCCTTTTGGGCCTTCCTTTTTGTCCTCTGTAGCAGGCAATACTCTTAGCAAAATGAGCCACTCTGTGATGTAAATTGGCTTTGATGGCTTAGCCTAAGACTAGTGACAGTTTTATATTTGGTCTGTGGTTAAACAGGTTCTCAGCTTCAAATATCTTAACTCTGATTTGATATCTTTCATAAAAACATGAACGTTGTCTGGCAGTATTTTAAAGCAGCTAACCTGACTGAACTTGCTAAGGGTGTTCCTGTTGCCCCTCTTTGCAGCGAATGAGCTCTCCTGGCTTTCCTTTCCAAGAGTGGTAATACTTGTGTTATTCAAGAACAGCCATTAGGCATCCTGAAATTTCAGAACCCAAAAATCTTTTTAAAAATGTGTGTGTGTTTTTTTTAAGTAGCCTGTACAATAGAAACTTGAATTATGGAGAGATGAAGAGTATACCTGTTACTGATTTAGTTACTTTGTTGAGAATGAAAACATTGTTTCTGGCTGGTAATTACTGAATGCTTTAAATGAAAAAAGGCAAAGGAATGGTAGGAAATAGGCAAGACAAGAAACAAGGAATCAAAAGAAAAAGCAAAGAGGAAACCGGAATGAGCATGGACATTTGGCAAACAACCAAGAAGAGAGCCTGAAGCAAGTTAGAAAGCTGAGAAATTCTTCTTCTTTCCCAGTGGCCAAGATATAAAGTATAAAAAATATGTCCCCCTTAAAAGCAAAAAAAGGAATATAGAGTAATGCAACAAAGGCCCTGCTAGATGATGGGATCACTTTTAATTAAGAGGGTGCTCTGGCATTTTTTAGCCACTATGTCTGATTGAGTCTGCTGGTCTCCTGATATAGTTGAGCATCTAGGTTATTTTGAAGTAGGTCTTCCTAAGTAAAAGTTTTCCTATTAACCTATTATCAACTAAAAAGATTGATTAGTGTTAGATTTATCAGTGTATGTTACAGAATCGTGTGGTTTCCTTTAAGTAGCTTTAATTTTTGGTTTTTAGTTTGTTTAGAGATGAGGTTTCACTATGTTGCCCAAACTGACCCAAACTTGTGGGCTCAAGCAGCCCTCCTGCCTCAGCCCCCAGAGTAGCTGGGATTATAGGTACAAGCCTGCTTGGCTAGTTTTTGTTTTTAAACAGCAGGTTTCTAACTATAAAAACAAATTTGCCATTTTATAATTTTTAAAGTAATCTGCCATTCAGGGTACTTACTGAAAAAACTAGAATAAGACAGTCTCCTCTCATAGAGCTTTTATAATCTTACAACGAATGCAGAAAAGCAACAGGTATTGAAAATGCAGTGAGGAATATGCCATATGCTGGGTAGGAGAACTGCCCCACATGAAACTTTAGGCGACAAATCCCCATCACATTGATTCAGGAGGCATTGCTGGGAAAAGGGTCCCAGACAGAATGTGCACAGGCTGGAGGGGAGAGGGTGGCAGCCTGGCTGAAGTACAGAGCAGGAAAAGGATGGCAGAGATGAACTTGAGAGACAAGGAGAAGCCGATACCCAAAAACCTGGGAGGCCAGGTTAAAGATTTTGGACTTTATTCTGATGTTGGTAGATACTACTGAAGGCTTTTATGCAGGGACATGATGGGATCAAATCAAATCTGCTTGCCTGAGACCGGTTCAAAAGGGAGGCAGGGAATCCAGTCATGTGAGAGAAAACGTTGGTCTTAACAAAGGTAGTGGCAGAGCAGGTGGAAGAAAGTGGATGAAATCAAAAGTTTTCAGAACTAACAGCTAACGGGACATGGTAAATGAGAGTTTCTGCCAAAATCAAGGATGATTTTTCAGAAATTTCTTGGTTTTGGCAACTGGACGGTGGTGGTGCCGCTTGCTTAGTTATCTACGCAAGGTAGACCAGGTTTGGGATAAAGATTGCTTTAGACCTTGAGATATTTTTGGGACATCTTGAAGATGGAAGGTAGGTTGATCTTGAACTGGGAGGTGCCATCTGGGGTGGAGATGAACTGAGGACTAAGTAACTACAGTCACTGTAATTTTCTGGGGGTTGCTGTTGCTCAGGGGGCTCCTAGAATAAGGGCCTTGAGATCGGTCCCAAGGAACAGACTTCGGAGGGCCAGGGAATGGGGAGGCCAGTGAGGTGGTGGGACAGGCTGCAGGGAAGAGTACCTCAAAGTCATACCAGGCCACTGTTTGACAAGCGTGCCTGGTCCACCGTTTTGTTTGCACAAGACTCTGACAGTATATTGCCTTAAATAGTCAAAGCGCACCATTTGGAAAAGTTTAGGGGAGGTGGTGGTTTCCCTTGTTCCTCTTTGGCTGTGCTCTGGGCACCGGAAAAAGCTTGCAGAGGAGACTTATCAGGAAAATAAGTAGAATGCAGGGCCACATGCTGCTCAAAGGCCATTAAGAGAAGGACTGAAAAGAGCCCATTGAACTTGGCAAGTAAAGATTGCTGGTGACTGGGGCGAGCTCTTTCTTGAAGCGGTGGGGCAGAAGCTGGAAAGTCAGTTGAGGGGTAGACCGTGCGGTGTGGAAAGAGACAGTGACTCAACTGGGCTTGAAGAACTGACTTCCCCATATTCATACTTGCCCCACTCTCTCTATTCGTGGAGTGGCTGGTATGATCTTAAAAGATCATAAAATGCAAGCATGGTCACTTGACAACTCAAAGTCCACTGTTCTCTAATGAATGACCTAGTCTTTACCCAGAATGCCAGTTTGGCCCCTTCCACTTCTCCTACTTCGTTTCTGCCCTCTCCGTTCGGCCCCTCAGGCTGCAGCCACGTTGCCTCCCTGAGACCCCCAAGCCTTTAGTATCAAATTTTGGAGACTCAACATGAAGTTACCATGCCACAGCTCTGTTGAGTCTCTAAACTGATCACGAGGTCAGGAGATTGAGACCAGCCTGGCTAACAGTGAAACCCCGTTTCTACTAAAAATACAAAAAATTAGCCGGCATGGTGACACACATCTGTAGTTCCAGCCACTTGGGACGCTAGAACTACAGATGCGTGTCAGCACAGGTGACTGTTCTATTTTGTTGGAACAGCCCACAGCCCTCTCCATTGTTGGCTGAATCTGCCGTGATCCCTAGGGCAGCCTGGAGAAAGCGTGCAGACGGCACACATGCCAAGCACACAGCTTTTGGGGCCCTGTGGGTTGAAGATGTTGTACTGACAGTTCATCTCATTCCACAGAAGGTTTAAGGCAAACCGACATCCTTAGTCCACAGTTTGAGGGTGGATTCTTTAAGGATCTAACAGAGGATGAAGGGGAAAAGCAAAAAACAGCTGTGACACATTTTAAAAGTTGAACAGAATATTTTATTTCTCAGCAGTTGTATGCAGACAAATTAAACATGAGATGAATAGAGACTTTATTGAGAAAGCAAGAGAAAATTTCTATCAACCCCAAGAAGGACTCAAAGTGAGGCTGGAAGAGGACTTAGAGTATGAAAGTACTCTTAAGAGTTTATCTAAGTTGCCTTTTCTGGGTGGGAAAGTTTAACCTTAGCGACGAGGTAAAAGGACATCAGACATGAAGATGTTTAAGTTGGAGGTGGCAGCATGAAATGCAAACAGGGCCTGCTTCAGTGACTGTGTGCCTGTAGTCCCAGCTACTTGGGAGTCTGTGTGAGGCCCAGGGTGCCAGCACACCAGCTAGATGCTCCGTAACTTCTAGGCCCCATTTGCCCCTCTGAAAATAAGAGGGTTGGATCAAAAGATCTCTTGGGCCTCGGCATCTCAAATCCTGTGGATGCTCCCACTCATCCCTTAGAGAGCCTTGCTGGGAAGTCAGTCATTAATGGTGTGGCCAGTTATTTGCAAGTGGTAAGAGCCTATTTACCATAAATAATACTAAGAACCAACTCAAGTCAAACCTTAATGCCATTGTTATTGTGAATTAGGATTAAATAGTAATTTTCAAAATTAACTTGATTTTAAAATCAGTTTTGTGAGTCATTTACTATAAGCTAAATTGTGTACACTATGACAAAAACAACCATTGTATTCCTGTTTTTCTAAACAGTCCCAATTTCTAACACTGTATATATTCTTCAACATCAGTGAACTTTGTTTTCTTTTACTCCAGTAATAAAGTAGGCACAGATCTGTCCACAACAAACTCGCCTCTCATGCCTCGCTTCTCACTGTGCTCTGCTCCAGGTCAGCCCCCTTTTGGCCTGTTTTGTCAAAAGCCTAATCTCCTTGCTTTTCTTGGTAATATATATTTAGGGAAGGTGCTGCTTTGCCCACACACAGGAAGCAAAGTAAATACAGACCACAAATGTTCAAATTGTAAGCCACTTAATAGCGTTTTGCACATTAAAAATGACAAGGGTTATTATACAAGTAGCCTTTTTAAAAATTCTCACACAAAACAGCTTTGTATTTAGACTTAAAGCTGTTGCTAGTTTGCTAGTGACATTTGTGTTAACAGTCAGTGTTCTAGGCCATTGATTGTCAGAATCAGAAGTGACTGCACAAGAGCATAAGCCAGTCAGTCAGTGAGAACAGATAACAGGCTGGCACCAACGCATGGCACAGCACGTGGAAAGGAGGACATCAGAGGGAACCCAGAGTTCTCTGTCTCTCCTTCACAGCAGATGGACTCTTCCTATAGGTGGCTATTAATTTACACAAAGTTATATTCCAGAATCAGGAAGCCCCACTGTCGCCAACACTTGAAGAACTATGTTCCATTTTTGGTGTTGAACTTCTCATGAAATACCTATTATCAAAAATTGTGACATCTTATTAGACACTTCAAAAGAACCCCCAAAAAACTCTTTAAAAGACCAATCTTTTCCTACACACAGTACATACTAAAATTTCACAATCATCATTTTTAGATGTACATTTTATTCAGTACATTTCACAGCTGTCAGTATTCAGTCCCTCATGAACATTTATACTCATCTCTTCAGTCCTGATGTGAAATGTGATTCCAGTTCAATTCAGACTGTATGATTCCGCTTTTCATGCTGATCAAGTAAATTTATGGTGTCTCTTTTCTGATCTTCAACATTAAAAACTAAAAAGGAAAAAAAAATACATGTAATCTAGTATTAAACATTTTGAGATACCAGCCCTAGGCAGGTCCCATTTTATCAATTTCTAGAAACTGTCATAAAGAGGACTGTATCTCCCACAACAATACTGTAATTGGGAGGTGCATTCCTCGTCAAGCACAAGATGGCAAAGGTGATACGGGAGGAGGGCAGGGAAGTGCTGGGTAGAGAAGGGCAGGGTGTCTGGCAAGGGCTCCACCCTCAGGCCTGTGTCCATGGACCTACATGAGAACAAGCACTCCTGTCTTCATGCTCAAATGTTGCATTTTCCAAGACCACTCCGGCCTGCCATGTCCCCCCATTCTGTGCCCATAAAAACCCTGAGACCCCAGCGGGCACACACACACAGGCAACTGGACATCGAGAAGAACACACTGGCAGAACACACCGAAAGATGCCGGCAGGCCACTGACGGCAGAACGATTCGGACGCCGAGGGAAATCTGGCCAAGGACAGTAAGAGGAGAGCCCGGCTGCTGAGCAGCCCGACTCCAGGGGAAGACCATCTTCCCACACCATCCCCCTTCGGGCTCCACATCCATCTGCTGAGAGCTACTTCTACCACTCAATAAATCTTGCATTCATTCTCCAAGCCCACATGATCTGATTTTTTCAGTACACTAGGGCAAGAACCCAGGATACAGAAAGCCCTCTGTCCTTGCGATAAGACAGGGTCTACTTGAGCTAAGCTGAAGGAGCACACTGCAACACACACCCACTGGGGCTCCAGGAGCTGTAAACACACAACCCTAGATGCTGCTGTGGGGTGGGAATCCATCCTCCCCACGACCTGCCCGTCCGCGTGCTCACCCTAGGGGTTTGAGCCGCAGGGCACTGAAGAAGTGAGTCACACCCCCACTGCATGCCCTGTGAGAGGGTAAGGGAACTCCTCCCCTTTTTTTTCTTTTTTGAGACAGAGTCTCGCTCTGTCACCCAGGCTGGAGTGCAGTGGTACGATCTCGGCTCACTGCAAGCTCTGCCTCCCGGGTTCACGCCATTCTCCTGCCTCTGCCTCCCGCGTAGCTCGGACTACAGGCGCCACCACCACGCCCGGCTAATTATTTGTTGTCGTCGTATTTTCAGTAGAGACGGGTTTTCACTGTGTTACCCAGAATGGTCTCGATTCCCTGACCTCGTGATCCGCCCGCCTTGGCCTCCCAAAGTGCTGGGATTACAAGCGTGAGCCACCGCGCCCAGCTGGAACTCCTCCCCTTTCAAAGGGTCCAAATGGATGGCCAACAATGTGCCATGAAACAAAGCTGAAGCACCTAAAGATTCCATACTTGTTTGTAACAGTGACATACTGCCCCATATGCCATAGGAGATGGACAGTATCGAGTGCACTCATGACATTTTAATACAATCACCACGCTCCTGTGCAGCGTGATTCCCTTGCTACTGCACTTCGAACGGCACACGCTGCCTCCTGAGAGCCGTCCCCAGCTTCAGACAGCTCTTGTGACTCCAAAGCTCTCCCTTTACAGAGCTGATGTCTGTGTAGCTTCTACCATCTGGTCTTACTCTATCCTTTCACACACAGAAAACATAAAAAGGAACATCACAAATAAAACCTAAAACCACGGTCTTGATTTATAACTATGGCACATTAAATGGTAGTTTAATGACTTCATTTAAATAACTGCCTTATTAAATTAATGGTATCTGTTAAAGGCTCTAATAAAGTTGGAGCTAATGCTTTTTTCTTCCCACTTCCCTGGAGCAAGTAAGGTCTCACTATTTCAATGACAATCTTAAAATAATGTTGAAGCTGATGTTGACATTTCTTCAGCTTCTTCAGAGAGCTACCAAGGCACTCATCTTCTTTACCTTACCTACTTTGTTTCAAACCTTGCACAAGGTCAAGTCCTTAGGACGATGTGAGTGTAGGAAATGAGAGATCCAAAAAGGCTTCACCGCAAAGTCAAGCATTTAGTAGGACACTAGGCCCAATTTAAAAGGTTTCAGAGCCAGGCGCAGTGGCTCACACCTGCAATCCCAGCACTTTGGAAGGCTGAGGCAGGCGGATCACCTGAGGTCAGGAGTTCGAGACCAGCCTGGCCAACATGGTGATACCCTGTCTCTACTAAAAATACTAAAAATACAAAATTAGCTGGGCACGAGCCTGTAATCCCAGCTCCCAGCTACTGGGGAGGCTGAGGCAGGAAGATCATTTAAACCTGGGAGGTGGAGGCTGCAGTGAGCCAAGATCATGCCACTGCACTCCAGCCTGGGCAAAAACAGCAAGACTCCGTCTCAAAAAAAAAAAAAAAAAAAAAAAAAAAATGTTGTTAGAATAGAGGTAAGACAGTGACCAGACCGTGAAACATGCTCAAGAACACACATGAGTGGAGTCAATGACAAAGAACAGAAAGAGACTTTGTATTTGCTTCAAAGTCTGGCTGCTAGTGTATTTTGCCATTTGCCTTTTTAAAAAATTGCCTAAATGAAGATAGCTGAAAATTCAAATTAGGACTTGCATTCTAAAAATTCCAAACTCTGCCAATTGAAACAACTGACATCCTGGATAAATATAAAAGATAATTTTTAGGGGGACACTGTTGAATCAGACAAGCACAGATTGAGGGACAGATTGAGGGACTTTCCACCAAATAACTGGGCCCCTATCCTGCAAAATAGACCCACACCACAAATGAGAAAGACAGAAACTGCTCCACGATAACACTACAGAGGTCTGATAATAAATGCAGTCTATCATCCTGAACCAGAAACAAGACATGAATTGGACACTCACTAAATCTGAACAAAGTCTACAGATAATAGCATTGTATCAACATTAATTTCCTTATTTTGGTAATTTTACTATGGTTATATAAGATGTTAACAACTGGTGAACCTGGGTGAAGGGTACACAGAAATTTTTTGCTTTTTAAAAAAAATCTAGATTATTTCAAAATGAAAAGGTAAAAAAATGTAAGTATTAAAACATTAAATGAATAATGCATTGGCCAAATGGTAATAAAAGAAGGCATTGTTAGCCAGACGTGGTGGCTCACGCTTGTAATCCCAGCACTTTGGGAGGCCAAGGCAGGAAGATCACGAGGTCAGGAGATCGAGACCATCCTGGCCAATACGGTGAAACCCTGTCTCTACTAAAAATACAAAAAGTAGCTGAATATGGTGGCGCGCACCTCTAGTCCCAGCTGCTTGGGAGGCTGAAGCAGGAGCATCGCTTGAACCCAGGAGGCAGAGGTTGCAGTGAGCCGAGATCATGCCACTGCACTCCAGCCTGGGCAACAAAGCAAGACTCGGTCTGAGAAAAAGAAAAGACAAGACACTGGCAAGATCAGCAAGGCCAAAACTGAAGTGAAGTAGTTGTTACAACTACTCCTGCTGCCCTGAGGATTTCTGCTGAATTCTGAAGTTTATGATGATATTTTAAAAGTAGTCACACTCAGAGGAAGACGGGAAAATAATTCAGTCATGAAAACTGTTAAATAAAAAGGAAAAAAATCAAGCATTTATCCTAATACCTACCTTATACAAACAATACCACTGAAGTGTCTTTTTTTTTTTTTTCTTTTTGAGGCGGAGTTTCACTCTTGTTGCCCAGGCTGGAGTGCAATGGCACAATCTCAGCTCACTGCATCCTCCGCCTCCTGAGTTCAAGCAATTCTCCTTCCTCAGCCTCCCAAGTAGCTGGGATTACAGGCATGCGCCACCACACCCAGCTAATTATCTTATATTTAGTAGAGACGGGGTTTTACCATGTTAGGTTGGTCTTGAACTCCTAACCTCAGGTGATCCACCCTCCTTGGCCTCCCAAAGTGCTGGGTTACAGGCGTGTGGCACTACGCTCAGCCGAAGTGTCTATTTCTAAGAACATTCCAGTTAACAAATGACATAAAAATGAATTGATACAGGCATTGACTATCAACTGGTATCACAAAAAGAAAGACACCAGGTTGCAGTTAGCCAAGATTGCACCACTGCACTTCAGCCTGGGCAATGAAGCGAGACTTCAACTCAAAAAAAAAAAGAAGCCAGAAATGACGTGCCTCCCGATGAAAGAACACACCACCACTTATCTTACCGAGGGCTTGAGCCTGGACCTGAGTCTCATCAAGCCTCTGGGTCTAGCTGCCACTCTACAGAAAAGAGGCCAGGAGAACTCGCTTAACTGCCCCGTGACTCTACAATCAGCAGTATCCAGGCTGTGGGAAACCAGTCACATGGCTTGGGTTCTCTTGTTGAGACGGAGTTTCACTCTTACTGCCCAGGCTGGAGTGCAGTGACACGATCTCGGCTCGCTGCAACCTCCGCCTCCTGGGTTCAAGTGATTCTCCTGCCTCAGCCTCCCGAGTAGCTGGGACAACAGGCACGCACCACCACGCCCGGCTAATTTTTTGTATTTTTAGTAGAGATGGGGTTTCACCGTGTTAGTCAGGATGGTCTCGATCTCCTGACCCCATGATCTGCCTGCCTCCCAAAGTGCTGGGATTACAGGCGTGAGCCACCACACCTGACCCAGAAAAATGTATTTTAAGAAAGTCCATAGTGATACCAAAACAAGCAAGTGTGTGGGAGGAGGGAGAGGGGTTCCTTACACAATGTCAAGTACTAAATGTGCTGGGATGGCAGCATGTAAAATGTCACCGCTTGGGCAGTGTTCATCAATGGATGGTAAAGCCACACAAGTTCAAAGCCTCCTCTTCCAGATGATGTACTAATAAGCAAAAGGAAAATGCCCTTCTGAGACCTCGTGGGCATGTTAGCTAAGGGATCAACCAACCACCAGCAGGACCACCTGCTGTTATGCCTCCTGGGGAGAAGCAAGAATTCATCAGCCTGAATCCATCACAAGCAGACAGACAAGGCCAGAGTTTGATATATTCTACAAGATACTGGCCTGGACTCTTCAAAAATTCAAAATAACACTACAAAGGGCAGCTCTCATAATTGCCTGGAAGCTCTATGCACATCCCGGGGCTTTCCATCTGGGAGGCAGACTGATTTAAGTAGTGACCTAGCCATTTTGTTTGCAAATCCCCGAAAGTCACTGAAAAATCATCCTACTTAAAGACGTGAGCCACACTGAATATGTTTCCAGAAACGATGCAGGCTTTCCTAGTGGTTTTCATCAACTTAGGCTTCTCAACCCTCACCCTCCCTCCACTGCCCCTGGTTTCAAAGGCTCCCAAAGAAGAGACGGTCTCTTTGCAATGACCCATTAATTACAATATAATGTTGGGGATTCACTGGATAATCACAACCAAGGACCAGGAAGGGGAAATGAAAGTTGACCTTGCCACCGACCCAGGCCCCATTCTTACCATCTATGTTTCTGTCATTCCCTGCCAGGGCTGCCTGCTTGTCTGTCTCAGATTCCGCCTCATTTTCATCCATGTTGTAGTCATCTTCTCCTCTCAGTTTCTGCTGGTTTCTCCCTATAAAATTAGCACATAAAACATAAGCTACATCATTTCTGTCTTGATGTCACAGGAGTATCGAGCACAGGTGCTGGGTGTTAGCCATACTTGCTCACAATCAGGTCTGTCGGCTGCCTCTCCGGAAATGGTAGGGACGCATGGGCTGGGTTCCGGGACAAACACATGCATTATGTGTACTCCACTTGAACTCTGAATCTAGAGACGGCATGGCCCTAAATAAAAGGGTGCATTCTAGGCTGAACACGGAGAAACTAGCGAACAACTCAAATCTCAAGGTAAAAGAAAGTGCCACTGTTTTGGGAAGGAACGGGTATCTATAGTTAATGACAGCATCTCCTTAGAATGGAGAGAGGAAATGGAGCTGCCGCCGTGAGCCACAGGAGAAACCGTCCCTCATACTTACAGTGGGAGAACCCACTACTCTATTCACCCCTGGAGGGGCAGCAGCCAGAGAAGATGAGGACAAAAGGCTTTCAAGAGACCTACTCAAAGGGTTTAACTTACATATTTTATATGTGTATGCAGGCGGGTAAACAAAATCTTTTTTTTTTTTTTTTTTGAGATGGAGTCTGGCTCTGTCGCCCAGCAAGGAGTGCACTAGCGCAATCTGGGCTCACTGCAAGCTCTGCCTCCCGGGTTCAAGTGATTCTCCTGCCTCAGCCTCTCGAGTGGCTGGGATTGCAGGCATGTGCTGCCACATCCAGCTCATTTTTTAGTTTTAGTAGAGATGGGGTTTCACCATGTAGGCCAGGATGGTCTCGATCTCCTGACCTCGTGACCTGCCCACCTCAGCCTCCCAGAGTGCTGGGATTACAGGTGTGAGCCACCGCGCCCGGCCAAACAAAATCTTTTTTAAAAGTGCACACCTGGAAAAGCAGCTCTAGCCTATTTCTCTGGCTCACTGCCTGGGGTGGAAACTGCACAGGCCTGCGTGTTTCTTCAAGTGAGGTCACCACCCCTGCGTCTAGAAGCAGGTGCATCCTACAGGCACTGTGGCATCTCAGGCCCACCTTTTGTTACACTTCGTGACCAGCCGCTGAGGGGTCTGATGCTGCGGCGCCACAGGCTGAGCCAGCCGGTGGGATCTCCCTGCCTCACACACCATGAGCGTCTCCTTGCCGGGTGGGCACGGAACACAGCGACCCAGCAGGGATACTTAGCGGGAGGCTGACAACATGCACTTCTGTAACTGGAACTTGGGAGGACACGTTCTTCAGAAAGACAATCAAGTGAAAATTAGATTGAAATGGAATCAGGGTAACTTCTGCAAATCAGTGTATTCTCCAACTTGTGTGACTGGTCCACCCCAGAGCGCAGGTGTCATATCCTCAGAAGTGTTCCTGGCTCAGGTGGGAAGGACATTTTCCACATCGGAAGGGACTGAAATACATCCCGGAATAGTCGGTTGATCTCTGATTCCTACCCTTTATTTCTTTAAACAGAAAAAAGTCAACCAAACCAAAAAGGATTCCCATGTCAAGTTTCCTCAATGTTCACATGCGCATGAACCTTCATCTACCCAATACTCCTTCCTTCCTTCAGTCATTCATTCACTAGGCACTGATTGTCTAAATGGCACCAGACACTGCACGACAGTGGAGATGCAAAGATGGGCCATGTGGCCGGCCTGCCAGGAGGAGGCGTCCCCTGGATGCTAAGCACCCATCTCCAGGCCGCCCACCTGCAAGGTCCCCGCGACTCCCTGCCGATACTGCGTCTAAAACCTCGAGTTCTGGAGCATGTGCTGCTCTTCCTTCCCGCCTCCCTCTTGAAAACGACTAAGAAACCTTCAAACGAAAAGGAACTGGCAAATTGTGGACTGTGTTTGGTCAAATTCAGGGTGCTCTGTCGGTGCTGGGAAGGAGATGGAGGTGGCTGGGTGTCTGGTGGAAGGGAGTCCACGGCGGCCCCCGAAGCTTCACACCCACCTTCCCTGGCAGCTTCCTGCTCCTCCTCCTGTCCATCGGGGATGACAAGCTGGTCTCGCTTGGGGCCCTCCATCTCCGGATTTTCCTGGCTCACTGACAGGGCAGCTGGCACCTGTGGGGTCCGGCCCAGTTCTCTGGCTCCCCCGAAGCCTCTTCCGTCCACAGGTCTGTCTTCCACCACCTGCTCCCGGCCTGGCTCCTGTGGCAGCCCCAGCCTGTCCCTCTGAGGCTCCTCCTCACTCACCACCTGGATCTCATTGATTTCCTCTGTGCACAGAACACAGTTAGCTGTGACCTCACCAGCATTTGATTTAAAAAAAAAAAAAAAAGAAAAACCTCATTCCACTCAATTCCCAGAACCTTCCCAAGGTATGGGGGTGGGGTGGACTGCACACAGGAGAACCACCAGGTAGCTCCTTTTGTGATCTCAGCCACCGACTGCAGGCCTCTCTGTGCCTGCGGCTCATCGTCAGAACCGCGACGAAGGGAAAAGTAGCTTACCAAAAAAAAAAAAAAAAACAGAACAAAACAAAAGCTGGACTCAATTATCTTGACAAGGTACAAAGGGAAGAGGGTGTCCTGCTGAGTGACCTGATCGTCTTGTCCGCTGGAGACAAGCACTTGGGAGCCAGGGCAGGCAGGCTCACCCGGGGCTTGCCCATGGACAGCAGCCTCCTGGTTCCCAGTGTCTGCGGCTCAGCCTCCTCCCCCGAGTCCCACAAGCCCACCCATGTCCTGCATAAAGGTGCAGCCTGGGCCTTTCTCTACACAGCTGCCAAAGGACAAGGCACTTCGTTTAGAGGAGGAGACATCAGTCAGACACACAAGAAGCCCCAGTGCCGCAGTTCCAGGTGCCCAGAGAGACACACCCGCTCCTGGCTGCCCGCTGCTGGGTTCACTGACTGCTCAGCAGCTCGCTGGGACCGCTGCCTCTGACGGGGCTCTGGAGAGCAGGGGACAGGGCAACTGCTGGGCTCTGCTTACCTTTCTCAACTTGTCTCTTCGAATCCAAAACCACTTCGGAACTGGGGGCTGGAGTCTGGAACTTGCTGTTACCGGGCACGTTTCCTTTCCCTTGTGGCACCTCTGCACGTGGCAGGCCTGCTGCCTGCTGCCTGGGCTGAGGCTCGCTGAGGGCTTGAAGCTGAAACAGAAGCACAGGACAGAAAGCCAGGGCAGGGCTCTGTGAGCAGAAGCCGTACAAGAATCCCGCCAATCCCACCACCACATCCTTCCGACCACGACCCCGAGAAACGCCACAGTCTACTCTGGTCACGCCCTGGTCACGTGGCGTACATCAGAAGACAAGAGGTTGAGTCAAGGTCTCCCAGAAAGTACTGTCAAGACAGAATAAAACTGGGCAGAGATTCTGCTGAGGGGAAGCTTTTATAGAATCATAAAATACCTAGGCGGAAGATCAACAAAAAAGAAGACATGAACAACACAAATGCTCCTTGACAGAACGAACATCTCCAGAACCCTCAGCCCAGCAAGGGGAAATGCACCTGCTTCTCAGGTACACACGGAATATTTTCCGGGATGAACAAATGGCAGGCCACAAAGCAAGCCTCCATACACTTAAATAACTAAAATCACACAAAGTGAATTATCTAACAGCAATGGAATGGATTATAAATCAAAACAGAATGAAACTTGTGACATTTGCAAATATTTGGAAATTAAACCACACACTCCTAAATCACCAGTGAGTCCAACAATAAACCACAAGGCAAATTAGAAAATGCTTGGCCAGCCAGGTGCGGTGGCTCACGCCTGCAATCCCAGCACTCTGGGAGGCTGAGGCAGGCGGATCACCAGAGGTCAGAAGTTTGAGACCAGCCTGGCTAACATGGTGAAACCCCATCTCTACTAAAAATACAAAAATTAGCTGGGCGTCATGGCGGGCGCCTGTGATTCCAGGTACTTGGGAGGCTGAGGCAGGAACATCGCTTGAACCCGGGAGGCGGAGGTTGCAGTGAGCAGAGATCATGGCACTTGCGCTCCAGCCTGGGCGACAGAGCGAGACTCTGACTCAAAAAAAAAGAAAATGCTTTGACACAAAACAAAAACACAGCATACCAAAACTTACGGGAAGCAGCTCCAGCAGTGCTGAGGAGGAACGTAAGACTTCGAGTTTTCAGTTCCTCACGTGAGAAGCTTACAAGTTACCACTCAGTCCTAACAACAAGTAAAAAGCTAAACAGACTGAAAAGTTACCAGCTCTTCTTGGATCCATAGGAGAGGTGAGGACAGAGTGTAAATCACTGTCCTCAAGCCTGGAGACAGGGTCCAATACGGTGAGTCCCGGCTCACCAGGACAGGCTTGGGCAGACGTCACCGAGGGAACTGGTGTTGGGGTGGGAGAGCCTGACCTGTCATGTATGAACTGTTTGAGGCTCAGTGTGGATGAGTCTGAGAGTTAAAAACCTGCCCCAGCTGGGTGTGGTGGCTCATGCCTGTAATTCCAGTACTTTGGGAGGCTGAGATGGGCTGATCCCCTGAGGTCGGGAGTTCGAGACCAGCCTGACCAACATGGAGAAACCCGAGATCTACTAAAAATACAAAATTAGTCAGGTGTGGCAGTGCATGCCTGTAGTCCCAGCTACTCAGGAGACTGAGGCAGGAGAATTGCTTGAACCCGGGAGGCAGAGGTTGCGGTGAGCCAAGATTGCGCCACTGCACTCCAGCCTGGGCAACAAGAGCGAAACTCCAACTCAAAAAGAAAGAAAGAAAAAAAAAGTAAAAAAGCTGCCCCAGTCGTAAAGGGCTCCCATACTTACAAGTTTTACCCCTAGGAGCTCAACCAGGCTCTCAGTAAATATCAGAGAAAAATTGGCTTGTGCTTCCAGCAGGTGGCCGGAGAAAGGAACCACTCTGAAACAGGCCACAGAGCTCTGTTCTCCTTAACCAGGCTGGCCCTCAGGAGGAGTGTATTACCCAGAGCCCCTGCTGGGATATTATCAGAGCCTAACTGACCTGGGGGAATGAAACACCCAACTCCAGTAAGCTCTAGACTTCCACATGGGAGAAGGAAGCTACTCAACTCCAGCGCATTCTAGCCACTCTGTCCCACTGGGGTAGGGAGTGGGTACTAAGCAGCATAGGGGACATACACAGCCAAGGGACTCAGGCTCACTGAAAACCCTCATACTTACAGCACACTGATTTTTGACAAAGGTGCCAAGACAATTCAGTGGGGGAAAAGCAGTCTTTCTTTCAACAAGTGATACTGAGACAACTTGATATCCACACACACACAAGAATGAAGCGGGAGCTCTACCTCACACCATATGCAAGAATTAAATTAACTGAAAATGAATCATAGGCCTAGATGTAAGAACTAAGAATGATAAAACTCTGAGAAGAAAATGCAACAGGAAATCTTCAAGACCTCGGGTCAAAGTGTTCCCAGATACACCACCAAGAACACACAACAAAAGAAAAAACAAATACAATGGATTTTGTCAAAATTAAGAACTTTTGTGCTTCAACTAAACACCAGCAAGAAAGTGAAAAACCCCACAGAATTGAAAAAAAAAAAAAAAACTTGCAAATCATATGTCCATTATATCTTTAGTAAAATAGATTCTAAAAACTTACAACTCAAAAATAACTCAATTAAAAAATGAGCAAAGGACCTGAATAGACATTTCTCCAAAGAAGATATACAAATGGCCAGTGAAGCATGTGAAAAGATGCTCAGTATCATTAGGGATATCATAGTTATTAGGGAAATGCAAACCCAAACGACAATAAGCTACCACTCCACACCTGCTAGGAAGGGTATCATGAAAAAGGTAGTATCAAGGGTTGGCAAGGATGTGAAGAAACTGGAGCCCTCATAAACTGCTGGTGGGAGTGGAAAATGGTATGGCCACTTTGGAAGAAGTCTGGGAGTTTCTCAATAGGTTAAATATAGATTATCATATAACCCAGCAGCTCTACTCCTAGGTAATATCCAAGAGATATGAAAACATATGACCACACAAAAGCTTCATGTTCATACGGCATTATTCATAATAGCCAAAATGTGGAAACACTCCAAATGCCCATCAACTGATGACGAATAAACCACATGTGGTCCATCCACAGGATGGATTAATCAGCCACTGAAGGGAATGCAGTACTGATGCATGCTGCAACCCTGATGAGCCCTGAAGCATTTATACTCAGTCAAAGCAGCCAGACAGGCCAGGCGCAGTGGCTCACGCCTGTAATCCCACCACTTTAGGAGGCTGAGGTGGGTGGATCACTTGAGGTCAGGCGTTCGAGACCAGCCTAGCCAACATGACAAAACCCCATCTCTACTAAAAGTACAAACGTTAGCCAGGCCTGGTGGTGGGTGCCTGTAACCCCAGCTACTCGGGAGGCTGAGGCAGGAGAATCGCTTGAACCTGGGAGGCGGAGGTTGCAGTGAGCCGAGATCACGCCACTGCACTCCAGCCTGGGCAACAGAACGAGATGCCCTCTCAAAAAAAAGCCAGACACAAAAGGCCACACATATATGATTCTATTGACAGGAAATTGTCCAGATGAGGCAAATCAAGAGACACAAAGTAAATTAGCAATTGGCTGTCTAAGGCTGTGGGGACTGAAGGTAAATGAAGAGAGAACTAAGAGATACAGAGTTTCTTTTGTGCCAATAAAAATGTTCTGAAATTGACTGTGGTGATGGCTGCATAATTTTGTGAATACACCCAGAACCCATGAATTGTAAATTTTCTATGAATCATAGGGAATGCAAATTATATCTTAATAAAGCTGCTATAGTTTTTTAAAAACCAACCAAAGATCACCCAGAAGGCTTCGAGCAGCAGCTTCGTGGGCTGTGCTCTGCACGGGAGGCAGAATGAGAGCACGAGACACGGAGCCGGCCAGACCTGAGGCCTTGATGGGCTCTACCACTGACCAGGTGGTGTGACGCTGCCACAGAACTTCACCCCTCCTGTGGGCCTGGGGTCCTCAAATCAGGAAAACAGCAACTCTTTCCCAGGCTGGCTGCGAGCTGTAAATACGATAATTCCCGTAAAGCCCTGAGCCTGGGAAGTGGGACTGGAGGCCAGCACCCTTGGTTAGGGTCCAGTCATCCCAGGACCAGGTTCTGCTTTGTTGTATCTCAGGGAGCCAAGCCCACAAGGGAGGGCAGAGTCTAGAGAAAGCCAGGCAGCACATAAAAGAAACAAAATGCTTCAGGATAGGGGTACCTTCTAGAAACTCTTGGCAAAAATTCCCCAGTTACCTGCTGTCTCTGGTCGTTGTTTTCACTCAGGTCTCTGGAAGCTACAGCTTCGTTCCCCTTTTTGGTGACCTCTTCTATTCGCTCCTCACACTGTTCCTTCACCTCCTTCATCTGACTGATGCACTGGCTCCTTTGGTGAGAGAAAGCAAAGGAAGGGCCTGATGTCTGTGGCTGTGTCTCTGCTGGACGGTGACATCCACTTCCATAAGAGACACGGACTGTCTTCCGGCTTCAGGCGCTTCATCTGAAGAGCGCGCTTAAGACAGGGCAACATGTGTGCGTTCAACGATTAAACAACTAAAAGAAACACACTAAAAATAATCATCCCATTGTTCTAAAGCAGTGAACTTTACTGATTAGGAAAAAAATTTTTTTTAACATACAATCTGTAGAATAAAAAAGTACATATATGTTTTGGTCTTCGTCCCTGGCTACTGCCACAGAGCTCTTAAAACCCTTGGAAGTTCCTGAGGGGGTATCTGGCTCGTCACAACCAGCCCCTCTGGACCAGACTTGAGTTTATACTAATGAGGGGTCTTGGGAGTGGGGAAGGATGGGCGTCAGAGAGTTTCAGGCGGAGGCTGACTGCCAGAAGAACCCGCCACATGTCTGGAAAGTTGGAACTTTCAGCTCCACCTCCTCCGGGGTGGGGAGAAGGACTGGAGATTGAGTTCAACCCCGTGGCTGACAGTTTTATCAATCATGCTATATAAAAGACTCAGACAAACTCCGGACCACAAGGCTTAGGGAGCTTTCGGGCTGGGGAATATCATGATGCACTGGATGGGAATGGCTGACTCCACGGGGCGGCCGCTCCTGTCCCCCCCATGGCACCAGCCCTCACCTTAGGACTCTACCACTGGGCTGTTGTGCAGAAGTCAAAACAGCTTTCCTGAATTCCGTGACAGTCATTCTGGCAAATGATCAAACCTGAGGGGGTGGTAGGTAATCCTAAAGCTGTGGCCAGCCAGGCAGAAATGAGGGGGGCTGGGGGACACGTGGGACTTGTGGCTGGCATCTGAAGTGGGAGCAGGCGTGTGGGGTGGAGCCCCTTAACCCGGGGGTCTGTGCTAAGTGGGGAGTATCAAAACTTGAACTGGAGGACACTCAGCTGAATTGTTGTTGCATTGCTTCAGCTTTCTGCCTGGAATTTATTTGAAGAGCATTTCGACAAGTGCCAGAGCTATGAAGTAATTAGGAGAATTACCCACTCATTTTGTAAATAAGAATGCTAAGGGGTGACACGGTTGTCTGGCACGGACCAGGGTCAGAGACAGGCGGAAACCGAAGCCAGACTCCAGGGCACTTTCCTGTCGTGCTCTCTCTACCACACAGCTCGCCTTTTCTGAGTCGCAGGCATTTCAGAGCCAAATGTGAGTGAGGACCACACTCAACCTCTGACTCTTGGAATATACCCTTCAGTGCAAAGCACCATGGGGTCACAATGTACCACACACGGAGAAGAGGACCAGGTGCTGCGGAAACAATGCAGTGCAGAGTTCCTGACCTGGGACAGCTGAGAGATCAGGTGAAAATTTCATTTAAATACAATGCTCACAAACATACAAGCCACAGGTGGTAGACTAGTGCACAGGAGCCGAAACAGAGCGAACAAAAAGCTGTCTGTATACTGTAGAACTGAATGAGCAGGTCATTTGCTATCCCTGAACCTTTAAACCTGCAAAGGGGAAGTACTGGTTGCCCCAGCTCCCAGCCCCGCTAAAATCAAGTACAAAGAGCCTTTATCTCCCAGCCTTGCAGATGAAGTGCGGCTTTCCACGTTCCAGCTTGAGAGCCAGGAGCCGAACTACCTCCATCCTCAATTCTGAGACAAAGGTCATGCAGATTGTGATAGCGTTTCTTCCTGAAGACTCAGGTTGGCTTTTTCTTACACGTAACTGGCAAATATTCCAGCACTAACTGGAGCTAAATTGGAGAGAAATACAGGACTTGGCCACTAGTGATTATTCTAACTGGGGCAACTGATGGCCAGAGTACCACTGATGGAACGTGTTCACTACAAGGATCTATGGGGGCAGGTGATTCCATCACCCAGGGCACCGACCATCACTGTATTACTTTACGTTCCAGTATCAACACTGGAAACTGTCTCCTCATAGCAGGGAGATGAGATGGCGAGTGGTTCATCTCATGTGCTGACTCCAGGTGTTTCAGGGAGAAAGAACGCAAGGCTATTTTCAGATGGAGAGCAGTGATTGCTTAGCGATGCCTGCCACAGGTGTAGGAGAGTAAAAAGTGGGATGTGTGCTGGCTGATTCAAACAGAAAGAACGCTAAGAACACTACCTTGTACATCAGGAAACCTGGCCTTTCCATCAGCTTTTGTGTTCTTGGCACTGCCTTCTATAGAAGGATTAGACCAGACAGGATGTTTTAAGGGAGGGAGTGCAGAATTAAGGGAGGGCCCGAAGAATTTGCACAAATTGCACACTTTAGGCAGGTGTCCATTTATAAGTTTGCTGACAAAGTGTTCGTACTTTGTATCAGATTCTCTCAAAGGGCCTATAAACCAAAGAAAGTTAAGAATAACTAGCTCTTTTTTGCTTCCAACACTCCACGAACATTATCCCTGGGAAGCATCGCATATCTGGTACAGGGCCTTGGGCACAAGCAGTGAAACAGACGCAGCCAGAAAGAGCTTTCAATCTAGGTATCGACCTGCCAGGAGCAAAAGGAGTGCATCCTACAAGTGTCTCCAGCCCAGCTTAGAGGTGTCCACCCATCGCCTGGGCCCAAGCTCTCCTACATGGGGAGCAGAGATTCCTTCTTTGTCACTGGGCTCTGATTTCCAGCTAGGTCAAAACCTTCTGGGGCAACATTTATCAAGTGAGGCCATTTGTGGCTTTTTATGTTTCAATCTATATGAGGGAAATATTTGTATTAAGGTGTCTTTAAGGATGAATAAGAAGACTGAGGTACTTCATTTCTGTCTAAATGCAATTCTTTAATTATCAGCCTAACTCAAGGTTTCTCAGCCTTAGCACTGTATATGTTTTAGGCCAGATAAAACGTGACTGTGGGAAGCTGTCTTGTGGATTATAGGATGTTTAGCAGTGTGCCTGGCTTCTACCCACTAGATGCCAGCAGCAGCCTCCTTGTAAGCCGTGACAGACGAAAATGTCTCCAAACATTGCCAAAGGCCTATTGGGACAAGACTTCCCCCACATGAGAACCACTGGCATAGCTGAATAAGGTTCCACACACGAGTGACAATCACATTTCCCTTCTACTGACTGGCTGCTCATGTCCTCTACAGAGACGTGTACATGGGGCTTCATGTTTTCAGTTGTACATGGTTATAAAGTTAGTAGGAAGATATTACGGCAGGTGGACAATGTTTTGGAGGAACATGGAAATCCCCAAGAACGCAATGCATGTGAGACAACTGATTCTCCCAGGTTGCTGGTGACCATGCAGACGGCTCAAATCCTTTCAGAATGCAATTTGACAATTCACACCCAGCAACAGGCTAAACTACAGATGAGCCTTTTAGAAGGAAATAATCCAAAATAGTAATTTTTAAAAGACAGGAGCTATATGGATGTTTTAAATATAATCCAAGTAATATACTTTTTTAAATTTAAAAATTAAAAAATAAGAGGCTGGCTGGGCGCAGTAGCTCACACCTGTAATCCCAGCACTTTGAGAGGCCAAGGCGAACGGATCACTTGAGGTTAGGCGTTTGAGAACAGCCTGGCCAATATGGTGAAACCCCATCTCTACTAAAAATACCAAAATTAATCAGGTGTGGTGGCGCGTGCCTGTAATCCCAGCTACTCAGGAGACTGGGGCAGGAGAATCACTTGAACCCAGGAGGCAGAGGTTGCAGTGAAGCGAGATCGCGCCACTGCACTCCAGCCTGGGAAACCAGAGCAGCGAAACTCCATCTCCAAAAAAAAAAAAGATCCTATAGCTAATGTGTTGTCATTATTTAGGAGAAAAATTATGGCAATGGATATTTTTATCCTTAAAATCCCTTTTTATCATTGTATATCTACCTAATTTTGCTTTAAAAATAAAATTTTTGTGGCCGGGTGCAGTGGCTCACACCTGTAATCCCAGCACTTTGGGAAGCCGAGGGGGGCAGATCATGAGGTCAGGAGTTTGAAACCAGCCTGACCAATGACACGGTTTTAGTAGAAACCCCGGGTATTGTGGCAGACACCTGTAATCCCAGCTACTCAGCAGGCTGAGGCAGAAGAACTGCTTGTATCTGGGAGGTGGAGGTTGCAGTGAGCTGAGATTGCACTGCTGCACTCCATCCAGCCTGGGGGACAGAGTGAGACTCCATCTCAAAAAAAAAAAAAAAAAAATATATATATATATATATATACACACACACACACACACATATATACACACACATATATATACACATATACACACACACATACATAATACAAGTAAGTAAAAGAATGATTAAATTTTTTTGATGATGACTGCAATTAAGTAAACATTCGTGTGAACTTGGGCATGGACTGGATAGAGTTAAGTCAAAGGGAAAAGGGCAGTCATGAGGGCTGGGCTGTGGGTGGCTGGTTCTCTCTGAATCCCAAACTGCCTACACATTAGCTGTATTGTTTTTATGAGGGAAAAAAGTGGAAAAAATAAACACAACCTTATCCTGTGACCTGTAAGCTGGTTTTTACTATCTTCCCACGGGGCTTAGCTCACTTTTCAATAGTTTAATATTGCTTGGCTTTGATTATAAAAGTACTCCATTCTCACTGTACTTAATGCAAAAATTTGGAAAATCACTGAAAAGTCTTAAAAAAAACCCAAAATGCCCACACCGTGATCACCAGGCAATAAACTATTACTATACCAATATTTTGCCAAAATGTCTTTTAGTCCACGAATCTGATTTAGCTCACGTGGGCACCTGTGAAACACATTTTTAAAGCTTTATGTTGTTGACTTCACCAGTACACCTGTGCCTGACAGAGGTTTTAAGTTACATTTTAAGACATGCTGAGAAATTCGTTTCCTGCTGAGAGCTGGCCTCCTTGTGCGTTTGTGCAGGACATGAATCCGAGAGGGGCCCGGGGGCCCGTGCCTTTCTCAGTCCTGCATGGAGCAGAAGGTGCATGCTCTATCATAGGTTACGTCTCCATCCGCCACCCTCAGCTTAACCCCCTGCCCCCGGTGGCGGGCACCCTGTACTGTGGCACGCACTCTGAGGTGCACTTACAGGTCGTAGGAGAACTTCCTCTCCAGGTTGGTCTGGTTCTTCTGAAACTGGAGAACATCCTGCTGCAGCCTGCCGTAATTCCTCTGCAGGGTCTTCAACTGGTCTACACCAAGGGGACAAGGAATTGCACAGGTTACTGGCACAATAATGTCATGCATTCATTCAAAATATGACAGAGGCAGACTCACACATCAGACCATAAACGGCAAGGACAGAGCAGGACAAAGGAGGGGACGGACAAAAAGCTGAAAACACAGCCCCTCCCCACAGTCACTACACCCCAGCCGTGGAGAGAGCCGTGGAGAGAGCTCCGGAAGAGCAGCAACCCGGAAGAACCTGCGTCTTCATCCTTTTCCAAACGTCTCTCTTAAAGCTCCCTTTTGGCCGCTAGCCTTTAACGTATATCGGAAGCTTCTATGTGCCTGGTCTCTTTCGTAGACATCATAAGCCCCGAGCTGTCCCCAAAGGTCACACATTCCACCCTGCCCTCATCCCCAGCCGACTCATCCTTCCATCTATAAAACACTGATTTTTGACGTTTGGTCAGATAAGCAGCCACTCCTGCTGACACCCTGCCCTCGGCCACCAGGCTACCCGCCAGCATCCTCCCTCCAGTCATTTATTCACAGCCAAGCCACTCTCCAAGGCCCTGTGCCCATTTAATCGCCCAACGCTCTCATCAGGGAAACAGCGGCTTTCAGGAAATTAATCAGCGCCACCCCTGCTGCCCTGATGACTCGGCTCACAAAAGAGCCCCAGTGGGCAAAGGGCCGAAACTGGGGCAGAGGGGAGGGCAGCTACCAGGGGGATACCAGAGTGGACAGGAGCAGCAGCCAGGCCCGGACACAGCCGGGACACACAGGCCAGGACATATGTAGGCATCCCCGAGGTGTGCCCTCACAACACTAGACCTACAACAGTCTCAGGTGGAAAATGAAGTGAAATAAAACAGAAGGATTCTGTGAATTATGACACACAACACGGACTCATCCCAAAAGCCTGCACGTGATACCGTCAAGAGACAAAGCTGTGGTGAAGAGAACAGCTGGGTGGGAGCTGGGCCCAGAGAGAGAGGGGACTGGTGACTTCGGCATGGGTGAGGGGTCCTGGAGTGGCAGGCAGGTGCCATGTTGACTGCAGTGGTGATCCGCGAGACCTTGTTAGGACTTACCCAACTGTACCCACGAGGGGTAAATGTTCTTGTATATAAACAATACTTCAATATGCCTAACTGAACACACCCCCCAATTCAACTAAGCATGAGACAACAGAATGCAATTCAGCAGTCAAAGAAATGAATGACTTGTATCACAATGGCATGGACCAACCGCAAATAACTATGCTGAGTGAGAGAAGCCAGGCAAAAAATGATACAGATGGCCTGATGCCATCTGTATGCATGCACCCAATTATTATTCTTTTTTAATTCTACTTTAAATTCTAGGGTACATGGGCACAACGTGCAGGTTACATATGTATACATGTGCCATGTTGGTGTGCTGCACCCATTAACTCGTCATTTACAATAGGTATTTCTCTTAATGCCATCCCTCTCCCCCTCCCCCCACCCCACAACAGACCCCAGTGTGTGATGTTCCCCACCCTGTGTCCAAGCGTTCTCATTGTTCAATTCCCACCTATGAGTGAGAATATGCAGTATTTGGTTTTCCGTCCTTGTGATCGTTTGCTCAGAATGATGGTTTCCAGCTTCATCCATGTCCCTACAAAGGACGTGAACTCATCCTTTTTTATGGCTGCACAGTATTCCATGGTGCATATATGCCACATTTTCTTAATCTAGTCTATCATTGATGGACATTTGGGTTGATTCCAAGTCTTTGCTATTGTGACTAGTGCCACAATAAACATATGTGTGCATGTGTCTTTACAGTAGCATGATTTATAATCCTTTGGGTATATACCCAGTAATGGGATCGCTGGGTCAAATGGTATTTCTAGTTCTAGATCCTTGAGGAATCACCGCACTGTCTTCCACAATGGTTGAACTAGTTTACACTCCACCAACAGCATAAAAGCGTTCCTATTTCTCCACATCCTCTCCAGCACCCGTTGTTTCCTGACTATTTAATGATCGCCATTCTAACTGCTGTGAAATGGTATCTCATTGTGTTTTTGATTTGCATTTTTCCGATGACCAGTGATGATGAGCATTTTTTCATGTGTCTGTTGGCTGCATAAATGTCTTCTTTTGAGAAGTAGACACTTCAAATCCTTTGCCCACTTTTTGATGGGATTATTTGATTTTTTTCTTCTAAATTTGTTTAGGTTCTTTGTAAGTTCTGGATATCAGCCGTTTGTCAGTTGGGTAGATTGCAAAGATTTTCTCCCATTCTGCAGGTTGCCCGTTCACTCTGATGGTAGTTTCTTTTGCTGTGCAGAAGCTCTTTAGTTTAATTAGATCCCATTTGCCTATTTTGGCTTTTGCTGCCATTGCTTTTGGTGTTTTAGTCATGAAGTCCTTCCCCATGCCTATGTCTTGAATGGAATTGCCTAGGTTTTCTTCTAGAGTTTTTATGGCTTTAGGTCTAAGATTTAAGTCTTTAATCCATCTTGAATTAATTTTTGTATAAGATGTAAGGAAGGGATCCAGTTTCGGCTTTCTACATATGGCTAGCCAGTTTTCCCAGCGCCATTTATTAAATAGGGAATCCTTTCCCCATTTCCTGTTTTTGTCAGGTTTGTCAAAGATCAGATGGCTGTAGATATGTGGTATTATTTCCAAGGGCTCTATGCTGTTCCATTGGTCTATACCTCTGTTTTGGTACCAGTACCATGTTGTTTTGGCTACTGTAGCCTTGTAGTATAGTTTGAAGTCAGGTAGCATTAATGCCTCCAGCTTTGTTCTTTTGGCTTAGGATTGACTTGGCAATGCAGGCTTTTTGGTTCCATATAAACTTTAAAGTAGTTTTTTCCAATTCTGTGAAGAAAGTCATTGGTAGCTTGATGGGGATGGCAATGAATCTATAAATTACCTTGAGCAGTATGGCCATTTTCACGTATTGATTCTTCCTATCCATGAGCATGGAATGTTCTTCCATTTGTTTGTGTCCTCTTTTATTTCACTGAGCAGTGGTTTGTAGTTCTCCTTGAAGAGGTCCTTCACATTCCTTGTAAGTTAGATTCCTAGGTATTTTATTCTCGTTGAAGCAATTTTGAATGGGAGTTCACTCATGATTTGGCTCTCTGTCTGTTATTGGTGTATAGGAATGCTTGTGGTTTTTGCACATTGATTTTGTATCCTGAGACTTTGCTGAAGTTGCTTATCAGCGTAAGGAGATTTTGGGCTGAGATGATGGGGTTTTCTAAATATACAATCATATCATCTGCAAACAGGGACGATTTGACTTCCTCTTTTCCTAACTGAATACCCTTTCTTTCTCCTGCCTGACTGCCCTGGCCAGAACTTCCAACACTATGTTGAATAGGAGTGGTAAGAGAGGGCATCCCTGTCTTGTGCCAGTTTTCAAAGGGAATGCTTCCAGTTTTTGCCCATTCACTATGATATTGGCTGTGGCTTTGTCATAAATAGCTCTTATTATTTTGAGATACGTCCCATCAATACCTAGTTTATTGAGAGTTTTTAGCATGAAAAGCGGTGGAATTTTGTCAAAGGTCTTTTCTGCATCTATGGAGATAATCATGTGGTTGTCTTTGGTTCTGTTTATATGCTGGATTACGTTTACTGATTTGCATATGTTGAACCAGCCTTGCAGCCCAGGGATGAAGCCAACTTGATCGTGGTGGATAAGCTTTTTGATGTGCTGCTGGATTCGGTTTGCCAGTACTTTATTGAGGATTTCTGCATCGATGTTCATCAGGGATATTGGTCTAAAATTCCCTTTTTTTGTTGTATCTGTCAGGCTTTGGTATGAGGATGACGTCGGCATCATAAAATGAGTTAGGGAGGATTCCCTCTTTTTCAATTGATTGGAATAATTTTAGAAAGAATGGTACCAGCTCCTCTATGTACCTCTGGTAGAATTCGGCTGTGAATCCGTCTGGTCCTGGACTTTTTTGGTTGGTAGGCTATTAATCATTGTCTCAATTCCAGAACCTGTTATTGGTCTATTCAGGGATTCAGCTTCTTCCTGGTTTAGTCTTGGGAGGGTGTATGTGTCCAGGAATTTATCCATTTCTTCTAGATTTTCTAGTTTATTTGGGTAGAGGTGTTTATAGTACTTTCTGATTGTAGTTTGTGTTTCTGTGGGATCGGTGGTGATATCCCCTTTATCATTTTTTATTGCGTCTATTTGATTCTTCTCTCTTTTCTTCTTTATTAGTCTTGCTAGCAGTCTATCAATTTTGTTGATCTTTTCAAAAAACCAGCTCCTTGATGCATTGATTTTTTGAAGGGTTTTTTGTGTCTCTATCCCCTTCAGTTCTGCTCTAATCTTAGCTATTTCCTGCCTTCTGCTGGCTTTTGAATGTGTTTCCTCTTGCTTCTCTAGTTCTTTTAACTGTGATGTTAGGGTGTCTATTTTAGATCTTTCCTGCTTTCTCCTGTGGGCATTTAGTGCTATAAATTTCCCTCTGAACACTGCTTTGTGTCCCAGAGATTCTAGTATGTTGTGTCTTTATTCTCACTGGTTTCAAAGAACATCTTTATTTCTGCCTTCATTTTGTTATTTACCCAGTAGTCATTCAGGAGCAGATTGTTCAGTTTCCATGTAGTTGAGCGGTTTTGATTGAGTTTCTTAGTCCTGAGTTCTAGTTTGATTGCACTGTGGTCTGAGAGACAGTTTGTTATAATTTCTGTTCTTTTACATTTGCTGAGGAGTGCTTTACTTCCAACTATGTGGCCAATTTTGGAATAAGTGTGACGTGGTGCTGAGAAGAATATATTCTGTTGATTTGGGGTGGAGAGTTCTGTAGATGTCTATTAGGTCCGCTTGGTGGAGAGCTGAGTTCAATTCCTGGATATCCTTGTTAACTTTTTGTCTCTTTGATCTGTCTAATGTTGACAGTGGGGTGTTAAAGTCTCCCATTATTATTGTGTGGGAGTCTAAGTCTCTTTGTAGGTCTCTAAGGACTTGCTTTATGAATCTTGGGCATGCATCCAATTATTTAAAATGCAAACTAGTCTACATGGCAGACCAGAGGCTGCCTGAGGAAAACGGATCACCACGGCACACAAGCAAACTTTTGGGGGTGATGAATATGTTCCCTGTGTTGACTTTGGTGGAGTTACTCGACATGTATGCTCTATCAAAACTGCTGTCCAACTGAACCTTTACGTGATACCCCCCTACCCTCAGCCCCGCAGCCAGGCAGCCTCTTCAACTCTGTGTAACCCTATGTTTCCCCCAAACACATTTCACAAAGTGACTCCTTTTCACATAAGACTTTCTAATATTCTTAGAACCTGACTTAGAACTAGAACTCTAAACCAGCAATGATCAAAAGAACTCTAATGCAAGTTGTATAGGGAATTTTTAACTTCCCAGTAGCCACACTTTTAGAGTAAAAATTATTCAACCCAACAGATGATGTAGCCCAACAGTATGGACCTGGCTGACCCTCCTGTCACAGAGGAAGGAGGAGCCCACCCCTCGACAAAGGACAGCACCCCATTTCCCGCCCCGTGGCTGCTTCAGAAGGACTCAAAGGAAAACCAGTCCCCAGCTGCCAAGTGGAGTCACAGGAGCAAAGAGGGGGAACTAAATTGTGCTGGTCAGGTTTTCCAAGTTTCATGCAATCGAAATTCAGCATGACCCAATTCACAGGTCACATGTATACCATGTGTATATGTAACAGAGCATGTGCCTGTCGTAAGTACTATTTCTATTTCTTAACACATTCATGAGTGACATTCTGAACTCTTCTGTATCTAACAGCTTGCAATGTATTTGGCAATATTGTTTTAAAAGGAAAAGTCTCTCAATGAGATAGAGTTAGGCAAAAAGAATAAAGATTGCTCAGTGACTCATGATACTATCTGCCATGAGATTATCATGGAGACCCACCTGGGCCTAGAGAAGAACGAGAGAAATAGAGCTTCCTCCTAAAAACAGCGCCTGGCGTGGAGGAGCGAGCGGAACTTACCTTGCAGCACTCGGATGAGCCTCTCGCCTGTGGTGATGTTATTCACCAACACCGCCTGCAAGGAAGATACACACGCATGAAACACCCAAACCAACACCTCAGCCTGACAGCCACATGCGATGGAAACCAAAGATGGGGCCGCCCTCCCCAACCCAGTGCCGCTGGCGCTCAGTGCTTGGCCTGGACCCTCCCGTGTCTGCTGCTGAAAAGGAACAGCCTGACCTAGAGATCAGCTCCCCACCGCCACCTCTGGACCCGAGCAAAAGCCAGCGGGTCCGGACTCCACTCCAGCCCAGGAAACGCAGCTCCTCCAGGAGAGCGCCAACCAGGCCCTGCTTCCTCCTGCCCGACACAGCGGAGGTTCTGGGCACCCAGAGGACCAATCAGCAACCTCACACCGCACCACACCGCCCACCACTCCACAGCAAACCACACCACACACACCACATCAAACCACACCACACACACACCATACCACACACACCACACAACGCACACCACTCCACACCAAACCACACCACACACACCACTCCACACCAAACCACACCACACACACCACTCCACACCAAACCACACCATACACACACCACACCGCCCACCACTCCACACCAAACCACACACCACTCCACACCAAACCACACCATACACACACTACACCGCACACCACTCCACACCAAACCACACCACACACACATCAAACCACACCACACACACACCACACCGCACACCACTCCACACCAAACCACACACACATCAAACCACACCACACACACACACCACACCGCACACCACTCCACACCAAACCACACCATACACACACCACACCACATACACCACACACCACACCGCACACCAGTCCACACCAAACCACACCACACACACACACACCACACACACACCACACACCGCACACCAGTCCACACCAAACCACACCACACACACATCAAACCACACCACACACACACCACACCGCACACCACTCCACACCAAACCACACCACACACACACCACACCACATACACCACACACCACACCGCACACCAGTCCACACCAAACCACACCACACACACACACACCACACACCGCACACCAGTCCACACCAAACCACACCACACACACATCAAACCACACCACACACACACCACACCACACACCGCACACCAGTCCACACCAAACCACACCACACACACATCAAACCACACCACACACACACCACACCACACACACACACCGCACCACACCGCCCACCACTCCACAGCAAACCACACCACACACACATCAAACCACACCACACACACACACCACACACACCACACACCGCACACCTCTCCACCACTCCACACCAAACCACACCACACACACACCACACCACACACACCACACACACACACCGCACCACACCGCCCACCACTCCACATCAAACCACACCACACACACACCACACCGCACACACCACACACCGCACACCACTCCACACCGCACACACCACACACACACCACACCACACACACGACACACCACTCCACACCAAACCACACCACGACACACATCAAACCACACCACACCACACACGACACACCTCACACCACTCCACACCAAACCACACCACGACACACACACCACATACACGACACACCTCACACCACACCAAACCACACCACACCACACCACACACACCAAACCACACCACGACACACCACACACAACACACCACACACACACCAAACCACACCACACCACGACACACACACCACACACACATCAAACCACACGACACACACCACACACACACCAAACCACACACCACACACCACACACGACACACCACACCAAACCACATACACACCACTCCACACCACCACATACACACCACACCACACACCACACCAAACCACACCACGCCATAACTCCACACCACACACACCACTCCACACCACCCACACCACTCCACACACCCCACACACACCACTCCACACCACACACACTACACACCACATGACTCCACACCACACAATACCAAACCACACCACACACACCAAACCACACCACGCCACAACACACCACGCACACCACTCCACACCACCCACACCACTCCACACACACCATTCCGCACCCCACACACACCACTCCACATCACACACACACCACACACACTACACACCATATGACTCCACACCACACCAGACCACACCACACACCACTCCACACCAAACCACACCACGCCACAACTCCACACCACACACACCACTCCACACCTAACCACACCACTTCACATCAAACCACACCACGACACACACCACCCACACTCCACCACACACACACCACTCCACACCACACACACACCACACCACACACCACTCCACATCACACACACCAAACCACACACACCACTCCACACCAAACCACATCACACCACACAACACACACATCACATACCACACCATACACTGCTCCACACAACACCACACCATGCCACTCCACACCAAACCACACACCACACTATGCCACACCACTCCACACAACACACACCACGGCACACACACAAAACCACAGCACACCATACACCACCACACACACACCACTTCACACCAAACCACACACACCACTCCACATACACACATCACACACTCCACACACACACCACTCCACACAACACGCCACACACCATTCCACACCAAACCACACCATACACCACTCCACACCCCACACAACACACCACACACACAACATACCACACATCAGACTGCTCCACTCCACACACATCACACTACTCCAAACACACCAAACCATACACATCACATACTGCTCCACACAACACCATACATCACACTGCTCTACACCACACATCACATACCATACCACACCAAACCAAACCACGCCACACCACACCACTCTACACCAAAGCACCCTACACCACACCGGCTCACACTGCATAGCTCCGCACCGCTCCACCCCACACCAGCTCACACTGCACAGCTCCACACCGCTCCACCCCACACCAGCTCACACTGCACAGCTCCGCACCGCTCCACCCCACACCAGCTCACACTGCATAGCTCCGCACCACTCCACTCCACACCAGCTCACACTGCACAGCTCCGCACCGCTCTACACCAGCTCACACTGCACGGCTCCGCACCGCTCCACACCAGCTCACACTGCACAGCTCCACACCGCTCCACACCAGCTCACACTGCACAGCTCCGCACCGCTCCACACCAGCTCACACTGCACAGCTCCGCACCACTCCAGCTCACACTGCACAGCTCCGCACCACTCCAGCTCACACTGCACAGCTCTGCACTCCACACCAGCTCACATGCACAGCTCCGCACCACTCCACACCACATCAGCTCACATGCACAGCTCCGCACCACTCCAGCTCACACTGCACAGCTCCACACCACCCCACACCAGCTCACACTGCACAGCTCCACACCACTCCACTCCACACTCCACACCAGCTCACGCTGCGCAGCTCCGCACCACCCCACACCAGCTCACACTGCACAGCTCCGCACCACTCCACACCACACCGGCTCACACGGCACAGCTCCGCACCACTTCACCCCACACCAGCTCACACTGCACAGCTCTGCACCACTCCAGCTCACACTGCACAGCTCTGCACTCCACACCAGCTCACATGCACAGCTCCGCACCACTCCACTCCACATCAGCTCACATGCACAGCTCCGCACCACTCCAGCTCACACTGCACAGCTCCACACCACCCCACACCAGCTCACACTGCACAGCTCCGCACCACTCCACACCACACCAGCTCACACTGCACAGCTCTGCACCACTCCACACCACACCAGCTCACACTGCACAGCTCCGCACCACCCCACACCAGCTCACACTGCACAGCTCCGCACCACTCCACACCACACCAGCTCACACTGCACAGCTCCGCACCACTCCACACCACACCAGCTCACACTGCACAGCTCTGCACCACTCCACACCACACCAGCTCACACTGCACAGCTCCGCACCACTTCACCCCACACCAGCTCACACTGCACAGCTCTGCACCGCCCCACACCAGCTCACACTGCACAGCTCCGCACTGCACCACTCCACACCAGCTCACACTGCACAGCTCTGCACCGCCCCACACCAGCTCACACTGCACAGCTCCGCACTGCACCACTCCACACCAGCTCACACTGCACAGCTCTGCACCGCCCCACACCAGCTCACATGCACAGCTCCGCACTGCACCACTCCACACCAGCTCACACTGCACAGCTCACCACTCCACTCCACGCCAGCTCACACTGCGCAGCTCCGCACCACCCCACACCAGCTCACACTGCACAGCTCCGCACCACTTCACCCCACACCAGCTCACACTGCACAGCTCCGCACCACTCCACTCCACACCAGCTCACACTGCACAGCTCTGCACCACCCCACACCAGCTCACACTGCACAGCTCCGCACCACTTCACCCCACACCAGCTCACACTGCACAGCTCTGCACCGCCCCACACCAGCTCACACTGCACAGCTCCGCACTGCACCACTCCACACCAGCTCACACTGCACAGCTCTGCACCGCCCCACACCAGCTCACACTGCACAGCTCCGCACTGCACCACTCCACACCAGCTCACACTGCACAGCTCTGCACCGCCCCACACCAGCTCACATGCACAGCTCCGCACTGCACCACTCCACACCAGCTCACACTGCACAGCTCACCACTCCACTCCACGCCAGCTCACACTGCGCAGCTCCGCACCACCCCACACCAGCTCACACTGCACAGCTCCGCACCACTTCACCCCACACCAGCTCACACTGCACAGCTCCGCACCACTCCACACCACACCAGCTCACACTGCACAGCTCTGCACCACTCCACACCAGCTCACACTGCACAGCTCCGCACCACTTCACCCCACACCAGCTCACACTGCACAGCTCCGCACCACTCCACACCACACCAGCTCACACTGCACAGCTCCGCACCACTCCACACCAGCTCACACTGCACAGCTCCACACCGCACCACTCCACACCAGCTCACACTGCACAGCTCCACACCACTCCACTCCACACTCCACACCAGCTCACACTGCACAGCTCCACACCACTCCACTCCACACTCCACACCAGCTCACGCTGCGCAGCTCCGCACTGCACCACTCCACGCCAGCTCACACTGCACAGCTCCGCACCACTTCACCCCACACCAGCTCACACTGCACAGCTCCGCACCACTTCACCCCACACCAGCTCACACTGCACAGCTCCGCACCACTCCACACCACACCAGCTCACACTGCACAGCTCTGCACCACTCCACACCAGCTCACACTGCACAGCTCCGCACCACTTCACCCCACACCAGCTCACACTGCACAGCTCCGCACCACTCCACACCACACCAGCTCACACTGCACAGCTCCGCACCACTCCACACCAGCTCACACTGCACAGCTCCACACCGCACCACTCCACACCAGCTCACACTGCACAGCTCCACACCACTCCACTCCACACTCCACACCAGCTCACACTGCACAGCTCCACACCACTCCACTCCACACTCCACACCAGCTCACGCTGCGCAGCTCCGCACCACCCCACACCAGCTCACACTGCACAGCTCCGCACCACTTCACCCCACACCAGCTCACACTGCACAGCTCCGCACCACTCCACACCACACCAGCTCACACTGCACAGCTCCGCACCACTTCACCCCACACCAGCTCACACTGCACAGCTCCGCACCACTCCACACCACACCGGCTCACACGGCACAGCTCCGCACCACTTCACCCCACACCAGCTCACACTGCACAGCTCTGCACCACCCCACACCAGCTCGCACTGCACAGCTCCGCACCGCTCCACTCCACTCACCACACCAGCTCACACTGCACAGCTCCGCACCGCACCACTCCACCCCACACCACACCAGCCCAGGTCTCCCTCGTTCAGAGCTCAAACTCCGAATTCCAGGTTGGCTAAAAAAGAAAAGGGAATGCAGTGGCCACTCCACTAACAAGACCTCTTGATGCATTTGAACTTCTGGCCTCCTCCTGTCCACCATAAGCTTAGGCACCGGAGGGTTTCACACACAGTCTCACCATGCTGGGAAAGTCAACAGCAGAGGAGGGCAGAAGCCACACAGAATCCAGATAACAACAAAGTGAAAAGGAGGAAGAGTGAGTGTCAAGGTCAGTGTAACAACTGGCCAATATGCCGTGACAAGTCACTTTATGCCAGGAGCTCTTCTAAGCCCTCCACATCTACTCGCTCTTTTATTTATTTATTTTTTATTTTTTTTTGAGACAGTTTTGCTCTGTCGCCAGGCTGGGGTGCAATGGCACAATCTCTGGCTCACTGCAGCCTCCACCTCCCGGGTTCAAGCAATTCTCCTGCCTCAGTCTCCCAAGTAGCTGGGAGTAGAGATGGGCGTTTCACCATGTTGGCCAGGCTGGTCTTGAACTTCTGACCTGAAGTGATTCGGCCGCCTTGGCCTCCCAAAGTGCTGGGATTACAGGCATGAGCCACTGCGTCCAGCCTCATTTATTCTTCTTGACAGTTATGTGAGGTAGTAGTATACTATCCCGTTTTCGGAAAAGGGAAACTGAGGCCCAGGCTCCTTAAATGGCTCACAGTCACCCACCTACTAAGAGGCAAAGCCAAACTCCAGCTCCAACAGACACGCTCCAGAGAGCAAGCTCTTCACAGCTACTTGCCAAATTGCTACAAACCCAAGCAGGACATCAACGTAGTGGGCTGCAGCTAATGCTAAAAACAAAAGCCTGAAAAAAGCGGGGAACAGAATGTTAAGTGTCAGAGTGCAGTGCACGGGAAAACGCCATCTTACAGACGAACACATACAGCATGTCCGTGTGCTGGGCACATGGCGAACATTTCTTACTGTGTCATCATCAAGAGTCTGCAAATACTCCACTACTTGACATGCTGCCCACAACGTGGAGACACATTTGTGTCCCATTCCTGCTTAGTGGTGGACGGTGACAAGCACAGCACCTCTTCCTCCTCTGGGAACTTTGTTTTCTCAGGCCTGGACAGAAACAAGGCTTAGGCAAACAACAGCCTTTTGGAGTAAGGTGCTTGTGAACACAGGGATGCATGCCCACAAATGAAATCGCATCAAACAAATCTGGTGTTTGGGAGCTCTGAGGACACGGAACGTTTCCTGGGGCAACAGCAGAGACGCTGTGGTGATAACACCTGTAAAGCCATCCCTCGGGGAAAGATCATCCGAATGGGTGTGTATAGGTATGCTATACTTCAGGGGTTTTGAGGGGAGAGAGAATAGGAAATGAAAGCAGGACCCACACAGTAGGAATGAGATTCTCGCAGCACCTGCTACTCTTGGAAAAAGCTCGCTCTGCATGAAAAGAGAAAAGATGACCATATGATCCAACAACCCACTTGTGGGTATGAACCCAGAAGCATTTAAAGCAGGATCCCCAAGAGACATCTGCACTCTCATGTTAGCTGCCACATCACTCACCATTACCAAGAGGCGAATGCAACCCAAGGGGTCACAGAGGAATGAATGGACAAGCAAAATGTGGCATACACATACAATGAAATATTACGCCACCTTTACAAAGAAGGAAATACCGACACATACTACAACATGGATGAATGCAGACAACATTACACTAAGTGAAAACATAAGCCAGTCATAGAAGGACAAATGCTATACGATTCCATTCATATGAAGTACCTAAAGTCATCAAAATCACAGAAACAAAATAGAAAGGTGGCTGTCCAGGGACAGAAGGGGGGGAGGGAAATTGGTGTTTAGTGAGCATCGAGGCCCAGTGTTACCGAATTAATTTCTAGAGATCTGTCGCACAACAACGTGAATATCCTTCACATCCCTGATCTGTACACTTAAATTTCCACCTTGCATTGGTATGAAAACCATGTTTCCTCTGGAAATCAGAGTGAAAACCGAACAGTTAAAAAAAAAAAAAAAAAAAAAAAAAAGAACACTTAAATAATTATACGGTGTTTACCCCCAGGGTTGATCTCCTGGGTAAATAATATCTTCCATATCTCCCGGGTTAATAATTTCTATAAAAATTATGGCAATTTGATGCATGCTTTTCCATCCATTCCCCTTAGCTCCCCTCCCCACCAAAATCACATTAGTGCTTGCAACTATCTGAGGGTTCAGATACTGCTGCAATTTGAAATATCTGAAGCTATTTCTGTCTCCAAGTGACTTTATTCTTCCAAAAAATATATATTTTTGTTATCTTCCCCCATCTACTTACTTATGCATGGAAAAATACAGCCTCCACTTAGGAAAATAAAAGAAGGATCATAAAATGCCATCAAGATCTTTTACATACAATTTTATATTTATAGAAATTTTGTTGAATCATTTTCAGGGAAACTATGAAAATGCTTCTTAGCTTCTTTTGGGATTCAACATATTATAAAGAAGAAAAAACTCTGAGTTCAACAAAATCATTTTTATTTTTGATTTTATATATATATATTTTTTGTGACGAAGTCTCGCTCTGTCGCCCAGGCTGGAGCGCAGTGGCATGATCTCGGCTCAAAGCAACCTCTGCCTCCTGGGTTCAAGCTATTCCCCTGCCTCAGCCTCCCGAGTAGTTGGGACTACAGGCTCGCGCCACCACGTCGGGCTAATTTTTTGTATTTTAATAGAGACAAGGTTTCACCATGTTGGCCAGGATGGTCTCCATCTCCCGACCTTGTGATCCACCCGCCTCAGCCTCCCAAAGTGCTGGGATTACAGGAGTGAGCCACTACGCCTGGCCAAAAAAATTTGAGACAGTCTCACTCTGTTGCCCAGGCTGCGGTGCAGTGGCACTATCACAGTTCAGTGCAGCCCCCAGCTCCTGTCCTCAAGTGATCCTCCTGCCTCAGCCTCCTGCAGCACTGGGATTATAGGAGTAAGCCACGGTGCCGGGCCATAATTCAACAAAATAGTTCTTAAATGAATTATATATTCTACTCTAAACAGCCAGGTTGTTTTTCACATATTGGTGCAGAGGGATTTTAGGGGTAGCTGTACTTCCTGGTGTTCACGAGCTGTTCCCTGAAAACACAGTCATAGACAAGGAGGCGATAAGCACCACCAGTAATTAACTGGAAACTAAACCTCAAAGAATCTGGGTGAATCACCCATGTACAAATTTAATATGACCATTCCATCCTGGGAAACATGTATATTTTGATCAAACATTTTCTGTATTAGATTCCTAGAAAAATAAGCTCAATATTTCATAATAAGTTTTCTTTTTTTTTTTTTTTCAGACGGAGTCTCCCTCTGTTGCCCAGGCTGGAGTGCAGTGGCGCAATCTCGGCTCACTGCAAGCTCCGCCTCCCAGGTTCACGCCATTCTCCTGCCTCAGCCTCCTGAGTAGCTGGGACTACAGGCGTCCACCACCATGCCTGGCTAATTTTTTTGCATTTTTAGTAGAGACGGGGTTTCACTGTGTTAGCCAGGATGGTCTCCATCTCCTGACTTCATGATCCGCTCGCCTCGGCCTCCCAAAGTGCTGGGATTACAGGCGTGAGCCACTGTACTCAGCCTCATAATAAGTTTTCAAGGCAACAAATCTATAATAAAGTATCACATTCTGAAAGCTCAATAAGATGTAATGACTAATTTTTAAAATACTAATATTTGAAAAGCTCACTTGGAAGCAGGATGCTGATCACATTGTAAAAAGTAGAAGGTGACTTTTAACTACTGTATTTGTTCGGCTCATTAAAATAACCAACCTGCTTTGAGGGCGTGGGTCCACCTTAATTTTCAGGGTTTCTTAAAAAGGACATTTATCTAACCCAAGTCAACCCCCTGCAATCAGATGCCTGGAAAACTACTTTGCACTGAAATTCCTGTTACTGCTTCAGAGTTACTCGTGCTACTGCCTTATAATGAAAAAGTTAATCTTAGTGACCTAGGAATGACATAAGAATGAAGGGAAGAATATCAAGTATTCATTGGAATCTTTTTACCTCTTACCAATTTCAAAATGGTGCTATCCAAAGCAGTGCTATTCAATAGAAATAAAATGTCAGTTGTACCTGGAAACTAAAAATTTTCTAATAGCCACATTCAATTAGGTAAAAAGAAACAGGTTGGGCAAAAGATTTGAATAGACACCTCCCTAAAGTAGACATATAAATGGCCAATATGTATATGAAAGATGCTCAACCTCATTAGTCACTAGTGAAATGCAAATCAAAATGAGAAGATGCCGCTTCACATCTATTGGTATGGCTGTAATTTCAAAAGAGGGGCCAGGCGCGGTAGCTCACGCCTGTAATCCCAGCACTCTGGGAGGCTGAGGTGGGCAGGTCACTTGAGGTCAGACCTGGCCAACACAGCAAAACACTGTCTCTACTAAAAATACAAAAATTTGCCAGGCATGGTGGTGTGCACCTGTAGTCCCAGCTACTTGGGAGAGTGAGGCAGGGGAATCATTTGAACCTAGGAGGCAGAGGTTGCAGTGAGCTGAGATCATGCCACTGCACTCCAGACTGGGCAACAGAGCAAGACTCCATCTCAAAAAAAATAGCCTGGGCAAGGTGGCGAGGTGGCTCACGCCTGTAATGCCAACACTTTGGGAGTCCGAGGCGGGCAGATCACCTGAGGTCAGGAGTTCAAGACCAGTCTGGCCAACATGGCAAAACCCCGTCTCTACTAAAAATACAAAAATTAGCTGGGTGTGGTGGCGGGCACTTGTAATCCCAGCTACTTGGGAGGCTGAGGTAGGGAGAATCACTTGAACCCAGGAGGCGGAAGCTGCAGTGAGCCAAGATCAAGCCATTGCCTTCCATGAGACTCTGTCTCGAAAAAAAATAAATACATAAAAATAAAATAAAAATAAAAAAGGAAAACAACAAGTGTTGACAAGAATGTGGAAAAGCTGGAGAGAAATTAGAACCCCCATATACAGCGGCTAAGAATGTAAAATGTAAAATGCAATCCCTATGAAAAAGTCTGTAAGTTTCTCAAAAAGTTCAGCACAGAGCTACCATATGACCCAACAATCCCATTTGTGGGTATACACCCAAGAGAAATGAAGACGTATCTCCACTCGAAAACCTGTCCACAAATGTTCACAGAATTATTTATGAAGGCCAAAAAGTGGTAACAATCCAAATGTCCATCAACATGTGAATGGATAAAGCAAACAGCTATATCCACATAAGGGAACAGCATTTGGCCACAGGAAAAAAGTATTACTGACACCTGCTACAACACGGATGAGGCTTGGAAACATACTAAGTGAAAGATGCCAGACACAAAACAAATGCCATGTCCTGCGTGATTCTACACTACATGATATGCCCAGAATAGGAAGATCTCTAGAGACAGAAAACAGATCAGTGGTTGCCAGGGGCTGGGGGAAGAGGGAAATGGGGAGGGATTGCTTAATGGGTACACATTTCTTTCTGGGGTGATAAAAATGTTCTGGCCGGGTGTGGTGGCTCATGCCTGTAATCCCAGCACTTTGGGAGGCCGAGGTGAGCGGATCACTTGAGGTCAGGAGTTCGAGACCAGCCTAGCCAACATACTGAAACCCCCTCTCTACTAAAAATACAAAAATTAGCTGGGTGTGGTGGCACCTGTAATCCCAGCTAGGAGAATAGCTTGAACCCAGGAGGCGGAGTTGCAGTGAGCCAAGATGGTGCCACTGCACTCCAGCCCGGGTGAGAGTGTGACTCTATCTCAAAAAAAAAAAAAAAAGTTTTGGAATCAATGGTTATAGTTGCATGGCATCGTGAACATACCCAAACTACTGAGATGTATGATACATTAAAAAATGGCTAAAATAATGAATTGTATGTTATGTGAATTTTATCCCAACTTTAAAAACAAGAAACAGATGAAATTCATATTTTATTTACCCTAATGTATCCCAATTATCACTGCAAGATGTATCCCACATAAAAATTATTGAGAAATTGGGCTTGTTTACACTCAATCTCTGTACTCCAGCATATCTTACTGATATGCTGTATCACATCAGTAAGATGTGCTGAGATTGTAGCACATCTCAGCTGGGACACGCTAAGTGCTCAACAGCCACCTGCAGCTAGGGACAGCAAGTTCCAGAGGAATAAGAAGGTCAGGGGAAAGAGGGAGACAGAGAAGGGGAGGGAGACAGGGAAAGCGGGGAGAGGGAAGGAGAGAGAGGCAGAGACTTGCAAATGAGTCATTTATGGCGTCCTGCTACGATTACACACTCACACACTCATTCACACACACAAACAAGACAAGCAGTGACTCCCAAATGCTTCATGCCTACAGCCACCACTGAGCCAAGTGGTGGGTCACTGGATGTATGTTCCCATAGGGAAAAGGGCACCAAGTGATGAGGAAACTAGTCCAGTCCACAAGCCTCTAGAGATGACATGATTATGTTTTGTGGGTTAAGAAGTTATACAACACAGAAATGTTGTTGTGACTGACAGAATACTTGACATGAAGGAAGAACTGGATGTTTTGGTATGATCATGGTATTGTGGCTATGAGAGAGACGATCCCACCTTTTAAGGATGTGTGCTAAAATACTCATGGCTAAAACAGCATGAGTTATAATCCCCAAAGCTTGGCACTGGATGTGTGGGGGCTCCCGGGGTCACTCTACCTTTTCATGTTTACAGTTTTCCACAATCAGCCTACACACACAGATACGCACACATAAGCTTGTCACATGGATAATTACGTCTGCAATACAATTTTTAAAAATCTTCAAGGCTGGCTTTAGAGGAAGAGAAAGGTGAATCAGAAGATGCTGAGATAAACGCGTTGTCTGGAGAAATTTGAGGTAGGTTCAGGAACTTTTAGAAGGGCAGGTCTTTGCTGCGCTATTTCTCACTTGTAATTTCACTCCTAAAATTCAGCAATTTTCTTTTCACAGTATAGCTCCATCAACAATGATCCGCTATGACAAATGGTTTTGAAGCTCACAAATGAGGATAAAGGGAGGAAAAAGAAAAGAGAAACAAGTGACAGAGAGAGAAGGCAGCACAGGGAAGACTGGGATGGGAGAGATTTTCATGAAGACCTGAGACTGTGCCATCTGGTTTGGGGTCTGCTGCTAATTTGCTCCTTGACTTTGGAGGCATCACTTAACTTCTCTGTGCCTCTGTTTCCCCAAATGGAACCTGCGCAGGGTGGCCTCCTGAGTTTTATTTAAAAGGGGTACCTTACAGGCATCTCAAGTGGGAACCCCAAAAATGTGGGCATGGATCAGAGTGTGAATGAGTGTGTGTATGTGAGTGTGAGTTGAACTGAGTGTGAGAATACCAACAGGAGAGGGGTGGCTGTTTACGGCACAGAGTCAAATGTCAGCGTAAATGGTAGGATCCTGGTCAGAGAGCAGCCGAGGAGACTCCAGGGCAGGGGACACAGACGGGCCGAAGGGCGGGTCTGGACCTGCAGCTGTGGGAGAGTGTGCACAAGTCACCAAGTTTACACGGAAGGGCGTGGGGAGATTAAGTGTAACTCTCTACGAAGCTTCAGAAAACACCATCTCTCCAGGAAAACACCTAGTACACACAGACACTGTTGCTCCACACCCAGAATAGCTCCTGCCAACACATGCCTGTGTTGTTACACAAAGGGTAACATCCTCCCACCCCGTCCACCTCGCAGCTTGGTGGGTGTGGGAAAGCACCCCGCTGGGAGGGCGCAGGACCCGCCGTGGGATCACCCGGGTGCCCAGCTCGGCAGAACAAGGTTCATGAGGTGTGGTGACCATTGCAGAGATAACCACAGGGTTGACGGCGAGGGGGCCTGAACCCAAGACTGGCTCACACTCTCCCCCAGCATCTTCTGGGCAAGGCACACTGCAGGTGCTTCGGGGAAGGAGGAGAGAGGATGGGCAGGAGGGAGAGCGGAGGAAGAAGAGAGGAAAGGATGGCGAGGAGAGGGAGAGAAAGGAGAGGAGAGGGAGAGAAAGGAGGACAGAGGGAGGGGAGGAGGGAGAATGGAGGGAGGGGAGGAGGGAGAATGGAGGGACGGAAGGAGGGAGAATGGAGGGACGGGAGGAGGGAGAATGGAGGGACGGGAGGAGGGAGAATGGAGGGAGGGGAGGAGGGAGAATGGAGGGAGGGGAGGAGGGAGAATGGAGGGAGGGGAGGAGGGAGAATGGACGGAGGGGAGGAGGGAGAATGGAGGGAGGGGAGGAGGGAGAATGGAGGGAGGGGAGGAGGGAGAATGGAGGGAGGGGAGGAGGGAGAATGGAGGGAGGGGAGGAGGGAGAATGGAGGGAGGGGAGGAGGGAGAATGGAGGGAGGGGAGGAGGGAGAATGGAGGGAGGGGAGGAGGGAAGAAAAGAGGAGAGAAGGATGGAGGAAAGGGATGGAAGGAAGAGGAGAGAGACAGAGTCTGGAGGGGAGGAGGGCAAGAGGAGGATGGAGGGAGGAAAAGAAGGACAAAGGGAGAAGGGTAGAGGGATAGAAAGGAAGAGAAAGGATGGAGGGAGGGGAGGCGGGAGGAAGGAAAGGAGGAGAAGCAAACAGGGGAGGCTGCCCTTGCCTCTGAGAACCTGCCACACTGCCTCCTTCAGTGGCAGCCCGCTCCTGTGGTAGGCTGAGATAGTGCCTGAGAGCCATCCCACCTCAATGCAGGCCCTTCCCACAGCTTACAGGCACCTATTTCCCTGTATCAAATCCTTCCTGCTTAAAACAGAGGGGTGGTTTCTCTGTCTACACTGACCCCAGTACACTCACTTCCTCATCTTTGTCCAGCACTCAATGGTACATAAACACAGCCTGCACATGACTGGGCACAGGCCAGGGCCGAACAGAACAAATACCGAACGGACTGACAGAACTGGACCCGGAAAATCGGTGAGAATAAAAACGGAAAAGCTGCTCTAGAACTCTGGATTCCTCAATCACAGGAATTAAAGGTGATAAGAGACACCATGTTTATCTGCACAAGACTGCTCTGGTTCCCCAAGAAAATCAACCCTCCAGAAGACAATCGTCACATTCTCAGGGGCACAAGCAAAGCTGGCCCAGAGAGAAGACACTGGAACCCTCTGAGGACTGCATCTGGCCACAGGAGAACGCAATCTGGCGGGGTCAGTGTGACGAGCAGACCTGGCAGCCCCCAGCAGCCCCAGGCCGGCCACTCTCAGGTCCCGGGAGCCTTCCATGACCTCTCCGGCTCTCACTCTCTCCCCCTCTGTCTCAAGCGGCAAGAATGACTGTCTCCTAAAGAAATTAAGTGAGAAATTAAATATGTTCATGTCGGGCCAGGTGCAATGGCATACACCTGTAATCCCAGCACTTTGGAAGGCCGAGGAAAGGTAAATCACAAGGTCAGAAGTTCAAGACCAGCCTGGCCAACACGGTGAAACCCCATCTCTACTAAAAATACAAAAATTAGCCAGGCGTGGTGGCGTGTGCCTGTAATCCCAGCTACTCGGGAGGCTGAGGCAGGAGAATCACATGAACCAGGGAAGCGGAGGTTGCAGTGAGCCAAGGTTACGCCACCATACTCCAGCCTGGGTGACACAGTTGAGACCCTGTCTCCAAAAAACAAATAAATATGTTCATGTTACAAAAGCACTCTGAAACTCTAAAGCAGAACCAATGACCAGACTTGTGAATTATTTCCTTTTGAAGAGGCAAAATCCTTCAGCAAAAGTCACTCATAAACAAATGCCATTGCACGTGAGAGAAGCGACCCCATCTCAGGCCCAGAGGACACTCAAGAACGCATTCCATGAACCAACTCTTTACAAGAGGAAAGCACTGTAAACACCTCAGAGCCTCCTCGTACCCCAAGTTACTGTGCAAGAGGAGAAACCGGGCAGCTCCCTGAAACCACTGGGACGTGGGTGCAGGTCACACAGGCGAGCATGGCCACAGTGAGGCTGAGTGCCCCCTGCACTTTCCCCACTCCCTCTTTAAGCTTTTCTTCTTCCGGACACAAAACGATAAGCAAGTCACCAACACCTCTGTTCTTCCACTCGGCAATCATTCTTTCTTTACTCCGTTGCTCCTCTTCAGGAAAGATACAGGAACTCTATTTTCATGACAAAGGAACTGTTGCTAAAACATTATTTTTGCACCACTGCAATGTTAATGCACATATTTTAACAAAGAAGTAAAACGCATAAATGTCGAAGTGGATGTGCAGCTGTGAGAAACCAGCCGAGTGAGAATGTTACAAGCGCAAATGCCGAAAATGAAGCCATTTGTGACTCGAACTTTTGGCAAGCAAAAACGAACACATTAGCAGGAAGATGTGCCTTTCCCTTCACAAAGTGCTTGTAAGTAATTCAGGGTCTCCCAGACTCTTCCCCAGGCATTTCAGAGAGCAGGTGATGCCACCCCCAAGCCTTTGTGGCCACTGCAAGAGGGGACCCAGGATCTTTTGAAGTCTTCAGACCCAAATTATGATGATGATTATTATTTTTTAGATGGAGTCTCACTGTTACCCAGGCTGGAGCGCATGGCGTGGTCTTGGCTCACTGCAACCTCTGCCTCCCAGGTTCAAGCCTCAGCCTCACGAGCAGCTGGGACTACAGGCATGCACCACCACACCCAGCTAATTTTTGTATTTTTAGTAGAGATGGCATTTCTCCACGCTGACCGAACTCCTGACCTCAAGTGATCCACCAGCTTTGGACTCCCAAAAGTGCTGAGATTCCAGGTATCAGCCACCATGCCTGGCCCAGATCCAAATTATTAATCAGCCTCTGTTAACAACATAAAAGTATGAATTAAACCACTCTATTCCCTCCTTAGGAGATAATGCACACCTTTACAAGTGAATCTCCACTGGCTTTTGCCAAAAACTAAAACCCAAGTATCTGTTTTTATTTAGGCCCCTTAAAAACTTGTTTTATATGTACACATGTACGAATCTGTAAAAAAGAAAACAGCATTTCACCAGTGGTTGCGTGAAGATTATTTCTATGCACACGAATGAGGTAGTTTAAAAACATGACCACAAATTCATTGACACTACTCCTAAAGGAGGAGTCCAATTCCCCTGAAGTTCAGGGCAGCCTTAGTGACTTGCTTCTAATGAATGTAGAAGTGACCATGCTCACTTCCAAGGCAAGGTCAACAAAAGGGGCTGTGGGTTGAACAGCGTACGCCTGAAATTCATGTCCACCTGGAACCTGTGAAGGAGCCCATGAATGACCTCATTTAGAAACCAGGTAGGCCGGGCGTGGTGGCTCACGCCTGTAATCCCAGCACTTTGGGAGGCCGGGGCGGGTGGATCACCTGAGGTCAGGAGTTCAAGACCAGCCTAGCCAACATGGTGAAACCCCATCTCTACTAAAAATACAACAAAATTAGCTGGGTGTTTTGGTGGGTGCCTGTACTCCCAACTACTTAGGAGGCTGAGGCAGGAGAATCACTCGAACCTGGGAGGTGGAGGTTGCACTGAAAAAAGATCGTACCACTGAACTCCAGCCTGGGGCAACAGAGTGAGACTCTGTCTCAAAAATAAATAAATTAATTAATTAATTAATTAAAAAAAAAGAAACAAGGTCTATGCAGATGTACTTAAATGAAAATGAGGTCTCTAGGTGGGCCCTATCCAACATGACTGGTGTTCTTAGAAGAGGAGGAGAACAGGCGAAAAGACTGAGAGGCAAGCAGGCCATGAGAGGTGGAAACTGCACGAAATTGTACCTACAAGCTGAGGAATGTCAAAGGTGTCAGCAAATGCTAGAAGCTAGAGAGGCGAGGAAGGGTCCTCCCATAGCCCTACTGGCACCTGGATTTCGGGTTCCTAGCCCCTAAAACTGTAAAAGGACACATTTCTGTTGTTTTAAGTCATCTAGTCTGTATTAATTTGTATGCAGCCCTAGGACACAAACACAAAAAATGACACAGCTTCCTCCCGCTGGCCGCGTCTGCTGTGAGCGAGGATGCTAACTCCCAGGACCCAGCCCTATGCTGAAAAAAAGCCACGCCGCCACGTGGAAAAGGGAGTGTAGGTGTCTTGGTCCTGGCCCCTGCCCCTGCCCAGGTCTCAGGTGACAGCTGCACTTACTGCCGGGCCCCTGAGTAAGGGACTCTCTGGATCACTCTAACCTCAGCCTTCAAGGCACCCCAGACATGGAGCGCAGAGTAGAGACAACCCGTTCCCACCGAGCTTCCCCAAACTGCAGATGCGGGAGCAAAACACATGTTTGTCATGGGTTTGGGGATAACCTCATATGCAGTAACAGATAACGGAAACAACACATGTATGTCTAAATTCGCCAGAACCAAACGTATGTTTTATGTTCAAAACATAGTTACCAGTCCCAGCTGGATATCAGAGCAGTCTACAGAAGCTCCCTTCTGCAAACAGGTATGCAGAGTCCTCTCATCTGGAATCACACCTCTCACTGTCTACTTACAAAGTAGTTGCCTCAACTAAGATAGTAAGGCACGATAAGCCAACGATGTCGGGGTTTGTTTGTTTTAAACAATATGCAAAAGCCAGAAACGGTTAAACATTTTATCATTTAAAGAACCCCACTTATATTCTACAATTTTTCATGGCATATCTACATTTATAAAAGCGTAAGTATAAGTAGTAACTGATAAAAGCTTACGTGTAATCTGTATTTTTTTTTTTTTTAAAGAAAGGGAGTGGAGAGTTCTCAGTAGCTAATTTCTGGGTGAGAACTACAGGTGAATTTTTCTTTTTTGTTTTCAAATTTGCCCATAATAACATTATTTTAATTAAGGAAAAGCCAACTTTGTTTGAAAGTTACTTAACATATGCAATCATTGCAAAAGAAGGCTTGATATCCTTTCTTATACACAGAAAAGGAAGCGTGGTGCTTCCACTAAGTTATATAAATTCTCATGAACTTGCACAACTGCAGTGATGCAGTCAAACCATCTTCACCGGACCTACTGCTGCAACAGACAGGAAGGTGAAAAAGAAAGGAAATGGAAATGGCAGCTCAGTCCCCAAGATTCAACAGAGTCTCACTCATCTGAAGCATTTACTCTCGAATAAGCACAGTCCACAGGATTTGGTTCAGATTAACAAAACACAATCTAATTAACCCATTAATACTCTGGCCAGTGGATGGATTCCTTCTGTGTGAGGTTCCTCCTCTCACCCAATGGGCTGTGGGTGTGGGGTCATTAAAATGGAACACACATGGCCACCTAGCCTCCCACATGGGCAGGGTGTTAGCTGAGGCCAGCAATGACACCTGTCATTTTACATCTTTATCTCCCAACACTCTTCCCAACTTAGGTGGGACTTGTCACACCTCCACATTCCTTTTCTAATCCTGTGATCGCAGTCCTCTACATGCTGAAATGCCGCCCTTCTATCCTTCTCTAAATTCCATTTTAGTCTCCAAAGCTCAAAGCCAATCTTTTTTTTTTTTTTTTTTTGAGACGGAGTCTCGCTCTGTCACCCAGGCTGGAGTGCAGAGGTGCGGTCCCGGCTCACTACAACCTCCGCCTCTCGGGTTCAAGTGATTCTCCTGCCTCAGCCTACCGAGTAGCTGGGATTACAGGTGCACGCCACCACGCCCAGCTATTTTTTTGTATTTTTGGTAGAGATGGGGGTTTCACCATGTTGGCGAGGCTGGTCTCGAACTCCTGACCTTGTGATCCGCTTGCCTCGGCCTCCCAAAGTGCTGGGATTACAGGCGTGAGTCACTGTGCCCGAACTAAAGTCAACCTTTCTAGAAAAAAAAAAAAAAAAAAAAACTGTTAACTACTTTAGCCAGTACCCATCTCTCCTTTCACATAACTCCAGCTGCTGTTAAAAACTGATTATTCTCACCGGGCACAGTGGGTCACGCCTGTAATCCCAGTACTTTGGGAGGCCAAGGTGGGCAGATCACGAGGTCAGGAGTTCAAGACCAGCCTGGCCAAGATGGTGAAACCCTGTCTCCACCAAAAACACAAAAATTAGCCAGGCATAGTGGCACATGTCTGTAATCCCAGCTATTTGGGAGGCTGAGGCAGAGAACTGCTTGAACCTGGGAGGTAGAGGTTGCAGTGAGCTGAGATCGTGCCACTGCATTCCAGCCTGGGCGACAGAGCGAGACTCTGCCTCAAAAAAAAAAAGATTATTCTCTAGATATGTGAGGGAATCTTATTTTTCTCCAAAACAGCATTCAAGCTGCTAAGGACACAGGGCCCCAGGCACATCCTAGACATCCAGTAAGTACTGGCACACAGACTGAGATTCCCATTCATTCATTTACCATGAACTCAAACTTCTACTAAGCACCGGTCTCAAATCCGTGAGATAAGCTAACTGATCAGGTGTATAACTTAGATTGGAAGAAATAAGAGTGAAATACTACACACAGAAAGGTAGGGCCAAAGGATCTGATCTGCAGGCCAGGAAACTGTACAAAGTGAAATATAACAGCAGGAACAACGTTCTGTGGCAACAGCTAATAAAAATGAGAGCATGCACAACCATCCAGCTACTTAATGTCCAGGTGTATCTCTGTATCTTTCCATTCTGACTCTTTTAACCATGACTCACAATGATAAATTTATCTTGTGATTCAGTACATTTACACACATATATACATATATACACACATATATATGTATATGTACACATGTATATTTAGAAACAGGGTCTCGCTCTGTCACCTAGTCTGGCATGCAGTGGTGCAATTATAGTTTATTGAACCTCAAACTCCTGGGCTCAAGTGATCCTCCCACCTCAGCTTCCTGAGTAGCTAGGACGACAGGCACGCAACAACCATTCCCAGCTACTTTTAAATTTTCTGTAGAGACAGGGTCTCAGTATGTTGCCCAGGCTGGTCTTGAACTCCTGGCCTTAAGCAATCCTCCTGCCTTAGCCTTCCAAAGCACATATTTTTTATATAAAATGCAACAATGGTGGTCAGGCATGGTAGCTCATGCCTGTAATCCCAGCACTTTGGGAGGCCAAGGCAGGTGGATCACTTGAGGCCAGGAGTTTGAGACCAGCCTGGCCAAAATGGAGAAACCCCGTCTCTACTAAAAATACAAAAATTAGCCAGGTGTGGTGGTGCAGGTCTGTAATCCCAGCTACTCGGGAGGCCGTGAGAATCGCTGTGAGGTGGAGGTGGAGGTTGCAGTGAGCCGAGATCATGCCACTGCACTCCAGCCTGGGCAACAGAGTGAGACTCTGTCTCAAAAAGGAAAAAAAAAAAAGCAATAATGGTTTCATAACACAATAGTTAACATATATAATAACACTCTAATAGTTTTAGTTTTTTTAACACGTGGGTCATTATCCACTAAAGTATTAAGCATAGCTCACTATAAGGTCCCAAACTGTAGTTGGCAAACACTGCAAGCTTGGAAAAACCCCAGGTGCCTGAAGCGCACTGTATGAGTATACCCACTGTACCTTCTTCTCAAGGAGTAAAAAACTAGAAACAACTTAAAGGCTCACCAGTAAGCAGTGGGTCAATAAACTGGGGTATATTTATACAAAGAAAGAGGGTACGGCAGCTAGAAAGAATGAACTAAATCTATAAAATCAATAAAGACCTCAGAAACAACAGTGACGACAAAAAGCAACTTACAGAATGAAAGAGTAACCAAACATATACATTAAAACACAGAAAAAATAAACATGTTGTTTATGAACGTGTATAGTAATAGTTCAGGAATAAAAGCTACAAGCCGGGCGCGGTGGCTCAAGTCTGTAATCCCAGCACTTTGGGAGGCCAAGACAGGCGGATCATGAGGTCAGGAGATTGAGACCATCCTGGCTAACATGGTGAAACCCGGTCTCTACTAAAAAATACAAAAAAAACTAGCCGGGCGAGGTGGCGGGCGCCTGTAGTCCCAGGTACTCGTGAGGCTGAGGCAGGAGAATGGTGTGAACCCGGGAGGCGGAGCTTGCAGTGAGCTGAGATCCGGCCACTGCACTCCAGCCTGGGCCACAGAGCAAGACTCCGTCTCAAAAAAAAAAAAAAAAAAGAAATATAAGCTACAAAGACAACCATTAACATTCACAACAGTGGTTGTACAGGCAGGAGGGAAAGGAGGGAAGAGACAGAGAAGGGGAACCCAGAGAACCTTGACTGTATTTATGATGTTTTTTGCTTTAAATAATATCTGGGTGAGGGGCACTCAGGTGTGAGCTTATTATTCATCTGACCTCTCTGCATGTCCAGCTATTTCATAAGAAACCCACTTTATGTCTCATGATGTCACCATCACACAGCTGTTGAGAAGCTCATGTGATGTCTTGCACTTGCCCACCCCCTCTGGGTGACATTCTAAGGGGTATCTGAGCAAGCCTGTCTCAGTGCTGAGGACCTCGAGATTCACGTATACTCAAATCCTAGGTGAGCTGGCCATTTTGGGGAAAAAAGTAGGGATCAGTAAGTTTCCAATCGGGTACAGCTTCAAAAACATTCAAGGATTCCAGTAAATGTGGGTGAAGATGAAAGAAATACCTTAGAAAAACAAGTATTAACTCAATTACTTTGTAACAGCTTTACCAAATTACATTTAGATGAATTATAGTCAGGCATTGCTTAACGATGGGGATACGCTCTGAGAAATGCATCATTATGAGATTTTGTCTTTGTGCAACCATCATAGAGTGCACTTATACAAACCTAGATATTATAGCCTACTACACACCTAGGCTGTATGGTACAGCCTACTATTCCCACGCTACAAACCTGTACAGCACGGGACTGTACTGAATACTGCAGGCCTTGTAACACAGTGGTATTTGTGTATCTAAGCATAGAAAAGATGCAGTAAACCGATGGTATTAGAATTTTATGGGTCCATCATTGACCAAAACATCATATGTGGCGTGTGACTGCATATCTCTTAATTATAATGCCCTTTAATTTTTAAATCACTTCACTGAAGAAGAGTAAAAAGGAAACTGGAAAAAAAAAAAAAAAAAAAAAGATGACCTTGACAATGTATTTTTATTTCTTTTTTTTGTTTGTTTGGTTTTTTTTTTTGAGACGGAGTCTCGCTCTGCCGTCCAGGCTGGAGTGCAGTGGCCGGATCTCAGCTCACTGCAAGCTCTGCCTCCCGGGTTTATGCCATTCCCCTGCCTCAGCCTCCCGAGTAGCTGGGACTACAGGCATCCGCCATCTCGCCCGGCTAGTTTTTTGTATTTTTTAGTAGAGATGGGGTTTCACTGGGTTAGCCAGGATGGTCTCGATCTCCTGACCTCGTGATCCGCCCGTCTCGGCCTCCCAAAGTGCTGGGATTACAGGCTTGAGCCACCGCGCCCGGCCGCATTTTTATTTCTAAAAGTGTAATTCTGCAAAACACTTGATCTCAATCACCAGTTTCTGGATCAGCTAGCTGTATCACAGTGGTCTGGAAATTTAGAAAAAAAAAAAACCATGTATGAATACGTGTGTGTATGTCTGTGTATGTGTGAGATCTTTAAAAAAAATTCTATATTCTGAGGCCAAACATCCAGAGAGTCTGATCCAGTGTAATTTTTAATCTGTATTTTGTTCATAAGCTCGCAGGTGGTTATCATGAGCAGCCAGGCGAAGGAGGATTGCTCTGAAACAACTTCCATAACAAATAAGGTCAAAACCCTAAGCTGGGGTGTAAACAAAAGCTGATTTGATAAGCTGAATGGATCATTCTGCATCAGAACACCAACAAGCTGCAGAGACTTACTTTCGGGGGGGCACAACTCCCCAGGCCGAAGGTGATTTCATCTTCCATTGCCCAATTCCCCACACCACTCCCGAATCTTACAGAGAAGGGGGAAAGGCACCAAGGAACCGCAGGAGACTCAGACTCTGCCCTCTGCTCCACCAAGGAACATGGCTCCTTATGACTCAGAAGCCCAAACAAGGCTTTCCCCAGCATTCTGCCAACCACTCAAACCTGTGCTGTTCAATGAGGCCATTATTCAGCTATTTACATTTAAATTAGATAAAATTCAATTCTTCAGTCCCACTAGCCACGTTTCAGTTATTCATCAGGCTCATGTGGCCAGTGGCTACTGTACTGCACCAGCACACACAAACATTTCTGTCATCACAGAAAATTCTACCAGACAGGGCCGACCCAAAGCAGTAATTTCATTATGAACAGGTGTTTGTTCACATTTTCTCTGATGATAGGTTTGGTTTTCAAGCTTTTGTCCAGCCCCCCACTTGAGGGATACAACACCCACCCGAGTGACAGTGACTGCTGGAGGTGAGGAATGCTGGCAGAGACAGGCAGGGAAATCTCTAGGTCAGATGTAATTTGCAAACCACCCCCAGCCACAGGTCCCCACACCCCACCTCCTCCTATGGCTGAGAATCACCATGGTTCTTAAAAAATTTTTTAAGGAGCCTTGTTCCAGTTCTAACCACAAATGCTAACCTTCTAAGATTTAAAAAAAAAAAAAAAAAAAAAAAAAGAGACAATGTAGAGAAAAGTATTTAGGTGAAGGATCAGCTCATTCACGTAGCCAAAACAGAGCTAGTTAGAACACAGCGGTCTTTGGAAGCAAGGAGATATAAAGAGGATGTTTTTAAAGTTTCTACTGTGAAGTCTTTAATGCAGACGAAGGTAAACAAGCTAGTATGCTGAACTCCCACGTACCCATCACCAGCTTCAGCAATGACCAACTCAAGCCCACCTGGTTTCCTCTATGCCGCCTCCCCTCCACCTTGGTGCCCTTCAGGTACAAGCAGCCAAGAAGCTGTGTCCACACTGAAGGAAGAGGAAGGCCAGTGTGCAGGGGCGGAGGCTGGCCAAGGGGCTCTCTAGGGTCTAGGTGTTAAGCAGCTAACTCTCTGAGCCTCCGTTCACTAATAAAATGAGCCCCAATCTCATCACACTGCTGGGAGGAATTCATGAAATGGTCCCTGTGAAATGCTCAGCCTCACGTCTGGCCAAGCACAGGCTCAGGAAACGTCCACTCCAGTGGCTGGTGTGGTGCCCGTCATCGTTCTCCTTCCGCAGCCCCGCCACACTGCCTGCTCTTGGTTCCACCTCCCTTGGTGTCTTCCTAACTCTTTTGAAAGCTAGCACAATTTGGTTTCAAGGTTTCAATATGGGAGGAAAACAAAAAAATCTGCTATGGTCTGAGTGTGGGTGTCCTTCAAAATCCATACGCTGAAACCAAATCACCAAATATCAAATGGAGATGATAATGTCAGAAAGTGAGGCCTCTGGGAGGGTCAAGCCCTCATACACGGGATTAGTGCCATAAGAGGCCCCAGAGAGCTGCCTCGTCCCTCCCACCAGGCAAGGACACCACAAGGCGGCGGCGGCCATGAACCCGGAAGTGGGCCCTCACCCGATGAATCTGCCCTTGTCTTAATCTTTGACTTCCCAGCCTCCAGACCTGTGAGAATAAACATTTGTTTATACGTTGCCCAGTTTATGATATTTTGTTATAGCAGCCTTAAACAGACTGATCCTCTGTTCTATTAAATGTCCATACAGAAAGAGATAATATTATCACCGCTACCGTGGTGGCTTACGACTGCACCCACCACTGCTGCTGTGATCACGGCCTCCACTGCCATTGGCAAAATGAGGCAGAATACCACCAACCACCAGCTGCTGAGCTTCCATTCTACGTTGAGCACTGTGTTAAACGCTTTATCAACATTATCCCATTCAGTCCTCACAGGCACCCTGTGAGATTCCTTTCTCATTTCCACTTGACAGTTGAGAAAATAGATCCAGAGAATTTAAGTGACTTCCCTAAAATCACACAGCTGAGGAAACTTTAAACCCAGGTCTGCCTGACTCAGAAGCTCCATGCCTCCCACCACCAAACCACAGCTAAAATCCTCCTGCAGCTAAGGTTTGATGTGAGAACCCACCCTTGCTCACCAAAATGAAAAGACATTTATATCACATATTCTATAAGAGAAAAACTGTGAAAACAGACTCTCTTTTCAAATAGCTACTTGATGCTCTTTTTTTTTTTCTTTTTGAGAGATGAGGTTAAAGGGGATTTCAGGAGCACAAAAAGCATATCTGACCAGTGAGAAAAGGAAAGAAACATAAAGAAGCACTTTATTACTATAACATTATGAACAATTCCCAGGGAAGAAATATGAGCTTGCAAATACAGGAAAGTACTCCGCAAATTAAAAAAAAAAAAAAAAAGTACTTCTTGCATTTTAAATCAGTTATGCGAGAAAAGTCTGAGTCCCTTCCTGGAAATAATTCATTTTCTGAGACAATTCAAGATAATGGAAGTTGAGCTACAACCTTCTTCCAATAAATTAGCCACTCCAGAGAGAGGTACATGTATTATAAATGCCAAATTTTTCAGGCCGGGCACGGTGGCTCACACCTGTAATCTCAGCACTTTGGGAGGCCGAGATGGGCAGATCACCTGAGGTCAGGAATTTGAGACCAATCTGACCAACATGGTGAAATCTCATCTCTACTAAAAATACAAAAATTAGCTGCACGTGATGGCACATACCTGTAGTCCCAGCTACTTGGGAGGCTGAGGCAGGAGAATTACTCGAACCCAGGAGGCAGAGGTTGCAGTGAGCCAAGACGGCACCATTGCACTCCAGTCTGGGCAACAAGAGGGAAACTCCATCACAAAAAAAAAAAAAAAAAAAAAAAAAAAAAGCCAAATTTTTCTAATTAATAAGTGGCCATGAGTTTGATGCACTTTGGGACAGGAGATATTAGTAACTCACACAGTTACACAATTTAATAAACAAAATATAGCCATATATTCCTACACAAGAAAACCAGGCCGGGCACGGTGGCTCACACCTGTAATCCTAGCACTCTAGGAGGCCGAGGCAGGCAGATCACAAGGTCAAGAGATCGAAACCATCCTAGTCAAAATGGTGAAAAACCCCGTCTCTACTAAAAATACAAAAAGTAGCCAGGCATGGTGGCCGGCAGCTGTAGTCGCAGCTACTCAGGAGGCTGAAGCAGGAGAATCTCTTGAACCCAGGAGGTAGGGGTTGCAGTGAGCCGAGATTGCGCCACTGCACTCCAGCCTGGGTGACAGAACGACTCCATCTCAAAAAAAAGAAAAAAAAGAAAACCAGAAAAACTGACACATAAAGCTTAGATATTTTAACTAGCAGGAAGCCCCTTTTAATCTACGCAGGATTTGTTGGTTTTATTCTTAGCTTAAAAGCCAGTGTGCAGTACCCTACTTTCTCTGTTAGTATTTAGTAGAGTCTGCCTCTCCTCTCCGTTAGATACTTGGAGGGCACAAATATCATTCCTCTGAGATATAAGCACCTGGCATAAGCCTGGCACAGAGTGGGTATTTAATACATGTTTGTAGAAAGTGGAAAAAAAAAATCAATAGGAGAGACAAAAAAAAAAAAAAAAGCCAATAGGACGAATCTGAAATTGTTCTTCTGCATTTCTCCTGTTTATTACCATTGCAAAAGGCTTCACCACAAGCCCAGCCAGGGACTTGGAGGGAAAAGGGGGAGAATGCCCACAGCTTGATCAACGGGCTCTTTCCACATAATTACATAAACCTAAACCCAGCCGCTGGCCCATCCTCCTGCCAAGAAGAAACAGACAATGTAGACACCATCCCTTAGAAGAGAACTGAGAGGAAACAAAGCAGGCCTTGCCTTTTCGTCCTGGTACAGCTTGTTGACACTCTCCAGCTGGAAGTTGTGGCTGGACTGGATTTTGTCGAGCTGCTCCCGCTGCTTCTCCAGCTCTCCCTGGAACTCGTTCTTCTTCAGCTCCACGGCGCCTCTCTCCGCGGCCGCCCTGCGGACCCTGCCTTCCAGCTCCATGATCCGTGTCTACAAGGAGACCACAGTGTTAGGGCTGATGCCAAGTTACCCACGGAGCCTGGACCAGCTGAGTGCCCTCCACAAAGACCACCCTGGGGCCCAGGGCCAGCACCAGCCTCATATACACGAGTGCCCAAGGTTCTGTGTTTTAAGTCAACTGTAAAGAAGCTGGCACAGGTTCTTCTGGAAAAATGGTCTCTGTCAGTGTAAGTGAAGGCAGGCTCCATGCACTCACACCACGCTTCCCACTGGGTTTCCGTGAGGCTTAAATACGCTAAGTGCATAGAATGCCTCATGCTTTACCTGACATGAGATGATGCTCAAATATTTAGTTGTCCTTCTCCGCTAACAAAGCACTTAACAAATCTTTAGCAGACATGATTTCTGAAAACAGATTCAGTTCTCCAACCCAGACAAGCAGACTTCATCTGCCCAGAGAACAGGAGCTCCTGTGGAAGCTGAGACACAGGGAGTACAAGCCCAGGAGGGTAAGTGTGAGAACAGGACAAAGCGCAGACAGGCTGAGGTGCCACGGCTAAGCCCACGCGGGTTGGAATCCCTGCTCCACCTCAGCCTCTCTGTGCCTCAGTCTGACACCCTGTGAAATGAGGAAAGTCAAGTCCCAACCTCGTAGGGTTTGTGCACCAAAGGAGTCATTTGTGTAAAGTACTGTGGAAGAGAAATTATTCTGACATTTATTAAAACGGTAAGAAAGACTACCCAATACGATTGCGGTAAGAGAGGGAAACTGTGCTCAATGCTGAACACATCAAACACAGCTGGGGATTTACAGTCAACGAGCGAGCACAGTGCGGGGAGCCGGTGCATGGAAATCGCCCTCAGAGTAGGGGGATTCTTGCTAAACTGGCCTAACGAGATTCTTGCTAAACGCAGGCCAAGGACTTAGACAGCAAGGGTAGGGATGAGGAACCTGGTCAAGGATCAGGGGTAGAAGGATGGCTTAGCGGGATCCTTTGCTATGACTCGGCTGGGCACGCCAAAGACAGGGAGTGGGAGTTGGGAGGGGCCAAGATCAAGGCCTAGTCAAGACAACGGCTCAGAAGGGCCCGATTCAAGTTTGATCAAGAGGACCATCTCTGTCACTGCTCAGCACTGTACCTGACCCATGACTGCAACAGTAAATGAGAACCTTAAAATTATCATTATTAAATGATGAAGATAAAGATTGGTACCTTTAAAAACATATTTCTTACACCCATCATCCAAGCACACTTCCAGTACTGCTCTTCGATATCTTATGCACTGGAGGACCGCAAACGACGGACTGTGGCCAGTGTATGTAAGCAGGCTGTCTTCCCAGAACCACCCCAGTAGCTCAAATGAAAGCTGTTAACTCACAGGAAAAGCAGGGAGGGATACAACCGCAATCCTACACAACCACAGGGGGGGCCTCTCCCACCCAAAGCGGAGCCGCTTGGGGTCTGACCCAGGGCTGTGGGGGTGTGCAGAGCCCTAAACTCACCTTACAGCACGTGCCCTGTGCAAAATGCCCTGGCTGGCAATGAACAACAAACGCCTCGGACCCCATAACAAAATAAACAAAACATAAACATAAAATAAACATAATAAACAAGACAAAACACCTGGAGATCCACGCTCCGGGAGCTCGCAATCCAGTAATTGAAGCCCAAGACGATGATGCAGGCCACCAGGGCGGCCAGCACGAGCGGCGGCGACTTCATGCTGCGACGCCCGTTTCCCAAGCCCATCATCTCAAAATCAGCACTGAGAATCTGCCAAGTAAAAGCAAATAAATACGCATCAATGCTAGTATTTATCATCTCCAAAGCAGACCGTATCATCTTTACAACAGAGAGGAAACGGGTCTTGCCAGGAAGCATGGGCTGGTAGCTGCTTCTTGATGTGCAAAGCTGTCGAGGGAGAAGAATATTCGGATGGCACGCACAGAGCCCACGGTGCTGTGCACCCAGGGCAGTGTGGCCAGCTCCCAGGACAGGCTCAGAGGAGCAGGCACCGCCCCGAAACCTGTCACAGATTAGCTCGAGACCTGGGGCAAGACATGATTTCTCTTACACTTCAGATTCCTTCCCTGTAAAATCCTTACCATACTCACCTTCCCGACAGAGTCTGAGAATTAATCATTTCTGTAAGCAGCAATGTTTGAGAAGTAATCATTTCTGTAAACACCAATAACAAATAGTAAGTGCTTCCGCATCATATTAGAAAGAGTATATTGCTCGTTACTCCTCAGAGACAGCTTTTTGCTTTGAGTCCTAACAAGGGAGGTTTTTTCACCCTTGACGGGATTACTAATGACAGCCAATTAAAGCATTTCTCAAGCAAAGCAGAAAACCCATTCTAGAGGTGAATGTGAACCTCCCCCGCCTCCACCCATGTACATCATTATTCAGGCACAGCCCTGGCTGTAGAAGTGTCTTCTCCTTCATGACACACAACAGAAGTGGGAGGTGTGCCATCTGCCTGAAGTCACTGGGAAAAATGTGTTCCATCTTCGGATCTGAGATGGAAACAAGGCATTCACTCCACGCCAAATGAGAGCACCTTGTCTTTCGAACATTCATTTCTCACTTTAGGGACCGTATCTGTGCAACTGCTGCATCATACACCTCATGTCAGGAAAAACAGTGACTCTGTGTGAGAGCTACAGAGTGCACAAAAATACAGCTTAGAAGAAAGACGCCATAAATTTCGTTAATGGGCTTCAATTCAAAGCCAGGTCTGGCCGGCTGCAAGCACTGGTCTCCAGGAACAAGGAAACTAGACTTTTCCAAACGGCTTTTGCTGAGCCAGATAAAACAGAACCTTATCAGAGTGAGAGCGGTTGCACTGCAACAAATAGCCTTTGAGCACAGAGCGCCTTTCACGCCAGGGGTGTCTAGCAACAGAGGAGGGAAGGGAAGGGGAAGAGGAGGGGAAAAGACAAAGGATGGGGAGGGAAGAGGAGACCACCGAGGATTCACCTGCAAAACACAATTCTTAGCAGTGAGAACATGGGAGAGCTCATCCTCACCCGATGGTCTTTCCAAGTGGGTCACCAAAAGACTTCCTCTTTAACAGCTGGCTACTAGTATGGGGGCCTGCCCGGAGATAAAGCAGCAATCTAGCCGAATCATCTAAAATAAAGCACCCCCAAAATTACCATGGGTGGAAATTCTGACCTGCGCTCATGTCTTACCAGCTTCTGGCCTCTTAGGATGAATGGGGAGACAACGTTTTTCTTTCAATTATCAGCTGATATCAGCAAGCACTGAATATACTCAAGGAGCATAAGTGCAGACACAAGAAACTTCTAGAAGATTCTACAGATCTGCTGAAAAAGTGTCTTCATTGTGCTATCGTATCTCATTTTGATCACAAGAGTCTCTTTTTTGACTCTTAAGTGTTTTAAAATTTTTATGTATTTATTTTAGAGACGGGGTCTCTGTCACCCAGAGTGGAGTCTTTTCCAAATGGCTTTTGCTAAGGAAAAAATGGGAAACTACACACAGTAAAGTATAAATTGGCCGGGCACGATGGCTCACGCCTGTAATCCCAGCACTCTGGAATGCCAAGGCAGGTAGATGGCCTGAAGTCAGGAATTTGAGACCAGCCTGGCCAACATGGTGAAACCCCGTCTCTACTAAAAATACAAAAATCAGCCAGGCATGGTAGTGCATGCCTGTAGTACCAGCTACTCAGGAGGCTGAGGCAGGAGAAAAGCTTGAACCCAGGAGGCAGAGCTTGCACTGACCCAAGGTCACACCACTGCACTCCAGCCTGGGTGATAGAGCGAGACTCTGATTCAAAAAAAAAAAAAAAGTATAAATTGCATCTCCCTCATCTGGGTCTTTCTATTCCAATGGTCCTCAACACTCAAGGGGCACCAGCATCACCTGGGACACTTTTTTTTGAGATGGAGTCTCACTCTGTCACCCAGGCTGGAGTGCAGTGGCACCATCTTAGCACACTGCAAGCTTTGCCCCCCAGGTTCATGCCATTCTCCTGCCTCAGCCTCCCGAGTAGCTGGGACTACAGGTGCACACCACCAAGCCTGGCTAGTTTTTTGTATTTTTAGTAGAGACAAGGTTTCACCGTGTTAGCCAGGATGGTCTCGATCTCCTGACCTCGTGATCCGGCTGCCTTGGCCTCCCCAAGTGCTGGGATTATAGGCATGAGCCACCGCACCCAGCCTGAAACTTTTTAAAATATCGATACCTGGGCTCCACCACTGCATTTCTTTTCTTTTTTCCTTTTTTTTTTTTGGAGACAGGGTCTCACTCTGTTGCCCAGGCTGACATAGCTGCCCAGTGGTGCGATCCCAGCTCACCGCAGCCTCAACTTCCTGGGCTCAAGCGATTCTCCCACCTGGGCGTACCAAGTAGCTGGGATTACAAGCGTGCACCACCATGCCAGCTAATTTTTTCTATTTTTGTAGAGACGGGGTCACACTACGTTGCTCAAGCTGGTCTCAAACTCCTGGGCTCAGTGATCCTCCCGCCTCAGCCTCCTAAAGTGCTGGGAGTACAGGCACGAGCCATCACACCTGGCCCCCACCCCTGCATTTCTAATTCAATGGGGTTTAGAGCAAGGCCCAGATATTGGTATTTTTTAACCTCCCCAGGTGATTCATATGTATAGACACTATTCTAGATGTTTCTAGATGCATATATAAGCATCAATATATTTACTTTAATCCAAACAAGATCATACCATTCACATTATTCTGCAAATGCTGCTTATTTCTTAGTAACACATCTTGCCTCCCTTTTTTAGTAGCGCATTATGGTTTGCTCCATTCTTTTCAAAGGGCTGAATAGGGCACCACTGTGTGCCAAGATTTACTTAACTGATCTCCTACAGAGAAATATTCAAGGCTTTCCAGGCTTACTTCCAACAATGCTACCATAAACAGCCTTACACAGCTGTCCCTCAGTATTCACTAGGGATTGGTTCCAAGACCCCCTGAGGACACCAAAAGCCAAGGATGTTCAAGTCCCTTACATAAAATGGCATATTTGCATCCAACCCAGGCACATCCTCCTCTAAGCTTTAAACCATGTCTAGATTACTTATAATACTTAGTACAATGTAAATGCTATGTAATTAGCTGTTAAGCCATATGTTTAGGAACTAATGACAAAAAAGTCTATACCCGTTCAGTACAGAAGCAACCACTGTAGGCCTAACTATCTTTTTGTTTTTCTGAGACATAGTCTTGCTCTATCGCCCAGGCTAGAGTGTAGTGGCATAAACTGGGCTCACTGAAACCTCTGCCTCCCAGGTTCAAGGGATTCTCCCATCTCAGCCTCCTGAGTAGCTGGGATTAGAGGTGCCCGCCACCACACCCAGCTAGTGTTTTTTTGTTTTGTTTTTTGTACTTTTAGTAGAGAGGGGGTTTCACCATGTTGGCCAGGCTGGTCTTGAATTCTCGGCCTCAAGTGATCTGCCTGCCTCGGCCTCCCAAAGTGCTGGGATTACAGAAGCCATTACGCCAGGCCAGGCTTAACTACATTTTGAACAGCTAGTTCAAACTGCAGATGTGGAGCTGTGCACCCATCTCTGTGCTTACGAACTCTTACCTATGTGTACAGTCCCTTATTCACAACTTTGAAATCCAAAACAGTCTCTAAAAACTCGGATTTTTAAAAACTTTTCCAGCAACAAAACCTGAACTGAGATCAAGGTCTGATCAGAACTTATCTGAAGCTACTTAACGTCTTTATCTTCCTCCCTTCATGTGAATACTCTTACATTTCACTGCAGAAAGATGGGTGTTTGAGTAGGCGGTGCTGTCCTAGATCCTCCTGGGGCTGTCACATAATATATAATAAATGCCCGGTGTTATCTGAATTCTGAAAAAAGTCCTGAATTCCAAACCTAGCAGGCCTCAAGGAGCTTGAGATGAACCAGCGGCAAGCTTACTGTTGTGAGGCATTGCTCAACACAGGGTCTCGTATCAGCTTTGGGGGCAGTATCACCCCATTTTGCAGGAGATGAAACAAATCACTTCTTTGTGGATCTATTTCTGGGTCAAAAATGTATGTTTTTAATATTGATAGAGCGTCTCTTCCAAAATAGTTGGCAAATTACAAAGGGAAAAACAGTTATATTACATGAAGAATCCTGGCAGATGACACCTTAGCCACTTCAAGCTTGGTATCACTGATAATGAGGCACGTCGACATCACATACCCCCGATATGGTGCACTAGGAGGGCACGGCACCTCTACGGCCTCCTGCCAGCAATGCATAACCTCAATCTCATCAGAAAATTCAGAGGAAGTCAACTCGTCGGACATTCTATAACACACGTGGCCGGCATGGTTAAAAAGATAGTGCCAAAAGGTTAATCTCTTTAATTTTGATAAATTCTATGGTTAAGGGGAAACAGGGTAAAGGGTATATAGGAACTATGTGTAATATTTTCCAACCCTTCCATAAGTCTCAACTATATAAATAATTATTTGCTAGATCTTACCATATCTGAAACAGGTCCAACCTGTCAAATGCATGAGCCCCCTGAACCTTCTAGTTAAATATTAACATTTTTAAAATTTCCCTTTTTTTGCTGGGCGCAGCAGCTTACACCTATAGTCCCAGCACTTTAGGAGGCCAAGGCAGGCGAATCACGAGGTCAGGAGTTCAAGACCATCCTCACCAATGTGGTGAAACCCCATCTCTACTAAAAATACAAAAATTAGCTAGGGGTGGCGTGTACCTGTAGTCCCAGCTACTCGGGAGGCTGAGGCAGAAGAATCACTCGAACCCAGGAGGCAGAAGTCGCAGTGGGCCAAGATCGCGCCACTGCACTCCAGCCTGGGGACGACAGAGCGAGACTCCATCACCAAAAAAAAAAAAAAAAAAAAATTTCCTTCTTTTCATATAGGGATTTTAATCACAATCTCCTGCAGCAGGAGAATGTCTGTTTTCTGACATGATAACATAGAAAACAAACTTTTTAAGGGTCGACAATCTCATTAGTGATATTTTCAAACATATTAATTGTGAGCACAAATGAGTGTCTTTTCATTTCTTGGCCATCTGCATGTTCATTTTGGTGAAATGCCTTCATATTCTTTGCCCAATTTTAAACTGGGTTGTTCATCTTATTGACTTGCTAAAGCTCTTTGTCTGTTAAAGGTAAACCAATCTTTGGTCCTTCATGTGAATAATTTTTTTTTCAATTTTTCATCTATTCTTTTACTTTACAGAATGTTTGCCCAAAGTTTTTGTTGCTTTTTTTTTTTTTTTTTTTTTTTGAAGGTTCTACTTTTTTTTTTTTTAAATTATACTTTAAGTTCTGGGATACACGTGTAGAACATGCAGGTTTGTTACACAGGTATACATGTGCCATGGTGGTTTGCTGCACCCATCAACCAGTCATCTACATTAGTTATTTCTCCTAATGCTAATCCCTCCCCACCACCTCCCCCAAAAGGCCCTGCTGTATGTTTCCCTCCCTGTGTCCATGTGTTCTCATTGTTCAGCTCCCACTTATGAGAACATGTGGTGTTTGGTTTTCTGTTCCGGTGTTAGTCTGCTGAGAATGACGGTTTCCAGCTTCATCCATGTCCCTGGCAAAGGACATGAACTCATCCTTTTTTATGGCTGAATAGTATTCCATGGTGTATATGTGCCACATTTTCTTTATCTAGTCTATCATTGATGGGCATTTGAGTAGGTTCCGAGTGTTTGCTATCATGAACAGTGCCACAATAAACACACGTGTGCATGTGTCTTCACAGTAGAATGACTTATACTCCTTTGGGTATATACCCAGTAATGGGATTGCTGGGTCAAATGGTATTTCTAGTTCTAGAAGCTTGAGGAATCACCACACTGTTTTTCACAATGGTTGAACTAACTTACACCCCCACCAACAGTGTAAAAGCGTTCCTATTTCTCCACATCCTCTCCAGTATCTGTGGTTTCCTGACTTTTTAATGAGCACCATTCTAACTGGCGTGAGATGGTATCTCATTGTGGTTTTGATTTGCATCTCTCTAATGACCACTGATGATGAATTGGCTGCATAAATGTCTTCTTTTGAGACGTCTCTGTTCTTATCCTCCACCCACTTTTTGATTTTTTTTCTTTCTTGTAACTAAGTTCTTTGTAGATTCTGGATATTAGCCCTTTGTCAGTTGGACAGATTACAAAAATTTTCTCCCATTCTGTAGGTTGCCTGTTCTCTCTGATGATAGTTTCTTTAGCTGTGCAGAAGCTCGTTAGCTTAATTAGATCCCATTTGCCTATTTTGGCTTTTGTTGCCATTGCTTTTAGTGTTTCAGTCATGAAGTCTTTGACCATACCCATGTACTGCCTAGGTTTTCTTCTAGGGTGTTTATGGTTTTAAGTCTTATTTTTAAGTCTTTAATCCATCTTAAGTTAATTTTTGTATAAGGTGTAAGGAAGAAGTCCAGTTTCGGTTTTCTGCATATGGCTTGCCAGTTTTCCCACCACCATTTATTAAATAGGGAATACCTCCCCATTGCTTTTGTCAGGTTTGTCAAAGATCAGATGGTTGTAGATGTGTAGCATTCTTTCTGAGGCCTCTGTTTTGTTCCATTGGTCTATGTATCTGTTTTGGTACCAGTACCATGCTGTTTTCATTACTGTAGCCTTGTAGCATAGTTTGAAGTCAGGCAGCATGATGCCTCCAGCTTGTCTTTTTGCTTAGGATTGTCTTGACTACATGAGCTCTTTTTTGGTTCCATGGGAAATTTAAAGTAGTTTTTTTTTTTTTTTTTTTTTTTTTTTTTAATTCTGTGAAGAAAGTCAATGGTAGCTTGATGGTGAAGCACTGAATCTATAAATTACTTTGGGCAGTATGGTCATTTTCACGATATTTATTCTTCCTATCCATGAGCATGGAATGTTTCTACATTTGTTTGTGTCCTCTCTTACTTCCTTGAGCAGTGGTTTGTAGTTCTCCTTGAATAGGTCCTTAACATCCCTCGTAAGTTGGATTCCTAGGTATTTTATTCTCCTTGTAGCAATTGTGAATGGGAGCTCACTCATGATTTGGCTGTTTGTCTATTTCAGTGTATAGGAATGCTTGTGATTTTTGCACATTGATTTTGTATCCTGAGACTTTGCTGAAGTTGCTTATCAGCTTAAGGAGATTTTAGGCTGAGATGATGGAGTTTTCTAAATATACAATCATGTCATCTGCAAACAGAGACAATATGACTTTCTCTCTTCCTATTTGAATACCTTTATTTCTTTCTCTTGCCTGATTGCCCTGGCCAGAACTTCAAATACCATGTTGAATAGGAGTGGTGAGAGAGGATATCCTTGTCTTGTGACAGTTTTCAAAGGGAATGCTTCCAGCTTTTGCCCATTCAGTATGATATTGGCTGTAGGTTTGTCATAAATAGCTCTTATTATTTTGAGATACATTTCTCAATGTATCTCTTATTATTTTGAGATACCTAGTTTATTCAGAGTTTTTAGCATGAAGGGGTGTGGAATTTTATCAAAGGCCTTTTCTGCATCTACTGAGAGAACCATGTGGTTTTGTCATTGGTTCTGTTTATGTGATGGATGTTTATTGATTTGCATATGTTCAACCAGTCTTGTATCCCAGGGATGAAGCTGATTTGATTGTGGTGGATAAGCTTTTTGATGTGCTGCTGGATTCAGTTTGCCAGTATTTTATCATTTCTGCATCAATGTTCATCAGGGATATTGGTCTAAAATTTTCTTTTTTTGTGTCTAGGCCAGGTTTTGGTATCAGGATGATGCTGGCCTCATAAAATGAGTTAGGGAAGAGTCCTTCTTTTTCTATTGTTTGGAATAGTTTCAGAAGGAACGGTAGCTCCTCTTTGTATCTCTGGTAGAATTCAGCTCTGATTGTGTCTGGTCCTGGGTTTTTTTTGGTTGGTAGGCTATTAATTATTGCCTCAATTTCAGAACTTGATATTGGTCTATTCAGGGATTTGACTTCTTCCTGGTTTAGTCTTGGGAGGGTGGATGTGTCCAGGAATTTATCCATTTCTTCTAGATTTTCTAGTTTATTTGCATAGGGGTGTTTACAGTATTCTCTGATTTTAGTTTGTATTTCTTTGGGATCAGTGGTGATCTCCCCTTTGTCATTTTTTATAGTGTCTATTTCAGTCTTCTCTTTTTTCTTCATTAGTTTGGCTAGCAGTCTATTTTGTTAATCTTTTCAAAAAGCCAGCTCCCGGATTCAGTTTTTTTTTTTGTTTTTTTGTTTTTTTGTTTTTTTTTTTTTGAAGGGTTTTTCGTGTCTCTATCTCCTTCAGTTCTGCTCTTAGTTATTTCTTGTTTTCTGCTAACTTTTGAATTTGTTTGTTCTTGCTTCTCTAGTTCTTTTAATTGGGATGTTAGGGTGTCAATTTTAGATCTTCCCCACTTTCTCCTGTGGGCATTTAGTGCTACAAATTTCCCTCTAAACACTGCTTTCACTGTGTCCCCAAGATTCTAGTACGTTGTGCCTTTGTTCTCACTGGTTTCAAAGAACTTATTTCTGCCTTCATTTCGTTATTTACCCATTAGTCATTCAGGAGCAGGTTGTTCAGTTTCCATGTAGTTGTGTGGTTTTGAGTGAGTTTCTTAATCCTGAGTTCTAATTTGATTGCACTGTGGTCTGCGAGACTGTTTGCTATGATTTCCATTCTTTTGCATTTGCTGGGGATTGTTTTACTTCCAATTATGTAGTCAATTTTAGAATAAGATGTGGTGCTGAGAAGAATGTATACTCTGTTGATTTGGGGTGGAGAGTTTTGTAGATGTCTATTAGGTACGCTTGGTCCAGAGCTAAGTTCAAGTCCTGAATATCCTTGTTAATTTTCTGTCTCATTGATCTAATATTGACAGTGGGGTGTTAAATTCCCCCACTATTATTGTGCAAAAGTCTAAGTCTCTCTCTCTGTAGGTCTCTAAGAACTTGCTTAATGGGGCTGGGTGCAGTGGCTCACGCCTATAATCCCAGCACTTTGGGAGGCCGAGGCAGGCAGATCACGAGGTCAGGAGATAGAGACCATCCTGTCTAACATGGTGAAACCCCATCTCTGCTAAAAACACAAAAAATTAGCCAGGCGTGGTGGCAGGCACCTGTAGTCCCAGCTACTCTGGAGGCTGAGGCAGGAGAATGGTGTGAACCCAGGAGGCGGAGCTTGCAGTGAGCTGAGATCATGCCACTGCACTCCAGCCTGGGTGACAGAGTGAGACTCCATCTCAAAAGACCAAAAAAAAAACAAAAAACTTGCTTTATGAATCTGGGTGCTCCTGTATTGGGTGCTAGCTCTTCTTGTTGCACGGATCCTTTTACCATTATGTAATGCCCTTTTTTTTTTTTAATCTTTGTTTAAAGTCTGTTTTTTCAGAGACTAGGATTGCAACCCCTGGTTTTTTTTATTTTGCTTTCCGTTTGCTTGGTAAATATTCTTCCAACCCTTTATTTTGAGCCTATGTGTGTCTCTGCATGTGAGATGGGTCTCCTGAATACAGCATACCGATGGGTCTTGACTCTTTATCCAATCTGTCAGTCTTTTAATTGGGGCATTTAGCCCATTTACATTTAAGGTTAATATTGTTATGTGTGAATTTGATCCTGTCATTATGATGCTAGCCAGTTATTTTGTCCATTAGTTGATGCAGTGTCTTCATAGTGTTGATGGTCTTTACAATTTGGTATGCTTTTGCAGTGGCTAGTACTGGTTTTTCCTTTCCATATTTAGTGCTTCCTTTGGGAGCTCTTGTAAGGCAGGCCTGGTAGTGACAAAATCTCTCAGCATTTGCTTGTCTGTAAAGGATTTTACTTCTCCTTCGCTTATGAAGCTTAGTTTGGCTGCACTGAAATTCTGGGTTGAAAATTCTTTCTTTAAGAATGTTGAATATTGGCCCCCACTCTCTTCTGGTTTGTAGGGTTTCTGCAGAGAGATGTGCTGTTAGTCTGATGGGCTTCCCTTTGTGGGTAACCTGACCTTTTTCTCTGGCTGCTTTTAACATTTTTTCCTTCATTTCGACCTTGGTGAATCTGACAATTATGTGTCTTCAGATTGCTCTTCTCGAGGAGTATCTTTGTGGTGTTCTCTGTACTTCCTGAATTTGAATGTTGGCCTGTCTTGCTGGGTAGAGGAATTTCTCCTGGATAATATCCTGAAGAGTGTTTTCCAACTTGATTCTATTCTCCACGTCACTTTCAGGTACACCAGTCAAATGTAGGTTTGGTCTTTTCACACAGTCCCATATTTGTTGGAGGCTTTGTTCATTCCTTTTCATTCTTTTTTCTCTAATCTTGTCTTCACACTTTATTTAATTAAGTTGATCTTCAATCTCTGATATCATTTCTTCCACTTGATCGATTTGGCTATTGATACTTGCGTATGCTTCACAAAGTTCTCGTGCTGTGTTTTTCAGTTCCATCAGGTCATTTGTGTTCTTCTCTAAACTGGTTATTCCAGTTAGCAATTCCTCTAAACTTTTTTCAAAGTTCTTAGCTTCTTTGCATTGGGTTAGAACATGCCCGTTTAGCTCAGAGGAGTTTGTTATTACCCACCTTCTGAAGCCTGCTTCTGTCAGTTCATCAAACTCATTCGTTATCCAGTTTTGCTCCCTTGCTGGTGAGGAGCCGTGATCCTTTGGAGGAGAAGAGGCATTCTGGTTTTTGGAATTTTCCACCTTTTTGTGCAGGTTTTTCCAAATCTTCATGGATGTATCTACCTTTGGTCTTTGATACTGGTGACCTTCAGATGGGGTTTCTGTGTGGACGTCCTTTTTGTTGATGCTTTTCCTTTCTGTTAGTTTTCCTTCCAACAGTCAGGCCCCTCTGCTGCAGGTCTGCTGGAGTTTGCTGGGGGTCCACTCCAGACCCTACTTGCCTGGGTATCACCAGCGGAGACAACAGAACAGCAAAGATTGCTGCCTGTTCCTTCCTCTGGAAGCTTTGTCGCAGAGGGGCACCCACTAGATGACAGCTGGAGCTCTTCTGTATGAGGTGAGCTGTCAACCCCTGCTAGGAGGTGTCTCCCAGTCAGGAGGCACAGGGGTCAGGGACCCACCTGAAGAGGCAGTCTGTCCCTTAGCAGACCTCGAGCACTGTGCTGGGAGATCTGCTGCTCTCTTCAGAGGTGGCAGGCGGGAACATTTAAGTCTGCTGAAGCTGTGCCCACAGCTACCCCTTCCCCCAGGTGCTCTGCCCCAGGGAGATGGGAGTTTTATCTATAACACTGGGGCTGTTGCCTTTCTTTCAGAGATGCCTTGCCCAGAGAGGAGGAATCTAGAGAGGCAGTCTGGCCACAGTGGCTTTGCTGAGCTGTGGTGGGCTCCACCCAGTTCGAACTGGCAGCTTTCTTTACACTGTGAGGAGAAAATCACCTACTCCAGGCTCAGTAACAGCAGATGCCCACCCCCTGCACCAAGCTCAAGCATCCCAGGGCAACTTCAGACTGCTTTGGTGGCAGTGAGAATTTCAAGCCAGTGGATCTTAGCTTGCTGGGCTCCATGGGGGTGGGATCCAATGAGTTAGACCACTTGGCTCCCTGGCTTCAGGCCCCTTTCCAGGTAAGGGGATGGTTCTGTCTCACTGGCATTCCAGATGCCACTGGGGTATGGAGGAAAAAAAAAAAAAAAAAAACTCCTGCAGCTAGCTCAGTGTTTGCCCAAACGGCCGCCCACTTTTGTGCTTGAAATCCAGGGCCCTGGTGGTGTAGGCACCTGAGGGAATCTTCTGGTCTTCGGGTTGGGAAGATCGTGGGAAAAGCATAGTATCTGGGCCAGAGTGCACTGTCCCTCACGGCACAGTCCCTCACAGTTTCCCTTGGCTGGGGGAGGAGTTCCCCAAACCCTTGTGCTTACCAGATGAGGCGATGCTCCACACTGCTTCGGCTCACCCTCCGTGGGCTGCGCCCACCGTCTAACCAGTCCCAGTGCGATGAGCCAGGTACCTCAGTTGGAAATGCAGAAATCACCTGTCTTCTGTGTTGATCTCGCTGGGAGCTGCAGACCAGAGCTGTTCCTATTTGGTCATCTCACCAGTCACTCTGTTGTTGTTTTAAATAACCTAATCTTGTCAACCTTTTATTACTTCTCGATTGTTGTTATATTTAGAAGGGCATTTCTTACTCTAAGTCTATAAACACACTTACCCACATTTTTTTCCAATGTAGTTTCATATTTACATTTAAATTGTCCGTCCATTTAAAATTCCTTTTTGATGTAAAGAGTAAGGAAATATAAATACTGCAGACGTAACGAAATACAAAGAATGCAGCTTTTCTCTTCCTGTAGTGACAAGCCAGTTCTGCCAGCGACCTTTACTGAATAATCTATTTTCACCTACTGCTTTGAACAACTATCTATTTATACCAAATTTTCTAATAATATACTTTTTTTTTTTTTTTTTAAGAGATGGAGTCTTGCTTTGTCGCCCAGGCTGGAGTGCAGTGGTACGATCATGGCTCACTGCAGCCTCAAACTCCCGGACCCAAGCAATCCTCACACATCAGTCTCCGAGTAGCTGGGACCATACGCACACACCGCCGCACGTGGCTTAACAAAATACTTTTAGATATGACCATTGCAAGGCCTTTTGTTATTCTAGTAGATGTAAGTCAGTGGGTGGGGTATATTATAAGTTTGAAAGCAGAAAATAAACTCCATTCTCACTTCAAGGGAAGTGTACAGATAATCATGTAATATTCTCTTTCCCTTAGACAGCCAATAAAAAATTTATTGAGCAGCTACCATGAGTCAGGTGCTGTATTCACATCAGGCAGCTCAGGGTGGAGTTAAGAGCACAGACTGGAATCCCACAGCCATGTCTGACCCTGGCTCTACCACTCAGGGGACACAGGACCTGCCTGTGCCTCACTGTACTGCTCACAAGGGTTTTACGAGGATTCAGTGAGTTAAGTGAGAAGCGCTTAGAGCTACATTTGGCACATAGTAAGTGCTCAACAAATGTTGACAATTATTAGGGATGGAAAGTAGAATAACAAATCATTTCTGGATTCAATCTTTTTTCCATTTTGAGGAAATAGTGATGCATGTTTTCCTTCCATAACCATTCTACTTTATAGCAACCAGCCCTCCTCTTTCCTTCTCCTGACTCTGCCACCAACTAAAACAGCGGTATCTGCCATTACCTGGGGCTGACCTACAGATGCCACTCCAGCAGTGGACATCCCAGACCAGGACCATATTATGAAAAAGGTTTGAGGAAGGCAAACCTCAAACGGTCCTGGAAGTTGTACAATCCTGGAAGCCCCTCACTATCACCCAGTGCTTGGCTGGCACTGTCTCGTGCCAGCTGTCTAGATAGCACTCTTAGGAGAGCCCTGGGCTCCCAATGGGAGCAGGGCTGCCCCGGTAAGCAGTGACATGAGGAAGGGAGGTAACGCAATCAGCCTTCAGGCCTGCAAGGTGCTTCCTCACAGGCTTCCAGGAGTGCAGAAACCCTTGCTGCTGAAGGATGAGGGACAGATACTGGCGAGAAACGATCAAGATTGATGAAGGCTGAGGGCAGAACTCAGAGGCAGAGTTAATTTAATATTCATTTTCATTTAAGCTTCAGAATGTTTGTCTCATACTTGATTATAAGCTTCCAACATACTGAAAATGATTAACTTAAATCACCTAAACTCTGTGAGGCACCAGGCTTTCCCAAAATGAAAACAAGTGGTGTGTTTTTGCATTAAAAATCACTTGATAGGCTGGGTGCGTGCAGTGGCTCACGCCTATAATCCCAGAACTTTGGGAGGCCAAGGCAGGCAGATCACCTGAGGTCAGGAATTTGAGGCCAGCCTGGCCAGCATATCAAAACCCTGTCTCTACTAAAAATACAATTAGCCAGGCATGGTGGTATGTGCCTGTAATCCCAGCTACTTGGAGGCTGACGCAGGAGAATCGCTTGAACTTGGGAGGCAAAGTTGCTGTGAGTCGAGATTGTGCCACTGCGCTCCAGCCAGGGTGACAGAGCAAGACTCTGCCTCAAAAAAAGGAAACAACCCCCACCCCCCGCCAAATTATCTGGGTGTGGTGGCACACACCTGTAATCCCAGCTACTTGGGAGGCTAAAGCATGAGAATTGCTTGAACCCAGGAGACGGAGATCGCGTCACTGCACTCCAGCCTGAGCGACACAGTGAGATTTCTGTCTCAAAAAAAATAAATAAATAAAAATAAATCACTCAATAAATCAGAAAAGAAAAAACTCCATATTCTTACCTACTGGTTTAAGTTAAAATTTCAACCTATTGGTTAAAATTATTATTTGCTTGTAAGACAAAATGTTTGTAATTTAACAAAGACTTCTAATCACTTTTTAAAAAAGAAACAAAAGGCATATGAAAATGTACAACATGCTAAATACACGAGCCCCTTGACCCTCCTAGTTAAATATCATGTTTAACATTTCCTTATTTTCATATAGGACTTTTAATCAGAAAAGCAAATATATAGGAGCGATCGGGTCAGATTAACATGTTTGACCAACGTCAACCAGTGCAGAAACTGGGCTTCTCCAAACACTGGTGGAGCCACACCTCTATTCCTTCTCAGAGGAATGGCCCGGCGGCTCAGCAGGAAGTTCAGAAGTCACTGCAATGAGCAAACAGACCTGAGCACACCCCAGCGCAGCCTGGAGTCCAGGAAAGAATCCGTCACCAAGTTTTCTGATGGCTTGGAAATATTCCACCCTGTCCCAAGACTGTCTAAACCAGGGGTGAGCAAACTATGGCCCAGAGGCCATATCCGGGCCTGGTTTTTTTTTTTGAAGTTGTACTGTACACGGCCATAAATACTGCCTATGGCTGCTTTCTGGCTACAAAGTAGAACTGAAATAGCTGAGACAGAGACCTACCCACAGACCGACTCTGCCCATAGGGTATCCTGAGGATTAAACATTTACCATCTAACCATTTAGACAAAGTTTGTCAACTCTGCCTCTAACCCATTGGGATTAAATGACCAAGGTCACTGTGTTCTGCTTAAATTGCTTTAAAAACTTACTAGGAAATACACAGAATCTCTTCCTCTCACTTCCCCAAAATGAACACTAGCTTTTCTCCAATGCTAGAAGCTGACAGTGTCTAAAGACGAAAACTTTTAAAATCAATGTATAGTGGTAGGTGGTAGAAACACCAAAAAGCAAGGGAGATGAGTGAAAATGAACTAGAGAACCAAATTCTTCCTGTTTTGAAATTTTCTGAAGAAAGGCCACCCACCGTCAAGAATATATCCTGGAGCCAGTATGGTGGCTCATGTCTGTATTCAGCACTTGGGGAGGCTGAGGCATGAGGATCACTTGAGCCCAGGAATTCGAGACCAGATAGGTCAATGTTATGCAGGGAGACCCTGTCTCTACAAAAAAATATTTAGAAAAGAATACATCTTGGGCCAGGCATGGTGGCTCACGCCTGTAATCCCAGCACTTTGGGAGGCCAAGGCGGGCAGATCACCTGAGGTCGAGAGTTCGAGACAAGCCTGACCAACATGAAGAAACCCTGTCTCTACTAAAAATACAAAATTAGCCAGGCGTGGTGGTGCAGGCCTGTAATCCCAGCTAGTTGGGAGGCTGAGGCAGGAGAATCACTTGAACCTGGGAGGCCGAGGTTTCGGTGAGCTTAGATTGTGCCATTGCACTCCAGCCTGGGCAACAAAAGCAAAACTGTCTCAAAAAACAAAAATAATACATCTTGGTAGAAGCTCAATTTTCCCTTGAGTTCAGGAGTCACAAACTGCAGCCCAAGAGCCCGATCCTGCCAGGCATCTATTTTTGTACACTGCCCACAATTAAAAATAGTTGTTTTTTTTTTAATTGAGACGAGGGCAAGCTCTGTCACCCAGGCTGGAGTGCAGTGGCACAATTTCAGCTTACTGTAACCTTCCCCTCCTAGGTTCAAACGCCTTAACCTCCCAGGTAGCTGGGATTTAGGCATATGCCACCATGCCCAGCTAATTTTTGTATTTTCCTTTTTTTTAAGTAGAGATGGGGTTTCACCATGTTGGCAAGGCTGGTCTCGAACTCCTGACTTCAAGTGATGTGCCCACCTCAGCCTCCCAAAGTGCTGGGATTACAGGCGTGAGCCACCGCGCCCGGCCAGTTTTTACATTTTCAATGGTTGAAGAAAGTTAAAATATTACTATTTCATGAGAGAGTGCTTCACAGGGCTGAGAAATTCTCCACATATTCCTGGCTGACTGGAAGATTATGCGAGCATGGGGAAGACCCAAAAGAGCCCAGCAGAGCTGAAAACCAAGAAGAACTGAGAACCAGCTGAAACTTGCAGTGTTCCCCAACCCCCACACAGACCTACTGTTAGAGGGATGGAGACTGACCCAGCAGGTGACTCCTGGTTCAGTGCTCCTTGGAGAATCTGGACACCATGAAGTGGTATTAGGTGTCAGTTTAGCTACCCGTTATTTTGAGTGCTTCCTTAGCGGAACTGTTGAGGCAGTATGGCTTAAGAAAAGAGCACTGATGGGGGTCAGGCCAAAGGGAGTTTTAATCCTAGCTCATTATTTGCACAAATTTTGGTGAGCTGTATAATCTGCCTCTCTGTATCTTATTCAATCCTTGTAAAAGTCCATTGAAGTAGGCTTACTACTGTCCCCATGTTCTAGGATGCAGTGATATGAGACTTTAAATCTGTAAAACCTTTTGTTGTTAGGATTAAAAATTACAGTGGCAATAAAGTACACACCACATGATAATAGCTCAACAGATTGGTTTTTTTTTTTTTGGTTTGGAAATAAAAGGATATCTCATGAAACATGAAAATCACATGAAATTAAAACTTCAGTATCCATAAAGTTTTATTGGAACAGAACCATGCCCATTCATTTACATATTGCCTGTGGCTATTGGGCTATAAGAGCAGAGCTGAGAAGTTGTGACAGGGACCATAGGGTCTGCAACACCTAAAATAGTATCTGGTCCTTTTCAGAAACAGGTTGCTAACTCCTGCTGTAGTCCAATGGTTCTTAAAGGGTGGTCCCCACATTAGCAGCATCAGCATTACCTTGGAATGTGTCAGAAATGCAAATTTTGTGGCCCACCCCAGACTGACCAAATCAGAGGTCTGTTTATTTTACTAATAAATGCAAACACAGGAGAGCAAAAGACCTTGAGCAAAGCTCTGTACTGAGCCAGCCTTGCATGAGTTACCTCATGAAGTAGAAACCATGCTGATGTAATCAGATCTGACAAGACACAGGCCAAAATACTTAAAATTAACGGAAAGTATTTAAAACAGGGTTTCTACCTCTAATGTTATTAACAACAAATCCAGCCCTATGTGTATATTGGGCCTTGAGATACAATATAACTGTAACAGCAAATACATTGTTTATAAATAAGCAATAAATGCACATAAAGGAGAGTGTTAAGAACTTTTTTTATTACTGAGAAACATCAAAAAAGTTGGGAAACGATAGCAAATTACAATATAAACAACTATAATCATATTATATAGTATTCATATATGTACTTTTTTCTGTCAGACACGAATCTTCAAAATCTTAGCAAGGGGAAGTCCTATTAATAAAGCGCTTGGCCGGGCGCGGTGGCTCAAGCCTGTAATCCCAGCACTTTGGGAGGCCGAGGCGGGCGGATCACGAGGTCAGGAGATCGAGACCATCCTGGCTAACACAATGAAACCCCGTCTCCACTAAAAAAAATACAAAAAAATTAGCCGGGCGTGGTGGCGGCGCCTGTAGTCCCAGCTACTCGGGAGGCTGAGGCAGGAGAATGGCGGGAACCCGGGAGGCGGAGCTTGCAGTGAGCCGAGATCGCGCCACTGCACTCCAGCCTGGGCGACAGAGCGAGACTCCGCCTCAAAAAAAAAAAAATAAATAAATAAATAAAGCGCTTAAGGGTTTTAAAGGAAAATAAGATCAAAATGTAAAAATCTGAAAAGGCATGGACTTTTTTTTTTTTTTTCCCTGAAAGTGTGAGAAATACCTGTGTGAAAGAAAGGAATGACTCTCTCGAGATTTAAGAAACACTTCATAAGTTTGGAGACAAGTCTCTCTTTTAACGTCTCTTCATCAACAACTTGAAAAGTCCAGAAAAACACCACGATCTTTAAGAACAGTTTTTGGGGAGGAAGTGAAGTATCATTCGCCCTTTTCTAAGGTGAGAGCAAAAGCATAGTAGGACCATTCCTTCTGTTCCTTCTACTTTTTTACAAATGTTTTAAAAATTGTTTTACAAAAACAGAAGTGCTTTTAAAAAATCCCAATTACGAATGTTGTTTCTCACATTAGACCATTGAAAAAGAAATGTATCTTTTTTCACTGGGCAACTTATTTTTTTTTCTTTTAAGAAAAAACAAGTAATAATAATGCTGCAGAATTTAAACCAGAGGCAGGGAACACTGCTCTCCCGCCCCCAGTGGCCACCCCAGGTCCTTTGAGAAATGGGGCTGGACCTCAGGGACCACGCTGCCTTCAAGTTCCCTTGCAGCAACAGTACCCATCAACTGACATCTGTCTCCTCTCAGCACACCTGCCTAAAGTGATGCTCCACCCTTCCTACTGATCACACAGATGCATTTTCCCCAGGTTCTGCCCTCCGTACTTCCAATGCAGAAAGCCAGCTAGCACTTTCACAGGAGAAGGGTAGCAGTTCCCTCCTTCTGGGGAGGGTGGCCATATATACAAACCCAGGTAGCCCCAGGCCTGCTATGGTCAGCTGTCCTAACTGTTGTTTCTGCCCAGGCCTCAACAACAGCAGCAGCGGGTGGAATGTAAATGCAAAATCTTTTCATTTCCCATCAATAACTGAACCTAAACCAGCAATTAGGAAGCAGATGGTATCCTTGGCCCCTAATATCCAAGTCACCACAATTTCCTGGCCCCACCCTCAGCACTCCTTTCCTCTCATCTTTCATTTTCCTGTAAAACCAACTTAAAAAAAAATGTGAAAATTGGATAACCTCTCCACAGGAGAACAAAATATATCTTAAAAGCTAACCTCTTTTCTTTAAACATCCTAATAATTCAATTTCTTTTTGTTCACTGACACCTTAAGAATTGAGTGGCCTAAAAACAGTAAGTCTTAGCAAGTTACTAGTTTCTATTTATAAAGAAAGTAAAAGTATTCTTTCCAATAGCATGAGCTTAGCTTCATCTTTTATAGCACAACTGGAAGAAGCTAGGATGCCTTTGGAGATCCACAAAAACTAACAAGAGATTGTCCCATGCCCACCAAAATTCAGAAATACTAAAACTGAGATTTGAGCCAACCTGATGGCCATGAGCTAAACAAAGCCACTCAAGCGCCGCTAAACACTTCATCAGGTTACTGCATATCTCACTAATCCAGTCCTAGAAATGTTCAATAATTTGCATAAGGTAGGGCCTAGGGACCCCAAATCAGACAAAGGAAACCTCAAAACCGTGAAAGTCACACAAGTTTAGTTTTGCACATCTGGCTATGGGACATCTGAAATTGTCCAGCATCATCACGATATTTCAAATATAATAATTCTTAAATTTTGCTTAAAAAATTCATCAAAATTGTTATTCACATTTTGCTTCTTAAAAGCAAGTCATTAAAAATATTAAACAGGATATGATCTTTAAAGCACGGCAAAGTTGTGTGGATCCTCCACGCTGGCGAAGGTGGAAACACAGGTATGCGGGAAAACCTCGAGCATCCGCGAGAACCGGCTGCAGCCGCGCTCTGGCCGCGCGGCGGGAGGACCCGGCGCCAAGCTCCGGGGTCACTAGCCAGGAGGCCCCGCGACAACATGGACCCCAGGGCGGCCGAAGCGCGCCTGGGGTTGGAGGGGAGGAAGAGGAGGCGGGAGCCGAGAGGCTCGCGGCTCCGCCAGCTCTCCGCGCCTCGTGCAAATCACGCCGCAGAACTGGAACTAGTACGACTTTGGGGGTGCACGCTTTTGACTTTGGATGCCGACGCGCGTGACAAAGCTCAGAACAAAAAGAAAGGCCCCGCATCGCCTGAGACTGCAGGGCAGGGAATCCTCGCGAGGCCCCTCATCGCAGGGCCAGGGGGCCGCGCGCCCGGCCTTGGGGAGCGAGCCGAGGGGCCCGGGCGGCCACGGGCTGCTCGGTGCAGGAAGGTGCGGCGCCAGCCCCGAGAGCAGCCAGCGAAGGCTGGAGCCCCGGCGCAAGCGGCAGCGAGGGTCCGGGGACCAACGCGAGGTCTCGGGGCGCGGGGCACGGGGCCGGGGCAAAGGAGGGAGGAAGCGAGGGACCCCGGTTCGGGAGGCCTGGGGCTGCGCGCCGCCCACTCACCTTTTCCGCGGCTCCGGCCGCCACTCGGCGATGCGGGGCTCCGCTACGAGGCCACCCGGACCGCTCTCCCGCCGCTGCCGGCCTCGCGCTCCGGCCGGCTCCGCGCGGTGCGCCCCGCGCCTCAGCGTCCAGCGCCGCCGCGTCCCCGGCCTCCGCAGCTGCGAGGCCCCGCCCCCGGGCAGCGCCGGCGGCTCGAAGGGAGGAGGCGGCGCCGCGAGCGCGGAGAGGCGAGGCCGGGGCTGCCGGGGCCGCGCGGACTCCCGCCTCCACGGTGCGCGCGCCCCGGCCAGCGGCCCCCACTCGGCAGGAGCAGGAACGCCAGCGTGCGCCCCTCCCCTGGACCACCCCAGCGCCCCTTCCGACGCGGGAGACGGCTGCTGAGCAGCGGCGCGGAGCGGGGAAGCGGCGGTGGGGAAAGGGTACCTGGGGGAAACCCCATCCCACGTTCCACCCCAAGGGAATGTTCCCGAACAGCCAACCACACCCAGCGCCACACTCACGTTACCTTCTTTATAAAGTCGTCTTGGTGAAAACTGCCCAGAGAAGGAAGCGAACGAAAAACAGGTTTTTAGGGGGTTTATACTCACAAAATTGTCTTTTTTCTCCCACTAGGTATTCCCTGTTGACCATCATCTCGCTTCGGTTGTCACCGCTCAGGCCTTAGCGTTTGGTCTGTGACCCTTCCACTACTAGCAACCGAAAAAGTGAAGATTCCCGGACGCCTTCGGGTGTGATCTCCTAGCCTGGGCAGCTGCATTTAAAACAGCGCCTCAGGTGACGCTCAGGCGCACTGATGTTTGAGAAGCCCTGTGAGGCCGTACCTCCTGGAGAGAATGCCACAAAACTAATGACCTACAAGGAAACCGTGCTAGAAAATTCTAAAGCAATGGTTCTTAACTCTAGCAGCACCTGCCATCCATTAGAATTATTTGGGGAGCTTTTAGAGCATTTAGATACCAGGGTCCCACTTCCAGAGTTCAAACTGAACTTGATATTTTTTGTTTGTTTTGAGCTTCCCAGATAATCCTAATACAGTATACGGCCAAGATTGAGAACAGTTTTCCTAGAGTCATGTCTCTTCATGTCTTCTTAGCTCTGGTGTCTGGGAAAGGAAGCTCCTTCCTCTGCGCCTCTCCCAAATCCCGACAATAAAAAAAACAAATACATGAACACCTAAAGGAATGCCCACAGCTGAAATTGATTTTAACCAGAAAAAGAGTCACGTTGAAAAAGGTGATCAAGATACCCTACTGCCACCTGAGCATGGAGCTTCTTAACTGCAGGAAACATCTTTATGAGCCAAAACCTCTTAGCTGAATTAGAAACTGACAATAGGTGACCCCTTTAGAGGAATGTTCTACTATATTCCAAAATGATATTTTTGTTATCTGCAGCTGTTATATCTGCAGGGTCAGACCAAAGCATTCAGAAGCTGAGGCTATGTCGGATGTCAGCCCTGGTTTTGCAGACTTGCATCGCTTTGCTCTGATCTTCTAGTGAGCTTAAATAACCATAATTGGGGACAGGTACAGGAAATTCCCTTTCTTGCCCATTTTAGCTCTCCTAGTATAGTTTGCATTCTTAGACTGGTGGACCGTAACTTCTATATCATTTGCCTCTAAGGAGGGTCTCCCTTAGTCTCTCATTTATCAGCAACTAATTAGTCAGTGACTCACTCAGTGATTCTTAAACACTTTATGGAGCAGGTCCATATATCTAGGTGCTAAGGCAGCTAGCTGAATGAGCTGCATTTTAATTGAAGATGAATTAGTCCTTTTCGTTAGATTCTTTATGACAAAAGTTGAAAATTTTAAGATGCAGTGTTATATAGGTCTATATACATAATTTACATTCCTTATAAATAACCTAATCAGTTGCCGGTCCTAAAACTTCAACTGGATGGGTTTTGATTAAACAATGTGCAAGGGGCTACAGTGGTTGGTTGAAGGAAGCATCCATGTTTGCCTGTTAAGCATCCTTTCCTTAATGTCTTAGTCCATTTTGTGTTGATATAACACAATTCCACAGACTGAGTAATTTATAAAGAAAAGAAATTTATTTCTCATAGTTCTGAAGGCTGGGGAGTCTAATATCAAGGTGCTGGCATCTTGTAAGGGCCTTCTTGCTGCATCATCCTAGGATGGAAGGCAGAAGGGCAAGAGAGTGCATGTGAAATTGAACTTGCAGCCTCAAGCCCTCTATAATTGGCATTAATTTATTTATAAGAGTGGAGCCTTTATGACCTAAACACCTCCTTTTGGGCCCCACCTCCCAACACTGTTGCACTTGAGATTCAGTTTTCAACACATGCTTTGTGGAGCACACATTCAAACCATAGCATTCTGCTTCTATGCCCTCCCACCCCCAGTTCATATCCTTCTCACATACAAAATACATTTATTCCATCCCAATAGCCCTAAAGGCATTTATTTATTTATTTATTTAGAGACAGGGTTTCACTCTGTCTCCCAGGCAGGAATGCAGTGGTGTAATCATGGCTCACTACAACGTCGACCTCCTGGGCTCAGGTGATTCGCCCACCTCAGCCTCCCGAGTAACTGGGACTACAGGTGCATGTCATCATGCTCAGCTAATTTTTTTTTTTTTTTTTTTTTATGGTATTTTTTGTAGAGATGAGGTTTCGACATGTGGCCCAGGCTGGTCTCAAACTCCTGGGCTCAAGTGATCCACCTGCCTCAGCCTTCGAGAGTGGTGGGACTACAGTCATGAGCCACTGCACCTGGCAGCCCTAAGGCCTTCACTCTAGCACCAACTAGAAAGTCCAGAGTCTTATCTAAATCAGATATGGGCAAGACACAAGGCACAATTCATCCTAAGACAGATTTCCTCCAGCAATGAGCCTGTGAAATTAAAACAGATTATTTACTCCCAAAATACAATGGTGGCACAGGCACGGTATAGGTATTCACATTCCAAAAGGGAGAAATAGGTAAGAAAAGAGGGGTAACTGGTCCCAAGTAAGTCCAAAACCCAACAGGGAAAACAACATTAAATCCCAAAGCCTCAGAATAGTCTTTCTTGACTGTGTCTCATCTTCTAGGCATACTAGGGTGAGGGTTGGACCCTAAAGGTCTTGGGCTGCCCCATCTGTATAACTTTGCTGGGCACAGTCATGTCACAGACCTCATGGTTTGTAGTGCCATGCCTGAAGCTCTTCCAAGCTGTGTTGCACACTGGTAGGTCTACAGTTCTGGGGGCTCTGGGACAGCCCCAACCCCACAGTTCCATTGGTCTAGTGGTGGTTCCCTGCTATGGCTTTGCTCCCATGGCTCCACTAGGCATTTCCCTGGTGGGGAATCTCTGTGGTAATTCTACCTCTACAGCAAGTTTCTGCCTGGATCCCCAGGCTGTCCAGTACATTCTTTGGAATCTAGGTGGAGGCTGCCATAGCCCCACAGCTCGTGAACTTTGTGCACCTTCAGAATTAGCACCACATGGATGCTGCCAAGGCCCACCACTTGCACCCTCTAGAACAGTAGCCCAAGCAACACCTGGGCCCACTTGAGCCACACAACTGTAGCAGCTGTGGAGCACTGTGCTGGAATGCGGGGAAAAGATACTTGAGGCAGTGCCAGGTAGCAAATATGGAGGTCCTATGGCCACCTCTCTGGAAACCTTGCCTTCAAGGTCCTGCTCTAGACCTGCCTTGGAAGGGGCAACCTGAAAACGTCTCTGAAATGCCATTGGAGTCTTTCTTGTCTTGATGAATAGCACCTGGCTCCCTTCTAGCCACGGTAATCTCTTTAGCAAGGGGTTCACTGGACCACATCCCTACAAGGACTTACATCCTTATGAGACTCTCCCAGACATCCTTTTGCACTCTTGGCCAGGCTGAACATTTTCACAATTTTTACTTTCTGCTTCCTTTTTAATTATAAATTTCATCTTTTAATCATTTATCTCTTCTCTAATTTTACTGTAAGCAGCCAAAATAATCCATGCAACACCTTGAATGCTTTACTGCTTAGAGATTTCTTCTGCTAGCTATCCTAGGTCATTGCTCTTAAATGCTGCCTTCTTTTCTCTAGCTTACCTTTTTGTAAGAATACAGTATAAAATACATATAACATGCAAAATATGTGTTAATCAACTGTTTATGTTATCAGTAAGGCTACCAGTCAACAGTAGGCTACCAGTAGTTAAGTTTTGGGGGAATCAAATGCAGATTTCCAACTGTGCAGAGATGGGGGTGTACCTAACCCTTAGATTGTTCAAGGGTAAACTGCATGAAATAAATTGAACAGACTAAAAAGTATTTACTGTAAATATCTTGCTGTGTTTGCTTTCCAGCATCCCTTATTTCCTTTTTCAGGTACCAACATCATCATTTTTTTGGAGAACTATTTCTCCCTGACTTTTCAATCCTAAGTATCTGTCATAAGCTGAACAGTTGTCCCCCACCAAAGATATATCCATGCTCTAATCCCCAGAACCTTTAAATATGATCTTATATGGCAAAGTATGTAATTAAGTTAAGGATCATGAGAGGGGGCGCTTATCCTGGATTATCTGGGTAGGCTATGAATAAACTGTAAGTGTCCTTATAATCGAAAGGAAATGGGAGTTTTGAGACAGAAAATAGGAGGCAATGTGACTACAGAGGGCAGAGACTGGAGTATGGGGCCACAAGCCAAGGATGTCTTTGGCCACAGGAAGCTGGAACAGTTTCCCTGCTATAGCCTTTGGAGGAACACAGCCCCACCTCCAGAACTATGAGGGAGTAAAATTTCAATTGTTTTATGCCATCCAGGTTGGGTAATTCGTTATAGCAGGCATAAGAAACTGATACAACGTCCGATTCTATAGGCTCTAGTCATTGGTTCAGGGAGAGGCACATGACCCAATTAGTCCAGTTAAGACTCCATTATAGGACAATCCCTGAGACTACTGAGACAGAAAAGTTCTCTTTTCCCACGAAGGCAGCCCATATTGGGAGAATATAGGCCTCAAGCTGTTTATGGCCATCATGTAGAGACCTGGGCCTTATATGTGGAGAAAGATAGAGACAAATACCTAGTGTCGAGGATGTCATTTGAACTTCTGGATCAAGTAGTATCTGAAGCTAGATCTATCCCTGACTTAGCAGTTTTTTTTGTTGTTGTTGTTGTTTTTTTGAGACGGAGTCTCGCTCTGTCACCCAGGCTGGAGTGCAGTGGCCGGATCTCAGCTCACTGCAAGCTCCGCCTCCTGGGTTTATGCCATTCTCCTGCCTCAGCCTCCCGAGTAGCTGGGACTACAGGCGCCCGCCACCTCGCCCGGCTAGTTTTTTGTATTTTTTTTAGTAGAGACAGGGTTTCACCGTGTTAGCTAGGATGGGACTTAGCAGTTTTATCAGCCATTTAACTTCTCATTTTACTTAGGCCAGTATGAAATGGGTTTCTGTCACAAGCAGGCAAAAGAATCCTGACTAATAGAGTCTTAGAATCTTTTTGTTACCTGGTAGGTTTGCCAGTTAAATATGAACTTCAGATTAACAACAAATAATTGTTTTAGTACAAGTGTTTCCCAAATGTACCATGGGACAGATACTAAAAAAATTATGTGTTGTTTTTCTGAAATTCAGATTTAACTGGGTATCCTGTTTGGCTTTTGCCATTGTTTTGTTTTTGTTCTCTGGAAATCCTGTGTTGGAAGAAGGTTTTTTATTGATTATTCCAAACCTTTGAAAGGTCAGGTTGTTACAGTCCAAAGGAAAGTAGAAATTCCTGGACGTTGATCCATCCTCATTCTAGAGTAGATGGCTCTTGTAATTTTAAGCATTCAAGTAACTGCCTTCAGTCTTCTGTATTGATTGGGGTTGTAAAACAGTGCGATTATACCTCCATGGTGTCATGAACCTGGATGCAATTTGGAATTGAGAAGGACATGTTAGTTTGTAAAAGTCTCCCATCACCGAGTAAAGAGGTGCCGTAGTGTGTTGTGAGACTTGTAACATCTTTTGACTGATGCTCTTACAGAGCTGCCTTCACCATTTGCTCTTCTTGTTGTGGGGTACACGTTAGAGACAGGTCCAAATGCCAAGGACTGCGGAGGAACCAGCCAGAGGGGCAGGGTGGGGCTGTGTGCAATGCGTGTCAGTTTCCTCGAGCAAGTGAGAAGGGAAAGGACCATGCTGGAGGGTATCATGTCACAGTTTGAAGATGTGAGGTCTGGTATATATTAGAGTGGTGCAAAAGTAATGGCAAAAGCCACAATTAGTTACTTGTTTTAGGTTGATGCAAAAGTAATTGTGGCTCTTGCCATTACTTTTGCACCAACCTAGTATAAGGTAGCACCCTGGTCCAGTGTATGTGGGAAAGGCGTGTGTTTTTGCATCAGGATGAAGTTGTACGAAAAATGGTTCTTCTACTTTACCAATGCTTGCATGCCTTTTGTTCTCAGAATATTCCCTCAGCTCCTTCAAAAGGCTACTGAAGTAGGTTAGTTTTTTGACCTTGAGGCTTATAACTGTGGAATGAGAGGTTCCATGGTTTATTTTAACTGTTGCAGCAATATTAAGAATACTTATAAACTTACAAATGTAAGAAGTTGCCTGGCTCAATGATTCTTCTACTATAGCTTGTTTTTCAATGACTTTTGAGAAAGGAAGATACTTATTTAAAATAGTTTGGGGCTGGTGTGGTGTGGTGGCTCACGCCTATAATCCTAACACTTTGGGAGGCCAAGGTGGGTGGATTGCTTGAGCTCAGGAGTTCGAGACCAGCCTGGGCAACATGGAGAAAACCCATCTCTATAAAAAATATGAAAAATTAGCTAGGCATGGTGGCACACACCTGTACTCCCAGCTACTTGGGGCTTGAGGCAGGAGGATCGCTTGAGCCCAGGAGGAGTTCGAGGCTGCTGTGAGCCGAAATTGTACCACTGCACTCCAGCCAGGGTGACAAAGTGAGACCCTGTCTCAAAAAATGTTTTAAAAAGTTTTAAATATCAACATCAATGGTATTTCAGTGGTTTCTGTCCTTTGTTTTGATAGTATTCTTTTTTCACACAAGTATGTGCTTATGGGCTGTGGAATAGAGCACTTGCACCCAATTCTTCTCATCCTACTTTGATTTGTGTGCCCAGAGACCTCTCATCTTAGGAAACTTGACGAATTCTCTGCACCCAGAAAGATTTTCTCATAACCAGAGTTAAGAATCAAGGCACCAGCCGGGCGTTATGGCTTACACTTGTAATCCCAACCCTTTGGGAGGCCAAGGCAGTGGATCACTTGAGGTCAGAAGTTTGAGACCAGCCTGGCCAACATGGTGAAACCCTGTCTCTACTAAAACTACAAAAAAAATTAGCCAGGCATCATGGTGCACGCCTGTAATCCCAGCTACTCGGGAAGCTGAGACAAGAGAATCACTTGAACCCAGGAAGCAGAGGTTGCAGTGAGCTGAGATCACGCCACTGCACTCCAGTCTGGGTGACAGAGTGAGACTCCGTCTCAAAAAAAAAAAAAAAGTGAACCAAGGTATCCACCAAGGGTGACATGGTGAGGTCACATCTATGTGGGTTTTGAAATGAGTCATGCCCAGCATTAGTCATCAGAAAGAAAGAACATAGAACATCTAAAGTAGGTGGGAGAGAGGGCCAGTCCTGCTTTCTTGGTCTACAGCAGTGGTTGTGTCATTATGTTAGGTGTTAAAAGGCAAGCACAGAAAGACAAATATCACATGTTCTCACTTAAATGTGGGGGCTAAAAAAAAAAGTGGATCTTATGAAGCTAGAGGGTAGATTGGTGATTACCAGAGGCTGGGAAGGGCGGAGGGGAGGATGAAGAGAGGTTGACTAATACAGTTCAAATATACAGTTTGATAGAAGAATGAAGAACTAGTGTTTGATAGACCAGTAGGGTGACTATAGTTTACAATAGCTTATTGTATATTTCAAATAGCTAGAAGAGAATAATTTGAATGTGTTCCTAGCACAAAGTAAAGACAAAGATTTAAGGTGATAGATATTCCAATCACACTGATTTGATCTTTACAAATATATGAATGTATTAAATTATCACATGTACCCTGAAAAATGTACATTTATTATGTATCAAAAAAATTAAAAACAGACCAGTATTGTACAACACATACACACACACACTCACACAAAGCAGTGGTTTCCGACTGAGGGTGATATTGTATACCTAGGGAGCATTTGGAAATTTGGGGAGACTTTTTTTTTTTTTTTTTTTTTTGAGGCAGAGTTTTGCTCTTGTTGCCCAGGCTGGAATGCAATGGCATGATCTTGGCTCATGGCAACCTCCGCCTCCCAGGTTCAAGTGATTTTCCTGCCTCAGCCTCCCGAGTAGCTGGAATCACAGGCACCCGCCACCATGCCTGGCTACTTTTTGTATTTTTAGTAGAGACAGAGTTTCACCATGTTGACCAGGCTGGTCTCAAACTTCTGACCTCAGGTGATCCACCTTCCTCGACCTCCCAAAGTGCTGGGATTACAGGTGTGAACCACCACGCCCTGCTGACTTTTGTGTTTTAACAGTGATTTGTGGGCATGAGGGTGAGGGAATGTCTGCTATGGACCTTTTTTCTTTTTTTTTTTTTCTTTTTATGAGACAGAGTCTTGCTCCATCGTCCAGGCTGGAGTGCAGTGGTGTGATCTCAGTTCACTACAACCTCCACCTCCCAGGTTCAAGCAATTCTCCTGCTTCAGCCTTCTGAGTAGCTGGGACTATAGGCACACACCACCATGCCTGACTAATGTTTTAAAAAATATTTTCATATTTATTTTTATTTATTTATTTTTTTGAAACAAGTCTCACTCTGTCGCCCAGGCTGGAGTGCAGTAGTGCAAGGGTGCAATCTCGGCTCACTGCAACCTCTGCCTTCCGGGTTCAAGTGATTCTCCTGCCTCAGCCTCCCTAGTAGCTGGGATTACAGGCATGTGCCACCACACCTGGCTAATTTTTATATTTTTAGGAGAGAGGGGGTTGTTTTCACAGTGTTGGCCAGGCTGGTCTTGAACTCCTGACCTCAGGTGATCCATCCACCTTGGCCTCCCAAAGTTGTTGGGATTACAGGTGTGAGCCACTGCGCCGGGCCTGCTATTGATTTAGTTAAGTATCCTGCACAACAACAACAAAAATGCTTTTGTCTCTCCATATGAGTAGCACGCCTATTGAGAAACACCAGATTCAAGAGCGAATCTAATGTTTACGTGAATAGTAAAAGGATATTCAACTGGATCTGGGGAAGATCCTTTTTCTTTTTAGGGTTCTGCTCTTTAGGACATAAAGCCAAGACAGAGAGCTTTGGTTTTTATACCTTTTAGGATTAGGCTCAGCTGTCTCATCACCACAAGAAGCCAAAAATGACAGTGACTTAAGCCCGCAAAGTTTTATCTTCTCACAGAGTAAGTCTTTAGTGGGCAGTCTTGGGCTGAAAGGGCAGGTCTGAAAGTCAACAGGGACTCAGGTTCCACCGCTCCATGGCTCCAAATACCCTGGGATCCTTGTAATCCCAGACGGCCGAAGCCGTCACTTCCATATTCCTTTCAGCAGAAAGGAAAAAGAGCTTCTTCCCTTCCTTCAAGGCCACCTCTCAGACGTTGCGTATGAGATTTCTGATTACTTTGCTTCTCCAGAACTTAGTCACATGTCCACATCTAGCTGCAAGGCATCTGGGAAATAGAGTCTCATATTGTGGGAAGCAATGTGCCCAGACAAAAACTGGGTGTTTTTCTTAAATAAGAAAGGCAGAAGAGATGTTTTGTGACAGCTACCAGTCTCTGCCATTCCTAGTGAGGCAGGTTAATGGCAAGTGAAGCCCTAGTATCTTTTTCTCTTTTTTTTTGAAACAGAGTTTAGCTCTTGTTGCCCAGGCTAGAGTGCAATGGCACAACCTTGGCTCGCTGCAACCTTTGCCTCCCGGGTTCAAGTGATTCTCCTGCCTCAGCCTCACGAGTAGCTGGGATTACAGGTGCCCACCACCATGCCCGGCTAATTTTTTTGTGTTTTTAGTAGAGATGGGGTTTCACCATGTTGGCCAGGCTGGTCTTGAACTTCTGACCTCAGGTGATCCGCCCACCCCAGCCTCCCAAGGTGCTGGGATTACAGGCGTGAGCCACCACACCTGGCCCCTAGTGTCTTAGTAAAGCTGGAGTTTCAATGGTCCAGACTTAACTAAGGAGGCCAAAGGGAAAGTTGTGACTTGCTTTGGTCCCAAAACTCTTGGACACTCCTTCCATTGAGAGTGGAGTCTGTGTCTCTTCCCCATGAATCTGGGTGGGGGCTTACGACTACTCCAACAGATAGACTACGGCAGATCTGAGGCCGAGGCTGGGTCGTAAAAGGTAGCACAGCTTCCTCCTGGCTATCTCTTGGGGAGCTCCTGTTGCTGTGAGGAGACACCATGCTGTGAGGGAGCCCAGGCCACATGCAAAGGCCATGTGTAGGTGTCTGTCCACCAGCCTTAACTGTGGTCTCAGCCAACAGCTAGCATCACCTGCCAGACGTGGAGACCTGTCAGCTCTGGAGTCATCCTCCCCTGCCGCCGAGTTTTCCATCTGACTGCAACTGCAGGAGATACCCTGAGCCAGAAGGATCCACTGCACTAGTCAGCCCCCAGAACCAGAGGGAGAATAAGAAAATGATTGCTGTCTGAAGCCACTGGATTTTGTGATGCTTTGTTATGCAGCAGTGGATAACCAGAGCAGCCAGCAGGGCATTGATACTTTGGTAATGATTGGTTTTTGAGCACATTCGTGAGGGCAGTGAGTGGAAATCAATCAGAAGGAGAGATTCAGGGACACAGTGAATCAGGGGCCAAGGGGGAGGATGGAGATTGTGGGGGGAAGGAGGAGGTTGCATGAAAAAAGACGCAGCTGTTTTCTTTGCCAAGGGCATCTTCCAACACCCACCTTGTTTTTCACGTCGAACTTCTAAAAGAAACCACAGGATGAGAACAACAACAACAACAAAAAAAAGTGGGGAATCAGGGAGCCAAAGCAAAGAGGGGAAAAAAAACTTGTGTTAGGCCAGGTGCAGTGGCTCACGCCTGTAATCCCAGCATTTTGGGAGGCCGAGGCAGGCAGATCACCTGAGGTCAGGAGTTCAAGACCAGCCTGACCAACATGGAGAAACCCTGTCTCTACTAAAAGTACAAAATTAGCCAAGCTTGGTGGTGCATGCCTGTAATCCCTGCTAGCTGGGAGGCTGAGAGAGGAGAATTGCTTGAAACCAGGAGGCAGAGGTTGCGGTGAGCCAAGACCGTGCCATTGCACTCCAGCCTGGGCAACAAGAGTGAAATTTCATCTAAAAAAAAAGTTGCGTTCGATGTGTCAAGGGTTTATGACTGGAAGTAGAGAAAGGCAAGCATCCAAAAGTCTAAATTACATGTACTCCTGTCTTCCATTTTCATTCTAGGTAAAATCATAAAGGAAGAAACTCTGGTCTTTACATTTGGGTGCCTCTACTTGTGGTTTTCCCCGTCTACCACCTCAGCCTTCCAGAGACTCAGTTTCTGCCTTTGGAGGCATAGACACCACCATCACCAACCACCACCACCACCACTACCACGGGTTTGTTAGCTAGTGATTATGCAGCACTGATCTGTAAGCCGGAAGATGCAAAGCCCTGACTTCAGTTATTTAGACACCCAGACCCTGGGTGTTTACAGTGGTGCAGGATGAGACACAGTGACTTGCATGTATACAGAGAATGCTGCTGCTTTCTTTTATCGAATAGAGCTCATCTTTCTCTTGAGTTTCCATGGAGAAATGGTGTAGAGTTGGGAAGAGAACCATAAAGTAGCTAGTTAATGCTGACTTCAGTCTTTTTTAGACAAATGCTCAGTTTTTCTGATTTCTTCCTTGTTCCTCTGCTCTTTCTAGGAGAGTCTAGTGGAGACTAAAGTGATACCATATTGGAGGGAAGAATTCAACCTTGGATTCACCAGGCTGCTGGAAGGATTCGTTCCTTCCTAACATGTTGCCTCCTTTCAACAAAGTGTCTTTGACTTCAATCTTTTTTTTTTTTTTTTTGAGATGGAGTCTCGCTCTGTCGCCCAGGCTGGAGTGCAGTGGCCGGATCTCAGCTCACTGCAAGCTCCGCCTCTGGAGTTTACGCCATTCTCCTGCCTCAGCCTCCCAAGTAGCTGGGACTACAGGTGCCCGCCACCTCGCCCAGCTAGTTTTTTGTATTTTTAGTAGAGACGGGGTTTCACCGTGTTAGCCAGGATGGTCTCGATCTCCTGACCTCCTGATCCGCCCGTCTCGGCCTCCCAAAGTGCTGGAATTACAGGCTTGAACCACCGCGCCCGGCCGACTTCAGTCTTGAAAAGAGTTTTACCCTCCCATGTCACAGAATCCTAATGTTGGCACCCTAGGTATCACTTCACTCAACACTTTCTTTAAAAAAATTTTTTTTTCTTTATCAAATATGCTTTTCTATTGCCAGCCAGCATTTTTTTTTTTTTTTTTTTTTTTTTTTTTTTTGCCTCTGGCCTACCTTCCCAACTATGCAATGTAATAATGTAAACCAGATGATCTCGAGTTTTTAGTCTCAGGACCAACATTTTAAAGTAAACATACTTACAAATTATTGATGAGCCCAGAGTTTTTGATCATGTGAATCTGTCATTATTTTAGGAATTAAAACTGAGGCCGGGTGTGGTGGCTCATGCCTGTAATCCTAGCACTTTGGGAGGCTGAGGTGGGTGGATCACCTGAAGTTAAGAGTTCGAGACCAGCCTGGCCAACATGTTAAAACCCCATCTTTACTAAAAATACAAAAATTAGCTGGGCGTGGTGGTGCATGCCTGTAATCCCAGCTGCTTGGGAGGCTGGGACAGGAGAATCACTTGAACCCAGGAGGCAGAGATTGCAGTGAGCCGAGATTGCACCACTGCACTCCAGCCTGGGCGACAGAGCGGGGCTCCATCTCAAAACAAACAAAACAAACAAAAACTGAGAAAAACTTAAAATATTAATTTATTTAAAAGCGATACATCCATTACATGTTAACATAAACAATGTAATTCTACCCACAGGGTGTGCAGGGAACATCTAGCCCTCTTTGCATTACCCTGCCAGAAATGGGGCTCAGAGAACGAGCACAAATGCTGATATTCTGGATACTGCTGTTGTTGTAGCAGTCTTTTATGTCTGACCCAGGAGTCTCGTGTCTTCTATCAGCATCCCTGAAACTGTCTCATGCAAATTTGTTACCCTTCCTAGTAGGGTAAAATCTCAGATGCTTCACAGTTCTTGATATAACACCTAACTGAAATTTAACATTTCCTTCCATTGTAACATAGGCAGCTGACCTTTTCCACAGTACTCATAACTTTGCAACCAATAGAAAACACCGGTGTTTTCATAGCACTTTAGATTTGTGGCACGTTTCAGAACAACACTTATGCACATCAACAATTTGAAATAAAACTTTATCTTATTAATAATGTGTTAATAAAGAAGCACACATATTATATCACACATTTGGTTTTTAATGTATTGACAATTTGTCTTTTAATATGATTGGTTTCCTTCTTCTTTTATGCAATGAAGGGGCCTATAGACTACACCAGCCTGTACAAAGCAGCTTCAAATAAGCCCCTGATCTAGGCAGTCTGTGTGTATTGCATAAGGGTATGGATAACACAGGGGAAAAATAGGAAGAAAAACAGGTTCAATTATTGGTCTTTGAATTTTAAAAGCCTCAGTGCCGGGGCGTGAGGGGGAAATAGAGGGATGCATGCAGTTAGAAAAAGATTTGGAAGAAATCTTGAAGGAAGTCTATTCAAGACCAACCAGCGGGAAAATCGAGACCACTCCCACCCCCCTGCAAAAAATGAGCTGGGCTTGGTGGCACGCACCTGTAGTCTCAGCCGCTCAGGAGACTGGGGTGGGAGGATCTCTTGAGCCTGGAGTTGGAGGCTGCAGTGACTCTAGAAAGGATTCCCTGGGTTGGGGAGAGGACTGGACACAGGCCTTGTCAACGCCTCTTCAGGGCCTGCAGCCCACCTGCTCACCATCTGAGTGGCCCCTGTGCTTGCCTAAACCACAGAACCTCTGTTTTCACTCTCTGTATGGGTCAGTTCCCTCCGCATCCAGAAGGCCCCATGCACTGCGAGGGAGGATCGTGCCAGTATCAGCCACCAAATTGTGTTTGGCTCCAAACAGCTCACTTCTCCCCGCTTTCCACAGCCCCGGATGTGAGTGTCCTGAGGTACAGGTGGCTCTGAGCCCTTAGAGGGGTGGTGATTGCCGAATCCAGGGTCCTCCCGACCTGTATACTGAGTCACTGCTATTTTGGGTGGGATTAGACAGAATCATCTAGATTTTCCTCTGCAATGAAAGAAAAACTCATTCCTGTCACACATAGGAGAGGAAAGTGGTCTGGAGTCATGCAGTAATTTGATCAAGGGATACCATTCTCTATTTTTAATATCTATGAGCTCAGGAAGGGTTGCTCCTTTAGTGGCCTGAGGCAGCTGCCATCTGAGTCGTGGTGTGTGGGGGCTGTGCTGCCAGCCCGTTCGTGCCGCAGATTTCAGTGGCGTGCTCCCGTTGCTATGGTAATGAGCTGGGGAAGATTTTCAGGCTAGCCAGGAAGAGCAGCCTTCTTACAAGAAAGGATCCATCAGGGCTGCAGTTTGAAATTTGGAAACAGTCGGAGAAGAGGGACATGGAGTTTGAATTAAGGATGGAAAGAACACAAGAGTGGAGCCAGCCTAACCCATGGAGGAGCTGGGGAGAGAAGAGGGGACAGCTCTGGGAGACAGCCAGGCCTGGTGGATCCTACCCTCGCTGCCTTCCTGAAGAATGTCTGATGTTGCATCATTAATGTTTTATCCCTTTGAGTGTTTATGTAGTCCTCTCCCTAATATAGATATGTGTGTTTGTAAGCAAACCTCTAGAGATAGAAAAAATATCAAGGTACTAATACTTTTTTTTTTTTGGAGATGGAGTGTTGCTCTGTTGCCTAGGGTGATGTGCAGTGGTGCGATCTTTGCTCACTGCCACCTCCGCCTCCTGGGTTTGAGCGATTCTCCTGCCTCAGCCTCCCGAGTAGCTAGGATCACAGGCGCACGCCACCACGCCCAGGTAATTTTTGTATTTTTAGTAGAGACGGGGTTCACCATAGGGGCCAAGCTGGTCTCAAACTGCTGGCCTCAACTGATCCACCTGCCTCAGCCTCCCAAAGTACTGGGATTACAGGCATGAGCCACAAGGTACCAATACTTTTGATAATTAAAAAAAAAAAAAATTAAAGACCCTTTCTTTCCTCCACCAAAGTAGAGCATTGTTCACATATGGACAGCACGGCTGGCAAGGGGCCAAGGGAATTATGTGGGGTAAAGAAGGAAGAGGAGGGAGGGACGAGGGGAGGTGGGAAGGAGCTGCTAAAGATGGACTGCTGCCAGGCAGAGTCCCAAGACCGTCTCTGCCCCTTTGAGGCCATTCTCGGATGAGAAAACTCAAAAAGCAAGACCTTCAGTGATTGAGACCTCCCGAAGAACAGCTCCTGAAATGAGCATTTCCAAGGCCCCAGGTTAACATGATTCATTTCTCCTACAGGTTAGGAACAGCCTGTTTTCCTTCAAGCCTGTCCTTATGCCTGAAGACATCAACACAGCTCAAATTAGGTATTTCTCTTGAAGATTCCTATCCACCAAGACCTCAAATTATGAAATCGGGCCCCAGTTAAATGAGGTGACTGTAATTCTAAGAGGCCATTGTAGCAGTGAAACAGCAAAAGAATGAACAGAACTCACTCCATTTTTGTTTAAGGAGCCTTTACCCATTCTTGCACGTAGGCTAGGATAATTTTAGAGCACTGAGATAATATGTAAAAATAGCAATTACAGGCCAGGTGTGGTGGCTCACGCCTGTAATCCTAGCACTTTGGGAGGCTGAGGCGGGTGGATTGCCTGAACTCAGGAGGTCAAGACCAGCCTGGGCAACACAGTAAAACCCCATCTCTACTAAAATACAAAAAATCAGGCCAGGCGCAGTGGCTCACGCCTGTAATCCAAGCACTTTGGGAGGCCGAGGCAGGCGGATCATGAGGTCAGGAGACTGAGATCATCCTGGCTAACATGCTGAAACCCCGTCTCTACTAAAAATACAAAATATTAGCTGGGCGTGGTGACGGGTGCCTGTAGTCCCAGCTACTCGGGAGGCTGAGGCAGGAGAATGGCGTGAACCCGGGAGGCGGAGCCTGCAGTGAGCTGAGATCCGGCCACTGCACTCCAGCCTGGGCAACAGAGCAAGACTGTGTCTAAAACAAAAACAAAAACAAAAAAATTAGCTGGACATGGCAGCATGCACCTGTAATCCCAGCTACTCAAGAGGCTGAGGCAGGAGAATCGCTTGAACCACCGGGAGGCAGAAGTTGCTGTGAGACGAGATCGCACCACTGCACTCCAGCCTGGGCAACAGAGCAAGACTCTGTCATAGATAGATAGATAGATAGATAGATAGATAGATAGATAGATAGATAGATAGATAGAAAAAAAGAGAGAGAGAAAATGAAACAGATAAACGTATTTGTAGAAATCATTTAGAAAAGTGGGAGTTAGAAGCCTATTCCACAGGTTCCTTGTTTATCCCAAGAGTTTGGTTTTAACCAGCCTTACCATTTTTACAATTTGCATTATTATCATTTAAAGATGATTAATCATTGAAATATTGTTTTCCATCTAGTTAAGGAAATCTTGTAATTCTTTATCTGGATTAGCTATAGTGATAACCGGTGAAGCCAAAAACTAAAAGGTAAGAAACAGACAAGGAAGAAAGGAAAAATAAGGTCAAAATCAAGGTTCATGTCCCCATAATCCCTTTCTTCAATGACAAAATAAGTAAAAAAATTAGACAAGGACGTCTATCAACAGCAGCAGCGGCATCTCTTCCATCCCTCTCCAGTTCTCAGCCCGGTGCCTGTGTAGTTTGCTCTCACATCCTGGAAGGGTTGGATAAATGATGAAAGCATAAGCCATGTCTACATCCAGGGGGACTGCATGTAATAAAGAACTAAAGGCTTAAACTGAAGGAATGAAGATCTAACTTGGAATTTGGGGCATCCTGGGGGAAGAAGTGTGGAGGTAAGAGCCTAGTGATGAATAGAAACCTACAGACTAGGTGGTTCCATCCAGATGAAGGGGGAACCACAGGCTTCCTGTGTAGACCCCTCTGAGTGCGCTTCCTGTTTTACAATGTACCCAAGATTTTCTTTATATTCAGGTACAGTGAGACCAAGAGTTCAGGAGATGACTGCTATTGAAAGACAGTTTGTGACTCTTGGTTGTCAGCAGAAGAGGGCAGGCCAGGCCCTGCAGGGCCTCATGGGAAACAGCAGGATTGGTCAGGAGACAGAGGGAGCAAGGGGAAAACCTGGGCGATAGTCTTTAGCGTGGTTTCCACAGAAAAGTCAATGCAAGGCACGGTAAGCAGATTTAGGATTGTCTAGTTTGAGTACAGTGAGCTCTGGGGCACAGGGGCTGTCCCTGCTTGCCTGGTACCTGGCTCTGGGGTGATTAGGGCAGGTGGATAGTGACCTAGAGTGTTAGAGTCAGATAGAGAAAGTTTTGGGGGGTTGGTAGGTGAACTGGCTTTGGATTGGTTGGTTCAAGGCATACTTTCATATGCAATACACACATTCATATGCAATACACACTTTCAATATGCAGTACACATTTTCATATGCAATATACATTTTAAATACGCAATACACACTTTCATGTGTGGTGGCTCATGCCTGTAATCCTAGCACTTTGGGAGGTCAAGGTGGGCAGATCACGAGGTCAGGAGATCGAGACCATCCTGGCTAACATGATGAAACCCTATCTGTACTAAAAATACAAAAAAATTAGCTGGGCGTGGTGGCACGCACCTGTAGTCCCAGCTACTTGGAAGGCTGAGGCAGGAGAATCACTTGAATCCAGAAGGCTGAGGTTGCAGTGAGCCGAGATCACGCCACTGCACTCCAGCCTGGGCGACAGAGCAAGATTCCGTCTCAAATAAAAAGAAAAAAGAAGAAGAAGAAGAAAAAGAAAGGCACACTCAGATAAAAGCCACACTCAAATCAAAGGCGAGTCATGTGCTATCTCTAGCAATTAGCCAACCCTGGGAGGGTTAGACTCTATCTACCTAGTCAGTGAGGCCCCAAATGCCAGAATATCACAGGTACAGAAAATAAGGCTGGACGCAGTGGCACACACCTGTAATCCCAGCATTTTGGGAGGCCAAGGCAGGAGGAATGCTTGAACCCAGGAGTTGGAGACCAGCCTGGGCAACATGGCAAAACCCCATCTCTACAAAAAATACAAAAATGTGCCTGTAGGCCCAGCTACTCAGGAGGCTGAGGTGGAAGGATCGCTTGAGCCCAGGGAAGTTGAGGCTACAGTGAGCTGTGATTGTCTCCCTAGACTCCAACCTGGGCAACAGAGTGAGACCCTGTCTCAAAAACAAAAAAAAAGAAAACAAAGAAAATAAAAGAATACAGAGAATGAGAAGAGATGGTTAATAAACACACCAGCAGTCACGGTGTGCTCTGTGTTGTCCTGTGTGCCTCCTAAGCACATGCGGTTGAAATCTCCGAGCTCATTTCCTTCAACAATTTCAATAGTGCCTATACCTCTTGTAGATTTTGAGCTAAAATTAGGTTTGTAGTCATCCAATTTAAGAACAACATGTCTTCAGTGGGAAATTTGAAACAAGCTCTGGAAACCAAAAAATTCTATTTATTGAAATTTAAATCATATAATGTGATGTCTAGCCTGGGAACTAACGCTTGCTTTGTGACTTACTCCTTTTGTTTCTAAAACACAACCAAGAAGAGTTTTCATTTTCAGTGCAAGGTTGCATTTTAAAAAATGACAGGTCATGCTCTTAGAATTAAAAGGTCACTTAATCATGCTTCATCTTTTCTTTTTTTCTTTTTTTTTTTTGAGACAGAGTCACTCTGTCACCCAGGTTGGAGTGCAGTGGTGCGATCTCAGTTCACTGCAACCTCTGCCTCCCGGGTTCAAACGATTCTCCTACCTCAGCCTCCCAAGTAGCTGGGATTATAGGCGCACACCACCATGCCTGGCTAATTTTTTGTGTTTTTAGTAGAGATGGCATACTTTATCTTTTAATAAATCATTTATTAATATGCACTTCCATTAGTTTGCTAGAACTGTCATAGCAAAGTACTACAGACTGGGTAGCTGAAACAACAGAAATTTATTTTCCCAGAGTTCTGGAGGCTGGAAGTCTATGATCAAGGTGTCAGCAGGGTTGGCTTCTCCTGGGGCCTCTCCCTGGCGTGGGGATGGCTGTCTTCTCCCTGTGTGTCCACATGCTTTCCCTCTATGCATGTTTGTGTCCAAATTTCCCCAGCTTATATCATATTTGATAAGGGCCCACTCATATGACCTCATTTTACCGTGACCACCTCTTTAAAATCCCCCTCCAAATACGGTCACATTCTGAGGTACAGGGGGTAAGAACTTCAACATATAAATTTTGAAGAGATACAAGTCCATCCATAGTATAATATTTATATAAAATATAGAGTGTTGGGCTGGGCACAGTGGCTCACGCCTATAATCTAACACTTTGGGAGGCCGAGGCAGGTGGATCACCTGAGGTCTGGAGTTTGAGACCAACCTGGCCAACATGGTGAAATCCCATCTCTAGTAAAAATACAAAAAATTAGCCAGGCGTGGTGGCAGACATCTGTAATCCTAGCTCCTCAGGAGCCACTCCAGCCTGGGCAGCAAGAGTGAAGCTCTGTCTCAAAAATAATAATAATAATAATATAGGGTGTTTTGTTACTTGTAAGCACCTTTCTAAAAGTGGTTATGACAGCACAGAATTAAATAGACGTAATGTCTTCACTACACGGAGTTACTACCTCTGTTCCTATTAAAAGAAAAAAATAAAAGCAAAGTTTCCAAACAACACAGACTTTGAGACGTTGAAGTCTAATAAATACTAATACAACAACCTTTGACAATAGCCAATGATTTCTAGTGATTACCATGCATTATCCATTGTGCTAAATTCTTATTTAATCCCTGTTATAACAACTCGATGATATAGATACAATTATTATTCTTGTTCTATGCATGAGGAAAGGCTTGGAAGTTAAGTGACTTGCTCCAAATCATAAGAAGTGGTAGAAGTGGTATTGAAAACCAGGTGTCAGGCTCCAGAACCCAGACTAGTGACTGTTAGGCTACACTGGACATTGTTCATACTCTGATGGGGCTAGAAATGTATGGACACCAGCAGGAGCCTTTTGTATTGAAGCCTCCTGGTGGCTAGAAAACAGGGATGCAGGTCAGGCTATGCTTTTTAATGCAAGGCGGAGTCACCATTCAGTAGCATGGCATTGACACAGTGCCCCACATTGCACTTTCTTTAAAACTGGTAATTGGCCGGGCGTGGTGGCTCAAGCCTGTAATCCCAGCACTTTGGGAGGCCGAGACGGGTGGATCACGAGGTCAGGAGATTGAGACCATCCTGGCTAACACGGTGAAACCCCATCTCTACTAAAAAATACAAAAAACTAGCCGGGCGAGGTGGCGGGCGCCTGTAGTCCCAGCTACTCGGGAGGCTGAGGCAGGAGAATGGCGTGAACCCGGGAGGCGGAGCTTGCAGTGAGCCGAGATCCGGCCACTGTACTCCAGCCTGGGCGACAGAGCGAGACTCCGTCTCAAAAAAAAACAAAAACAAAAAACAAACAAAAAAAAACTGGTAACCTACAGAAAGCTTAAGCTTGTCTTGCAGGAGGGCAGATAAAGAAAAAGTTTGCTATAATCCCATCTGCTTACAAAGCTGGCTGAAGCAGTCTTGCACCAATATGGCTGACTGGAGTCTGCACAGCATAGGCTTGGTAGGCCAGATGAGTCATCTTTTTTTTTTTTTTTTTTTTGAGACAGGGTCTCGCTGTGTCACCCAGGCTGGAGTGTAGTGGCATGATCTCAGCTCACTGCAACTTCTGCCTCCCAAGTTTGAGTGATTCTTTCGCCTCGGCCTCCCGCGTAGCTGGGATTACAGGCGTGTGCCACCGTGCCTGGCTGATTTTTGTATTTTTTTTTAAGTAGAGATGGGGTTTCACTATGTTGGCCAGGCTGGCCTCAAACTCCTGACCTCAAGTGATCCTCCCACCTCGACCTCCCAGAGTGCTGGGATTACAGGCATTGAACCACCACGCCCAGCCGATGAATGACCTTCTGATGTCACAACTAGTTCCCTCCAAATTTGCACATGCGACCCATGAAGAAGCTTGAAGAGGCAACAGCACATACCCAGAGACTTTCCAAACTCTGCTTCCTTTCAGTCAGTCATTGTCCAGCTCCAAAATTCCACCTCCAAGATCTTTTCCTTAAATCTACAAATGTAGGTCTTACATGGGGAGACAGTTTTGAGCCTGACTCCCATCTCCTTGCTTGGCTGCCTGGCAACAGTCCTTTCTCCCTACAAAAATCTGGTGCTTTGGTGTTTGGCTTTCTGTTGCATGGGCAAATGAACCCATTTCTGTCCAGTGACAGTATTCTTTCCATGTAGGCCAAAAGGTGGTGGTGTTTTCATGAGGTAGGAAAGAAACGTTTTGCTAGATCCATCTCTTACCTTGAATGTAAAACTTGCATACAATGAAATGCACATTCATTAGATTTTGATAAATGCATTTGCCTTGTAACCACAAAACCCTACCAAGACACGGAATATTACCATCAACCTAGAAAATTGCCTCATGCAACCTTTACAGTCAATCGCCACCTTGCCCAGAAAAGCAACCACAGTTCTGATTGTTTTCATGTGGGTTGGTTTTAAATTTTACAGATTGATTTGCATTTAGGTTAAGTTCTCCAGAACCTTTAAGTCACTCGTTATATCACTATCAAACTCCTTCAAAGTGCTGTGGATGCTTGGGAACAAGGGAAGGAAATTTGCATTTTAAAGTCCTTTTCTTTTTTCTTTTTTTTTTTTTTTTTTCCCACTCTATAGAAGCTGATTATTCTGAGTATTGAACAAATTTTACACAGAACAAAAGAGTCACCCCCAAGCAAATAATTAAAAAGAACAGCCAACCAAGTTGGCCACAGTTAATTAACAGCAGTTTCGAAAGACCACCAGACAGTGTAGACTCCAGGCAAGCAGCGAAACAGGCGGTCTTGCCTCCCTAGGGACTGCCAGAGGGCTCCTGTGCATGAGGGCTAGCCTCTTACTCCCTCAAGCCCTGCGGTGGTCATGACAGCCCCTACCAGGTAGGAGGAGCAGGAGTCCTCATTTCTCAGAAGGGAAAACTGGTTTAGATGGTGTAAGTGGCAGCCTCCTGCTCACACAGCAAGTGATCCACACAGCAGACTTTCCGTCTCTCCGCAGCTGCTCTTTCAGACTAAGGTTTTAGTGACTGATGGTAGCTTGCACGAGACATTCTCATCTGGTAAGTCCCAACACGGACGTGCGTCCAAGGGAAGTCCTGCCATTTACCTCTTGGAGTAGAGTACCTGTCAACGCATACTTGCATTAAGCGCTTTGAGATAAAGATGTAAGAATCTGGATAAATTGCTCTTCTCTGAGAAGAGATCAAAAGCATCTGGCTCAACTGCAGAGGCACTTGCTTTGTAACAGACATTCTGCTTTTTAATCCTTCCCTTTAGCTGAATGACTGAGGTCTTGACAGTCGGATTTCAAGGCAGCCCTTTTGCAGAGAGGCAGCTTTTAGACAAGTTGACGTGAATTCACATCTCATGGTAAAGTTGCCTACCTTGCAGAACCTTAAAGGAGCTCTAAGGAGCTGTTGCCTGGGGCACCTGTTTAAGCTGCTAGTGTTGGGGCCAGTCTTTAGGAATACTGATTCCATGGGCAGAGTGATGCCCATAAATCTGGATTTTAAATGGATATCCTAAGCTGTTGCTCTGTGCTTTAAGAAATGCTGGCTCAGTGCGGTGGCTCACGCCTGTAATCCCAGCACCTTGGGATAACAAGAAAAAAGAAAACCTACAGGACAATATCCTTCATGAACATCGACACAAAAATTCTAATAAAATGTCAGCAAATTTAATTCAAAAATACATTTAAAGTATAATAAAGCATGACCAAATAAGGTTTATCTTAGGAATCCTGAGATCTATTATATCAATATTATATTGCATATTATATTATTATGCATATTACACATAATATTAATAATGTCAATTATTGTTATTAATTGACTAACCATATTAACTAACAAAAATGACAGTGATAACAAAAGCCACATCAGGCTGGGAGCAGTGGCTCACGCCTTTAACCCTAGCACTTTGGGCGGCCGAGGCAGGAGGATTGCTTGGCCCAGGAGTTCAAGATCAGCCTGAGCAACATAGTAAGCCCTTGTCCCTACAAAAAAAATAAAAATAAAAAATTAGTCAGGTGTGGGGGTGCGTACCTGTAGTACCAGCTGCTTGGGAGGATGAGATGGGAGGATCGCTTGAGCCTGGGGGAGTCGAGGCTGCAGTGAGCTGTGATTGTACCACTACACTCCAGTCTGGGTGGCAAAGTGAGATCCTGTCTCAAAAAAAAGAAAAAATTATATGATAATCTCAATAAATGGAAATAGTTGACAAAATACAACATTCATCCCTGATATCAACTCTCAGCAAACTACTACTAATAGGGAATTTCTTCAACTTGATAAAGGGCATCTGCAAAAATCCTATGTTTAAGATCATATTTACTGTCAAAAGACTGTGAATACTTCCTGCTAATAGGAAGAAGAAGACAGGAAGGTTTTGCTCCCACCACTTTTATTTAACATGATGTGGGAACTTCTTTCCAGGATAATCAGGCAAGAAAAATAAGTAAAAGACGTCTAGACTGGAAAAGAACAAGTAAAACGATCTTTCTTTACACACAGCATTTGTCAGATCCTTCTATCAGAAAATCAGATTGGATTTTCCATCAGAAATTGCATCAGAAAACCTGATTGACTCTGCAAAGGAATTACTAGAACCAGGAATTTGGCATTTTCTTAAAACATTAAACGTGTACCTACAGGAATTCCTAGCCATGCTAAGCCTAGATATTTAACCAAAAGAAAAGAAAAATAAATCCATACAAAAATGTGTATACAGATGTTCATAGCAGCTTTATTCCTGATAGCCCAAAACAGAAAACCACCCAAATACTCATCAATGGGCAAATGTATATTACAAAGTTGTGATATATCCATATAATAAAATATTACTCAACATTAAAAAGAAAGGAACTACTGATACACACAACATGGATGAATTCAAAATAATTATTGTGTGATAAGCCAGAAAAAAAAGCAACTATCATATAATTCCATTTATATAAAATTCTAGGCTGGGCGCGATGGTTCATGCCTGTAATCCCAGTACTTTGAGGGGGGGCCTAAGTGGGTGGATCTCCTAAGGTTGAGAGTTTGAGACCAGCCTGGCCAACATAGTGAAACCCTGTCTCTACTAAAAATACAAAAATTAGCCGGGCGTGGTACCATGTGCTTGTAATCCCAGCTACTAGGGAGGCTGAGGCAGGAGAATCACTTGAATCTGGGAGGCGAAAGTTGCAGTGAGCCGAGATTGCACCACTGTACTTCTGCCTGGGCGACAGAGTGAGATTCCGTCTCAAAAAAAAAAGAAAAAAAAAATCTTGAAAATACCAACTAATCTGTATTGACAGAAAGCACATCAATGTTGGAGCGTTGGCTTGGGAATGAGGAATGGGTGGGGAGGATCATGAGGGAGGCATTGCCAAGGGGCCCAAGGACACTTTGAGGAGGATGAAGATGTGTACCTTTTGAGATGATAGTTTCGCTGGTGTGTACATATATCACACTATATACCTTAAATATGTGCAGCTTATTGTCTGTCAGTTACACCCCCAACAAAGTTTTGTTTTGTTTTTTTTTTTTTAAAGGTGGGGCCGGGCGCGGTGGCTCAGGCCTGTAATCCCAGCACTCTGGGAGGCTGAGGCAGGTGGATTACCTGAGGTCAGGAGTTAGAGACCAACCTGACCAATATGGTGAAACCCCATCTCCACTAAAAATACAAAAATTAGCCGGGTGTAGGAGCGTGTGCCTGTAGTCCCAGCTACTTGGGAGGCTGAGATAGGAGAATTGCTTGAACGCGGGAGGCGAAGGTTGCAGTGAGCCGAGACTGTGCCACTGCACTCCAGCCTGGGCAACAGAGTGAGATGCAGTCTCAAAACAAAACAAAACAAAACAAAACAAAATCTGTTGCCAGTTTCCTAGGAATGCTCTAGGCTTATTCTCCGCATTTTCCCACCCTCCCCCTCCCCTCCTTCCCTCATCCCCCTCTCCTCTCCACAAATGGGAACACGTCATACAGGCTGTTCTGCTCCTTACTTTGTCAGTCTCTTGTGTGTTTTAGGCTTATTCCATATTAGCACACAGGCTCTGCCTCGTTCTTTTTAACGGCTGCATAGTTCTGACCTCAGTGCTCTAAAGCCACGCGTTTAAGTTATTTGTCCTCTGCTTGTTCAGCTCTGAAGTTTGTCATTACACAGGCTTAACCCTGTGTCAGTTAGGAGCCACTTTTCTATTCCACTCTCTTATTGTTCATATGTGAGTCCAAGAGATTATGAGTTAATTGAGGGCGGGGACTCAAATATCCACAGCTTTATCTTCCACCAAAAACTAATGTTCTGCTCTGCAAACAGCAAATACAAAAAGCACAGCACAAAGTTTGCATCCAGCAGGCTTCAACCTAGCAGAATAAGCGAGAGGGACTCAGCACCAATCCATCCCTTTTTGGTTAGTGAGAAGGTGGTGCCTTAGGGAAGAACCCTGCGTACTTCAAAGGCTGCTCTAGGGCCTGTGATCACAGCCCTCTGCATTTGGATTCATTCACACGGTGTTTATCTTCTGGGATTTGCTCCACAACACCCTTCAGGAAGGGTTTTGAAAGTTGTGGAAAAATCCATGTGTGCAGCCATCAACAGGACAATAAGCCAGTTGTGGTTACACAGGGCTGTTGTAAGAGGCAATCCATGTTTGGACTGGGGGTGGGGCACAGTCTTTTGTCAAGCATTTTCTGCAGCAGAGCTCAATCCGCGTCTACAAGGCAGGGCTGGGCCACTCCTGCCTCTGAGCCTGTCTTCAGTAGTGGGTGCCTTTGTAAGGGGCCAGCCTGCCCCCAGACCCAAGCAGAGCGACAAAACAGCTACTCATTCATGAAGAACACTGGCTGTCTCCATAACAACCACGGTTAACATGACTCTGTTGAACTATGGGCGTGGCCCTTGAGTCTCCTGGCCTGGCTACCAACATGCCCATGGCTTTTTCACTGGGCCCCGTGAGTGCTGGTGGGGCTCTGAAGCAGGTCTGACTCATCCTTCAGCTCCCTACTGGGACTGTGACCCTGAAGCTAACAAACCAAACCTAAGGGCAAGGCCGGGCGCAGCAGCTTTCTGAGTCTCTTCTGAAGTGGCTTTGAAATCGATACTGTGTGTATATGTAAGACCTAGCCTGAAGGAAGGTGCTTTGTTTAGTTGCTGACTTATTTTCTTGGTGATAAGCTTTAGATATCATTTAGTTTTTATGTTTGCTTGTTTTGTTATAGATTAAGTAGCTATCATAAGAAAAAGGACTATTTAGTTACTATCTGGAGGCTTGTTCTGTTTGATACCACCAGGTCCAAGTTCAATTTAGAGATAAGAGCCTTGAAAGCTATAGATTGCGAACAGTTTTTTCCCTGAAAACAAAACTGACATATTTATATACATTGATAAATACATAGATAGACTGAAAATCAGTATATGCATATTTAGCAATATGCCTCTCAATAATCATCACATTATTCATAATATTTATAAATCCATAAATATAAATGCACATTAGAGCAACTTATTAACAATGTTCTATAAGCCAGAAAAGCACCATGAATACAAAATAAATTATTAGAGTTCCTGAACAGTACTTTTACCTGCTAAATATTTTGCGACCTTCAACAGTTCAGCTAGACAGTCAAAAGGAGAGCAGCTTAGCAGAAGATTCTGGCCTATCTGAGGATTCAGATCACTGAAGAACTTAAGTTTAGGCTGTTAAACAAAATTATGGGAGCCCATTATTTTGGACTGAACTCCTGTGCTAGGCCCCAGCAGACCAGACCAAACTAAAATGGAGTCATTCATGCTAAATGCCTCATCATCAAATAGAAGCTTTAAGAAAGCAATAGATCCAACACAGACTAGTTTTTCTTGAGAACAGGAGATTCCAGTCTACCTGAGTCAGTGCAATAAAGAAGTCCTCTCTACTTTAATTTTTGCACGAAAAGTAACCTGATGTAGCCAATTCACCTTAAAAAAATTTTTTTTCGGCTGGGCGCAGTGGCTCAAGCCTGTAATCCCAGCACTTTGGGAGGCCGAGACGGGCGGATCACTAGGTCAGGAGATCGAGACCATCCTGGCTAACACGGTGAAACCCCGTCTCTACTAAAAAATACAAAAACTAGCCGGGTGAGGTGGCGGGCGCCTGTAGTCCCAGCTACTCAGGAGGCTGAGACAGGAGAATGGCCCGAACCCAGGAGGCGGAGCTTGCAGTGAGCTGAGATCCGGCCACTGCACTCCAGCCTGGGCGACAGAGCGAGACTCCGTCTCAAAAAAAAAAAAAAAAAAATTTTTTTTCCTGTTTCCTTGTTCTCACCTTACAAAACCCACTGTTCTGCTGCTGACCAGCAGGAACCCTCATGCTATTTTGAATGGAAGCTGCCCTGATTCATGAATTGCAAATAAAAGCCAATTAGATCTATATTTGTTGGAATTTTGTCTTTTGATAAGACCAACTGGACCTTCCCTTTCTTTGTTAAAATCTGCAAGACTCTTCTTCCTTGGTCACACTGGCCAATTGGCTTGGTAGAGCTGCAGTCAGGGGAACCTGGGAGAGACTTGACCTGCGAAGAATACAAAGGCCAGGGTGCTGATGGTGGTGGTGCTGGTATCCTGAGATGGCCAGAGCTCAAAGAAGTTCATGTCAAGAGATGACAAGCCACAATGAATTTATGAATTTATGGAATTTTGTTTCTATGTTTATGGAAATTTATGTGTGCACTCATGCTGTGTTATTGACTGAACTGTGTCCCCTAAAAATGCGTATATTGAAACCCTAACCTCTAATGTGACAGTATTTGGAGGTAGGGCCTCTGAGGAGGTAATTAAGGTTAAATGAAGTTGTAAGAGTGGAGCCCTGGTGATGAGATCCATGCCCTGTAAGAAGAGACACCAACCCTCACTATCTCTCCCTGTCTCTCTCTCTCTCTGTCTGTCTTTCTGCCGTGTAAGCACACACAAAGAAGGCAGCCACCTGCAAGCCAGGAAGAGAGCCCTCACCAGGAACCAAAATGGCCAGCGCCTTGATTTTGGACTTCAGCCTCCAGGAGAGTGAGACATAAATTTCTGTTTCTTAAGCCACCTAATCTGTGGTATTTTGTTATGGCCATCTGAGCTGACTCAAACACCCAGGATCACTTATTTATCTGTTCATTAATTTATTGATTTATTCAAGAAGTTCAACAAGGCTCTACTGAGTGCTTTATGTACCAGGCACTGTTTTTGGAGGTCAAGATGCATCAGTGACAGAAGACAAAAAGATTCCTACATTGTAAGCTTACCTGTAGGGACAGTAAACAATCAATGTTAGAAATAAATAAATCCGTGGTGATGACACTATATATTTTGTAATGTACCTTAACAGTACATAAATGTCTTTTGCACCTATTATTGCATCTGACCTGGCAGATCCTGTGAGGTATTGTAGGTAGGCTCCAGATCACATGGCTGGTACCAATTATAGTAGTAGCTGATAAGTATTTAGCTGCTTATTATGTGCTAGGAACTGTTCTATGTATGTGTTAACTCATTTAATCCTAGCAACAATTCTAGAAGTTGTTTTCTATAATAAAGGCAAAGAGAATTAATTTGCTCAAGGTCGGCCAGGCGCAGTGGCTTACGCCTGTAATCCTATCACTTTGGGAGGCCGAGGCAGGTGGGTTGTGAGGTCAGGAGTTCAAGACTAGCCTGGCCAACATGGTGAAACCCCATCTCTACTAAAAATACAAAAATTAGCCAGGCATGGTGGCGGGCGCCTGTAATCCCAGCTACCTGGGAGGCTGAGGCAGGGAATTGCTTGAATCCGGGAGGCGGAGGTTGCAGTGAGCGGAGATCGCACCACTGCACTCCAGCCTGGGTGACAGAGCAAGACTCTGTATAAAAAAAAAAAAAAAAATTGCTCAAGGTCAGACTATAGTAATTGCTGAGCCAAGATCTGAACTAGTGAGCACGCATCCATCATGTGAAGCTCCTCCCTTTCTAGAGCCATCACTTAGTTAGTTATTTGCCTTCCTGGTAGACTGTAAGCTCCTTGCAGGCAGGCCCCCATCTCTCTGCTTTGCCGCTTTCTTGGGCACGCAGCAAGATGTCCACAAAGTCTGAACACGTAGGCAAATGTGCATAGTGTGATCAAGGACATCTGCGACTTGTAAAATCTGTTTCCAGACTTTATAGATACTCTGTAGGTACTGAATGAATGAATGAATGAATGGCTGAAATCTGGTCCTTTAGCCTTAGCTTCCCACCACACCACCCAAGTTCTTTAGATAGTTAATATCTGTTTCCTGCCACAGTTCCCTAAGAATATAGATTTTGAGGGTGAGAGGGGGTAATATAACTAGCTTTGCATTATGCAAGAAGGGAGAATCATTCTTTCCTTTAATACTTAAATAGTAACAATGCAGGCCTCATTCTTCAGAAAGCCCAGGATCACTTCTAAGGATCCTGGTGAGTCTGTGAATTTCTTTTTTTTTTTTTTGAGATGGAGTCTCGCTCTGTCGCCCAGGCTGGAGTGCAGTGGCCAGATCTCAGCTCACTGCAAGCTCCGCCTCCCGGGTTCACGCCATTCTCCTGCCTCAACCTCCCAAGTAGCTGGGACTACGGGCGTCCGCCACATCGCCTGGCTAGTTTTTTGTATTTTTTAGTAGAGACGGGGTTTCACCGTGTTAGCCAGGATGGTCTCGATCTCCTGACCTCGTGATCCACCCGTCTCGGCCTCCCAAAGTGCTGGGATTACAGGCTTGAGCCACCGCGCCCGGCCGAGTCTGTGAATTTCTATACATTCATTGGTTGTTGTTTTCCACTTCTTGCTGTGGATGCGTGCTCTGGGTTTCTGACACCTCTGTCCATCCCTGGATCACTCTGACGCCTGCATGGCTATAGCAGAGACTCTGAATGCAGGTCGTGTGCCTGATTTAGTTTCCTGTGCTGCTATAATAAATTACCACATGTTTAGTGGGTTAGAACAACACAAATTTATTATCTTACAATTCTGTAGGTCAGAAGTCTGACATGGGTTTCATTGGGCTCAAATCAAGGTATCAGCAAGGCTGTATTCCTTCTGAGGCCTCTAGGAAAGAATCCGGTTTTTTACCTCCTCCAGCTTCTAGAGGGCACCTGTATGCCTTGGCTCAGGGCCCCCTTCCATTTGCTAAAGCCAGCAATGTTGCATTGTTTTGTTCCTTCCTTCTGTCATCATGTCTCCCTCTGACTACAGCCAGGAAGCATTCTCTGCTTTTAAAGGTTCATGTGATGACATTGGGTCCTCCAGATAATATGAGAAAATCTCCCTATCTCAGGATACATATTTTAATCACTCCTGCAAAGTCCCTTTTGCCATGTAAAATAACATATTCACAGGTCCTGGGATTAGGGCATGAACATCCTGGGGGAGGGAGATTACTATGTATACCACAGTGCTGACATGAGTCTTTCCTTCTTTACTAATAGAACTTCTGGTTTTTCTGGTTTTTAATTGAACACGTGGGCCTCCAAAATAAAAATTACATCTCCCAGTCTCTGCTGCAGCTAGGTGAGTTCATGGGAATATGTTCTAGTCAATTAGATACAGAGATATCACATGGTGCTTGAGGAGCTATCCCTCAAACATCGGGGGGGTAACCTTCTTCACCGCCTTCCTCCTTCCTGAGAATGTGACCTGGCAGCTGTCAGTCAGGCAGTCATTTTGGACCCTAGGTGGATGTGACATGTTGAAGATGGGGGAGCAACAGAATAAAAGGACCCCAGGTTCCTGATGGTCATGGAGCCCCCACACCAGTCCTTGGCTGCTTGACTTTGGACTTTATTTACATTATTTAAATGTCCCATATTCCGTTACCTTTCACCTGGAAGTAAACCTAATCCTTACTGATATTGTGGCTGTCTCGCTGATACAATGGGTTTGCTTCCTTCAAAAGTAGGGGTACAGGCCTTTATTTCTCTTTTTCCCCTAAGGCACTGAGAATACAACACTGTTAGCTATAACCAACTCCACTCACAAACTAAAAATAGAAAAGAAAAGTTTGACACTGGATATCAGATATCCTAGCTCTTGAAGTCCATGGGCCATGTCTCTTCAGGGTACTTATCCCTTCTTCCCCATTTCCTGCTACTGCAATGCTGGGGCCAGCCCCTCTTCTTCCTTAGGAGTCCCCCTCTCTCATTCTGCTTCTCTGTGGCCCACCCTCCAAATTGCTAAACAACCCAGTAATCTCTGCAGAGCCATGCCTGTCCATAACAAAGATGGCCTTTCAAAATATACCAATTACACTGCATGCTTAATGTCTCAGTAGGAAGTGCCTACTTTTGTGTAGGAACTTCACTTAAATCCACATCATAAAAAGGGCTCACCAATGTGATTTCTCCTTGAACTGATGGAAACTTTCCCCTCAAAAATAAAGTGAGCTTTTATCAATGTTTACAAATATTAGTACTCTACAGTTTCCAGCCATCAGATACATAGGTGTCCGTTGTATATACATCTATGGTTATTGAGGGCAATAGGGAAAATCCAACAAAGGAGAAAGCTGAGCAAGCATGGAAAATGAGACCAGGAGAAGAAGTAAACAGCTTTGTATTTGGATGGAGAAGAAAACAGCAAATGCTGACATTCATCAAAATAAGAGAGAGACTAAGGTTGCAACGAAGCTGCAGGAGTGAGATGAAGGTGGCCACACCAGTTGCAGATTGTTGAGATGGTCCCTGGAAGTGGCAAGGCTTGAGCAAGGCTGGGAAATAGCAGCAGAACCTCGATGTGCAGCCTCAGTCTGGGGCAAATGGGCTTCCCAAACACCCCCACTGGTTGAATCTCTGGCTATCAGGGGAACCAGCCCCCAATATTTCAACATAAGTTATTTTCTATTTTCCCTGAGTGTTGGCCAGTCTGAGAAATAAAGAGAAAGAGTACAAAAGAGAGAAATTTTACAGCTGGGCCTCCGGGGGTGACATTACATGTCAGCAGGTTCTGTGATGACCCCTGAGCCGCAAAACCAGCAAGTTTTTATTAGGGATTTCAAAAGGGGAGGGGTATACGAATAGGGAGTGGGTCACAGAGATCACATGCTTTAGGGGCAATAAAAGGTCACAAGGACAGAAGGGCAGGGCAAGGTCACAAGGCCAGGGTGAAATTAGAATTACTGATGATGTTCTATGTCCCACTGTGCATGCATTGTCATTGATAAACATCTTAACAGGGAAGAGGGTTCAAGAGCAGAGAACCAGTCTTGAAATTCCAGGCTGGAATTTCCTAATCCTAGCAAGCCTGAGGGCTCTGTAGGAGACCAGGGTGTATTTCATCCCTTATCTTCAACTGCATAAGACAGACACTCCCAGAGTGGCTGTGCATAAGCCTCCCCTGGGAATGCATTCCCTTCCCAGGGTTATTCCTTACTGGGAAAAGAATTCAGTGATATTTCTCCTACTCGTTTTCTGCAACAAGAAAAATGTGACTCTGTTCTGCCCAGCCCCATAGGCAGTCAGACCTTATGGTTATCTCCCTTGTTCCCTGAATATCGCTGTTATCCTGTTCTTTTTCAGGGTCTCTGGATTTCATATTGTTCAGACACACGTTTTATACACAATTTGTGCAGTTAACGCAATCATCACAGGGTCGTGAGGTGACATGCATCCTCAGTTTACGAAGATGAAGGGATTAAGAGATTAAAGACAGGAATAGGAAATTATAAGAGTATTGATTGGGGAAGTGATAAATGTCCATGAAATCTTCACAATTTATGTTCTTCTGCCATGGCTTCAGCCGATCCCTCCGTTCGGGGTCCCTGACTTTCTGCAACATCTGGCTCTACATCCTTTTTGATGTGGTTTTTTTTCTTTGCATACCTTTTGCCATCACTGATTTGCTGACATCTAAATTAAGAAGTTGGCCCTGGAGCGAATTCTGAAAATGACTACATACTTCTTGAGTAAAGAAGATAGGACTGTCAGTAGAAGAATTTCAAAGCTCCAAATGACCCTCCTTTTATTTTACATTGTGATATGGTTTGGCTGTGTCCCCATCCAAAATCTCATTTTGAATTGTAATAATCCCCATGTGTCAAGGGTGGGACCAGGTGGAGGTAATTGTTCTCATGATAGTGAATGAGTTTCATGAGATCTGATGGTTTTATAAGGGGCTTCCCCCTTTGCTTGTCTCTCATTCTTCTCCTTCCTGCTGCCACGTGAAGAAGGACATGTTTGCTTCCCCTTCCACTATGATTGTAAGTTTCCTGAGGCCTCACCCAGCCCTGCGGAATTGTGAGTCAATTAAATCTCTTTTCTTTATGAATTACCCAGTCTCAGGCAGTTCTTTATAGCAGCGTAAGAATAGATTACTATACATTGTTACTAATTTGGAGAACACTATGAAATGGGTAGGATTTCACCCACTCAGAGCTAAGTTGTTAAAACTAGACCCTTTGGTTTATATTTAAAAACTTTTCCAACATCTGATGGTTTTACAGGGGCTGAATATAAAAGTATTTGTACTGAAAGGTTTTGTGTATTCATTAAGAAACATAGTAATGTCTTTTCTTTAGCATTTTAAGGGCTGATCAGGGTTTAATATGATGCAATAATATGATGATTAATAAGGTAAGGTTTTTATGAATTCAAAAGTAAATTATTTAAAAGTGGGGAAGGATTTTGAGAGAAGGAACAAAGTGTTCTTAGAAGGCATGGAGGCTATATACAAAAGATATACAGGAAATGCAGGCCCGTAATGTATTTATTGGCTCTAAGGTCCAGTCTAATTTTTAGATTAAGTGGGAATCTTATGAAAAGACAGGTCATGGTCAACAGGTTGATATAGTCTTAGGAAAAGTAGATAACATCCAGCTATTGGAAAGCTAGCATGCTCTCTTACTTGGATATGTCCCCGTTTCTTTTAAACTCTTGAGCCCCCTAAAATTAAGGATTATGTGGTTCAAACCTATTTTTTTTATTACTGTTACAGTAAGTATGCTTGTGGCCAAAACATTTATTTTATTTTATTTTATTTATTATTTTTGAGACAGTCTCACTCTGTTGCCCAGGCTGGAGTGCAGTGGTGCGATCTTGGCTCACTGCAAGCTCTGCCTCCCAGGTTCACACCATTCTCCTGCCTCAGCTTCCCAAGCAGCTGGGAGTATAGGCACCCACCACCACGCCCGGCTAATTTTTTGTATTTTTAATAGAGACAGGGTTTCACCGTATTAGCCACGGTGGTCTCAATCTCCTGACCCTGTGATCTGCCCGCCTCGGCCTCCCAAAGTGCTGGGATTACAGGCTTGAGCCACCACGTCCATCCCAAAACATTTATTTTTATAATGTCTATAACTTGCTTAAATACTTCAGCAAAATCAGGGTGATATTTACTCATTCAACAAATATTTGTGCCCTCATTCACCAGGCATTATTTTAGATGCTGCAATGAACAAAACAGACAAAAATTCTGGCCTTTGTGGAGCTTACAATCTCATTTGTTATTTAAATCGAAATTTTATTTAAGAAGAATGTGCATTCTAGAGGTGATCAGCTAGTATTTAATCAGAAAGGCCACACTCCCACAGCAGCTACTGTAAGTATTTGAGCAGCTATCCCTGTTAGCCCTAAAGACTTTACATGAGGAATGTTAGAAATGGACTCTTGTCATTGAAATTAGCGGCATTCAATATAATATATGAACTGTCTTAAATATTTTGAGGATATTCCCTCCCTTATAAACAGGGCATAATATGTGGTAAACTCTTTGGGTGCAGTGGCTCACGCCTGTAATCCTAGCACTATGAGAGGCCAAGGCGGGTGAATCACCTGAGGTCAGGAGTTTGAGACCAGCCTGGCCAACATGGTGAAACCTCATCTCTACTAAAAATTGGCACACACCTATAATCCCAGCTGCTCAGGAGGCTGAGGCAGGAGAATCGCTTGAATCGGGAGGTGGAGGTTGCCGTGAGCTGAGATCATGCCACTGCACTCTAGCCTGGGAGACAGCAAGACTCTGTCACAAATAAAGAAAAGAAAAAACAAATCTGGTAAACTCCGTATTAATCTTCCTACCTTTCAGAATGGCTCTTAGGGTTAGCAAGTCTGGAATTGATTTTGCAGATTATTAAATTGCCTGATGCTGACTATAAAGTAAGCAATTATGCAATTATGCTTTTAGGATGTTGTTGCATCTCCCTAAAGAGAACCATTTTTGCAAGGTATGGTTGCAGCATCTAGAGGAATACAGAACTGAGTGCACTGAGTGTACCAGACAGATTGTATAAACTGTTTCTCCACTGCTTGCTAATGGCTTTGTCTAATAAATGTTTACTTATATATAAAAAAAGAGAAATGCATGACCAGGAACTGACTTAGCTCACTATGGAAGGAGCAGTGGGGAAAAAAAAGAAACCAACTAGAATTTCACAAATGAAGGCAAACTGCAGTGTTGACAAGATGCTTCCCTGCAGCAAGGATGGCTCAAGGAGAAAATGTGTTTTAGATTAGGCAGAGTGGGAAGAGGAAGAGGCAACAGCGACAGCTGTGAGAAAGGCGTATCACTGCAGCTTCTGTTGAAGCCTCAACCATGCTGTGGCCACGCGGTTCCTGGGCCAGCTCTTACACCCAGGTATGTGAGCTCACTTGCAACTAGAGGTCCCAGGGACATCTATCTCAATGGTGCTTGGCATCTGCACTGTCATAAACTACAATCAGTGTTTTATCACTTTAACTGCTAGCTTTATTAAATCTCACAGACACATTTCTGGACAAATAGAACAGGTTTTCTTTGCGATATATGAAGACTCTCATCTGTCTTCTTGTGTTTAGGTCTGGTCTCTGAAGGCAAGATCAGCTCCAAATGCCTGTCCCTATATGCAAGTTCAATGTCATTGGTTTTCCTGCTTTCATAAGCTCTAGAAAGGCTTGTTTGATTAAGAACAATGGCACTAAAGGACACTAATCCCAAACCATTCACAGTCATACAGCTTAATTAAGAACAGAGACTGTTTATACACACACACACACACACACACATATATATATTTATTTATTTTTTATGGAGTCTCACTCTATTGCTCAGGCTGGAGTGCAGTGGAGCGATATCGGTTCACTGCAACCTCCCCTTCCTTGGTTCAAGCGATCGTAGTGCCTCAGCCTTCCAAGTAGCAGCTGGGATCACAGCCACCACGCCTGGCTAATTTTTTTTTTTTTTTTTTTTTTTTTGGTATTTTTAGTAGAGACGGATTCGCCATGTTGGCCAGGCTGATCTCAAACTCCTGATCTCAAGGGATCTGCCCACCTCGGCCTCCCAACGTGCTGGAATTACAGATGTGAGCCACCGGGCCAGGCTGAGACTGTCAATATTAACATGACTTTATTCTTCCAGGAAATTCTTGCCCAGGAAGATAACATTGCAAATGACTTTATGGTTTATGCCAAAAACTTCCTGGAAACCCATTTATCTGAACTATCTACTCAACTATCTCTTATCATCGGGGTTAATAGCTCCCTTTAAGAAAAGCAGTTTGATCAACTGGGCTTATCAAACAACTCTTTGTTCCTTAAGGCTCAGTTCAAAACTGAAATCTGCTCTCTGAATTTTTTTTTTTTTTTTTTTTTGAGACGGAGTCTCACTCTGCTGCCTAAGCTGGAGTGCAGTGGCATGGTATCGGCTCACTGCAACCTCCACCTCCCAGCTTCAAGTGATTCCGCTGCCTCAGACTCCCGAGTAGCTGGGATTACAGGCACCCGCCACCACACCCAGCTAATTTTTGTATTTTTAGTAGAGACAAGTTTTCACCATGTTGGCCAGGCTGGTCTCAAACTCCCGACCTCGGGTGATCCATGGGCCTCAGTCTCCCAAAGTGCTAGAATTACAGGCATGAGACACCACACCCCGCTCTCTCTGCACCTATTAAAGTACAAATCTCGCCTACGCTTGGTCAGGTCCCACACCCGCATTGAAGGACCTACCTTATACCAAACCTCTAAAGCCTTACCCTTGAGACACTGCTATGACTGTGCTGGTAGCCACCATGGTCTTGCTTGGTCAGCAGATTGGTGGTCCTTCAACCTGTTGAAGGAGTTGCTCAGCTTTCAACAACGTCAGCATCAAAACTGAATCCTGGGCCAGGCGTAGTGGCTCATGCCTGTAATCCCAACCCTTTGGGAGGCCAAGGCGGGTGGATCACCTGAGGTCAGGAGTTTGAAAACAGCCTGGCCAACATAGCAAAACCCCGTCTCTACTAAAAATACAAAAAATTAGCTGGGCATGGTGGTGTGCGCCTGTAATTCCAGCTACTGGGGAGGCTGAGGCAGGACAATCACTTGAACCCGGGAGGTGGAAGCTTCATTGAGCAGAGATCATGCCACTGTACTCCAGCCTGGGCGACAGACTGACACTCTGCCATAAAAACACCACCACCACCAAAACCAACAACATTGAATCCTGGATTGATGGGTAATCATGAAAGGTATCATGAGTTGGTGTGCTAGGTACTGTGTGAAGCACTTAATATTTATAAACCCATTTAAGATTTGGTAGTTACCTAGCAAAGAGGTAACAATAGCACTTATGGAAGGGCTTACCATGGAATTGGAATTGCTCTAAATGCTTCACATGTGTTAACTCATTTAATCCTGAACAAAAACCTAGAAGGTTGTCAACCCCCATTTTTTTGCAGAGGAGGAAACTGAGGCATGGGGAAATTTAGTAACTTGTCCAAGGACATACAAAGGCAAATGACAAAGCAAGCATTTTTGTTCAGACTTCTCTTGCTATTTAAATTTTCTTATACTTGACGTGTAGCTCAGAGAAATTTTATAACTTGGCCAACATCATACAGTTGTAGTGATGAAGCTAAGACTTAAATCCAGGATTTTAAATCTAAAACAAATGTTTCTAACCATATCAGTGTTGGTTTTTATTCAACTGGCAACATTTTAATGTTTCTTTTCTTTTTATCAGGGCAAAATTTGATCCCTATAAAGACAAAATATATTCTTAATAAGTTGAAAGGTTGTATATTTAAAAAATTTTGGTTGCTGGGTGCAGTGGCTCATGCCTGTAATCCCAATACTTTGGGAGGCCAAGGTGGAAGGATCACCTGAGGTCTGGAGTTCGAGACCAGCCTGACCAACATGGTGAAACCCCCTCTCTACTAAAAATACAAAATTAGCCGGGCATGGTGGCACATGCCTGTAATCCCTGCTACTCGGGAGACTGAGGCAGAAGAAGTGCTTGACCCTGGGAGGCGGAGGTTGCAGTGAGCCGAAATCAGGCCATTTCACCCCAGCCTAGGCAACAAGAACAAAACTCCGTCTCAAAAATAAATAAATAAATAAAAATAAATTAAAATTTTGATTTATCTGTTTCCTTCTGTGGGTTTTGAGTTTGTACATTAATCTTTATTCTATTTTATTTTGATAGTGAATTTACCCATGTTTATTTTAATTATGAAAATACGCAACCAGCCCAAATGCCCATCAATCAATGAGTGGATATCGTGGTATATGTATGCCATGGAATACTATTCAGCCATAAAAAGGAATGAAATAATGGCATTCACAGCAACCTGGATGGAATTGAAGACAAGGATATCTGCAATTGCTACTTCTTTTCAGCCTTGTAATTGAGGGTCTAGCCAGAACAATTAGGCAAGGAAGAGAAATGAGAAAAAGAAGTAATCTCGGCCGGGCATAGTGGCTCATGCCTGTAATCCCAGCACTTTCGGAGGCTGAAGCAGGCAGATCACTTGAAGTCAGGAGTTTGAGACCAGCCTGGCTAAGATGGTGAAACCCCATCTCTACTAAAAATACAAAAATTATCCAGGCATGGTGTCGCATGCCTGTAATCCCAGCTACTCAGGAGGCAAAAGAATCGCTTGAACTCAGGAGGCAGGGGTTGCAGTGAGCCACAATCATGCCACTGCACTCTAGCCTGGGTGACAGAGTGAGACTCTGTCTCAAAAAAAAAAAAAAAAAAAAAAAAAAAAAAAAAAACTAGAAAATGAAAATTGGCAGAAAGAGGAAAATGTAAAAGACCAGAATTCTACTAATTACCTTGAGACAATCACTGATCCTAGGTTTGTGCATATTCTTTCAGATTTGTCTATGCATTTGTACATATGTATCAGAAAAATTCATTTAACCTTTGTACAGTTGATTCTCATTATTTACAGCAATTATATTCTATAAAGTCACCACCGACACTGAATTCGTGAACACTAAAACGTTACTCCTAGGGGAATACAGGGTTAGGTGCCTGTGAGCCTCTGTCACAACATTTTCAGCAACTGAGCAATACACAGTCTTGGTTTATGCATGTTTCTGTTGAAAGACACCTTATTTAATATATATTTTTCATCCATGAACACTGAACTTAAGATGAAGAGCACTTTAATTCATTTCTAAACAAAGATTATCCAACATACATGATGATGATTTCTCTGTAAGGCACATCCTAGTCTTCTTGGACTTAGAAACACTGGACATTTAAGTACTATACTGGGAGACATTTTAAACAATGGATTCACCAACATTACACATTTTTCACAAAAATGTGAAAATCATGGCACTAAATAAATAGCAAAAAGGGGCTGGGCACGATGGTTCATGCCTGTAATCCCAGCATTTTGGGAAGCCGAGGCAGGTGGAGCATATGAGGTCAGGAGTTCGAGACAAGCCTGACCAATATGGTGAAATCCTGTCTCTATTAAAAATACAAAAATTAGCTGGGTGTGGTGGCATGTCCCTGTAGTCCCAGCCCCTCAGGAGTCTGAGATGGGAGAATCACTTGAACCCAGGAGGTGGAAGTTGCAGTGAGCAGAGATCCCGCCACTGCACTCCAGCCTGGGCGACAGAGCAAGAATCCGTTTCAAATAATAATAATTAATAAATAAATAGCAAAAAGGACATTTGGATACAGTGTGAGAGCTGCAATAAGAGGGTAGAACATCACCTGTTTGACCTCAGCTGAGAATGCGCTTGTAAGTCAACTCAACTTGTTCACCACTCTGTAGGTGTCCACAAATGACCACTAAAGCACCATGGATATTTATTTTAGGGTTACAAATACATGTTAGTGAGTAGGCAAATTCACAAAATATGGAATCTGTGAATAATGAGAATCAACTGTATCTGTGACAAATCAGTTCTGTGGTTTTGTAGCAGGCACTGTCCTCTCAATGTATCTTCCATATCACTAAGTATACTTCCTCATGATCATTGGCAATGGGCTCATAGTATTTTATTGTATGGATGTAAGAATCATTTAGACAATCTGATTTATTTTTCTGGAGCTACTGTAACAAATGGGTACTAAGCTCTGATTTTTTTTATCTTGCCCAAATTTCTATCTAAGTGGTCTGAGAGTCACCTCCCACAAATCATAAATTCCCATCAGATGGATTATATTTAACCCTATATATTGTGATTTACTTTCCAATCTGACTCTGGCATAACATTATAAGACAAGGAAGAAAATCAAAATATTTTACCCCAAAACATGCTTCTCTGCTATATCTCGAAATGGTCCTACAAAGTCATCCTATGTGGGGGAAAATCTAGATCTGTAAAACGTCTCTATTAACATAGCTAGATCTTTTTCTTCCAGGCCCTCCCAGTCCTGAAGAGATTCTAAAAGTCTAGCACCTTGTAAAGATCTGAATAGGCTGGGCGCCGTGGCTGATGGGGAGGCTGAGGCAGGAGAATCTCTTGAACCCAGGAGGTGGAGGTTGCAGTGAGCTGAGATTGTGCTACTGCACTCTAGCCTGGGTGACAGAGCGAGACTCTGTCTCCAAAACAAAACCAAAAACAAACAAAGAAAACTTTCTTGCCTCCCTTTTTTTTTCTTTCTTTTTGAGACGGAGTCTTGCTCTGTCTGTCGCCCAGGCTGGAGTGCAGTGGCACGATCTCGACTCATTGCAAGCTCCGCCTCCCGGGTTCACGCCATTCTCCTGCCTCAGCCTCCCGAGTAGCTGGGACTACAGGCGCCCGCCACCACTCCTGGCCAATTTTTTGTATTTTTAGTAGGGACGGGGTTTCACTGTGTTAGCCAGGATGGTCTAATCTCCTGACCTCGTGATCCGCCCGCCTCGGCCTCCGAAAGTGCTGGGATTACAAGCGTGAGCCACCTCACCTGGCCTCTTGCCTTCTTTTAATAGGGCTATAAGTGACTTCATTTAGGGTCCACTCTGATAATCCAAAACCTGAGAATAAAACCTCAGGCACAGAGATAGTGTGCAAATTACATTCGCCTGCATCGAGCCTGAAGACACAGATTTCAGCAAGGAGGGAGCACCTTGGATAAGGGAAGTTTTCAGGGTTTCCTTATGGGAGATAGGTTCAAGGTGGTAGCAGCAATGGTTAGGGAGTCCGGGGACGAGTACCCCAGATCACAGGAAATGCCAGACCAAGAGCAGTTTCAACTTCTTGTTCCACCAGGAAACTGAAATTTTAACACAATTTATATGGCTGCAAATATTCCCTTAGGGGAGCTATGTCACCTAGTTATAATGTGTAGTTATGGGTTCATATTCTAGCTGTACCATCAGTGCCATATTTTAGAATCTGTCATAGGTTAGACAATTAAAATACTGCAACCAGTATGATAAAGAGTTATCTTTTTTTTTTTTTTTTTTTTTTTTGAGATGGAGTCTTGCTCTGCCACACAGGCTGGAGTGCTGGAGTGCAGTGGCAAGCTCTCAGTCCACTGCAGCCTCTGCTTCCTGGTCACAAGCAATTCGCCTGCCTCAGCCTTCCGAGTAGCTGGGATTACAGGTGTGCACCACCATGCCAGCTAATTTTTGTATTTTTAGTAGAGACGGGGTTTCACCATGTTGGCCAGGCTGATCTCGAACTCCTGACCTCAGGTGATCTGCCTGTCTCAGCCTCCCAAAATGCTGGGATTACAGGCGTGAGCCACCATGCCTGGCTGAGTTTTCATCATTATATGCAAGTATTGGGAAGAAAAAACTTTTTCTCTACCCTCTTATTCCCAGTGTAGATTAAATAACAAAAGACATTAATAGGAGAAAAAGATATATAAGTTTAGGTGATGTTTTAATTTTATGTGCATGGGGGCTACACAGAAAAGAATTAAAACCTCAAAGAGGTGGTTAAGCTCAGGGGCTTATGTACCATTTTAATAAGGGCAATAAATTGTGGACAAGTGACTAGCAAAGGAAGGGTGGGGTTTGGGCCCCTAGGGGCAGGAAATTGTCAAAAGGTAAGTATGTGGTGAAACTAATGGAAGACAGGGTTATTTTAGGAAGGCTTCTTTGTGCAGATTCATCTCAGTGTCAACTTTCCATCTTTTTCATGGACATAAAACACCCCTGGGGAGAGAAGGGATTTATGGCAACCTAATTTCTCGGAAGTCTCTGCTTTTAGTCAGATAAAGGAAGCTACAAGAAGGCTTTCTTTCTCTATCTGTTGATTCCCAATAACCTTCGACTCAAAACAATCCATATGCCAAACTGGCATGTGTTAAGGTAGCGTACTCTGGCCGCCTTCATGAGCATGTATTTCTTGCATACAAGGCCTGAAGGTTGGGGGCCAGAGTGCAGCAGGCCAGGCCAACACCAGATATGCTCCTGGCATTTCGGGGGCTGAGGCTACAAAAGCTAAGGCCCTGGGGTGGTAGTGAGATGGAGCAGGGACTCCTCTTAGGGGCTTGCTGGGTCTCACAAGCATGGAAATGAAGAAAACTTTTGAGTTCTTCCAAGGAAATTCTAGTCACCTAGCTGGCCCTGCAACCAGCAATTAGAGAAGTAAATGAATAGCGTTTGAAGCAAGAAGATAATAACAGCTTAAACAACAGCCACCCAGGAAGTCAGAGTCACAAAGTGTTTGGCTCTCTAAACTAAGGGATTACATCTTTTTTTTGAGACAGAGTCTCGCTCTGTCACCCAGGCTGGAGTGCAGTGCCGCAATCTCGGCTCTCTGCAACCTCCGCCTCCTGTGTTTGAGCGATTCTCCTGCCTCAGCCTCCTGAGTAGCTGGAACTACAGGCACACGCCACCATGCCCGGCTAATTTTTGTATTTTTAGTAAAGACAAGGTTTCACCACTTTGGCCAGACTGGTCTTGAACTCTTGACCTCAGGTGATCCACCCACCTCAGCCTCCCAAAGTGCTGGAATTACAGATGTAAGCCACCAGGCCCAGCCAAAAGATAACATCTTAAGTTGTTTTTCAGAAACCAGGACCCCCACCAGCTGGAAAATGCTAACTGCTGTCACATAGACATCAGGTAAGGGGAAACTGAGGGCTGAACTCTGACTATTGTCCTTTGTTTAAAATTTTACGATGGGGCCTGGAGACAGTATGCCTGCAGACCATCAATCTTGCTAACTGGTCACTCTGACACAGTATGCTATGACTTGCTCTCATAAACTGACTATGGCATAGCAACGCACAATGATTCTTATCCTAACGAACATGTTAAAGCCAAACCTTTACATTCCTTTCCTGCTGGCCTAAAGTTTTTAGACAAAGCCTTGCTCCCTTAACCAACTGCAAATCAAAGAAGCTAGAAATGGAACAGACACTAAGGGATTGACCCGGAGACCAGAACTGGGACTGTGGGAGCTGTTGAAGAATAGAAAGGGCTGGGCATGGTGGCTCAATCCTGTAATCCCAGCACTTTGGGAGGCCAAGGAGGGTGGATCATGAGGTCAGGAGTTCAAGACCAGCCTGGCCAAGATGGTGAAACTCTCAGGTCCCTGAGCCCAAGCCTGCACGTATACATCTAGATGGCCTGAAGCAACTGAAGAACCACAAAAGAAGTGAAAATAGTCAGTTCCTGCCTTAACTGATGACATTCCACCATTGTGATTTGTGCCTGCCCCACCCTAACTGATCAACTGACCTTATGAAATTCCTTCTCCTGGGCAATGAGTTTCAGAAGCTTCCCACTGAGCACCTTGTAACCACCGCCCCTGCCTACAAGAGAAAGCCCCCTTTGGCTGTAATTTTCCACTACCCACCCAAATCCTATAAAACTGCCCCACCCCTATCTCCTTTTGCTGACTCCTTTTTTGGACTCAGCCCACCTGCACCCATGTTATTAAAAAGCTTTATTGCTCACACAAAGCCTGTTTGGTGGTCTCTTCACATGGACGCGAATGACATTTGGTGCCGAAGACCCGGGACAGCGGGACACCTTCGGGAGACTGGTCCCCTGTCCTTGCCTTTACTCCATGAGGAGATCTACCTATGACCTCGGGTCCTCAGACCAACCAGCCCAAGGAACATCTCACTAATTTCAAATCAGGTAAGCAGTTTTTTCACTCTCTTCTCCAGCCTCTCGCTACCCTTCAATCTCCCTGTCCTTCCAATTCCAGTTCTTTTTCCTGTCTAGTAGAGACAAAGGAGACACATTTTATCCGTGGACCCAAAACTCCGGCACTGGTCACAGACTCGAGAAGACAGTCTTTCCTTGGTGTTTAATCACTGCGGGGATGCCTGCCTGATTATTCACCCACATTCCATTGGTGTTTGATCACCACAGGGATGCCTGCCTTGGTCATTCACCCACATTCCCTTGGTGGCAAATCAATTACAGGGATGCCTGCTTTGGCTGCTCACCCACATTGCAGCCCAGGGCTGCTCATCACCCCCTTCTCCATGTCTCTACCTTTCTCCTTAAACTTACCTCCTTCACTATGGGCAACCTTCCACCCTCCATTCCCCCTTCTTCTCCCTTAGCCTGTGTTCTCAAGAACTTAACAACCTCTTCAACTCACACCTGACTTAAAACCTAAATGCCTTATTTTCTTCTGCGATACCGCTTGGCCCCACTACAAACTTGACAATGGTTCCAAATGGCCCAGAAATGGCACTTTTGATGTCTCCATCTTACAATACCTGGATAATTTTTGTCGAAAAATGGGCAAATGGTCTGAGGTGCCTAATGTCCAGGCATTCTTTTACACATCGGTCCCTCCCTAACCTCTGCTCCCAATGCGACTCGTCCCAAATCTTTCCTCTTTCTCTCCTGTCTGTTCCTTCGGTCTCCACCCCAAGCTCTGAGTCCTTTGAATCCTCCTTTTCTAGGACCCATCTGATCTCTCCCCTCCTCCCCAAGCCAGGCCAAGCCAGGTCCCAATTCTTCCTCAGCCTCCACTCCCCTACCCTATAATCCTTCTATCACCTCCCCTCCTCGCACCTAGTCTGGTCTGGCTTACAGGTTCGTTCTGTGACAAGCCCTCCCCTACCTGCCCAACAATTTCCTCTTAAAGAGGTAGCTGGAGCTAAAGGCATAGTCAAGGTGAATGCTCCTTTTTCTTTATCCGACCTCTCCCAAATCAGTTAGCGTTTAGGCTCTTTTTCATCAAATAGGAAAACCCAGCCCAGTCCATGGCCCATTTGGCAGCAACCCTGAGACGCTTTACCGCCCTACACCCAGAAGGGCTGGGAGGCCGTCTTATTCTCGATATGTGTTTTATTACCCAATCCACTCCCGACATCAGAAAAAGCTCCAAAAATTAGATTCTGGCCCTCGAACTCCACAACAGGACTTAATTAACCTCACCTTCAAGGTGTACGGTAATAGAGAGGAGGCAGCCAAGTGGCAACGTATTTCTGAGTTGCAATTACTTGCCTGCACTGTGAGAGAAACGCAAGCCACATCTCCAGCACACAAGAACTTCAAAATGCCTAAACCTCAGCAGTCCTCCAGGACCTCTTCCCCCAGGATCTTGCTTCAAGTACCAGAAATCTGGCCACTGGACCAAGGAATTCCTCCAGCCCGGGATTTCTCCCAAGCCGTGTCCCATCTGTGCGGGCCCCCACTGGAAATCAGACTGTCCAACTCACCCGGCAGCCACTCCCAGAATCCCTGGAACTCTGGCCCGAGGCTCTCTGACTGACTCCTTCCCACATCTTCTCGGCTTAGCGCCTGAAGACTGATGCTGCCTGATCGCCGCAGAAGCCTCGTGGACTGTCGCAGATGCTTTAGGTAGCTCTTACAATGGAGGGTAAGTCCATCCCCTTCTTAATCAATACAGAGGCTACCCACTCCACATTACCTTCTTTTCAAGGGCCTGTTTCCCTTGCCTCCATAACTGTTGTGGGTATTGACAGCCAGGCTTCTAAACCTCCTAAAACTCCCTAACTTTGGTGCCAACTTGGACAACATTCTTTTATGCAATCTTTTTTAGTTATCCCCACCTGCCCAGCTCCCTTATTAGGTCTAGATATTTTAACTAAATTATCTGCTTCCCTGACTATTCCTGGACTAGAGCCACACCTCATTGCTGCCATTTTCCCCAGTTCAAAGCCTCCTTTGTATCCTCCCCTTGTGTCTCCCTACCTTGATCCACAAGTATGGGATACCTCTACTCCCTCCTTGTGACCAATCATGTACCCCTTATCATCCCATTAAAACCTAATCACCCTTACTGCACTCAACGCCAATATCCCATCCCACAGCAGGCTTTAAAAAGGTTAAAGCTTGTTATCACCCACCTGTTACAACATGGCCTCTTAAAGCCTACAAACTCTCCTTACAACTCTCCTATCCTACCTGTTCAAAAACCGGACAAGTCTTACAGGCTGGTCCAGGATCACTGCCTTATCAACCAAATTGTCTTGCCTATCCACCCTGTGGTGCCAAACCCATGTACTCTCCTATCCTCAATACCTCCCTCCACAACCCATTATTCTGTTCTAGATCTCAAACATGCTCTCCTTACTATTCCTTTGCACCCTTTATCTCAGCCTCTCTTCACTTTCACTTGGACTGACCCTGACACCCATCAGTCTCAGCAACTTACCTGGGCTGTACTGCCGCAAGGCTTCAAGGACAGCCCCCATTACTTCAATCAAGCCCTTTCTCATGATTTACTTTCTTTCTGTCCATCTGCTTCTCACCTTATTCAATATTTTAATGACCTTCTACTTTGTAGCCACCCACCCCCCAACAAATCTTCCCAACAGGACACCTTCCTGCTCCTCCAACACCTATTCTCAAAATGATATTGTGTATCGCCCTCCAAAGCCCAAATTTCTTCCTCATCCATTACGTATCTCCTCATGATTCTTCATAAAAACACATGTGCTCTCCCTGCTGATTGTGTCTGGCTAATCTCCCAAACCCCAATCCCTTCTACAAAGCAACAACTCTTTTCCTTCCTAGGCATGGTTAGGTACTTTCACCTTTAAATACCTGTTTTTGCCATCCTGACTAAACCGTTATATAAACTCACAAAAGGAAACCCAGCCGACCCCATAGATCCTAGATCCTTTCCCTACTCCTCTTTCCAGTCCTTAAAAACAGCCCTAGTAGCTGCTTCCACACTACCTCTCCCTAACTCATCCCAACCCTTTTCATTACACACAGCCAAAGTACAGGGCTGTGCGGTTGGAATTCTTACACAAGGACCAGGACTGTGCCCTTAGCCTTTTTGTCCAAACAACTTGACTTTGCTCTTTTAGGCTGGCCCTCTTGTCTGTGTGCAGTGGCTGCTGCTGCTCTCATACTTTTAAAGGCCCTGAAAATCACAAACTACGCTCAACTCACTCTCTACAATTCTCATAACTTCCAAAATCTATTCTCTTCCTCACACCTGATGCACATACTTCCTGCCCTCCTCACCCTCCGCCCCCTGGCTCCTTCAGCTGTACTCACTCTTTGTTGAGTCACTGACAATTACCATTGTTCCTGGCCGGGACTTCATTCGGCCTCTCACATTATTCCTGACACCACACCTGACCCCCATGACTGTATCTCTCTGATCCACCTGGCATTCACTCCATTTCCCCATATTTCCTTCTTTCCTGTTCCTCACCCTGATCACACTTGGTTTATTGATGTCAGTTCCACCAGGCCTAATTGCCGCTCACCAGCAAAGGCAGGCTATGCTATAGTATCTTCCACATCTATCCTTGAGGCTACCGCTCTGCTCCCCCATACTGCCTCTCAGCAGTGATTTAACTCAAGCCCTCACTCTTGCAAAAGGACTACTTGTCAATATTTACACTGAGTCTAAATATGCCTTCCATAAACCACCATGCTGTTATATGGGCTGAAAGAGGTTTCCTCACTATGAAAGGGTCCTCCATCATTAATGCCTCTTTAATAAAAACTCTTCTCAAGGCGGTTTTACTTCCAAAGGAAGCTGGAGTCATTCACTGCAAAGGCGATCAAAGGGCCTCAGACCCCATTGCTCAAGGCAACAATTATGCTGATAAGACAATTAAAGAAGCAACCAGTGTTCCAACTTCTGTCCCTCATGGCCAGTTTTTCTTCTTCTCATTGGTCACTCCCACCTACTCTTCCACTGAAATTTCCACCTACCAATCTCGTCCCACACAAGACAAATGGTTCTTGGACCAAGGAAAATTCCTCCTTCCAGCTTCACAGGTTCATTCCATTCTATCATCCTTTCATAACTCTTCCATGTGGGTTACAAGCCACTAGCCCACCTCTTAGAACCTCTCATATGCTTTAAGACATTTGCCCTGCATTTCACTCCATCCTTGGCTACCTTCTCCTTGTTATTCAGATTCTCCTCTCAGCCCCACTTCTTGTTTACTTATACCCAACCCCATGAATAGCAATGAAAGGTTGCTTGTAGACACTGTGTGCTTTCTCATACACCATAAAAATTGAACCTCCCTGTCTACCCAGTTGCCCCATCAATCCCCATTACAACCTCTAATGGCTGCTGCCCTCGCTAGATCCCTAAAAGTCTGGGTACAAAACACCTCTTTTAGTACACCTTCTTATCTTTTCGCTTTGCATTTCCAGTTTTGCCTTGCACAAGGTCTCCTCTTCCTTTGTGGATCCTCTACCTACATGTGTCTACCTGCTAATTGGACTGGCACATGCACACTAGTTTTCCTTACTCCAAAAATTCAGTTTGCAAATGGGACTGAACAGCTTCCTGTTCCCCTCATGACAATGACACAACAAAAAAGGGTTATTCCACTAACTCCTTGCTTGTCGGTTTAGGACTTTCTGCCTCCACTATTGATCTCAGAACTGGAATAGCAGGCATTTCAACCTCTGTCACAACCTTCTGTAGCCTCTCTGATGACTTCTCTGCTAGCATCACAGGCATATCCCAAACTTTATCAGTCCTTCAGGCCCAGGTTGACTCTTTAGCTGCAGTTGTCCTCCAAAACCGCCAAGGCCTCGACTTACTCACTGCTGAAAAAGGAGGACTCTGTAGATTTTTAAATGAAGAGTGTTGTTTTTACCTAAATCAATCTGGCCTGGTGTATGACAACATAAAAAAACTCAAGGATAGAGCCCAAAAACTCACCAACCAAGCAAATAATGACGCTGAACCCCCTTGGGCACTCTCTAATTGGGTGTCCTGGGTCCTCCCAATTCTTACTCCTTTAATACCTGTTTTTCTCCTTCTCTTATTCGGACCTTGTGACTTCTGCTCAGTTTCTCAATTCATACAAAAACCACATCCAGGCCATCACCAATTATTCTATATGATAAATGCTCCTTCTAAAAATCCCACACTATCACCCCTTACCCCAAAATCTTTCTTCAGTTTAATCTCTCCCACTACAGGTTCCCACGCCACCCCTAATCCCGCTCAAAGCAGCCCTGAGAAACATCATCCATTATCTCTCCATACCACTCCCCAAAATTTTCACCACCCCAACACTTCACCACTCTTTTGTTTTGTTTATCTTATTAATTTAAGAAGACAGGAATGTCAGGCCTCTGAACCCAAGCCTGCACTTATACATCCAGATGGCCTAAAGCAACTGAAGGGAAAAAGAAAACTTCTCACATCCTTACAACAAAGCAGGAAGTTAGGAGTTGAAGGTAGGCACCAAGGCTAAACTCCCCCAGAGACAAGGAGGCAAGGCGCCTTTCCTTTTGATATTTACATTTCAAAGAGGTTTCAAAACCCCCAGGAAAAACATTCCTGGGATGCAAGACCTGACATGAGGCTTATTTCACTTTGGACCAGGTGCGGTGGCTCATGCCTATAATCCCAGCACTTTGGGAGTCCGAGGAAGGCAGATCACCTGAGGTCGGGAGTTCGAGACCAGCCTCACCAACATGGAGAAACCCCGTCTCTACTAAAAATACAAAACTAGCTGGGCATGGCGGCGCATGCCTGTAATCCCAGCTACTCAGGAGGCTGGCAGAATCGCTTGAACCCAGGAGGCAGAGGTTGCAGTGAGCCAAGATCACGCCATTGCACTACAGCCTGGGCAACAAGAGCAAAACTCCGTCAAAAAAAAAAAAAAAAGATGTATGTACATCTCAAAAAAACAAAGAAATTATTAACAATTAAGACTTTCCTGAGGGAAATGCTCTAAGAAAAAGTATGTGTGTGTGCGTTCTTTGTCTTTCTCTTTTTAAAACAGGGACAGAGTCTTGCTCTGTTGCCCAGGCTGGAGTGCAGTGGTGCAATCATAGTTCACTGAAGCCTTGAACTCCTGGGCTCAAGCGATCCTCCCACCTCAGCCCCCTGAGTAGCCGGGACTACAGGCATGGACCACCACACCCAGTGAATTTTAAAATTTTATTTAAAAATAGAGACTGGGTCTTGCTTTGTTGCTCAGACTAGTCTTGAACTCCTGGCCTCAAACAATCCTCCTGCCTCGACCTCCCAAAATTCTGGGATTATAGGTGTGAACCACTGAGCTCAGCCTTTTTTCTTTCTTTTTTGGCACCAGAGAAAATTCATATTTTTTTAGATTTCTCTTTACCCTTAAAGTGGAGACTGCTAAATTGTCAGCCATGATCTGTTTTCTGTTTAAGCTGGTTGCAAAATTGCTGAGTAAGGGAACACGTTTTCCAGCCTCTTGTGCAGCTGGATGTGGTTCTGTTACTAAGGTCGGGCTGATGGACCATGGACAGAAATAGGTGTGTCACTTCTACGTCATCCCCAACCCAAAGGACAGACTCACTCCCTGGAGCTCTCTCTTTTCTTCTTGCCACATGGACACACATGTAGACTTGCCCATGGATGTATGAACACATGCATCTGTGACCCAGGTTTGACCATGCAGACCAGGACATCCTAGTAATGGAAAGGGGTCCTGATCCAGACCCCAAGAGAGGGTTCTTGAATCTCGCACAAGAAAGAATTCAGGGCAAGTCCGTAAAGTGAAAGCAAGTTTATTAAGTAGAGGAATAAAAGAATGGCTACACCATAGACAGAGCAGCCTGAGGACTGCTGGTTGCATATTTTTATGGTTATTTCTAGATCATATGCTAAACAAGGGGTGGATTATTCATGCCTCCCCATTTTAGACCATATAGGGTAACTTCTGATGTTGCCATGGCATTGGTAAACTGTCATGGCGCCAGTGGGAGTGTAGCAGTGAGGACAACCAGAGGTCACTCTCGCCACCATCTCGGTTTTCGTGGGTTTTAGCAGCTTCTTTACTGCAACCTGTTTTATGTATTTTTAATTTTTAATTTTTTAATTTTTTGAGATAGAGTCTTGCTCTGTCACCCAGGCTGGAGTGCAGTGGCTCCATCTCAGCTCACTGCAACCCCTGCCTCCTAGGTTCAAGTGATTCTCCTGTCTCAGCTTCCCAAGTAGCTGGGACTACAGGTGCCTGCCACTATGCCTGCATAATTTTTGTATATTTAGTAGAGACAGAGTTTCATCATCTTGGCCAGGCTGGTCAGGTCCCAAACTCCTGACCTCAGGTGATACACCTGCCTCAGTTTCCCTAAGTGCTGGGATTACAGGTGTGAGTCACCTCACCCGGCCTACCGCAACCTGTTTTATCAGCAACGTCGCTACAACTTGTATCTTATGCTGACTTCCTATCTCATCCTGTGACTTAGAATGCTTTAACCATCTGGGAACACAGCCAAGTACATCTCAGCCTCATTCTACCCAGCCTCTATTCAAGTTGGAGTTGCTCTGGTTCAAACCCCTCTGACAGTCTCACTTGAGGGGATGAGACAAGATGGAAGGAGTCAGGGTTCCTGAATAACTGCTTGAAGAAGAGCTGTCCCACCAACCTGGTCTACTCTTTGTGGAATAATTATGTAAGAGAGGAATAACCTTCTTTTCTCAAGACATGGAATCTCGGGACCTTCTTAGCTGAAAAAGCAGTTGGCCATTACTCTGAACAATACAGTATATCAGTATCAGTGTACATATTTATATTACATATTAATATATGGCAGAGATATCAATGCCCTGTACTGTTATATATCCATCTTACCTATATTGCACATGTGTGTGTGCCTTACCTTCTAGTTACATCACCAGTTCCTGAAAGAGAAGCATTTAAATAAAGCCATTTCAATTTCCTCCAAAAAAGTAGGAGAGGAATTATCTCAGAAGCAAAAGTGGCAATTTAGCCTGTTAAACAAAAATTTCAACAAATTTAAAGATTAAACTGATTTTTGTTAGGAATTCATGAATTGCAGCATCCTCTCTACCAATAAAAGGAGTTCAGTTGGGAGAGAAAGAACAGTTGGTTTGTAAACCGTAGTGATATAGTTAGGATATTTGTCCCTGCTCAAATCTCATATTGAATTGTAATTGCCCGTGTTGGCGGTGAGGTCTGGTGGGAGGTGTTTGGGCCATGAGGGCAGATCCCTCATGGCTTGGTGCCTTCCTCACCATAACAAATGGGTTCTCTTTTTTTTTTTTTTTTTTTTTTTTTTTAGATGGAGTCTTGCTCTGTTGCCTAGGCTGGAGTGCAGTGGCATGATCTCGGCTCACTGCAGCCTCTGCCTCCCAGGTTCAAGTGATTCCCCTGCCTCAGCATCCCGAGTAGCTGAGACTACAGGTGCGTACAAACACGCCTGCTAATTTTTTGTATTTTAGTAGAAACGGGGTTTCACCATGTTGGCCAGGATGGTCTCAATCTTCTGACCTTGTGATCCACCTGCCTCGGCCTCCCAAAGTGCTGGGATTACAGGCATGAGCCACCATGTCTGGCTACAAATGGGTTCTCATGAGATCTGGTCATTTAAACGTGCAGAGCACCTCCCTGCCCTTGTTTCTGTTTTCGCCATATGATGCACCTGCTCCCGCTTCACCTTCCACCATAAATAGAAGCTCCCTGAGGCCTCCCCAGACGCCAACAAGATACCAGCATCCTGCTTTCTGTACAGCCTGCAGAACTGTGAGCCAATTAAATCTCTTTTCCGTATAAAGTACCCAGTCTCAGCTACTTATAGCAACGCAAGAAGGCCTAAAACAGATAGTTTTGAGGCAGGAGAATAGGGTCTGGAGGCAGGGAACATAAGGCCGATTCATGCTGATTTCCTAGAATTAAATCAAATGGAAACACTTCAGCTATAACAGGAAATATCCTCTTCATTTACATAGGGCATACACTGAGTAAATGACTGTAACTTTACTTCATCCTCTTCATTTACATAGGGTGTACACCAAGTAACTGATGGAAACCTCAGAGAGTATTTAATCCCCAGAAAATTCTGTAACGGGGCTCTTGAGACCCTATGCTCAGGCCCACTCCCACCCTGTGGAGAGTGCTTTCATTTTCAATAAATTTCTGCTTTTGTTGCTTCATTCTTTCCTTACTTTGTTTGTGTGTTTTGTCCAATTGTTCGTTCAAGATGCCAAGAACCTGGACACCTTCCAGATGTCCTGGAACAGCTTGAGCAGGAATGAGAAAACAGAAAGATACAAGAAAGTGGATTGGTAACCTCAGGTTGTCTTAGGTTACTTTCCTGGTAAGAGTTAAAGCAGAGGGGACTTCCTCATCATGCCGGCTCAGGTTCACTGGGCCCTTTCTGACTGGTTGCTGTGAATCTCCTGTTTTTAGGTAAAAATGGTCTATTTGGGGATTTTCCTGCTTCCTTCAAGTTTCAGTTTGATTATGTGACACTGAGCAAGAGTGACTCCATTTTGTTTTGGTCTACTGGGGCCTAGTGCAATAGCTCAGTCCAAGCTCAGTCCAGAACAATGGCCTCCTACCTAACAAGCTCCATGAAAACTCAACACAGGTCCTAATTTTTCTCATCGTGCAGCTGACTGGTAAATGATCTATCATAAACCAGCTTTAGAACCTGCATTTTTCTTTGGGACTTGATGCTCTTCATCATGAAGGACATATTTGCTTTCTTTTTCTTTTTGGGGACAAGTCTTTGCTCTGACACCCAGGCTGGAATGCAGTGGTGTGATCACAGCTCACTGCAGCTTTGAATTCCTGGGCTTACATGATCCTGCCATCTCAGCCTCCTGAGTAGCTGGGACTATAGGCATGTGCTACCATACCCAACTACCTTTTAAATTTTTTGCAGAGACAAGGCCTCACTGTGTTGCCTAGGCTGGTCTTGAACTCCTGGCCTCAAGTGATCCTCCTGCCTTGGCCTCCCAAAGCAGTGAGATTATAGGTGCGAGCCATTACATCTGACTATATTATCTATTTTCATCAAACATGTGGGGCACATAGTAAGTGGCAGAAAACAGATTGTCTGGAAGGTTTAAAATGAAAATCTTTTGGGGTGTGGCAGAAGAAAATCTTCACAGTCATTCATTTATTTATTCATTGGCCAATCATGAATGGAATGCTTACTCTGTGTCAGGAACTATGTCCATTATTAGGAGCACAGAGAAGAGAAAGGGATAATGTTTGCCCTCAGGGAGTTCACATTCTCATTATTTATGATACAATATGATAAGTACCCAAGAGATATTTGCATAGGCTTTAGTATGGGATTTCAGAAGTATCTGACTCAGTCTGGGGAGCAGGGATGTCTAAGAGGATGTGAGATGAATGCTGTAGGTAGTGGACAAGGGGGGACAGTGTAGGGAGGCAGAGGGACATTGGTAGAGGTGCAGGCAGGCTGAAGAAACAAACACTGGCCTTCCATTGAGAAGGGAATGAGAAGAGCAGTCCCTACCAGGAACTCAGAAATATCCTCTGTGGCAACTGTCAGCTAAAAATCACAAAATCTATAAAGTTGAAAAAGAGAACATTATTTCTGAGAAGGGTTGCAACCTGCAGGCTGGGAAAGGGAGCCTCTGGCTGAGATCAAAAGCAGGCACTTTCAGAGAGGAAGGTTGGGACAAGCGTTTTATGATAGACAGGTTGGCTAACATAACAGGTTACAGGAGACCCTGTGAATATTTATGAAAGAGGCTATCCCAGCCTGGCCAACATGGTGAAACCCTGTCTCTACTAAAAATACAAAAATTAGCCAGGTGCAGTGGTGGGCGCCTGTAATCCCAGCTACTTGGGAGGCTGAGGCAGGAGGATTACTTGAACCTGGGAAGTGGAGGTTTCAGTGAGCCGAGATCATGCCACTGCACTCCAGCCTGGGTGACAGAGCAAACTTCTGTCTCAGGAAAAAAAAGAAAGAAAGAGGTTCTCAAGCATGCATGACAAGCAAGCATACCTGTTACATATGTCCTGCGTTCACTTTGGGGTGGAGATTTAACATTAAAATGCAGTAAAATTAGGATCTGTGTGTCAAAAGGTGAGACCAAAGACACCAAGGTGCCTTGTGCATGGTCCCCATACCCTAGCCAGGACCAGTGCCTGTTCGATGGGCATCCATCAGGAAGGAATGCCCTGCAAGCAGGTGAGCAGTCATGTTGAGACCATGAACAGGGAGGGGAGTCTGGCCGTGGCAACAGGCTGGTCAGTGGGGGAGTCTTCTGTTCTTTGTTTTAGAGGGCTGGTTTCTGTTTCTCTCTCTTTTTAAAAATTTATTATTATTATTGTTTATTTTATTTTATTTTTTGAGAGACAGTCTTGCTCTGTTGCCCAGGCTAGAGTGCAATGGTACAGTCTCAGCTCAATGCAACCTCTGACTCCTGGGTTCAAGCAATTCTCCTGCCTCAGCCTCCCAAGTGGCTGGGATTACAGGCACGCACCACCACACCCAACTTTTTGTATTTTCAGGAGAGACAGAGTTTCACCATGTTGGCTAGGCTGGTCTCGAACTCCCGACCTCAGGTGATCCACACACCTCAGCCTCCCAAAGTGCTGGGATTACAGGTGTGAGCCACCACACCCGGCCTCTGTTTCTCTCTTAGGAAAGTGTCTAGCGGTTGTCAGTGCGGTAGCGGGGGACTGAGACGTGACCGACCTCCTGTCTCATCATGGCTGGGAAGCTTAGCGCTAAGGTTTTTCTGGGAGAGGTTGGTTCCGTCAGTCAGGGGGCTTAGGGTTTTATTTTTATTTCACACAACACATATTCAAATTAGTAAGATTTTGAACAATTAGTTCCTCACATAAAAGAAAAATAAAAGCAAAAGAAGCTACAGGTTTTTTCCCTGATGCTATGAATTTATATTTTTATTAAATTGCAGATATTTGAATAAAATAAGCCCAGAAGGAGCTAGGCACTGTCTCCTACAATCAAGGCAAAATGTACAGAATGATTTGTTCTTAACAGAAAACCAATTTTCTCCCAAGCACAAAAGACGTGCTGAATTAAATGAGCTCAACAAAAGGGTCTCAAGGAAACGGGGAATTTTTCATGATTTGTTTGACTGACGGTGAAGGTTACTTCTGAAAGCCCAACGTTTTAAATTAGTTTTAAAGAATGTTGTGCAACAATATTACAGATTCGTATTCAAGCGGGTCTTGCTGTACAGCAGGAAATCAGAGGAACATTAATCAAATAATATACAGGTAGGACCTAATACCAAAAGGGGAAGACACGGATTTCAAAGCAAAACTTATCAGGGACCTTTAGCACCAAATTGTCTTTACCCAGTGGATGTAGGAAAGTGGTCAAGTGAACATTGGTCTTTTTGAAAGCTGTTGATCTTCAGGAAAGATTTGACAATATCCTTTCAGACTCAGCCATGTCTCTCCTGTATGAATATGTTGATCGTAAATGTGAACCTTGAGAACAAATCCACTCTAGGTCTGGGATGGTGAGAACACTTGGCTGCTTCTCTACCAGGCTACAGCCTGAATCCAAGAGCCTTGACCTCCCCTGGCGTGAAGGGCAACGTGAACTGCAGGTGTCCAGGCAGAATCAAGGACAGAAACGATGCGTGTATTAGGAATTGTTAGGGGGCAAGCAACAGAAACCCTTTTGAACGAGCTCGGGTCAGAAGGGATTCATGGAGAGAATGCACCATGCAGTCGCTCAGACATCCAAGAGGGGAATCCAGCAGCGCTGGCCATACAGGAATGGAGCCGGAGAACCTGTGGCATGGTTCAGCGGCTCCACCCACATGGGCCACCTGCGTGGTCATTTCTCCTTCACCCGGGGTCTGCTGCATTTTTCTGCTGATTTTTTTTTTTTCCAGGCAGGGTCTCGCTCTGTCGCCAGGCTGGAGTGCAGTGGCGTGATCTTAGCCTCCCAAGGTGCTAGGATTACAGGCTTGAGCCACCACGCCTGGCATCTTCTGCTGATTTTTAAAAACAGCTTTACTAGGTTTAATTCACATACCATAAATTCACCATTTTAAAGGATATGATTCCTTGTGTGTGTGTGTGTTTTTTTACTGTATTCACAGAATAATGCAGCCATCATCACTATCTGATTTCAGAATATTTCATCACTCCAAAAGGAACCCTGTACCCCTTAGCAGTCACCTCTCATTTCCTGTCTTCCACTTCCAGCAACCATAAACCCACTTTAAGAATATCTGTGGATTTTCTGTTCCAGATACTTCACATACATGCAATCATACACCATGTTGCTTCTTTAACACATTTTTTAAAAGAGAAGGTCTCACTATGTTGCTCAGGCTGGAGTGCAGTGGTGCAACCATAGCTCACTACAGCCTCGAACTTCTGGGCTCAAGTGATCCTCCTGCCTCAGCTTTCCAAGTAGCTGGCAATACAGGCATGCGCCACTGTGCCCAGCTTGAATGGCTTCTTTTACTCAGCTTAATGTTTTCAAGGTTCGTTCATGTTGTGACATCTCTGAGTATTTCATTCCTTTTTAACATCTGAATAATGCTCCACTCTATGGATGTATCATATTTTATTTACCCATTCATCAGGTGAGGGCATTTGGGTTGCTTTTACTTTTTGGCTATTATGAATAATGCTGCTGTGAACATTTGTGTACATGTGGATATCCAGTTGTCCCAGCTCCATTTGCTGAAAAGACTATTCTTTCCACATTGAATTGTCTTGGTACTCTTGTGGGAAATCTGTTGACCATAAACATGAAGGTAGATAACTGGACTCTCGGTTCTATGGACATATGTTTCAGTTATCTTGGGCAAGTGGGTGTGGAATTGAAGGGTCATGTAGTAACTCTATGTTTACCTTTTTTTTTTTTTTTTCCTTTGAGACAGAGTCTCACTCTTGTCGCCCAGGCTGGAGTATAATGGGGTAATTTTAGGTTGCTGCAAGCTCCGCCTCCCTAGTTCAAGCCATTCTCTTGCCTCAGCCTCCCAAGTAAATGGGACTACAGGCATGTGCCACCATGCCTGGCTAATTTTTTTTTTTTTTTAATTTTTAGTAGAGATGGGGTTTCACCATGTTGGCCAGGCTGGTCTTGAACTCTTGACCTCAGGTGATCCACCCATCTTGGCCTCCCAAAGTGCTGGGATTACAGACATGAGCCACCATGCCTGGCCCTTTTTGAGGCACTGACAGCCTCCACATCCAATCAAGCAGTAAATCCTGTGAACCCTATCTTTAAAACAAATCCTGAACTTTTGGTTTCTCCCTGTCTCCAGCCCTGCCCACCCCAACCTTGTCACCATCATCTCCTTCCTCAATGCAGCAAGACCCTTCTGACAAGCCTGGCTGCTGCCTTGCTGAAGCCACGTCAGTTTATTCTACACACAGCATCCAGAGTGCCCTCTAAAAACTGTGCCCCAGGCCGGGTGCAGTGGCTCACACCTGTAATCCCAGCACTTTGAGAGGTCGAGAGCGTGATCACTTGAGGTCAGGAGTTCAAGACCAGCCTGGCCAACATGGTGAAACCCTATCTCTACTAAAAATACCAAAATTAGTCAGGCATGGTGACGTGCGCTTGTAAGTCCCAGTTATTCAGGAAGCTGAGGCACGAGAATCGCTTGAATCGGGAAGCGGAGGTTGCAGTGAGCCGAGATCGCGCCACTGCACTCCAGCCTGGGCAACAGAGCGAGACTTTGTCTCAAAAACAAAACAAAACAAAACAACTGTGCCCCAGATCATGCACACCTTACTTCAAATCCCTCCCCCTCGCCATTGCTTTCTACTGTATTCAGAAAGAAATTCAAACACCTCATTCTGGTATTCTAATCTATTGCTGTATAGCAAGCCATCTTCAAACCAAGTAGCTTAAAACAATCAACAACATGTATTTACACACTATTCTGCAAGTGGGGCAAGGCTCAGTGCGGACAGCTTGTCTCTGCTGCATGTGATATCAGCTGGGGCAGCCTGACCCAGGCTGAACGTCAAGGATGGTTTCACTCACATACGTGGCACCTCAGCTGGTGTGATCAGAACCAGAGGGCTGGCCAGACCTCTCTGTTGTGTCTCCGCAGTCTCTCATCCCCCGGGACCCCTCTCTCTTTTTCCACACGGCCTCTCTCCAGCAAGGAAGGTGGATTTCTTTATGTGGTGGCTCAGAGCTCCAAGAGGAAAAAGCAGGTGCTTCCATGCCTTCTACGCCCTAGACCTAGAACTGCCCAGTGTCACTTCCACTGTATTCTGTGGGTCAAAGCAAGTCACATGGGAGTGGAGAGCTAGATTTGATGGGAGGAAAAGCAGACTCTGTCTCTTGACGAAGGAGCAAACTGTGCTCTCTACAGAGATGGACGACTTGCTGGTGGCCATTCTTTGAAGACATCTGCCACACCTGGCCTCAAAGCTCCTGCCTTTCTTTCTGTCCTCATATCTCACCTTGCTGCTCCTCAGCAACCAAAGGCATCTGTTTGTTTTTTGGTTTTGTTTTGAGACAGACTCTCACTCTGTCAGCTAGGCTGGAGTGCAGTGGCACGATCTTGGCTTACTGCAAACTCTACCTCCTGGGTTCAAGCAATTCTTGTGCCTCAGCCTCCCCAGTAGCTGGGACCACAGGTGCTGCCACCATGCCTGGCTAATTTTTTGTATTTTTAGTGGAGATGGGGTTTCACCATGTTGGCCAGGCTAGTCTCGAACTTCTGACCTCAAGTGATCCACCCACCTCTGCCTCCCAAAGTGCTGGGATTACAGGCGTGAGCCATTGTGCCCGGCCCACAGGCTTCTTTTGTTTCCTTAAGAGCACCAGTCTTGTCTCTACCCTGGGGACTTAGCCCTGGCTAATCTTCTGCGGAAATGTTCTTCCCTTGAGTTTTTGCGTAACTGGATTCTTCTTGTCATTAAACTCAATTTAATTGGGTAGAAATGGGCATAAAGAAACACAAAGTTCCGTTGGTAGAAAAGGAACAATAGTCACTGGGGACAACTAGAGCGAGGAGGGAGTAAGGAGGGCAAGGGCCGAAAATCTGTGTGGTACTGTACTTGCTACCTGGGTGATGGGATCATTTGTACCCCAAACCTCAGCATGAGGGCATATACCCATGTAACAGACCTGCACATGTACCCCCTGAATCTAAATTAAAAGTTGAATTTATTTAAAAAAAAAAAAAAAAAGAACTCAGTTTAAATGTCACTTCCTCAGGGCAATCATCCCTGACATCCAACAAAAAGCAGTGCCCAAGTCCCATCTCTTGCCACTTACTTCTTTCCTAATACCTCTCACCATCTACATTTGCAGATGTGGGTAAGTGTGTGTATATTTATATATTGCTTGTCTGCGTCCACACAAAAGAATAGAGAGACATTGTCTAAATCCCAGTATGTAATACATTACCCATCGCATAAGATTTGCTCAGTAGATATAGCTTTCTAATAACTGTATAATGTAATAGGTTTTTAAATCAATAGAACTTCTTTCTTTCTTTTAAGATGGAGTCTCAGTCTTGTCCCCCAGGCTGGAGTGCAGTGGTGTGATCTCAGACTCACTGCAACCTCTGCCACCCAGGTTCAAGCAATTCTCAGCCTCCTGAGTAGCTGAGATTACAAGCATGCGCCACCACACCCTGCTAAATTTTGTTTTGATTTTTAGTAGAGATGGGTTTTCACTATGTTGGTCAGGCTGGTCTCAAACTCCTGACATCAAGTGATCTGCCTGTCTCAGCCTCCCAAAATGCTGGGATTACAGGTGTGAGCCGCTGCACCTGGCTTCTTTCCTTCTTTTGTTGAAATACGCTTCGAATGTGCAGTTTCTTGTTTAGCTTCTTGTGCAAAATCATTACTTACATAGAATCACTTGTGCCGCAATGTGGAGAATCATATTCCGTATTCTCATTGTTCATTATTTACACATAACCTACACATTTACTGCAATCCTGAGTAAAATACCCTGGGATTTTTTCAGGGAGCTTCAAAAACTGATTCAAAAATTTATATGGAATTTGTAGGAGTAGGAAGACTGATCTAGGAAAAGTTAAAATAAGTTTGAAAAAGAGGAATGGTAACCTAAGGTATATGTATAAGAATGTGTACTACTGATAACATTAGAAAAATCGTAAGTGGGATTGAAGCTGATTAAATAAATGATTAAACATCCTCACAAGGAAATAGCAAGCAACCATTAAGAAGAAAGAAATAGCTCTCTGTTCATCAATATGGAAGGTCTCCAGATGCTAAATGAATGATATGTGAAGTATTTGTAGAAAACTAATCGTTTGAGGCATCGGATGATATATTAGGTTCTCTTCCTTCACCATACTGCTAAGAATGGAGACCAGGGTTATAAAAGCCTTGTTTCAGTGCCTCTGCTCCTACTGGAGGAGCCATGAGCCTTATATCAGGAACAGCTGGAAGGCACGGAATGATTTTAACCATGGGTGATGGCTGAATATGATTAGGCTTGCATTTTGCAAAGATTACTCTGGCTGACATGCAGAGAAGGGATTAGAGGGGATTGGAGAAGGATTAGAAATGATGCGAGGAGGCCAATTTCGGCAATCCAGCAGAGATGATGGAGGCTTATAATATGGAGGTCATGATAAAGATAAAGAGAGATGGAAAATTTGAAAAACATGTATGGAGTAAAATGAGCAGGACTTGGTGATAATTAGTCTTCTTAGGGGCTTTTGTTGGGAGTAAGTGATGATATCACATCTTCACCAGGTCAGTCCCCTCCCCATGCATTCTCTGCACGCTTGTCTTTATCTTTGATTCTGTATCAGCATCTACCTCAGTGCTTGGCACATGGTAGTCAGTACAGATTTGTGTAGCTGGGCACAGTGGCTCATGCCTGTAATCCCAGCACTTTGGGAGGCCAACGTGGGCAGATCACTTGAGGTCAGGAGTTCAAGACCAGCCTGGCCAACATTTTGAAACCCTATCTCTACTAAAAACACAAAAGTTAGCCAGGTGTGGTGGTGCGTTCCTGTAATCTCAGCTGTCAGGAGGCTGAGGCAGGAGAATTGCTTGAACCTGGGGGGCGGAGGTTGCAGTGAGCTGAGATCAGGCCACTGCACTCCAGACTGGGCGACAGAGCAAGACTCCCTATCAAAAAAAGAAAAAACAGAGGAAATTATATACAGATATGTGGAATGAGATGGTGTGCAGGTAACCGTGGCATGTACGATTTAAAATCTTGTAGCTCATTTGTACCATAGTGCAAATTCAATATTGGAGGAGTGAAATGGATTATCTTTTTTTGAAAGCAGATTGATAAAAGCATAAGCAGCTAGCAGAATATGATATGTGGGGTAAGAACTGATGAATGGAGTAAGTTAGTGATATGGGTTTGATGTGTGTCCCCTCTAAATCTCATGTTGAAATGTCATCCCCAGTGTTGGCGTGGGGCCTTGTGGAGATGTTTGGATCGTGGAAGTGGATCTCTCACAAAGGGCTTAGCTCTACCCTCTTGGTAATGAGTGAGTTCTCACTAAGAATTCACCTGAAATCTGGTTGTTGAAAAGTGTGTGGCCTCTCCTCCTTTGCTCCCATTCTCATCGTGTGATACTCTGGCTCCCCCTTTACCTTCCACCATTGTTGATAGCTTCCTGAGGCCTCAACAGAAACTAAGCATATATCAGCCTGATGCATCCTATAAAGTCTGCAGAACTGTGAGTCAATTAAACCTCTTTTTCTTTATTCAGCCACGGTGGCTCACGTCTGTAATCCCAGCACTTTGGGAGGCTGAGGTGGGTGGATCATAAGGTCAAGAGATTAAGACCATCCTGGCCAACATGGTGAAACCCCGTCTCTACTAAAAATACAAAAAATAGCCGGGTGTGGTGGCAGGCGCCTGCAATCCCAGGTATTCGGGAGGCTGACGCAGGAGGATCACTTGAACCTGGGAGGCGGAGGTTGCAGTGAACTGAGACTGCGCCATTGCACTCCAGCCTGGGTGACAGAGCAAGGAAAAAAAAGAAAGATAAAGAAAGAAGAAAGAAAGAAAAAGAAAGAAAGAAAGAGAAAGAGAGGAAAGAAAGAAAGAAAGAGAGAGAGAGAGAAAGGAAGGAAGGAAGGAAGGAAGGAAGGAAGGAAGGAAGGAAGGAAGGAAGGAAGGAAGGAAGGAAGGAAGGAAGGAAGGAAATGAAAGGGAAAGAAAGAAAAGGCTCAGAGAGCTCTGGGTGCACAGAGGGTAAGTGCCTTGGCAGGTGGGACAAATTTGTCAGGGCAGGATTTCACAAGTGATATCTGACCCAGAGAAACTGAGGGACCCTCCCAAGGTAACTCATCAAGAAGTGTGGACACCGGGTATTTTTGCACATACAGGACAGCCTCTCTTTTTAACAAGGTGAGAGCTTGCCTGTGGCCTTATTCATGAGTCCATGAATCTCAGTAGTTTTCACTCTATGCAGCGTTTCGCAAGGTGGAGTGGAAAGCATTTCGCTTTGCTTTTTCTGTTTTCAAGGTGTGTCCCATGGCATGGCAGCCAGATAAGCTATTGTTGGGGTGCGTTCTCTGAGTGACTTCCCAAGCTTCCCTGGCTTGCTCACAACTTAGAGCTCCCAATCCTGGGAGGCAGACACAGTGGAAAACTAAGAGAGAGGTCAGAATTTTGGGAACAAGATTTTTCTAGGGAAAGATGGAATCCCTTCAGAAACTACTGATGGGGTTAAGGGATGGAAGCCAACAACAGTCAGTTGGTCGAGTTTATCTCGTTAGCACAGGGTGAGATGGCTAAACTGATGTGGGTAGTTCTGGATAGCTGGTTGAACCGCATACTGGGGGAATACCTGACTCAAATCCATGTTCTTATTATTAACCACTAGGGGGCAACAGCATGCTGAGGACGCTATTCAACTTTGAACCTTAATATGATTACTTTTATAGATGTGTAAGCTTCAAAATCTTCAAATGTTAAAGTTAGATTAACTTCTACTTGGGGCAGAGATGTTCACAGCATCATGGATTCGTTTAAAAAGCAAACTTGAGTATGTTAGAAAAAGATTCACTTTTTTTTTTTTTTTTTTTTTTTTTTTTTTTTTTTACAAAAACACTGCATTTACTTACCACTTGTTAGGGATATATAAAAATGTACAAAATAATAGTGTTAAAATTCTTATTAGATTAATAACATGCATTCTATTATGGTTGTTATCACTACTCTTTGATTTGTTGGGATTCATTTCTATATTTCTATATTACTATAAAGCAAATAAAAGAACAAGTAAAATGTGTCTATTTCAAATACCTGAATTTATTTTATGGAAAAACAGAGTGTAAACAATGCCTTTATTCCAGAACCCTTCAAAGCATTTTATTTCTCCTAACATCTCTACTGTCCTCAGTCTCTTTGATTTTTTTCTCCTATTTGATATTACCTTAATTAAGACTCTTTGGGTGGCAAATAACAGCTACCAACTCAATCCAGCTTAAATCAAAATAGGGGAGTTTATGATAATATTTCACGTGTTGAGGCTCAGAAAACAGCACCCCAAAATGAAGGCCTCAGAAACAAAATTGTTTCTCCAACCTCCTGCCCTGCTGTCTCTCGGTCCCATTTTCCCCCAGCCTAGCCACAGAAACTAGGATCCCCCTTCCCCAGGGTGGGTCAGAGAAACCAGAATCCCTTTTTCTCAAAGCCAGCCATAAACCTAAAAATATTACTCTAACCTTCCCGCTGCCTTTCTGTGCAAAAACTAGCCGTGAGGAAATTATCTGACCAACCTCGTTTGACTGTAGGCCATAAGACCCCCATTCCAGAGAAGAGAGGACCCTGCCCACACCCTGAAGGAAGGAAGGCTGCTCAGAAAGGCCAAGAAGAATCCAGGCAGACAGGCCTTGCAGGCTTACCTGCCTCTGTCTATCAGCATATGATCATATTTTGTCCAACCACATTTCTACACGGCTGTCCGTACTTTGTTGAACCCAAGCATAAAAATGGACAATTTCTCCTGTATCTTTTCTATTTTTCTTTTCTTTTTTTGAGACCGAGTTTCACTCTTGTTGCCTTGTTGCCCAGGCTGGAGTACAATGGTGTGATCTCGGCTCACTGCAGCCTTTGCCTCCCAGGTTCAAGCGATTCTCCTGCCTTAGCTTCCCGAGTAGCTGGGATTACAGGCTCCTGCCACCACACCCAGCTAATTTTTTGCATTTTTAGTAGAGACGGGGTTTCACCATGTTGGCCAGGCTGGTCTCAAACTCCTGACCTCAGGTGATCCACCCACCTCGGCCTCCCAAAGTGCTGGGATTACAGGCATGAGCCACTGTGCACAGCCCTCCCCTGTATGTTTGGGTCTTCATTCTGAAGGCTCCCAAGGAATACATGTTAAATAAATTTGTATTCCTTTTCTCTAATTAATCTGCCTTTTGTGAGTTGATTCATCAGCTCACCCTTGGCCCCTACATAGGTGTGTCTCATAGAGCTGGAAAGCAGGGCTGTAGCCAGAAAAAGTGTAGACTGAGGAACTGGGAAGCTACTGAAGACCAAGCATTCATTCTCTTGGTTATTTTCTCAAGTCAGATTGTTTCTTGTCTGACCCTTCCTATGTTATTCTCTTGCTGTGAACAGTGTGTATTTCTCCTCTGTGCATCTTGTTGAAAGGGCTACCCAGAGCTCCTGAGATTGCTGGATAACATGATCATTCTGTTTTCAGTTTTTTGAGGAACCTCTATACTGTTTTCCAAAGTGGCTGTGCTAATTTACATTCCACCAACAGTGTACAGGGGTGCATTTTATCAGCATCCTCACCGATACTTGTTATATTTTATCGTTATTGTAGTAGCCAGTCTAACAGGAGCGAGGTGATATTGCATTGTGGTTTCGATTTGCATTTCCCTGATAATTAGTGATTTGGCGCAGTTTTTCATCTACCTGTTGGCCATCTCCATGTCTTCTTTTGAGAAATATCTCTTCAGGTCTCTTGCCCATTTTTATTAGAACTCAGGACTAAGAAACTCACTCAAAACCACACAACTACATGGAAACTGAACAACCTGCTCCTGAATGCGTATTGGGTAAATAACGAAATGAAGGCAGAAATAAAGATGTTCTTTGAAACCAATGAGAACAAAGACACATCATATTGGAATCTCTGGGACACATTTAAAGCAGTGTGTAGAGGGAAATTTATTGCACTAAATGCCCACAAGAGAAAACAGGAAAGATCTAAAATTGACACCCTAACATCACAATTAAAAGAACTAGAGAAGCAAGAGCAAAAACATTCAAAAGCTAGCAGAAGGCAAGAAATAACTAAGATCAGAGCAGAACTGAAGGAGATAGAGACACAAAAAAACCCTTCAAAAAATCAATGAATCCAGGAACTGGTTTTTTTAAAAGATCAGCAAAATAGACCACTAGCAAGACTGATAAAGAAAAAAAGAGAGAAGAATCAAATAGACGCAATAAAAAATGACAAAGGGGATTATCACCACTGATTCCACAGAAATACAAACTACCATCAGAGAATACTATAAACACCTCTGTGCAAATAAACTAGAAAATCTAGAAGAAATGGATAAATTCCTGGACACATACACCCTCCCAAGACTAAACCAGGAAGAAGCTGAATCCCTGAATAGACCGATAACAGGTTCTGAAATTGAGGCAATAATTAATAGTCTACCAACCAAAAAAAGTCCAGGACCAGACGGATTCACAGCCGAATTCCACCAGAGGTACAAAGAGGAGCTGGTATCATTCCATCTAAAACAATTCCAAGCAACAGAAAAAGAGGGAATCCTCCCTAATTCATTTTATGAGGCCAGCATCATCCTGATACCAAAACCTGGCAGAGACACAACAAAAAAAGAGAATTTTAGACCAATATCCCTGATGAACATCGATGCAAAAATCCTCAATGAAATGCTGGCAAACCGAATCCAGCAGCACATCAAAAAGCTTATCCACCATGAGCAAGTGGGCTTCATCCTTGGGATGCAAGTTTGGTTCAACATACACAAATCAATAAACATAATCCAGCATATAAACAGAACGAAATACAAAAACCACATGATTATCTCAATAGATACAGAAAAGGTCTTTGACAAAATTCAACAGCCCTTCATGCTAAAAACTCTCAATAAACTAGGTATTGATGGAACGTATCTCAAAATAAAAGCTATTTACGACAAACCCACAGCCAATATCGTAGTGAATGGGCAAAAACTGGAAGCATTGCCTTTGAAAACTGGCACAAGACAGGGATGCCCTCTCTTACCACTCCTATTCAACATAGTGTTGGAAGTTCTGGCCAGGGCAGTCAGACAGGAGAAAAAAATAAAGGGTATTCAATTAGGAAAAGAGAAGTCAAATTGTCCCTGTTTGCAGATGACATGATTGTGTATTTAGAAAACCCCATCGTCTCAGCCCAAAATCTCCTTAAGCTGATACGCAACTTCAGCAAAATCTCAGGATACAAAATCGATGTACAAAAATCACAAGCATTCTTATACACCAATAACAGACAAACAGAGAGCCAAATCATGAATGAACTCCCATTCACAATAGCTTCAAAGAGAATAAAATACCTAGGAATCCAACTTATAAGGGATTGAAGGACCTCTTCAAGGAGAACTAGACACCACTGCTCAATGACATAAAAGAGGACACAAACAAATGGAAGAACATTCCATGCTCATGGATAGGAAGAATCAATATCGTGAAAATGGCCATACTGCCCAAGGTAATTTATAGATTCAATGCCATCTCCATCAAGCTACCAATGACTTTCTTCACAGAATTGGAAAAAACTACTTTAAAGTTCATATGGAACCAAAAAAGAACCCGCATTACCAAGACAATCCTAAGCCCATTTTTAAATAGGGTTGTTTTCTTGTTGCCGAGGGAGCAGATTTCCCTTTTGCTCTGGAAAATCCCTGGATGGTGGCAGTCCTCTCTTAGTTACAGGGAGTGGGGAAATGTAAGTGAATAAAACACAGTGTCCATCTCCTAGTGTATTTGCTTGAATATGCAGCAAAGCTATCTCAATATAGCATCTTGAGTGAAACAATAAATCGAGATTGTTTTGTTAAGTGGTAAAACTCTAAAGAATCTTCATCCTCACTACTACTTAGAGAGCATAAAGTCACATCAAAAAGGACGTGCTGTTTGATAGAGATAAATAGGTACTTGAGTATATTATTATAATTTTGGGGAGGGGTTATCTAAATAAAGTCACTTCGTAAGTTGAATTCCAATGTATGAGGTGGCCTTGTGTTTTAAGTCTAAAGACTTAATTCATTACAATATGTTTTTGTTGGCTTTCTTTTTTCTATTTTTTGTGGCTTATCTGTTTCCTATCTTTTCTTCATGTGTTTTCCAAATGCGTTAATTGGTATCACCAAAAGGTCTGGTTTATTATCACCCTCTGCTTCAACTGGCATCATATATCTCTTTCTCAAAATCACAATTTCTAATTCTATTTTCAGACATGGCAGTAATTTGATTATTTGTTTTGTTTTGGGGCCTGGAAAGAGACCCCAACAGTTACTTTTAAATTGATGCATTTACCCTTTAGTCATCATTTCTTCATAAGAAACCACACAAACTCAGAGTTATTATGCCTCCTGTTTTCATCATACAAACGTTAGTTTTCCCATGGTAATTTTGCAGATTGTTACATTTTGTTATCTCAGAATCTTGATTGTGTTACATACTCTAATGAAACTCCATGTGACTCTGCAGCCCCTAATTTCATTTTTTTCATACGATTTAGGTTTAACTATATTACCATTCTGGAAACAGATACAAATTAGAGGAAAATTAGAAGCCAAATTGGTACAACAGGTTCTCAATTTCATGATGCATTAGATTTGGGGGCAATTTATCACAAGTGGAAAAAGTTTAGGTAGTGGCAATGGTCACATAACTGAATGAGAGCTCTTGAAGAAATACGATTTTCTCTTTAAGGTCTAGTACAAAGAAAACCCATGTATTCACCACCCTTAATAGAATTCAGTACACGAATCATTGTATCTGTCACTAGGTCTAGATACTGTCTGCAGGCACTACAATAGCTACAGAAATTTTATCTTTTCTGGCAAATTTCTGGGAAAAGGAATATGAGGAGAGAAAATGTGTTACATCATGGAGGGAATAACTGTAGCTCCACATGGATACTCTAGTTCACTCAGTAAATACCTAATACCTGTGATGATTCATTCCACAAATTGTCACTGAGTATGTACATGTGTCAAGGAGTGTCCTTGGCACTGGAGATACAATGACAAACAGAATGACAAGGTTCCTATTGGGAAAGACAGACCAATTGATATTATATAGTGAACAAGAAAAAAATTATAGGGCTGGGCGTGGTGGCTCACGCCTGTAATCCCAGCACTTTGGGAGGCCGAGGCAGGTGGATCACGAGGTCAGGAATTCGAGACTAGCCTGACCAACATGGTGAAACCCCATCTCTACTAAAAATATAAAAATTAGCCGGGTGTGGTGGTTCACACCTTTAATCCCAGCTACTTGGGAGGCTGAGGCAGGAGAATCTCTTGAACCCAGGAGGCAGAGGTTGCAGTGAGCCAAGATCACGCCACTGCACTCCAGCCTGGGCGACAGAGTGCGACTCCATCTCAGGAAAAAAAAAAAAAAAAGAAATGATATACCATCTGTATAATCATATATGATACTTGTATGATTACACAATCATATGTGTATAGAGTGGAAAATTAAAATAAGATGGTATTTTAGAGAGTAATTGAGCGGCCTCTTGAGACTAGCCAGCCAGGGAGTGCTCTGAGATGGGGCACTAGAATCTGAGAGGTAGAGACCACCAGAAACAGAAAGAAACAAATGCATTTCTGCAGTCGGGCACCTGCTGACTCCTGGATTCCATTAGGACAGAGTAAGAGCTTGTTCTTTGCTGACCCAGAGTTCGGCCCTGTGGCTGCAGCAAAAAGGATCCCAGAAGAGGGCCTCACTCTGAACACATTCTGGCTCCAGAGGCTTCCTCATTAAAATAACAATAATAACAAATTTTAAAATCCCGGGAGAGATTCAGGAATAAAAATGGAGAAAGTGAGACTTTAAACTAAAATTATTAGAAATCCCCAGGAGGTAAAGAAGGAAAAAGAAACCAGAAAAAAAACATCCTATCAGTTAATTAAACCTTCGAGTGACAAGGAGATCTAGAGCCTCCTAAAATATGGAAATTTCTTGGCTTTGAAGAGTTGAGGGAGAATAATCATGAACAGTCTGAAGCAATTTCCCAGCATCTCAAGTAGAAGGGCATGAGGAGGAGCTGGCAAGAATGTCTCCAGATGATGACACGTTTGCAGGGCTTTTTCTGGGCCACTCATGAGGCCACACAGAGGCCACGGAGCCATGCTGGCCCTGTTCTTATGGAGGGGCCCTGCACGGGATTTTGGGATAAGGATGGAAGGACAGTGTCTTTTCAGGTCCTCCCTGTGCGGTTGTGGTCGTCCTTCTCTCTCCTGAGTTCCAGCCCCAAGCCTGTGGCATCCCTGTTTCACTTTGAGGGGTTTCCGTGGGCTCCTCCACGCATGAACTACATGGAGGATCCTCAGGTACCCAGATGGGAAACCTGGAACAGGAACCCTCCATGGTAAGCCCCCTGCCTGTTTCCTTTTCCCAGCAGCCAGCCCTCAAGCCCCCTGCAGCAGTGGTCCGCCTCTTCTGATTCTGATCCAGATTCTGAACTTAGCAACAACTGGAACCTGAAGCCCAATTCTGTCTGAAATCAACAGAATAATATAATCTATATGCTGGTGCCTGACTCTTCGCCTAACCCAATGAGAGTAAAATGTGAAACAAACAGAACATAAAAAGTAAAGAATCTGAGATGTGAGGGGAGAGAAGGAAGCAGCCATATGGGAAAAGTCCCAAGCTTCGTGAGTTACAAGGAAGCTGGTGTGGCTGGATGGTGACGGTTGAGGGCACTGGGCATGGGTGAAGCTAGTGGGTGTGGAGAGACTAGAAAACTAGAGTTTTGTGAACTTCTACTAAATATCACATTGTTAAACAGGATTTGAGGAATTTTGTTTGTTTGTTTTTTGTTTTTTGAGACGGAGTCTTGCTCTTGTTGCCTAGGCTGGAGTGCAATGGCATGATCTTGGTTCACTGCAACCTCTGCCTCCTGGGTTCAAGCAATTCTCCTGCCTCAGCCTCCCAAGTAACTGGGATTACAGATGCGCGCCACCGCGCTGGGCTAATTTTTGTATTTTTAGTAGAGACGGGGTTTTACCATGTTGGCCAGGCTGGTCTTGAACTCCTGACCTCATGATCCCCCCCATCTCAGCCTCCCGAAGTGCTGGGATTACAGGCGTGAGCTACCGCACCCAGCCAGAAGTTTTAAATGTACCCCTGTGTGGCAGACAGTGCCAGGTACCCCCCGGTAACCATCCATTCCCATTTCTTCCCTTTCTCACAGAGCTCCAATTTAGTTTGGAGTTGCATAGTACCCAGTTAAAAGCACCTAGTTCCAGGCCAGGCATGGTGGCTCATGGCTGTAATCCTAGCACTTTGGGAGGACGAGGCAGGCGGATCACTTGAGGTCAGGAGTCCAAGACAAGCCTGGCCAACATGGCGAAACCCCATCTCTATTAAAAATACAAAAATTAGCTAGGCATGGTGGCACGTGCCTGTAGTCCTAGCTACATGGGAGGCTAAGGTAGGAGAATCGTTTGAACCCAGGACACAGAGGTCGCAGTGAGCCAAGATCGCGCCACTGCACTCCAGCCTGGGCAACGGAGTAAGACTCTGTCTCGAGCAAACAAACAAACAAACAAAAATTCCTAATTCCAGAGTCCCTTACAGCTGGGGCCGGTCACACTACACGGTTCTGGATATGATATGTATCCAGAATGCTGATGAGAAGGTCCTCCCTTCCGGAATAAAACAGGGAACTTCTAGAAGACGGCTTCTCATGCTTTTTCATTCTTCCTGCCACCTTAAACTATGACAATGAAAACCACAAATAAAAAAGTAAGATGAGAGAAAGACAGGAGTCTAGGAGACTGGTGGGATGCTGAGCCTACCGCACTGCACAGCCCTCTGCACGTTTTGTTGGACTTAATAAACTAATGTGTGTTTTAGGCGCTGACATCCACGCATGCTCATACTTGTAACCAAGCACCATCCTAAATCATCCAACACAGAACAGGAAAAAACCATTTGAGGAACTGGGGAAAATACTGGTTAAAATAATCCAGGGATAATAGTAACCCAGAAGGCAAAGGTTGTCTTATCTTTCTGAAATTTGGCCTCGAGGAGTAGAGAAGCCAAAGCCAGGAGGACATTTCTCAATGCTACTACTCATACTACTATTAAGTCTCCTACTACTGATAAAGATAGTAATACATACTAGCAGCAAAGCCAGCTCACATTTTTAAAGTGCTTACCATGTACCAGGCACTCTCCTAAGCACTCCACATGTCTTAAATTATCTAATCCTCAGAGCCACCTTCACAATTATTATCATTATTTCACAGATGAAGATATTGAGATAGAGAGGGTTTAAGTGACTTGTCAGGATGAAAGAGCCAAAATTTCAACCTAGGAGGCCTGACGACGAGGCCTACAGGATGAATCAAGTTTTATGAAATTCTCTTAATGTATGATATAATATCTCTTCATCTTCGGTAAAAATTCTGCTCAAATCTTCTGCCTAGTTTTAAAAATTGGTTGCTTATCATCTTAATATCAAGTATCTATTTGCTTTTTATAGTTAAAACAGTAACATTGCTGCCAGGCGTGGTGGCTCATGCCTGTAACCCCAGCACTTTGGGAGGCCGAGGTGGGTGGATCATTTGAGGTCAGGAGTTCAAGACCAGCTTGGCCAACATGGTGAAATCCCGTCACTACTAAAAATACAAAAATTAGCTGGGCGTGGTGGCGTGTGCCTGTAATCCCAGCTACTCAGGGGCGCTGAGGTAGGAGAATTGCTTGAACCCGGGAGGCGGATGTTGCAGTGAGCAGAGATCTTGCCACTGCACTCCAACCTGGGTGACAGACTGAGTGACTGAGACTCTGTCTCAAACAAAACAAAATGAAACAAAACACAACCCAAAAAACAATAACATTGCTGAACAGTACAAAGAAACACAGCGGAAGGAAGCAATGGCATGGCATCTTCAAAGAGCAGGCAGAAAATAACTTCTAGAATTCTGAATCCAAGGAAAATACCCTACACACATGAAAGTGATATACAAACTTTTTTTTTTTTTTTTTTTTTTTTTTTTTTGAGAGGGAGTCTCACTCTGTTGGCCAGACTGGAGTGCAGTGGCACAACCTCTGCCTCCCAGGTTCAAGCGATTCTCCTGCCTCAGCCTCCTGAGTAGCTGGGACTACAGGCATGTGCCACCACGTGCAGCTAATTTTTTGCTTTTTCAGTAGAAATGGAGTTTCACCGTGTTAGCCAGGATGGTCTTGATCTCCTGACTTCGTGATCCGCCTGCCTCGGCCACCTAAAGTGCTGGGATTACAGGCGTGAGCCACTGCACCCGGCCCAAACATTTTTGAATGAACAAAAAATTGAAAAATTCATTGCCAAGGCTACCCGCTCTGAAGGAAATATTAAAGATTGTCCTCCAGGCAGATGGAAAATTAAGCGAGATAAAAACTTACTTAGAGATGTAGAAAGAAATGAAGAATAAGGCTGGGCGTGGTGGTTCATGCCTATAATCCTAGCACTTTGGGAGGTTGAGGTAGGTGGATCACCTGAGGTCAGGAGTTCGAGATCAACCTGGCCAACATGGCAAAACCCCATCTCTACTAAAAATACAAAAAATTAGCCGGGCATGGTGGTGGGCGCCTGTAATCCCAGCTACTTGGGAGGCTGAGGCAGGAGAATCACTTGAACCTAGGAGACAGAGGATGCAGTGAGCTGAGATCATGCCACTGCACTCCAGCCTGGGTGACAGAGCGAGACTCCATGAAAAAGAATAAAGAAAGAAAGAGAGAGAGAGAGAGAGAGAGAGAGAGAGAGAGAGAGGGAGGGAGGGAGGAAGGAAGGGAGAAAGAAAGAAAGAGAGAGAGAAAGAAAGAAAGAGAGAGAGGGAGGGAGGGAGGGAGGGAGGAAGGGAGAAAGAAAGAAAGAAAGAAAGAGAAAGAGAGAGAGAGAGGGAGGGAGGGAGGGAGGAAGGAAGGGAGAAAGAAAGAAAGAGAGAGAGAAAGAAAGAAAGAAAGAAAGAAAGAAAGAAAGAAAGAAAGAAAGAAAGAAAGAAAGAAAGAAAGAGAAAGAAATATATAGGTAAATCTAAATGAATAATAACTATATAAAACCTTATAAAACAATGTAAATAACGTCTTGGGATACTTACTATTATATATTAGAAAATGCGTATTCAGATACATACAGTCACTATAGTTGCTTGTACGGATATATTATTACATATTAGCAAATATATATTATATATATAGTCATTAAGCTTAGACATTGGCAAGAGGTACTTTTCCCTGGGCCCTGAACTCTGGCCTTATTTCAGGCATGCCCTACCTTATAGGATGAGGAATCCATGGGGCCCAGGGAATATGCCCACCTGGAGCCTTTATCACCCCATCTGGAGCACAGTTAGGTATCTGGGACCTCAGAATTTCCCACTCAGAATGACCTGATTATTCTTCCCAGCTCGTGTGGGCCCTTTCCCTGGCTCCTTCCTTCCAAGGAAGGTACACTGTCAGTACCTAGGACCCAGGAGTAGACATGTGGAGGCTGTTTGTAACCAGCGTCTGCAGAGTTGAGTTCTCCATACGCACATGCACGAGGCCCTCACAGTGTTAGAGCTGGAAGTGGGAAGAGAAGAAGGATGACTGAACATCAGGTACCGGAGGCTCTCTCTCGTGCCGTATCATTTCAGCACAGAACTGAAATTAGAATTTAGAATTTGAATTTGGCTCTTCAAGTTGTCATGAAGGATTATTGGTAAATGTAGAAACTAGCACCCATTTTATTCAATAATTTGTTAGCTTGGTTTATTCTTTAAACTATCTAGATATGTGGTGTATGAGTCTCCACTTCTCTTTGTCTGAGCCCAAAAAATGGTTAATGGTCGGGTCTCTCTACATAGAATTAAAATATGCAAAAATAGCTGGGCGTGGTAGCTCACGCCTGTAATCCCAGCACATTGGAAGGCTGAGGTGGGCGGATCATGAAGTCAGGAGTTTGAGACCATCCTGGCCAATATGGTGAAACCCCATCTCTACTAAAAATACAGAAATTAGCCAGGTGTGGTGGCATGTGCCTATAGTCCCAGCTACTCAGGAGGCTGAGGCAGAAGAATCGCTTGAACCTGGGAAGCGGAAGTTGCAGTGGGCCAAGATCATGGCACTGCACTCCAGCCTGAGCAACAGAGTGAGACTCCATCTCAAAAAAAAAAAAAAAAGATATATATACGTATATATATGCACACACACACACACACACACACACACACACACACACACACAAAACAATAGCCCATAATTTGGAATGGTGATAAATGTAGTTAAAGGGTCCTATGGCAGTAGCATGTCTGAGATGAGGTAAAAGCACTAGTATAACATTGCTTTTTTCTAAGTTAAAGATATTTGAGCCTGGGCACGGTGGCTCACGCCTATAATCCCAACACTTTGGGAGGCCAGGGCAGGAGGATCACCTGAGGTCAGGAGTTGGAGACCAGCCTGACCAACGTAGAGAAACCCCTCTCTACTAAAAATACAAAATTAACTGGGCTTAGTGGCATATGCCTATAATCCCAGCTACTCAGGAGGCTGAGATAGGAGAATTGCTTGAACTCGGGAGGCGGAGGTTGCAGTGAGCCAAGACTGCACCATTGCACTCCAACCTGGGCATCAAGAGCGAAAAGAAAAAAACAAAAACAAAAACGATGTTTGTTGTAATATCTAAGGTATCCACTAACATAATAGGCCGACAATGTATAGTTAACAAGCATTGAAGAGGGAAAATAAATTAAAAAGTAAACAAATCCAAAAATAGGCAAGAAAAAGTGAGAGTCAAGGCGAGAAAAACAGACAGCAAGTAATAAGATGTTTAAACGGTATATATCAATAACTAAATTAAGTGCAAATGAAAAGCCAAAAATTGGCCAGGAGTGGTGGCTCACACCTGTAATCTCAGCATTTTGGAAGGCTGAGGGAGCAGGATCGCTTAAGGTCAGGAGTTTGAGACCAGCCTGAGCAACACAGTGAGACCTTGTCTCTATGAAAAATTTTAAAAAATTAGCTGGGCATAGTGGCATGAACCTGTAGTCCCAGCTACTCGGGAAGCTGAGGCAGGAGGATCACTTGAGCCCAGGAGTTCAAGGCTGAGTGAGCTATGTTGCACCACTGCACTCTAGCCTGGGTGACAGAGTAGGACTCCATCTCTGTCTTTAAAAAAAAAAAAAAAAGCCAAAGATTCTAAGTCTGGATTAAAAAATCTCCAACAGGCTGGGCGCAGTGGCTCATGCCTATAATCCCAGCATTTTGGGAGGCTGGGGGGGGGGGGGGGGCGGATCACGAGGTCAGGAGTTCGAGACCAGCCTGACCAACATGGTGAAAGCCCGTCTCTCCTAAAAATATAAAAATCAGCTGGGTGTGGTGGTGTGCTCCTGTGATCCCAGCTACTCAGGAGGCTGAGGCAGGAGAATCACTTGAACCTGGGAGGAGGAGGTTGCAGTGAGCCAAGAGCCAAGATCACGTCACTGCAATCCAACCTGGGTGACAGAGCAGGACTCCGTCTCAAAAAAAAAAAGAGAAAAAAGAAAAACTTCAACAACATGTTGTTTACAAGAGACATTACCTAAATATAAGAATACAAAAAGGTTCAATGTAAAAGAATAGAAAAGGTACAGCATATAAACATTAACTAAGAGAAAGTTGATATGCCCGTATTAATATAAACAATGTCAATGTTAAGATGCATCAATAGAGGTAAAGATTATTTATTAATCATAAAAGTTTTTGTTAATCCAGAAGCTATAACATTTCCAGAGTCATAAATGACACAAAAAATTTAACAGAAATGAAAGTAAAAGTAGAGATTTCTTGAATCAGAATGGGGGATTTTTAATACACTCTTTATCTCATAACTGTTAAATGAAAATCAGTAAACCTGTTGAAGATTTGAACAATGTGATTAACAAATTTGACATAATTGATATGGATAAAAAAGCTATACTCATCTGTAATCCCAGCACTTTGGGAGGCCAAGGGAGGCAGATGACCTGAGGTCAGGAGTTTGAGACCAGCCTGGTCAACATGGTGAAACCCTGTCTCTACTAAAAATACAAAATTAGCCAGATGTGGTGGCACGTGCCTGTAATCCCAGCTACCGGGAGGCTGAGGTAGGAGAATTACTTGAACCCAGGAGGTGGAGGTTGCAGTGAGCCATGATAGTGTCATTGCACTCCAATCTGGGCAACAAGAGTAAAACTCTTTCTCAAAACAAACACCTATAGTCAGTAATTGTAACATATACATTCTGTTCAAGTACACATGAAATTTTACCAAAATTAACTATATGTCAGACCATAAAGCATACTTCATCGCATGGAAATTATACAAAATATGTTCCCTGACCACAGTGGAATTAAGGTAGAAATCAATAACAAAAGGATTCAATAGAGCAAAAGCATTAAGGTAAAGATATGCATCCCAGACAGTAGCAAGGGGCCCAGGGCACCAGGTCCAGACTTTAACTGTTCTCTCCCTGTAAGGACTCTTAAGTCCTTACATACGTTTCTTCTCCAGGAGCAAAACATGGATGAATCTTACAAAAGAATCCATACTGTATGATTCCATTTGTATAAAAATAGGCAAAACTAGTCTATGGTAAACATTGATTATCTTTGGAAGGGAGGGATGGAGTAATGATTAGGAGAGGGCCAGAGACAGGCATGCTGGCAGAGTTCTGATTCATGCCCTGGGTAGTGACTCCATGGGTGCGTTCAGTTTGTTATAATTCATCAAGTTTGTGATTTGCTGTATAATATTATACTTCAAAAAAGTTTTTAAAAAACAAAACAAACACCTACAAGTTCAGAATACTTTTTTTTTTTGAGGCAAAGTCTCACTCTGTTGCTCAGGCTGGAGTGCAGTAATGCCATCTTGGCTCACTGCTAACTCTGCCTCCTGGGTTCAAGCAATTCTCCTGCCTCAGCCTCCTGAGTAGCTGGGATTAATAGGCAGCACACCACCACACCTGGCTAATTTTTTTATTTTTATTTTATTTATTTATTTATTTATTTTTAATTTTAGTAGAGTTGGGTTTTCTGCCATGTGGGCCAGGCTGGTGTCGAACTCCTGGCCAGGCTGGTGTCGAACTCCAAGCAATCTACCCGCATTGGCCTCCCAAAATGCTGGGATTATAGGTGTGAGCCACCATGCCTGGCCACAATACTATTTTAAAAGAGAGAAAGAAAGAAACACTTATTTGGCAACCTTGGAAGTAACTAGAACATCAACTCCTTAATCTAAAAATTGACAACAGGAAAAACATAAGCAGTTAACCTGCTTTCTTGTAGATTGTATTTCAGTGTAAGTAGATAGCTCTAGTTGATGAGGAAAAGTTTTTCTTTACAAATAATTTCCAACTAATAAATGTGGAATTAATGGCAGGATTAGATAATCACCAACGAGTAACCACTAATGAAATAATTCAGGCAAAGGTCATAATATGAGTTATCTATTGCTGTGTAACAGATTACTTCAGGATGTTGCAGTTTAAAACAACAAACACTTATCATCTCATAGTTTCTGTGGGTTAGGAATCAGGGCACAGCTTAACATGATGTCCTGGTTCAGTCTCTCAACACTACAATCAAATGTCAACGAGGGCTGCCGTCGTCTCAAGACTTGAGTCGGGGAAGATTCACCTGCAAGCTTACTCATGGGGTGCTTGGCAGATTTCAGGTTCTTACTGGCTGTTAGCCAGAAACAACAGGTACTTGCCACATGGGCTTCTCCATAGGGCATCTCCCAAGATGGCAGCTGGCTTCTCTAAGAGCTAGCAGTGAAGAAGAGAGCAAGAGAAGATGCCCAAGGTAGAATCCACAGTTTTTTGGTAGCTTATTATTGAAATGACATCTCATCACCTCTGATGCACCCTATTCTAGAAGTCTTAAGTCCAGGCTAGAGTCAAGAAAAGGAGATTGCACAGAAAGTCAATATAAGGAGGCGGTGATCACGGGGAACCTCCTAGAGGCTGCTATAAAAGTTGATCATACAAATTGGATCGTTCTTGTCATACCGAACTAAATGAGAGTTGAGGGGCCAGGAGAAAAAGCACTAAGACACATAACATTGCTCCAAGAATGTCATTCTCTGCAAGCCTGGATGCTGAAACGGTCTGCTATAACTTAAAACCAGTCTTATCTAATGGCTACTGGAACAACCTGCTTAGACTCTAAGACTAGTTTTAGCCACCACGGTCACTCACCAATTAGAGCTTGCCAGTTCCCCGAAACTTTGCTAGTGCCAGTGAACTTTCTTTCAGAACAATATGTAACATTTCTTCTTTTTATGAAACTTGCAACCTTATCTTTGTTCTTTGGACATACTGAAGACCACCTGGTGTGTGTGTATGACCCAAATTACAATTCTTGCTTCCCCAGTTTTAAATTTAGATATGTGTTTCTATATTTTATTTGACTTCAACACTGTCTACCATCATCATCGAAGGATGGAAGCTATTAGGTGAAAAGTTGATGGGGACTTTATAAAACGGAGGCATCAGACTGTCATCACCTGAATCCTTACTCAGTCTGAAACTCACTAAAGAACAATAAGACATTTTTTGCCTTGTACTGTGAAGCAATGTGAAGTACATAGCAACATCTAATGAGGTACTTTTTCCAAAAAGAGGTGAGCTCAAAACCAATCAAGTCTTTAACAGACACCCATTTTATAAGGAATAAATCTGTCAATTTATTTCTAAATAAATACATGTGATAGAAGAACAAGTTAAATGACACCATGAGGATACAAATCTAGAAGGCAGGACCTTCTACATGTCAATGGACCTATTTCTTCAGTAAGTCAACTGCATGAAAAAAAATGAGGAATCGCTTTAGACTAAAAGAATCTTAAGAGACCTAACAATCAAATGCAATCTTTAGACCTTGCTTGGATATTGATCCAAACAAACCAACTAGAAAAAGATAATTTTATGATAATAAGGTGACTTTGTAATAGATACAAAGATGGTACCAAGGAATTATTAACTTTTCTTAGTAAAGAATGCATTGTGACTATGAAATAAAATGTCCATATTTTTCTGAGATGCAAACAAAAGTAACAACTGAGACATGGAGTCTAAGATTTGCTTTAAAGTACTTCAGCAGACACAGCAAACACAACAAAAGGAACGGATAAAACAGATGTAGTAAAATCTTAATAACTGTTGAATATAGATTATGGATATATGCAAATTCATTGTAGAATCCTATTCATTTTTATGAATGTTTAAACATTTTCATAAAAACAAGAAAAGTTATCAGGGGTGGATGGTTCTATAGCTGAGTTCTAGCTAGATTTCAGTATTTCTAATATTGTTTAAATATCTGTGATCTTAAAAAAGATTAAAAACTCCCCAATTCATTGTATAAAGCTAGCATAACTTTTAATAAACTGTTTTTTTGTGTTTTGTTTTGTTTTGTTGAAGAGACAGGGTCTCACTTTGTTGCCTAGATCGAAGTACAGTGGCATGATCGTAGCTCATTTTAGCCTTGATCTTCTGGGCTCAAGAAATTCTCCCGCCTCAGCCTCTCAAGTGCTGGGACTACAGGTGCACACCACCACCCCCAACTAATTTTTGTAACTTTTTTTTTTCTTTTTTTTGAGATGGAGTCTTGCTCTTTCACCAGGCTAGAGTGCAGTGGCACAATCTCTGCTCACCGCAACCTCTGCCTCCCAGGTTCAAGCGATCCTCCTGTCTCAGCCTCCCAAGTAGCTGGGAATACAGGCACGCGCCACTACGCCCGGCTAATTTGTGTGTGTGTGTGTTTTAGTACAGACGGGGTTTCACCATGTTGGCCAGGCTGGTCTCGACCTCCTGACCTTGTGATCCACCCGCCTTGGCCTCCCAAAGTGCTGGGATTACAGGCCTGAGCCACCACGCCCAGCTGTAACATTATTTTTTAGAGACAGGGTCCCACCACATTGCTCAGGCTGATCTTGAACTCCTGGTCTCAAGTGATCCTATTGCCTTTGCCTCCCCAGTAGCTGGAATTACAGGAGCAAACCACTGTGCTTGGCTCTAAAACCTTTTTTTTTTTGAAATATTATATGCCTGGAGAAAAATGAATAGTTGTGTGTAGCTTGAAGAACTTTTGCATACTGAACACATCTGTGCAAAAAGATTAAAAACCAGAGCACTGTGTGCACCCCGGATACCCACCCCATGCTCATTTTAGAGAGTATCTTCTGCTGAAGATAGTCACTGTGCTGAAGCCAGCATAATTTTTTTCTTTAAGACGGAGTCTCACTCTATCGCCAAAGCTGGAGTGCGATGGTACGATCTGGGCTCACTGTAACCTCCACCTCCAGGGTTCAAGCGATTCTCCTGCCTCAGCTTTCCAAGTAGCTGGGATTACAGGCACCCACCACCACACCCAGCTAAGTTTTGTATTTTTAGTACAGATGGGGTTTCACTATGTTGGTCAGGCTAATCTCGAACTCCTGACCTCAAGTGATCCACCTGCCTCAGCCTCTCGAAATGCTTACCTTTTAATACCAAAATCTGGTTTTAAAAAACAGTGCAAAAAGTGGAGACTACAGAATAATTTCACTTATATGGAGACAACTTTTAAAAATAACATATTGGGAAATAGAATCTGGAAATATATTTTAATATCTACACAGTCATTCATACATATATTGTTAACAATTTGCGTGCCATTATTTCTTGCATTCCCTCCAGGTTCTTACTAAAATATGTACCTTATCAGTAGTTTTTTAAGAAAGGGATTATGGATAGTAAACATGTTTAGGCTCATGTATTTTTTAACGTATTTATTTTACCCCTACTCCTCAGGGAGAGTTTGGCTGTTTACAGAATTACAGACAGCTGTTTTCCTTCAGCATTGTAAGTATATGGCACTATTGTCTTCTGACCTCTATTGTTAATGAGCGTTCTATTGTCAATTTGTCGTTTCTTTGTATGTAATCCATCTCTCTTTTGTAGATTACATTTTCCTTTATTGCTTAGTGGTCCATAGTTTTGCTACAGTATTTCTGGACATAGATTTATTTTCAATATCTTGCTAATCAGCCTGTGATTTTTCAGTTCAAGGTCTCCTGTGTTTCTTGAGATTTTCTGTCATTTTATTTTCCCATATTACTTACTTTCCATTCTCCTATTTTTTTCTGCGAATTCCATTGTATGCATTTCTGAACTTCTCATTCTACCCTCCAACACTCTTCTTTTTCTGTCTTACTGTGCTATGATCTATAAGCTTTTCAGTGCTGTCTTCCAACTTGTTAGCCCTCTTTCTTCAGATATATCCAGGGTACCACTGGGATAATTTATCAAGGGTTATTATTATAATTTTCAATGACTGTATCTTTCACTTCCAAGATTTCCAATTTGTTCTTTTTCAAATATTTCTGTTCTTATTTCATGGATGCTGTTTCCTTCTTTGTCATTGGACAGTTAATAGATTATATTTAAGTTTTCATGTCGATCTCTATATGCTCACGTGTTAATTTATTTGTCGAACTTACCAAATACTTTTATCATGATGAACTTCCTTGTGTGCTTAAAATTCCTTAAAAAGCTATTCTTGCTTGGGTATTCTTCAGTTACACCTTTTCTTTTCACATGACTTATATTTGCTTTAGCGCTGGTCCAAATGGGTTGCACAGTCCAAACCACTTCTCACATTAGCAGATTAAATTGGACCTTTTGCTCTGTATTAATGGCTTAATTTTATGGTACACCTTCATGTGTGTTGTACACACTCAGTTCAGATGTTCTGTTGGGTCCTTGGCTTCTTTACTTTTTGTGTATAAATTCAATGCTCTCAAAAGCAAAAATCTATGTCCAAAATATTTTCATACACTACATATTCAATTTAAGAGAAGAAATTCCTTCATTTTGATAATCAATTTGAGGATAAACGACCAAAGACTTGCGAACTATAGGGGGGAAAATAACATCAGGCATGCCCTGGCTCTCTGTAAATCTCTTCTCAGTGTTGTATTTTACGTTTGTGAATGAAAGTGCTGTAGTGCGCCTCCACTTCGCAAGCCCCTTAAAATATCTCCATTCCAGATCCCTTAGATCCATGAATTGTTTTCCTGAAAAGAATCACATGGTGTTTTTACTCAGCCTTTCATTACTCAGAGATGCTTCATGGTAAGGGTAAGCCTTTGATGAACTTAAGTCCCCTCTTTCTGACAGAAAGCCATTTCTAAAGCTTTATTTTTAATTTGTATGTATTTCTTTATTTTTGAGACAGAGTTTTGCTCTTGTTGCCTGGGCTGGAGTGCAGTGGGGTGATCTTGGCTCACAGCAACCTCCGCCTCCTGGGTTCAAGTGATTCTCCTGCCTCAGCCTCCTGAGTAGCTGGGATGACAGGCGCCCGCCACCACACCCGGCTACTTTTTTTGTATTTTTAGTAGAGATGGGGTTTCACCATGTTGGCCAGGCTAGTCTCAAACTCCTGACCTCAGGTGATCCACCTGCCTCAGCCTCCCAAAATACTGGGGTTACAGGAGTGAGCCACTGTACCCGGCCTAAAGCTTCATAAATTTAAGGGAGACCCTGTGATGTTGATTTCATGTGAAGCCCGCTCCTAGACAGCGGGTGGGTCTGGCTAACTGGGCTTGAGTGGACCCTACAGGGCCCCGGCGGGTGGAGGGAGTGTCTCATTCTGTGCTTGGATCCTAACAGAATGTGCAAACGGAGAGCTCTACAGAGCCCCGAGAGCAGCAGGGAGGAGAAAAGGATCCTAAACCAGGGAGGAAGATGGGTCAGAAGTGCACAGATTGTTAGAGTCATTTCTTTCAAGATGCTAATGGAAGCCCTAAGTCTAAAAGGGCAGTGGCTGAGCTAGAATTTGGCCATTCTCCACACTCATTCAGGACCCACAAGCTTGGGGTGTCATTAGCAGTTACAATTCCTTCAAAGAGCCAATGAGCCAACGAGAAGGAATCACAACCCGTGTTCCCCTCCCCAGCAGCCATTCCCCTTTCCCTTCCCTTCCACCCCTTTCATAGCTAAATACATTGTAATGCTGAAAACAACAGAAGCAAGGCTGAAGGCAGGGGCTAGAGTGTAAAACCAGGAGCCAACGGGCCACAGAAACAAGTATAAGGAGAATTATGGTCACGGCAGATAAGAGGATGGCTGGTCTATTTCTGGTGGGCGACTTTGCTGTCCCCCATGTGGTGACATTTGAACAGGTCACCTGTAGTCCAAAGACTGAGCAGGCACCACCCCACCCCAATCAGTCCTCCGTCCCTGTACTGGGAGGGCCTGGGCCTGCCTGGTGAGAAGTCTTTATACAGACTGTACATGTCTGAAGTAGAAGACAGGTGCCAGAGACTCTTCACTGGGCTCATACCTCCCCAAGTAGAACAGATACTACGACTGGCCATGGTGTTCAGCAGTCCGATCATAAGGCCAGTTGCCAAGTTTCAGGGAGTTTGACAAGATCTTTGTAGACTGGCATAGCAAGAAGTGGTGGCAAAAAGAAGGAAGGGGATCTTTGACAAGAGAAGATAATTTTGGTGACTAAAGAGCCTCATGTCTCGAACTCCTGACCTCAGGTGATCCACCTGCCTCAGCCTCCCAAAGTGACCAGCCTGGCCAACATGGTGAAACCCTGTCCTACTAAAAATACAAAAAATTAGCCAGGCATGGTGGTGGGTGCCTGTCATCGCAGCTACTCGGGAGGCTGAGGCAGGAGAATCGCTTGAACCCGGGAGGCGGAGGTTGCAGTGAGCCAAGATCGTGCCACTGTACTCCAGCCAGGGTGATAAAGCAAGACTCTGTCAAAAAAGAAAAAAAGAGCTTCATATCATGATCTCTGACAGACACTTTAGGCTGGCTTCTCCATACACATTGCAGTCTTCTTCTGCCTCCCTCTGCTATAGAGGAGGGAGCTAAGAACTCTTATTCACCAGCCTTCCCTACAGGAAGGGGTGATAATTGGACACAATTCTTGCCAAGAAGATGTAGAAAGAAGTCACCTAAGGAGAGGTGTTCTGGAAAATCATTGCTTCCCTATTAAAAGAGGATAAAAGTATCAATGTGGCTCTTCATCCTATCCCACCTTTTCCTGCCTGAAATGTAGCCACAGCATCCGAGGGGGAAGGAGATGTCTTTTGGATGTGAAAACAAAGGCTACACACAAAACAATGGCAGAGCCCAGGTCCTTGGAGACATTTGAAAGCATCGCTCCACAGACAGTGATCACCAGAGACAGAGCAGGGAGTGGGAGGGGAGGATGGGAGAGAGAAGTCAGTGAGTTCAGAGTTATAATTAGAAGCCCTGTGGTCAGGTGGGTTGGCTCACGCCTGCAATCCCAGCACTTTGGGAGGCTGAGGCGGACGGATCACAAGATCGGGAGATCAAGACCATCCTGGCTAACACTGTGAAACCCCGTCTCTACTAAAAATACAACACAAACAAACAAACAAATAAAAAATTAGCTGTGCATGGTGGCAGGCACCTATAGTCTCAGCTACTCGGGAGGCTGAGGCAGGAGAATGGCGTGAACCCAAGAGGTGGAGCTTGCAGTGAGCCGAGATCACACCACTGCACTCCAGCCTGGGCGACCAAGAAAGACTCGGTCACACACACACACACACACACACACAAAGAAGCCCTGCATAGTGGCATGCCCCTGTAGTCCTAGCTACTGGAGAGGCTGAAGGAGGAAGAGTCGTTGAGACCCGGAGTTTGAGGCCAACCTGGGCAACATAGCAATATACCATCTCAAAAAAATGTAAAATGGGCCAGGAGTGGTGGCTCATGCCTGTAATCCCAGCACTTTGGGAGGCCAAGGCAGGCAGATCGCTTGAGCTCAGAAGTTCAAGATCAGCCTGGGCAACATGATGAAACCCCATCTCTATAAAAAATACAAAAATTAGCCGGGTGTAGTGGCATGCACCTGAGGTCCCAGCTACTTGAGAGGCTGAGATAGGAGGATCGCTTGAGCCCAGAAGGTTGAGGTTGCAGTAAGCTGAGATTGTGCCACTGCACTCCAACCTGGGAGACAGTGTCTCAAAAAATAATAATAATAAAATTAAAATAAATAAGTAATTGAAAACAAAGTTACAGTTAGATAAGAAGAATAAATTCTGGTGTTCTATTGCACAATAAGGTGAGGATGGTTAACAATAAGATATGGTATCTTACAAAATAGCTGGAAGGAAGTCTTTTAAAAGTCATCACCACAAAGAAATAGTAAGTGCATGAGGTCAGGATAAATACACAGATTCAATCACTATACAACATATATATCTATTGAAACATATATTGTACTCCATATATATGTATAATTACAATGTGTTCATTAAATAAATGGAGAGATAAAAAGCACTGGGAGGCCGAGGCGGGTGGATCATGAGGTCAGGAGATTGAGACCATACTGGCTAACACGGTAAAACCCCGTCTCCACTAAAAATACAAAAAAAAAAAAAAAAAAAAAAAAAAAAAAAAAGCCAGGCATGGGAGTGGGCACCTGTAGTCCCAGCTACATGGAAGAGGCTGAGGCAGGAGAATTACTTGAACCTGGGAGGCGGAGCTTGCAGTGAGCTGAGATCAAGCCACTGCACTCCAGCCTGGGCAACAAAGCGCGACTCCATCTCAAAAAAAAAAAAAAAAAAAGCATTGCTCCGACCCTTGTCTGCGTGCCCCTAGACTTCTAATTATGTAAGAAAAATAACCACTATTTGGTTTTCTGTTATTTTTGGTTCCTCACCTACATGATTCTACAGGATTTGGCCTGAACAAGAGGAGCTCATATGACAGAAGAACAAAACGGCAACACCCACTCTCTTTTCCTCACCCGGTGCTTGGTGCTAGTAGGAATATGTCCTTCAGTATACTTTGGAATACCAAGATCCTAAAGTTCTTCTGGACTGAGTAGGAGAGTAGAAGGTGAATTGTTGCAATACCAGTTACCCCTGAGGGATTACTGGATACCCTTCACATAGATGCCTGCCTGACTCCACGCATATTTCTTTCTTTTTTTTTTTGAGACGGAGTCTCACTCTGTCGCCCAGGTTGGAATGCAGTGGCGTGATCTTGGCTCACTGCAACCCCTGCCTCCTGGGTTCAAGCGATTCTCCTGCCTCAACCTCCCAAGTAGCTGGGATTACAGGTGCCTGCCACCACGCCCAGCTAATTTTTTGTATTTTTAGTAGAGATGGGGTTTCACGATGTTGTCCAGGCTGGTCTTGAACTCCTGACCTCCGGTGATCCACCCACCTTGGCCTCCCAAAGTGCTGGGATTACAGGCATGAGCCACCGTGCCCAGCCGGCATATTTCTTGAATAGACATGACGTGTACCAGAAATTTACCTCTGGGATCTCAGGAAATGAAGATAAGGAGGCAGAGAAGAGACTCCAACACAGAGTTTGTGAGACCACATCAGAGACCTCCAGAAGTTAGGTAAGCAGCAGGTAATTCATACATTAGGAAGAAAGAAAAACTTGGCCCCTATGGATGGCAAAGTCATAAATGTTCAAGACCCTATCAAACATCCAAAACCCTTCTTCAATAGGTTTTTGACTAGTTCTTCTTATTGAATCTCAAAACTTTTCATGATTTTTCCTCTCCGGTCCCAGACTTTACTTGTGTACTTTGTGAATTATCTAGGCCAGTCCTATGATTGCTTTAATTGCACCGCTACCTAGGCTCCAAAGCCCACAAGTAGGACTCTATGAAAGGATTTTGAAACCTGCATTTGGTTCTGTTAAGATGTCAATGTAGGGAGTTACAGCAAAAACTCTTCCAACTCTTTGGACCAAATATACTGACAGTAATCAATCTATTCCTTTAAATCTGCTCCTTCTGCCTCTCACATTACTTTTTTTTTCATCTTTGAGACAGAGTTTTGCTCTGTTCCCCAGGCTGGAGTGCAGTGGCACAATCTTGGTTCACTGCAACCTCTGAACCCCTGGGTTCAAGCTATCCTCCCACCTCAGCCTCCTGAATAGCTGGGACTACCAGTGCATGCTACCACGCCTGGCTAATTTTTAAAATTTTTTTGTAGAGTGGGGGTTTTGCCATATCGCCCTGTCCCACTACTTTTAATATAAAAATGGGGTGTCAAAATATTAGCTGTGAAAATGGTCTTATCTTGAATCAAGAAACTACCTCAGAGGGTCATCACAAATTGATGTAATCAATTTGATCAATCAATGTAATCTATTAACAAAATGATAAAATATTACCTCTCTCAATTTACATAAGATGGAGACTTAAAGTGTAAGACACTCCCTTCTCATTAAAATTCAGCATCATAAGTTTCATGGTTTCTTTTTTTTTTTTTAGACGAAGTTTTGTCCTTGTTGCCCAGGCTGCAGTGCAATGGCGTGATCTCAGCTCACCACAGTCTCCACTTCCTGGTTTCAAGCAATTCTCGTGCTTCAGCCTCCCGAGTAGCTGGGATTATAGGCGCCTGCCACCATGCCCAGCTAATTTTTTGTATTTTTAGTAGAGACCAGGTTTCACCATGTTGGCCAGGCTGGTCCCAAACTCCTGATCTCAGGTGATCCACCCGCCTCCGCCTTGGCCTCCCAAAGTGCTGGGATTACAGGCGTGAGTCACCGCGCCTGGCCCAACAATACATCTTTTAAGAATGAATCTGAGACTTGATCCTGGAATTCTGGATTCTCTGTTTTGAATTTTAATTTATTTTTATTTTTACCTATTCATTTTTTAAGAGACAGGGTCTTTCTCTGTCACTGGGGCTGAAATGCAGTGGTGTGATCATAGTTCACTGCCACCTCGAACTCATGTGCTCAAGTGATCCTCCCGCCTAAACCTCTCGGGTAGCTGAGATTACAGGCACATGCCACCAAGCTCAGTTAATTTTTATTTATTTATTTATTTATTGGAGATGGGGTCTTTCTATGTTTTCCAGGCTTGTTCTGCATTTTATTGACACTATGAAGTAAACATATCGATAGCAGCCATGAACCTCAGAATGGCAAAATTGCTGTAGGTCAGTATTGGACTATTTCTGCTCTAGTAAATTTGCAGTGAGATTTCCATTCCTTTTTTCCCACATAACCTCATCTGTTTAAATTACCTGGGTCAACTAAGAAGTATCTATGAAGTTTATCTTCCAAAACGAACTTTTCCGGGGTGGCACTGGAAATGCCTAGGCTGCACAAGACTTTGGCGCTTGGAACCTTCTTCTGTACGGTAACTTGGGCCAAGGCATTCGAGTGATCACTGAGAATTTCACAAGGAAAAGTGCGCTGGGGAGGGGAGATCCCATACTGTGACAGCCTCTGCCGGGACCTGGAGAGCCTCCCCACGGGAGAGAGGGAGCCCGCCAGTAAGCTGCTGTGGAGGAGCTCAGTCATGGATGCTCGCTTCTGCTCTTTTTTAACCACTGTGCACCTGATAACAGGCTGGAGATCTCTTCTCACATCAGTGCCCCTGGTGAATGACATGACATTCAGGTTTTTAGCAAGTACTTCCTGTGCTTCATTAAGTGAAGTACCATGCATTTGTAGAAGATTTGATTTTTTGCTCTCCTTATTAAAATTCACAATACATGCATATAATTCTGGCAGCTGTGGACAGAAAAAAAAGTGGTAAGTCACGAGACTGACAAAAATGTAATATTCTGGCAGACCCACAAACCCTAGAAAAAATAACAAATAACCATAGGACAACAAATAACCATAAAAACAAAGCATTTTTATCTTTGGAAGATATCTTTGCCTAACTAAACCGAGTCAATTTTGGCAATGTGGAATAGAGAACAGAGAGGTCAAATCTCTGGTTCACTCCCCCAAAGATGTATTATTTAGACACATCTTATAAACGCTTGTTATAAAATCAGGCACTTAGAATTAAACTCAAAAGTCTTGAAGATCTTTCCAACTCTGAAATTCTATGAGTGACCATGGAGAGAAACAGCTGTGGGAGACTGGCCTTTGCTTGTTTTGAGCAATGCTATACTTCTCTGAAGGAAGAAAGGGAGCCAGATGACTTAGATATCAAAGCTTCATCCTGGTTTCCAAAGAACCCCCAGAATGTTCAGGAATCCAGTCCTGAGAAGGCTGTAATAGTCATTGATCACTGGGATATTTGACCAGAGCAAATGGTTATGTTCGTGGAGTATCTAGGAATAGTTGTTGGCAGAAAAAAAACAGTAAGAGATCCCTGAGAGGACCTGTCACCATCTAAAATCCTGTATTTCCTACAAATCCTATCATTTCTAAGAGGTTTCCATTACACTGGAAGGCCAAAGAGGCCATAGTCTCAGGTTAGGCCCAAAATTTAGGTCGTTTAGCCCAATGCAGAGTTTTCTTTCAATCCTAGTCACTTTTATTGCAAGGGCAACACATTGAAAGTGAGCTAACACATGGGAAAGCAGAAGGGATTTTGGAGGTCTTCTAGAAGGTCAAGAGTCTGCGACTACTGAGGCTACACATGTGGTCCAGACCCTGGAACCAGTATGAGCTCAGCTACAAGGTGGTACAGGAATATACTGATGCATTCTCAGTTATGCCAACTTCAAGTAAGAGGCGACCAGGAGGATTGCCTTTAATATTTTATAATAGTCTGTTTTGTTAGTTTACCCCAAATTGTGTATCTGTCTTATAACTGTTTTAGAAATTAGTACATATATGGAGATTTTATATGTAAATGTATTAGCACTGATAGCCTTTTTTTCCAGTGTTTTTTTTGGGAGTTAAATAGTGTGATGTTTGGACTGATATCATGAAACCTTCAGCCTGGAAATTGGGCTGGATTGTTCTTTGGTTAACACATCTTTTCCTAAAGAAAACAAAAAGAAAGTGAGCTAACATTGGTGAATGGCTCTTTAGAACGAATTATGTAACCAAACTATCACGAACACAGCTCAGCACTTCTGCCCACCTGCCCTAGGAAGAACTACGTTTCTCTGTGACTAAGAATGTTAAGTCATTAAAGTGACATTTTGGTGTTTCCCATGGCTCCCAAGTGTGTCACTGTGCACTCAATAGTTTGAATATTTATGATACTTGAACGTAAAGCTCCCCGTGTGCCCCCCATTGTACAATGTTAAGTACATACTGAACATTGAGGAAGGGTGGCTGCTCTATTGTCCTCAGCTGAACTGGTGTCTCCAGTGAGGAACATCGTGCTGGGATTTTATTCTCTAATTCCTAAAGAAGCAATATAAGAAAAGACAAAAATCAAAGATTAAAAATCAGATCGACTACAAAGGGGGAGGTGAGACTTCTTAAATCTTAAGAAATTTGTGAGTGGGACGTTTTGAAAATTTTATACGTGTATTAGTCCATTCTTGAATTGCTCTAAAGAACTATCTGAAACTGGGTAATTTATAAGAAAATAGGTTTAATTGGCTTATGGTTCTGCAGGCTGTCCAGGAAGCATGGTTGGGGAGGCCTCAGGAAACTTACAATTGTTGGGGGAAGGCAAAGAAGCAGCAGGGCATGTCTTACATGGCCAGGACAGGAGAAAGAAAGAGCGGAGAGAGAGGTGCTACACATTTTTAAACAACCAGGTCTCATGAGAACTCACAATCATGAGAACAGCAAAGGGGAAATTCTCCCCCATGAGCCAGTCACCTCCCACCAGGCCCCACCTCCAACACTGGGGATAACAATTTGATGTGAGATTTGGGTGGAGACACAAATTCAAAGCATATCAATACAATTTAAATTTTTCATTTGCTTTTTCCTAGTTTACATCTGCCAAATTTGTCACATTTCAACTGAACATTTTGCTGAAATACCCAAATTCTTCTACAACGTGTGTATTTAGTTTTAATACTAGTGTAACAAATCCTATATGGATGGTTTTAATTTTATGTATTTATTTTTTTGAGATGGAGTTTCACTCTTGTTGCCCATGCTGGAGTGCAATGGCACGATCTTGGCTCACTGCAACCTCCGCCTCCCAGGTTCAAGCAATTCTCCTGCCTTAGCCTCCCAAGTAGTTGGGATTACAGGCATGTGCCACCACACCTGGCTAATTTTGTATTTTTAGTATGAGACAGGGTTTCACCATGTTGATCAGGCTGGTCTTGAACTCCTGACCTCAGGTGATCCACCCGCCTCGGCCTCCCAAAGTGCTGGGATTACAGGCGTGAGCCACCACGCCCAGCTGGATGGTTTTATTTTCTTGTCTTACATATTCTGATCAACTTTCAGTTCATCTAAAGAAAAACTCACCCACCTCCTTATACTCAAAAAGTGTCTTTTATTCAGGAGGAAAAGGCTCATATGTAGTGATAATAACAAAAACAATAAACATTTTGAAAAAATATGCTTTGTGCCAGATATACTATAAGGCATTTGAAGATGGAATTGTGTTTAATTCTTCTGCAAGAGGTTAAAAATGGCCATGGAATCTCCACAACTGGTCTCATTGGTAAGTGGCAGTGAAGTGCTCTCCCACATTTGACTGGGCTGGCCTATGCTTGACTTTGACCAGTAGCTTGTGGCATTGCGTCAGTGACATAGTGTGAGTGCCAGAACCCAGGCTTTAAGAGGCTTTACGGCTTTCCTACACATTCTTGGGAGCCTGAGCCACCATGTAAAGAGAGATCTGGCTGCCTATCTGGAGAGACCATGCAGACTCAGCAGCCAGCATTGACCACTAGGCATGTAGATGAAGCCATCTTGGTTCTCCCAGTCCCAGACGAGCCTCCAGATGACTACAGCAGCATAAGCAACCTCAGTCGATCCCAGATGGAGGAGAACCACCTCCCAGCCGAGCAAGGCAACTCTAAAATTTTGACAAAGAGTAAATTATTGTTGTTTCAAACCACTAAGCTTTGGATGAATTGTTATATAGCAATAAATACAGATAAACCCCATAAAACTTCACATTCTTGGCTTAATTTATTCCAGTGAAACCCTTACTGGTAGGTAAGGGACTATATGGAGGAAAAATATATTTCTAGGTACAGGGTATCACTGTATCATGACTGGCAGCTGTGGTCACTGGGGATGAGTGCCTGAGATGAACCAAAAACACTCATTTGGTATTTGGGATGAAGTGAAAACAATTATGTTTCTCCTCCTTCCTAAGCAAAGTAGAAACACCCAGAATGGATCCACACACACACACACACACATTTACACACACATTTACACACACACACATTTACACACACATTTACACACACACACAGTTACACACACACATTTACACACATGGAGATATATACACACATGTGTATATATGCATATATACGTATATATAAAATCTCAAATACATTTTTGTCACTATTTGTCACTACTAAGATCACTATGTTGACATACAGGACTAGAAAAACATACAGTGCAGCATGCCTGCCACAGACCTGTTTATCTCTAGGCAGTTAAAATAAGACTTGATTGTGCTTTCCTTCTGCGAAGGAAGGAAATGGTTTCTGCAAAGGAAAATATTTCTCTAACATGCTTTATCTAAAACCTGTCAATGTCTTCCAGTCAACCATTACTATTGTCTTTCAGACAGCTTCAGAGTTGTCCACCACAGGAAGGCTGCCTTCTCCATCACCAAGGGTTAATACATATTTCTCCTCCCTTCCCTCAGAGGAGGGAAAGATGTAACCTCTCGCCTCTCTCCCCTCTTCTCTCTCTCTCCCTGCCACCTCCCAATTTTAATCAGCAGTGCCAATTCAGGTAGACAATGTCCAACTTCAATAGCCAATCTTGCAACTCTCTATACATAGAGTCAAAGCAATAGCTAAGAAATATGTCCTCATTTTATTACAATAGTATCGATGATGACAAGGAATGGAGCACAAAGAAGTTTAGATTCTTGCTAATCCTCTTTGCTAAACTACCGTTGGGTGCATCTCCCTGTCACTGAAGTGTCAGGATTCTGAATGCTGAACCAGATCACTAGCTAAAAATGCTTTTATACACTTAAAGGTTGACTTGACCAGCAAACTTTTAACCTCAGTCTTTGCTTGATCCAAGTCAATGCCTAAATCTAGATCAGCCCTTTGACCCAATCTCTCATGGAGAGTGTTCCTGGTGAAGTCATGGAAATATAGCCAAAGGCTGGTTTACAGATTCGTGCGAGTAAAGTGGAGCTCTTGCAGGGGCTCTGTGGCACTTCTCTTCATCGTTACTCCCACAAATTCCTACAGTAAATTTTCCTTGTACTGTGAAGAGCAAGGGCATCTCAAAGAAACTCCTGGGGGTGCGATCCCCTCCTCCATTTGCACTCACTCCCAACTTTTCACCCTTCCCTCCAACTCAGAAGGAAAAAAGTTCTCTCTGCTCATCTAGTGTTCATTTTCTCTCTCTCCTACCCAGGGTGATATATTTTATCCTCCTCATAATTTTTTTTTTTCTCTGTCACCCAGGCTGGAGTGCAGTGGCACAGTCTCGGCTCACTGCAACCTCCGGATCCTGGGTTCAAGCCATTCTCCTGCCTCAGCTTCCCAAGTAGCTGGGACTACAGGCAAGCGCCACAACACCTGGCTAATTTTTTTATTTTTAGTAGAGACAGGGTTTTGCCACGTTGCCCAGGCTGGTCTCAAACTCTCGACCTCAAGTGATCCGCCCACCTCGGCCTCCTAAAGTGCTGGGATTACAAGAGTGTACCATCGCACCCAGCCCCTCCTCATAACTCTTGTGGAGTATTTCCGCTCAGTTATCCTCCCTTCCTTTCCAACAACTCCTCTTTTCTTCCTTCTTGCTTCCTGTCACTCTCTTGTCTTCAGTCCCATGTTCCCCAATGGCTCCTTCCTTTCTTTGCAAATATGTAAATTTTTTTCCACTTGGGGTAATAATACAACTTCTCTTAACTGTGAACCTACCACTAACCCTGGACCCTTGTCTCTTCTTTAACTCTGAACTTGCTACATTTATATTTTCATCATATAATCTTCAGTATAATGACATTTAGTTTCTACCTGGCTGATGAACTAAAATTGAATTCTTAAAAATAATAGCAGCTTCTAAATTATCAATTCTAGTGTAGTTTTTACAGCCCTCACTTTTCTTTTTTCTTTTTAGAGATGGAGTCTGGCTCTGTCACCCAGGCTGGAGTGCGGTGGCGTAGTCTTGGCTTACTGCAACCTCCGTCTCCCGGGTTCAAGCAATTCTCCTGCCTCAGCCTCCTGAGTAGCTGGGATTACAGGGATGTGCCACTCTGTCTGGATAATTTTTGTATCTTTAGTAGAGACGGGATTTTGCCATGTTGCCCGGGCTGGTCTCAAACTCCTGACCTCAGGTGATCTACCTGCCCTGGCCTTCTAAAATGCTAGGATTACAGGCATGAGCCATTGTGCCCATCCAGTTTATAAATTTCGTGACCAAACTTTCAAAGACTAACCACAATCTGCTTCTGATACTTTTCTATCATTTAAAAATATCATATTTAGGTCAGGTGCAGTGGCTCACACCTGTAATCCTAGCACTTTGGGGGGCTGAGGTGGGTGGATCACAAGGTCAAGAGAGCGAGACCATCCTGGCCAACATGGTGAAACCCCGTCTCTGCTAAAAATACAAAAATGAGCTGGGTGAGGTGGTGCATCCCTGTAGTCCCAGCTACTCGGGAGGCTGAGGCAGGAGAATCGCTTGAACCTGGGAGGCGGAAGTTTCGGTGAGCTGAGATCAAGCCACTGTACTCCAGCCTGATGACAGAGTGAGACTCTGTCTCAAAAAAAAAAAATAATAATCATATTTCAATGCTACCACAGTGCCATAAATGTTCTCTATACTTTCGCCAGCTGGCCTCATTTTTTTCTGAAACAATCTTCTGCGCTTCTGTGCATTCTTTCTTTGAGCCTATGCTTACTCTGATTCCCCATTTAGTCAAACAGAATGTCCTTCTTTCTCTTTTATGACAATCTAAATAAAAACAGAACTGAAGTTGAAATGGAAAGAACCACAATGTTGAATAGCTATTATGTCATATAAAAGGAAAACATAAATAACAGGAAATGAAATAAAAGCTAAAAATTATTTAGAGAGAACCCAATTATGGTGAGTCAATTTTCTGACAAAGTTGCCAAAACAATTCAATGGAGGAAAATAGTCTTTTCAATAAATGGTGCTGGGACAATTAAATATCCACACATAGAAGAATGACGTTAGACCCCTACCTCAATCCTTATACAAAATGAACCTAAAATGGATTATAGAACTAAGCATGAGAGCTGAAACTATAAAATTCCTAGAATAAAACATAGGGGTAAATGTTTGTGACCCTGGGTTAGACAATGGTTTCTTGGGTATAACATGAAAGCATAAGCTACAGAAGAAGAGAATAAGTTGGACTTCATCACAATTAAAAACGTTTGTGCTGCAGCGAAAATAGTAAAAACACCAATCACAGAATGAGAGAAAATATTTACAGATCATACATCTGACATGGAACTTGTATCCAGATGTACAAAGAACACTTAGAAATCAACAATTAAAAGACAACCCAATTGACATATGGGCAATGGGACTTCTAGTGTGGCTTCGCCTCTGGCATGCAAGGAGCTTGGAATTACCAGCAACTCTTCTTAGATCTGGCAGAGAGGTAAGGTCAGGGGGCAAATTGCTGACCTAAAATTGGAGAAACAGAAACAGACAGGTAAATACAGGGAATTGCAGCTTACCGCAGTAGGAAGCTCCCTGAGAACAGGGCAGAAACTTCCAGAAGAGCCAGTACAGGATCATGTTCAACTTTCCACAAAAAATTATAAGGCAAAAAATAGAGTTTGAAGAGACAGAGCAAGCATCAGAACTAGATTCAGATATGGCAGGGATGCTGGAATTACCAGACTGTGAATGTAAAACAACCATGATTAACGTGCTAAGGGCTCTCATGGGAAACGTAGACAGCATGCAAGAACAGACAGGTAATATAAGTAGGAGATGGGAATTCTAAGAAAGAATCAAAAAGAAATGCTAAAGGTCAGAAACACTGTCACAGAAATGCAGAATGCCATTGATGGGCTCATTAGTAGACTGGCTGTGGCTGAGGACAGAATGTCTGAGCTTAAGGATATCTCAACAGAATGTTCCAAACCTGAAAAATCAACCCAAAAAAGGCTAGGTGTGGTGGCTCATGCTTGCAATCCCAGAACTTCGGGAGGCTGAGGCAGGTGGATCACGAGGTCAGGAGTTGGAGACCAGCCTGACCAACATGGTGAAACCCCCTCTCTACTAAAAATACAAAAATTAGCCGGGCGTGGTGGCACGTGCTACTCGGGAGGCTGAGGCAGGAGAATCGCTTGAATCCAGGAGGTGGAGGTTGCACTGAGCCAACATTGCGCCACTGCACTCCAGCCTGGGTGACAGAGCAAGACTCCATCTCAAAATAAAAAATAAAAATAAAAAAATAAAAAAGAGAGAGAAAAAAACACTGGAAAAAAATGGTAACAGAATATCCAAGAATTGTGGGACGATTACAAAAGGTATAACATATGCATAATGAGAATACCAGGAGAAGAAAGAAACAGAAGCAACATTTGAAGCAATAATGACTTAAAATTTCCCCAAATTAATGTTGTACACCAAACCACAGATCCAAGAAGCTCAGAGAACATCAAATAAGTTAAATGCATAAAACCCCCAAAACAAAAAACTTCACATAGGTATATCATATTCATACTGCAGAAAACCGAAGATAAAGAAAAGAAATCTTGAAAGAAGCCACAGGAAGATTAGAAATAATTATTTGCTATAAATAACAAAGATAAGAATTAACTCTTCCTTCTCCTCAAAAAGCATGCAAAGAAGCAGAGAATGGAATGAAATGGTTCAAGTGTTGAGAGAAAAAAAAACCCCACCAGCCTAGAATTCTGTATTCTGTGAAATTATCCTTCAAGAGTAAGAGAGACGACCAGGCGTGGTGTCTCATGCCTGTAATCCCAGCTCTTTGGGAAGCTGAGGCAGGTGGATCACGAGGTCAGGAGTTCGAGACCAGCCTGGTCAACATGGTGAAACCCCGTCTCTACTGAAAATACAAAAAGTTAGCCGGCATAGTGCCATGCACCTGTAATCCCAGCTACTCAGGCAGCTGAGGCAGGAGAATCGCTTGAACCCGGGAGGCGGAGGTTGCAGTGAGCCGAGATCGTGCCATTGCACTCCAGCCTAGGTGACAGGGCGAGACTCCAACTGAGAAAAAAAAAAAAAAAAAAAGTAAAAGAGAGGTACTTTCTCAGGCAAGCAAACATTGAGGGAATGTGTTGCCAGTAGACCTGCCTTGCAAGAAATGTTAAAGAAGTTCTTCAGAGAGAAGGAAAATTATGTAGGTAAGAAACTCAGATCTACATAAGGAAGTGAAACGTATTAGAGAAGGAGTAAATGAAGATTAAAATAAAAGTGTTTATTTTTCTTATTCTTAATTCATGAAACAGATAACAGTTTGTTCAAAATAATAATAGCAGGCTGCACTAGGTGGCTCATGCCTGTAATCCCAGCACTTTGGGAGGTGGAGGCAGGAGGATTGCTTAAACCTAGGAGTTTGAGGCCAGCCTGGGCAATATTGGGAGAACCTGTCTCTAAATAAAAAACAAAACAAAATATAATAGCAAGAATGTATTCAAACAATTACAGCTTATTATAAAATGAAACAAATGACAACAATGATACAAAGAACAAGAGGAAATAATTAGGAGTATTTTGTTATTATAAGGTACTCACACTGCCTGCAAGGTGTATAGTGTAATTTAAAAGTGGACTTGGGTTAGTTGTAAACATATATTGCAAACTCTAGGGCAACCACTAAAAAGTAAAAAAGAAATATAATTGATATGCTAAGAAAGGAGAAAAACTGAATCATATAAAATGGTCAATTAAAACTACAAAAGGCAGAAAGTGTGAAAGACAAAAATAGAAACAAGGAACAAGGGCAAAAAATAAAACACAGTAAAACATTTGGTAAATATTAATACAAATCCATCACAATCACTTTTAATGTCAGTGGTCTAAATACACTAATTAGAAATAGAAAGTGTCAGAGTGGACCAAAAAGAAGACCCAATTAATTATATGTTGTCTACACACTTTGTTATTTACTTTTTTAAATGAGATAGGGTCTATGTTGCCCAGGCTGGTTTCAAACTCCTAGGCTTAAGCAATCCTCCTGCCTCAGCCTCCCAAGTAGGTGGGACTACATGTGTGTGCCACTGTACCTGGCCAGAAACACACTTTAAGTATAAGAACTCTTACAGATCAAAAGTAAAGAGATATTATCCTTATTAATCAAAAGAATATAGGAGTAGTTATATTGATTTCAGACAGAGCAGACTTCAGAGCAAGAAAATGTATCAGGGATGAGGAGGTGCTTTACATAATGATAAAGGGGTCAATACATAACAATTTGTAACATGTATGCACCTAACAACAAAGTGTCAAAACATGTGAGGCAAGCCAGGCATGGTGGCTCATGCCTGTAATCCCAGCACTTTGGAAGGCCAAGGTATCACCTCAGTTCGAGACCAGCCTGGCCAGTATGGCAAAACCCCGTCTCTACTAAAAACACATTTAAAAAATTAGCCAGGTGTGGTGTTGGGCACCTGTAGTTAGTCCCAGCTACTTGGGAGGCTGAGGCAGGAGAATAGGTTGAATCCTGGAGGCAGAGGTTGCAGTGAGTGGAGATCACACCACTGCACTCCAACCTGGGTGACAGAGAGAGACTCCATCTCAAAAAACCAGAAACCAAAAAACAAAACAAAAAACCCAAAAGCAACCATGTGAGGCAAAAACTGATAGAAGTACAAGACGAAATAGATGGATCCACTATTATAGTTGGAGACTTTAATACCCCTCTATCGAAAATGGACAGATCCAGCAGGCAGAATATCAGTAAGGACATAGCGGAACTCAACGGCGCCCTCAGTCAACTGGATGTAATTGACATCTATAGACTACTACTTCATCCAGCAATGGCAGATTACACATTCTTCTCAAGATCAAGTCCACATGGGACATTCACCATGATAAACCAGACCCTGGGCCATAAAACACACATGAATTGAATTAATTTAAAGGAATAGAAAATCATACAATGTCTGTTCTCATACTACAGTGGGGTTAAGCTAGATACCAATAACAGAAAGCCGGAAATTTTCAAAATACCTGGAACATGATCTTGTTTTTGTTTAAAATATACCTATAGTGAAGGCTTATATATTCATTTTAAATTATGGAAGGACATACCCCAAGAGTGGGACTGCTCAAACAGTAGTCCCTAAGAGTATGGGTTACAGTGGAACTTTTACTTTCCTTGTATCTTTAAATTTTTCTTTCATGAATTAGCACGGTAAGTAAAGAAGTAATTCCAAGTTGAATGAGAGAGGTTAGTATAACAAACGGCAGAGATATGTGCTGAAATAGATCTCCAGAGATGTAAAAAAGGTCTTATGTAGAATAGAAAAAAATAAGAAACAATGTCCAATGAGGGGCTCATAACTGAACAAATTTGGGGAAATTACAAAACTGTACAGAAATATTTAATAACAGGAAAATTTTAAAATAATATTTATACTAAACAAAAAGATATAAGAAACTATCTATAATATAATTCTATTTTTCTAAAAAAAAAATCATATATGGGCCAGGTACGGTGGCTCACGCCTGTAATCCCATCACTTTTGGAGGCCAGAGAGGGCTGATCTCAAGGTCAGGAGATCGAGACCATCCTGGCCAACATGGTGAAACCCCATCTCCACTAAAACACAAAAAATTAGCCATGCGGCCGGGCTCGGTGGCTCACATCTATCATCCCAGCACTTTAGGAGGCCAAGGCGGGCGGATCACGCGGTCAGGAAATCGAGACCATCCTGGCTAACACGGTGAAACCCTGTCTCTACTAAAAATATAAAAAATTAGCCGGGTGTGGTGGCAGGTTCCTGTAGTCTCAGCTGCTGGGGAGGCTGAGGCAGGAGAATGGCATGAACCCAGGAGGCGGAGCTTGCAGTGAGGCAAGATCGTGCCACTGCACTCCAGCCTGGGTGACAGAGCAAGACTCTGTCTCAAAAAAAAAAAAAAAAAAAAAAAAAAAATTTGTCAGGCGTGGCAGTGCATGCCTGTAGTCCCAGCTACTTGGAAGGCTGAGACAAAGGAATCGCTTGAACCCGGGAGGAGGAGGTTGCAGTAAGCTGAGATTGCGCCACTGCACTCCAGCCTGGTGACAGAGTGAGACTCTGTCTCAAAAAAAAAAAAAAAAAAAAATATATATATATATATACACACACACACACATATATGTATATACATAGAGATATATACTCATATATATGAGTATATATGAGTGTACGTGTGTATATATATATATGAGATTCACTTAAAAATGTTAACAGTTCCATCTAGTGGTAAGATTATGAGAAATTTGTCTCTTCTTTCTTACAATTCTTTACACTTTTATATATTGTACAATGAAGATTTATTACTTTTGCAATTAAAAAAGACATATTTAAATCAGCAGAAAGAAAAAAAAAAGACATGGATGAAGGCAGCTGTCTGTAGAAATTACACATCATGGGAGATTGCTTATAATGTTTCACTGAAGAATTATAGTTTAGGGGAGTCCAAATAAGGTGGCTTATTGCACTCCCTGGAGGGCCTGGGTGGCTGGACTGGGGCTCAGCAGCGAACCCTTACAGCCTGCCTGGGGCTGGAGGGGTAATGGGAAGTGAGTGCCAATGGGCAACATATTTCTTTTGGGGATGACAGAAAAGTTCTCAAGTTAGATTGTGGTGTTGGTTGAACAACTCTGTGAATTTACTAAAAATAATTGAATTGTATGCTAAAAAGAGTTTTATCTTATGTAAATTATAACTAAATAAAGCTGTTTTTTAAAGGAAACAAAAATCTAGTCAGTTACATTGTGATCTGCTTGAAGGAAAACTATGTTAACAGAAGGACCTGCCTGGTACGTATAAAAGGGAATCTGGGCTGTTAGAATTTCGCAAGGATGCACCCAGCACCACTCAGGGTAAGAGACCCCGATGGTGGGGCAGTTCAGTGCCCTGAGCATTATGTGTCTTATAATGAAGGCACCAGTGCACACAAACTCAATGATACTGACCACTGCTAAGAGCTATGAATACTAACTGATACTCTGTGAACATTTCTATATGCCTTTATAATCATGTGGTTCTAAGAACTTAAATGTATTATCCCATTTGATCCACTCAACAACGTTCTGACACATGTACCATTATAATCCCCATTTTACATTTGAATAAATCGAAACACAGACAGGGTAAGCACCCCTTCCCTAGCACAATAGAGCTAATAAGTAGCAAATCTGAGATGAAACCAGTAGTTTGACATCAGAACCCACAGTTTTATATATTATGCTATCGTGGATAAATATGATCTTGTCACACATACATTTTTCACTGCAATTTAATTTGCTGTTTTCTCTTTTTCTTTTTCTTTTTTTGCAACAGAGTCTTGCTCTGTCACCCAGGCTGGAGTGCAGTGGCGCTATCTCAGCTCACTGTAACCTCTGCCTCCCGGCTTCAAGCGATTCTCCCACCTCAGCCTCTCAGGTAGCTGGGACTACAGGTGCACACCACCATGCCCAGCTAATGTTTGTATTTTTAGTAGAGATGGGGTTTCACCACGCTGGCCAGGCTGGTCTTATGTTACATATTTCTCCTCCCTTCCCTCAGAGGAGGGAAAGATGTAACCTCTCGCCTCTCTCCCCTCTTCTCTCTCCCTGCCACCTCCCAATTTTAATCAGCAGTGCCAATTCAGGTAGACAATGTCCAACTTCAATAGCCAATCTTGCAACTCTCTATACACAGAGTCAAAGCAATAGCTAAGCTAATAGCTAATAGCTGGCGTGGACCCAGGAGGCGGAGCTTGCAGTGAGGCGAGATTGCGCCACTGTACTCCAGCCTGGGCGACAGAGCGAGACTCCGTCTCAAAAAAAAAAAAAATTGCTGAATGCATGCTAACAGTAATTGTACAGTATGAGCCCACCATATAAAAAACGAAGCCAAATATGTATTTTATGTAGGAGAGAAAACACGTTTGTCTATCAAGTGAGAATCTATGCATAGTTGTGAATCCACAGAGCATCCTCTGGAAGGACACACAGCACTTTTTTTTGATGGAGTCTCACTCTGTCACCCAGGCTGGAGTGCAGTGGCGTGATCTCAGCTCATGGCAATCTCCACCTCCCAGGTTCAAGTGATTCTCCTGCCTCAGTCTCCTGAGTAGCTGGGATTACAGGTACCCACCACCACGCATGGCTAATTTTTGTCTTTTTAGTAGAGATGGGATTTTACCATGTTGGCCAGACTGGTCTCGAACTCCTGACCTCAGGTAATCCACCCGCCTGGGCCTCCCAAAGTGCTGGGATTACAGGCGTGAACCACCACGCCCGGCCCCACTGGCCACATCTTAATAGAAGGGACTGAGCAGGAAGGCACAAAAGTGGGGCTTTGGCACTTTACTATTTCGAATGTTTTCCACTATTTGGATTTGTTTTTTACAGAAAGCATGTGTTCCTTCGATGTGTTGCAGACCAGGCTGCCTTCCTGTTTTGAGGAGAAATTAGTCTCTATGGAAAGTGTCTGTCGAGTTACTATTATACTCAGTCCCATGACAGACCCTTTGGGAAAATGAAACAATATTTGAAGCAATTCCTACTCTCGAGAGTATTTTTCGAGATAGATAAGTGGGCACAGGGGATTTTCTCTCTCCCTCCTGAATTCAACATGATGATAGAGAATAAATTAGATGTTCAAGTATAAACCTTCCACTACAACAGAAACAACTGTGGTATAATTTGAAATATATTTGGTCTCTATCCCAAGTTCTGGCCATAGAGCACCTAAAACCCCTGCTTTTTTTTTTTTTTTTTTTTTTGAGACAGCATTCTTGTTGTCCAGGCTGGAATGCAATGGCACGATCTCCGCTCACCGCAACCTCCGCCTCCTGGGTTCAAGCAATTCTCCTACCTCAGCCTCTCAGACCCTTAACTATGATCCCCCAGGCTCTAGCCACCTAACAGGTGACAGAACTGCATTTAGCAAGCCACATCACCTGAATCTAACATTGAGAGTTCAGATTCACTTTCTTGCAGGCTTCCAGCACCATCTGGCTACATTGTTGTTAGGCTTTTCTAATAACAACTGGTCCCCATACTCACAGACAGTTGCTTTGCAACTACCATATTGCATCAATGTCACATTGTCACATTTCTGAAAAGCAGGCTGCACCTCACAATCAATCGGTCTCACAGTTGATGCTGGCCCAGTGGCCTCCAGACTAGTTCCTATGACCTAGATCTGCATGAAATTAGACATAGTTGTTCATAAGGCCATCCATTCACCTTATATACACATATATTATGGAGAGTACAGGTTGAGTTTAATTGCTGTTTCAAGTGCTTTCTAGATCTGTACCATGAAATATGGTAACCACTAGCCAAATGTGGTTACTGAGAGCTTGCAGTGTGAGTAGTCGAAATTGACATGTGCTGAAGTATGAAAACAGAATGAAAAGTATCTCCTTAGGGATTTTCATATCAATTACATACAGAAAAGATAATATTTTAGATACACTGAGTTAAATAAAATATAGTGTTAAAATTAATTTTGCCTGTATCTTTCACCTTTTCTCTTTCAAAATAATTTTTTTGTGTGTGTGTGTAGAGACAGGGTCTTGCTTTGTTGCCTGGCTGGTCTCGAACTCCTGACCTCAGGTGATCCTCCCATCTCAGTCTCTCATAGTGCTGGGATTACAGGTGTGAGTCATTATGCTGGCCTCGTTCACCTTTTCTAAGCTGGCTATCTGGAAGATTTAAAATCACACAAATGACTTGCATTCTATTTCTATTGGACAATGCTGATCTCAAAGATAATACTGATTTAGTAGTGGTCATGATAGACACTGAATAAGGCAGTGGATGTATGATAAAAATCAATGCCTAAATAAATCTAAAAGAGCTCTTCTTCTCTAAAACAAAATAGATATAAAATAAAAATTTTAAGTGATTACAGAGCATGTCAGAGTTTAAATGGGAGTGTTTTCTTTCTTGGTGAATGAATAATTATAAAGGTCTGTGAGCCCCAAACCCAGATGAAGAATGTTGGGAACACCACTGAAGCCTTCTGTCTCCATCCTCAGTTCCATCTTTCTTCCTCCCTAATCCCAGGGATAACCACTGTCCCGAATTTTGTGTTTAGCATTCTCCTTTTCTATTTCCATTTTTCACATGTGCATGTATCCCTGACAACATACTATATCGTCATTTCTGCATGTGTTTGAACCTTATGTAAACAAAAGCATCCTATAGATTTCTCCTCAAACTTACACCTCTCTTTTTTTGAGACAGAGTTTCACTCTTGTCGCCCAGGCTGGAGTGCAATGGCACAATCCCAGCTCACTGCAATCTCCGCCTCCCAGGTTTAAGAGATTCTCCTGCCTCAGTCTCCTGAGTAGCTGGGATTACAGGTGCCTGCCACCACAACCAACTAATTTTTGTGTTTTTAGTAGGGATGGGGTTTCGCCATGTTGGCCAGGCTGGTCTTGAACTCCTGACCTCAGGTGATCCACCCACCTTGGTCTCCCAAAGTGCTGGGATTACAGGCATGAGTCACCGTGCCCAGCCACATCTCCCTTTTAAAAATTTTATTTTTAATCATGGTAAAATACATACCACAAAATTCACCATCTTAACCATTTGTAAGTGTAGTATTCAGTAGTGTTAACTGCATGCGCATCATTGTGTAACGAATCTCCAGAAGCCTTTCATCTTGTAAAACTGAAATGTTATACTCACTGAAAAACTCCCACTTCTCCCGTCCCCCTAAACCCTGGCAGCCACCATTCTGCATCCTGTCTCTGAGTGTGACTACTCTAGGACCCTCATATTAGTGAAATCATACAGTATTGGTTTTTTGGGGACTGGCTTATTTCACTTAGTACGATATCCTCCGGGTTCATCCACGTTATAGAGTAATACTCCACTGTGGGTTGCACACCTCATTTTGTTTATCCATTCATCTGTGGAGGGAAAAGTGAGTAGCTTTCACCTCTTTGGGATTGTGAATAAAGCTGCTCTGAAGGTATATGCTTCCTATTTTTAGTGTCACCTGGAATTCGGTTTTCTTTTTTACTTGCCTGCAAATCACTCTAATTGATCTATTCAGGGCATCAGCACAGAATTCTAGGCAAGTAAAAAGAAAAGATTTATCACAATTCTCAAAGTAAAAACATGACTTTACAAATGATGGTTTCCTGTGAGAGGAGATGCTCACATTCCTGTTTTCCGCTAAGGAATTCTGATGATACTTGGGCACTGGGTCAGTTTGTCAGTTTCCACATCCCACAGCTTTCTTTTCACCTTATTTCTATTAATTTACAAAACCTCAGCTCCCAGTTATAAGTCTCCTGCAGTGACAGCTAGTGTTTGGTGGCCCCGCCAGGTGGCTTACAATTTACTCATGTGACAAACATGTCACCGAGTTCTCTACAAAAGCAAACATTACGGGGTGATTTCCCTCTGAAGTCTCCTCTCACTGCCATGTCACGTTCATCTGCTGAGCAGTTGATCGTCTCAGCTGAGGACAGCTTGGCAAAGAGATAATAAATCCATGCTTGGTTGTATTTGCCTTGGAAAGATTTTTTTTCAGGTTCTCTTGCAGCATTTGAATGTAATTTTAAAGGACACTCAATCACATGCCACTGATTTCTGTCCCTGAGGGGTGAAGGAGTTTACTAAGGATCTGGAAAAAGTGAAGCCCTCTGCAGTGCAACCATTGTACTACAGCTTGGACTTCCTAAGACAGCCTGACACGGCATCTTCCACATTAATAGTGCAGACTTTTCGGTCCTGACAAGTAGGGTCAGGCTATAGAAGGTCATGATTACTTGGTGAAGACCCTCGGTGCCGCAAGCAGCCACTTAAAGCAGCCAAACTGGACTCGTGAATTAACACATGAAATAATTTTTTAAAAAATCTCATTTGCATTTCAAAAACCTTAACAAGTACTACTTTTCTCTCAACATCTAATTGTCCTGAGCATGAAAACAGGGTATAAAATGTATATGTGTTATTTAAATAATAAAAATACAAGCCACAAATAATAAAAATGCACTCACCAATGGGTTAACAAACAGTATCATGAGACCTCCGGATGGCCATCTGCAAGTGAATCCCCTCCCTCCAACCACAGGCTACCCCATTCTCAGTTCTATGGGCATCATTGTCTTGTTATTCTCTGCAGTTTTGCTATTGATTTACATGTTCCTATCATGACAGTATTTACTTTTGAAAATGGAGTAGCAAGACGTGGATGAAAGGGAAAACAACGTTTCCCAAGCTAGAATCAGGCTCCCAGGGGACAGAGATCTGCACAGAGGCAGGTCCCCATCTGGCTTCCACTTCCTGCGAGTTCACACAGGTCTCTTTGGGGAAGCCAAAGGGCAAAGTTGTGACTTAGCCCTGGATAACAGCCCCACTGTTGAGACGTCTGGTAGGACTCCACAGTGGGCCAGAGACAGCAACCCAGCCAAAATGCAGTCCGGGAACGGCACTGCTCTACACTGTTTGTATTTTCTGTAATTTTTGCTCCCTATGGCCAAGTATCAAATCTCAGGAGGAGATCAAAGCAGAGCTCTTTGGGGTATAATGAATTGTCTTTTTGCTCTCTCTCTCTCTCTCTCTCTCTCTCTCTCTCTCTCTCTCGCTCTCTCTGTCTCTCGCTCTCTCTCGCTTTTTTTTTCCCACCAGGTTGCCAGGCTGTCGTTTTCATCGTTTTCTTGTGCACATTCCTCTGCTTTATCTTCTAACCTTCCTATTTTGTTTTCATTCACTTAGCTTGTAAGAGTTGTTTTTAGGCTGGGCGTGGTGGCTCACATCTGTAATCTCAGCACTTTGGGAGGCTGAAGAGGGTGGACGGCTTGAGCCCAGGATTTTGAAACCAGCCTGGGTAACATGGCAAAAACCTGTCTCTACAAAAAACACAAAACTTAGCCAGGCAGAGTGGTGCGCCCCTAGTCCCAGCTACATGTGAGGCTAAGGTGGGAGGATCCATTGAGCCCTGGAGACTGAGGCTGTAGTGAGCCATGATCATGCCTCTCCACGCCAGCCTGGACAACAGAGTGAGACCCTTTCTAAATAAAGAGGAAGAAGATTTAAAAAGAGCTGTTTTTATCCCGAGTGTTCCTTTTCCTGTCATTCATTCACGTTTCATGATGCAAAATTATCTTCTCTTATCCCTCAATGATACTCTGATTGTTCTTTTGAAGTTTTCTTCTGCCAACATAGTCTATCTTTTTTGTCCCTGTTTGTTTTGGTCCCTACTTTCCATTATAAAGGCAGTCCTCTGATGGTCTGGGGATCATTGGTCGTCTGCTCAGTGAGAGTGAAACGCTAAAAAGCTGGCGGGAGGCTCTGCGCACGTTGTTGGGACTCACAGACTTTGGGTGAATCCTTTGGGGGAGGGTCCCTTGATGTGATGAGTATCTTTAGGTTTTTTCTGAGCTGGTAGGATTTCCCGGAGATTTCCATTTGTCTGCACTGAGGGTAGAGGTTGCACTTATTATTTATTTGCACAAATTATTTGTTTTTTCTACTTTTTGTTTTGAGACAGTCTCTCTCTGCCGCCCAGGCTGGAGCGCAGTGGCACGATCTCGGCTCACTGCAAGCTCCGCCTCCCGGGTTCACGCCATTCTCCTGCCTCAGCCTCCCAAGTAGTTGGGACTACAGGCGTGAGCCACTGCAGCTGGCCAAATGTTTAATAATAATTGTTTTTTAGAATATGTTTACTTAGAAAAGTTTTATCAAATCTTTTTGTTAATAAAAACTCCTAGAGTTTTGCTAAGCTAAATTAAATAATGGATATTCATTAGCTATCTAGATGATACCCAAATACGATATAATGCCAAGATATTAATGATTAAATGAGTTTAAGCTCCTATAATTTTGGCTTCCTATTTTAGAGAAATAAAACTTATTTAGATCTGTTAGTAAATATGTCCTGTTTCACACTGAAATACTGTTTTGTTAGAAAGCCTATGTTTCTAAAAATAATAAAATGTGTATCATAAATTGTTAGTATGTGACTAACAGTTAAAATTGCTTACTTTCTAGGTTTTCTAAGAGTTAACATCGTAATTAATATATATATAAACTAAAACTACCGAGTATAAGATAAACAATTTTGAATGCACAGTGTAATAAGAAAAGTAGAATGTGGTTTTGGAAAAAAATTATAAAACATCATAAGAATGTGGTTTTTGTTAAAGCGAATATAATTGTGTCAGTTTAGAGGTTTTGAAAGTCTTTTTTTTAATTAAAGGAATAAAAAATAGATAAACCTAAATGGAAATAAAAAATTGGAGAAAGAATAAAAAAATTGTAAGAGGTTAAAAAAGGTTTATGGAAATCTTATCATGTGTGGTCAAAACTGATTACAATTGAATGGATCTGTTTATCAGGTTTTATTAAAGTTAGTTTTAGCCTTAATACACTGATGCAAAGGCAAAATTCGGTTTCCTCTTTTAAACAAGATTTCCAGGTAGTATTAACAAGAGATAGTAAAAGGTTTTTCTTTAGCTTTTAGGTAAACTAAACACACACACACACACACACACACACACACACGAGAGAGAGACAGGAGATGGGGAGAAGACGGAAGACGAGACAGATTCGGAGACAGATTCTGTTGGTCTCATGCTGTCATTATTTGGTCTTTTTTGTTTTGAGATGGAGTCTCACTCTGTTGCCGAGGCTGGGGTGCAGTGGCGCCATCTTGGCCCACTGCAACCTCTGCCTCCTGGGTTCAAGTGATCTTCCTGCCTCAGCTTTGCAAGTAGCTGGGATTACAAGTGTGTGCCACCACAACCAGCTCATTTTTGTATTTTTAGTAGAGACAGAGTTTAGATTAGAACAACTAGTTTATAGATAGAACATTCCAGACGTTAATCTTTGTTTTTCTTCTGTAGAAATGCCTCTTATTAAAGATCTGTTTACCTGCATAGTATAGAGAAGCCTAGCCCATCTGCAATGCCAACTTCTGGAATGGGAGAAAATGGTTTCACTGAACTGATCTATTCTCAGAACCAAGAGATTTGGCTGGGCACAGTGACTCACACCTGTAATCCCAGCACTTTGGAAGGCCAAGATGGGTGGATCACCTGAGGCCAGGAATTTGAGACCAGCCAGCCAGCCTGGTAAACATGGTGAAACCCCGTCTCTACCAAAAATAGAAAAATTAGCTGGGCATGGTGATGCATGCCTGTAGTCCCAGCTACTCAGGAGGCTTAGGTGGGAAAATGGCTTGAACCCAGGAGGTGGAGGTTGCAGTGAGCTGAGATCCGGCCACTGCACTCCAGCCTGGGTGACAGAGAGAGACTCTGTCTCAAAAAAAAAAAAAAAAAAAAAAAAAAAAAAAAAAAAAAAGAAAGAAAACAAAAGAAAGAGAAAGAAATAAGAGACTAATTCAAGAATATATGGACAATATATTTAAATTTGCTCTTTTTCGCTTGTCCCAAATTTTTCCCACTCCTTTGCCTATCTCTAACAACTTCTAACCCAAATCTCTGTAAAGCCATGAACATGGCTTTTAATATGTGAAAGTTTTTTAAAGTTTTGAAGTAGGACTGACAGAAATAAAAGCAGTTTTACCCCCAAAATATCCTTCTTTGATATATTTTGAGGTGTCTGTTCAGAGAACCAGCAAACAGAAGTAGCCCTGCAAAGCTGTCTTTCGTGGGGAGATTTGTATCTGTATGGAATCTGCCTTGATGCAGCCTGGCTTCTTCTGAGCCTTGTTTGATCTAGGAAAGATTGACACCTGAGAGTTTGACACCTTTGAAGGCTGGAAACATTTACCATCTATTCTTTCTGAAGGCTGCTACCTGTGAGGCTTCATCTACATAGCAAGACCACCTTTGCTAGCCAGGCCTCCTCTTCTCTCCCCGCCATAACCTGTCATGCACCATAACCTGATTTACCACCATAACTTGTTTTGGGCCGTTCTCTGAGCTCTCATTCTGTTGGTAACCTCAAGATGGTATGTAAGCCTCTGTACCCCCACTGGGCGTTTGGAGTAATCACTCTGTGGTTCTTTCCTTTGTGCACATTATAAAAGTCACACTCCTTTTCTCCAATAAATCTGCCTTTTGTGAGTTATTTTTTTCAGCAAAGCTTCAGAGGGCAAAAAGGACATTTTTCCCTTGGCTCCTGCAGGTGTATTGTTTTTTGAGCCCTAACAAGCTCTCATCTGGCCAGGTTTTTGTTGTTGTCGTTGTTTTCTTGCTTTTTTTTTTTTTTTTTGAGATGGAGTCACGCTCTGTTGCCCAGGTGGGAGTGCAGTGGTACTATCTCAGTTCACTGCAAGCTCTGCCTCTCAGGTTCACACCATTCTCCTGCCTCAACCTCCCGAGTAGCTGGGACTACAGGTGCCCGCGGCCACACCTGGCTAATTTTTTGTATTTTTTAGTAGAGATGGGTTTTCACTGTGTTAGCCAGGATGGTCTTGATCTCCCGACCTCGTGATCTGCCCGCCTGGGCCTCCCAAAGCGCTGGGATTACAGGCATGAGCCACCGTGCCCGGTCCCTGGCCAGGTCTTATACTTTGCTCAGGGGACTTGGGGAAGGAGAACTTTGATTTAATCTAACACGTTTTTCAGATGTTCATTGTGGTACTTCTTACTCACTTTCACTTTTCAGCTGCCTCTGTAAGATCATCACACCTGCAGATTTGCTTGACGCAGTGAGTCCTGGTTGCCATCCTACATCATTCTGGAATCATGAGCGCTATGTGTGTTCATAGATGATTCTGATGTGTGGAATATCCACTGATGTCTCCATCATTATTTTAGGTTTCAATGAATACTTTTGAGCCACTGATTCAATCTAATATGACCCAATAGCAATGATAAAGACTGTAGATTTACTAAACAGAAATAAGCAAATGTTGTGAAACATATATTAACCAGAATGAACTGTATCCTGTTAATTGAATGTTATTTAAGAACATTTGATTAATATCTTCGTGGAAAATGCTCAACATTTAAATATGCAGGGGCTATTAGGAACAAAATGAGATTTCTGGGAAATCATTACTTTGTTACATTTTCAATTTATGAAGTGTGACTACAACTGTTTCATTTGGGAAAGGAAAGTAGCTCAGAGCGGTCGGAAGAATCTGAGGAATGCAAAATTTATCAGAGAGACAGGAGAGTCTCATTAACCCTATGCACAGGGTTAATTGTTTAAAGGCATTTTGTACTTTTCTTTTATTCCCTGTAGTTTCCAGACTAGCTGATAAATTACCTAAAATGCTATGAGTTGCACAATGTGACCCTCACCCATATCTTCATGTTTCTGGAATCTGTGATACAAAGAACAACGTACAGCCAATCAATTGCTTATGCTATTTTGAGTCACCGTGGCATGCACCTGTAATCCCAGCTACATGGGAGGCTGAGGTGAGAGATCATTTGAGTACAGGAGTTCAAGACCAGCCTGGGTAACACAAGAAAACTTCGTCTCAACAAGAAGAAAAAAGAAGCTTACGGTATTTTAATGAACCAATGTAAATACTTGGTAAACAACTTTAGAACTACCCCTTCTTCTTTCCCTTTAAAAACCCACTTATATTTGCAGATTGGAGCATATATTCCGGGCAACTTGAATCAATGTCCCCAGGGTTGCAGTCCTCAAACTTGGCTCACATAAGCTCTCTACTTACATTAATTTTGCCTCGGCTTCTTCCTTTAGGCCAACACATTGCCTTTTCCTCTGAAACCCCAAAGCAGCTGGGCTCACTGCAGCGATTACAGGGTTCCATGTTTTGGGAGTGCTGGTCTAAGTGAGAAGACTCCTTGGTGAGGAGATGAGAGCCCACAGGAACCTGAAGATTCCCCTGCAGAATGCAGGCCTTTTAAACTCCTCCCTCGTGGCTTTCACTTGGAATCAGCTGGAGGCTCCATCAAGCCAAACAAGACAACATCTGCCCCTTTTTCAGTTCTCTCAGCTGTCACTTTTCATCTAGACTTCATCAGCTCCTGCCTGGTCTTTCCCCAAAATGCCTAATGGGCTTTCCTGGTTGATTCCCTTGATTTCTTGCCCTTGAGTCTGGCTGTCTTCCCAGGGGAGCCGCTTGTCTGGCGTGGCAGCCGGCACAGAGTGGGCACTCAGTCATTTTAGGCCTTCTGCTCTAGTTGTCAGAGGGTGAATTGACAACACGATTGACAGGGAATGCAATTTGCTACTACTGATACAACAATCAGAACCGAAAATATGACCATCAGCCTTAGCTCCTCAGAGAGAGGGGAAAAGTCTGTGGTCTTGGCCAGGAACAGATCAGTTGAGTGGATTTATATACCAACACAATGGATGACAAAGGTGACAGTGTCCTGTCACGATGGCTTCAGGGAATGAGCGGTGTGGGCAGCTTAAACAACCCATCTTGTGCTAACATGGAGGGAGAGAGCTCATCAATCCTGAGCAGATATTAGATGCAGAGGCCAGATTACTTTGTGTGGGTTTTATAGGTGTGCACACCAACTATTAAGGACAACCTTTATTACTAAAATTTTTATAGTACAGGCACGGTGGCTCACGCCCATAATCCCAGCACTTTGGGAGGCCGAGGGGGGCAGGTCATGGGGTCAGGAGATCAAGACCATCCTGGGTAACATGGTGAAACCCTGTGTGTACTAAAAATATAAAAATTAGCCGGGCATGGTGGCAGGCGCCTGTAGTCCCAGCTACTCGGGAGGCTGAGGCAGGAGAATCATTTGAACCCAGGAGGCAGAAGTTGCAGTGAGCTGAGATCGTGCCATTGCACTCCAGCCTGGGTGACAGAGCAAGACTCCGTCTTAAAAAAAAAAGGAAAAATTAACTCTGTCATAGAGGATGAAACTCTCAATCCCTCCTTTGAAATAATTACTTTTAGAGAGCTTGTTTGGAGGTTCTAGCAGGGCAGTGCATCTACTCATACACCCTTGGCCAAAGAACGGCCCTCCTCTACTGGTCGTCCGCAGCGTCTGGAGGGACGCGTGATGAGGGAGGAAGGGGACACCCACCTCGCCAGCCAAATCAGACAAATTAACCCTGGCCATCAGTGGGGTGACAGATGTTGCAGCCAGATCACCCTCACATCTGGAAATAATTGATCTAAAATGCAATATTTGAAAACCTGAATTTTCTTGGGTAAGCAACTATTATATTGCTAATTTAACAAAAAGCTTTTTAAAAAAATTAATATACTTAATTTTTAGAGCAATTTTACAATTGGTTAGAAAGTACAGTGTTCCTACACCCTGCCTTGCCTGCATCATACACACAGCTTCCCCCCTTTTTTTACTACGTATGTTTGTGTGGTACATTTGTTATACTTGATGAGCCCATATCAAAGCATGCTTATTAACTAAAGCGCATACTTCACAGTTTACATTAGGGTCCATTCTTGGTGTTGGGCATTCTATGAGATGTCACAATGTGCAATTACATATATCCACTTTTATAGTATCATACAGAGCAGTGTTGTTGTTGCTTTTCTCACTCTATCACCCCAGCTGGGGTGCAGTGGCGTGAACACAGGTCACTGCAGCCTCAACCTCCTGGGCTCGGGTGATCCTCCCACTCAGCGTCCCAAGTGGCAGAGGAAAGAGAAAGGACACTGGGTGTGAGGGAGGGGTGCAAAGTCAGGACCAAGCATCCATGGGAACATGGGGAGGATGAAGGCACAGAGGCTGGGGAGAGAGGGCAGGGCTGTCAGTGTTGAAGGCTGGAAGGGATGAGGGTGTCTGCAGGCTCGGCACGATCAACTGGGTTCCGGCTTCTGTGACCTGCCTGGAGGAAGATGAAACAGGCTCCTCATCCTTATTGGTAAAGATAAACCCAAACCCCATCTCACCTCTCAGCTCTGGTCTTCCCACCCTGACCACTACCCACCTCACTCCATGCCTCCTTGCCAAGCCTAGGCTGGCTTAGCTTTCGCTGCTCTGTGGTCTCACAGTGCCCTGTGGCTATGGCTGTAGCTGCACTTACCACTCAGCACTTACCACTTGTCTTACAGTTGTCTCTTCACCTGGTCATATCTGTCTTGAGTCTCTGCACTCCCAGGGCAGAGGCTGAGTCTCATTCATCCGGCAGCCCCAAGGCCCAGCCCCACTCCTAGCATGTGTCATTGCTTAGTGTTGAGTAAGTGACTGTCCATTGTGACATGTGGACATCCTCAAGGTCACATAAACAGCTATATGACACTAAGCGATGGGGAATTAGCTTGCTGCTTGGTGGGGGATGGGAGAATAATAGGTGGGAAGATGGTGGAGGACGATGGAAAGGCATTTTTAAAGAGTGAACATTGAGTAGCTGAGTAGCTGAATTGTGAATGCAATTTCTTTTTTTTTTCTGCCTCAGTCTGTGGCTGGGACCCCAGGCGCACGCCACCACGCCTGGCTAATTTATGTATTTTTCTGTAGAGATGGGGTTTCCCCCTGTTGCCCAGACTGGCGTGAATATCATTTCTTTTCTTTTTTTTTTTTTTTTGAGACTGAGTCTCGCTCTGTCGCCCAGGCTGGAGTGCAGTGGCACGAGCTCGGCTCACTGCAAGCTCCACCTCCCGGGTTCACGCCATTCTCCTGCCTCAGCCTCCCGAGTAGCTGGGACTACAGGTGCCGTGAATATAATTTCTAATCAGTCAAGTTTTTCCTTCTATAGACATGGGCAAAGTGCAAATAAGAAATTGAGGGAGATAATAGGAGGCTCTTTGCACCTGGCCAGCTATGGGGAGAAGTGGACCGGGGGCTGCTTGGCCGTGCAAATTCTCTCCCTGAGCCATGCAGCTGTGCTCCAGACTCTGTCCCCACCCCTGGGAGGTCCTTGTGGCAATCACTGAAAATTTTCCTGAAACAGCCATTTCCCCAGAATGCAATCTACTGGGTATTTAGTCTAATTGAGTTAACAACTCGTGAACACTGTGGCAACATATCCATAACAAAAAAACTTACCATGTTAAACCTGTTTTAGGTACACAGTTCTGTGACATTCAGTACATTCACATTGTTGTACTACAGGCACTGCCTTCCATCTCCACAGCTTTTTCATCTTTTCCAACTGAATCTGTGTCCATGAAATTAATTTCTCACCCCCTCTCCCCAGCCAATGGACACCTGGGTTGTTCCTACCTTTTGGCTATTGTGAATAATGCTGTTGTGAACATGGATGTACAAGAAAGTTAATAATTTTAAGCAGAATTTAAGAAATACAGAAGATTCTTCCAGTGAGAAAATATTTCAAAAGCCTGCCATTCAAAGGTGGTCTGCAGAGCAACGGTGCTGGCTTCACTTGGGCCTTCGCTACTGATGAAGAATCTCAGGCTCTGCCCCGGACCTTTGTTATAGAATCTGCTTTTTTTTTTTTTTCTTGAGACAGAGTTTTGCTCTGTCACCCAGGCTGGAGTGCAGTGGCGCCATCTCGGCTCATTGCAACCTCCCCACCTCCCGGGTTCAAGTGATTCTCCTGCCTCAGCTTCCTGAGTAGCTGGGACCACAGGCGCCCACCATCATGCCTGGCTAATTTTTGTGTATTTTTCGTAGAAACAGGGTTTTGCCATGTTGGCCAAGCTGGTCTTGAACTCCTGACCTCAAGCGATCCACCCGCCTCAGCCTCCCAAAGTGCTGCATTACAAGCATGAGCTACCTACTGCTCCCGGCCAAGAATCTGCTTTTTAACAAGACCCCCAGGTGACTTACTTGCACCTTAAAGTTTGAGGACTGCTTCAAGACATAGACTCCATGGAGAACAATAAACGAGTACTTTGCTTTTTATTCTATTTTTTTTGAGACAGGGTCTCGCTCTGTCATCCAGGCTGGAGTGCAGTAGCACAATCTTGGCTCACTGCAACCTCTGCCTCCTGGGCTCAAGTGATCCTCCCACCTCGGCCTCCCGAGTAGCTGGGACTACAGGCATGTACCACCACAGCCGGCTAATTTTTGTATTTTTTGTAGAGATGGGGTTTTGCCACGTTGCCAGGCTGGTCTTGAACTCCTGGGCTCAGGCCATCTGCCCACTTTTGCCTCCCAAAGTGCTGGGATTACAGGTGTGAGCCAACACACCTGGCCCAACAAATGGGCACTTCGTAATGAAAAGTTTGGGAATCACTAGCTAGTGGAAGTGAAAGCAGTAACCCACCAAGGCTGTCAAGTAGGCTAGTTTTAAGCTCAGTACCACTGGTACAGAGCCCTTGCCCCACTAAAGGTTGGTGTGAAATGAAGCCTTCCCTGAACACTGCACAGCAGCGAGGGAGGAAGTGCGTCCACAGTGACCACATGGCTCTGTATTTCAGCAGAGGCTGAGGCTAGCGTGCACCTCCCTCTCTCCTACCTCTCTTGTCTGATGAGACCCACCCGGGTCCAGGAGACTGAGTTCCCACTGGGGAATGAGCTTTTCAAAACAGCTCCTCGATTAAGGCAGGTTTGTCTACAGTTAATCAGCCACTAAGAGAATGAAATTTCTCTGTATGGTTGTATTTGCAATTAATTTATGGTTCTTTTCAAAGAAGTTACTGTGGTCATTTGAGGGAAATACAGCAAACTTCCCCCAGATTTGAATATGGGACAATAACTCCCTAATTGTGTTGAAAGTCTTTCCCTAAGCTCTTGCTTTGATTGATAGCCCATTAGCATACTATCCCTTTTGGCACAAGAAAATGGCTAAAAGGGATGAGAACTACAATGTAAGAAATGTCTACTCTTAGCAGGATGCCATTTATGTGTAGTTAGCTCATCACATCCCCCTTAATTCTGAGATGGTTCTACAGAAGGTTACATGGCTACAAAATGACAGGAACCACGATTCAAATCCAGGCCCATCTCACCCCAAACCTACACCTTTCCAGGCCAGTCCCCCAGCCTGCACTGAGCTCAGGTGAGCTGTATTTGGGTTTATTCTGGGTTGATGCTGCCTCTGGCCCACGTCACGTCTGCTCTAAGGCTGAAATGAGACACTGATGTTGCTTACAGCTCAGCTTAACACAGGCTTTTCCATTTCCTGATTTCTCAGGTATCAGAACGTGACAAGAAAGGCCATTTTTTTTTTCCCAGTATTTCCTGCTGAGTGAAACCTAGGAAATACCAGAAATCTTAGGGACATCTGATCTTGTAGGGATTGTTCCCAACCCTTTCCTGTTTGAGAAATAACATCATTCTGGTGGGTCCGTTGGCAGAGGGCTGGGAGGCGCCCTGCAACAATGGAGCACAGCAGGCCTCTGTCCTGATGGCCTGATCCATTCAATTTAGCATCCTGATGTGGAAGAGTGGGCTTATAACTGATCATGAAAAGCCTGAGATCTGCTGCTATGCGACAGATCTGCTGGCCTACCCATCACCCAGGGGCACTGCCAAATGGCCTAACACAACGACCAGTGTTTGTGAGCAGAGTGTGGACGAATGTGGTGCAACAGACAGAATCTTCCTGGTGAGGGCTCAGGCTTGCATGACATGGTATGACATGGCCGTAGGATGGAGCCATTTTGCAAAAATAATTCTGACCTGCCCAATGCTAAATGAACATTAAAGAAGCAATTGTATTCCCGTCTCCGAGAACCTTTCAATATTGTACAAGAGACAAGAACCAAAACCAAGGAACAGTACAAGTACTGCCTGTACAAATAGAAATGAGTCACAAAACACTGGCTGATGAGGCTGGGCTACACATAGAGAGAGTACCATCCTTTCTGCCTCCTAAGCCTTCCTCACATGGGTCCCTGCTCAGGTCCTATTATAGCGGGCTTTGCAGTAGCTTCCTCCTGTCCTCATCAGCCTAGTCCAGGCCACGTGACACTTCTAAATGCAATTTTCTAATGAGTGCCCCTAAACACTTTCAGTGGCCCCAAGGCCTACAGAACTTGCAGAAAGCCCAAATGCCCCAGGCGTCTACCTCACCCTTCAGCCTTCATGCTCCTCTCCAGGCCTCAGTATCCTGAGTGCTTAGCTTCCCTGTGTTTTTAATTTTTTTATTATAAGTTCTAGGGTACATGTGCACAACGTGGTTTGTTACATATGTATACATGTGCCATGTTGGTGTGCTGCACCCATTAACTCATCATTTACATTAGGTATTTCTCCTAATGCTATCCCTCCCCCGCCCCCCTCCCCATGACAGGACCTGGTGTGTGATGTTCCCTTCCCTGTGTCCAAGTGTTCTCATTGTTCAGTTCCCACCTATAAGTGAGAACACGCCCTCTGTGTTTTTTCAACCCTCTTTAGTACCATTCACTGTCTTTCCTCTTCCCGAAATCTCTCAACTAGGTGCAGGGGCCATAACCTGTAGGATACGTTTTTAGAAGCGCACTGTTAGTTCCATCAGGACATGCAGTATGGCCTAACAGCTAGGAGCACAGCATCTGGAGTCACAGGCACGGGGCGCCATTCTGACTCGGCCACTTAGTGTAACCTTAGCTATTTTATTTAAGCTGGGTTTTGGTTTATCTACGAGAAAGACAGTAGGCAGACCTGCGTTCTCAGATCGCTGAGATGACGATGTGTATTAGAACACTTCCAGGCATGCAGTGAGCAAGCAATCACCGCCAGCTGCTCACAACACTTACCATGCGATCGACGCTCTCCGTTGGTGTTTCATTTGCCGACTTAAAGCTCTCTGAGGTTGGGACTGTCTCTAATGACCTGCGAAACCTCAGGGCTAATAGAGAGTCAGTGCTCACTACTGTGCCTGAGTGAACACTTGAGAACATTCTTGGAGGAGGTTCCTATAAAAAGCTCAGACGCCAGAGGGAAAAGCGCTCCAGGTAGTGATGAGGACATGAGGAAGCTGCCTGCTGGGGCGGATGACCTCACAGGGGGAGGACAAGGAGGAAAGCCTGGCCAGCAAAGCCAGGGAGACGAGCGCCACCTGAGATGGTCTCTCCCGGGCTGTGTGGAGAGTCAGCAGCTCGGACTCTGGAAGAAACAGTGTCAGGCAGAGAAGACGCCTGGTGACAGGCAGCCTAGGCAAAAAAGACAGTCATTTTTTTATTGGCTTTAGCAGCTGCTGTCCCAAACCCTCTCCCCTCAACAAGGCAATTTTATGATCACAAAGAGGCCACATTTTCTTTAATTGACAACTCAATGTCTACATACATACAGTATTGCACGAATTATAAGTGGATCAACAATTATATTATCGATACAAACTCATGAGCATTGACATAAAACTACTGCTCTAGGTTTCTGTGTTTTGTGCCAGCTACTTTAGTGAATAAAAGAAACAAAGGAACTCAGCTACTTGAATTCATGAGAATTAGCTTTCAAAAAAAGCATATATATCATCTCATAGAATACTTAGTATGTCAAACCCAGGAAAATCAGTAACTAAGTGACAAAAGGAACACTTTTCAAGAAAAGTAGGTGATAAAAACGTTAGGCTAAAATACTAAGAACTTGAGCAACTGGACGGAGGAAGCAGAAAGTGTGTGCACACTGGGAATGTTAACAAAGGATCCCCATGTTCTCCTGCACAGTGAGGACCACATTCCAAAAGCATAACTCTGGGTTGCTACAATGTCTCTGCTACAATCCACTGTTTCAAAGGTGAAAGAAACAAGATGGTAATTCACATAAAAAGGTTTTAAAATTCTTCTCACTCAAAATAAAACAAAAACAATATAATCTCTATCAAATTATAAAGAAATTCTATCAAAATGTTGACCACATAAAGAAGTCAGACCATTTGCCTTCACTGACTGCCTCAGAGGACAAAGCATGTGTCACCTACAAGGAAGGGGAGGGGGGTTAGAGTCCCTACTCTCCCCGGCCTGTGGAATCGGAGTGGACAGGAGCCCTTTGGCTTCTCTGGGGTTTTGCTTCCTCACACAGGGAATTGAGGGAGGTGGGCTAGATGGCTTTAAGAGACTCCTTAACTAAAAGAATCAAAGTCAGCTTGAGATCCCCTCTCTGAACAGACATATAGGGTGGCAAAATAAATGGATTAAAAAACAAATGGATGGCGTCTTTCTCACCTTTTGATACCATCACTCAGAACTAATCTGTACTATAGTTGAAGAAAATCTTTGCCTGGTACTATTAAAGGGTACGCAATGAGGCATCTGACAATGAAATTTTTCATCAAAGTGTATACAAAGGCTATGTTAAGTTTGGGTGGAAAAAACAATGCACCACCATGTTACTACCAGCAGTCAGGATGTCCTGTCTCGGATTTTTGGAGTCGCCGATCTGGTTGGGAGAAATGTTGAGGGATGTTCAAGCCATTCAATAGCGATCTAAGGAGTGCACACAGTTCAGGAAATGGATAAACAGGTAGCCAGGAAGGCAACTTTAATAAAACTGGTTCTAAAACAAAGGATGCAAGAGACCTAAATGATCCAAAGAGAGTGATGGCTTCTCACTTTCTGTCCCCTATAGAGAATACAAATATCATTTCTTCTGGAATCCAACACACTGGCTTCATTTTCAAGATGTATCACTTTATTTTCCAGCATGTGACAGTCACACGATTTCTGCAGTGAGCAACAAGGCTTCCACGAGCTTTCCTGGAACCTACGGCCAGAAGAGTCCTGAGATTTCAAATATTAAAGCTTTCTCCACAGCCACAAGTCCCTTTGATGTTTGGGTTATTGAACACAAACTCACTGGATAATTTGTCTTCAACATAGTCCATTTCTGTTCCTAAAAGTGTTAGCTGTGCTTTCTTTTCGATGAATACTCTGACTCCTTGGGGAAAAGAAAGCATGTGTCATATAAAGCCAGGAGCCTTATGGAACTCGCTGATTCAAAGCACAAGTGAACTTTAAATAGTGACTATCAACAAAAGTCAAACAGGAAGCTTTGAACATTTTAAATTATTTCCTTAAGGAATTAAGCATTCAGTTTCCTGTCTGCCCTTTCTTTCCCACACACGAATTTATGTCACAAACAATCACATTAGGGGAGAATTTTAGAAGTATCCCATGACAATTTTATGCAAAATGAGAATTTACCTTTCACTATACTTCACTCATTTTTCCAGTTTGCAACGTGAAGAAAAGGTATATTCTCGGTGAGTTTTATGAAATGAAAAAAAATTTATGAAAATTCTGTAATAACATCTATACACTAGATACACGGATTTAAGCTTAAAGATATACAAAGGACTGCGATACAATGGGGCTATTTTAGTAAGATCAATCAGTACAACAATAGTCTTTTCTGGTTATGGGATGGAAAACGGGTACTATTCCCTAGTAATTACACAGGTAGAGATCAGCGTCTTTGTAAATACAATCTTTTTTTTTGACACAGAGTCTCGCTCTGTCACCCCAGCTGGAGTGCAGTAGTATGATCATGGCTCACCACAATCTCCGCCTCCCAGGCTCAAGTGATCCTCCCACAGGATTACAGGCACACACCACCAGGACCAGCTAATTTTTGTATTTTTTTTAGAGTCAGGGTTTCACCATGTGGTCCAAGTTGGTCTTGCATTCCTGGGCTCAAGTGATTCTCCCACCTCAGCCTCCCAAAGTGCTGGGATTACAGGTGTGAGTCACAGTGCCCAGCCAACAAATACAATCAGTTTAAGAAAGCTTTCTAGTCTGGGAAACATGGCAAAACCCTGTCTCCACTAAAAATACAAAAATTAGCTGGGCACGGTGGTGGGTGCCTGTAGTCCCAGCTACTCGGGAGGCTGAGGTGGGAGGATTGCTTGAGCCAGGGAGACAGAGGCTACAGTGAGCCATGATTGTGCCACTGCACTCCAGCCTGGGTAAGAGAGCAAGACTCTGTCTCAAAAAACAAATAAAAAACCAAACCAAAACAAAAAACTTTCTTCCTTATAAGAAATTGAGCCATTAGCTAAACATAAACAATATGTAAATAAGTCACCTCTTCTTTAAGATGAGAATCTTAAGGTTTATAATGTGTTATAATTTTCAAAATAATATATTTTTAAAAGGTCTTTATTGCTTAGTAACTTTAGTTTAATAAGAAAGCACACTTAGGAATCTAGGCCTCATTCTCCCATGGAGGTAAGAACTGCAAACTAAGTGCATACTTCCAATGACAAGATAAATTATTTATTCTAGATAGGTTTTAACAGATTAGAGGGTGGAAGAAGGGGGCAGTGGTAAAAATAATTAAATAATTTTAATTATAATTAAATGTAATTATAATAAAATAGTTTTTAATAAAAATTGGAAATACAGGATTCCTCAAAAACGTGAGTTGATAATACAGCTCCACTAAAAATACAAAAATGAACCAGGCATGGTGGTGGGCGCCACAATCCCAGCTACTTGGGAGGCTGAGGTGGGAGGATCGCTTGAACCCAGGAGGCGGAGGTTGCAGCAAGCTGAGATCACACCACTGCACTCCAGCCTGGGCGAGAGAGCGAGACGCTGTCTCAAAAAAAAAAAAAAAAAAAAAGGATTATAATGGAGCTGAAAATTCCTATTGCCTAGCAATGCTGTAACCACCATAATATCACAAGACAGCCCGTGACTGAGGTGTTTGTGGTGATGCTGGTGTAAACAAACCTGCACTACCAGTCGTCTAAAAGTCTAAGCATGTTCAATTATGTACATGCATCATACTTGATAATGATAATAAATGGTTATGTTACTGCTTTATGTATTTACTATACTATACTTTTTAATTGTTACTTTAGAGTGTACTTCTACTTAGAAAAAAAAAGTTAACTGTGAAACAGCCTAAGGAAGGTTCTTCAGGAGGTATCCAGAAGAAGGCATCGTTATCAGAGAAGATGACGATTCCATGAGTGTTACTGCTCCTGATGGCAAAGGGACGAGAGGATGAGGTGGAAGACAGGGATACTGATGGCCCTGACCCTGTGGAGGCCTAAGCTAATACGCATGTTTGTGTCTTAGTTTTTAATTAAAACGTTTATAAAGTTAAAAAAAAAAAAGAAGAAAAAAAATTAAAAATAGGGAAAAGCTTATAGAATAAGGACATAAAAAATTTTTGTACATTTGTACAATGTATGTTTCAAGTTAATGTTATTACAAAAGAGTCAAAAAGTTAAAATAAAAAAAATCGCAAAGCTTACGAAGTAAAAAAGTTTCAGTAAACTAAGGTTAATTTCTTACTGAAGACTAAATGTACAAGGTTTATAAGGTCTATAGTACTACAAAGTAATGTCCTAGGCTTTCCCATTCGCTCACCACTCCCCTACTCACTCGCTGACTCACGAGGACAACCTCCAGTCCTGCAAGCTCCATGCATGGTGAGTGCCACATACAGGTGTCCCGTGTTTTATCTTCTTCTCCTTCTTCATGTTTTTTTCTTTTTAAGAGACGGAGGTCTTGCTATGTTGCCCAGGATGAAGGGCAGTGGCTATTCACAGGTATGAACAAAGTGCACTACAATCTCTTTTTTTTTTTTTTTTGAGACGGAGTCTTGCTTTGTCACCCAGGTTGGAGTGCAATGGCATAGTCTCGGCTCACTGCAACCTCCGCCTCCCGGGGTTCAAGCGATTCTTCTGCCTCAGCCTCCCAGTAGCTGGGACTACAGGGGTGTGCCACCACACCTGGCTAATTTTTTGTATTTTCAGTAGAGATGGGGTTTCACCATGTTGGCCAGGCTGGTCGTGAACTCCTGACCTCGTGATCCATCCACCTTGGCCTCCCAAAGTGCTGGGATTACAGGGGTGAGCCACCACGCCCGGCCAGTACACAACAATCTTGAACTCCTGTGCTCAAGGAATCCTCTTGCCTCAATCTCCTGAGTAGCTGGGACAACAGGCTTGTGTTCACACGCCTGACCACATTTGATCTTTTACAGTGAAATTTCACTACACCTTTTCTTTGTTTAGGTATGTTTACACAAATACTTACCACTGTGTTAGAACTGTGCACAGTATTCAGCACAGTCACATGCAGTACAGGTTTGAAGCCTAGGAGCAATAGGTTGTATCATCTAGCCGAGGCATGTGGTAGGCTCTGCCATCTGGGTTTGTGTAAGTACACCCCAGGGTATTTGTCTCATGTCACATTTCTCCGAATGTATCTCCAACGTCAAGTGATGTGTGACTGTATCTGCATTACACTTACTGCCTGAGCATCCCAAATCCAAAAAGCTCCCATGAGCAGTTCCTCTGAGTGTCATGCTGGCACCCACTTTGAAAGTTTTGAATTTGGGAGTGTTTCAGATTTCAGATGTTTGGGTTGGAATGCTCAACTTGTACTTATTTGACACAGATATAAAACTGCTGCTTACACAAAAACTCTTGGCTCACTCCGAGGTTTAAGGTTGGTTCACTTTTTGGACATAACAATGATCTTTCATAGTTCAAACAAGCTTATAGAATAATTTACCAATTAGTTACTAAGAGCAGAGTCTCTGGAAAGAACTTTACTAGGCCACTTCCTATGACCTTAAACTATTTAACTCCTCTGTGCCTCAGTTTCTTCATCAGAAAAACAGGGATATGGTACCACTCTCATTCAGTGTTGTGTATACATCAGTTAATATATGAAATTCCATCAAACAATGCCTACACACACAGTGAGCATTATTTACATAATTCCTGCTACTATCCTTATTTTTTACTTTGTGCTGTGCAAGGCTAACAATTTTAGGCAAAACAACGTGCCCAAAAAATGTTGGTTAAAAACTCACCATCTTGAATAACTTCTTCATCAGAATCTCCTTTTGTCTTTGTATATTCTAGAGTATAAGAAAGGCCATTACAGCCCCTGGTTCGGACACCAACTTTTACACCTACCTGAAAAAGAAGTGAAAGTATAAACTTAGTTTTAAAGTAGTACAGATTAAACAATTATACTAATAAAGTGACAGTAGCCTCCCCACACCAAAATGGACTTTCTTTTACTTTTTGTAGCACAGGGTCTCACTATGTAGCCCAGGCTCGTCTCGAACTCCTGGACTCAAACAACGCTTCCACCTCGGCCTCTCAGAGCACTGGGATTACAAGGCAGGAGCACCCTGTCCAGCCTGGGACTTTATCTAAAATGTTTTTGCTCTACCTTGTTCTGTGAGATATACTCTGAAATGCTTCCTTATGGTTAGGATTCACCAGGTTCACAGTCTATCACCTGACAATCCTCTCTCTACATGGGATCTGAATTCGAGTGCAGACCTGTGTACAGTCTCAAATACCAGAAAGCAAAAGACTGCAGTCAATTCAGACAAAAGAAGTTTAAAAAAGTGACCAAACAGCACTTTAAAAATATCGATGTTTACATTAACGCAATTTTCGAACAATATCTACCTGAGTTCTCGGTCTTAGGGCTGATCTGCCTTTTCATTTAAATACAGTCATCCCTCAGTATGTGTGGGAAACTGGTTCCAGGACTACCTGAGTATACAAAAATCTGCAGACACTCAAGTCCCTTATGCAAATGGCACAGTATTTGTATATAACTTATACACATCTTCCCATGTCCTTTAAATAACTTCTGGATGACTTGAATACCTGTAATAATGTAATGCTACATAAATAGTTGTTATGCTGTATTGTTTGGAGAATAAAAGTCTGTACATGTTTAATACAGATGCAACCTTCTATTTTTTTTCCCAAATATTTTTGACCTGTGGTTGACTGAATCCATGTATGCGGAACCCACAGATACGGGGAGGTGACTGTATATAGTAAAAGTATTGTAAGTACTATTTCACCAGCAGTTCCTGATTTTACAAAGCTAAACTCTTGTTTCATTAGGCCAATTTGTACTCTAGTCATTGGTCTATCCAAATTGAATCAGAACACTGATATCCTCTGAAATTTAATAATTTTAAAAGGCAGGTTTGAGAACTTCCATTACATTGTAACGTTGGTTAACAACAGAAACCAGATCACTCCACAGTCTAATTATTAAATATTGATAGTCTATTACTTGAAATGATTTACAGCATTCCATTGGCAACTAACAATGTACAATTAAGATGATACACACACTCCTAACTCAACAATTCTATATATAGGAATGGATCCTATGTAGGTGAACTAAGCCATGCTTACAGGTCTAGAACAATGAGCCGAGCACACTGCAGCCACTAAATAGTTGCTGAACGGTGTTTGTGGCAGCACTGAATGAAAATGACCCTTTAACATGGGGACTGGTTAAAGAAATCGAACTTGTTCAATGGAACATACTCTACATGCAGCCAAGAAAGGGAGGCAGATCATTACATAATGATATGGAAATATCTTCAAGCCACATTATTAAGGGTAAAAAGCAAAGTGTAATGAAAACATTTATGGTAGGAAGAGACACACACAAGAATAACAAGCCCAGTCTAGGTCAGTGGTGGCCCTCAGGGAGACATTTTTGGTTGGGACAACCAAAGCTTTGTAGAATCAGGAAAAAAAAGTGCTCATTACCCTTCACAACACTTTTACTCTATACAGTCACCTTTCCGTATCAGTGGGTTCCACATATGTGGATTCTTTGTTGTGGCAAAGAAGGGTTACTACTGGTATCTAGTGGACAGAGGCCAGAGATGCTGTCAAACATTCTACAATCTGCCCTAAAGTGTCAACTGTGAGGAGGCTGAGAAAATCAGGTCTAGCCACTTCAAATGTATACATTACTCCTGGAAGGACACCAAAGAGGTTGCTTCTTGGAAGAAAGAATGACTTCCTTTTAGTTAAATGCCCTTTTATATTATTTGAATTTTGAAGAAATCCTGCCGGGCGCGGTGGCTCAAGCCTGTAATCCCAGCACTTTGGGAGGCCGAGATGGGTGGATCACGAGGTCAGGAGATCGAGACCATCCTGGCTAACCCGGTGAAACCCCGTCTCTACTAAAAATACAAAAAACTAGCCGGGCGAGGTGGCGGGCGCCTGTAGTCCCAGCTACTCGGGAGGCTGAGGCAGGAGAATGGCGTAAACCCGGGAGGCGGAGCTTGCAGTGAGCTGAGATCCGGCCTCTGCACTCCAGCGCGGGTGACAGAGAAAGACTCCGTTTCAAAAAAAAAAAAAAAAAAGAAATCCTGAGTATATTTTACCTTTTAAATAAAAACCCCTAAATGAAATAATACTGTATATCACAAGATAATTTATTTTGAAATTCAGGTTTTTACTGAATAATTAACTGGTTTTACTTACATGCTCAGGCTTATCTTTAAGAAGTTGTTTTATCTTGTTTACTGCTGAAGGTGTCTGAAAAAAGAAAATGGTGTTTTTAGCTACAAAACTTGTTCCTCAAAGCCTCATATTTATCAGTCTTCGTAAGTCTGTCTTTAGCAAATTCATGTGACAAATTTTATGTTCCATTCTTCCCAGGTTACCTTATGGACTTTATAATATAAACACATAAACTATACTGAATTCAAAATACCCTCTTTATTTTAAAAAGTATCTGCTAGCAACATCCTTTTAATCTTGCTCCTCAGGTCAGGTTGGTTCCCTGTCCTTCTCTCTAAGGTGCTATTCACTCACATCACAAATGCTATTTTTCTGGGCAGCATCTATTTTGTGCACCAACTCTATGCCCAGCAACCAGCATGTTGCCTACGACAAAGAGCCAATGAAGGAATCAAGTATCTCACTGGGAAGGCCAACCTCAGGTGTTTTTCCTGTTGATTATTCATCCTACACTTTTTTTTTCTTACTCACAATCCATTTCTAATCCAACAAAATGCATAGCTTGAGGAAACAGTGTTACCAGCATAAAATAACCCAGGGTGTGCTTCTTGCACCAGTCCCACCAAATGCTCACACAGATTTTTTCCAACGTGGATTAAACCAACATCTCAGGAGATCTAGATGAAGAAAACTAAGCTAGTCAATGACAGAAATAAGAACAAGGAGGAGCTGTTTCCCAGGAGAAATGCTGTTTAACGCAGCTCAGTGGGCCTCAAAATGAGAAAGACATCAGAGTTTGTGTGAAACAGGTCGGCATTACCAACTCCACTTCCTTGGGAAGGAGGCTGTTCTCCAGCATTCCTGGCCCACTTCCTAGCTGTGCCTCCAGGGTAGTCACCCTATGTGGCTTCTCTGACTTCTAGTCCCTTACTGATGAAACAGGGATAATAGTTCCTCCTCCTCAGGATTCTTGCGAGGATTAACTAAACTCATGAAAAGCATTCAGGACAGTCAGGCACAGAAAAGCCAAGTATTATTATGATGATGAGAGTACATCATAATGAAGAGATTACGTGCGTCCTTCCTACTTTATCAGCTCCTCTAGCTGGCAGTGCTCTGCAGGCCCTTCAGTTCTTTGTACTGACATTTTACTGTATAGTAAAGTTTTTGAGACTGCTTCTGAAGTCTCAAAGTCTGGATATTACGACCTAAGACTTGGTAGTAAACTGAGGCCAGGACTGACACCTGGAGGAGCCAGCCCAATGGATGGCCCTAGAGTGTACTCTCCTGCCCTGTCGGGGTGGGCGTTCAGCTAGATGAGCATGTTTAAACACAGTATAGACCCAGTTTAGAAGGGCATGAAAGCAATTTAGAATGTGAAGACCAACATGTCTTAAAAATTTAAAACAGAAAACAATGCACTGCACTTAAAAAAAGTGAATACTGTTTAGTAAAACTTTTAATTCAGTTATTAATATATAGTATCTGTGTATATACATTTCTTATTGCATGTCACTGTAAACAAACAAACCACTGCCAGTAGGTGGCCTCTAAAGGCCTTTTCCCATGGTTCTATCAGAAAAGGAAGCAAGCAGTCCTACAACGCAGGGAGTAGCACACAGGGAGCGGAAGGAGAAAACGGGAAGAGCAGGACTATGGTGTTGTTTTTGTTTTTTGAGTCACAGAATACCAACTTTAAATAGTTATAGAAATAGTTACTATTTTTAAAAGTGCTCATTACCCTTCTAAATCAGTGGTCCCAAATGTTTTTGGCATCAAGGACTGGTTTCGAGGAAGACAATTTTCCCACGGATAAGGGGAATAGCTTCTGGATGATTCAAGTGCACTACATTTATTGTACACTTTATTTCTATTATTACATTGTAATATATAATGAAATAATTATACAACTCATCAAAACGAACAATCAGTGGGGGCCCTGAGCTTGTTTTTCTGCAACTAGATGGTCCCATCTAGGGGTGATGCGAGACAGTGACAGATCATCAGGCATTGTTCTCATAAGGAGCACACAAACTAGCTTCTCACACCTGCAGTTCACACTAGGGTTTGCGCTCCTATGAGACTCTAACGCTGCTGCTGATGTGACGGGAGGTGGAGCTTGCTTAGGTGGTAATGCTTGGCTTGCCTGCTGCTCTCACCTCCTGCTGTGAGGCCCTGTTCCTAACAGGCCATGGACCAGTACCAGTCTGTACCACAGGGACTGGGGACCCCCATTCTAAATGATTGTCAATAAAAGCTAGCTTTCTTATCAACCACTTGTAAATTTTCACGATCATATTTTCCTATGTGCATGCTGAAGAAATTAATCATTTACTGTCAAATAAAAATAGCTTTCTGTAAGTTTCTTTTAAAAAGGCATAGCTTGGCTGGGTGTGGTGGCTCATACCTATATTCCCAACACTTTGGGAGGCCGAGGTGGAAGGATCACTTGAGGTCAGGAGTTTGAGACCAGCCTGGCCAACATGGTGAAATCCCACCCCTATTAAAAATACAAAAATTAGCTGAGGATGGTGGCACGTGCCTGTAATCCCAGCTACTCAGGAGGCTGAGGCACGAGAATCGCTTGAACCCGGGAGGCGGAGGTTGCAGTAAGCCGAGATCATGCTGCTGCACTCCAGCCTGGGAAACAGAGTGAGACTCTGTCTCCAAAAAACAAAAAACAAAAACCAAAAAGCATAGCCATGGAAAATACCTGCTGGAACTAAAATCTTAAACGTGGTCTTGATTTAATGTGAGTAGATCAAAGGCACAGACGGGCACACCACTGCATGATCCAAACAAAACAAACGTGTGTCACACTACTCCGTTTACCAGCCCCAAATATATAATTTTTTTTTTATCTCCAAGTGGTTTTCTAAATTATCTAATTTGGTTTTACAAAGTCATCTATTTTCTTATTTTCTCAACTTTTAGCAGGAAACACTTAAATACAGTAAATGAAAGCAATTCGTGTGGATTGGTCTACTTATCACAAAGTTGCTGATGTTTACATCTTATATTGAAGGGCTCTTTAAGGGAAAAGTAACATTCAACAGGAACCTGTGTGCCTGGGAAGCTGTTGTTACAGGAACTAAACATGTGTCTTAATTTTCCTGTGTCAGGCCAAAACCAAACGTGCTTCACCGGGAGGGTGTTACTAATGATGGATAACCCAGGTGAGTACTCAACCAAAGGAAAAGGTTCTTACGACTTTCAAAGTGACGGATCTGATTTTCAGAACAAGTGAGAGTGGTTAAACAGGGAACAGTTGGGACTTAAAAAAAAATCGAGCTATAAAAAGTACTTTTTGTGTCTCAGTATCAGGGAGAGGCTAAGAATCCTACCCTGCTTTAAGTCTACATACCCTGGCAACTTTGTGGTTAGGGAAAATTCATGAGAGAAACAGCATAAAATCTTCAACTACACGGCATGCTGCAGGGCCTTGCAGAATGCCAGTACCAGTGCACTTCCCAGAACTACCAAGAAACATGTAATTCTCAAGAAATGTATGTACTATTAATGACTATAGCTTACCTGAGACTTGGCCCATGTTTTAAAATTTAAGAGCTTCCTGAATGCAAATCACAGGAATATGACTTTTAAAGTGAGAGGTTATCTTTGAGGTAAGGTATTTTGGCCTAATTAAAAAACCTAAGTATTTCCAAGATGTTTCTGCTGTTAAAATTATGGGAAAAGGCACTGTAGATGAATGTTTTATCACTACTTCATAGCAATACACTTTCTAATCCTTGTAGGAGAAACTTTTCATTTTCAATCCTGTATTTCTTTAAGTAACTCCCCAGGCAAATTTCATTTTTTGCTGTTTAAGAAAACAAAATTAAATTAAAACCCAAAGTTAACTCTGTGATTGTGTGTACTAAACACGTGCCAACAACAACTTATTTTAATTTCATTACAAATGTGGCATTTTAATGTCAATATATCAATTTTCTGGGGGAACAAAAGATGATAAATAAAGAGAGCCTGTGACCAAGTATAGTGTATTTTATCAAACTCATTGCTTAACAGCCATGCCTGGCATTAGAGTGTTGTTTTGTCTTTTGTTATTTGTGTATGTGTGTATACACACACCCAAAACACATATAATATACAAATATTTTATATATATAAATATACACACACACACACACACACACACATATATATATATATTTGTGGGCCAGGTGTGGTGGCTCATGCCTGTAATGCCAGCACTTTGGGAGACCAAGGTGGGAGGATGGCTTCAGGCCAGGAGTTTGAGACCAGCCTGGGCAAGAGAGCAAGACCCTGTCTCTACAATAAATTAAAAAAATTTTAATTAAAAAAAAAAAATTAGTAGGCATGGTGACATATGCCTGTAGTCCCAGTTACTTGGGAGGCTGAGGTGAAAGGATTGCTTGAGCCCAGGAGTTTGAGGCTGCAGTGAGCCATGATCATGCCACTGCATATGAGCCTGGGTGACAGAGGAAGATCCTGTCTCTAAAAAGAAAAAGGTTTGTAATCATGGCATATATACATAATTTTGCAGCCTCCATTTAAACAATGTAACAATTTTTTTTCATTTGATACATGGTAATAAAAATATATTCACCATTTACTGAACACCTTCTAAGTGTTTAATGGTTTAAATGTATCATCTTTTTATTCCTGCCATTGTGATTTAGGTATTAAAGATTAAATAATTTGCACAGCGTAAGTCAAAGAATGAAGAGTTACAACTCTAAAACTTAAAAAAATCATAATTTACAGGGACTATATCCTTCAACAGGATCTATTCTCATGTACTTAACCATTCTTTCACTGTTAGACTGCTAGGCTACTTCCAGTGCTTCCTGTGTAGTACTTCCTAAATTGCCTTCGGACAGAAATCTTAGTGCTTGGTCACTGTTCGAAAGGACTCCTGGTTCTAGTTCAGTGAACTAACACATACTTCCTTACTGAGCATTAAGCATTTCCTAGCTTCTCAACTGGACTCCAATAGAAAGTGAAGCCCTAAGGCACCTTCTGTACACAATGAATACATCAAGAATGATCATGGCTGTGCATCATCATTCTCTCACAGCATCATCATTCTTCTCACAGAACTTGGTTGCGTTTTAATGCACAGCTGTGACCCACCCCAATCCTACAAATTAGGGTTGCTCTGACTTGTACAATGATGGAAATAAATCTGTCTGCAAGCAGGGTAGCATTTACTCTTCAATTCTTTAATCACATCTGGCTCCTGCAAGTTCAATTCCACTTGTCAATTTCTAGATATGTAGGGAAATAGGGAAGATGTAGATAATCTGATATTGACAGCATTGAACTGTGTTATATTATCAATTACTTTTCCTAGCCTTTTGCTGACATCTGGTAGACTCCACAGATACAGCACTTTTCAAATGCTGCAACATGTCAAATTACTAATATCAAAATTTATATATCCAGGTAACATGTATCCCTTCTGATCAGTTTTACTGAATTAGGTATACTTTTGTTTGTTCTTACCTGTCTCCACTTACTAGACCCAAGTAACATTTATCTCTTCCAATCAGTTTTACTAAATTACGTATACTTTTGTTTGCTCTTATCTGTCTCCACTCATTAGGCCTTTGACTGCATCAATATTTTTGCACTTGATGATACATGCTGATGTTAAACTATGCACAAAGAGCAATACATGCCATAGTGTCCTGACTAGGGCACGAATGCTGGAACTAAAATGACTGCAAGCCCACCAACACAGACTGTGCGGAAAACAGCACTGAGGTGCCTTCGCTCTGGTACAGCTTCTAAGACCGCAGAGAAAAGAGCTTCTAAAGTCAGCCATACTGTAAGTAGGACAACAGAGTTCAGACAGTAGACTCCTGCAAGTTAACCAGAACAGCTGAGTCAGGCAACAAGGCAACCCTGTGAACTGAGAACTGCTATGACAACATGTACTGAAGCAGAGGGGAGCAAGTGTAGAGAGAGACCAAAGAGGTGGCAAAGGCTTGGCCTGCGACTGTGTCCCTGTAGGCTGGGAACTGTATAACTAATTCATTTGTCCTGAAACACAGCAGATCTTTCTAAATGACTAGAAATGGAGAGGAAGGGACTGACTCAGAAATCCTGAAGGAAGGGCCGGGCGCGGTGGCTCGCGCCTGTGATCCCAGCACTTTGGGAGGTTGAGGTGGGTGGATCATGAGGTCAGGAGTCCAAGACCAGCCTGGTCAAGATGGTGAAACCCCGTCTCTACTAAAAATACAAAATAAATAAATAAATAAATAAATAAATAAATAAATAAATTAGCCAGGCATGGTGGCGGGTGTCTGTAATCCCAGCTACTCGGGAGGCTGAGGCAGAGAGTTGAACTCAGGAGGCACAGGATGCAGTGAGCCGTGATCACACCACGGCACTCCAGCCTGGGGACCCAGCGAGACACTGTCCCCCCGCCAAAAAAAAAAAAAAAAAAAAAAAGAAATTCTGAAGGAAAAGGTAACATGTCAAATGGTGATGAAGAAAGACATCAGGGCCAGGCATGGTGGCTCACACCTGTAATCCCTGCACACTGGGAGGCTAAGCTGGTGGACTGCTTGAGCCCAGGAGTTCAAGACCAGCCTGGGCAACCCAGGGAGACCCTAGGTGCATGCATGATAGTGCACAGCGGTGGTCCCAGAGATTTGGGAGCCTGAGGTGGGAGGATCGCTTGGGCCCAGGAGGTTGAGGCTGTAGGGTGCCATGACTGCACCACTGAACTACAGCCTGGGAGACAAAGTGAGACCCTGTCTCCAAAAAAAAAAAAAAAAAAATTAATAGGGTTGCCAAAAAGCAAAAAATAGAAGGCAAAAACTGTTCCTGAACCTTCTGGCTCTTCCTGGATCTACCATTACCAGTGGAAGAATTCTGAATAACTCTTACTGAGATTGAAAGAGACACAAAGAATGAGCTGTGCCCTCTAGTTCTTAAAACCTTGTTTAATTCTACATCCCATGGCGTATGAACATTTGCTTGCTCCGACAGAAAAGAGGTAATATAGAATGATACGTAATCAGTACACTAGCAGTACCATATATAATCAGAGTAACATCAGAGGCCTAAAAAATTGATTATAAAAATAAATTCTCTCACCTGATCACAATTTTCTTCTACTTTGCTACAAACTTATTTTTTGGTAATAGGCCCTTTTGGCATTACATGGAACAGAATCCATGAATCAATTTAAATCGGTTTTTTTTCCAGTCTCTAAGCGAATGGTTGCATAAAGTCATCTCCTTAACTAAGAGGGGAGTGTATGTAGGAACGTGATCATAAGTTTTTCTTTTGGGGTGAAAATATGTTGGAACTAGATAGAAGTGATGGTTGCACGACACTGTGAATGTCTTAAATGGCACCGAACCCTTTAAAGGGGCTAATTTTATGTTATGGGATTTTCCTTCCACTAAAAAAACTGAACGGTGCGGCTGGAACACCGAGCTCAGGTTGTACTCTGGTGCCCTGAGTGTTTGACCTTTCACCCAGAAAACGCTTTAAACTCACTCCGGGAAATCATCTTTTGTCCTAAGAGCCTAGGCTTGCTGGAGGCACAGAGGGAGTTTCAAAGGCCTCAACCACCCAGGACACCGGTAAGTAACGCTTTGCGCGCCGCGGCCGTGACCTCGGCAGCAGCCGGGGCCTTTGTTGCCGCTGTGCTCGCCCTCTGCGAACGCTGTCGCCCTGACACAGCGGTCCTTCGGAAAACCTCGTCCCTCCCCACCCCACGCACCTCCAGGATAGGACTCTGGGCCACCACCGGGCACCCCCGGCACCGGGTACGTTCAGCCTCTGCTCAACCGGAGGGGCCGAACAGCGCAGGCCGGCCGGAGCGTGGAAGCGATCGGACCCCGGGGACGCCCACCCCCGTGCTCCCCTCCGGCCCGCACGCGGTTGCCGCGCGGCCTGCCGGGAAACGTAGTTTCCGGGGGCCAGGGAGCAGCCCCGCCCGGGACTTGTTTATCTTTGCAAAGAGGGGCCGAAGGGGAAGGGGCGGCGAGGCTGTGCTGCAGGTCAGGGCAGCCCCGAGGTCTGACGTGTCCGCGCCCCTGCGCCCCCGCTCCCGGCCGCAGTGACCTCCCCTTGCACGGGGCGGACACGGGCAATGTCACGGGCCCCACCACGCACCGCGAGCACTCACCAGAGTGAGGGCTGCCCGGGTGGGCTGCAGCTTCCTCTTGCTCACAGCCCGGACAGTTGCCCGGACTAAGGAAGCCGACATCTTCGCCGTCCCGGCGCCCCGGTGCCTCGGGCCGGAGGTCGGCCACCTCAGCCTCTCTCCATGGACACGGCGGGCGCATTGACGCCACAAGCACCGGCGCACGGCGCCCTCAGGCCTAGCTCCGCCCCCTCACTGCCACCATTGGGTGGGCTGAGTGAGTGACGGGCCGGGGGCGGGGCAAGCCGCTCGGGGCGGGGTTTTGCTGCTCAACGCCGGGGTGCCACCAGCTGGATTGCGCGCGGTGGCCTGCCGTGGGGTTACTACGCTGCGGGGCGCAGGACCTGGGAGGAATGTCGTCACCGCCGGGGACGGAGTCAGTGCGACGTCGGGGAGCGGGCGGGAGGGAGGGCGCGAGCAATGACCTCAGACCTGCTGACCCCGGATGCGCGTAGCTTCGCCACCTGCCCCCTGGGCAAAGTGCAGCGTCACCCCCTGCTTAAATACTCACCGTGACAAACATCATCATAGGCGGTGACGCTTAAGGACGCATGTCAACCCTGCACGGGGAGCTTATGCTCTCAAATGCAGAGTGATCGTTCCGATGCCAGACATTTACATCCATTTTCATTCTTCTTTTGTGGTCCAGCTAGGCAGTACTTAAGAGCACAGCGTTACCGCATAATTGTATAATAAATCTCCACCCCCTACGCTTCTCCCCAGCGTGCTGTACTGCTGGGGATGCTGAAGGGTGGTGACTAATGCAGTTTTCATTCTGGTGCTGAACTGGGAACCCAACCTTACTTGAAGATGTGACTGGGCAGCACTGTGAATAGTCACATTTATAGCGAGCAACAATTACTCGATTTAACACGTGTTGCCAGACCTTGTCCTCGTTGCTCAGGGGCTTAATTCTTCCTTTTGATGCAATATTCCTGAGCACCAGACACTGTGCACAGGCGCGGTACCCGGGCGTCCAGGTAAAGAGGGGCCAGGGAAGAATGAGATCCTGGCAGGACAGGGTTAGCAGATGAAAAGAGGAGGACATCAAGACAGGTGGCATTTGTCATTGAAGTGCTAGAAGTGAAGGGAAAAGGGCAGGAGGGGTCTATGGAGCAGTACTGGGGAGGACAGATTCGCAGTGTTTGGATGTGGAAAGAACTAATCAGTGAAACATTTTTTAAAGCCCAGTTTATCTTTGATCTCCTGCAGGTTCTGAAAGGAGAGTTCAAAATTCCAACAACTACTTCTGACTTCCTGCTACAGAAATGCAATCGCATTGACAATAAGAGGATGCTTTTTTTTTTTTCCCTAAGCCTTATCTGCACATAAAGAAACTGGGGGCCGGGCGCGTGGCTCACGCCTGTAATCCCAACACTTTGTGAGGCCGAGGTGGGCAGATCACCTGAGGTCAGGAGTTCGAGACCAGGATGGCCAACATGGTGAGACCCCATCTCTCCTAAAAATACAAAAATTAGTCGGGTGTGGTTGTGTACACCTGTCATCCCAGCTACTCAGGAGGCTGAGGCAGGAGAATCCCTTGAACCTGGGAGGCGGAGGTTGCAGTGAGCCGAGATCGTGCCACTGCACTCCATCCTGGGCAATGGAGTGAGACTCTGTGAAAGAGAGAGAGAGAGAGAGAAAAAAAAAAAAGAGAAAAGGAAGGAAGGAAGAAAGAAGGAGAGAGAGAGAAGGCAGGAAGGAAGGAAGGAAAGAAGAAAAGAAAAAAGAAACGAAACTGGGGGCCAGGCGTGGTGGCTCACACATGTAATCCCAGCACTTTGGGAGACTGAGACAGGCAGATTACTTGAGAGCAGGAGTTCTAGACCAGCCTGGCCAACGTGGTCAACCCCGTCTCTACTAAAAATACAAAAATTAGCCTTGCGTGGTTGGGGGCACCTGTAATCCCAGCTACCTGGGAGATGGAGGTTGCAGTGAGCCGAGACCGCGCCACTGCACCCCAGCCTGGGTGACAGAGCGAGATTGTGTCTTCAAAGAAAGAAACTAAAAACGGGATGGGAGGGAGGATGGGAGGGAGGAAGGGAGGGAGGGAGGAAGGGAGGGAGGGAGGGGCATAGAGAGGTGGTAGTGTGGTGGGTTTATTTCTTGGCCTTCATCTTTGACTACCTGGGGGTTTGGGATCTCATATCCTTCCTCCTACAGATATTGTGAAGATTAAATGACAGGAGAAGTCCTTAGAGGGGTGCAAGGCACACAGCCTCACTCAAATGGTAATTGTTAATGAGTATTTAAAGATGCCATGTATTGTGAAACTACCATAATGGTAGATAGATATCATTATGCATTTGTCAAAATCCACACAATGTGCACCACCAAGAGCGAACCCTAAGGTAAACTATGGGCACTGAGAGCTAATGATGTGTCCATGTAGGTTTAAGATTGTAACAAGTGTACCACTGTGGTGCAGAGTGACAGTGGGGCACGTGTGGAAACAAGGGATACATGCAGCTCAGTTCTTTCTGCTTACCTTTGCTGTGAACCTAAAGCAGCCCTAAAAATAAAATTTAATGAAAATAAAAGATGCCATGTCTTTTTTTTTTTCAATTACTGACACATTACACAGTTGTGCAGCACTTTACACGATTCAGAAAACCCCATGAGCATATTATATTATCTCATGCTAGCCTCACAACTTTGAGCTGAACAGGACAGAAGCACAGGCATGGCAGTTTTACAGATGCTGAAACTCAAGGATTTTAGTAGAGAGCATTAGACACTATTGAAAAAATCTAGTCCTCAATTTTCTGATTCAGGATCCTGTGTATGTTTAACAGACTTCTTTCCTCTATTTAATACCCACTATTTAACAAAAACAAACAAAAAAGAAAAACCCTACTATTCAGTTTTTAACTTGGTTAGTTGTTTTGCACATAAGCATTAAGTCACATGATCTACTTGTTAGTTTCTAATATCACTTGAAATTGGCACAAGTCCCTGAAATAAGCTGTTAGAATAAATTTCACGATTATTTAAGCAGTATGTGAGCTTATCTCAGAACAGCAGCTGTCCTGTGGTGTCAACATGAGGTGGGTGTGGTAAGTGTCAAAGGAGTTACAAGCTGTAACCACTGTTAGATTTCCACTAATACGTGACAGAACTTACAATAGTGAACTGTTTTGCCCTGCACTTCAGGCATTAGTTTCATAGTTCTAGACATTTAAAAAAGTGTTTTCCTGGTAAGACCTCACTTGACATCACAACTCTGTGGAAAGCCAAGTATGGTTTCCATTTTATTGGAATGGAAATCGAACTGCCTGAGATTAGGGGACTGCCACACAGCTGGAAAACGAGGTAGGCCAGGCCTTGTCTAAGTCTAGAGTTCCATTCAGTGGAAAGTCTGTGAAGTTCTTGACTGCTGCTGTCCAAATATGCCTGCTTCCAGAGAAAAAACTACTGAGGGCTTTAGTTTTACCGGGGTTTGTTAAATTCCGTTTTCAACGTGTGTGTGTGTGTGTGTGTGTGTGTGTGTCTATTTTTGCCTGTAACCCTGGACTCTATTGATGTATCCAGGATCTTTTCCACTCATGAAAGATTAAAAAAAAAGGAAAAAAAAGAAGCCATTTGTCAAACATATTTCAAGAAGAAAAATACACTGAAGTTATCTAAGAACATTTAAAAACATTTTTGCACACTGCTGATCCTGCACACATTGAGCAAGAGTTTTTGTTGTTGTTGTTGTTGTTTGAGACAGAGTTTTGCTCTGTCACTGAGATGCTGGAGTGCAGTGGCGCCATCTTGGCTCACTGCAACCTCCACCTCCCAGGTTCAAGTGATTCTCCTGCCTCAGCCTCCCGAGTAGCTGGGATTACAGGCGCCCACTACCAAGCCCGGCTAATTTTTGTGTTTTTAGCAGAGACGGGGTTTTGCCATGTTGGCCAGGCTGGTCTTGAACTCCTAACCTCAAGTGATCTGCCCACCTCGGCCTCCCAAAAAGTGCTGGGACTACAGGCGTGAGCCACTGCACCCAGCTGAGCAAGTTTTAACCACCACAGGTTGGGGCCACTGGACCACTGCTATACTAAAGAGATTTCTATTTTTGTTCCTGAGAGAAGGCGGCAAGGAGAACCTTGGTAATGGGGCATTTGTAGAGCTGAAGACAGATAAGCTGGCTGCACTTGAAAGACAGCTAGGCCAATGGACTTAGCAAAGAGCAGATGTTTCAGTATCCCAGCTGGGGCAGCAAGATGGGGCTGTGACCACATCCAAGTAAAGAATCAAGGGCAATCCATTCTGCAGGCCCTCTGGTAAATACTGCTCATTGACCCATGGATCCACTGTGAGGAACTGAAAATCAAACAAAACACCCAGTACTTTGGGCAGAAGCTACCATAAGGATCAGATTAAAATGTAGGAAACTTTTAACATCCTTAAAGGTATACAAGAAAACATGGCTCCTGTGAAAAGGAAGCGAATATAAGGAAATTAAGGAAATGAGAGGTAAAGGAAGGTCAGTGAGGTAAATTCCAGAAAATTAGAAGTGCAATAAGAAAATCCATATTAGAAACAGGAAGCACCAGAATGACAGTAAAAATTAAGCCAGTCATGTAGAGATTAAAGTTGAAGTTTTCCTAGCATGAAGTCGCTGGATAGATGTATTTCTATACTGAGGTAATGTTCTTTCTGAATTACAGGGATAAATTAAAAAACAGAAGCACCCAGGCAGAAAAACAAAACCTACAAGAGAACAAAAATTAGCCTGGTCTTAGACGTGTCTTCTGCTATAATGCCAGAAAACAACAGAACAGCATCAATGGGCTTTTCAAAGAAAAGTGTGACAAGCATTGTAAGCCTTGTCGACTTTCATGCATGAGTTAAAGAGAAGAAACCGGAAGGGGGGCAGCTGAGGACAGTCACGTAGAGCAGCATCAGCCCAGGTTGCGTCATTCATTAGTTTGCGTTCAAAATGAGTAGGGAATGATCACTAATTCTTTCTACTACGGCCTCCAAATTCTGAACTCTTTAATTTTGATATGATTTGTCTTTAGCTAGACTGTCTTCAAATAATTTTTTAAAAAAGAAGGGCACAGGGATATGCGTCTTCTGAATCCTCAGACATCCAGAATATTTGCCCAGCAAGCACCCCCTGCGCCTCCCTGCCTACAAATTCCCCGCCCCCTCACCCCCATCTGTGCCTTTTATAATAACAAATTTATATGTTCCCAGAGCCTGGAACACACTGGATGTTAACACACACCAATGACTGCAAGGGTACAAGTCAAAGGGAACTCTGTGTATGCTATTTTAGAGGAGTGTATTTGTCCTTTCTTCTCTTTCGTTAAACTCCTCTTACTATCATTCCCAATGTCCTCATTCCTTCATCTTTTTTTTTTTTTTTTTTTCCAGGAAATTTAGGAATCTTTCACTAGAAAATAATGTAGATAAAATTACAGGTTGAAATTTTGATTTTATTTCAAAATGATAAATAAACCGAGGCATAGTTCTGACCAGGTACTATGTCTGCAGGGCTTTTGAAATTAAAGAAACAGTCCAGGAGGGCTCCAGTCAGACCCAGAATGACACCAACCACACTTGTGACTGGCAGAGATAACCTCTTTGATCTTCAGGAATTTTTAAAAGTTCTTCATCCTAATTTCTGAGTATCATAAAAAGTAAAAAGTACTTTCATTTTATTTTTCCTTTGAAAATGTTTTTAGTGGCAAACAGGACTACTTGTTTTCCTTACTTCATTTTGATAAGCATAGCAGTTATATGTCAATTTACTTAAAATTAGAGAGGGAGACCCCAGAGACCTGAGTGGCACTTCTCATCCACTGAAGGCCCACATAAATAGGTACTCATGTTCATGTTATCGCGTCTACAAATAGCAATAAAATGATGTCTGTAAATTGGAAGTACAGCAGTAGCAGTTCATACATATTTGATATGCTTTCACACAAGGATTCAGTAAACAACAATAAATATAATTTCCCCTCTTCAAAACAAAAAATGGATTTATACGGAAAAAGGGTTAATTTACTTGGGGTTTATCAGCACACCATTTTTAATGTGCTTCGAAAGAATTAAAAACCATGAAACTGTATTCATTGAATACCGGTCCATAGTTACATTTTTTCTTTTAACCTGGCTTAAATACATACATCATGGCTTTCTATTAAAATCCTTAAATCTAAGGGGATGTGTGGTGGATAAGACTATATTAAAAATTCTTCCTCATTAACAATTTCATTAAATTAAAAAAAAATCTGACATTTCCCTTAAATGTTAAGTTGAAGCCTGATCTACGCTGCGGGTCCTGTGAAATGAACCTAATTTTCCGAGTCAATAGGAACGCCTGAGTGGCCATTTAGAGTGCTGCATTTTCCTTCCCTCATGATTCCTGCTGGGTCCTCTTCGCTGAGGCTTTTCCCTGAGTCATATATTTACTGGAAAGGCTACCTAGAGGAGGGGAAGAAACAAAACCCAATATAAATGAAACAAGCCTCACTTTATGACAAAAGCCGTAAAATTACTTATTAATTAGTCACAAAAGCTTCATACTAGAATTGGTCACTTGTTTAGAATCAAGTAATAAGACTAGATATTAAAAAGTATATATGCAGATGATCGATTAAATATAAGCTTAGTCAAAATTCTTTCTGAATGCAGACAGGTTCCTAGAGTGATCTCATTTTAATACATTTACATATTCACTATTTCCACGCTGGTACAGAGCACCAGACAAACCTAAGGTTCTGCCTTGTATAATTCAGTATCTTCATTTGCAACCAAACACAATAGATTGCAAAGAATTATCTGGCCAGAAGTAATTATCTTAGATCATTACTCTGCAGATACAAAGCTGTGGATGGTAATCATTGTAGCAATAACTCATAGATATAAAAGGAAAAAAGGAAATTTATATTTGCAGGTAGAGGACATGAATGAGGATTACTGATTAAAACCAATACCACAGAATAGTTACTAAATTTTGTTCTGGAGTCTGAACAAATAGATCAATGAAAAAACTTAAGAAACCTGAGAAATTCTTGGTGATTATATGTAACAAAGTAATACATAATGAAGTTTGCATTTCAAACCAATGGGGCAAAGTATGAATTATTCAATAACTGTATTATGTCAAATAAGTAATTTTGGAGGCAAAGAAGGAAGGTAGTTTCCCTCCTCACACCATATCCTTCTTCTCTACCCATTTCCAAGTGAACTACAGAATTAAATGTAACTAAGAGAAAGTCAGAGCATAAGAAATAGTGAGTATTTAGGTAATCCTGGGGTAGGGTAAGAGTTTCCTAAGCATACTACCACACTTAATGAACTTGTAAGTCAACAGATAAAAGAATGAACACCAATAGACAACTAGGTAATGAAAAGGTAATATACAAAATAGGAAAAAAAATGGCATAAGTATATGAAAAAATTCAATATTGGGGTAATCAATGAAATGCAAATTAAAACTATCAATTTTTGGTTACCAAATTATTAGGAGGAAGAAGATCAGGAGGAGGTGGGTAGAAATTCTGCTAAAGAAATATTCATAAAAACCTTATAATTTAACAATGCAAAGAACTTAAAAGTCCCAAACTTACAATATGACCAAGTATATAAGGAACTATGCACATAATAGAATATTAGGTATACACAGAAGGATAATAATGTGAAAAAACAAGGTATAAAACTATATAAATAGTATTTTCAAAAAACTAAAAAACACCCCACCAATCATGTATTTGATGCCTCATTTTCTTTCTCTGCAAAATGAGGACAATACCTGCCCCTCGAAGTTATTGTGAAGATTAGATGAATACATGTAAAGCAACTGGAATAGTACTTGGCACATAGAAAATGCTTAATAAATGTGAACTATTATTACATTAATGTAAAAAGACAGGAAAACGTTATCCCCAAAACCTAAAAAGTAGTTAATGCTAGAATGGAGGGATTTTAGATGGTTTTTATTTTCTTCATTTTACTTAACAATACTTTCTAAATTTTCCATAGCAAACATAGTAAGTACGCAAATAAAAACATTCCCGAAACACATACTTTTCAAAGCAGGACATCTAAATAATCAACTCACAACGAAAACTATCAGCCAGGGAATTCAGTAAGAAATTTCAGTCAGGAAGAAACGAAGTACTCTATTTTCTACCATTGTATTCTAGGCACCATCTTTGATATTGTGAACTGCACAAAGTATTGAGATTAGGTTTTTCAGCCAGGTGCGGTGGCTCACACCTGTAATCCTAGCACTTTGGGAGGCCAAGGTGGGCAGACTGCCTGAGCTCAGTAGTTCGAGACCAGCCTGGGCAACACGGTGAAACCTGGTCTCTACTAAAATACGAAAAAAAATTAGCTGGACATGGCAGCGGTGCACCAGTAGTCCCAGCTACTCAGGAGGCCGAGGCAGGAGAATTGCTTGAACCCAGGAATGGAGGTTGCAGTGAGCCAAGATCATGCCATTGCACTCCAGCCTGGGCGACAGAGCAAGACTCCATCTCAAAAAAAAAAAAGAGATTAGGCTTTTCACCAGAGGGAAAAATGCTCGGATCACTATCTCCTACTCTATACACATATAAACTCTGGATGGATTAAAGGTCTAAATAGAAAAAACAAAGTTTTAAAGCTGTTAGAAGAAAATAGAGATGGATATCTTGATGACCTCAGGTTAGAGAAGAATTTCTTAAAAATGACCCTAAATTATGAACCAAATGATGATGAAAATGAATTATGGAAAACTAATAATTTGATTATCTCAAAATTAAAAACTTTGGAATGGCAAGACACACAAAAAGTTGAAACAGAAGATATACTGCAGGTAGACACTTGAAATTTATGCAATAATAAAAGAGCGGTATTCAGAATAAATGAAGAACCTTTAAAAATTAATAAGGAAATGATAATTTAATGGGAGAATGGGCAAATGATTTGGACAGACAATTCACAGAAGAGGAACTCCAAATGGCCAATAAATACGTAAGAAGGGCCTGTAATCCCAGCACTTTGGGAGGCTGAGGTGGGCAGATCACTTGAGGTCAGGAATTCGAGGCCAGCCTGGCCAACATGGTGAAACCCTGTCTCTACTAAAAATATGAAAATTAGCCGGGTGTCATGGTAAGTGTCTGTAATTCCAGCTACTCAGGAGACAGGAGGCAGGAGAATCGCTGGAATCCGGAAGGCAGAGGTTGCGGTGAGCGGAGATTGCGCCATTGCACTCCAGCCTGTGCAACAAGAGTGAAACTCCATCTCAAAAAAAAAAAAAAAAAAAAAGGAAAAGGGCCCCTTGCATCACCAGTCATACAAATACACATGAGAACAACACCATAAGTAGTTCTCATCCATATTTGCAAAAATGAAAATTCTGAAAAAAAAAATCAAGTATTTGAAAGGATATAAAGAAATGACCCACACAGTGCTAGTGTGAGTTCTAATTATTTCAGCCAATACAAGGGTAATCTGATGGAATCTAACTAAAATGCACATAAGCAAGCTATGACCTAACGATTTGACCTGTAGATACACAAACCCTAAAGAATCTCTCGCACATGCTCAAGGGGACTTCTACAAGGATGTTCACTATAGCACTGTTTATAACAGCAGAATATTGAATACAACCTAAAACTGGGTAATAAATACATAGAATATTTTGTATTCACAGGGTGGAATACTGCAAAGAAAAACCCCCAAATCTAAAAACAGCAATATATAAAAATTTTAAAACAGATGGGGTCTAGCTTGTTGCCCCGTCTGGAGTGCAGTGCAGTGACTACTCACAGGTGCTATCTTTGCATACTACAGTGTCAGATCTCCTGGGCTCAAGCCATCCTCCTGCCTCAGCCTCCTGAGTGGCTGAGACTGCATGCCCACGTCACCATCCCCGGTTCATAGGACATTCTTATTATATACCATGATATGCCATTTAAATTTAAAAATTCACCAAGGAGAAACATATAGTAAGGAATACATATGGAAGAGTACAAAAAAATGAACCAGAAGGGGCTGGGCGCAGTGGCTCACACCTATAATCCCAGCTACTCGGGAGGCTGAGGCAGGAGAATCACTGGAAGCTAGGAGGTGCAGGTTGCAGTGAGCAGAGATCACACCACTACACTCCAGCCTAGGTGACAGAGGGATACTTTGTCTCAAAAAAAAAAAAAAGGGGGGGGGGGAAACTAGGAGACTTAACCTCATAATAATGGATGTTTCTAGGGCTGAGAGGGACATGACAGAGGAAACGATCTTGGTGATGGTACTCAAGGCACTTCCACCACCTCAGTGACAGGTCTTTTATTTAAAAAAAAAAAAAAAAAAAAAGATTGAGCCAGGCACAGCACGGTGGCTCATGCCTGTGAGCTACTTGGGAGGCTGAGGTGGGAGGATCACTTGAGCCCAGGAGTTCGAGGCTGCAGTGAGCTATGATTGTGCCACTGCACTCCTACCTGGGTGACAGAGTGAGACCCTTCTAAAAGAAAAAAAAAAAAAAATGGAAAAACAATGCCAATTCTCTAGAAGGTAAGTTAGTTACTGTTATACTGCTACTTGCCCCTGTTTCTGTTTTTCCCAAAATGTTAAACCCTTTGGTAAGTACAGTACTAGTAGTTTTACTACTGTAGCATTTAAACATGTAATCTACTATATCCGAAAAATGTTCACTGTACCTGAATATAAAATATTTGCATGTAAAAAAACAAAAGTACTAGAAATAACAGATGAATGAATTTTTATATAATATAGAGGAATAACATGACATTTATAAAATTTGGTATCATATGAAACCATGCAAAAGTTGGCTAGATCACACTATTAAAACAAATATTCATCTGTATGGCAAACACATATAAGTGAGGTTAAAAGAATAATAAACTGGGCCGGGGGGAGTGGCTCATGCCTGTAATCCCAGTACTTCTGGAAACTGAGGAGGGAGGATCATCTAAGCCCAAGAGTTCAAGACGAGCCTGGGCAACATGGTGAGACTCCGTCACTACAAAAACATTTTAACAATCAGCTGAGTGTGGTGTCACTAGCGTGTGGTCCCAGCTACTCAGGAGACTGAGGTAGGAGTATCGCTTGAGGGTTCAAGGCTGTAGGCAGCTGTAATTGAGCCACTGCCCTCCAGCCTGGGCAACAGTGAGAGCCTGTCAAGAATACTCCAATACAAAAGCACAAAGACATAAATATAAAGAAAGATAGATGAAATCATGTAAAAAAAAAAAAAAAAGGTAAAGTTCAATGGTAATAACAGGAATTCAAGCAGGTGTAAAAGGAAAAAAGACGATCCCAATGACGTCGGGGTATGGGAAACAATGTCATTGACTCTCCGTGATTGTCAACAATCACAATTTGGGAATACTGGCATCACTGTCAAAATGTGTATACTTTTAAACCTATCATTCTTATGAGTGGGCATTTATCCTGATGAAATAACAATATGTGAATATTGTGAATATTCACTAGACAAATATGTGAATATTCATTAGAGTGTTTTATGTAAACAGTGCTCTTTCAACCAGGGTCCATGGGTTCCTGAGCCTACCTGACAGGGCATGTGGCTTGATCTCGGCTCCCTGCAGCCTCCACCTCCTGGGTTCAAGCGATTCTCCTGCCCTCAGCCTCCCGAGCAGGTGGGATTATAGGTGCACACCAGTACACCTGACTAAATTTGCACTTTTAGTAGAGATGGGCTTTCACCATGTTGGCCAGGCTGGTCTCGAACTCCCAACCTCAGGTGATCTGCCCGCCTTGGCATCCCAAAGTGCTAGGATTACAGGTGTGAGCCATGGCGCCCAGCCGCAAGGATAGTTTTGAGAGAGTCAATTTCCAGCTCTTCAACTTCCATATATACTCTTTCTTAAAAATTATATGCCTGTGAATGCCTTTGTGGTCAAGGCTTAGGCTGGTTTTCAGGAATCACTCCACCTATCCTTTCTAACTCCCCTTTCACAATTATTCACCTACTTTACAAAAGAAAGGCGTATCTCCTAACCAGCCAAATCTTACTGTGGTGTATTGCCACGAGGCAAAAACAAAAAAAAAACAAAAAAAACAGAGAAGAGGAGAAGCAAACAAAATGCTGGTATCTGTGGTAAATGTAAATGCCTCTAATTAAAATCCAAATTTTTAGCTTTCATAAAATTACACTGATAGTGGATGATCATTAGAAACAATTTTTGATGATACATCACTGTGATTTTTGGTCATGTAATTAAGAAGGAATCAAAATAATTGAGTGGCACTATTGCAATGTATCTTCTATTCCCAAACTCTTAAAGTATTTCTATTATTTTTAATTTGCCATCATAAAGAATATTGGGGTTTTTCCATTTTTATCAACTATAAAAACAAAAAAATTAGGGAGAGAAAAGGAACAGCTTCATTCATGCAGTGAATAATATTGACCCAAAGATACATGAATGTATAGGGAAAAAATCTCATCTTTCTTATAAATAAAAGTCATTTTCAGTAAGTAAACATAAAAAGTAATTTTTAGTTGAAATTTGTAACATTTGTTTTGATCAATTATATATTCTATTAATTGTGAAAACTCAATGTAGAAAACATTTTCATCCTTTGAGATTTAATAAAAAGCTTAAAAATTTAATTTGTAGAAAATAGACAGGGTCTAGCTTGTCGCCCCTGTCATTTTTGTTGCAGATAAGCATGATAAGCTACTCAATAAAATATCTGAAAATGTGTAATAAAAGTATATCATCTCAGGGAGAAGTTCAAACAAACAAAATATATCATCTTATGATGAAATTCTATAGAAGTACAACAAAGGAATTTGAGGAGGAAAGGGAAATGATATGTAATTTTTGCCTGTTAAAGAAGAGCTGAGCTGTATATAAATGATGGTGGGTATGAAAAAGCAATAATATTTATACTTCATTTGATACATTTAAGGCTGATTTAAAAGTTTTATTTTAAAATGTCAACATTTACAGACCCCCTCCCCCAAGAAATTACATGCTTTGCAACTACAATGACACCAGATTTAGATATCAACTTTAAAAATGTACAAGGAAATATGTGGACTTCCAATATTGTGGGAAAGAATATGCAAGCACAAGCTGTGAAGACACTTGATATATCAAATATGTGAAAACAGCCAGTCCATTAATAAGACATGATTAAACAATGGTATATTAATACATCAGAATATCCAGAAAAGGATATCAACAAGAATGATCTATATTCACTGACAGTGAGCTCTCCCCATACTATTTTAAAAAGTATTTCTATTATTTTAAACTTATTTTCATAAAGATCACTGGTTTTTGTTTTTTAAAATAAGCAGGCTTTAAAATTCTGGTCAATGATAAATGCTGTAAAAGAATACATCACCATGAGAGCAAAAAGACACCCACCAATCTCTTCCAGCAACTCCAATTTCTCAGATTCCAAGCCATGAGATTAAAATGGAATAAATAAAAAGACAGAGGTAGTTGGTTTTTTTTTTTTTTTTTTTTTTTTTTTTTTTTTGGTAATTTTCTTTACCAAAAAAAGGGTAGGAAGATTAAGGAATAGAAAAAAACATTAGTTTTCTGAGATTCTCATACTGAATAAACTGTCATATACAAACCAGAGTAATTAACGTAAGCATAAAAATCAGTTTATCACTGTGGTACCACAATCTCTACATACTTTCGTTAAAAATTTCCATTATTTATTTGTCCTCCAAGTTAGAAGAGATAAATTACAGCAAGTGTTTGCTAACCACAGTAACAAAGGGCAGTGATAATTTATTGAGTGATGAGATGTGTCGATGCTGTGTTAAGTGCTTTATCTACATGAAGGTAATCCTTACAATCGTCCTGTGAGGTGTTAGCACCAATTTACCAAAAAGGAAACTGAGGCACAGAGAGGTTGCATAACTTGACAGAGGTCATATAACTAGTAAATGGTTGGGCTGGATTTCAAACTCAAGTGTCTCACTCTAAAACTCATGTTCTTGACCATTCTCCTGCTTTGTCTTTTTATTCCTTCCAAATAAGTTCACCTCTAATCAATAAAACCTACTGTATATCTAAGGCATTGTGTGTGGGGGGATGGGGCGGAGGGAGGTAACAACAAAGACCAAGGACATTCACGGGATTTTCTATCTACTATGATCTCCTTTGGGAGGAAAGAACTATATGCAGCCTAGAGGAAAGGATGGGGGTAGGTATCAGGAGAGGAAAGAGAACTTGACTGACTGCCTGCTCTGGGTGGTACTTTAATCTTCTTAGCACCCTATGAGATAAACAGTGTTAACACCAATTTTATAGATGACACATCTGGAGCTCAGAGAAACCACATCTCTTGCCTAAGGTCAATACACCATATATGAGAGTAGGGGGGCTGTCCATATCAACATGCTCTCTTGAGAAACTACCAGTGGGCCAAAGACATACTTAGTACTACGGAAAGGAAGAGCTGTGGGGAAATTAACACTACTTACAGGTGAGATACAGTTCACATTTATAACAACATAAATAATTTGGATACACATATCACAGATAAACTAGAAACAGTTATATCATCTGTCATATACTTACTTGGAAGAGTCCAATTTATTGGATAGGATAGATTTTAACCACCTATAAATGCTTTCTTTTGTCTGGTATAAAGTAACGTAATTTTTTCTGGTATAAGTAACATAATTATTGCAATACATTTTTCCTGTAGTAAATTTAAGTTAATACTTTTTTTCCAGTTGCTCAAAAGATTTATAAATATGTACGTTTTTTACTCAGAAGATAATTACAGAAATCATAACTTATTGTCAATGTCATTTCTAGGTATATGCCCAGCATCTATATTTCTCTCTCAATTGAACAATGCTGGCACTGGAAGACTTGGTGGTACCCTGAAGGAATAATAACATCAATGCAATCACCACTACAAACCTTTTCTACGCTCTCACTACATGCAGGCGCTGTTCTAAGTACTTTTACATGGATTTCTCAACATCCCTGTCAGGTATTATTATTACCCCCTTTTTACACATGAGGAAACTGAGGCATATGGAGAATAAGGCAGTCTCTCAGAATCACAAAGCTAGAAATTACACCCATGTAATTGTAAACACTATGCTACACTATTCTCAGCAAAATGAATACCGTGGCTACGCAAGAATTCGTGTTTTTTTTTTTTTTTTTCTTTTTCCCTAAATAAAGTGTTTAGAAAGTGTCTGCTCAAGGCTGAAGCTTATGGCCAGATGTGGTGGCTCATATCTATCATTTTAGTATTTTGGGAGGCCAAGGTGGGAGGATCACATGAGGCCAGGAATTCAAGACCAGTCTGGGCAACATAGTGAGACCCCATCTCTATAAATGGGGAGGCTGAGGTGGGTTGGTTTCTAAGTAGCTACCCTGTCTCCACACAGCAGCCATAATGAGCTTTTTAAAACAGGATTCAGATAATATCACTCCTTGGCTCAAAACCCTAAAATACTCTCTCATTTCACTTAAAGGGGGAAAAAATCCAACAAAAACAGTCACTACCACTGCTGAAGGCGCTTCATAATCCAGATCTACCTACCCTCTGACTTCACCTCCACCTCCACCACTCACTCAGCCTCCTGCCTGCTCTACTCTGTTTTTTTTTTTCAAATTTCTTCTCTCTCTCAGGTTTCCAATCCTGTTCCACTCCTGCCACACTGCCTCAGTGATGCTGTAGGACAACACCCGTTTCCATCTCTGAGTTTACCAGTCGAACACCAAGTTCCCCGGACTGGCCCCTCTGTTTCATTGGATTCTTTGCTTAAATGTTACTTGACCAGAGAGGCTGCCTCCTTAGCCAACCATTCTCTTTCCCTTTTCTTGTTTTGTTATTTCTTCCTAGCATTTGCCACCACATGACATATTATCTCTGTATCTCTTTATTGTCTACCCTCTTCTGAGAAGGATGCAGAGTAAATGAGAGAAGGGGCTTTGCTTGTTCACCGCCGTATCTTCAGTGTTGAGGCCGGTGTCCTGAACTTAGAAAGGGAGGGAGCGGCTGGATAACTATTTGTTGAAAGAATGAATAAATGAAGTAGCTGAGAGGTAACAGTGGAGTTCAGGCTAAGCTTATTTTTTTTCTTTACTTTGTGTGTGGCAAATACTCTCCAGGAGGAGAAAACACTGCAGGCAAGACAGCAGCAACAAAAAGCACGGGACTGGAACAAATAATTGAAGACTCTGGTTGCCACTCATGGGTGGTATAAACACCACTTGGAATTTACAAAACACACAGGCCCATGCTTACCCACTGAAGAATGAGCTTTAGGAAATAAAGGTAGAGGATGGGCAACCGTATGTTTTAAAGTTCCCCCAAGTCATTCTGATGTCCAATCCCTGTTAAAAGCATGTATTCAGAGAAAGAATCTCAAAAGGCATGTGGTAAAGTATGCAGTAAATAAAATAACACACATTTGTTTTTTTTAAAACCCACATACCTGACTGGGGACTCAAAAATATTGTTGTTTTTTGTTTCTTTTTGTCTTCATGTAAAAGCACTGCCTAAAAAATGAAATAGACTGGTTTACAAAATTGAAAGGAAGAGCATCTGAAACAGCCTTAAAACCGAAACCATATCCAAGGAGAGCTGAAATAAGGCATGTGGGTGGCAGAATTTTGCAAGTTAACTGAAAAGCGAGACCATATGCAGGAGTTCTGAAACAAGGCCCTGCCATCCGGTGCCCAGCAAGCCTCACCACGCACCACACCCACAGACAGAAAGAGTGCTGCAGGTCAGCCACAGGAAGGAGGGCCCGGGCTGCCAGCATGGCGGCAAGGACCTGGCACAGAGTGAGAGCACTCAGGGAGCATCTCCTGAGTGAACAGATGACAAACACGCCTCCTTCTCGGTTTGAGCTAGGTTTACCTGAACAAATGGACCAGTTGGTTTCAATGGTACAGGTGAGGGGGATCCAAACATACAATCTGATTTAGACATTCCTAAAAAAGAAATTAGCACTTTTTGTCCCTACTTTAAATTGAAAGCTGTAGCCCTGTTTTCAAATTTTCACAGAGAGACTGTCTGTTGGTGTGACAGAAGCTCCACTCAGTATATTGTGTGGACAAAGGAGCAATATATCTGAAGAAACAAGAGAGAGCAGCATAAGTTTTAGACAGGAAGAAGCAACTAATTATTTCTTAACTGCCACCAAGGGAAATTCCCTATATCTATCTCCATGCCTCCACTGTCATTTCGCGTTTAAAATATGACTACTAACTTTAATGTGTCAAGACTGCATTCGAAAGGGACCACATTTCCAGATAAGTGCTCTTCCTTATGCTTGATAATCCCCCTGCCACCCAGATTCCCCCCTCTTTTTGAGTTGCTGCTGTCCCCCATAGGCTGCCAAAATCACTGTTCTAACTGTTGTGAGAGCTTCCCTAGTAAACAACTTAAAACTTGCTGCTAGCGAGAAAAAAGAAATTCATCAAAGCTGGGGCAAATTCTCCACTTTGTTGTACCAAAGAGGAAGACTGTAATAATGTTTCAGTCATGAGTAATCAATACAGGCTTCCAGTCATTTTGGGAATAATTCTGGGAATACTATTTAAAACTTATCTATACTATTTACAGTTTCCTTACCCATAAAACTGCAGATATTAATGCATTTAATGAAGCTGTTGTAAAAATTAAATGAAATTATCCATGTAAAGTACTTAAAATAGTGCCTAACTCATCATGAATGCTCAATGAACGTTAGCAACTATTATTGTAATTTCTTTTACATACATTTTCCTCTTAAAACAACACAAGAAAATCACTTTATTCTGGTATATGTCCCATGTGAGCAGCTAAAGCTGTATCTTTCATAAACATTTAAACCCTACTCTAAAAATAATAGATAAAAAATTTTAAATATTTTTCTTTTCATATAAAGCTCCTTTAAAAAAGAATGGGTATAATCTAAAAATCTCCTGTCTCAAAAAAAGATACACTATATTGCTGAATATGATAAAATAAAATAGAAGAGAGGTATTCTTGTTCCAAGAACTATACACATGGAGTATTTTAAGGAAACTGTAAAGCAGCTGACATTTTATGCTGTCCACAAACATATATATACAACTGAGGATAGCGACAGGATTGACTACTTAAATAGAAAAAAATTACTTCCCAAGATTTCTTTTCTATGCTCATCAAATTTCATCACTTGCACAGTTCTGAGAAGTGAGAAGGTAAATTGTTTTGTAAATCATTACTTATTATACACACACAAGGTACCCTTATAGTTAGTAGTCTGCTTAAAAGGTGCCCACAATAGACGTTTCACCCATTTAGCAAAAATGGCCAATTTGTATTCAACAACTCAAAGCGGCCAGATTTGGGGATGGTGTTGTACTAATGATGGCTAATAGATATTTTCTTCATCATAAGAATAATCATGCTCACTTGTAGAAAATCAAAATGACAAAATCTACAGAAAGAAATCTTCCATAATTCCCCTCTGCAGATATACCCACTGCTAACTATGCAGCCTATTTCTTTCTGTTCCCCTTTCTACGCATGTGCCTGTGTGTGGCTCACCTGTGCACAGAGCATGGTGTCCTGAGATAACTCTAGCTACCGCCACCCCTGTGATTTGATTTCACAAGTACATATACCAAGTAGCAAAGCTCAAGTTGCAGCTTCTTTTCTGGTCACTGAGGCTACATTTGCAGGTACCAGGGATGGCTACACTTTCACCTCACTGATAATCTTAGAAAAGTTCACCAAATGACTCTCATAAGACTCTAAATAAAGCCAGGAATAAGATATATGGAGGATCAACATTAAAGGAGGGGGAAGGGATTTTACTTTCTTGAAAAAGAAGATCTTTTTTGAGTAAATATATTGATAAAGAAAGATAACTAAAATAGTAAAGAGCTCTAAAAAGGAGATTTCCCTTGAGATGTTAGAGCAAACATCAAGGTGTGATAGGTGTCCATACCTGAAGAGCCTTTAAACTGTGGGCATTCCTTTTTAATGTGCCCTTCTCTTCCACAAATAAAACAACGCTTTTCTCTTAAGTCTTTGTCATCCTGTCTCTTCCATTTTTCCACTGGTGGTCTGAGGATCTTCTCCCTCCCCAGGTCAGCAGCTGCCCGCACTGGCTTGGCTTTCTGAGGTGTGCACTGTATGGGCTTATCTTCTTTTGTTGACACCTCCCTTTCTGTGTATTTGTTGTGAATTTCTTTGTCCTCTTTGCTTCTTTTTTCCTTGTTCTCAGGGTATCTTTGGTTCAGGGCATCTTCCTGATCTCGCCGCCGTCTCACTCTGTAGAAGACATCATATTAGTACCAAAAATCTAAACAGAAGCCTAACAAAATATTAAGGCAATTCCCAAAATATTAAGGCAATTCTAGATTTAAGAGATAACCAGGAATAGAAAGTTTAAAAGGAAAAGCAAGAACCTAAATGAAAATCCATCTTCTCTATTAAGACGTTCCCTCAGGGTTTAAGGGTGCAGTTTTTCTTTTTCATTTTCAAAGTCGCTCTAGTGCTGTAAAACCAATAACTGCAATTAGTGGCACTCCTTGGTTGAATGCCTACTTTGACACTGATGTAATGAAAGGCAAATCATACTTGGAGTGATTTCTTGAATGGCCTTTCTGGCACATTAGCATTCTTTCTTTACTAGGCACTGGAAATTTTAGATGTGAAGGCTTAAATTCACAAAGGAACAATGGTTATAAGATTTATAAGATTTATATTCTCAAAACGTCAAAATCATTTCTCCCTTGTCCTAATAATCACCGATTTTTGAGTAATGAAGAAAAGGACTGAAAAAAAGGGCTTCTCAAATTCCAGATGGTAACCTAATTTGAGCACCATGTTTCAAAATATTACCGTACAGTTAAAAACACCACCACTACACCATTACTGTACAGTTAAAAACACTATTACTGTTACCACTACATTACTGTACGGTTAAAAACACCATTACTGTTACCACTACATTACTGTACGGTTAAAAACACCATTACTGTTACCACTACATTACTGTACAGTTAAAAACACCATTACTGTTACCACTACATTACTGTACGGTTAAAAACACCATTACTGTTACCACTACATTACTGTACAGTTAAAAACACCATTACTATACACCACTACACCATTTACTGTACAGTTAAAAACACCATTACTGTACACCACTACACCATTTACTGTACTGTTAAAAACACCATTACTGTACACCACTACACCATTTGCTGTACAGTTAAAAACACCATTACTGTACAGTTAAAAACACCATTACTGTTACCACTATATTACTGTACAGTTAAAAACACCATTACTATATAGTTAACAACACCATTACTGTTACCACTACATTACTGTACAATTAAAAACACCACCAAAACAACGTGTCCCAGGCAAGAAAGCAAAAACATGTTTCTCTTCCCTCCCCCATAAACACCACCAGAAGAAAGCATGGTGACTAAACTGCGTGGCTTACCTACTCACAACAATTATTGAGGGTTAAGTGGAATACAAACAAAGAGTGTTAAAATCCAGTGAACTGTTTGTGAATATAAATCCCAACGTGCTGAACAGGTACTGTACATTAGAAACGTCACTGAGCTCCTGAAGGAGCTCCCTTGACTGTTCACTGACTGAAATGATTCTGAACTTCTCACTACTGTAAAAAGGAAGAATTTTTGTTTCCTCTTTTCACCATGTTGGCAAGACTGGTCTTGAACTCCTAGCCTCAAGTGATCCGCCCACCTTGGCCTTCCAAAGTGCTGGGATTACAGGTGTGAGCTACTACACCTGGCTTTTTTTTTGAGACAGAATCTCGCTCTGTTGCCCAGGCTGGAGTGCAATGGTGTGATCTCGGCTCACTGCAATCTCTGCCTCCTGGGGTTCAAGCGATTCTCCAGCCTCAGCCTCCCGAGTAGCTGGGATTACAGGCACCCACCACCATGCCTGGCTAATTTTTAGTAGAGATAGGTCACCATGTTGGTCAGGCTGGTCTCAAACTCCTGACCTCAGGTGATCCACTCGCCTCGGCCTCCCAAAGTGCTGGGATTACAGGCGTGAACCACTGCACCTGGCCTAAAGTCACGTTTTAAATCACTTCATTTCATTAAAAAATAAAAAAACTTAAATGTATCTGAAAACTGCTGGATTTCACACAAGTGTATTTTCTTTGTTATAATAGTACCTCATTTAAAAATTGGGACATTAAGAAAATAAAAACACAACCACCCCTTCTGAACATTTACTTACTTTCTCCTCATAGGACAGTCTTTCATAAAGTGTCCGATTTTCCCACAAATTCGACAGCATCTATCATTTGGGGCCAGCTCTCCTTCAGTTAACACATCTGGATCAAAAAAGTATTCCTAGAAGAACATAAATATATAAAAGTCTGAACTATTCATGTGAGATTGGAACACAAAACTTGATATTAAACAGTCATCTTACAATTCAATGTTGATAAAACATTACTTTTAATAAATATTATTTATACTGCTTAATTCCAAACAAAATCTAAAACCATCAAGGTCTAACTCAGGATAGTTTTAACTAAATCCATTTTTGTTTATTTCTTTTAGTCATGCAGAGCACTCATGAGCCCGAACCCTAAAGGTTTAAGCACACTTCTAAAGAAGCGGATTACACATCCCTGTGAGTCAGTTTTCCCAGGATGTGGGAGGGAGTTGAGGCCAGGTACAAAGGCTTTGTCTCCTTATCACATGAAAAGGCTAAAACCTAAAGAATTGAGAAACATGATTTGCATTACACAGATCATAGTGAAGAAAAGAAAAAAAAAAACTATGTGTTGCTACTTCGCTTAGTTGTGGCTACTGAAGGAAAAATAACACAACAAAGGAAAGATAATGGTCTAGCCTGTAGCCTCTTTGTACTAAAATTAAGGTGGAGGCCAGCAACATGAGCATCCCCAGGGAGCTCGCTGGAAAAGCAGTCTTGAGCCTGATCTTAGACTTGCTGAATCAGAATCTGCACTTTAACAAAATCCTCAGGTGATTTGTTCTAACAAGTTTCAGAAGCACTGGTGTAGAAGCCACATCAATACTAGCAAAAACCAGATGTACAGATGTAATCAAACACTGAATGTGCCTATAAAACAAAACACTTATGCTAAATTTTAAATGTCTTCCCTGGGAGGAGAGAGGGAATAGGGGGTTGTTGGTCAAAGGGTACAAAGTTTCAGATACACAGGAGGAATAAGTTTTGAGATCTGTTGCACAGTAGGGTGACTATAGTCAATAACAGTGCATATTTCAAGATAATTAAGAGTAAATCTCAAATGTCTCCCCACAAAAAATGGTGAGGTGATAGATATATGTTAATTAACTTGAATTCATCATTCCATATACATGTATCAAATCATCACGTTGTGCTCCCTAAATTATATGTCAATTAAAAATAACATTAAAAAGTCTTTATAAGGAAATTAATGCAGAAAAACATAACATTATTCTTAACAAGACCATCTAGTCCCTAGCCATTTTTCTCTCACTGAAGTTATTTTTTTGACACAATTCTGCTTTGTTTTCAATAAATGTGGTTCCTTAAAAACTCGAGTATCAAGTTATATGAGAAGAGATACCTGTCTGCTACAGGAAGCACTGTTATCCCCCTAGTCCCAGCAGAAGATTTACTACTTTTTGCAAGCAGATTGGAAAATCTAGATTCTAGATATGTACAAACTGGGCTTGGCCAAGGCCGGCATCCAGCCAAACGCTGGCGGAACAGCAATGCACCTATGAAGGCTAGCACAGATAACCAGGAAAAAAAAAGGTATCAAAGAGGAAAACAAGAATGGAACAACCTTAAATCCATCTTCTCTATCAGGAAGCTACCTCAGGCGTTAGAATGTAGCTTTACTTTCTTTCTGTTTTCAAAGTTGCTCTAGAGCTAGTACATGTTTCCCTGGTGCCATGTTACAAGGAAAAGCAGCAGCAGCAAAATTAATAATTTTTCTACCCAAACTCCAATTCTTGCTATTTCTCTCTATTCTGATGGCCTTTACCCAGGGATGTTTAAGAAAAAGGGGGGCTCTGGGAATTATTCTGTACTATAGTCATTTATTTTGGCTAGACTCACCGACTTTCTAAATATTTAAGTTACTACTGAAGTGATGTGTACATATTAGGCACCTTTTTTTTTTTTTTTTTTTTTGGGTATTTTCAACAGACACTTACCATTTTTGAGGGGTAGTCCTTTGGAAATCCCTTGACAGGAATACCAAATACTCTTCTACCATTGATAAAAGCCTTCATTATAAAATTTGTCACTAAAAAGAAGAGTAAGAACTCAATGAGGTGGGTTAAAAGGAAAAGAGATTGTGTTACAAATGACAAACTACCTGGGCCTGGTGGTGCCCGTTATTGTAGCACTCTGGGAGGCTGGGGTAGGAGGATCGCTTGAGCCCAGGAGTTTGAGACCAGCCTGGGCAACAAAAGCAAGACCCTGTCTCTATTATAAAAGTAAATAAGTAAGTAAAATAAAAAATAAAATGACAAATGAAGTAACTTACTTTTCCTTGATAATCCAGCTCCAAGATTATGATTCAAATCAAAGGGATCTAGGCAAAAAAATTTAAGAGCAAATAAGGTAATCAAAGAGAAAATGCCACCATTCATGCAATAAGTGAAGTTCATAAAACAAGACAAGGATATCATCTACTTTGCTTATCATTAATAAGTTTTAAATTCACAACATAGAAAAGAAGTGCAAAAAAAAGTTTTAAATGACACCTGTTAAATGAGCTTAAAAGTTATAATAAAGCGAAGCAATACTTATTCCTAAACATAAGGCAAGTTTTTCCACTACAGTGTTCATCAGAATAGAGGGTACTGCTTTACATTTAAATCATTATAAAGCTCTTTATGTTACGACTGGCTGCCTATTTTTGAACAAAATACTGTTTGCAGAAGACACATTAGCCTGATATTACTTAATGACACTAGTTTTGGATGTATATAGAAGTTATAAATACATTTAAAACATTTTAGCACTAAATGTTCCCACTATGTAACAAGTTTCTTAAAGATCACTTTAGAAAATAATTCATCATGGAGATTACAAAACACACTTATAAGATAAAACACACAGAAATATACATCTGTCCCAGTGGCATGCCATTGGCTACCTGGATCTCGGGATACAATTTCCAGTAAAAGCTTAATACAGACTCTCATTTGATCTTATATGTCTGCATCTCCGTCTGCATCTCCAACATCTTACATAGCTGTATATATGATGTGTTTTGGAATATTGTTTGTTAAATAACCTAGGAAATGGTAGGAATGATGAAGCTAATGTCAAAGATGTATGAGAGGTCTGAATAAACTGTCTCATGAAATAAATGGGGTTAAAAGCACTATTTCTAAACCCAAATACTGTTTTATAAGTGATCTAAAATAATATACACCCATAATGATTCATAATTTAGACATTATGTGTAGATCTCTAACTTCTATTTTTTACATCCCTAAAACAATATTCAAGAAGGCGAAGAGAAAAAAGTGATGACCTTTTTTCGGGAATCCTCTTACTGAGAAAATGAAGGACTGCATGGATATAGTACACACAAGAGAAGTAAAAAGAGGCATCTTCCACTAGCCAGTTACGCTGCTAGTGAACAGTAACAGGTGTACCATATTGAGATCGAGCCTAAGTTTATCGAAGTATAGGACCCTTCCTTCAGCTTAACCCTGCAATAATCACTGCTAGGAGAAGGTTACCTTCATCACTTTGGTCATTCTTTCTTCAAGTGATTTTTATATGTGCATGTGTATTTTTGGTTATTTGCTTGGTGTAGTGGAGATACTACAATATTAGCTACTGTGCAGTTAAAGAAACTACTACTGGTTGGGTGCTGTGGCTCACGCCTGTAATCCCAGCACTTTGGGAGGCTGAGGTGGGCTAATCACCTGAGGTCAAGAGTTCGAGACCAGCCTGGCCAACACGGTGAAACACTGTCTCTACTAAAAATACAAAAATTAGCCAGGCGTGGTGGCGTACGCCTGTAGTCCCAGCTACTTTGGAGGCTGATGACAGGAGAATCCAGGAATGTGAACCCAGGAGGCGAAGGGTGCAGTGACCTGAGATCCTGCCATTACACTCCAGCCTGGGCGACACAGTGAGACTCCGTCCCCCACAAAAACAAAAGCAAATGACTACTATCACCACTGAAATGCCTTAATTCTAAAATAGCTGGTTATATGATTATGAATAAAGTCTTCTTTTTAGTTTAGCCTATTACTAACAGCTTGTCTGAAAGTAATGTAAAAATTAGAGGGAAAAGATAATAACCTTAAAAACTTAAAAAAGAATACATTAATAGGCTGGGTGCAGTGGCTCACACCTGTAATCCCAGCACGTTGGGAGGCGGAACTGGGCGGATCACCTGAGGTCAGGAGTTTGAAACTAGCCTAGCCAACATGGTGAAACCCTGTCTCTACTAAAAATACAAAAAAATTAGCCAGGCGTGGTGGCGCATGCCTGTAATCCCAGCTACTCGGGAGGCTGAGGCACGAGAATCACTTGAACTGGGGAGGTGGAGGTTGCAATGAGCCAAGACCGCGCCATTGTACTCCAGCCTGGAAGACAGAGCGAAACTGTCTTAAGAAAAAAAAAAGGAATACCTTAATAAGTGACAGATGATAAGAACTGCAGTGATAACAAAAAGGAGTAAGTCAAAAGTTCTATGTGTTTGACACATGAGATTTTAAAAAATCAAAACTGTATTTGTAACCCATGGTGATCTGCATTTCATTTTACAAAAGTTCATTGTATTTTAATACTGCCAATATGCAGAAATAATAATAAAACCACAACTTAGAATAGTCCATATTATTTATGTGATACAAATATATTTAAAAATTTAAAAATCTCATTAAAATTAAAAAAAATATATTTCTTAGGTCATTTCTCAACTAAGGCATTTAAATTCCATTTTGTCTCAAAATAAGAATCCCACAAATTGGAAATAAACAATCAACTATTAGCATCAACGGCTCCAATAGATCACTACCTTTAACAGAAAAAGAAAAGGTGGCCAGGCGCAGTGGCTCACGCCTGTAATCCCAGCACTTGGGGAGGCGGAGGTGGGTGATCACCTGAGATCAGGAGTTCGAGACCAGCCTGGCCAACATGGTGAAACCCCGTCTCTACTAGAAGTACAACAATTTAGCTGGTTGTGGTGGCAGGCGCCTGTAATCCCAACTACTCAGGTGGCTGAGGTAGGAGAATTGCTTGAACCTGGGAGGCGGAGGTTGCAGTGAGCTGAGATAGCGCTACTGCACTCCAGCCTGGGCAACAAGAGCGAAATTCCATCTCAAAAAATAAAAAAATAGAAAAAGAAAAGGCTTCCATATGGTCAAAATAAATGTCAAAATTTATGTACAATTACTTATAGGTGAACTCCATCAATAGCGAATGAAGATCTTGAAAATTCACTTAGTGGCACTCTTCAAACCCCCGAACAGGAAGGTTGTAAAAGTCCCACTTTCTTGAAGCTGCCTTATCACTACTGCTGCCTTATTCTTCAGTATGTTATGTGTCCAACAATAGTAAAAAATTTGTCATGGTGAAATGGCTTCAGTCATTTAAAAACAAATCTTTAGGCTGGAAAGAGACAAGTTGGCCTGGTATGGACAATGAGACTGGGGTACTGCACACCCCAAGCAGCTGGAAGAGCTCTGCAAGAAGGAAGAACAATGTCCTTATAGTTCAAGCTCTATAGTCTATTCAACTTCAAGTTTACTTGTATTCGTACCTTCAATAACAATGTATTTTGAGGTCCACTGTTTCTTAAAAGTTGTAAGCAGACTTTTTCTCCTGATGCTAATAACATGTTCTTTAAAATCAAATTCCTCCGTGTAGAAACGAAGAAGGCCCAACCATAACTGCCCAACAGATTCGGTATTTTTTCCACATTCTGGCCAATAGGCAGGCTAGAAATAGAAGGGAACAAGGGATACCATGGTCTTTAGTGAAGTGTTAATATCAACATTCATTTGTATCTTAGGGAGTAAATTTGGATTTATTTCTAATTAACTAGAGCTCAATTATACAACTTTTAATCTTTACTCTACGACTTGGAGATAGAAGTGCTCAAGAGTTTTCAGTGTCAAGTCTCAAAACACGTTAGTCGGAGGATCCAGAAATAGATTCTAAGAGCCTTGGTGATACGTAGGTTATTAGATCTCTTTAGTTCAGTGAAAGTCTTTCTAAACTCTGGGTACAAAAACCACAGAACAAATATTCATTCACTTGGAATAAAGTTACTTAACCACTTGGAATTATTAGGCATTAAAGAAATACTAGATATAGTCCCTAGAGATTCACTTGGCTTAGTAAAAATATTTTCACATCAAAGAAAACATCTGTAAACACTATTTTTTTTTTACTATCATAAGATAAATAAATATAACAAGCAATAAAATAGTTGTTGGCCATCTACACTGTAGTATAGCTAATTTTTAGTCAAGGATATAGGAAAATCTTTACTCTTAAAATACGTACCAGTTCATCTATTTGATCAAAAAAATAAATATTCCAGCCATCAACAAATATTTCAGGTTTCTTTTCACCTTTGTATATCTGAAATTAATTTTTAAACTATTAGTATGGATTACAAACTTAATGCATTGATACAAAAACTTCTAGGAAAATAGGTAAAAAATTAACTACAGAACCACAGAATTTTCGAGGAGGAGAAAGGCTCAGAGATCACCCAGTTTTCCAGAGAAGAAATACAATTTCGTTCATTAATACCTCTTGAAGGACAGGAATGACTGGTGGATTCCTCTGCTGGAGAAAATATAGCACCATAAGAGTATATGCATATGATGATAAGCTGCCTCTAGATGCATCACCAATATCACACATCTAGACGGAAGGAAAACAAAAAAGGAAAACAAAGAACAAAGGAAAGGTCTGTTTTCTGCTAACTTTGCATCCATTCTATTATCACTAAAAGTAAAGTGCATATGTTGAGGACTAATATAAAAATCACATTTTCAAAGGCAAAACCAACCCAACCTAGCGAAGCAGTGGACAGTCGGCTACACGCAAGTTCAGGTCATTGTATACAATTCAGAACAAAATTTTAGCTTTCTTCATAGGGTCTCCCAAATAGCTATATGATGCATTTCGCATGACTATAGTTCATTAAAAAATAGATTCATGTTTTCAACAGTGTTTAAAGATGCAATGAAATTTCCTGATAAGTCACAATAGGAAGCATACTCACCTTTGTAAATACTTTCATGGTATAGCACAAATACTTCACTCTGGGATCAATGGCGGAATAAGCAGATAAAAGCCTTGTGTTATGAAGGGCCTGTTAAAAGGAAATAACACTATAAGACTAACAATGAAGTGTAAAGGGTTTTTTTGGGGTTTTTTTTTTTTTGTGGCAGTTGTTTTAAATAATGCAGATGGGATCTCACTATGTTGCCCAGGCTGGTTATGAACTCCTGGGCTCAAGTGATCCTCCCCCATCAGCCTCCCAAAGTGCTGGGATTACAAGCATGAGCCACCAGGCGAACCTAGATGAAAAGATTTTAAGCTGGAATATTCTAAATAGGTTTACAGTGTGATTCATTTTAGGAAGAAGGCATTTCAACTGAAATTAACCTTTTTTTTTTTTTTTTTCCCTAAAGACAATCTTCATTAACTTACTAGACAATAATAAAGAATTATAAGTAACATCTGACCTCATGGCTTTTGTATGTCCTTGGTCTGAACATCTAGAAAATAAGGGCTGGCGAAATAAACAATCAGTTCCCTTTCAGTAGACATAAGATCTCTCTGCAAAAACACCCCCAAAGGGTCAGAGAGGTCCTATAAATCCCTGAAACATATCTGAATTATCTTTGAATTCTCAGCCTCAGAACACTGCCAGGTTCACAGCAAGTAAGCATAACAACTCTTGAAAGATTGACTAAGATGAAATGAATGTCTTCTTTAACTTGAGGTTTCTGCAAGGTGAGACATTTGTTCCCTTTATCTCTCTAAACAAAAAGCCTGAAAAAAACCTTACCAATGTGTTATACAAACTGATATCTACTTCCAGACCACTTCTCAAATGGAAGAACTTCACAATTGGCACCTTTGCTGTTGTAATAGGTAAGATGTTTCTCAGACCTAAGTTGGGAAATAAAATGTTATCATTAAATACAGCAGCTGGAGATATAAGTCACTCTTACGTTAATGTTTCAATATTAAATGGTGTAAACCTAACTTTGGCCTGTTTCATTGCATTCATTAGGACTCATCAAAGAATTCCGTTATTAACAAACATCTGGGAAGATTAGTCTGGCAAAGTTTACATTTATTAAACACATTGATACTAGAACTACAAGACTCAGTCACTCCCCTCTGGGAACTTACTGGATTGTATGTACACACATGTGTACATTCTCTCCATGTGACTATATCTAATTTGGAGAAAAGCCTAAGGGACAATCATCCTCCAAACAAGTTACTCACCTTAAAGCTAGAAGTTATGAAGTTAATAGGAATTAGTTTCAACAGGAGAGAGGAAACTGCCTGAGCTAAGCTTTGAAAAAGAGAGAAAAACCAGCAAAAATCGTGGCAGTTGAGGGAATTTACCAGGCAAGGCAAACTGTACACAAAAAGCGTAGATGCCTGAAATAGAATGGTATGTTCAGGGAAGTTCCAGAGAATTGTATAGGTTACAGAATGAACATGAGGGAATGGAATATGAGGCATAGGAGATGGTGGAGAAACTGGGAAGGGCCCAACTACAGAACATACACATTTTGCTAAGAATTATCCTTAGAATCAAAGAGGAGCTGATGAACTGGTCTAAGCTGGGAGGAATCACTGACCACATCTAGTTAGACAATACCCCTGGCAGTGGACAGACTGGAAGCACCAGGAATAGAGGCAGGGTGACCACTTATGAAAAATAACTGGGTGTGTAGAATGGCAATCATTAAAAAGTCAGGAAACAACAGGTGCTGGAGAGGATGTGGAGAAATAGGAACACTTTTACACTGTTGGTGGGACTGTAAACTAGTTCAACCATTATGGAAAACAGTATGGTGATTCCTCAAGGATCTAGAACTAGATGTACCATATGACCCAGCCATCCCATTACTGGGTATATACCCAAAGGATTATAAATTATGCTGCTATAAAGACACATGCACACGTATGTTTATTGCAGCACTATTCACAATAGCAAAGACTTGGAATCAACCCAAATGTCCATCAGTGACAGATTGGATTAAGAAAATGTGGCACATATACACCATGGAATACTATGCAGCCATAAAAAAGGATGAGTTTGAGTCCTTTGTAGGGACATGGATGCAGCTGGAATCCATCATTCTTAGCAAACTATCACAAGAACAGAAAACCAAACACCGCATGTTCTCACTCATAGGTGGGAACTGAACAATGAGATCACTCGGACTCAGGAAGGGGAACATCACACACCGGGGCCTATCATGGGGAGGGGGGAGGGGGGAGGGATTGCATTGGGAGTTATACCTGATGTAAATGACGCGTTGATGGGTGCAGCACAGCAACATGGCACAAGTATACATATGTAACAAACCTGCATGTTATGCACATGTACCCTACAACTTAAAGTATAATAATAATAAATAAATTAAAAAAAAAAAAAAAAAAAAAAAAAAAGAAAAATAACTGGGTGTGAACTTTCATGGTGGCATGGGAATACACGGCAGAAGCAAGGCACGTCTGAGAGCATCTGTAACTGGGTGGGGAGCAAGAGCTAATAAGAGAGGATCAGGGCTTTAAGAGTAAGTGCTACCACTTCCTGAGCACCTAATGCGTGATAGGGATATGTAAGACTCCTTTACAAACTTTACATTCTTAGGTTTATCACCCTCATCTGTAAGATGAGGAAACAGAGACCCAGAAAGATTCACAAGCTTAGGAATATGCAGCTGGTAAATTGTGGAGCTGGAATTCAAATCTAGGTAAGATTGACTCCTAACTTACACTGAACTTAGTGTGGGTCAGGCTAATTTAATTATCATTTCACCCGTTTTGTTGATTCCAAGGATGCCAATATCAACAACCATGAAAAAGGATTCAGAAGGAAGGGGAGATTAACAGAGTTGGTTGCTGCTGAAGCAAAGCAGTAAAGCGAAAGATAAGCTCATTCTGAGATGTCAGAGTTTGAGTTTCTACTGAGAGAGCTAAGTGGTGGTTTTTAGAAAGCAGATACATAGTAATCATATCATAGAACACAGGACAAAATAAGTAGGTAGAAGACATTTCAGGAAAAAATCTGTGTGGCAGACACAGGAAATGAAACTTAATCTGATGGGGAAAGGGGGCAAGGAAGCTCATTTTGCTGAATACTTAGAATATGCTAGGCTTTGCACTTTAATGTATTATCGATCTTAAACTCAAATGCCATAGAATTGTTATTTCCACTTTAGAGATGAGGAACTGAGTGCTTGTTATGGAGCTGAGTGACTTTCTGGGATTGCACAGCCAGCAAGGGGGAGATGGAATTTAAAACCAGAGTCTGATTCCAGAACCTCCACCTAGTATTTGCTATCCCACCTCTAAATTAGACAGGGCCCTTTTCTTCATATCCTTCCCATTCTGGAATTTGACACTGTTGATCATTATAACACTTCCAAGTCTAGGATTTATTCACAGCATATCTTCCCAGTTCCTTTTCAGTCTCTTTTCTTAATTTCTGTCTAGTCTCTTTCTCTCAATCTCTCTCTTTTTCTCCAAGGCTTTCAATACAAAAAACGGTTTTACTTTCATCTTCAATTCTGACTGGCAACCCCATATTTCTAATTGCTTTCTGGAATGTTAACTCTTGGAGATTATATGCTCATGGCAAACTAAACACTTCCACACAGGTGGTTCTCTGCAAATATTCCTGGTTCTCAAATACCCAGATATAGACCTCAGTCCTTACTTCCTACTTGTAGGTACCAAATCTAGGAAATTTTCCCACTTGGAATCTCTCATATCGTTTTCCTGTTAGTACCAGTGGCACCTTGGCTGAGGCCCTGCTGCCCTGTCATCTAGATTACACTTTCCCTAAAAGACCACACCAGCTGCCTAAAAACCTTATGTTATGCTTTTATTGGGTCCTTTCCCTCCTGAAGAAATTCCAGTGTTTCCAAATATCTATAAGACTTCACCTTATCTCCTAATATTTCCCATTTAAAAATCTCCAAATGTAGAGATTTTTACTCCAAATATTTCCCATTTAAAAATCTCCAAATCTCCAAAAATCTCCAATCTTCTCACTGCTCTCCAAAATATCCCACAGTCTCACATTCACATCTATGCACTTAGAAATGATTTCTTTTCCCATCCTTTTCAAATCGTATTCACCATCATCCAAGATCAGAGCAACCTCCATCTCTTCCATCAACCTTCCCTGTGCAACTCTTTCCCACATTCTCTCTTCTTAGAAGTTATTTAACTGAATATTACCTTACATCGTTACATAGTTTGGAAGATTACCTTACCTCTTAAGATATGGAAGCTTTCAAAAGAAAAACATATAGATTTTTTAACTTTTCCACCATCCCTAGGTATCTAACACAGTGTTGTGCACATAGGAGGCACCCAATAAAATACCTGGGGAGACTGTTTTAAAGATAAGAAGTTTTAAACACAGCTCTCTAGTTGTTATGAAATTCTTGTTCCAGGCAATCTGCATTCCATTATTATTATACATCATCTGTGTGCCTAAGTCATTTCTAATCTAAAAATGATCTGTTTTTAACATTGTTCCTTCTTAGGAAATACATACTGAGGTATTTAGGGGAAAGGACATAATGTCTGCAGCTTAATCTCAAATGGTACAGGAAGAAATTGAGAGCAAGCAAAAGACGGAATGATGAATCAAATATGGAAAATGTTAATTGGTGGATCTGAATAAAAGCTATATGTGGAACTCTTTATGCAACTTTTGCTGCTTTCCTTTAAATGTGAAATTAAATTATTTCAAAACACAAAGTTATAAACCTAGCTCAATACTAAAAAATTAATAGTCATGCTAACTTAGTACTTTAGTTTCTTTGCACGACCTTCAAAACAAAACAAAACAAAACACATGATCTTTAGAGGTGGAATTCCCAAGTTAAGGGAAATGTTTACTTCAATGACCAAAGAAAAGTATGTGTGTGTCTAGGTGTCAGGGCACGTTCATGCTGTGACTTAAAGTCTGTTCCTAACCAAAATGTACAAAAACTTTTCATGGACAGACCATGGATTTTAAGCTCCTGAGGACAGGGGCCATACATTGTTCACTTTCATTCTCAGTTCTTAGCACAGAAGTTTGCTGAACTACATTTTAAAAGAAGATTTTTCATTGTTAACGGTATCCACAGCTGCCATGACAACAAAAGGATATGTTAACAGCATTTGAAGTGTGTGCATGGTTTACAAAATCTATACATTTTATAGCTGTAAATACTCTAGAAATTACCCAGTTCAGTTTTCTCAATTTATCAATGAAAACAAGAGATCAGGCCAGGCGTAGTGGCTCACACCTGTAATCCCAGCACTTTGGGAGGCCAAGGCAGGAGGATCACTTGAGCCCAGGAGTTCAGAGACTAGCCTGGACAACCTAGCAAGATCCAATTTCTTAAAAAAAGAGATCACTTCAAGTGAACGACTTGTTCATGGTCACACACAGCTTGTTGAGCAGAACAGCTGCAAATTCAACCCACAAGCCCAGTCTGGGGTGCTTTCCTTGACACTTCACACCATCAGCAACTCCCACACTTTGACTTATACAATGCCAACAAAGGAAAAGAATTTACAGACTTTCTTGCCTGTCTGGTGCAGGCTTTGTCTTGAAATAAAACTGAGCTAGGCAACAATATGCACATAAATTATCACCAATTCCTCAGTCTTTCATACTTAAGCATACAAGATTTTAAAAAGACATTAATACTGTAATTATTCCATGAATGAGCCACTATACTGCTTCATGGCATTAGTAAACTCTAAATACGATTGGCCTTTCATGTCTGTGGGTCCTGCATCCCCATATCCAATCAAATACAAACCAAAAATATTTGAGGGAAAAAAGCAACTAATAAAAAAAACTAACGATACAACGATAAAAAATAATACAAATAAAAAATACAGTATAATACTATTTATATAGTATTTATACTGTATTAGATATTGTAAGTAACCCAGAGATGACTAAAAGTATATGGAAGGATGTATATAGGTTATATGCAAATACTATGCTATTTTATTTTATTTTATTTTTTATTATACTTTAAGTTCTAGGGTACATGTGCACAAAGTGCAGGTTTGTTACATATGTATACACGTGCCATGTTGGTGTGCTGCACCCATTAACTCGTCATTTACATTAGGTATATCTGCCATTTTATATAAGGAACTTGAGCACCTAGGGATTTTTTTTATCTGCTGGGGAAGGGAGGGGTGAGGAGCGATGGGTGGGCCTGGAACTAATACCCCATGGATACCGAGGGAAGACTATATAAAACACTAATTAAAAGTCAGAAATACTTTTAGAAAAAGTTTACAAAAGTACCTGAATGTTTTCTGAGGACTCTTGCTAATTCTTCAATAGTTCGGACACAGTCCAATCCCTGCAACAAAGAAGGCACAAAGAACTTAACCAAAACTGGAAGACAGGTTCTGAAACTGGCTATAGTTTCCATTACCTTCAGAAATAATGTAATTAATTTCAAGTCAGTCTATATATATATTTTTCCTTTCTAGTTGGGTATTAGAGTCAGTATTCACAGGAAATATCCTGAGGGTACAAAAACCACTAAATACCCTACTTCCTAAATATTTTTGGGTGTGCAACAAAGGCTAAACTCAGTCAGGAAGTCTATGGACCCAGGGCTTCCAAAAAAGTCTCTGAACCATGGCTGAGGACCTTCACTTCTTCCCCTCCACATAATATCACTCGGATGTACCCCACGTCCCAGAATAGATAAGAGGAGGCTTCTGTGCCCCAGCTCATTTATTCTAAGTAGACCTTCATTATGGTTTAAGAGTTGATGAATTGCTGTGGAGAGTGATTAAGCTCAAATTATTTCCCTACAGGACTAGCCAGAATTATAATGTATATAACTAAAGTCATACAGCAAATACAAACAGTATCTCAAATAAATCATTCTTTAAAATATTTGGGCTGTCTCTATCAACATACGCCTTTTTGATGGTTATAAAAATCCCAGAACATACTTAGAATGTTACTTTAGAAATGCCCTCAAAACTAGTTTATAAGCCATGTAAAAAAGTGAGTAAATAAATCAATCTTGAGGATGTATGATAGGGTCATTCCATATGTTGAGCCAATCTTGCTTATATACTTTATTCAAATTCAGGCTAGATCACTTTTGACTATTTTCCCAAATCAGATACATCCTCAAAATAGAAAGACTTGAAACTAAGAAAAGGTACAAAAAGGCCTTCAGCAACAGCAGCATCATTCATTTGGATATCTAGCATTTGGACTGCTGTTAAGGATTTAAAAGAATAGGGACTCAGCACTTCCCAGACTTTATACCTTTATATAGTGTTTTATATTTTATAAGTGCCTTCAGATATCCCAGGGGCTGGCAAGCTTGTTTTGCTTTGCGTGCCATATGGTCTCTTACAACTACTAAACTCTGCACTTACAAAGTGAAAGCAGCCATAGACATTACATATGTGAATGGGTGTGATTCTGTTCCAATAAAACTTTATTTACAAAAACAGGCAGTGGGGGGCTGAAGTTAGCCCAAGGGCCATCGTTTGCTGACTCCTGACCTACATGATCCATGTTAATGTGTACAAAAATCAGCAGAGGCAGGAGGAACAGATATTATTCTTTATCGATTATTTACCAAAGACCACATGTTTAGGTACTGATGAAACCAAGTTTGTCTCAAATCCAGGTCTCTGGACTACAAGGTTAAGTACTCTTACCATTTACCACACTGCCTGTCTGGTAATAAACTTTATAGATAACCTCATGTGGGTGTGTGAGCCAAGTCAGCACAGTAGCCAAGCCAACGGGACACTGGAGAGATTGGTTTGGCTATGTAGAATTCCCAGGCATCACTTTCCAATCCACTTTTTGCTACAGGGTGAAAGTATAACGTTTCTACTCCTCACATTCCTCACAACCTTTCTAAGCTTCTTAATGTATTTGGCCAGAGACTGTGCCAAACAGCACACTCTATGTGGTATGCCCTGATCAATTTGGAAAATACCACGCTGCAATGTCAGTCTAGATTGGTTAAATCACACTGCCACAGCAAATGGAAGTTTTATGTGGTCACTGTACCTCAGCAGTTTCAAGTCCATTAATCGTCATACAGACGTCAAGGTCACTCTGTTTGAACCCAAATCCATTTTTGGAGGAGCCAAACAGGCTCAATTTAGTTCCTGTTAGGGATATATGAAAAGTAATAACTAATTACCTGAGTACATTTAATTTTTGATCAAAATGGCCCTCTCATGAATCAAACACACCCAGTTGTTTAACTATCCTATGTTAATCTCACACTTATGCTCTCTGATTAACTGGGCATTTATTCTAAAATCTTTTTCTCTCAAAGCTTCCCTTACATACAAGCTGTATATGGCAAGAAAGATTACCAGGTGCTTCTTTATTCTTAAATGCAAAGACATTTCAAGGAAAATGTTAGATCACCTCAACACATTTAATAATGTAAGCTTAGTTTTGACTCTAAACACACTATTCAATGAAATTCACTAGGCACTTGCTAGAATAAACCCTATACTGTTTCTGTTGGTAAACGAGGATTTGGCAGACCAAGGACCATCCTGGGTATATCACAGAACAACGGAAACCCTGATTCTCAAAATCAGTGTGCTTATAACACAAGAACTCATTTGGAAGAAAGGTCACACTACTTTTCTTAAAAATAAAAAATAAATCATTTACCTGGAAAGTCTTGTCTTATGAAACTTTCTAGGTTTTGCCGAATATGTTCACGAGCCTGTTCTTCTATAATTGTTGGAGAAAAATCCTCTGTTTAAAGATAAACAGACATATTGACAAGATAAGACTGTTGACGCTCTTAAAAAAGCTGAAAAAAAAATTATTTTTTAGAAAATAAAACTTATAAGCTTAAACTTTAAAATTCCTAAATTGTTGTATCTTCTCAGTAGACAGCATTAACAAGGTAAAATTTGTTTTTTATTTTTGAGACAAGGTCTGGCCCTGTTGGCCAGGCTGCACTGAAGTAGCGTGATCTTAGCTTACCGCAACCTCTGCCTCCCAGCCTCAAGTCATCCTCCCACCTCAGCCTCCCGAGTAGCTGGGACTACAGGCATGTACCACCATACCTGGCTAATTTTTTAACAGTAATGTAATATTTAAAATATCCTTTTTGAAAGAATCTAAGAAGTGCTCTTGAAATGGAAAGTAATTTAAACAGGGATCTCCACCTGGGTTTCCTGAAAGACACCAGGGTTACAGAAAGGGCCTTCAGGGATCACCACCCCATTAAAGTGGGAATTTAAAAGTTTGTGAGCATTTGCATGTATTTTTTTTCCCTAAGGAGAACCTAGTTTTTTCGCAGCTCATAATATCCAAAAAAAAAAAAAAAAAAGCACTGGTTAAGAACACGTGTCCTCTGGCACAGGTGAACACCTATGATGAAGCCATGTGAAACAAGCTCCTTCATTTTAAGCAGCTGAACATCTCTCCTTTAAATGTTTTCTTTTTGTAAAACTTTAAGCCTCTCTACACCAAAGCTTCCCCAAACTCGTGTTCCTTAAAGGGCTGTTATGTAGGCTATTAATTAGTGTTACTCAAAAAGTATTCTATGTTCAAATTTTAGAAATAATATTTCTCAGATGTCTTTATTATGCTAATATGTCCTGGAAATCTCTAAAGGAGATCGACCGTCCCTGAGAGAAGGGAGTGTGTAGCATTATTCCCTACTTGGCCTGGGTATACTTCTGGTGATGATATATTATTCACTGCATCTAGAAAATCATTTCAAAGGATGCCGGTTGGGAAATGCTAGTACTCTGATTTTAAGACCTACAAAGATCCTCAGCAAGGCAACTTTTGGCCCCTCACAGAGACAGTATTTTGAAATTCGTATTGAGATTTTATCCTCTCTTCCAACCATTTTGGGAAAATTATGAACTGAGACTCTTCAGAAAATATCTTTTTTTCTGGAAGAAAATGTCCCTCCCTTATCCTCATCCTTACTTTGTATCCTGGCTTATAATAGGCCATCCATTTTGTAGCAAACTTTTCAAAAACGATTATATAACCTGGTCCCTTCTTTCTGGGGCCTGGATCTGCTTACACAGCAGGAGGAATAATGCCACCAACCTTTACATAGCCCAACTAGCCAGGAAAGTGTGTCCAGGCTTCAAGTAACTTGAATTTTAAATTTTGGCCGGGCGCAGTGGCTCACGCCTGTAATCCCAGCACTTTGGGAGGTCGAGGTGAGCGGATTACTGGAGATCAGGAGTTTGAGACCTGCCTAGCCAATATGGTGAAACACCATCTCTACTTAAAAAAAAAAAAAAAAAAAAATTAGCTGGGCATGGTGGTGCATGACTGTAATCCCAGCTACTCAAGAGGCTGAGGCAGGAGAACTGCTTGAACCCAGGAGGCGGAGGCTGCAGTGAGCTGAGATCACACTACTGCACTCCAGCCTGGGTGACAGGGCTAGACTTCATCTCAAAACAAAACAAAAAAAAATTTTTTTTTCTTGGCAGAGTAATGGAAAATTTAAATGGGGTAAGATATTTAATATTTAATACTAAGCTTTAAAAAGAAACCTGCTGGCCGGGTGCCATGGCTCAAGTCTGCAATCCCAGCTGTTTGGGAGACGGAGCTGTGTGAATCACTTGAGGTCAGGAGTTTGAGACCAGTCTGACCAACATGGCGAAACCCTGTATCTACAAAAAGTATAAGAATGAGCTGGGTGTGGTGATGCACACCTGTAATACCAGCTACTTGGGTGGCTGAGGCAGAAGAATTGCTTGAACCCAGGAGTTAGAGGCTGTGGAGAGCTGATATCACACCACTGCATTCCAGTCTGGGGGACAGAGCAAGACCCTGTCTCCCTATCACCCTCCAAAAAAAGAAACCTGCTATGATTGCTATGTATCTTGATGCAACAACTATGCTGTTAATAAAAGAAAATACAGAAGACACTTGAAAAATAAAATCCTCCATTTGCTTGAGCCCAGGAGTTCAAGACTAGCCTGGGTAACACAGGGAAACTGTGTCTCTACAAATAATGAAAACATCAGTCAGGCATAGTGGCATGCATCTGTGCTCCCAGCTACTTGGGAGGCTGAGGTGAGAGGATCACTTTAGTCTGGGAGGTCGAGGCTACAGTGACTCATGACTGCTCTGCTACACTCCAGCCTGGGTGACAGAGTGAGATCCTGTCTCAAAAAATTAAAAAAATAAAAAATAAAAAAGATCCTCCCTGCATCTTTCCTCATCTTTCTTTGACAATTATTGCATGTCCCAAACAGAACAGACATGACATGGAACACTTGTGGATACAATGGAGAATGGAATAGACTTGTTCCCTATTAATGTTTAGAGACCTAAATAGGATAGTGATTCTAAAGACTCGAGTAAATGTCAATTTAATATTTTGACAAATCAAAAGAAATGTGAATAACTTACTATAACACTGGATACAGACTTGATCTAAGATATTTAAAAACTTGGGTGTTAACGGTGGCAGAGGTTCTAGCTGGATTCTTTTGAAGTCTTCAGGACAGTCCTTCTTTAGATGACCCTCTCGTTTGCATAAACTGCACACTACCGTAGGAGACTGCAGGAATATGGCAAAGCAAAACAAGACTTAACACTTTATTTGCCAAATAAAGGAGTCTGGAATCATGTTTTAAAAGTACATAGTCTCCTATTCACTTTCCAAAGGAAATGAAAATGTAACATGCGTCCACTCAAATGATCTGAGAGTTGGGGACATCCTATGGTATCATTAGGAGAACGAGGTAGTTATTTTCACTACTAATAGCATTCCCTTCCTCTGCTAATTCCCATGAGTCTTAAGGAGGAAAGGAGAGCGAGCAGTCATATCAGAATGAAAGGCCAACTTGTTAAACACTACCAAATAGGAAAACTCCTAGTATATAAAAATTGAAATTAAATGCATTCAAATTCCTTAAAGTCTCCTAGTTCCATATATGACTAGTGGTGGTACTGATTACCTTTCCTTTGGTGAAGATAAGTTTACTGAATTCATAAAAAAAATCAGACTGATCCACAGGTGAATTTTCTTCACATACATTTTCTTCCTTAAGACTTATTTTATTAAGTTCCACTAGGAGAGCTCCTTCTACATGTTTTCCACATTCTTTCACGTCTTCATACTTAGCAGGGTCGCCTAACTCATCATCCTCTTCAGATAGGGCATCCTCATCCCCTGATCCCGTGTAGGTGTTGTCTAATTCATCTTCATTAGCCATGCCATCTTCATCTTCCCTTTGGTTAACGGTGAGTCTAGGTTCTTCTTCCTCCTCTTCTTCTTCGTCTTCCTCCTCCTCTTCATCAGAGGGAATCATTTCTGAAATCTGGCCCTGTACTGAGTGGGTATAGTGGTTTAGAGAGCCTTCTAGTTCCTCAGTGCCTTCTATAATTTCTCCATCAAGATCAGCCTTGTTATCTAAAGTAGCAAGTCCCTCACACTCTTTGGCTGTAGGATTTTGGAAGCCTTCTAAATCCAAAGAGATCTCTGACTCATTATTACGTGTGCTGCCACAGACAACATGCTCTCCACGTTTCTGATCAATAGCCAACAGATGCTTGCCCTTCCTACCAACTTTCTCTTTCTCGTTTTTCCTTCCTGTTTCTTGATGGTGTACTTTATCATCCTTGTAATCATCATCGTTAACATCTGCTCGGATACAGTCTGAGTTTTCAGGGGGGACCCTGATGTGTTCATTTCCCATTTCTTCTGTTGGTGGACTTCCAAAGCTTCCAGCAGTCTCTTTAAGAGTAAGTGGCTGTACCTTACAGGTATTTGCAGCTGAACCGGTAGCACCGGGACCTTGAGCCAAAACTGAGTTTTTGAGCTTATCATCTTTTGTTTGCACATCTGGATCATGATTTATTACTTCTGAAACACATGTAACTGCATTCAAAGGCTTTGGAAGGCTGGATTTTGTAATTTTGTGTGGAAGAGCAAAATACTTGTATGTTGTCCTTAAACAGTGAAGTATATATTCAAACACAGGTTGACTATTTAGGGTTCTTGCCACATTTCTTTTAACAGAGTAGGGATCTGTAATAAAAAAAAAAAAAAAGAAAGAAAAAATCCATCTCTTCATATACTACTGTATTTCATGTTTTAAAACTTAGCCTGCTGCAGATAAAAACAGACAACAAACAACAGTAAAATTTATCTTGTATTTTACAGGCTTTAAAAAAAAAATAAACTGGGGGTGGGGAGTAAGAAAATAGAGTTTAAGAACAAAAAGCAGTATTTTCTGAAACATCTGCTCTATGAAGGGAAGCCATTCTCCGTTCAGAACTAGTACCCCTTCTCCCTACTGTGCTCTGTGACTGTGGAGGTAGAAAAGATGTTATCAGCGTGGCTCTCAGGCCCTTGGGAAGGAAGATCTTCCCACAAGGCTCTGCTGCTGAGTGCTCTGCCTCCCCACTCAGTCAGGCCCTGCGGTTTATCGAGCTTACCTCCACTCTTCTGCCCTGGGAAGCCCCATCACTGAATTGGCTGGACTGAATTTCAGGGGCGAGAGGGAGGCACCAGGAGGAGACACCACTTCTCTCAATCTTTTCTCCTCCCCTAGAACTCCAGCAGGTTAGGCAATTGGCCAGAAGAGCTGAGCCACAGAAACTGCAGGGGAGGGTTTAAAAATGTGAGATCCCCATGATTGCACACAGAATTTATGCAAAATGCAAAAAAACCCTCTTATGCAACATAAAGCTTGAAAAAAAATCAAGCAAAAATAAGAGAATTCCATTTAGGAGGTTCTTTAAATTATTTAAAGGAGGAGAATTAAGATTTCTAGAGGGGTTTCAACCTCCTGACTTTGCAAAGCTGAGAAGAGCTAGTTCATTTAATGATATCTATAGGGCACATCAGTGTGTCTTTGATAAAGTGATTTCAGTTAAATGAGCCTTCACTAAAAATGTGTTTTTATGAATAAGTTCTAAATGTTACTGTAGATATGTCAAAAATAACTACTCATTCTCTCTACTGGAGAGGAGTCCAATGGAGAACGACATTTTTGACGAGAAGAAGTATTGTCCTCACCTTTGCAAAACTAAACAACTTCAACAATCCACAAATGGACTGAATGAAAAAATCCAGAGGTGAGAATGGTAAAGAGGAAAGGGGGATTTACACATCACTGTGAAAAACATACTTTAGGCATTTAAGTAGTTAAGCAATCTACAAAGAAAGCAAGGACTCAGCCAGCCATTACTCAAGTTGTTTATACTTTAAAAACCCAGGGTGAAAACAGTTTGATTCCTTGAAATGACCCACAGTAACACATGCAAGATTCTAACTATTTATTTCCCTTTGAGGGCAGGCCTACCTTACTTGTGGGAGCTGAAAAGAGACTGAAATAAAAAGCATGCTGTTAGACTGGTACCTTTAAAAAAAAAAGAGTCGGGGGGAATAAGATAAACATTTTGAGATACCTTCAATGGCAATGCGCTTTTTGGGCCAATCCTTCAATTCCCGAGATACCAATTCTTTGACACGAATACTTATCACTAAATCAGCCACATTAAATTCTAAAGCATAGAATCGCAGCAATTCCACCCAGAGCTGCCCAACTGGTACTGAAGGCTGGTGTTTCATATCCAATATTAATGACACCTATTAATAGCAAAGAGAAACATACAGGTTATTTCAGATGCAAGTACAATCTGGAAAATTAAAGATCATTCAAGTATCAAATTTAAAAAATCTGGAAAACCTTAACAAAGATATAAGCCTGACAATTCATCTAGATAAATCAATTCTAACTTCTATTTTGTTTGTGGTAAAACAGCATTACTTCACTGCATTATTAGGATTAGAGTATGCTATAATCCAGTCATTATCACAGGAACAGACAAGATGGGTTTTATTTATTTAACCAGACAGCGCTCCTAATTTTGAACTGTTAATAACAGGTGGAGAGGACTGTGCATAGGTTGCTAACATTCTCAGCACTGAACTCTTCCTGTTACTGCTGCTGGAGGCACCTTTATAGTCACAGACACACAAAAATGGACAGTAGCTAAAGGCATAGAGAAAAAGGAAAAACATTCCCCTCGCTGCCCTGAGAAGCTACATAAGCACACTGACTCTGCCAGTGGCAACTGGTTTTTAAAGTCAAGTAACTCTTGCCATCAGAAACTGACACTGGTTTTACAGTTACAGACTTCTGACAAGTTGGACCATAACTGTGATGTAATATAATAGAAAGCACATATTACTTAGGATAGGGGAAAATATGGGCCCAAATAGAGATTCTGCCACGTCATATCTCTTAATTGCTCTGTGACTTAGCTTCCTCATTCTCAGACTGGTAGCACAACACAGTGGCTAAGAGAACTGGCTTTGGATTGGGACAAGCTGAGATTTGAAATCCAAACTCTGCCATGTACTAGCCGTGTATGATCCGGGTCAAGGTCTATAATCTGTCTAAGCCTGGGTTTCCTCATCTGAAAAATGGGGATAACAGTACCCACCTCATAGGGTTGTTGGGAGGACTGAGTGAGATAGTGTCTGTAAAGTGCTTACTTAGCACAGTGCCTGGCACACAGTGTTCAAAAAATGGTCGCTATCATTATCTGCAGAGTAGGGATGATACCACCTATAACACAGGATAGTTATGAGGATTAAATCAGAAACAAGGGAAAGCATCTGGCAGACTTGGTTGCTCTCTGTATTTTTTCACGTAGGTATAGCCTTTTAAGTACAAGAAATCCATATATCACTGAAACACAATGTCACAACTGTAAGATGCTCTTAAGAGGTAATCTAGTTCAACTCCTGTATATTACAAGAGAAGGAACTGAAGCCCCACGAGTGCCCATGGCTTGTCAGAAGGTTGCACTGCCCGGTAGTGGCCGAATGAGAACAATGTCTCAATGTCTCCTGATCTCAGTACAGTGCACACCATATGCAACCCCATAGTGCCTGAGGCTCACTTTATTTCAGAAGTGGCAGCATGATTAATCTTTCCAAATAACATAAAAATGTAAAAATAAAGCATTAAATGGATTTACAGCAATAGCTTTTCCTATAATTCACACTGGAAAAAAGTAATTTCCTCTAAGGTGCACAAATTTGTCTCCAATCATACTTTATTATATTAAACTTCAAAACCAATGGTATATTTTTCTCAACCACAAAGGTTGTGTCAAGTGATATAAAGTCATCTGGTGGTTTTACAAGGCAGAACTGATTAAAAATGGAAGTTGTTTAGGTCCCAAACACTACAGTTTGAGGACACAAATAAATCCCCCAGAAATTTTAAGCATTATTACATTTTACCTCTTTATCCATATAGCAGCATTACAAAGGATTTTTAAGCATCTCACTGAAATGACTTGATAATACCGTAACATGAAACTGGAGAGACCTTTGAAATATCTAGACTACAGGAACTTAAACCGGTTTTCTTTAAAACAGAGAACATTTTCTTTTTCAAATAAAATAAGAATAGCAGCTAACATTTACTGAGCGCTCACCACATGCTTGGCACTGAGTTAAGCATTCTGTAAGTAACCCTATGAGAGGGTACCAATATTATCCCCATGAGTAGGGAGGAAACTGGTGCACAGAAAGGCTAAGTCACTTGCCCAAGGACACACAGCTGGGAAGTGGGAGAGCTGGGATACAAATTCACATATTCTAGCTCCACAGCCTATACTCTTCTCCACTACAGAGACTCCAAATAAGAAACAGATAAAAGTGGTTCTGGTGGCAGCAGCGGTAGGGTGATACCACCACTCTCCTCCTCCTCCTCCTCCTCCTCCTCCCAGTATTCAAGGATTCTAGAAAACACAACTGGAAAATCTGATTCACCACTAACTCCTCATTTTAGGCACGAGTAAAACATGAACTGGAGGAGTGACATGACTTGTTTGTATAGAGCTGGGATTCGAATCCAAGAATTTTGTGGATATTACTGTCAATTTACCCCAAAAGGTAATGGGAAGATCAGGGGTCTTTCATCTATTTGGGAGAGAATCTTATTTTATTACTAGGATCATGACATTGCAGAGACTTTTGTTTGAAATTCTAATGGCTATTCTTTCCTTGTGCATAAATTCCCCTGCCCACCCCCAACAGTATGGGACCAGTACATTAAATCATATATGCATTCGCTGTAATTTTAGTAACTGAAAGCTAGTTAACCTTTCATACATTTAAACCTCATAATACCACCTAAGACTAAGCTCTTTGTGGATAGATACGGATTTACCTTTGAATTTTGAATCTCTTTCAAAGGACTCAGCACAAAGAAACTACATAAATAACTGTGGATTTAGTGATCTAACTTTTTTTTAAACCTTTTCTCATTACTTGTCGATTCAAGGTACTAAATAGACTGGCAAATGAAAGAACCATGAAATAGTTAAGATAGTTAAGGAAAGAAGAGGAGACTGACTAATCCACAAACTTCACAATTGGCAGTTGAAATTGACAACTAGAAACAAACGAGAACAGACCTGTCCCCTTTTAATGGGCTTTTCTCTTGGTGCCTCTTCTTTCGCTGTGTCTGTATCCCCCGCAGCACTGTCCGTATATTCCCAGATCACAACATCTGTTTCAATGTCTTTAAGGTTGAAATTCCCCAGTTTGCTTAATGAGAATCCTTCAATCTAGGAAAAATCAGACACATGTTAAAATAAGATAGAAATAATTTTATATCAAACACAGCCTACTAATCTTGGAATAAAAAAAATATTCAGAGTTCATCGAAAATACAAAAGATATAATTAGCATCTATACATTTAAAAATATTTTTAAAAGTAAAAAACAAGGCTTTGATTTGCTAAAGGAATGGTGACTTTGTGAAATAATTCCTCAGTAAATATTCTAAGAGTAGGCAAAATGGCCTAGTGGCTGACGTCATGGGTTCTGAAGTAAAACTGCCTGGTCCCAAATCTCAGCTCCTTCATATACTAGCTGTACAATCTTGGGTAAGGTACTTACTCTCTGTAGGCCTCAGGTTCCTTTAAAAAGGGTAACACTAGGACTTCCTTCATGGGATGGTTATGATATTAAAAAAATGACCATAAGGCACTCAGATAGAGGTAGTATCTGCTTGTAGCATATAGCACATAGTAACTGCTTAATAAATACAACTATATTGCTAGAAAATGAAAATTACAAGAACTAGATCCAGTTAATTAGAAAATAATTTTAAATACTATTAATTCTGGTTATGCTGGACATTTTCAAAGTAAATTTTATGTGCTATTAATGAATGTTAATGCAAAAGAAAATGGTCCGGCTGAAAAGGCTCGTGAAATGTCAAACAGAGCTGAACAGGTTTCTTCATTGTATGATGGGATTCATCACAGCCTTTAAAACAGGTTAATGAACAGGCCAGGCATGGTGGCTCACGCCTGTAATCCCAGCACTTTGGGAGGCCGAAGTGGGCGGATCACCTGAGGTTGGGAGTTCGAGATCAGCCTGACCAACATGGAGAAATCCCGTCTCTACTAAATATACAAGATTAGCTGGGGGTGGTGGCGCATGCCTGTAGTCCCAGCTACTCGGGAGGCTGAGGCAGGAGAATCGCTTGAACCTGGGAGGCAGAGGTTGTGGTGAGCCGAAATGGTGCCATTGCACTCCAGCCTGGGCAATAAGAGCGAAACTCCATCTCAAAACAAAAACAAAAAACAAACAAACAAACAAACAAAAAAACAGGTTAATGAACAAAATAATACGGGATGGAGTATGGATGTGATATCACATTTCCCAAATGTATTTTTATACCAAATGGGCTACTTCATTGGTTTAGAAGAGAGTGATCCTTCTAATCACTCATGCATTCCTTTCCAGGGCCTGAGTAACCTGGCCCTTTTCTACTTCTCTGATTCTTCTATCTTCTTGACTCAGAGATGACACCTGGTATTCCCTCTGCTTAAAATGCTCTTCCCCCTAACAAAGTGACAGAGAGTATGACTCATTCTCTCTCACTTTATTCAGCTCTGTTCAAACGTTTTCTCTAAAGAGCTCCACATTTATCATTCTCTGTCCTCCTTACCCTGGTTTATTTTTCCTCAGAGAAAGTACCACCACTGCATATATATATATATATAAGTCTCTTGCCCCAGTGGATGTATAAATTCGAGGGCAAGGATTGTGTTTTGTTCACCACTTCCTTTTTTTTTTTTTTTTTCTGAGGCAGAGTCTCACTCTGTCGCCTAGGCTGGAGTGCAATGGCACGATCTCGGCTCACTGCAACCTCTACCTCCCGGGTTGAAGCAATTCTCCTGCCTCAGCCTCCCAAGTAGCTGGTATTACAGGTGCCTGCTACCATGCCCGGCTAATTCTTATATATTTTTTTTAGTAGAGATGGGGTTTCACCATGTTGGCCAGGCTGGTCTCGAACTCCTGACCTCAGGTGATCCACCCGCCTTGGCCTCCCAAAGTGCTGGGATTACAGGCATGAGCCATCATGCCTGGCCCCATTCACCACTTTTAACAGTAACCCCCAGAATTGTTAGTGCCTGGCCATGGTAACTGCTTAGTAAAGATTTGTTGACAGACTGAACTAGTCTTCTACAGAAAACACTTTGAAAATATTAGGCGTAGTGATTGTTTCTTGGTTGAATGTATGTATTCAAGATTTTTCTCAACTGGGTAGCTTGCCTTTTTATTTATTTAGTGATGTTTTCTGAAGAGCTGCAGTTTTAGAATTCGATAAAGTTTAATTTCTTAATGTTCTTCTTTATTGATATGGTTTATGCTTGTAGTCTTTTAAGAAATCCTTTCTGCAAAGGTTTTTCCCCAGGTTTTCTTCTGGGAGTTTCAGAGTTTTTAACTTTTACATTTAGGTCTTTGACCCAGTTGGTTTCCAGCTTTTTGAGGTGGACCTTTAGGTCACTGAAGACCTTTCTTTTTGAATTTAAGCATTTAAATCTAAAACGTGCCCTATGCACACTATTTTAGCTGCATCTGACAAATTTTATATACCTTGTTTTCTTTTTTTTTTGAGATGGGGTCTTGCTCTGTTGTCTAGACTGGACTGCAGTGGTGTGATCATAGCTCACTGCAGCCTCGACCTCCTAGGCTCAAGCAATCCTCTCATCTCAGCCTCCTGAGTAGCTGGGACTAGGGTGTGTGCCACTATGCCAAGCTAAGATAGCTTATATTTTTATTATTATTTAGTTCATAATATGTTATAATTTCCCACTTGAATTCCTCTTCAATCTATGGAATCCTTTCAAATGTACTACGACTTATTTTAAGAACCAGCATAGGCCCTCCTCTGGGAGGCCAAGACAGAAGGATCACTTGAGCCCAGGAGTTTGAGACCAGCCTTGGCAACATAGTGGAACCTTGTCTCTTAAATCAAAAAAACAAAAAGAACCAGCACGTAGTCTACCTTGATGAATGTACCATATGGACTTGGAAAAAATATGTATTATCCAGTTTTGGGGTGTAGTGTTTTACCAATATCAATTAGGTCAAGGCGGTTGGTATTGTCTATCAGTTTATACTGCCTATACTGATTTTTTGTTTAGCTAACACAGTCAATTGATGAAGGCTGTTAAAGTCTCCTTGTCTGATGGTAGAATGGATTCCATCAATTTTTACTTCATGTATTTTGGTGCTCTCTTAATATGTGCAAACATTTACGATTGTTTGGTCTTCCCAATGAATTGACCCTACCCTAATAAAATGTCCCTTTTGTCTTTGGCATGTTTTTTCGCTTGAAATCCATCTCACCTGATATTAACATAGCCTCTCTCGTTTGGTTACAACTTATATCTTTTGCCATGCATTTACTTTTAACCTATAAGTCTTTACATTTTAATTTATTTCTTCCAGACAGAATATAGTTTTACTTTTAAAATTCATTCTGAATGGGATCTAGTTAAAATGAAGAACTTTTGTACAGCCCTATCAACAGAGCAAACAGACAACCTACAGAATGGGAGACAATTTTTGCAAACCATACACCAAAGGTCTAATATCCAGCATCTATAAAGAACTTAACAAATTTACAAGAAAAAAAGAAACAACTCCCTAAAAAAGTTTGTGCAAAGGGCATGAGCAGACGCTTTTCTGAAGAAGACATACATGCGGCCAACAAGCATATGCAAAAAGCTCAACATCACCAATCATTAGAGAAACACAAATCAAAACCACAATGAGATACCATCTCACACCAGTCAGAATGGCTACTATTAAAAAGTAAAACAAAAAACAGATGCTGGCAAGGTTGCGGCAAAAAGGGAACACTTTCCTCAAAGAGCTAAAAGCAGAACTACCATTCAACCCAGGAATCCCATTTCTGAGTACATACCCAGAGAAATAGAAATCATTCTACCATAAAGACACATGCATGCGAATGTTGACTGCAGCACTATTCACAACAGCAAAGATGTGGAATCAACCTAAATGTCTATCAGTGATATACTGGATAAAGAAACTATGGTACATAATACACCGTGGAATACTATGCAGCCATAAAAAAACCAAGATCATGTCTTTTGCAGGAACATGGATGGAGCTGGAGGCCATTACCCTTAGTAAGCTAACATAGGAACAGAAAACCAAATACTAAATATCACAAGTTCTCACTTATACGTGGGAGCTAAATAATAAGAATTCATGGACACAAAGAAGGGGAACAATGGACACCAGGGCCTACTTGAGGGTTAAGGGTAGAAGAAGGGAGAGAAGCAAAAAAAAAAAAACTATTGGGAACTAGGCTTAGTACCTGAGTGATAAAATAATCTGTCCAACAAACCCGTGGCACGAGTTTACCTGTATAACAAGCCTGCACATGTACCTTGAACCTGAAAGTTATAAATAAATAAATAAATTCTGGTAATCTATGCTTTTTAGTGGGGATATTTAGTCTATCAATATTTAAGGTGATTACTGATATCACTGGTTTTAGGTCTAACATTTGAGTGTTTTCTGTTTGTCCACTCAAGACAAAATTTCCAGTTGGTTCTTTGAATATTTCCTACTTCTCTAGCTGACATTTCCTATCTCCTCATTTATTCCAAGTGTATTATTTCCTCTGTCATGAAGCATAGCTATAATAACTGCTTTAATGTCTTTGACGGTTGCATCTGGGTCATCTTGGAGTTTGCCTTTGTTCATTTTCTTCTCCTTTGAGAGGAGGTCTCACTTTCTTGACTCTTTTGGAGTAATTTTGGATTATATTTTAGATATTGTAAATATTACATTATTAAAATTTTGAATCATTTATTTTACTCCAAAAAGTGTTTTTGTTTTAGCAGCAGGTAATTAACTTGTTTAGGCAAACTGGAAATTATCACACCTCCAGTACATTGTGGCTCAGATCTTGGATCAGTTCTTTAAACCTTGGCTCCTAACTATATTCAGTCTGCCCCACACAGGCCTGGTTTAGGAGTCTGGCATTAAAATTTTGAAAAATTCTCAGTCATTAGTCCTTCAACTATTTCTTCTGTTCTTTTTTCTCTTTCTTCTCCTGTTGGTCTTCCCATTATACATACGTTTCAATCTGGACTAATTGACCCAGTTCTTAGGTATTCTCTTCCTTTTTCCTCTCTACTTTTCAGTTTGAGAATTTTCTGTTGCTATCACTTCAAATTCACTGATTTTTCCTGGCTATGTCTAGTCGACTAATGAGCCCAAAGGCATTATTCATTTCTGTTACAATTTTTTGGATTTCTAGCATTTCCTTTTAAATCTTTTTAGAGTTTTCACTTCTCAGCTTATATTACCCATTTATTCTTGCATGTTGTCCATTTTTTCCAGTACAGCTTTTAGCATATTATTATTTTAAATTACCGGTCTGACAATTTCAACATTTCTGTCATATCCAAGTTAAGTTCTGATACATGCTGTCTCTTCAAACTGTGCTTTTTGCCTTTTAGCATGCTTTGTAATTTTTTGTTGAAAGCTGGACATGATATACTGGGTAAAGAGGTTTTTAGGATGAGGTTTTGTTTATCTGGCTGGGAATTAGGATGTTTACTGTTTTCTGCAGTTGTCGTGGCTGAAACTTCCTCTGGTGTCCTTGTTTTTGTCTCCCTTGTTGCCTTTGTGTTTCCCTAAAGACTTCTTACAAAAGGTCTGAGACTTGTAGTTCAGACCTTGTGATTCCTGGAGAGGGGAAACACTGTATAGTCCTAAGATTAGGTCTCAGTCTTTTAGTGAGCCTGTGCCCCTAGACTGTGACCTTCTTAAGTATTTCCCAGTCCTCCTACTACCACCCCTACTTAGATGAGAAAGGAAGGCTAGAGGGGTGGAGTTAGGTACCTCCCTTCTCCTCCCTAGTAAAACCCAAGGTGGTTAGGCTTCACTGAAATAGTACCTCTGGAGCGCAGGCTTTCAATAATAAAAGAACACTCTGGACATTATTTCTAAATGGCTACCTTTCCTCTCATCCTGCCAGAAGCACTGGGAGATTTTTCTCAGGTCTTTACCCTCAGAACTTAGTGGGATTCCTGGAGGTATAACTCACACAAAAGTCTGAGGAAGCCCTCCTAAGCATGGGACAAATTTTTAACCCTCAAGCTTGTCCAAACTGAGCCTTGGGAAATTTGTCAATTACACTTTAAATTTTTCTACCCTAGTATTGGCTTCAGTGGCAGGATTCCGCTCCTGGCCTTCTGCTCTGGTAAGCTGTGCTTCACCGTATTACCCTGCTCTCTAATTTTGGGGGCAGTGGTTTGCCCATGACATCAACTGTCTGATGGATCCAAAAAGGATTGTTGATTTTCCGTTTGTTCGGTCTTTTTTTCTTGTGAGGGTGAGAGTGACGACTTCTGGGCTTCTTTCACGCCAAACTAAACTGGTTCAGGAGTTGGCCAGAGACATCCTGAGTTTTTATACTCAGGGTTCTTTTTAAGGGTTTTAAGGGTTCCACTTCTGTTATCTTTCGTTTCAGTTCCTCCTCCTGTACCCCTTATCTGCTGGTGGCCCTGGTTCCTCTGGCCAGGAAGAGGACTGATTTTTGTTTTAAATCAGAGCTGCCCTTAGGGGTAGAGCTACAGAAAAACAGGAGACTCACTCTGTGTTGGTCATTTGCTCCAAGTTTTGACTCCCCTCTAAAGCCTGTTAGCATTTGTTCAGTCTGCAGGATATTCATGCTGTTGTTTCTGTATTTTGCCCAGAGTTTATAGTTGTTATCTGCAGAAGGATCACTTGATTAGGAGTTCACACTTCCACACCATAAGTGGAACTTGACTTTCTACTGAAGAAAGAAAGGACTATAACATTTGTTCTCCTTCCTTGTTTCAGGAGTTTTACATTCATTATTTCATTTACGGTTCAGAATGACACTGAGGCTCAGAGATTAAATAACTTGCTCAAGGATGTGAGTGGCAAAACCGAGATGAGTCCCAGTGCTGTTAAACCTGAAAATTACCCTTTTTTCTACTATATTATCTAGCATCTCTAAAGTATGAATATCTGCTAAGGACTAGGTTTGTATAATACAAAATTATTCTTCATTCACAACTCACTATGATTAACCTCAATCATATCAAGATTTAAGGACAATAAAATGGGATTTTTGATTGGGAATAAAGGTCGGAGAGGGTTGGAGTCTCCAACATGGAAGAGATCTGGGTAGGCTGGGACAGAATGACTAAAAGATTTGTGAAAAGACAGATCAGAAAACACGTGCACAATACACTAAACTTCTTGACAGGGAATTTGGTCTTGTCCATCTTTGTACTTCAGGGACTACTACAATGACTAGTATACACAGTGCTTTAAATATTTGGAAGGAATTAACATTTAGATACTTTTGCGTACATAATTATGAGGACCTCATTGGATTTTCTGCAGAAATAATGTATGTAAAATATCTAGCATAAAGATACTTAATAAATATTAGTTCCTTTCTCTTCACTTCCTAACTAGTTTAAAATGTTGAAAACCACAGGATCATTCTGGTTCAGGTGGTAGCATGCCTTAATGGATTCAACGATTTCAATCCAGTGTTTGATCACCACATACCTGCTTTTGTCATTAAATTATGAATAAACAAATGATCCAATCAAAATCAAATTGAGGAGCACTTTAGAGAGTTTCCGGTATCACTGACAAGGAAATAATATGCTGGCCATAGGAAAGGGTATCTGTACTACCCTGAAGTATCCTTAGGAGAATCTCATCACCAGAGGAGGTTTTTCTTTTTCCTGCATTCTCATGTTAATGACAGATGACTACTTAGAGAAGATCAAGACACATGAAAAAGCAGACCTCACTCAGTAAGATGGCAGCGAGTAAGGCAACTTATCCAACTTGTTTCAGGGTTTTTTTAGGTGCAGGAGTCCAACTGATTTGATTCTATCCTAAATTCCTGTCTCTCCTAGATCAAGGTGAAAGGAAAACTTCAAAGACTTTCACAGATTCCTACTCGGGTGTGCTGGAAAGAGTTTTTTATCAACTAAGGGTTGACTTTGTTCTCTTGCTCTTTTTTCTACCAGGAGAGTAGTCTGGTAGCGATACCCTCTCATGGCTCTGAATTCTCTCATTTCAATACTACAGGCACAAAGAGAAGTACCTTTAGATTACTAGGATACACAGCATGCAATAATCCCTTATGCCAGGACAGTTTTACAAGTGAGTTATTCTACTTCAGTCTTTATTCCCAGGGCCTGATAGATAAAAGTCCCTGCTTAATCTCAGCTTATTAAGTATAAGGAAAAAATTCTCTTTAAATATATTTTTTGATGTGTACCCATTGTTAAGAACTCCTTAAATGATGAGAGAAACCTATGTGCATTAAGAAAAGTAGTTACAATAGCCAATGTGTCAAAGTAAGCTTTTCTCTAAGGGGTCTTTCTATAAAATGGGAGTCTTTCTACACATAAAAGTATATCAAGGTAATACCAAGGGATTAAAAATAAGGTTTCTAAGAGGATGAGCTAATATCATTTTGACTCTTTCGGATGGTCTCTTCTTAAATCTTATTTGAACAAATCGACCCAACATTAATTTATCCAGAAAGAAAGAGTGATCACATGAATTCTAATTCATCTTAAAAATAATGTCAAAATATTATTCAAGAGATGACTATTAGGTTCTGCAACTTGTGGTACAGGTAGCAATCTCAATGTTTATATATATGTGTGTGTGTGTGTGTGTGTGTATATATATATATATATTTTTTTTTTTTTTTACAGGTTATGGAGAGAAATAGATTAGAAACAGAAAGTAAGTTACAGTGTACCAAATGCTTCCCACAGTCTGTCTGTCTGGAGGTGATATGTAAATCCAAGTATCAATTTAGAAAACTGTACCCAAAAAAAGAATGTACCAAATGGTAAATTTACAGGGTCACAGTCTCTTGTTCGTCTCAGGACCACACATATTTCAAAAATTAAGAGATTTTGCAGTCTAGAAAGGTAATAATATCCCTAAGCAGGTTATAGGGCAGCATACTGAAATCAAACACATTAGTATTTCAGCAGTGAAAGGTATGAGTATTCACACTAGTAGAATAAATAAATCCATTATCAGTTCTGGTTAGGTGTCTAGATTTTGAAATTATGCAAAATTTAATTGTGGACCTGTAATAAAATCAGTTCAGATATATAAGCAAAAAAATGTTTTATACCCATGATCCTAGATATACAGGCAAAAGGGGTTCTTTCCTCTGCTGAAGAAAGAAAATGGCCATCAGGGCAAACACATAAGGTGGCAGACCTCCTTCTTCAGGGCGATCTATACTGCAAAGCTACAAACAAGAGAAAAGAAAGTTAAGCATTCTTTTTGTATGAATTTGTGATTTACACGATTTGGCCTAAAACCTGTAACCTCATTCTTGTTTACTACATGATTTACGGTAATTCTTCAGACAAAAATAGCAGTTATGAAATATACAACTTCCTTAAACTTTTGCAACCACATATTGTGGTTTTAAGTGATAGTTTCAATTTCGAATATTTAATCCTGTTAACCATACTCACTTGTGGATGGCCCTAAAATATTATTTCCTATTTTATTTTTTGATATACATGGTCAATTCATTCATTTGGTTAGAATACATGTTAATGAATTAAAAATATTTGTTCAGTTACAAATGTAAGCCAGTTCAATGGTCCTCTTACCCTAACCCATAGCGTCTGGCATATGCATGCTTTGGTCACAAAGGTTGGTGTGGGGAGAGAATGTGGACAAACTCATCATCACTAATGGAAATAACAACTAAAAAGGCACATTCTACTTAGTGATGAAGCAGGTGGTGGTTTTCAAAGGATAGCATATTATAATTATAATTTATCCAGTGAAGAGTGGGAAATCCTTTGTTCAGGATCCAAGAAACAGGAAGTATCTATTGGTATTGATATACCTGAATCAGTAAAGCTTTTGCTTATCTCTAAAAGCACATACACAGAGTCTCAATTTTTTTTTTTTTTTTTTGAGACAGAGTCTCGCTCTGTCACCCAGGGTGGAGTGCAGTGGCGCAATCTCGGCTCACTGCAACCTCTACTTCCCAGGTTCAAGCGACAGAATCTCAATTTTATAATCATGACTCAACCTTACATTTTGGGGGAATGTTAAATCTTCTACTGTTTGAGTATTTTAATTGAAATATATTTAAAACATTATGGAAATGTAAACAAGATCAGAGAGTATCTTCTATTTTTTGCAGTCTCTCTGTATGTTATTGGATATGATATGAGAAGCTTTAGCTCAACTTTCCTTTGCCTAACAACCACTGTGGTAAACTAGTTAAAATGTAAGTCCCTGGGCCTTATCCTCTGAGATTTGACCCACAAATCTGATTTTTAATAAGCCCTATAAATCATTCTGATCTTTTGAGCAATACTGTTAAAGTGAAATAGAAACACTGAATCTTCCATCTGTACATGTTTCCATTGCAAAATTCAGATGTCTTTCTCTTTTGATGTCTATAAATTTGCATTTAAACACTGAAGATTAAATTAAGTAAAAATCAAAGCATACTGCTTATACTATATGTAGAATATATTCATGCATAAAGAACTCAAGCCTACCTTTGCCCAGTACCTAAACGCAATCACCAAAGGAACCAGCTTTGGTTCTAGTTTTCCAAGGGCAGTTAAATGCTTTGTTGTCAGACAAGCATTTTCATTTCCTGCGCTCACTTTACACAGAAGACCACTGGTGAGAGGTGGGGGATGAGGATGGGAAAGAAAAAAAGAAAAAAGTGTTATACAGGTCTGAAAGTGTCTTTTATGCCAACAACTAATATACATGGATAATAAATACTTCAAAAAGAAAAAGCTTAAAAGTGAAAAAAACTTACTACATCTTTATGGGTCATTTAATAAAGTAAATTTTCTTCACAAAAAAGATATCGTGGCTATTTGCTGAGTAACCTTTATTTTTCAGATCCATAATTCTGTTTTCAAATATTAAAATTATTTTTTTGGGGGAAATGCAAATAAGGAAAATATTATAAAATGTTTCAAATGGGAGCATGATTCATCTCTGTAACAATAAAAGAGTGTTTTCCCAAGAGCTGGAGGAATGTGCCTAATGAACAATCATTACAGCCCATAAACCACCCATTTACAGTAGTGACAGTAATACTTTCAAACAGAGGGAGGGAGAGAGATAAACCCGAGAGGTCACACTGTTACTCAGCACTGCCATAAATGCTGCTAAAAAGGATGGCAAATACAGGTGATTACAGCAAGTAACCATTTAATAAGGCTGTTTTTTTATCAAGTTGAAATGGACTGAAATGCTTCCTTCCTATATTTTTTCTTTTAAGTCATTTTATTATTTTTAAAATAGGATTTTCCCCTTTCATATCAAATGCCAAAAGTATAGGGATAATGTTAGTAGGAACCATGTGTGACAACCAAATAAAAAGCTTATAATTTTAAAAATTGGATGTAGTAAAGAACTTGTGCTTTTGGTGAATTGATAGTTAATAAATAAACAGCTTAAAGAAATGAGACCTTTGCTTTTCTCTGCACACCACCACTGGCACCCTAGCGTGGAAGTCTGCATCGACATCAATAAAAGAGTCTGAGGAAAGAAGAAAAAAAATATTAAGTGGGTTAATTAAAGCTTTGTTTAAAAGCAGAACCAGATAAAGTACAAGTACCAGTTGTCCCTTAGCTGTGAGTCTTTTGAAAGACCACTACTAAATAATGCTCTGAAATGACTTGAAAAGGAAAAAATATTATATTCAAAAACCAAGTTATCACATTAATATAAAATCCTTAGTTTGTAAAGTGAATGTTTCATTAGAAGTGACTACATCATCGGATCAGAAAATTCAAATGTTACATGGATAACAATTAGAAATATAGGTAATACATTTAAAAACAAAGTTGCTGCAAAAGCTACTAAAATATTCAGTGTCGAAATATGCATTGATTGAAGACAAAATTTAACCAAAACAAGGAGGATGGGGATGACTAATTCAAAAGATGATACGGTTTCATGAGGACTATGTAAAACACAAAAAGCCATAAAGCCCCAAGCTGGACATTATATTAGACAACTGATAAACCTAAATGGGCACAACTGCGGATTCATTAATCAGGGTTGGGTTAAACCTATTCACTGTTGGTAAAATATTGATTTTAATCATTGATAAAAACAGATTATCCTTTAGTTTTACCCTCAAGAGTACATTTTACATATTTTGCATTTCTTAGTCACATCTAGGACTCATTTAATCTTTATAAATAGTGACGATGTCATCAAGCTAAAAGCTTTACTTATGAAATGGTTATTCTGCATAGTAGAACTACTAACAGGACTTTAGTTAATAATTCATGGGCATTTGCTTTGCTTTTTGCTTTGGATATTACCCATAAAAATAATTTTAAAAGCATGCCTTGCTATTTTCAAAGTTTGAGAGATAGGATATATCCAAATTATAAACATAAAAATTTTAAAATGTGGAATTTGGCCTTACCACTGTTCTTTAAACAATCTTGAACAAGTAAGAGGACATCTGGCTGAGACATCTAGGAAATAAATCAATGAATACATGAAATTATTCCTAAGTGATTTTGCTTCACTGATATAAGACTCATCCGAAGTTCCCCAAATTCCTTTCTAAATGAGAAATGCACATTGCTACCAAAGTAATTGCTCACTAGGCTGTTTGCATATGTCAATCAAAGACAGACAGATCAACACCAAATGAAGATGAATGTGGGCAAGAGACCTACTACACAACTAACTCCTGATTAACTAATTATTGAGGTAATTTGCCTCTCAACAAGTCTCAAAGTGGTAGCTGGAAGTTTGTCAAACTGCTAACAATATTACCTCTCTCTCTAATACCATTGCAACAGATAGCTTACTGGTCCTGGAGTCCGTCTTGCATTTCTTTTTAAAATCCTTGTTTTGCATTGGAACCAGAACCATTTAAAATCATCAACTGTATCCTTACAACTCTCAATGACTTCTTACTGCCCTTCGGTCAAAACCAAATTCTTTAATTACCACGGTCTACACGATTCTGCAAGTCAAGCCCAGCCTACCTTGCCATCCTCATCTCCTGCTCTTCTTTTTCTCGGTCCCTTCACCATACTTACACAACCTTTCTTTTAGCTCCTTGAATATGCCAAGTTCTTTATTGATTTCGGGTATTTGCAAATGCTGCTCCCTCTGCCCGAAACTCTTTTCCTCCCAGTTTCCCCCTATCCTGCAAGCTCTTTTTCATCTTTTAGAGCTCAGCTTAAATGTTCCCTCTTCAAAGAGGCCTTCATGACTGCTTTATCTCTGCCCAGCCCTTGTCATTTTCTATCCCTGAATCTTTACCTGCAGAGCTCTCACTATAATTACAAGGTAATTACTAATCTCCTTTACTAGATGAGTTCCATGAAGAGGAACCATCTCTGTTTTGTCCTTTATAACCTAGTACGTCTGCCATACAAATGGGATTAGTGAATATCTGCTAAATGAATTAATGACACCAGATCAAAATAAAATAACTGCTATGGCTGGTAAATCACTGATCAGAATTTAAGGCTAAAACACAGTCTACTGGGTAGCTTACCAGGTAGCTACAGCAGTCAGGTATAGCAAGAAGTAAGAGGCTGTAAAATAGAACCTCTGGGGCCCCAGAATCTGGACTTTTTTTTTGAGAGAGGTGGGGCTGGCCAGGCTGTTCATGAGCTCCTGGGCTCAAGTAATCCTCTGACCTCAGCCTCCCGAGTAGCTGGGATTAGAGGGTTAAGCCACTGCACCCAGCTCAGAATATGGACTTTTAACAAGCAACCCAAATAACTGCAAACAGATCATTTATAAACAGGCCTGTGGGAACTACCAGTAGAGAAACAGATAATCTACTAAAGTGCCTTCTGGTTTTTTCTTCTTTTTTTTTTTTTTAAAGAGAGAGGGTCTCACTATGCTGTCCAGGCTGATGCAATTCTCAAGTGCAGTCACAGCTAACTACAGCTTTGAACTCCTGGGCTCGTGATCCTCCTGCCTCAACCTCCAGAGTAGCTGGGAATACAGAAGTATGCCGTGCCCAGCTACACTCCAGTTTTAAAATTCTAACTCATCAACATACTTTTAAATCATGCTTAAACCAGAAATCCAGGCTAGGTGTGATTCTTTAAAAGCCTAATTATTCTAATAACATAGGTATACAAAAAGAGGAAACTCCAGAGATAATTAAGCTTTCAGATCATAAATGTTTAAATATCTATACTGTTTAAAATCTGAATTCCCTTTCTGCCACTGGAAAGTTGATTTTATCAAGAAAATTTACTCTTTTTAAGTAACAGAACCTAAACACCCCTATCAGGTGCACGTGGTTGAAAAACCAGTGTTGGATGTATAAAAGATCCACAGACTAAAATAAGTATGAAAATTTGCAGAGTATTAAAAAAAAAAAAGCTCTGAAACTGAAGGCAAGCAGATGCTGCCATTACACTTAAAATATCTTCAAATATCTGAAATATATTCATAGTTTACATTTGCAAGAAAGAATTTCCATACCACTCTGAAAATGCCAGCATTTCATTTTGTACTTACAATGGCTGGAAATTGGATGTCAATGTTTACATCCGAATTTTTGAAACCCAATCTGCTACAGGATGACCCATATAATCTTAGGGAACAATCTAAAAAGTAAACAAATAAATGAATAAATAAATAAATAAATGTCATAAATACAGTAAAATTGCTCAAAAGTTGTAACAAAACATTGCTATTTCAGAAACAGAAGCATCAATTAAAATTACACAAAAAAGCAAACTTGTATTCAAGACTAGCATAAACAAAGGATAGAAATAGGTGGCTCTTTGCTCTTCACTTCATTTAACAGGGAAGGCAGCATCAACTATCATTTAGCTTAACAGACACTCTTCATGTCAGTTGTAAAATGTCAAATTGCTACATTATCATGTATTTTATGAAGAAAATATTATTATCTAAATGTCACATTTTATGAAGAAAATACTATTTAAAATAATTTTTAATATGTGCCAGTTGAAAAAGAATGCCTTTGTTTAAATTTATAAACCTGATAGTATATTCAAGAGCTAATGCAAACGTTTCTTTTCACCTTTTAGAATGCACACATAGGTGTAACTTACTATAAAGAGGTTTCACTAAAACAATAAAAAAAAATCTTTTGACATATTTAATATGAATTTCTCAATATGAACAAAAAGCATTTGCTACAACATAATCCCTATAGATAAACTTTTGAAAAATAATTACAATATCACTGATATAATTTAAAATGCTAGGCAGCAGGCACTTCACTCTTCAGAGGAAGACGTATGTGTGTATATGTGCACTATCTATATTATAGCATTTATTTTCAATGTTTTACTATGATGTCAAAATAGTACCCTTTCTCATCAGGAGTTGGTTTTCTTGTTTAAGGTTTGCTAAACTTCAAGTGATTTCACTGGGTTTTAGCAGTTTTCCACAACAAAGTACCTTCATTTTTACATGAAATTTTACGTAAAAATCATCACAATTACAATGGACTTTTCAGGAAACACCTATATAATAAAATGAGTAGATTATTTTCCCTTATTCTTATGAAAGTATATCTGTTACAAATACTATATGTATGATCTTTCAGTAGAACAAATAGTTTTAAGATTTATAAGGTGACAAATACAAATAATGATTCCAACCCTAGCTGTGGATCAGAATCACTTGTCGAGCTTTGTAAAAATAGTTGTCCCTGGCTTCACAGGTAATTCTGATGCACAGCAAGGATTGAGAATGATTAAGCTATTCCAACCATTTACCTAAACACGAATGGACAGTGGGGGTTGGGGGACGATGTGGGCTGGGGTTTGTTGCTATCAAGGATTGACAGCAGTTGTGTCAGGCATGGAGCATATCTGACCTTAAATTTTCATGTAATACACTCCAAATAGTTGTCCCCCCTCCCTATCATGCCAAAAGTCTAAAGTTAAAAACAGGCAGAAAACAGACATAACTTGGAAAGTCAACTCAACAGTGCATAAAATCCAATACAAATTTATTAAAACTGGTTTTCAAAGTTCACTTTAGATGCTACAATTCTTTTAAGTACAATTAAATAAAATTTTTTTTTTTTGACATGAATAACCTGAAAATAACTTCAGGATACTTCTCTTGATTTTAACTCAAAATATGGTGTCAATTTAGATGAGTAGAAAGGCAAACAAATATATACACAGGAGTCCCATAGTGTCCCAATAATGCAGGGCATTCAACTTAAAGTTCGCACACAGGGTAAAATTGATAATGCAATGACAATGCATATGAAAGTCCTTGTTACCTTGGGGAAAGCTAGGGAAAACAAAAAACAAAAAAAAACAGAAAACATGAGAGCTTCATGACATGGGAAATAAATTTTTATTTGGTGAAAATTACTACTGGTAGGAGAAATGAATGAGGTACTTTTAGGTAGTTAAATAGAAAAACAAATCTAGAAAATACCTGGTAACTTGTGTTGGAACACATTTTCCATGATACGTTTAATTTCTAGCCTCTGTTCCAAGTTCTCATTGTGTAAGCCAAATTCCTGTACCACTTTGTCAATGGCAATGCCAACTGCATTTATCTGGGAGGGTGTTGGTGGGGGTAACGTAGTGAGCAACTCTTCCTCTTGCTTCTCCTTTTAAGATCAAATGTTGAGATTAAAAATGACTTACACATAGTTTTTACCTTCTACCATTCACGAAGACAACGCCCTATAGAGTTTTCTTTTTCTTAGGCCTCCCTTCTCATCTTAGCTGTGTTATTTTTCATCCTATCAAACATACACATACTTCCTTTTGCACATAATGTGGATCAGTGATAACAGAGGATAGGCGGGCATAAGGAGAAAGTGTAAGGAAAGAATATTAAAAATAGCACTTACAAACACTGTTTGCTTTAATACTAGTATAAGGACATATACCTGGGTCCTATCAATGACTTCATATATCCTGATGCTGCCCTTAAGGAAATTCACAAAATTAACCAGTAAATACATCTGACCAGTATTATGTATTTTGGCTCAAATATATTCAATAAATAAAGCAGTAAAGTTATCAATATCATAGCCTTAAGGAGAAGAAAGCCACAAAGATGACAAGTAATAACAACTCACAGGTAAGCAGACTTGTTTGGGTTACATTCAATTTACCTTAATGTTTTTCTTGTGCCTCTTCTCCTTGATATGCTTATGGGCAAATGCAATGGATTCAATTAAAACATCACAGAGTCTGCAGGTGTACTTGGCTGCAGGGTAGTTTCGTGGTCGCTATAATTTGAAGAGATTTATTTAGAGAGACATAAGTAAAACCAAACATTCAGATAAACAAAATCAGCCAGGAAATGATTTCCCTTTCAATTTCTTTTCTCTAAAGAGACAGGAGTTTCACTATGTTGCCCAGGCTGGAGTGAACTGGCTATTCACAGATGCCATTAGAGCATACTACAGCCCCAAACTCCTGAACTCAAGCAATCCTCTTACCTCAGCCTCGCAGGTAATTGGGGCTACAGGAACGCCTGGCTTCTTCACTTTTAAAATTGCTCCTGTCATTGTTCCCTTTATCACTCTCCTAACAGTCATTTTAGGTACAATAGCAATGACTCCTAATCCTATTAAATCACACTGGATATCACTTTTAACTTGTAGTGCTTAAATACTGATAACCAAAGTAGGATATCTAATTGATCACAGCATGCATACTCAATTAATAACAAAATTTAGGCCCAAACCAGGATTCTAACCAATAAATATACATAGAAGGATGTTACCCTCTTGAGCCTGTCAACGCAGTCTCTCTTCAGTCTCTCCTCAGCCTGCTGTAAGCCCAGCAGCTCCTTCGCTGAAAGCACAGACTCGTCGATCACAGGGCCTTCCAAGTCTCCATCCTGCTCGTTTTCCTCATTTCTAGTCTTCCGTGGCTTCCTAGGTCTGGACCTCTGCTTCTTGTTTTCTTCAGTTGGGGGAGAAATATTATTGGCAATATTAAATAATGCTACTCCTGAGTAAAAAGCAGACGTTACATATGCATGAAATCATGGGAGAGAATAAATCCCATCCGAATGCAGAGCAGAAGGAAAGGTAGCTGTCCCATGGACAACGTGCTTGAATCCCATGGACAACATGCTTGAATATTGTATTCAGTGAGTGCGTCACCTGCAGACATTAATCCATACAAATCAGCTTTTTGGAAAACTTAAAAGAATTCTACTTCAGTCATATAATTTGATTTTTATTATCTCTTCCTGGTATACTGCTGAGCATAGTAAAGCAACAGAAAAATTATAGGCAAGTATATGTACAATTCTATTATATTTAATATATCACAATACATATTGTAAAATATCTTATGTATTCCATAACATCTGTAAGTACACCTGTTATTCTCATTAAAACCATCCACATTTGGTTTCATCTTCTGTAAGTGAACAATCTCAGTAAGGCAACATGGACAATGCACCCCTGGACAACTCAGAAATCAACTATATCCTCATCTGGAGTGAAAAATCACTCATTTAGTTGCAAATTTAGACTTCGATAACACATAAGCGAGGTTCCTCCATTAATATGAAGAAGTCCAAGCCAAAATTTTATTTACTAAGGACAACTATCTCTCATTTTACCTTTGCTTTTATTTTAGCTTCTTTGAACGGCCTGTATGCTGAGCATATTTCAAAGGAAAAAAACAACTGGCAATTGAAACAAAAGTTTTCTCTAAGTACATTTGTTTATAAACTCTGCTATTAGTTCCATAATCCTTATAATGAATAAAAATAATCCTGTTTCTTTTTAAAACCTACAACTTTTCAACTTGTTAAAGTGATTGTGGGATTAAATGATAAAAAATTGCTTTAGATAGTTTTGACAACTTATATCGAGCTTTAAAAAATGAAACTATTAGTAACACATTAGTGCTTGAAAATGTAAACTTACTGAAATGCCCTACATGAAGTAATTCCTCCATCAAGTTTTCAGAGGAACTCATGACTACTAGTATGGCAATTACAATGAACTGGCTGGCTGAAAAGGAAATTTTATAGGACCTCCAATTTTTAAAAAGCTTGCTGAGAGCTCTAAAGAATAGGCAGCAAGCATTGTGCTAAAACTACCTGAGATGACAATCACAAAATTCTGCAAACAACTTCCATAATATGAGAAAATTAAAAAAATTAAAGTGTTGGAAAAGTTGTTTCAAAAACTCAATCAAAATGCACTGAACAAATAAAATACTAAAAGGTAAGTTGTCATTTCAACAGAAAATCAGGCTACCTTGGGCTACCTTAATACTTCCTTTTTAATACCCGCCTACTCCCGATTAAATTATTATTATTATTATTATTATTATTATTTTTGAGACGGAGTCTAGCTCTGTTGCCCAGGCTGGAGTGCAGTGGCCGGATCTCAGCTCACTGCAAGCCCCGCCTCCCGGGTTCACGCCATTCTCCTGCCTCAGCCTCCCGAGTAGCTGGGAGTACAGGCGCCTGCCACCTCGCCCGGCTAATTTTTTTTGTATTTTAGTAGAGACGGGGTTTCACCGTGTTAGCCAGGATGGTCTCGATCTCCTGAACTCGTGATCCGCCTGTCTCGGCCTCCCAAAGTGCTGGGATTACAGGCTTGAGCCACCGCGCCCGGCCCCGATTAAATTATTATAATCTTTTAGGGCCAGCATTTCTGGTAGAAAAAAATTTCTTTTTCAGATAAGCATTTCTTCTACTTAGAGATATATCCATGCTCATTTAGTAAACATTATCGAAAAAAGTTGCATCTAACTTCAGTGTTTATTACAGGTTTCTTAGGCAAAAACTCATTACAAATTTAAAATAACATTGCAATACCCTTTAGAAACGCCCCTGTTAGTTCGCAAGCCAGTTAGCGATAGGGAACCGAATTCCTTTTTTAAACTCTTCCTCTCTTCTGGTCACAAAGGCTTCTCCACATAACTATATTTGCTGTCATTTTCTAGAAAGAGTAACTTCTTTCTTCCTCCAAAGACCACAATTAACTTCTACTGCTTTTATACAGAAGTGGATGGCTGCAGAAATTCTGTCAGATAACGGCAGCTACCACGATGGTGTATCTTATTGTGCAATAGATGTAAAGCACTTTATATGTACTGCCTCATTTAATCCCTACAGCAATCCTGCTAATACTAATATTGTCCCCATTGTACAGATGGGGACAATGCTAATCCAAGAGAATAACTTCTCCAAGAACACATGGCTAAATCAAAGGGATTGAAAATATAGATTAAAATATGGATGGGGCCAGGTGCAGTGGGTCATGCCTGTAATTCCCAGCACTTTGGGAGGCTGAGGTGGGAGGGGCTGCTTGAGCTCAGGAGTTCAAGACCAGCCTGGGCAACATAGTGAGATGTTATCTCTAGCAAAAATGAAAAAAATTAGCCAGGCAAGATGACTCACTCCTGTGGTCCCAGCTAATCGGGAGGCTGAGATGGAAGGACTGCTTAAGCCTAGGAGGTGAGGCTGCGGTGAGTCATGATTGCACCATTGCACTCCAGCCTGGGTGACAAAGTGAGACTCTATCTATAAAACAAACAAACAAACAAACAAAGGATGAAATCCTGAAATTCAGCCTTCTAACTAACAACATAAAAACTGGAGAGAAATTACTAAAATCCCTTCTTGGAACATACACATTCACATCTGGAGTGGACTAGCACCGAAAGACAATATAACCTTCTAAACCTAGTTTCACAGGCATGCGTGGTAAAAACTGTCAAAATCTCACCAGAGGGACTCTTGGAGGGTAAAGCTAGGTACCGACGAAAAATTGTCGGCCAGGTGTGATAGTTCATGCCTGTAATCCCAGCACTTTGGGTGGCTGAGGCAGGCAGATCACCTGAGGTCGGGAGTTCGAGACCATCCTGGCCAACATGGTGAAACCCCATCCCTACTAAAAATACAAAAATTTGCTGGGTGTGGTGGCAGGCACCTGTAATCCCAGCTACTCGGGAGGCTGAGGCAGGAGAACTGCCTGAACTCGGGAGGTTGTGGTAAGCCAAGATCGCACCATTGCGCTCCAGCCTGGCTGACAGGAGTGAAACTCCACCTCAAAAAAAACAAAAGAGAAAAAGAACAATTCTCATAATTACTTGGAGGAAGACTACCTGGCTTACCTCAGATTTATTGTAATAAGAGTTCCCTATATTCAGCATTCCAAGTTTCCCATATTTTATTTGCATATGGTTCACAAAGGACATGTGTATTTGAGTGGATGCTTTCCAGCTAAGATCATTAATGGCAATGTCCCAAATACATTAAATTGGCAATCTAGGACATTTGAGGGCTAAAGTAGGGGCAGTAATGTAGAGCTGAAAAAAACAGAAGGTAGTACTGTATTTAGGGGAAAACAAAAAGCAAATGTATCATAATTTCCATTATATCTTCTCACATTGTTGAATAAGACCCTTCCTTATTAAGACACAATTTTGATAAAGAAATTTCAATCTCTTTAATGAGATCCTTTTTAGTTTATACTTTCAGTTGAATCTCTCTAAAGTAAATAATGTTATACCAAAGCTTAATGCTTCCTATATGAAGATTTTCAAGGGACAGAAACTGAATAATTCTTTACTTAATAACTGTGAAAACATATACCTGTGTGTCATACAGGGAAAACATGCAAGCTTTTGAATTACCTCCAATAAAAAGATAGCAAAATTAATCTCCTATTCAAATACATTTAAAAGCAACTTCTTTAGTTGCTTTTATAAGAATACAAATAAAATAAGAAAACATAAGTTTCTGTGGTCAGCAAACAGTTCCTTTTAATGTCTAGCTGCAAATTTTTGACAAACTTTCTTTTTAAAATGCTTTTCAGCCGGGTGTGGTGGCTCACACCTGTACTCCCAACACTTTGGGAGGTTAAGGCAGGCAGATCAGGAGGTCAGCAGATCGAGACTAGCCCTGGCCAACATGCTGAAACCTTGACTCTACTAAAAGTACAAAAATTAGCCAGGTGTGGTGGTGCATGCCTGTAGTCCCAGCTACTCAGGAGGCTGAGGCAGGAGAATTGCTTGAACCTAGGAGGTGGAGGTTGCAGTGAGCCAAGATTGCACCACTGCACTCCAGCCTGGATGACAGAGTGAGACTCCATCTCAATAATAATAATAATAATAATAATAATAATAAAGTAAAATGGTTTTCAAGATCAACTTCTACAAGACTGACTATAGGTAACAAAATTGCCCACATCCCACCTAGACACAGTAATACAGAAACACTTAAATAGACACAATTTTTAACAAAGAAAAGCACAAATTAAAAGCCCAGAAATTATCAAGAAATGTTCAGCTCCGCCGTCAGGATTTCAGGTCCAGCGAGGCTGAGTTAATGGCCAGAGTAGCAGAGTCCCCAATTTTAGTTCTACTTCCTCATTTACTGCTCTGCATAAACAGGTCTGTGTAAATTTAACCTCTCCGAGCTGCAGCTCCCTGATTTGTAAAATTGTGATTACATCTTTGATATATCACAACAGAGTGCTGCATCAGATAATTCTTTAAGCTATTTCTAGCTTAAAGATTTAAGTTTTATGTCTCCCTACTACTTAACGCCTTTATAACACTTCATTCTGTTTCTGCTACTTGATATTGATATATACTCTTAATTTTCCAATTTAAAAATATCTGAGAACCAGGTGCGGTAGCTCACGCCTGTAATCCCAGCACTTTGGGAAGCCGAGGCGGGTGGCTCACTCGAGGTCAGGAGTTCAAGACCAGCCTGGCCAACAGGGAGAAACCTTATCTCTATTTAAAAAATAGAAAAATCAGCTGGGCATGGTGGTGTGCACCTGTAGTCCCAGCTACTCGGGAGGCTGAGGCATGAGAATTGCTTGATCCTGGGAGGCAGGGGCTGCAGTGACAGGAGGTCACATCACTGCACTCCAGCCTGGGTGACAGCAAGACTGTCTCAAAGAAAAAAAAAAAAAAATCAGGCTGAGTACGGTGGCTCACACCTGTAATCCCAGCACTTTGGGACGCCAAGGTGGGTAGATTACTGGAGGTTAAGAGTTCGAGACCAGTCTGGCCAACATGGTGAAACCCTGTCTCTATAAAAAATACAAAAATTAGCCGGGTGTGGTGGCACGCGCCTCTAGTCCCAGCTACTCTGGAGGATGAGACAGGAGAATCGCTTGAACCCAGGAGGCGGAGGTTGCAGTGAGCCAAGATCGTGCCACTGTACTCCAGCCTGGGTGACACAGCGAGACTCCATCTCAAAAAATAAAATAAAATAAAATAAAAATAAATGGATCTGACAACTAGAAGAATCTACGAAAAAAGAAAAAAATACCAAATAGCACATTTCCCCCCATTTAATATCAGTAAGCACTTGAGACTTTCATTTTTATCCTAAGACCTAGTAAAAATAAAAGACAACCTTTTTGCTTTTAAGTATTCATATGCATGGGACACAAACTCAAACACCTTATAGGTAACCTGTGTATGAACTGGCCACCGTGAGAAAACATGAAAAGGCATCGGGCGATCTAGAAAGTGTCCATATTCCCTGAATGCATTTAAACTAAAAAAATTTATTTAAAAGTGCTGGCCAGTTTGAAGCACATTCTGTACGACCACTAAAAAATGCTTTCAGTCAATAAACTTACAAGTCCATGTTTCCAACTATGATATTGTTTCATTTTTTTCCATCCAATTTGTGACTTTATTTCATTTCAGTAAATATTACCCATTAGATAAAAATAACCTTCCTGTTAGTAGAAATCATTGCCACATGGACAAAATCTACTTTTTCCTTTTAGAAAAACATATTACCTCCTTATTATCCCTTTGGGGCAATTAACCAAGCATGTGAGGGCACTGAGAAATTAGTTTTGGTCTTACTGAAACCAAACAGCAAAGCTTGAATCTATTTCTGACTTTCTAAACTTGTTTCTCAACCTGTTTGTCATGATCCCTTTTGAAAAACAAAGATCTCAGATTTTTCATCTCGGCACACTGACACTATACCCAAAAGATGTATCTCCTGTGGCAGGAGATATACGCAGTGTATACTGTGTTTGTACATCAACAAGTAAGTTTTTTTAAAAAAAAACCTTTATATTCTGTCATTTATATTATGAACACATTAATTATTCAAATACAAAATTATAATCATAATTTTGAAAACACAAAAACCACTAAGCAATTACGATATGATCCCCTGGGGCATATAGCTACCCTCCTCTGTAAAAAACACGTTATAGAAAACATGTTTACTGAAGTAAAATGAGCCTTGGGGCAAAGTAAACTTTTAAAGGGATCAACATGTGAAATGTGTTGAAGCTGCCCAAATATCATGATTACAATCCTTAAAATAATCATACTAAGTGACCACTTCTTAAAACAGAAACTATGAAAAACTGAAAACGAAATTGCTGAAAATAACAAAACTCATTTGGATGAAAAAGAATAAGACATTGCTGACTCTGAGGTTGTGATCTGACAAGTTGGAAAACATTACCAGGACTTCCTGCTTCCATTTCTGACGTGGTTTCTAGGCTTGTTAGGTCTTTATGAAACAGTCGTCTCACAGTTCTGCAGCCTCTTGTGTCTTGCCACCGATAACCGTCTTCATTTTCTTGAAAGGAGTCTTTTCTTTGTCGGTTTATAACAGGAATTCTAGGTCCAGGTTTGAATTCTCTCCAGTTGTCCGAATTACCAGTATGTTCATCAGACAGCCATCTCTTACTCTGATCTTTGTGGTTGTCATTCATCCAAGCAGGTTGACTGTAGATTGGGTTTTTAAATGCATATGGATTGCTGGAAACAGCACATGGTCCTTTTCTGGGGGTATTCCCATAGTTCCCTGGTGTTATCTTTTTTTTTTGAAGGCCCTTTTCCATTTTACTGCCATGGCTTTTAGCATGGTCATCTATTATTAAATAATCTTGTTGGGGGTGACCCCTTCTGAAGTCATCATCATCCATAGTCCCCCGGTCTTTAGTGCGCTTCGCGAAATAAGGTTTTGCTGTATCTCCCATGGTCTTTGACTTCAATTTTCTTACTTTGCACCTGAAAGAAGGCATTTTGGGAAAATATCAAACTATATAACAAGATATCATACAAGTATACAAAATAACACATTTATCGTACAGATGCCCAAAGCCTGTGAAACTCTTTCCCTATTTTTTTAAAATAAAAATTCTATCACATTCTTAATAATCAGTGCAATACTCTAGAGGTTGGGAGGCTTGGTCCTCTAACAGTCTTCATGAAAATTAATACTTACTATTTAGCATGAAGATTAAATCTGTGAATAAGAGAAGCTCTATAGGTTCCAGAACGGTAGCATAGTAGAGAATACTACTCAAACCAAGTATGGTCGGCTTTTCCTTCTGTAACACAGCGTTTCTCTTCAAAGAAAACCTCATCCCAAGGCAATATTATTACTAAACTACCGAAACAGTCTTTTTTTTTTTAAGTTGGTAATTACTTGCAAGTGTTATACACCGAAACTTTACGTGAACGGAGTACTACATCTTTCAACTCCAATTTTCCGTCCCTTCACCACCACTACTCTGGACAGACTGGCTTTGAGCGCTTAGGTTACGGAAGGGCTGCGCTCCCGACCAAGGTGCAGCCGTAATCAAAGGGGCTGGGTTTCCGATCAAGGGACAACTCCAGCTAACCTCCTCAATCCCCATTCTCCAACCCCAAACAAGTTTGGTTTTGTCAGGAACAGCAATTGCCTGAGGAATGACACTCCTCTTCAATCCCCATCTGACCGCTCCACCACCAATCTGCCTTAGTTTCCACCCTTTTGAGACCGACGTGGAGAAAGAGGAGGCGTCCCTGCACTCCTGGCCAAGAAGCCACCGTGGGGACCAGGAAGCAGGAAGTGACCTGCTGTCTCCATAGGGTTCCAGGGTTCCCCCGGCCAGCCAGGGGGCCAGAGCCGAATGTCTTGACCCAAATCCTATCTTCTGCGCCCGCAGTCTGACAAAAAGTGAAAACACGGACTCGAACCCGAGAGCTCAGTCTCTGCCGGCCTGGGGGTTCCTCGGTCACCCAAACTGGTGCGAGGAAGCCGGAGGGGGATGGAACCAACGTACCTCCGGGGCCAGGCCGGACCACTACTCTGGAGTCCAGGAAACCAACTGGAGAATCAGCCCGGAGGCGAGTCTGGCAGGGACGTTGGGAGAAGGCGCCCAGGAGCACTCACCACCTTCGCCGCGGTCCCCAGCCTCTTCCTATCCCGGCCGGGCTCCCTCTCCGTGTTTTCCTTCGGCCCCACTTCCGGCGCTCAGCGCTGTCTCATTGTGCGCGATTGGGAGCCGACTGTGCCCCCGCCCTAGCGCTCCGCCGCGCACACCGGAAACGCGCGCCGCGCCGCGCCCCGCCCCCCGGTGCCCTACCCACGCTCCGGCCCCGCCTCCCTGCCTGGCCCCGCCTTCCGCGCCTGGCCCCGCCTGGCCTGTCCAGTCCGGTGCCCCAGCGCACTCCCTCCAGGTATCGGGCCCGGCGTCTGGGCCCTGGGTGCGCCCCTTAGCGCGGGCGGATTACTGGCTCGCCGGATGGCCGGTTCGCCGGCGCGCGGGGACCAGGCCCGAGCTTCTTACCAGAGCAGCGCCTGCTCCTTCTCTCTCCGGGCTTCGACGCTCCTCTGGTTCCCCTCTCTGCTCCGGGCGCTGAATGCTCGGGAAAGGCGCGGGAGCCCAGACTTACGCACCCGGAGAGGGACGCGGAGCCGGCGGTCGGGCACAGCCGCCTTCCCCGCGCTCGGGGCCTCGGCTTTGCTCCAGGGTGCTCACCGGTTGCTTCCAGGGGTAGTAAAGGCTCCGAGGCCTCGTAGCGCTCTTAGTGTTTTTCTGATAAGTCGGAGTGATTAATGTTTTCGTGAATTCTTAATTGCCGACCTTGTAGAAATGCCGGCATTTAAACATGCACTGCTCACCCAGATCTCAAAGTGGTCAAGGAAAATGCTCTGCTTTTTTCTTAGGTTGTGTAAGGATTACTTTTACTTTAAAAAAAAAAAAAAAAAATCAGTACATTTCGAAGAATATGTGTAATGGCAAGGGGTGACCAGGGAGCGTTCAATTCGAATTTTTGAAGAACGCACACCTCGAACTCGGTATTGCTTTTTATTTCTTTACTGTATGACCTTCCTTGCTGTTTGCAGTGTTCTAAATGCTTTGAAAAGCATCAAGCAACTAGTGAAATTAGGGAGCGTTGGGAAAATCGAGTTTCCATTTCTCTGCTTTTTTAAAGCATGTAAATGGAAAGCTATCAGGTCCTATGGGGCAATGGCCTTAAAATAATAACACGCAAAGTACTGGCTATGCCAGTAACTGCTGTGAAGGCTTTACAAATACTAACTCCTTTATTTTATTTATTTTTGTAGGGACACGGGTCTTCTATGTTGCTCAGGCTGCTTTCCAATTCCTGGCCTCAAGCCATCCTCCCACCTTGGCCTCCCAAAGTGGTGGGATGACAGGGGTGATCCACCATACCCAGCCTTAACTTCTACAATCCTCACAACTTCAGGAAGACTCTATCATTATCCCACTTTTAAAGATGAGGACATTTAGCACTTGCAGTGAAGTAAATGGCACTGCTGCAATCCAAACCCTGAATATGAGGCTGTTATTAACCATGTGGCTATATTAAAAGTGATGTAAAACACATTCCTACAACTTTTATATAATTCCTTACTTAGATATTTTGATTCTGAAAATACATGAGGATCAAACTGATAATCTCTTCAACAGGCAGACAGTGGCCTTGAAAATATAGAGTCTAAAAGGGAGTATGATGAAGCATGATTACATTAATTCTGAGACAGCAGCGTCACCACGCCCCACCCAAACCAGTAATTCCTGTACAAAAGAACTGGTTTAGAAATCTGCCTCCACCTACAGTTCTAGAGTAGCAGTAGAGGACACATCTTAAGGATTTGAATACATTTTTTTTTTTTTTGAGATGGAGTGTCACTCTGTTGCCCAGGCTGGAGGGCAGTGGCGTGATCTCCACTCACTGCAACCTCCGCCTCCACCTAGAGTTCTAGAGTAGCAGCAGAGGATACATCTTTCTAAGGATTTAAATTTTTTTTTTTTTTTTTTTTTTGAGACAGAGTCTTACTGTGTTGCCCAGGCTGGTCTGCAGTGGTGCGATCTTGGCTCTCTCTATCCTCTGCCTCCCAGGTTCAAGTGATTATCCTGCCCCAGCCTCCCTAGTAGCTGAGATTGCAGACATGCACCACCATGCCTGGTTAATTTTTGTATTTTTAGTAGAGAGGGGGGTATCACCGTGTTGGCCAGGCTGGTCTTGAACTCCTGACCTCAAGCGATCCACCTGCCTCGGCCTCCCAAAGTGCTGGGATTACAGGTGTAAGCCACCACGCCTGGTTGGATTTAAAATATTTTTGCTGGGCACTTTGGCTCCTGCTTGTAGTCCCAGCAACCTTGGAGGCTGAGGTAGGAGGATACCTTAAGCCTAAGAATTGGAGGCTGCAGTGAACTGTGATGGTGCCACCACACTCCAGGCTTGGGAACAGGGCAATACCCTGTCTCTCTCAAAAATAAATTTAAAAAATAAAATGTTTTAAATTTGCATTTTCTTCAACGTCTTTCCCAAAGCCCAACTTCTTTTATTCTAATAGTTGCTTTTAAGATTCATCTTGAGGACAAATCAGGCTCTCTAAAATAAGATGCAGTACTAATCAAAATATACTGACAACAGAATATACCTTTTTCTGTCCATATTATGCTGTAATGGATATTTAAGTTGTTCCTAGGAATCCCTACAATCTGGTTGGAAATTTTGGTTTGATTTTTCTTTGGATGTCACTGGAAGGATTAATGAGTTTCTCAGAATCTTTGTGGTGATTGCTTCACGGTCTTGACATATTTCCAACAACCTGGAGCGGAAATGTGAGGGCAAAGGCTGCTATATACTGTTAAGCTATGCTCAGAGGACATTAATACTGCCTCATATGTTACAATATATTTTCTATCTTGAGCTTAACATTGTAATACATCTTGAAATTCTTGTGATTCTATCTTGAAATTAACATTGTAATACATGTACTACATCTTGACATTCTTCTAATTCTGTCTTGAAATTAACATTGTAGTACATGTGATACATCTTGACATTCTTGTAATTCTATCTTGAAATTTACATTGTAATACATGTAATACATCTTGATATTCTTGTGATTCTATCTTGAAATTAACATTGTAATACATGTAATACATCTTGAAATTCTTGTGATTCTATGTTGAAATTAACATTGTAATACATGTAATACATCTTGACATTCTTGTAATTCTATCTTGAAATTAACATTGTAGTACATCTTGACAAGTCAACTTTTAACAAACCCAGTGCTTTTTTTCTGTGCAGCCATGGAGTCAGAAATACAGGAATTATATTCACAGTTTTATCAGCCGAATTTTTTCACCAGTGGTTTGTTTTCTTTGGTTTGGTTTGGTTTGGTTTGGTTTTCCGTTTTTAGAGCTCTAATGCTTAAATGCCAGTGGTTTTTATCCACGTTGTTAGCAAGTTATGTTGGTTCCTCCTTCAAATCTGTCCGGAGTCCAGTAACTTATCACCACTTTCTCTGCTTCCGGCCAGATGCTCACCACTATCACTTGCTTCCACATTGTCCTCCAATCTACTCTTTTTTTTTTTCTGAGATGGAGTTTCACTCTTGTTGCCCAGGATGGAGTGCAATGGCATGATCTCGACTCACCACAACCTCCGCCTCCTGGGTTCGAGCGATTCTCCCACCTCAGTCCCCCGAGTAGCTGGGATTACAAGCATGAGCCACCACACCCAGCTAATTTTGTATTTTTAGTAGAGATGGGGTTTCTCCATGTTGGTCAGGCTGGTCTTGAACTCCCAACCTCAGGTGATGCACTTGCCTCGGCCTTCCAAAGTGCTGGGATTACAGGCGTGAGCCACTGTGCCTGGCTCCTTCAATCCACTCTTGACACAGTAGCCAGAAAATGCATGTTAAAAGCCAGACTGAGCTCCCCCTCAAAACACTTCACTGGCTCCCAACTTCTCTGGTAGCAAAAACCAAAGTCCTTCAATGGCTCAAGGCCTTTCCCTTTACCTACTGATCTCAGCCCTTATTCCTCTTACCCCAGTGGTATAATATAAAATATATTTGGCCTTTGTCCCCAGTTTCTGTCATAGAGCTCTTAAAATCCTTGAAATTTCCTGAGTGATAGAAGTGTCTTTCCGTGTTCATAATGAGCCCCTAAACTCCTGAGTTTATGCTAATGAGATGATTTAGGGTGGGGGCCCTACATAGCCTCAGCATGGGGGCTAATCACCAGAAAGACCAAGTGATTGGAGGAATAGAGGGTTAGAACTTTGAGCTTCACCCACTGACCTCTGTGAAGGGGAGGAGAGGGCGGGAGATCAAGCTCTCTAAGTAGTCTTGAACAAAAGGATTTGATGAGAGTGTCCCTATAGTTGAACACATGTAGGTGCTGGACATTGGCTCACCTAGAGAGGGCATGGAAGCTCTGTGCCCTGCCCTCCAACCTTGCCCTGTGTACCTCTTCATCTGGCTGTTCATCTGTATACCTTATAATATCATTTATAATAAATCGGTAAACGTGTTTTCCTGAGTTCTCTGGGCTACTGGGGACACGGGAACCTCAGAAACCCGTTAGTCAGAAGTATGGGTGGCTTTGACTCATGATTGCTATCTGAAGTGGGGGCAAACTTGTAGGGCTGAGCCCTCACCTGTGGGATCTGACACTATTGCCAGGTGGATAGAATTGAAATGAATTATAGGACACCAAGTTGATATAATTGCTTCTGTAAAGGCAGAAGGAAATTTATACCCTCAGAAGTTTTGATGGTTTGAATCTATAAAACAAACTGACAATAGATTAACAGGAGAAAAGACATATCGATTTATCAACTTGCAAGCTAGCGAGAGGCAAACAAAGTATGAAACTCAAAGAAGGGCCAAATGGCTGAAGCTTAAATAGGACCCTGAGCTACAGAAAGAAACCGGGGCCTCTGATGGGGAGGTGGTGACCAAAGTCATTGAAAGGTGATGGTAGAGTAAGTGTGTGGCAAGCAAAAGTTTTCTTCTTATACAGATAAAAAGTCTTTCCGACTAGAAAAATGGTTTTAAAAAATAGGTGAAAAGTCTGTCCAATCAGATGTGGTGGCTCACACCTATAACCCCAATACTTTGGGAGGCTGAGGCCTGAGGATTACTTGAGCCCAAGAATTTGAGACCTGTCTGGGCAACATGGCAAAACCCCATCTCTACAAAAAATCTAAAAGGTTAACCAGGCGTGGTGGCACACACCTGTAGTCCTAGCTACTCGGCAGACTGAGGTGGGAGGATCACCTGAACCCAGGGAGGTTGAGGCTGCAGTGAGCTGTGATTGCATTACTGTTCTCCAGCCTGGGCAACAAAGTGAGACTCTGTCTAGAAAAAAAACAAACAACAACAACAACGAAAAAACCTGTCCAGGTACATTGTCCTGGGCTCTCCTGAGACACAAGTTCATCTTCTCTAGTTAGTGTAGATTCCAAGGAGGGGGTCTAAGACAATTGCATTTCTTCTGCAGAAACTTCCCTTAATCAGATAGAGGAAGTTTAGAGAAAGTCCCTCCCTGCCTGTAGATGGGTGAGGGTGGTGGGGTGAGGCAAGAGAAAATCAGACAGTCCTTGGTTCTGAGATTTATTTCTAAGCCCTTTCAATTTCCCCCTTAAAAGTACTCAGCCATGCCAAAGTGCCACAACTTGGGGCATTATTTTCTAAGCTCCAATACTTGGTATGTGGGGAAATCACCAACTTCCACTTATCTGGTCACAGAAATGTGCTGCATTGAATGTGAGAATAGAGTGAAAACTATTTTTTTCATTACACTCCCTCCCATACACGCACATTGCACCCTGGCTATGCTAGCCTTGCAATTCTTCCATCACAAAGCCTCAGGGCCTTTGCCCTGGGTGTTCCCTCAGCCTAAAACAGGTTCTCTTAGATGTCTATATTGGTCACTTCCTCTTTCCTTTCATGTCTTTGCTGAAAGGTCACATTCTCAAGGCAGCCTATTCTGACTACCGATTTATTTATGTATGTATTTATTTTATTTATTTATCTTTTTGAGACGGAGTCTCACTCTGTTGCCCAGGCTGGAGTGCAGTGGTGTGATCTCAGCTCACTGCAACCTCCACCTCCCAGGTTCAAGCGATTCTCGTGCCTCAGCCTCCTGAGTAGCTGGGATTACAGGTGCCCATCACTACACCCAGCTAATTTTTTTGAATTTTTAGTAGAGATGGGGTTTCTCCATGTTGGCCAGGCTGGTCTTGTACTCCCGAACTCAGGTGATCCGCCCACCTCTGCCTCCCAAAGTTCTGGAATTATAAGTGTGAGCCACCACACCCAGCCCTGTCCACCCATTTAAATTGTAATCTAACATTTTACCTGGTGTATTTTTTTGTCTTGTAAAAAGAATTCAAAATCTAAACTGTTGGAACTTTAAATTTTTTGGACCTTAAAGGAACGTGCTTATGGAGCCTGAGTCACTTGACAGGCAGCTGTAACCTAAGCAGCTATAACCCAGGCAGCTGTAGCCTTTGTTTCTCTCATCATAGATTAACCTTCTTCTTTATCTATATGGTTTTGTAAAATGTTGTAAGTGACTAATGGGCTCCAGAGAAGACCCCTTTCCTCTTGACTGTTGATCTTCATTATAGATTACCTTTCCTCTTAACTCTCTCACACTAAGGCTTATGACTAGCACATTGTCTAAGAAGGAACGTTAAATATACTCTTAAGTTGGGAAGAAAATGAAAACAAGCTGTATGGAAAGGAAAACAAATCATAACTAATTTATAACCCATAAATCAGCCTTCTATGGAAAATTTTGCCGGCACAGTGGCTTCTAGGCTGGGCATGGTGGTTTACCCTATAATCCCAGCACTTTGGAAGGTCAAGGTGGGAGGATTTCTTGAGCCCAGGAATTTGAGACCAGCTTTGGTAACATAGTGATGTTATATATAAAGTTTCGGTGCCACAAAAGAAATAGCACTCGAATAAAAATTTTCTTTTTGATTCTCAGGAAGGCAAGGTACTTCTATAGAAGGGTGTGCCCTTACAGATGGAGCAATGGTGAGTGCACACTTGGACAGGGGAGGGGAAGGAATTCTTATCCCTGACGCACGTGGCCCCTGCTGCTGTGTCGTTCCCTTATTGGCTAGGGTTAGACCGCACAGGCTAAACTAATTCTGAGTGGCTAATTTAAAGAGAGTGATGGGGTGAGGGGTTTGATGGGAAAAATGGTTACGACAGAGCAGGTAATTGGAATGAGTCAGGGTGGAGTAAGTAATCAAAAAAGGTTGCTATATGAGGAAGTTAAGTTTAAAAGTAGAAGGCAAATAATTGAACATACTGACATATTGATTCTTTGAAAAGAAATTTAGGACCCATATCTAACAACCCCTCCCCTTGTATTTCCTTACAGCTTTCTTTTCAAACTTTTTTTAGCATGCCTTGGCTTAGTTGTTTTGCTTGATTTTCCAAAAGAAGAAGCTTCTCTGGATAAGGTGGAGGACAGTTAAGGGAGGTTTTATTAAGTGCCATTTTTATGAGCCTCTGCATCAACCCACCGATGCATGGTATGACACAGCACCCAACAAGAGTAAGTACACCTATTATGGCTGCGAGGGAAGTAAGAATTTAGACTATTATTGCTTTCCATTTACCAAACCACTTTTCTAGCCATCCTGTAAAGGGATCATTTACCCCTGAGTTGCTGGCTAACTCATTGGATAGAGCAATCAGACCTTACAATGCCTTTGTTATACTTCCATTGGGGCAGTGTTGTTTGGGATGAAGGTGCAACATTGAGTTTTAATCATGATGCAAACTCCTTCTCTTTCTGTTAATATCATGTCTAAGGCTAGCCTATTTTCCCAAGCCATCTGGCTAGTATCCTCTAATTGTTCAGCTATTCCTTTAACAACATCTCTAGTGTAGTTAATAAATCGCTGTTGGTTGTAGTAGATGTAGTTTATCCAATCTACATTTTTATTGTCACCTACCAAAATATTGACTCGAATCCTGCAGCTATTTGATTTCAGGCTTTAAATTGATCTGGTATTCCCCCATGGGACTCTAATTGTGTCTAAATAAACATGAGAGTTGAAAGACCCATAAGGGGCTTCCCTCGCTTTACGATGTCTTATTTTTCCTTCCTCTGGTTGATGAAATGCCTTGGCAAAAGGGATAGCCAATTGAACTAAAGCACAAATGCCTCTTCAGTTAATGGCAGAGTGTCCAGTAAAGGTCCATCACAATACCACCACACATCTGCTTGGGGATGAATAAGGGCTGACTGATTGATAAGCTCTTGAAAATTCTTAAGCTCACTGCATCCCTTCAGGTCTCCAAGGAATGCTAAGTTTCCTCCCTGTCGTGAGAGACATGAAGTGAACTTAGTGTTGGGAGATGGAAGCTGGATGGCCCTTGGGGGCTGACCCGCAGGGTGCCAGACTTTGGGGTATAGCAGAGAGAGAGCTTGGCACAACTTATTACTCCAGGCTGTAGAATCCTGGAAAAGAGCTACCATGCAGCCTACACATGGTCGACTGGAGGATTATCCTAGTGGAAAGGGGACAGTCTGGGCCTCTGGCCTGCTGTGTGCACAAGCATAACAATTGCTTTTGTTTAATGTGTGGACGGAATATTTGATCCAGTCCAACCAGGCATTTGCATCTTGGTATCCTGTCTTAATTGCCAAAGTTTGTTTTAAGTGTTTAACTTTTATGATCCTCTAGTAAAATGAATGCATGGTTTTAGGAAATTACAAAAACCAGTTGGGGCAGTCCATCCTTGCTCTTTAGTGGTCCACAGAACGTTGGACCAACTATGGCATGAAAGCTCTACATCGGGGGGCAAGATTCCTGGTTGGCACTGGGGTCTTTATTGAAATCTCCCCAGATTAAATGGTCCCAATTTACTAAGGCCCAGTCTGGGGAGAGTCAGGAGAGACAGAGGTACTTTTCTGAAGTAGAGAGCTGTCTTTGACTTGGCAAGTCCCCACAAGGTATAACAAAGCAAGTATCAAATGCAATAGTTTGAGGCAAAATTGACTTGCTTATGTTATAACTAGATGGTCAGCAATAGAGCGAGGAAAGAAGCAAGAGTATTTGAATAGATGAAAGGGAGTTAAATTGTTCTTAGCTTTAGTTTGGTAGGGTTTTCCCCTGGGACCATGGCCCACGACTCTAGAGGGGGTTTGGCGCTTTGTTTTTCCTTTTTCTTTTCTTTTTTTTGAGACAGAGTCTCGCTCTGTTGCCCAGGCTACAGTGCAGTGGCGGGAACTTGGCTCACTGCAAGCTCCGCCTGCAGGGTTCACACCATTCCCCTGCCTCAGCCTCCCAAGTAGCCGGGACTACAGGCACCCACCACCACACCTGGCTAATTTTTTTTTTTTTTTTTGTATTTTTAGTAGAGATGGGGTTTTACCGTGTTAGCCAGGATGGTCTTGATCTCCTGACCTTGTGATCTGCCCACCTTGGCCTCCCAAAGTGCTGGGATTACAGGCATGAGCCCAGCCAGGGCTTTCTTGACTCGGGTGTAATGTGTCATCCTCTTTCTGCTGTACGAACGGCAGTCTCCGTGGTTAGCAGCACAAGGTAGGGTCCTTCCCAGGTGGCTCGAGTTTTCCTTCTTTCCACCCTTTGATGAGAACGTGATCCTCAGGCTGGTGCTGGTTTACCGGAGATTCTAGGAGTGGTACCTGTGCTAAAAGACTTTAGTTTTGAGGGAAAGGAAAGTGGAAGATAAACCAAGTAAATGATTTCTAAGAAATTCATCTTTTGGTTTAAATGTAGGGATATCAGCAGTGGACTTTATAGCCCTTGGTGCCTTCTTACTGAGAAATTTCCTTTAGCACCTATTTGTATTAGTTTTTAGACCAAAGAAAGTCAAACACCATTTTATATTTGATAACGCTTCCTGTATGATTTTTATACCTGATAAGCTAAATTTCGACTTTGTATTAGTATGTTATTAATGTTACAATCAATTTTAATAAAATCATGTAGACATATTTATCTAATTTTAACATCTAACCATAAGGTAAGATTTTTATAGACTCTTTTTAACCTTTTATAATTTTTGTTAAAGAGCAGGTTAGTGCTTTAAGAAAAATCTATTGTGCTTTTATTTTAATGTCCAGTTCACAGAAAAACTGGATGATACCCTTTTAACTTTAGCCAATATGTTTACACACAGAATTTCCTTTATAATTAACATTTTAAAACTTGCTTAAACCTTCAAAACAAAGTTTTTTTTTTAACCTTTTAATGTAGGTAAAAATCCACATTCTTATGCCTCCTTATAATCCTTTTACTAAAAGTATATTTTACTTTCCTTATACACCTTGCATATAAACTGTTTCTTCAATAGTTTTATATTCAGGAGTCCTAATTACTGTTACATTATACAACATTTCTTGCATAAATTCCCTTTTATAACACACTTTTTTTTTCACGACTTTCACAGACAATTCGTTGACATGCCTCAACTTTCTGACTTGTTGCAAATGTCCCTTTCTTTAAACAACCAGTTAATTTATTTTAGGACAAGAATGTACCATATAACATTCTTTTTATGTAAATTCTCCTCCCACCCTCCCTCCTTTTTTTTCCCCAAAGATGATAACCATTCTTTTCCAAAGCAAACTTCCTTCATGTCTGTGGACTAGACTGCCTAAGGCCATAAGATTAGAAGTTAGGATAATACATGTTACACTGTTAACTTTTAGCAAACTTTACTTTTGTTGAAAACCTTGTAAGTTTGGGATTTCAATTATCCTTTGCTATTAATAAGACCTTGTTTAGTCCAAATTAACTCAGAATTGGTATAGATGGTTCCTTCATGGTTCTGTAAGTACTTTAAGGCTTGGCTGAGTGCAAACAGCTCACACATTTGAGCAGACCAAGTGTTGGGCAATTTTCCTGGCTCTATTTCTACAGGAGTTTCTCCATCAATCACTGAATACCCATTGTGTCTTTTTCCCTCAATCACCCGGAGGAACCATCTATGAATAAGTGCCATCCAGTCTGGAAGGGGGTGTCTCCTGGGTCTGGTCAAACCTTTGTATGGTAATCAATGAAATCTAAACATGTATGTTCCTTCCTTAGATTTGGATTTCTTGTCAGGAAACTTGCTAGGTTGAGTGAATTATCAGTGGTCAATGTTAAATCATCCTTTTCTAACAGAATGGCCTCATACTTAAAGATTCTGGCGTCAGTAAGCCATCTCCCTGCTCTTTGGTTTAAGATAGTTCTAACTTGGTGCGACTTGCTTACTGTCAATTTTCCTCCAAAGGTTAACTTTCTGCTTTCCTTGACTAGTATTGCTGTAGCCGCGATGCATTGAGGCCATCCATAAGTGACTGGGCCTGAGACCTTTGATAGGAAGGCTACGGGCTGCTGGCAGCCTCCGTGTTCTTGAGTCAGCCCTCCTAAAGCTACCCCACTGTCCACATTAACAGAAATGTAGAATGGCTTTTCTAGGGAGGGTAAGGCTAAAACAGGGGCAGTTATGAGCCTTTCCTTCAGCTTCTTGACTTGATCACCTTCCTCAGAAGTCCACGGGAGATGGTTAGGCTTCTCCTGGGCAAGTTTTTGATATAACAGTTTACTGTGCAGTGCATATGAGTCAATCCATAAGCGACAGTATCCGACTAACTCTAAAAAGTTCCCGAGTTCTTGTTTAGTCAAGGGTAAGGACACGATTCCCTCGATTCATTCAGGCCATATTCTTCACTTGCCTGCACTTATTAAGTGGCCTAAATATTTAACTTCGGGCTCTACATACTGAAGCTTTCTTTTTGAGACTCGTAGCCTCTCAAACTGCAGATGGTTAAGAATATGCGTAGAGAAGTCAGTTACCTTCTCTGTATCTTCATCAGATATGAGAATGTCGTCCATGTACTGAAGAAGGTATATTTGTTCTGGAAGGCATATTTGTTCTGGGATGACAACTTTTTCTAGTACTTGTTCTAAAATGTGGCCGAAAAGATTAGGGGAGTCTGTGAACCCTTGGGGTAAGACTGTCCATCGATATTGTTGTTTCCGCCCTGAGTGGGGATCCTCCCACTCAAAAGCAAATATATCTCAGCTATCTTCAGTGAGGGAACATGCCCAAAAAGCATCCTTCAAATCTATTACAGTAAACCATTGATGATTATATGGACTGGCAGTATTGGGGTGTTATAAGGGGACATACAGGGCTCGAGAAGCCCATCCTTAATAAGCCCTTTGATTATAGGTTTTAACCCTATCCTACCTTCTAGGGGAATAGGGTATTGCTTCCTTCTTACTACTTCTCCCAGGATTTTTAGCTTGATGTGGATCAGAGGGACTTGGAGTTCCCCTCGGTTTTCTTCTTCGGACCAGATATTAGGATTAATATATCTTTCATCTGTAGTGGTGAGTAGGTTTAATGAGGTGAGGAATCCTCTTGGGCTGACTTGTAGACCTATGCCTAACTTTAACATTAAATTCCTCCCCAGTAAATTAGTTCCTGCTTCAGGGATTAATAAGAACTGAATATAAGCTAACGATCCTGGTATCTAACTTCTGTGCTTTCTAAAATTTTTGCTCTAAATCCTTCCCCTTTTACCCCAGAGACTAAAAGTTCCTCTGAGGAGGAGACAACATTAGATGGGAGGGAAACAAACAGAGGAGCAGGCAGTCCCTGAGTTGACTAAAAAGGTGATAAGCTGGCTTTGGATCCGTTTCCATCGGTCCTTACAGCCACTCCTCAGACCCCAGCAGCAAAGATGATGAAGCAGATCGAGAGCAAGGCTGCTTTTCAGGAAGCCTTGAACACCACAGGTGATAAACTTGTAGTAGTTGACTTCTCAGCCACGTGGTGTGGGCCTTGCAAAATGATCAAGCCTTTCTTTCATTCCCTCTCTGAAAAGTATTCCAATGTGGTATTCCTTGAAGTAGATGTGGATGACTGTCAGGATGTTGCTTCAGAGTGTGAAGTCAAATGCATGCCAACATTCCAGTTTTTTAAGAAGGGACAAAAGGTGGGTGAATTTTCTGGAGCCAATAAGGAAAAGCTTGAAGCCACCATTAATGAATTAGTCTAATCATGTTTTCTGAAAACATAACCAGCCATTGGCTATTTAAAACTTGTAATTTTTTTAATTTACAAAAATATAAAATATGAAGACATAAACCCAGTTGCCATCTGCGTGACAATAAAACATTCATTCTAAAAAAAAAAAAAAAAAAAAGGGTGCTAAGCTCATATTTAGATCCAACCTCAAAATTTATCAAGGGCTCCTGGTGGGACTCAAGATAAAAGAGAGAGCCTCTGAACCCCTTATTCTTCCTTGAAAGTCATGAGTGGAAGGGCTTCTTTTTCCTTTCTTAGTTTAGGACATCCTCATTTGAAGTGGCCTGTTCTTCCACATCTATAGCACCTATCTTGTCCTTCCTCCCTCTTAGTTCTGGGATTCCTTAACCCTGCTCCTCCATACTCTTTAGGGGGTCTGGATGAGGACCTTGGTCCTCCAGATGGAGGCTGGGGTCCTTTTAGAGAGGGGTCTTTAGGTTGCGAGGGAACAGGCTGGTGGGATGGTAATCCCAGTCAGGGTTATAAGGAGGAAGGATAACGTGAGTAGTGGGGGAATTGGAATGGGATCTGAGGTGGCAGCACTGTTTGAGGGGAACGATTGGGGACACTGACTGGGGCACACTGAGTCTAGGGGATCCCATGCACTGGAGTCTTTAGGCATGACAGCTGGTTCCTCTGACTTTTCATTTTGAGGTGCTAGATTTGGTTCTTCCCAATTTAAGGGAAAAAGGAGGGCTGGTCCTTGCCTCCAACAAAGGGCATAGCCTAGTTCTTCTTGAGACACTGGACCTTTATCATTAACATATCGGATTAGAAGCTGACACGTTACATCCTCATTCGACCCAAACTTTGGCCAGAAGATTGAGGGTTTGAAGATGGGTCCCTGAGTCCAAATAAGACAGCAATATTTTATCATTTGTTGCTTTTTTCTATATTCAGTCCTTTCATTATCCTTCCAGTGTTTTAGCATGAGACCTAGGGGGCTATCTGGGGGGCTATCTTTGTTACCATCTTTATCCCCTTTGCTCCCTGTCTTGCTTGGGGTATTTCTCATCTTGATGGTTTTGAGGTAAGGTTCAAGTTTCAATTTCCCTTGCTGGAAATTTTTCAGCTTGTGGGGTGAGGCTCAATTTCCCCCACTGGCAATTTCTTGCCTTTTGGGATGAGGCTCACTTTCACCACTGGAAATTTCTTGCCTTTTGTACTACTGGAGGTTCGTGTGAGGTTCAATCCCCCGCAGTGGGGATGTCTTGCCTCTTTTTAACCTCTATGCTACCCTGATGAAGGAGTACTTCACCGCCCCTCCCCACCCCCCGCGGCTTTCTTACCTTAGTCCCCACCACGAAGGAAATACTTTACCGGCTCCCGTGACTTCTCCTTCCTTGATCTGTGCACAGAGTCATTGCTGCAGTATGTGAGGATCCTTTAAGCTTGGTGGCTGGCTTTTTTTTTGTCCCCTGCATTGCTGAGAGCTCGAGTTATTCCTTGCACTGGGTAGGTCTTGATTTCTCACCCCTGAAGTCATCTCAAGTGGGCGGTGTGCTCCTCCTTATGAGAGAGAACCAGAGACCATCCCTGGAGGGGAACGTAATCACAGGCAAGCCCCCAAATTGTTATATGTAAAGTTTTGGTGCGACAAAAGAAATAGCACCTGAATATAAAATTTTCTTTTTGATTCTCAGGAAGGCAAGGTACTTCTACAGAAGGGTGCGCCCTCACAGTTGGAGCAATGGTGAGTGCACACTTGGACAAGGGAGGGGAAAGAATTCTTATCCCTGATGCAGGTGGCCCCTGCTGCTATGCCCTTCCCCAATTGGCTAGAGTTAGACCACACAGGCTAAACTAATTCCAACTGGGTAATTTAAAGAGAGTGACGGGGTGATTGGTTTGGTGGGAAAAATGGTTATTACAGAGCAGGTAATCAGAATGAGTCAGGGTGGAGCAGGTAATCGAAAAAGTTTGCTTTATGAGGAAGTTAAGTTTAAAAGTAGAAGGCAAAGAATTGAACATACTGACATATTGATTCTTTGAAAAGAAATTTAGGACTCATATCTAACAGTAAGACTCCTGTCTCTACAAAAAAAATTCAAAATTAACCAGATGTGGCATGCGCCTGTGGTACCAGCTACTCAGGAGGCTTAACTGGGAGAATTGCTTGAGCTCTCCCACCTCAGGAGTTCAAGGCTGAAATGGGCTATGATCATGCCACTGCACTCAGATCTGGGCAACAGAGTGAGACTCTGTCTGGAAGAGGAGGAAGGGAAGGAAAGGGGAGGGAAGGGGAAGGGAAAGGAGGGGAGGGGAGGGGAGGGAAAAAGCTTATAATCCTGGCTAGGCACAGTCCTGGCTCACATCTGTAATCCCAGCAATTTTGGAGGCTGAGGCAGTCAGGTCACTTGAGTCCAGGAGTTCTAGACCAGCCTGGGCAACATGATGAAACCCCATAACTGCAAAAAATACAAAAATTAGCCAGGTGTGGTGTCATACAACTGTAGTCCCACTTTGGGTAGCTGAGGTAGGAGGATCACTTGAGCCTGGGAGGTCAAGGCTGCAGTGAACCTGATTATGCCACTGAACTCCAGACTGGGTGACAGAGTGAGATCCTGTTTAAAAAAAAAAATACATAAAAATAATCTTTCTTTCTCTTTCTTCTCTCTCTCTCTCTCTCTCTCTCTGTCCCTTTCTCTTGTCTTTTCTTTTTTCTTTTTGAGACAGAGTTTCACTCTTGCTGCCCAGGCTGGAGTGCAATGGCATGATCTCACCCACTGCAGCCTCTGCCTCCCAGGTTCAAGTGATTCTCCTGCCTCAGCCTCCCAAGTAGCTGGGATTAGAGGCACCCACCACTATGCCTGGTTAATTTTTTTTGTATTTTTAGTGGAGATGGGGTGTCATCATGTTAGCCAGGCTGGTCTCAGACCCTTGACCTCAGGTGATCCGTCCACCACTGCCTCCCAAAGTGCTGGGATTACAGGAGTGAGCCACCATGCCCAGTAATAAATTTCAACAAATAAAATATTACAATCTTGTTACACGAACATCAAGTTCATATGCCTGCTGCATAGTAATAGACCAATACACGGAGACAGCATGGTTTGCAGCAGAGAAAGAGTTTAATGATTGCAGGGCAGCCAAGTAGAAAGGCAAGAGGAATCCTCAAATCCATATCCTCTGGGGAGTTCTGGACTGGGATTTTTAAGGAGATTGTGGAGGGCAAGGGGCTGGAAATTTGCGGCTGTTGATTCATTGTGGTAAGGGGATGAAGTCATCAGGATGTGGAAACTTCATTCGTTGGTGAGTCAGCTTCTCATAGAATCCTACAGACCAGCTGGCATCAGTAGTTGCAGTATGCAGGATCTGAAAGAATATCTCCAATGGAAAACAATATTTCACAATGCTTAAGTTGCTATCTCTAGAACAGTTAAGGGGAAGTATAATCTTGTGACAGAGTTTGTGTGATTCCGGTGCAGTGGGCAGTAAACAACTATGAGGAAACAGGTCAGAGAACAAGCTGACCTAATAATTAATGCTGAATGTGCTGCAAGCTTGGTTTGTTTTCATCTTCTCCCTCTCCCTTTTTCACTGATTAATTTTATAAAGTTTATAGGAACAGGTTTGATCCTGTTAAATTTCTTTTAATTTTGGAGCACTGACTTCATTTTTCTGCAGTCTGTATTCCCAGGATGGCTATTCCCAGTTTTTTTGCTGGAATAAACTCATTCAAACTGAATTCTGATTCTTTTGATTATTTCAAGTTGACAGTTCTATAGAGCTATATATACCTTGTTACCTGACACATCATTTAGCTATTTATTATTGTTATTTATTTCCTGTCTTTTATTTTATTTTCCACTAAAATATAAATTCCACAAGGGCAGAGATTTTCCTATTGGGTTAACCTGTATGTCCTCCAGAACCTAGTATTTCATGAGGTATATAAACCACTTTTTCTTTATATGTTTATTTTACTGGACACCTAGGTTGATTCCATATCTTGGCTATTGTGAATAGTGCTGCAATAAATAGGTGGAGGCCAATGTCTCTTCTATGTGAAGATTTTCTTTTCCTTGGATAACTTCCCAGTAGTAGGATTGCTGGATCATACAGTAGTTCTATTTATCTTTTTTTGAGATGGAATTTCCCTCTTGTCACCCAGGCTGGAGTGCAATGGCGCCATCTCAGCTCCCTGCAACCTCTGCCTCCTGGGTTCAAGCGATTCTCCTGTCTCAGCCTCTCAAGTAGCTGGGATTACAGGCACACACCACCATGCCCAGCTAATTTCTGTATTTTTAGTAGAAATGGGGCTTCACCATGCTGGCCAGGCTGGTCTCGAACTCCTGACCTCAGGTGATCCACCCACCTCAGCCTCCCAAAGTGCTGGGAATACAGGCGTGAGTGACCATTCCCGGTCCTATTTGTCATTTTTAAAGGGAGCTTCATACTGTTCTCCATAGTGGCTGTACAGGTTGCATTCTCAACAACAGTGTATACAAGAGCCCTTTTCTTGGCCAGGTGCGGTGACTCATCCCTATAATCCCAGCACTTCAGGAGGTTGAGGCAGGGGGATCACTTGAGCCCAGGAATTCGAGACCATCCTGGGCAACACAGTGAGACTCCATCTCTGAAAAAAAAAAAAAAAAAGGAAAGAAAGAAAAATTCCCCATCTGCATCCTCACCAGCATTTGTTGTTTTTTGTCTTTTTGAAATTGTCATCCTAATTGGGGTGAGATAATACCTCACTGTGGTTTTGATTTGCATTTCCTTGATGATTGGTGATATTGAGCATTTTTCATTTATTTGTTGGATTTGACCATTTATATATCTTCTTCTGAGAAGTGTCTATTTCTATTATTTGCCCATTTTAAAATCAGATTATTTGTTATTTTGCTGTTGCGATATTTCAGTTCCTTGTATATTCTGCATATTAATTTCCTGTCAGATGAGTAATGTGCACATCTTTTCTCTCTTTCTGTAGGTTGTCTTTTCACTCTGTTGATTGTTTCCTTTGCTGTGCAGAAGCTTTTTAGTTTGATATAATTCTGTTTGCTTATTTTTGCTTTTTATCCTATGCTTTTGAGGTCTTATTCATAAAATCTCCCAGACCGATGTCATGAAGCATTTTTCCTATGTTTTCTTCTGATAATATTATTGTTTCGGGTTTTACATTTAGGTCTTTGATCCATGTTCAGTTGACTTTTGTATAGAGTGAGAGGTGGGGATCTAGTTTCATTCTTCTCTATATGCATATCTAGTTTATCTAGACACATTTTTTAGAGAGACTGTCCCTTCCCCCATGAGTGTTCTTAGCACCTGTTAAAAATCAGTTGGCTGTAGACATGTGGACTAATTTGGGAGTTCTCTATTTTGTTCTGTTGGTCTATGTGTCTGTTTCATGCCAGTATCATGCTGCTTTGATTACTCCAGCTTTGTAGTATATTTTGAGGTCTGGTAGTGTGATGACTCCAGCTTTTTTCTTTTGCTCAGTATTGCTTTGGCTACTTGGGGTCTTTTGTTGTTCCATACAAATTTTAGGATATTTTTTCTATTTCTGTGAAGAAGGTCATTGTTATTTTAATAGCAATTGCACTTAATCTGTAGATTACTTGGGAGAGTACTGTCATTTTAAGAATATTAATCCTTTCAATCCATGAGCTTGAGACAGCTTTCCTTTTTTTTTTTTTTTTTTTTTTTGAGATAGGGTACCAGTCAGTCACCCAGGCTGGAGTCTGGAGTGCAGTGGTGCAATCTTGGCTCACTGTAATCTCTCCCTCCTGGGCTCAAGTGATCCTCCCACCTCAGTCTCTCCAGTAGCTGGGAATACAGGCATGTGCCATCACGTTTAGCTAATTTTTGTAGTTTTTGTGAGATGGATTCTTACCATGTTGTCCAGACTGGTCTGGAACTCCTGGACTTAAGTGTTCTGCTTGCCTCGGCCTCCCAAAGTGCTGGAATTACAGGAGTGAGCCACTGCACTCGGCTGTCTTTCCATTTTTTCGGTATCCTCTTCAATTTTTTTCGTCAGTGCTTTGTATTCCTTAAAAGGTATTTTACTTCCTTGGTTAAATTATTTTATTTCATTTTATAGCTGTTGTCAATTGGATTGCCTTCTTGATTTCTTTATCAACTATTTAATTTTTCATATATAGGAGCACCACTGATTTTTGTATATTAATTTTTTATCTTACAACTGTACTAAATTTGTTTATCAGTGCGAAGTTTTTTGGTAGAATCTTTAGGTTTTTCTATATGTAAAATCATGGTGTCTGCAAACAGGGACAATCTGACTTTCTCCTTTCCCACTTGGATGCCCTTTATTTCTTTTTCTTGCCTTATTGCTCTGGCTAGGACTTCCAGTACTATGTTGAATAAGAGTGATCAAAGTGAGCAATCTTGTCATTTTAATTTTTTTTTTTTTTGAGTTAGAGTCTCACTCTGTCACCCAGGCTGGAGTGCAGCGGCCCAATCTCAGCTCACTGCAACCTCTGCCTCCTGGGTTCAAGCAATTCTTGTGCCTCAGCCTCCCAAGCAGCTGGGACTACACGTGTGCCAGCACACTTGGATAATTTTTTGTATTTTTAGTAGAGACAGGATTTCACCATATTGGCCAGGCTGGTCTCAAACTCCTGGGCTCAAGTGATCTGCCCGCCTCAGCCTCCCAAAGTGCTGAGACTACAGGTGTGAGCCACTGTGCCCGGCTGGCAACTTTGACTTGTTCCAATTCTTACAGGAAAATCTTTTAGCTTTTCCCTATTCAGTGAGATGTTAGCTGAGGGTTGCCTTATTTATGCTGAGGTACTTTCTTTCTATACCTAATTTATTAAGGGTTTTAATCTTGAAGGGATGTTGTGTTTTATCAGAAGCTTGTTTTGCATCTATTGAGATGATAATATGCTTTTTGTCCTTAATTCTATTGATGCAATATATAACATTTATTGATATGGATATGTTGAACCATTTTTCCTTTCCTGGAATACATTCCGTGTGATCACTGCATATTATCTTTTTGATATGTTATTGGATTTGGTTTGCTAGTATTTTGTTGAAGATGTTTGTGTCTGTGTTCATCAGAGATACTGGCCTGTAGTTTTCTTTGTTTATTGTGTTGATTCTGGAATCAGGGTCATGCTGGCCTCATAGAATGAGTTAAGAAGAATTCTCTCTGCTTCAACATTTTGGAGTATAAGAAAAATTGGTATTAATCATTTAAAGGTTTGGCCGGGTGCAGTGGCTCACTCCTGTAATCCCAGCACTTTGGGAGGCTGAGGAGGGTGGATCACCTGAGGTCAGGAATTCCAGACCAGGCTGGCCAACATGGCAAAACCCCATCTCTACTAAAAATACAAAACTAAGCTGGGTGTGGTGGCATGCGCCTATAGTCCCAGCTACTCAGGAAGCTGAGACAGGAGAATCACTTAAATCTGAGAGGCAGAGATTGCAGTGAGCTGGGACCATACCATTGCACTCAGACCTGGGCAACAGAGCCAGACTATGTTTCAAAAAAAAAAATTCTTTAAAGGTTTGGTAGAACTCAGCAGTGAAGCCATCTGGTCCCGGACTTTTCTTTGTTGAAGTACTTTTTATTAGTGATTCAATCTCAGTACTTGTTATTGATTTGTTCAGGTTTTCTATTTCTTCTCGGTAGGTTGTATGTGTCCAGGAATTTATCCATTTCCTCTAGGCTTTCTAATTTATTGGCACATCATTGTGCATAGTTGTCGCTAATGAGTCTTTGTATTTCTATGACATCCATTACGATATCTTCATTTTTGGCTTTTGATTTTATGTATTTGGATCGTCTCTCTTTTTTTCTTAGTCTAATATTTTATTGATTTTTATTATCTTTTCAAAAATCAAACTTTTTGTTTCATTTATCTTTTGTGTGTTTTTTTTTCAGTCTCCATTTTGTTTATTTCTGCTCTGTTCTTTATTATTTCTTTCCTTCTACTAAAATGGGGTTTGGTTATTTCTTTCCTTCTACTAATTTTGGGTTCTTGCTTTTCTAGTTCCTTGAGGTGCCATTAGGTGATTTATTAGAAATCTTGGAAATCTTTCTAGTTTTTAGATGTAGGCATTATTGCTATAAACTTGCCTCTTAATACTGCTTTTGCTGGGTCCCATAAGGTTTTCTTTTGTTTGTTTGATTTTTGTTTTGTTTTGTTTTGTTTTGTTTTTTTGAGATGGAGTCTTGCTCTGTCACCTAGGCTAGAGTGCAGTGGCATAATCTCGGTTCACTGCAACCTCTGCCTCCCGGGTTCAAGCAATTCTCCTGCCTCAGCCTCCCAAGTAGCTGGAATTACCAGCACCTGCCACTATACCTGGCTAAATTTTTTGTGTATATTTTTAGTAGAGATGGAGTTTCACCGTGTTAGCCAGGCTGGTCTCGAACTCCTAACCTCGTGATCCGCCTGCAACAAACTCCAAAGTGAGGGATTATAGGTGTTAGCCACTGTGTGCAGCCAAGTTTTGATATGTTGCCTGCCTGCCTGCCTGCCTGCCTTTCTTCCTTCATTCCTCACTCTCTCCCTCCCTCCCTCCCTCCCTCCCTCCCTCCCTCCCTCCCTCCCTCCCTCCCTCTCTCTCTCTCTCTCTCTCTCTTTCTTTCTTTCTTTCTTTCTTTCTTTCTTTCTTTCTTTCTTTCTTTCTTTCTTTCTTTCTTTCTCCTTCTTTCTTTCCCTTCTTTTCCTTCCTTCTTTCCCCTTCCTTCCCCTTCCTTCTCCTTCCTCCCTTCCTCCCTTTCTTTCTTTCTTTCTTTCTTTCTTTCTTTCTTTCTTTCTTTCTTTCTTTCTTTCTTCCTTCCTTCCTTCCTTCCTTCCTTCCTTCCTTCCTTCCTTTTCTCTCTTTCTTTCTTTCTTTCTTTCTTTCTTTCTTTCTTTCTTTCTTTCTTTCTTTCTTTCTTTCTTTCTTTCTTTCTTTCTTCCTTCCTTCCTTTCTTCCTTTCTTCCTTTCTTTTCTTTCTTTTCTTTCTTTTCTTTCTTTTCTTTCCTTTCTTTCCTTTCTTTCCTTTCTTTCCTTTCTTTCCTTCCTTTCTTTCTTTCTTTCCTTTCTTTCTTTCTTTCTTTCTTTCTTTCTTTCTTTCTTTCTTTCTTTCTTTCTTTCTTTCTTTCTTTCTTTCTTTCTTTCTTTCTTTCTTTCTTTCTTTCTTTCATTTTTGACTTGAAAAGTTTTGTTAAAGCAAATTTGCACCAGTTTACAAAACTTCCTGAAGTATGTTAACATACTATCCACTAAAACAATGCCTTAAAAGTTAGCTTTTCTAAAAAAACACATGTTCATTTTCACAAGGGCAATTTCATGTATTAAACTGTGTTTAGTGTTTTAAAAGAGTGATATTCCTCAAAATAAACTATGTAAAAAAGATTAATAGTCCTTCTCATTTATTTCCCCTAAGTGCCATGCCGTTCTGAAGAGGTGGATGTCTTATGCTCAGAATCCCTTCCTGAGCCACCCATCCCCTCAAAAGAATCCCTTTATCATGAACTTGTCTTCTGCTACCACACAATAGTCAATCTGATTTTATCCATGACTGGATTACTATATACATATCCCCATTTTCTATGACCTAACTTTCCCTCTCTTCATTTATGTAGTTTTCTATCGTCAATGAAAAGTCAAGAGAGATGTGAGTCTGATCTTATTTGTTACTCAAAAAATCTTATTTCTGACTGGATTCAGACTTGGAAGCAGAAGCTCACAGCCAGGAAAGTCTGAGTCTCTTGGCAGTTTGTTCCTGGGGCTTCTCTTTAGCCTCCTTCATGCTCTTGGACAAAAGTTTAGCGTATTCTGCAGCCTCTTCCTTATTTTTCTTAGTACGCTGCTTCTTCAGAGCAATACACCACCGTTTGTGCTGCAGGACACATGGAGCAACAAGATGCTGAATCTTGGGTGCTTTAGTCTGAGGTTTCTCACTTTCTTTGTTTAAGGGCTTTCTTACAAGATACTGGCAGACATCATTTTCTTTAGAGAGATGGAAAAGTTTGAGGATTCTGCTAACTCTTTTGAGCCCCAGGTGACGAGGCACCATAGTATCAGTCAGTCCAGGAATATCTTTCTCTCCTTTTTTTTACAATAACCAAGTTGAGAATGCTCAGATTGGCATCCACAATGCAACCACAAACTGATTTTCTTTCTTTCTTTCTCCAGTTCTCCTTGGTCTGTAACAGGACCTTACTCAGTAGCAGGTGGACACGGCCATGGGTCATGACACCCTCCTTCATGAGGAAACCTTATTTGTCATTCCCACCACTGATGTGGACCACATAACCCTTCCATTCTTCACCCAGAGAGTCAGCAGCAACTTCTGTGGCCATAGGCTTCTCATAAAAAGTATGAAGTTTGCGTTCTCTTCAGTGAGTTTCTGGCAGTCAGTGACTGGGAAGGAGATGCTCAGCTTCATCTTGAAGCAGCTGAATGCCTCTGAGGGTCCATGGAAAAGAGTGATATGTTGTGTTTCCAGTTTTATTTGCTTCAAGGAATTTTTTTTGATTTCCTGGTTAATTTCTTCTTCAACCCACTGGCCATTTGGGAGCATGTGGCTTAATTTTCATATATTTGTATAGTTTTAAATGTTCCCTTTGTGGTTGAGGCCTAGTTTTATTACACTGTGGTCAGATAAGATACCTGATATGATTTTTTTTTTTTTGACACAGAGTCTTACTCTGTCACCCAGTGTTGGGAACAGGCCCCCAAATCTGGCTATAAACTGCCCCCAAAACTGGCCATAAACAAAATCTCTGCAGCACTGTGACATGTTTGTGATGGCCATGATGCCCACGCTGAAGGTTGTGGGTTTACCGAAATGAGGGCAAGGAACACCTGGTCCACCCAGGGTGGAAAACCACTTAAGGTGTTCCTAAGCCACAAACAATAGCATGAGCGATCTGTGCCTTAAGGACAGGTTCCTGCTGCAGATAACTAGCCAGACTCATCCCTTTGTTTTGGCCTATCCATTTGTTTCCCATTTTAGTTAATCTATAATCTATAGAAACAATGCTTATCACTGGCTTGCTGTCAATAAATATGTGGATAAAGCTCTGTTTGTGGCTCTCAGCTCTGAAGGCTGTCAGCCCCCTGATTTCCCACTCCACACCCTATATTTCTGCGTGTGTGTCTTTAATTCCTCTAGCGTCGCTGAGTTAAGGTCTCCACAACTGAGCTGGTCTCTGCACCCAGGCTGCAGTGCAGTGGCATGATTTTGGCTCACTGAAACCTCTGCCTCTGGGGTTCAAGCAATTCTCCTGCCTCAGCCTCCTGAATAGCTGGGATTGCAGGTGTATGCCACCACGCCCAGCTAATGTTTGTATTTTTTAGTAGAGATCGGATTTCACCATGTTGGCCAGGCTGGTCTTGAACTCCCTCCTGACCTCAAGTGATCTGCCCACCTGGGCCTCCCAAAGTACTGGGATTATAGGTGTGAGCCACTGCACCTAGCTTTTATATGATTTTGTTGTTGTTGTTCTTTGAGACAGAGTTTCACTCTGTCACCCAGGCTGGAGTGCAGTGGCCCGATCTTGGCTCACCGCAACCTCCAACCTCCCGAGTTGAAGCAATTCTCCTGCCTCAGCCTTCCTAGAAGCTGAGATTACAGGTGCCTGCCATCATGCCTGGCTAATTTTTGAATTTTTAGTAGAGACACGACTTCCCCGTGTTGGCCAGGCTGGTCTTGAACTCCTGACCTCAAGTAATCCACCTGCCTTGGCCTCCGAAAGTGCTGGGATTACAGGTGTGAGCCACCACACCTGGCCCAGCGTTGATATGATTTTGATTACAATTTTTTAAAAGACTTTTTTGTTTGTTTCATGTCGTAACATATGGTTAATCCTGGAGAATGTTCCATGTGCTAATAAGAATGTGTATTCTACAGCTGTTGAGTAAAATGTACTGTAAATGTCTCTCAGGTGCATTTGGTCTGTGGCGCTGTTTAAATCTGATGCTTCTTTGTTGATTTTCTGTCTAGATGATCTTTCCAATGCTAAGTGTGGGATGTTGAGGTCCTCAACTATTATTGCATTACAGTCTATCTCTCTCTTTAAATCTAATAATATTTCCCTTATATATCTGGGTGCTCCAGTGTTGGGTGTATGTATATTTAAAATTGTCATATTATTGTGCTGAATTGATGTTTCTATTATTATCTAATGGTCATCTTTGTTTCTTCTTACAACTTTTAACTTTAAGTCTATGTTGTCTGATATAAATGTAGCTACTCTTGCTCACTTTTGTTTTCATTTGCATGGAATATCTTTTTTCATCTCTTCACTTTTATTCTACATGTATCTTTATAAGTGAAGTGAGTTTCCTGTAGCAGCATAGAGTTGGGCATTGGGTTTTAAAAAATACATTCAGCCAGTCTATATCTTTTAAATGGGGAATTTAATTCATTATATTCAAGCTTATTGTTGATAGGTAAAGACTTAATCCTGCCCTTTTATTGATTGTTTCCTGGTTGTTTTGTAAATCCTTTCTTAACTACTTCTCATGTGGTTTATTTTTGTGGTTGGGTGACTTTCTGTACTGATAAGGTTTGATTCCTTTATGTTTTTCCTTTGCTTATTGGCTTTACCAGTGAATTTTATAGTTTTGTATGTTTTTATGATGGTGGTTATCTTCTTTTCACTTCCAGATGTAAGAGTCTCTTGAGCATTCCTTGTAAGTTTGGTCTAGTGGTGATGAATTCCCTTAGATTTTGCTTGTCTGTGAAAAATTTTATCTCTCCATCATTTTTGAAGGAAAACTTTGCTGTGTATAATATTCTTGGCCAATAGTTTATCCTTCAGGACTTTGAATATATCATCCTGTTCTCTCCTGGCCTGAAAGGTTTCTGCAGACAAATTCACTGTTAGTCTAGTGGAGATTTCCTTATACTTGACTTGATGTTTTTCTCTTGTTGCTTTTAAAATTCTTTTTTTGTTTTTGACTTTTGACAATTTGAGTATAATGTGCCTCAGAGAAAACCCGTCTGGATTGAATATATTTGGGGTTGTTTGAGCTTCTTGAACCTGGATGTCTATCTCACTCCCAAGACTTGAGAATTTTTCTGCTATTATTTTATTAAGTATGTTTTTCTCATCTTTTTCCTTCTCTTCTCCTTCTAGAATGTCAACAATATGTGTATTTGTTTACTTAGTGGTGTTGCATAAATCCTGTAGGCTTTCTTTATTCTTTTAGTATTTTTTTTTCCTTTTGGTATACCTGTGTTATTTCAAAAGTCCTGTCTTCCAGTTCAGAAATTCTTTCCTCTGCTCAGTCTAGTCTGTTGTTGAAGCTCTCTTATTCATTTAATTCTTTTGCTACAGGATTTCTGTTTGGGTCTTTTAAATGATATATATCTCTTTGCTGAATTTCTTATTCAAATACTAAATTGTTTTCCAAATTTTATTGAATTGTCTATCTGTATTCTCTTATATCTCACTGAGTTTCTTTAAGATTATTATTTTGAATTCTTTTCTGGCATTTCATATATTTCCTTATGATTGGAGCCTGTTACTGGAGAATTATTATTTTCCTTTGGTGGTGACATGTTTCCTTGCTTTTTCATGGTTGATGTGCCCTTACGTTGATTTCTATGCATCTTAAGGAAAAGTAGCCTCATTATATTTTACAGAGTAGGCTTTGTATGAGAAGACTTGTTCAGACGAATGGGTCTTAGAGTGTTGGTTTGGTGTGGTGTATTGGTCTTGGTCTGAGGTTGATACAGTAGTGTAGTCTGTGTAATGTACTCAGGTGTAATCCACACTAGTGGTGTTTGTGTTTCTCAGTGGCCTACAATGAGAGAGTTTGTGGTGATGGCAGTGCAGCTTTGCCAGGTTCTGCACATATGTACATAGGCATCCCTCTGGCCCAAGGATATATTGGATTTTTGGAGGCTTGGGTAACTGGCAGTGATTTGGCCACTTCAAGGGTAGATTTGCCCTGGATGGTACCGGCCAACTGTTCCTCCAGCCGGAAGTTTGGTGAGGGTAGGGGGACTTTGTTACCCTGTTGCACAGAATCAGAGTCACAGCTGATCTTGGGACCATGGTCTGCACAGCTAGGGTTGTGACATTCAGCCACCTATGCGGGCTTGGTGGAATGAGGATGGAGCCCCAGTGCTGGAGAGCAGCAGTGGCTACTGGACCCCAGAGTAGGGACCACTCCAGAGGGGGCTCTGGTTTCAAGACTGTGCTGTGCTACAGCAGCTTGGCTCACAGTGGGTGAGTGTTTGGGTGGTGCACACCTTATCCTACTCATCTGGGGCAATGCAGCTGTGTGAATTCCCACCAGCTTTCCGAACTGGATTCAGGGCTTGCAAGGATTGTGAGATTCTTCTGATGTAAGGACTTGTGGGTGTTTGTGGCAGCGATGGGGATAGGTGGGGCTCTTGTCCTTGACCTTCCCCTACAATGTGGAGTCTCTTCTGACTCCAGGCAGATGTGATCCATGTGGAGGAGATGGGGCTGCAGAGTCCTGGTGCCTCCATGCTGCCCTCCTGCACTTCTAATCACCACAACTATAGCTCTACTCCCCCACTGCACTCCAGCACTTTCCCTTCTACCCTCCGTTCAAATCTTAGCTCTGTAGTTATTGCCTTGGTCCTTTCTTGCTGAGGTGGGGTTCTGAATGTCTGGTATCTCTTGGCAGGCATCTTGCTTTTTCTTTTCCTAACTCAAAAGGCTTCTTCTTAAATCAGTCCCTTGTCAGGGGAATGCCATAACCCTTAAACCAGTGTTTCTCTACCTCAGGACCATTCTCTTTTTGGGTTGGATAATTCTTTGTTGTGGGTTGTCCTGTGCATGGTAGGATGCTTAGCAGCATGTCTGACCTCTACCCACTAGATGCCTCACCCCACATTGTGACACTCAAAAATGTCACATTTTATGCATTGCCAAATATCTCTGGGGAACAAAATCACCCCCAAGTTGAGAATCACTGCCTTAGACCATCAGATCTACCCTGGAGCTAAGGGCATGGGCCAGCTTGCTTTAGGGGCGCTTGAGTTACATGAGGGAGAGTGAGATAGTGAATAAAATCTGGGTCCTGTTCTGAAGGAGAAAGGTGAGAATGGATGGCAGCCAACAACGTTCATTATACCTCCATTAATCAAATATGTCTCCAGATCTGGAACATATTTCAGCTTTCCTGTAAATCAGGCTATATGTGGGAAAATTGAAAAATATGTTTAGAATTTTGATGTTTGGGCAGAGAAGAACTTCCAGTCAGACATCAACCTTTTTTAGAACATCAAAGGAGACAGATGCTCCTTTTTCTGCCCTATGGTTGGCGGAAGATGGAGAGAGAAGCGCTACAATGTTGTATTGGGAAAGAGGCAACCTTCCCAAGAGTCCTTGGGAAGCTCTACTTAAGCAGTCTTTGCAAAGACCTTCTTTTAAATTAGGCTTAGACTGGACTTTTCTGACTTTTGTGGCTTGAGGAATAGCAAAGAGCTATCAGGATCTCCTGATTCTCCCTGCCAAAGAGTTTCTTAGTTTAAATTATTCCAGATATGTTGTGTAAAGCCAAAAAAATTTTATTTTCAGAACACGTTTTTAAATCTTAGGAAAATCAGTGAGATAGCATACTCATAATAATTAAAATCTAGGCTTTGCTATTCTGGAGTGAGTCATTTATTTATTCATTCATTTTATGTATTCAGCAAATGTTGAGTGCCTGATATGTGCCTGTTATATGAGGAAAACAAAGTCCCAGTTCTTGCAGTGTTGAATGTCTGGTAAAGGCAACACATGTCCTGAAATTGAACACCTAAGACCTGACTCAAACAAATGCACTTTCTCCCCTAAAATTGATCTATTTTTGCTCTGGCACCCTACTGGCCTCTAGGAACTATGGAAACAAATCTTGAATTTGCCAGTTAGTTTATCTCAATCTTTTCAAATTTAAATGATCTCTTTTCTGGTTCCACCTGTTTTGGATATATGCCCCATTGTTCAGATTTCCTTCTTCAGTCCCTTTGGATGCCCTCTGAGGACAAGATGAGCTGCAGTTGTCTGATTGGTAAAAAGGGTCCTTGAACACATATCCACAGGCTCTTTGAGAAGCTCTCTTGCTTTTCTGGTCTTTCCAGTCTCTCTCCTTAGCCATCTTGTTGATATCTAATGCTGAGGTTTAAGACTCATGAACTCATGGCACATTCTCTTGCCTTAGTTCATCTCCAGTGGTTTGCTCCTTTTGACCCACCCTGCACTTTCAGGCCCACTTTCAGAATGGGTGATCCACCCTTTCACCCTAGTTGTGGCAATCTCTTGGCTACTTTGCCACCTGTCTTCCATGGCACCGTAAAGAATCCAGACACACCTGGATTCCTTCCAAGAACACATAAATCTCAAGTATGCCTGAAAGTCCCAATTTTGGCTTTCCCCTTTTGACCATTCCCTGCTATTATTTTTACAATGCTGAAACCATCCTACATTTCCATTAGGTGATCTACTTCCCCTGATTCCATGCTGGGCATGGGTCACCTGCTTTACAATTTGCCCTCAACTAATCTCACCCCCAAAGCGATTGGTGGAAGTTCTGCTTTCTTTCCTGTTGCCATGGAAACCAGTCACCTGTCTTTCCCTCCTCTCCTCACTTCTAAGTCTCAGTCATGTTTTTTTCTGTGGGCATTGAATACCCAACTCCCAGCTGTTTCTTAGATCCCACAGCTATGCCTCTCGAACTGTCTCCATGGGAATAGCTCTCTTCTCTCCACATTCATCAAACGCTGTAGACTTCTTGCTAACCATAGACTGGACCTCAGGGCTTGCCCAGGGTTAGACTTTTCTAGACATCTCTGAGCATTCACTGGATCTGGAAGCTGAGTCCATTCCTGGGCCACTGGGCTACTTCTATAGAGCCTATAGATCACCCATCACTGCTCAAAGCTAGGGTTATCCTCTGGCTTTCAGATGCATCTCTAGGCCATCTTCATCTTTAAAGACTCAGTCTGTGGCAGAAGCCAAGAAACTGCTGCCTCCCACCTTATCAACCAGCCATGCACAGATGGAGGCCCCTCTCCTAGGCCCGGACACAGAGATATGATGGAAAGAAATACAGATTCTTCAAATAATCTGTATGTCTTTCAAGAGGAAATAGAGCTGGTGTTGGGCAGATCTGAGCTGGGGTGGATGGAAAGAAATTTCTAGTGATTGGATAGCCACTGAGCTGAAAACTAAGTATATATGTCTGATTGTCTTCTCGAAATTACACTACGAGTTGTGCTAGAAAATGAAGGCTTAGACTGGGTGCAGTGGTTCACAGCTGTCATCTCAGCACTTTGGGAAGCCGAGGTGGGCAGATCACCTGAAGTCAGGAGTTCAAGACCAGCCTGACCAATATGGTGAAACCCCGTCTCTACTAAAAATACAAAAATTAGCTGGGCGTGGTGGTGGGTGCCTGTAGTCCCAGCTACTCGGGAGTCTGAGACAGGAGAATTACTTGAACCCAGGAGGTGGAGGCTGCAGTGACCTGAGATCGTGCCACTGCACTCCAGCCTGGGTGACAGAGTGAGACTCTGTCTCCAAAAAAAAAAAAAAAAGAAAGAAAAGAAAGAAAGAAAACAAAGGCTTAAACAGGTAGAAATCACAGGCAGATGGCAACATGATTTAACCGGTCTATGTGAGACTTCACCAAGGTCTTTCTGACTTCAAGGTTTATATTCAAGGTGCCAAGCTCCTGTCACCTGACTGAATCCTCATACCTTAAAGAGCTATTGTTCCTTTCTGGATTGTGTGACCAGTATCTGTAACTGTGACTCAGTAGTCCCAAGACCATGGTTCCAGCTCGGCCTCCATTTTGCTTTGATCTTGGGCAAGTTGTTTTCCCTTGTGGGCTTTGATTTCCCCAACTGTAAGCAAGAGTCAAAGAACATGAAGCCAAACATTATTGTTTTTAATTAATCATGAACAGTTCAATTTTTCCCATTGGGGTGTGCATTTTTATAAATTTTTGTATTTATAATGATTTGTTCTTATTATTTGAAATTTAAGTAAAAAGTTAAATTATATATTCTGTGATTTTTGTTTTTACATTTAGATTTATCTTCTATTTGTGAAACTGGGTTTTACATTAGAGTTGTGATATAAAGCTTTCTTTTAAAATGTATAAATTTTTTAAAAGTCAAATCTATTTACAGAAAATTTTTAATAAGTAAATAATTATCCAGAGATGGCAAAAATCATGAAGTTGATATTTATCTCATTGAACTTGGGGAAGTACCAGGTCTAAAAGAGAGATGAGAAGATGCTTAGGATTTAACAGTGATGCTGTCTAACATTTGGACATTAAGAAAAATAAGAGGAACTGGATAAAGAAGACCAAACAAGAGGGGGTTGAGTAGTAAGAGAGAAATTAAGAGTGTAACATAATTAGTCCTTGTGCTGCGCTGCTCTGACCGCATGGTTGCCAAATGTATCAAAAAAGCTACCTTTTTTTTTTGGTCACTTCCAAGATGGCTGAATGGGAGCAGCTCCGGTCTGCAGCTCCCAGTGAGATCAACACAGAAGGGTGATTTTTGCATTTTCAACTGAGGTACCTGGTTCATCTCATTGGGATTCGTTGGACAGTGGGTGCAGCCCATGGAGGGTGAGCTGAAGCAGGGCGGGGCATTGCCTTACCCAGGAAGCACAAAGGGTCAGGGGATTTCCCTTTCCTAGCCAAGGGAAGCTGTGACAGACTGTACCTGGAGAAATGGTACACTCCTGACCAAATACTGCGCTTTTCTCACTGTCTTAGCAACCTGCAGACCAGGAGATACCCTCCCATGTCTGACTCAGCAGGTCCCACGCCCATGGAGCCTTGCTTACTGCTAGTGCGGCAGTCTGAGATTGACTTGTGATGCTGCAGCTTGACCAGTGGGGAGGGGCATCCGCCATTGCTGAGGCTTGAGTGGTTCACAGTGTAAACAAAGTGAGTGGGAGGCGCAAACTGGGTGGAGCCCACCGCAGCTCAGCAAGGCCTACTGCCTCTATAGATTCCCCCTCTGGGGGCAGGGAATAGTAGATCAAAAGGCAGCAGACAGCTTCTGCAGACTTAAACGTCCCTATCTGACAGCTCTGAAGAGAGCAGTGGTTCTCTCAGCACAGCATTTGAGCTCTGAGAATGGACAGACTGCCTCCTCAAGCAGGTCCCTGTCCCCTGTGTAGCCTGACTGGGAAACACCTCCCAGTAGGGGCTGACAGACACCTCAAACAGGCAGGTGCCCCTCTGGGAAGGATCAGGCAGCAATATTTGCAGTTCTGCAGCCTCTGCTGGTGATACCCAGGTGAACAGGGTCTGGAGTGGACCTCCAGCAAATTCCAACAGACTTGCAGCTGAAGGGCCTGAATGTTAGAATGAAAACTAACAAACAGAAAGGAATAGCATCAACATCAACAAAAAGGACATCCACACCAAAACCCAATCTGTAGGTCACCAACATCAAAGACCAAAGGTAGATAAAACCACAAAGATGGGGAGAAACCAGAGCAGAAAAGCAGAAAATTCCAAAACACAGAGTGCCTCTTCTCCTCCAAAAGATTGCAGCTCCTTGCCAGCAACGGAACAAAACTGGATGGAGAATGAGTTTCACAAGTTGACAGAAGTAGGCTTCAGAAGGTCAGTAAGAAGAAACTTCTCTAAGCTAAAGGAGCATGTTCTAACCCATCGCCAGGAAGTTAAAAACCTTGAAAAAAGGTTAGACGAATGGCTAACAAGAATAAACACTGTAGAGAAGACCTTAAATTACCCGATGGAGCTGAAAACCATGGCATGAGAACTTCATGATGCATGCACAAGCTTCAGTAGCCAATTTGATCAAGTGGAAGAAAGGATATCAGTGATTGAAGATCAAATTAATGAAATAAAGTGAGAAGACAAGATTAGAGAACAAGGAGGGAAAAGAAATGAACAAAGTCTCCAAGAAATATGGGACTATGTGAAAAGACCAAATCTACGCTTGACTGGTATACCAGAAAATGACGGGGAGAATGGAACCAAGTTAGAAAATACCCTTCAGGATATTGTGCAGGAGAACTTCCCCAACCTAGCAAGGCAGGCCAACATTCAATTTCAGGAAATACAGAGAACAACACAAAGATACTCCTCGAGAAGAGCAACCCCAAGACACATAATTGTCAGAGTCACCAAGGTTGAAATGAAGGAAAAGATGTTAAGGGCAGCCAGAGAGAAAGGTCGGGTTACCCACAAAGGGAAGTCCATCAGACTAACAGCAGATCTCTCAGCAGAAACCCTACAAGCCAGAAGAGACTGGGGGCCAATATTCGACATTCTTAAAGAAAAGAATTTTCAACCCAGAATCTCATATCCAGGCAAACTAAGCTTCATAAGTGAAGGAGAAATAAAATATTTTACAGACAAGCAAATGCTGAGAGATTTTGTCACCACCAGGCCTGCCTTACAAGAGGTCATGAAGGAAGCACTAAACATGGAAAGGAACAACTGGTACCAGCCACTGCAAAAACATGCCAAATGATAAAGACCATCAATGTTATGAAGAAACTGCATGAATTAATGGGCAAAATAACCAGCTAACATCATAATGACAGGATCAAATTCACACATAACAATATTAACCTTAAATGTAAATGGGCTAAATGCCCCAATTAAAAGACACAGGCTGGCAAATTGGATAAAGAGTCAAGATCCATCAGTGTGCTGTATTCAGGAGACCCATCTCACATGCAAAGATGCACACAGGGTCAAAATAAAGGGATTGAGGAAGATCTATTAAGCAAATGAAAAGAAAAAAAAAAAGCAGGAGTTGCCATCCTAGTCTCTGATAAAACAGACTTTGAGCCAACAAAGATCAAAAGAGACAAATAAGGCTACTACAAAATGATAAAGGGATCAATTCACCAAGAAGAGCTAACTATCCTAAATATATAAGCACCCAATACAGGAGCACCCAGATTCAAAAAGTAAGTCCTTAGAGACCTACAAAGAGACTTAGACTCCCACACAATAATAATCGGAGACTTTGACACCCCACTGTCAATATTAGACAGATCAATGAAACAGAAAGTTAATAAGGATATCCAGGACTTGAACTCAGCTCTGGATCAAGTGGACCTAATAGACATTTACAGAACTCTCCACCCCAAATCAACACAATATATATTCTTCTCAGCACCACATCACACTTATTCTAAAATTGACCACATAATTGGTAGTAAAATACTTTGCAGCAAATGTAAAAGACAGAAATTATAACAAACTGTCTCTCAGACCACAGTGCAATCAAATTAGAACTCAGGATTAATAAACTCAGTCAAAACCACACAACTACATGGAAACCGAAACTGAACAACCTGCTCCTGAATGACTACGGGGTAAATAATGAAATGAAGGCAGAAATAAAGATGTTCTTTGAAACCAATGAGAATAAAGACACGATGTACCAGAGTCTCTGGGACACATTTAAAGCAGTGTGTAGAGGGAAATTTATAGCATTAAATGCCCACGAGAGAAAGCGGGAAAGATCTAAAATTGACACCCTAACATCACAATTAAAAGAACTAGAGAAGCAAGAGCAAACACATTCAAAAACTAGCAAAAGGCAAGAAATAACTAAGATCAGAGCAGAACTGAAGGAGATAGAGACACAAAAAAACCTTTCAAAAAATCAATGAATCCAAGAGCTGGTTTTTTGAAAAGATCAACAAAATTGATAGATCACTAGCAAGAATAATAAAGAAGAAAAGAGAGAAGAATCAAATAGATGCAGTAAAACATGATAAAGGGGATATCACCACTGATCCCACAGAAATACAAACTACCATCAGAGAATACTATAAACATCTCTATGAAAATAAACTAGAAAATCTAGAAGAAATGGATAAGTTCCTGGACACATACACCCTCCCAAGACTAAACCAGGAAGAAGTTGAATCTCTGAATAGACTAATAACAGGTTCTGAAATTGAGGCAATAATTAATAGCCTACCAAACAAAAAAAGTAAAGGATCAGAAAGATTCACAACCAAATTCTACCAGCGGTACAAAAAGGAACTGGTACCATCCCTTCTGAAACTATTTCAATCAGTAGAAAAAGAGGGAATCCTCCCTAACTCATTTTATGAGGCTAGCATCATCCTGATACCAAAGCCTGGTAGAAACACAACAAAAAAAGAGGATTTTAGGCCAATATCCCTGATGAATATTGATGTGAAAATCCTCAATAAAATACTGGCAACCCAAATCCAGCAGCACATCAAAAAGCTTATCCACCACGATCAAGTGGGTTTCATCCCTGGGATGCAAGGTTGGTTCCACATATGCAAATCAATAAACACAATCCATCACATAAACAGAACCAACAACAAAAACCACATGATTTTCTCAATAGATGCAGAAAAGACTTTTGACAAAATTCAACAGCGCTTCATGCTGAAAACTCTCAATAAATTCGGTATTGATGGGATGTTTCCCAAAATGATAAGAGATATTTATGACAAACACACAGCCAATATCATACTGAATGGGCAAAAACTGGAAGCATTCCCTTTGAAAACTGGTACAAGGTAGGGATGCCCTCTCTCACCACTCCTATTCAACATAGTGTTGGAAGTTCTGACTAGGGCAATCAGGCAAGAGAAAGAAATAAAGGGTATTCAGTTAGGAAAAGAGGAAGTCAAATTTTCTTTGTTTGCAGATGACATGGTTATATATTTAGAAAACCCCATCATCTCAGCGCCAAATATCCTTAAGCTGATAAGCAACTTCAGCAAAGTCTCAGGATACAAAATCAATGTGCAAAAATCACAAGCATTCCTATACACCAATAATAGACAAATGGAGAGCCAAATCATGAGGGAACTCCCATTTGCAATTGCTACAAAGAGAATAAAATACCTAGGAATGCAACTTACAAGGGATGTGAAGGACCTCTTCAAGGAGAACTACAAACCATTGCTCAGTGAAATAAAAGAGGACACAAACAAATGGAAGAACATGCTCGTGGATAGGAAGAATCAATATTGTGAAAAAGGCCATACTGCCCGAAGTAATTTATAGATTCAATGTTATCCCCATCAAGCTACCACTGACTTTCTTCACAGAACTGGAAAAAAATACTTCAAGGTTCATATGGAACTAAAAAAGAGCCCACATAGCCAAGACAATCCTAAGCAAAAAGAACAGAGCTGGAGGCATCACGCTACCTGACTTCAAACTATACTACAAGGCTGCAGTAACCAAAACAGCATGGTGCTGGTACCAAAACAGATATATAGACCAATGGAACAGAACAGAGGCCTCATAAATAACACCACACATCTACAACCTTCTGATCTTTGACAAACCTGACAAAAACAAGCAATGGGGAAAGGATTCCCTATTTAATAAATGATGTTGGGAAAACTGGCTAGCCATATGTAGAAAGCTGAAAGTGGATCTCTTCCTTACATCTTATACAAAAATTAACTCAGGATGGATTAAAGACTTAAGTATAAGACCTAACACCATAAAAACCCTAAAAGAAAACCTAGGCAATACCATTCAGGACATAGGCATGGACAAAGACTTCATGACTAAAGCACCAAAAGCAATGGCAACAAAAGCCAAAATAGACAAATGGGATCTAATTAAACTAAAGAGCTTTTGCACAGCAAAAGAAACTATCATCAGAGTGAACAGGCAACCTAAAGAATGGGAGAAAATCCTTGCAGTCTACCCATCTGACAAAGGGCTAATATCCAGAATCTACAAAGAACTTAAACAAATTTACAAGAAAAAAACAAACTGCCCCATCAAAAAGTGGGCAAAGGATAGGAACAGACACTTCTCAAAAAAAGACATTTATGCAGCCAACAGACATGAAAACATGCTCATCATCACTGATCATCAGAGAAATGCAAACCAAAACCACAATGAGATACCATCTCACGCCAGTTAGAATGGCAATCATTAAAAAGTCAGGAAACAACAGATGGTGGAGAGGATGTCGAGAAATAGGACATCTTTTTCACTGTTGGTAGGAGTGTAAATTAGTTCAACCATTGTGGAAGACAGTGTGGCGATTCCTCAAGGATCTAGAATTAGAAATACCATTTGATCCAGCCATCCCATTACTGGGTATGTACCCAAAGGATTACAAATCATGCTACTAGAAAGACACATGCACACGTATGTTTGTTGTGGCACTATTTACAATAGCAAAGACTTGGAACTAATCCAAATGTCCATCAATAATAGACTGGATTAAGAAAATATGGCACATATATGCCATGGAATACTATGCAGTCATAAAAAAGGATGAGTCCATGTCCTTTGCAAGGACATGGATGAAGCTGGAAACCGTCATTCTAAGCAAACTATCACAAGAATAGAAAACCAAACACCGCATGTTTACACTCATAGGTGGGAGTTGAACAACGAGAACACATGGACACAGGGCAGGGAACATCACATACTGGGGCCTGTTGGGGAGTGGGGGGCTGGGGGGGAGGGATAGCATTAGGAGAAGTACCTAATGTAAATGACGAGTTGATGGGTACAGCAAACCAGCATGGCATATGTGTACCTATGTAACAAACCTGCACGTTGTACATGTGTACTGTAAAACTTAAAGTATAATAAGATAAAAAATAAAAAAGTTACCTCAAGATATCCAGAGTTTCCCTTGAGAGGGGAGAGTCCCCTGCCAGCCTGGGTCAAAACATTTAACTAATGATGTAGGATGGGGTTAGCAATGATTCACATTTCCAGAAGCAATCTCTGCTGGCTATCACTGATTGTTTTGGAGGTGCGATATTCCCTCCTGGGCCAAAGAGGTGGAAGTTGAGAAGGAAGAAAGCAGTGAAGAGAATGAGAAAAGGGAAGAACTTGGAAGTCAAACGTGGTGGGAGTAGGAAAAAGCTTGGAAATTCAGTAAGAAGAAATTGAGCCTAAGGCAGAGCTGCACTGCCAATATATAAGGAGAAAATACAGCCGAAGAATGACCTTCATTCAAGAAAATAGAGTGCAATGAAATAAAAACAGTAAATAAAAAAGATAAATGGACCTAACCTTGAACTGTCCTGGTTTCTGAACTGGTATGCTTTATCCCCTGGGCATGGAACAGGCCAAAGTGCCTCTCAGTGGGGTTGCCAGAGCAAATAAAGTGTGTCCCATACACTACTTGGAACATTCTTCTACCAAAAAAATTGTTTGTTGCTTGCCTGAAATTCAAATCTCACTGGGTGTTTTGTACTCACTTATTTATTTTGTTTTTGCTTAATTTCTCTGTGAGGGCTTGCACTCTGGGAAAGGATCAACCCAGAGGAATATTTACTGGCTCTCAGGTTGCCTAACCATGCTATCATCTTGCTGTGACTGGGAAAAAAACTCCGTTTTCTTCTTATTCCCAATGTTTTACTTTGAAAAATGTCAAACCTACAGAAAATTTGTGAGAAATGTACAATGAACTTCCATATGCTTTTTATATGTCACTAATTTTACCATTTCTGTCACATTTTCTTCCTTTCTCTCCTTTTGTATGTGTGTATCCTTAGCTGAACCATTTGAGAGTTACAGATACCATGACATCTAAGCCCCAAAACACTCTGCATGTCTCTCAAAAATTAGAATATTTTCCTATATATAAGCATGATGCAAAGATCGCACTCAGGTCATTTTTTTTTTGTTGTTGAGATGGAGTCTCACTCTGTTGCCCAGGCTGGAGTGCAGTGGTGCCATCTCAGCTCACTGCAAGCTCCGCCTCCCGGGTTTACGCCATTCTCCTGCCTCAGCCTCCCAAGTAGCTGGGACTACAGGCGCCCGCCACCTTGCCCGGCTAGTTTTTGTATTTTTTTTTTAGTAGAGATGGGGTTTCACTGTGTTCGCCAGGATGGTCTCGATCTCCTGACCTCGTGATCCGCCCGTCTCGGCTTCCCAAAGTGCTGGGATTACAGGCTTGAGCCATCAGGTCATATTTAACATTGACACAATACTGTCTTCTAATATGCAGTCTATATTTAAATTTCTGCAATTGGTCCTATACTGCTTTTTTGCATGGTTTCTAATTTTAATTTTCAATGTATATTTTTGGAGACTAGGTCTCGCTGTGTTGCCCAGTCTGGTCTCGGATTCTTGGGCTCAAGCATTCCTCCCATCTCAGCCACCAGAGCAGCTGGAACCACAGGTCCGTGCTGCCATGCTCAGGTCAGGTTTTCTTTTTTAATTCCAAGTTTGGGCAATGATCAGACTTTGCATTTATTTTCATGTCTCTTTAGTGTTCTTTAACGTAAAACAGTTTGCCAGCCCTTTCAAAATTTGTTCATGATATTGACATTTTTGAAGAGTTTAGGCCAGTTCTTCTGCAGATGTCTGATTGTTTTCCCATGACTAGACTTTGGTTAAACATTATTGGCAAGAATACGGCATAGAGTGTCGTTGTGTCACAGGTCTCAGTACATTACACAGCAGAGGACCTGTAATGTGAATTGTTTTAAAAATTGGTGATGTTGAATTTGCTCATTTAATTAAGGTGGTGTCTGCTGGATTTCTCCATCATAATCATTCCTTTTTTTTCTTTGTAATTAAAATATAACTAGTGATGTGCTACTTTGAGACTGCGTGAATATCCTGTTTCCCCATCTTTCTCCCAATGGTTTTAGTATCCACAGATGACTCCTTTGTGAATCAAATATTACTGTGGTAGTTATGAAATGGCAATTTTCTTTTCTTTTCTTTTTTTCTTTTTTTGAGACAGAATCTTGCTCTGTTGCCCAGGTTGGAGTGGAGTAGCACCATCTCAGGTCACTACAACCTCTGCTTCCCGGGTTCAGGTGATTCTCCTGCCTCAGCCTCCCAAGTAGATGGGATTACAGGCACACACCACGATGCCTGGCTAATTTTTGTATTTTTAATAGAGATGGTTTCACCATGTTGGCCAGGCTGGTCTCGAACTCCTGACGTCAAGTGACCCACCCACCTTGGCCTCCCAAAGCACTGAGATTACAGGCATGAACCACCACATCCAGCCATTGAAATGGCAATTTTCTATCATTTTTTCTTTTTTTTTGAGACAGAGTCTTACTCTGTCATCCAGGCAGGAGTGCAGTGGCATGATCTTGGCTCACTAAAACCTCCATCTCCTAGGGCCTGATTTTCCTGCCTCAGCCTCCTAAGCAGCTGGGATTACAGGTGTGTGCCACCAGGCCCAGCTATTTTTCATATTTTTAGTAGAGATGGGGTTTCATCATGTTGACCAGGCTGGTTTTGAACTCCTGACCTCAAATGACCTGCCTGCCTCAGCCTCCCAAACTGCTGGAATTATAGGCATGAGCCACTTTGCCTGACTGACAATTTTCTGTTTCTATCATTTTGTCTATGTTTATTAGTTGGCATTTTTCTATAAAAAGGACTTCCCTTCTCTTCCTAATCCCTTTAACATTTCTTTTTAATATAATATGAACTCATGAATTATATTTTATTGAGTATGAATTGCCCCAAATTTGATGAGTGGCAGCCCCCTTAAACTGGTTCTTGTATCTCTTTGACACATCTTCCTCAGTTTTTGAGCACTTTTAACATTTGTGGCACAAGATATTCCAGGCTTACCTGGAAATGAGCTATTCTTCCAAAGGGTCTGGTAAATGGTATTTAGAGAGCAAGATACAGGTGCTGTGTGTGCTCACTACTCTGTGGCAAAATTGCTTTTAGGGCCTTTCAGTGGACAGAACAGGAAAATACTTTGTCAAAACCATGAATTCATGATACCGCCAACTGATACCCAATCCAATAATGTAGGATCTTCCTCCTCTCCTTCCCCTCATCTATATTTGTATCTTTTTTCTCCCACAGTGAAATTCCTGGTACCTCAAAATGTCAATAGATGTTTACTCAATTGCTCAATCTTGCAATATACACAAAATGGTTCCAGAATTGCCTCACCAACACCATTACCAAAAGCAAACATAGCAGGTAAGTTTAAGATTCTTTGTTTTTGTTTTTGTTTTGTCTTAGACTCTATTCCATTGAAGGTGTATAGTCAGAATACTTTGTTGCTGTGTCCAAAAATTGTTTGGATTAATTCTTTTTTCTTTCCAATCGTGTTACCAATTTGATTATAATCAAGTTTATTCATTTCTTTCACTTTCAGGTCTCTGTTCCCCCATTCTTGTTGATTTAATTTTATTTTTTGAATATGTAAAATACAAACATGGTTCAAAATTCAAAACAGTATAAAAGTTATACTGAGACAGGTCCCATCCCCTTTTCATTTTGTTTTCCGTTCCATTTCCTCAACCCTCACAGGTAACCAAATTCATTTATTTCTTATTTATCCTGTATTTCTTTATCTTTCTTTTTTTTTGACGGAGTCTTGCACTGTCGCCAGGCTGGAGTGCAGTGGGGTGATCTCGGCTCACTGCAACCTCCACCTGCCGGGTTCAAGCGATTCTCCAGCTTCAGCCTCCTGAGTAACTGGGACTACAGGCATGTCACCATGCCCAGCTAATTTTTGTGTTTTAGAGACAGGATTTCACTGTGTTGGCCAGGATGGTCTCGATCTCTTCACCTCGTGATCTGCCCGCCTTGGCCTCCCAAAGTGTTGGGATTACAGGCGTGAGCCACCGTGCCCGGCCTCTGTCTTTCTTTTTTTAAAAATAAATAAATGAATGAATATACATTTTGTCTTTATCACACAAAATGTAGCATACTACATATAGTCTTTTTTCACTTAGTAATATAGTCTGGAAATCAGTTTATGGAGTTTAACAGAAATCTTTTTTATACTCGTACCAGAGTTTATCAACCAAACTCCTACATATGGGTCTTTAGGGTGTTTCCAATATTTTTCTATTACAAATAATGTTGCAATGAATAACTTTGTGCACGTGTTTTCTTCTGTTGTTGGAGGTGCATTTTCAGGGTAAATTCACAGAAGCGTGATTTCTGGATCAAAGGGAAACTGAAAATGAATTTTTGCTAGATATTGCCCAATTCCTTTCACAGGCATTGTACCATTTTGTACGGCCCAGGAGGGAATGAGAGTGTGTGCTTTCCCACAAATTGGTTTGTCAAGAGTTTACATTTTTGCCAATCCTGATACGTGCGAAATAGCATCTCGTACAGTACTTTTTTTTTTTTTTTTTTTTTTAGACGGAGTCTGGCTCTGTCGCCCAGGCTGGAGTGCAGTGGCACCATCTCGGCTCACTACAAGCTCCGCCTCCTGGGTTCACGCCATTCTCCTGCCTCAGCCTCCCAGTTGGCTGGGACTACAGACGCCCGCCACCACGCCCCGCTAATTTTTTTTTATTGTTTATTTTTAGTAGAGACGGGGTTTCACCATGTTAGCCAGGATGGTCTTGTTCTCCTGACCTCGTGATCTGCCTACCTCGGCCTCCCAAAGTGCTGAGATTACAGGCGTGAGCCACTGTGCCCAGCCTCATGTGTTCTTTTCCTTTTTAAAAATAGATATAAAACTTTGGTCATAATATTGGAATTGAATTGTTCATCAGGGCTGAAATAAAATGAAAACTTTTTTTCCCAGAGAATCTCTATCTTGGTGTCTTCATGTACATAAGAAATCGTTTTATGATGTATTAGAGGACAATGGATTTAAAGATAAAGCATGATTTTATACCAATATTACAAAACAGTTTGAAGCATGAAGTTAAAAAAAAGTCATTATCTGAGTGGAATAAGTTCTATGGTTCTGTATTTTCCCCATGCAAATTTGAAGAAATGTTAATGATGATCTCTTTATTTGGTATATTGCTGTATTACAAAAGGCTCTCACTTGCTTCTTTTCTTTTTCTGAGACGGAGTCTCACTCAATTACCCAGACTGGAGTGCACTGGTGCAATTTTGGCTTACTACAGCCGCAACCTCCTGGGCTCACGTGATGCTCCCATCTCAGCCTCCTGAGTACCTGGGACTACAGGTGTGTGCCACCACACCTGGCTAATTTTTGTAGTTTTTGTAGAGATGGGGTTTCACCATGTTGCCCAGGCTGGTCTCAAACTACTCGCTCAAGCCATCAGCCTGGCTCAGCTTCCCAAAGTGCTGAGGTTACAGGCGTGAGTCACCACGCCCTGCCCAAGGCTCTCACTTTTAATCCTGTGGGGTGCACTGGACCCATTTTATCCCATTTTATGGATGAGAAAACTGAGACTGAGAGAGGTTTGGAGACTTGTGCAAGGCTATGTGACTAATAAGAGGCAGAGGCAGAATTAGAACTCTGGGCCGGGCAGGGTGGCTCATGCCTGTAATCCCAGCACTTTGGGAGGCCGAGGCAGGTGGATCACCTGAGATCAGGAGTTCAAGACCAGCCTGACCAAGATGGTGAAATCCTGTCTCTACTAAAAATACAACAATTTAGCTGGGCATGGTGGCGGGCACCTGTAATCCCAGCTACTCAGGAGGCTGAGGCGGGAGAATCACTTGAACCTGGGAGGTGGAGGTAGTAGTGAGCTGAGATTGCACCATTGCACTCCAGCCTGGGCAACGAGAGCAAAACTCTGTCTCAAACAAACAAACAAAAAAGAAATAGAACTCCAGCTGTTTGACCAGTATCCTTAAAGTCACTAAAAATTAAATATTGATTATGAATTTACATCCTGGGCATTTACATTTCAGTGGTAGTTCAGAATTTAGGGTTTTTCTTGTGTGTTGATAGAAAACTCATTTAAAAAATACTGATTATGGAAATGTAGTTAGTAAGTTAACAGTTTTTTCTTTTATTACTTTTTGTGTTTTTTTAAATTTGAGGTGGAGTAGTGTTCTGTCACCCAGGCTGTCTGGAATGCAGTGGTGCAGTCTCAGTTCACTGCAACCTCCACCTCCCGGGTTCAAGTGATTCTCCCACCTCAGCCTCCCGAGTAGCTGAGACTACAAGCACGCACCAGATTTTTTGTATTTTTAGTAGAGATGAGGTTTTGCTATGTTGCCCTGTCTGGTCTCCAACTCGTGAGCTCAAGTGATCCTGTTGCCTCGGCCTTGCGAAGTCCTCGAATTACAGGTGTGAGCCACTGTGCCCAACCTTCTAAGTTAACAATGTTAATTAAATATTTCTTCATTTGGGGCATGCCCAGCAACTCAGGGTAAGCCAAATTTATAGTTTATGGAGATGCTAAGTAAAGTGGAGACACACTTTATGCATACACAGAGGACTCATCTGCCATTTTCAGACTTTCTTGGGTATTCCTATCAGTTTCCTGTCGGTGACTTCCTCTCTCCCTGAAGGTAAAGACTAAACTTGGTAAGATGGTCTGCAGCCCCTGAGAAGCCTGCTCCTTCCAACCTTCCGACTTTATGCTGCTCATTCTCCTCAGTGCTCTCTTTGCCCTAAACACATGTTGCATTATTTCAGTCCTCCAACTGGCCGCCCATATTCCTCTTCCAGGGGTGCTTTGCTCTATTTTCTTCACCTAGTTAAGGTCTCGTCATTCAGTTCTCAGGCCAAGCATTGCTTATTTGTGGAAGAGGTCTCTGATCCCCCTGACGAGGCCAGCTTCCCTATTCATTCTCTCATTGCACCATGTGAGGGCTGCATAGCCCTCCTGACCACTGTCATTTTACAGGCTTTTGTGCAGTGACTTGATTAGTGTCTGTCTTTCTCATTGGCGTGTGAATACCAGGACTCTGGTTTTGCTCAACGTGGGGTTCCACAGCCTGACATAGTTCCTTTGCACATGGCAGGAGTTCAACAAATATTGATGGGTGCATGACTTTGTGCATGGTTGTCTCTGTGCATCTGCACGGGGGTTCCCTCTGCTTGGCATGCCACTTACACACTGTCTCATGTCTAGATCTTTTTGCACCTTAATAGTTTGAGCCTTCAGTAGAAATACATACAGTAGGTTCTGACTTAATAACCTCAATCGGTTCTTGGAAACTGTGACTTTAAGCAAAATGATGTGTGACAAAACCAATTCTTTTTAAATCAACGTTATAATAAAACAATGTAGAACAAAACGATGTTATTTGAGGACCTGCTACAAATAGTTCTGCTTAAAGTCGCAGCTTCCAAGAACCTATCGACAATGTTAAGTGAGGACTTACTATGTGTTTAATCATATGATATTTTATGTAACCCAGCTAGCAGTTGAGGCCACATTGCCTTGTAGCTTTACTTCTGCCTGCATTTTTTCTGCTTTGTGATCTGTGAACTTGGACACAAACCCCACTCATACTCTTAACCCACTTCCAAGCCTGTATGGGCTTAGTGGCTTTGGTGAGACTTTGAGGGGCTGTCTTCTTCATCACTGCATTGACTCTTCTTTTTTCTCTCTCTTTTAACTTTCTCTTTCCTCCTGTCTCTTCTTCCTCCTTCACTTCAGGAGTGTCACAGACATCTCATCCTTCGCAGGATAATTTTGCAGAAGCCACAGTGCCAGCCAACATCCATGACCCCATGGGTACCTCCCTGGCTGAAGTGGGCTGGCCCAGGGTCTTCTCCCAACAATGATGGATCTAGTACAAAATGAATTCTAGTGCCTGCTGCTGAAAGGATACAATTTCATTATTGCTATGGGCTGAATGTTATGTACCTCCAAAATGGGAATGTTGAAATCCTAACCCCCAAGGTGATGGTATTAGGAGATGGAGGCTTTGGGAGGTGATTAGGCAAGGACGAAGAAGCCCTCTTGAATGGGATTAGTGCGCCTTTAGAAGGCACCCCATAGAACACCCTCACGATGTGAGACACAGTGAGAAGAACCAGGAGCGGGCCCTCACCAGACATGGAATCTATCAGTGTCTTGATCTGGGACATTCCAGCCTCCATAAGAGTAAGAAATAATAAATTCCTGTTGTTTATAAGCCAACTAGTTTATGGTATTTTGTTATAGCAGCCAAAATAGACTAAGGACATTATGTTATATTAGAGTGATAGCATATAACTGGTCAAGTTTGGAGGATGTCCAGTGCCCTAGCCCATGCCGTCTGGGGGAGAGGTTGGTGAGGAGAAGCATGAGAGGCAGTGAGAATAACTTTCTCACCCTTCCTGAGACACATTCCTCCTACCATGGTCCCATTACGGGGCCTTCCTACAATCACTTTCCAGCTTCCCCTTGTTTCCCCATTTCTACCCTCAGACCAAGTAGTAGAATGATTACATTCTCAAGAGGTCCTATGAGGATGCTTGGGCAAAATCAGACTCAGGTCAGGCCATTTTAATTTCTAGAATCCCCGGGTAGGACCTGTGGCCAGCTCAAAAAGACCTGATGATAATGTGCCATCTTCCCTTCACAAACACTTGAGTGGGTCTGTCTAAATGTCCTAAGTGGACATTTCTGTCATCCTCAGTTTTTCTTCCAGGGGTTCATCGCATTTCTTTATGGAAAGCTACCTTATGCAAGCATTTTGTGTGACACTGTTCAGAGTTTGAGGTTTTAGCGCTGACCCTGGAGACCATTAGTTTTATTCTACACCAGGTGTTTGTAAGTGAGGACTTCACTTAGATAAATTGACAACAGCCAAGTGCCACCCCACTTCACCCTGACGTTCATTAAGGATTTGCTGTGTCCCAAAAATTATACTCTGGTGGTTATACACATTGCCTCATTATATCCTTAAAACTGCGTTTTGAGACAGATAGGATTGTGATTCCTGTAGCAATCTCGAAACGGGACTCAGAGAGGGTAGGACGTTTGTCCTAAGGCACACAGCTATGACCAGCACAGCTGAATCTTACCTTAACTCACATCAAAGCCTGCGAGCTTAAATGTTGGGCTATTTACCATGGCTGTGGGAGACGGGGAATGAAAAACAGTGTTTTGTTAAATCAACAGCTATGTTTACACTCTCTGTATAAACAGTGAAATGTCCCCAAAGAAATCACACAAGAAGGAACAGTGACTCCTGCCAACACACTGGTAAACTTGGCTGTGCCAAAACTACTAGCTCTTGTTTTCACTCATCAATGTCTTATGTTTCTTTTGCCATCATCTTTTTGTTATTCATTAACCCCAGAGCCTCAACCATCTCTCATTTAAGATAATTGTTCTTATAGTTTTCCAGAAAAACCCATTTCTCCTTTTACTTTTTCCTACTATCTCTTCCCACAAAAGGCAAGGCCCCTAACTTTGTATCATTCCAGGCATTAGAGAACCAAGCTCAGAAACATTTATAAGATTTTTAAGATTATCATTCTTCCCCCAAAACACATGCACATTACCTTTGCAGAGTTATTATTCAAAATATTGACTTAAAAGCTCTCTGGGCTATAGTCAGTTGGTAATTAATTATAATGACTTCAAGGTATGTTAGATTTGTATGGGGGTGGGGAGTGGGTCACCTGCAGCCTCGAGAGGACAGATTACACTGTGAACCAGTTCTGGCGCTTGCTAACAGATCTCAAAAGTTCCTGCAGCAGGAGGGCTAATAACATTCTCCCTTCTAGAAAAGCAGAGTGACTCAGGATACAGATGTTCCGCCTACCCTGCATTTGTAATTATGAGCTGGCTGTGGCAATTCCCAGGGAGTCTTTGAATCATCTGTTCTTGCAGTTTCTCTTGCTGCTGCTCTTTTTAGAACAATCTAGGACATGTCAGCTGAAAACATGTACCAGTTGCTTGCAAAGAAGAGAATGGCTTTTTGTGTGGGGGTGGGGGACACAGAGAGTTCTCTTCCTCCCTCTCTGCTTGGGAACATGGTAGGCAGAATGAGCTAATAATTCTCAGAGAAAAAAATGTGAGTCTTGAAGATCCCCGATGCCTAGAGAGCACGAAGTGAAGGCAGCTTAATATTAGTCCTGGTGTGTATACAATGAGGGCCAGAGCTTAAGGAAGACGTGCTAATTTCACTTTAATTAACACATACTAACGCAAAGGAGATGAACCAGAGAAACCTGAATTTGCAGGCAGCCTCAAGAAGCAAAAATAAACTGGGTACCTATTGTGAAATCATCTTTGGTGCAGTGTGGCTCAGGGATGTGCCACTCCTAATACTTTTTTCTCATCTGCATGTGAGTATCTGGACTCCGGATTCAGATAAACAGATGGGACTTTAGGTCAGATGGATTCCTGAGTCACCCTGACACAGGCGGTAGGCTGTATTTTAAAAATTTGTTGAGTATTTATTTGTACAAAGCACTCTGTAAGGCACTAAATTGTAGTTTCTGCTCTAGTCTTCTCTTTCAATGACTGGGGTTTTGGGAGGGGTGATGGAAGCAGAAGTGAGTTATTTATGTCACAGACTTTGACAGCAAAAACATACTTCAGAGGAATGCTTCTCAAAGATTTCTCAAATGCAGGTTCCTGGACTAGTGATAATTATGAAATTAACAATTTGGACAGAATGAAAGACAAAGAAACAAGGTGAACTTTGTATAAAGCTAAATGTGTTCAGTTGAAAATATTTTTTTTTTCTTTAGAATGTCTGTCCTACTTTTCTTATTTTTAAAAGACCATTTCATGGTGATTTGAGGAGAATAACACCATTCTCCTTTACCCTCTCATTTCTAACCCCTTTTCTGCCAGAGGAGAAGCACCTCAAGAAACTGACATCTAGATGAGAATCAAAGTCCCATTTTTGACCTAGTCAAGTCCTGCGTCCAGGCCAGCTGAGATACAGACTTTCAGTTGGCAGACCTGAGGGCAGCCTTCTACTTTCTCCCCTGAAACCAGATTCAGACAGGTCCATTCTACAAGGCCCTTCTGACTCATTCCTGGTCACAGGCAGAGTGGGTGGAGCAGAAAGTGAATTATGGATTTGCTGAGGTGGGCCCTGCTCAGCTTGCTGGCCACAGAAAGATAAAGACAGTTGCAGGTAACACTGACACTGTACCTTGCCCACTGGGGAACCATGCCCTGTGATGCCAGCCCTCACTCATCAGATTCAGTACTTCTCTTCATTTTGGATGGCAGGGAAGTGGGGTGGAAGCTCTCCTCCCAGCACTGGTCTACAGGTAGAAGTGTGGGAGGGAGACCCTTCCTCCATGGATCAACATGGGGAGTGCAGCTGGGTGCTGGGTGAGCTGTGGTATTTAGTAAAAGAGCCTCAAGAAGCCTCGAATTTCATTGCAACCTGCCAGCATTGAATAGCTTAGACTTATGCAAAGAATCATAAGTGTTCTTAGTTCCACAATCAGGCTAAGAAGGATTTTTTTTTTTTTGATTGAAGATTAAAGTGTTAAATGGTGGTAAAATACACATAACATAAAATTTACCATGTTAATAATTTTTAAATCCACAGTTTAATGGCATTAAGTACATTCACACTGTTGTGCTGTCATTGCCACTATCCAAACTGAAACTCTATGCCTATTAAATAATAATTCCCCATTCTTACCTCCTCCCAGTCCCTGACAACTATTCTGCATGTCTTTATGATTTTTTTTTTTTTTTGAGACAGGTTTCACTCTGTTGCCCAGGCTGGAGTGCAGTGGCACGATCTTGGCTCACTGTACCCTCAACCCCTGGCCACAAGTTATCTTTTCATCTCAGCCTTCTGAGTAGCAGGAACTATAGGCATGTGCCAGTAGGCCCAGCTAATTTTTGTATTTTTTGTAGAGATGAGGTCTTATCATGTTACCCAGGCTGGTCTCAAACTCCTGAGCTCGAGCAATCTGCCTACCTCTGCCTCCCAAGGTGCTGGGGTTATAGGTGTACACCACCGCGCCCAGCCATCTCTATGAATTTAACTGCTCCAGGTTCCTCATATAAGTGGAAGTATGCAGTATTTATCTTTCTCTATCTGGCTTATTTCACTTAGCCTAAGTCCTCAGGTTCATCAATGTTGTAGCACGTGTCAGAATGTCGTTCCTTTTTAAAATCTGAGCCATATTCTACTGTGTGTATTTAACTGTTTGTTCTCTAAGGGATTTGAGACAAACCCCCAACGTGGTAGCCAGTACCTGCCACGTTAATGTGAATAGTTCTGGGAATGGCCTAAAGTGGTGTGGGCAATTCTAGCATCTTCCTGAGCACAGAGCTGGAGAGTGCATGGAGGCCCAGGGTAAATTCTGTATCTCCGCTGAGAAACAGTTATTGCAACCAAGAAGGAGGTATGGGCTGCCTACCCAGTCCCTGGGCACTATTTCAGTGGCTGCTGTCTTAGGATCCCTCCCACTGGAAGCTCACATGTGGATTGTACCTCAAACTACTGGCTTGCTCTTGAAAATGCCTTTTGTGCCGGTGGGATCCTACAATCCTCTGTCTGTAGCACTTAGGAAAGAGACAGTTCTGCTGTCAGGATTATGTTCTTGAGAAGTTTCTACTATATGCCAAATCAAGTGAGAGAAAATGTTGAACCTTAATGTCTTCAGACTTTAATTTACCAAAGTCAAAGGATTTCATCTTTAGACTTCAACCTCTCTTTGAAACTGTAATCACTAATGTGAGTTTATGTAAATTTGGGCATTTTTGTGTGGTTGGCTTTGCTTTATTTGGAACATTTTAGACTTTCATGTGGTGTTTGTTGTAAAATGTCATGAGTTATGTTGGGTATTAAGTGGAATATAATTGGAGATGGAAAATTTAAAAAGCAATGGATTTTGGCCTTCAGTATGTGCGGTCTTGAAGTTTTCTTCTTTCTTTTTTACCATTTTATTTTATTTTACTTTATTTTATTTTATTTTATTTTTTAGAGACAGAGTATTGCTATGTTGCCCCAGCTGGTCTCAAACTCCAGGGCTCAAGTGATCCTCCCACCTCAGCCTCCTGAGTAGCTAGGACTACAGGCATATAATCTCGTGCCCAGCAAAGTTATCTTAATTCTGTCCTTACTGATTTCAGAGCCTTTTGGGGCAATAGCTGAGCTGCCCATTTTACATATCCCAGAAGCCAACACAAGGAGAAGGATGGGATAGGAGTAGGGCTCAGCTTCTGGAGGTGGAAGGGGCGCTGCTCTGAGATTACTCTGCACATTGGCTTCAGGTGTGTTTGTTAAATCTCACTGATGGAGAGATGCCAGCTAGTGTCTTCTTACTCTGCCTTAAGAGACCCTCTGTTACTCTGTGGGCATTAGGCACTTGACCAATAACTAATGAAGTTGTTTTTTTGATCTTCATCTGGATCTCGGTGTCAGTTCTCCACTGGTTGGAACCAGCGTGGGAGGAGGGACGATCAGAGTTGTTATCTTCAATGTATTTCTTTTTTCTTTTTCTTTCTTTCTTTTTATTTTGACATGGAGTCTTGCTCTGTAGCTCAGGCTGGAGTGTACTGGCAGAATCTTGGCTCACTGCCACCTCTGTTTCCCAGGTTCAAGCGATTCTCCCACCTCAGCCTCCCGAGTGGCTGGGATTTGAGGCACTCACCACTATGCCCAGCTCATCTTTGTATTTTTAGTAGAGACGGGGTTTCACCATGTTGGCCATGCTGGTCTTGAACTCCTGACCTCAAGTGATCCACCTGCCTCGGCCTCCCAAAGTGCTGGGATTACAGGCGTGAGCCACCACTCCTGGCTCTTTAATGTATTTCAAACAACAAAGAGTTGGCAAGCCCATGTGAATTCCCAAAATTAATTTTTTTTTTTCAAACTGATCCATGGACTAATCTTCTGGAATCCACTGCCTTAAAGATCATGCAAATCTATGTGCTCATTTTACAAAAGAGGAATGTGAAGCCCAGGGAGTTTATTTAACTTGCTGATGGGCACAGATGGTGACCAAGCTGTGCTCAGAGCTGCAAGCTGTTTCCATCAAACCTGCTAGGAGCCTCCAGCTGAGATGAGGGCCCCTGCCACGTTCACCTCCTAGGATTTGCAGTGGTGTAAAACGTGCCCCAGGACCTGCAGTGGTCTGGGGGAGGGTGGGAGAGACCCCTGGACCTGTGCTGGCATAGCTACCATGTCCATGACACTGGGAGGCTAAGACAGAGAGGAAAACAAGACGTGTCCAGCTTCCCTACTCAAAAGCCACAAAACAGTGCAGTCAAGGACAACCCTGGTCTCATCTGCACTACAGGCATTTCAGGAGGACCAAATTAGGTAACCAAGATGTGGGTGCTTGAAAAATTATGATGTGTAATCTGAAAGCAATGTTAGCATCAGGCTACCGAGACAATCTTGTGTGGGCCAAGTGTGGAATCAGCATCATCATTTTATAAGCATGCTTCACGGGCCAGGTTTTCACATCAGTCTTGGTATCTCCATCCAAAGCAAATGGATCCATTCATGCTGGAGAAAAAAAATCTTCTTGATTTTTATGTAGTGAACTGAGATTCCTCTGATGCCTCACAAGGATATTTTTCCAATTTCAGATGGGAACCTGGCTTCCTTAAACTTTTCCTTTTTATAGCCCCCTGTAAAGATTTTTGATATCTCATGTAATCTTCTTATTCCCAAGTACTTTTTAAAATGCGTTCTTTAGAGCTCTTCGTTATACTGTGAGTAGGAAATTCAAAGTTATCACTTTTATCTGTTTTAGCTAAGGATTGAAATGACATTTAGTATAATTTACAAGGAGGAAAAATGTAAGGATTTTAACTAGATATTAAATAGAAAGAAAGCAAAACAACCTTTAAAACTTGCTTTTCTTGCTTTAGAACGTTATTTTTAAGATTTAGCCTGAAAGTGAGAATCAAGAGCTTATCTGGTTTGCTTTATGGTTTCTAAAAAGTCATTTGATTCTAACATTATATGGTTCCTATTGGTATTTCTGTTTTTGATGGACAGATAATGTGCTGTAATGTCTACTCATGTAATATCTAGTGTTGCATGATTCCTATCCGTATCTCTGTTTCTGAGAAACAGAAGCAACGTTTATTTGAGTGGAAATATGATTTCAAATCATATTTCAAAGACTTCAAAGAACTGACAATTCTCGTCTCCCCAGGAGGGAATCCTGAGTCAAAGGTCAGGGAGTAGCCTGTGAATGAAAATGTGCTCTGCCCACAAGAAAAGATATCAGTCACAAAGCAAAACTAACACTGTAAATACTAGGGGTCTTCAAAAAGTCCATGAAAAATATGTATTATGAAAAAACTGTGCATGGATTTAAAATTCTTTTTTACACCAAATAAACCTGTACTAATTTATTATAATATGTCTGAACAAGGTCTAGTTTGAGGCATTAAGGAGAATGAGTCATCAGTTTGAAAAGGGTCCTTATAAGAGAAACATGGATTCTGCTAAAATTCAAGCAAGAAGAGACGTCACATTTATGGTGAAACTTAGGTGGAAGAATGGTAAAATCACTGATGCTTTACAAAAAGTTGATGGGGAAAGTTCTTCAAATGATCATTTTACAAATGAATAACTTGTTTTAGAAAAGGACGGGGCCATATGAGATTGTAAGCATATCATGCTTACAATCCCAGCACTTTGGGAGGCCAAGGATGATTGCTTGAGGCCAAGAGTTTGAGACCAGCTTGGGCAACATAGCGAGACCCTTTCTCTACAAACAATAGAAAATTTACTGGGTGCAGTGGTGCATGCCTGCAGTCCGATCTCCTTGGGAGGATGAGGCAGGAGGATTGCTCACATCCAGGAATTCGAGGCTGCAGGGAGTTATGACGGTGCCACTGCACTCCGACATGGGCAACAGAGCGAGGTCTTGTCTCTTAAAATAAAAGGAAAAGAAAAGGAAAGGATAACATTGTTGAAGATGAAGCCTGCCGCAGCAGACCATCCACATCAATTTGCAAGGAAAAATTTTTCTTGTTCACACCCTAATTAACAACACAAACAACAGCCATCATCATAGACAGGAGAACAACATTATCAGGACTGACAATTAACAGCACAAACAACAGCCAACATCCTAGACATCTCGATTGGTTCAGTTTACACAATTCTGACTGAGAAATTAAAGTTGAACAAGCTTCCCACTCAATGGGTACCAAAACAGTTGTGCCTGGGTCAGCTGTGGACAAGAGCAGAGCTTTCCATGGAAATTTTAAATACAGAGGATAAAGATCCTGAAGCATTTCTTCAGACTTGTAACAGGAGAGGAAACATGGCTTTGCCAATATGATCCTGAAGACAAGGCACAATCAAAGCAACGGCTACCAAGAGGTGAAAGTGGTGCAGTCAAAGCAAAAGAGGACGGGTCAAGAGCAGAGGTCATGGCAACAGTTTTTTTGGGATGCTCAAGGCATTTTGCTTGTTGATGTTCTGCACAATAACATCTGATTATTATGAGAGCATTTTGAGAAGGCTAGCCAAAGTTTTAGCAGAAAGACTCCTGGAAAAACTTCACAACTTCACCAGAGAGTCCTTCTCTACCATGACAATGCTCCTGCTCATTCCTCTCAGCAAACAAGGGCAATCTTGCAAGAGTTTTCATGAGACATCATTAGGTGCCTACCTTCCAGTCCTGATTTGACTCTGTCTGACTTCTTTCTGTTTTCTATTCTTAAAAAATCTTTACAGATCACCCATTTTTGTTCAGTTAATAACAAAAAAAAGACAACATGAACATGGTTAAATTCTCAGGCCCGTCAGTTCTTTAGGGATGGACAAAATGGTTCGTATCATCATTTAGAAAAGTGTCTTGAACTTGATGAAGCTTATGCTGGGAAATAAAGTTTATATTTTTTATTTTTATCTTTTTTTGTTGTTGTTGAGACAGAGTCTGGCTCTGTTGCCCAGGCTGGAGTGCAGTGGTACGATCTTGGCTCACCACAATCTCCACCTCCTGGGCAAAAAGATTCTTGTGCCTCAGCCTCCCAAGTAGCTGGGATTACAAGTGCACACCACCACGCCTGACTAATTTTTGTATTTTTAGTAGAGATGGGGTTTCACCATGTTGGCCAGGCTGGTATTTTTATCCTTTAATTCCTTTTTTTTTGGAGATGGAGTCTTGCTCTGTCATTCAGGCTGGAGTGCAGTGGCATGATCTTAGCTTACTGCAACATCTGCCTCCCAGGTTCAAGTGATTCTCCTACCTCAGCCTCCTGAGTAACTGGGATTACAGGTGCACACCACCATGCCTGGCTAATTTTTGTAGTTTTAGTAGAGACTGGGTCTTACCATGTTGGCCAGGCTGGCCTTGAATTCCTGACCTTAGGTAATCCTCCTGCCTTGGCCTCCCAAAGTGCTAGGATTACAGGCATGAGTCACTGTGCCCGGTCCCCATGACCTTTTTGAAGTCCCCTAGTATGCCTTTACATCCATTTCTAGAATGGTTCCCACCATTCCTTCATTTATTCCTTTATTTATTGAATAAATAATTATTAAATGCTTGTTATGTATGTTCCAGGCTTTGCTCTAGTAATTTGGGATATATCAGTAAACAAAGCAGGAAAGGAAAAACCAAAAACAAAAACAAAAACAAAGGCAAAATCTCTGCCTTTAGGAAGCTCACATTCCCACAGGAGTGACAGGAAACAGCCAATGACCAGTAAGCATCACAAAGAAGTCATGCCAAAGAACCAGGTAAATAGCTGGGCGGTAAAGGAAGAGGGGGAACTCCTTTGTGACGCCAAATGGGCCAAAGGGTCGCTGGGAAAACCAAGCGTTATTGTCCATCTTGCCTTCAAGATAATGTGACATAAGCTCTAATTTTTGAAGTATGTTTTTTTCCTTAGAAATTTTACTGAATCCAAAATAAAACAAGAAGATCATGGTGGATATAGTTTCCAAATTTATTCTGCAACAAAACATGTTTGAATACAAGCAAAGAATACACATTCATTTTTTGCAGAATCCAGAATTCTCTTTTCTCCACACTAGATGGCAGTAGAGTTAAAGAAAAACACCCAGCAGGTCTTTGTACAGGGATTTGGTGATTTTTCCCATAAAGCTGCAATGAGGATGGACTCAGAGCAAAATCTATATAAATAGAAAGTTAAATTACAATGGAAGTGTGAAATGATGCTTTAACATGCCACACACTTATTTTGGCAAAACATTTTTGGGGCAGAACTCTCTCTCTCCCTCTCTCTGTCTTTCTCTGCCCGTGTGTCTTTACAGGGTTAGCCTAGACAGCATTAGAGAACCATTAACTCTGACTCCTAATACATGATGTTAACTTTAGGTTGGCAAAAAGTCAGTTTAGCTTTTTTTTTTTTTCTTTTTTTTTTTTTGAGACGGAGTTTCGCTCTTGTTGCCCAAACTGGAGTGCAATGGTGTGATCTCAGCTCACTGCAACCTCCGCCTCCCGGGTTCAAGCGATTCTCCTGCCTCAGCCTCCCGAATAGCTGGGATTACAGGCGTGCACTACCACACCTGGCTAATTTTTTGTATTTTTAGTAGAAACGGGGTTTCACCATGTTAGCCAGGCTCATCTCGAATGCCTGATCTCAGGATGATCTGTTCACCTCAGCCTCCCAAAGTGCTGGGATTGCAGGCGTGAGCCACCACGCCTGGCCAAGTTAATTTAACTTTATCCTTTAAAATTGCTTCTGGGTTTGTTAACTTTTTTTGATGCCATTTAACTGGTCCACTCAAGATTGGTTAGGTCTCAGAGGACATTTAGCGTGAAAATGGGAAACTCTGAGGAAGTCAGCCCTTCAGTGGTGTTCAGATGTTTTAGCAAGAAGTTTAAGAGAAATGTTGTCAAGATTCTCAGAATAACACTAACAGTCATGAATATATGGGGGAGGGGGAGATAAAGCAACTGTGTTCAGCTGCTAACATTGATGAGCCTGGGCAGAAGGTGTATGGTGTTCATCCTACTATTCTTGTAACTTTTTCATAATTTTAATTTTTTTCAAAGTAGAAAATAGAAACAAGTTATCACAAAATGTGTAGCTTAACACCTATGGGTAATAAATGTATAGAAGGAATTACTATGTAGCATAATCACAACTACAGCAAATACACCGAACACCTGAGTCTAAGAAGTCCTCGATGAGATGGATCTTTCTAGAAAATCAAGGCCAACTCTTGACTAGTGACTGGGCCCTGGTCTGGTATTCATTCGTTGCATCATCCATCTGATATTTATGGAAAAACTACTAAGTGTGAGACTATGAATAGGGGTTACTGCAGTGAACATTGTAGACAAAGTCTGCTCTCCTAAAGTTTACACGCAACTGGAAAGATAGAAAAAGGCAAATAAACATATAATAGATTGGGTGGTGGTAAGTACTAGAAAGAAAACAGAAGCAGGAAGTGAAGATAGACTGACAAGGTATTACTTTTACTTTAGACAGGGTGGTCAAGGTAGGACAGCCTCTCTGAGTAGGGGACATGAGAGCAGAGCCTTGAGAAGTGAGGTGTGTGGACTTTGTGCATATCTGGGAAGAATGTTCCAGGCAGAGCGTATGCCTGAAGAGCCAGAAATGGGCAAGCAGTGAGTGTGACTTCAATGAAGTGTGGGTGGGAGTCAGGTGGAAGTTAAGGATGGATAGGTACTAGGGCCAGATCTGGCTGTGTGGGCCAGCAAGTCGACACACATCGAAAAGAAAAGGATCATTAATGCCTAACATTTATTATCAAATAGCTTTGTTTGGAAAATGGTTTGGTGGTTTCTCGAAAAGTTAAACAGCAATTCCACTTCTAGATATATATACTCAAAAGAGGTAAAAGCAGCGTCCCACAGAGATACCGGCACACCCATGTTTATAGCAGCATTATTCACAAAAGCCAAAAGGAAGAAGAAACTAAGTGTCCATTGAATGATGAGTGGGTAAGCAGAAGGTGATATAGACATACAGCATAATACTATTGAGCGTTAAGAAGGAATGAAATTCTGATACATGCTACGACATTGATGAAGCTTGAAGATATTAAGCTAAGTGAAATAAGCTGAACTCAAAAGGACAGATACTATATGATTCCTCTTATATGAAGTACTCAGAATGGGCAAATCTGTAGAGACAGAGAATAGAATGGAGGTTACCAAGGGCTGACAGGGGTGGGCAATGGGGATTAGTGTTCAATGGGTGTAGAGTTTCTATCTGGGATTGTGAAAAAGTTCTGCAGATGGATGGTGGTGATGGTTGCATAACACTGTAAATGTACTTGATGCCATTAAATTGTACATTTAAAATGGTTAAGATGGTAATGTTTATATTATGCACATTTTACACAACTAAAAACTTCATTGACTTTTCTTATTCATATTATCTACTTTGTCTCTCAAGGTAACTAATTTACAAGGACTTTAAGATATGAAATGCTTTTTCCAGCAATATTAATCATCAATTTTTGTCATGTTTTCTCTTTCTTCCTCTCAAAAGTAAAACATACTGACACAACAAAATAGCATTATCTACACTCATGATCACCAAGAGCCTTTTCTTAAGAAGGTAATACATTAATAGATTAAAATCACATTAACAAATACTTATTTATAAGGATAAAGGATTGGAAACAAACTAAATGTCCATCAATTGAGAAATAGTTAAAACCTTTTAACCATTTGTTCCATAGTCATGTGAAAATATTTATGAATAAATTTTAAAATAAAATGTAAAGCTATAAAATTTTACATGGAGAAGGATCTCACCTTAGTTGGAAGAAAAACATTCTGGAGGAACTGAAAAAAAAAAATGTAATTTGCTAAGATGCAAAAGGTGCTAATCTCTACATGTGAGATATCATGGATAATATTTATTTTCATTATATTTTTATGTATTTACGTTCCCCCTCCCCAGTTTTTATTATGAAAACAGGGAGAAAATGCAAATACATAAAAAACATACAGAAAACTTGAAAGACTAATACAATGAACATCCATATACCCTCCAATTAGATTCAATAATTGTTAATGCTTTCCCATATATAGTTTTTAACAGCCCAGATATCCCCAAGATCTCATACTTTCTCTATTTTCTATCTATCTATCTATCTATCTATCTATCTATCTATCTATCTATCTATCTATTAATTGTCTATCTATCTATCATCTATCCATCCATCCATTCGTTTATCCATATTAGGAGTTGACAAATCATGGTCCAAGGCCAAATTTGGGCCATCACTTGTTTTTGTACAGCTTTTAATCAAAAAGGAGTTTTACATTTTAAACAGCAACATATTATCTGGTTATATAGGTACCTATAGAATAGTTTTGAATTTGCTTCTTGATCTTCATAGCCTAAAATATTCACCATCTAGTCCTTTACGGAACAAATTTGCCAGTCCCTGATCTACACACATACCCACACCCACCCACCCTCCAAAATTTACTGAAACATTTGAAAGCAAGTTGCAAACATTATAACGTTTCTACCTCAAATACTTCATTATGTATCTCCTAAAAATAAAGTAATATTCCCACTTAACTATGACACTATCACACCAAAGAAAATGAACTATGATTTCACAATATCATAAATACCCTTCTATATGCAAATTTATGTGACTGCATTTGCAAGTTTTACAAAATGAAATGCATAACTTTATAATAATAAATAACAAATCTCTTATTAAAAGTCATATTTTTATAATCAACATGAATTTTTAGTGTCAATTTTATTATTCGAGGGGTTTTGGAAAGCTGCTCTAACCAGCTGATCCCCTGGACATTTCAGATCAAAACTTAATGTGTTTTCAGGTCAAACAGCTCATATTCTATAAAGCATTTAGTACTGGTAGTGGTGGTTCTGTTTGCTGTAGATATTGGCAGGACAAGTCAGGTTGTTGTGTACTCTTTTATTTGTGTTCAAAAAAGTAATATCTAATATCCCTGATAATTTTTAAAGCGGAGTGACTTGTACTTGGTCGTTTGTTTTACTAGTCTTTCTACCATTTTGGTGTATGATTGTAAATTTCCATAATAAAAACGTATGTATACATCGGTATAATAATACACTTGATTTATGACCTACATATCCTGAGACAACAGCATTTAAAATATGTCAGAACCCTGAAACTTAGATGTGAAAATTGCATATGTGTTTGTATGCGAAAATTGTACGTGTGTGAAAATTGTATGTATGAATCTTTTATTTTAGGATAAGTAATAGCAATTGTCAAACAAAACACAGAAAGAAAGATCGGTTTAAATTTTGAATGGATTTTGAGAAAAGGCTACTTCATCCTGTAAGAGTCTTGTTTTTGTAAACATTTCATTTTTTGTGGGATGTGAATCATGTGTTGGAATCACCTGATTTAGCTGTGGTATAACTAAGTCTGGAAGGTTTTGGGGATACTCTGTTTTTAAACTTCCCCACCACCAATCATGGTTATGGTTACATGAGATACGTGTCCTGAAGAAAGAGGTCTGTGTCCCAAAGCTCTGCAGTTACTTAAACCATGTACTTTGTAAGCTCATCTTTGCTCTGTTTGAGCCATAATGTTATGTCTGCTTTCACCACAATCACATGGCTGCGGAAACGGCAGGTCAGGCCCCCTCCCAGTGTGCTACAGTGTAGAAATCAGTTGAAAGATTCAATACGTTTCTTCTCCTTGCTTTAAGAAGATCTCAAAGATAAACATCCTCGCACTCTTTTTTTTTTAAGTGGAGATTGGGCCAGGCGCAGCACTCATGCCTATAACCAGCACGTTGGAAGGCTGAGGCAGGACGGTGACTTTAGTCTAGGATTTCCAGACCAGCCTGGGCAAAATAGCTGTCTGTATTAAAAAAATATAAAATGGAGATAATCATGCTGTGTTATTTAGTAAGGAAACATTTGATAATATAACATGAAAAGAGTGCTAGTGAGCTCTTGAGGACTCCAATGGCTCAAAATGTAGTCCTATTGTATTTTTACAAATATAAAACATATAGGTTTTTAATATGCTCAATGAGATATCAACAGAAAAGTTACTATGGAGTCTTAAATCCAGAGCAGCCAGATGTACTTGAATTAGCGTAAAAAGAATTCATTCTTTTGGAAAGAAGTTGTGGCAAAATATTTTCTTCTAATTGAGTAGGAAGTGTACATTTATTACTTCTTCTTTGTACGTTATCCTTATTTTATGATAATATAATTTTGACCTAGACTATGTAATTTTGCTCTTCTTTATTACATCAATATATAATTTTATTTTTCTATCTGTTTGGCTTCATGTGAGTTCAAGAAGCAGCTTTTCACTTGTTAATGTCATTTCTCTAACATGTGTCTTTTTTTCTTCATTCTTTCATTGTACATTTATTGATCACCCACTACAGTTCATTTTATTTGTAGTAGTTATGTTCCATGAATTAGTGAATACTAAACAATTGCTCTAGGAGAAATAATAAGGTTAGCTTCCTTTGAGTCTCTGGTCATATTTTTTGTCAACCAATCAATACATAACCTTTTTTTATGTGTGTTTCTGTTTAATAACATCTTATTTAATATCTGTTTGAGTTACTGACATTGAACTCATGGCCAACAGTGCTGTAACTTGTACCTGAACAAAACTTGTCTAACACATATATTTTCTCTGTAAATAACATCACAGCCTTCTTGTGCTTTGGCATGCTGGACAACACTTCATCACTCTACTCAAGGCCATTTAAAATAGTGAAATCACCAACAAAAAAGCACAAACTGTAAAAAATATGGCAATAGACAGACTGCGGGAAGAACACTTGTTTACGGTATGAAAGGTGAAACGAGGCAGAACAAAGCCTAGCTTTACATCCACTGGAAACTTGCACACTGAGAGTTTCAGCTTTTCCCTGCTCTGTGTATGCACATGTCTGCAAAAGTGCACTAAATATGGATTTGAAAGTGACAAATAAATTTCGGTGAATTCTCAAATATGGAATTTGTGAACAACGAGACTTGGCTGTATTTGCAGTTACTCTGCTAGGTTCTGGGAACTCAAAGATGAACAAGACTTAATTCTTATGCTCAAGCAGCTCAAAATTAATTTCAGAGGAGGGATGCGAACATACCTAAATCTAATTCAGTGTGATAACCACTGTAATTGAACTATAAGTACGATGTTATATGAGTTTTCAGGAAAAAGCACTTAACTCTCTTAGTACTTATCACGGAATGATGAGAAAACCAATCAACTTGGAGGTCAGGTCTGGGCCAATTTTGGCCCTGTCCCCTAATGAGTGTATGGCTACATCTAAGTCCTTTAAAATTGTGATTCTCAAACTACTCACTGGAGAAGTGAAGATGGTAACACCCACCCTTCAGCACAACTGTGATGAAAGCATCTAATGCTGTGCTTGGAAGATAGTAAGTCCCCAGTTAAAGACTTAGGCTTGAAGCAGTGAAGGACAGCTTTACAGAGGAGGTGACATTTGAGCTGTGCCTTGAAGCATGAGAAGGATGTCCACTGCTGGGAAGGAGAACTTCGGGCTTGTAAGCCCTTGATAGTTTTGTTCTTTATCATGCTCTGATCTAGCCAAGTGAGGTGCTAGGAACATAGTAGTTACTCAGTTAATAAATGCTGATAGCTTGAGTGAGTAAAGGGTGAAGGATCCCTTTTTGATCTCTTTGATACCTGCTTTTTTGCTAGACCACCTATTTTCATAGCAACACATATTCTTGGTACATTATATATCAAGCTTTGGAGATTTAGTCTGTAGAATGTTTTTTTTGTTTGAGTTGGAGTCTTACTCTATTGCCCAGGCTGGAGTGCAGTGGTGTAATCTTGGCTCACTGCAACCTCCACCTCCCGGGTTCAAGTGATTCTCCTGCCTCAATCTCCTGAGTAGCTGGGATTACAGGCATGCGCCACCATGCCTGGATAATTTTTTTTTTTTTTTTGTATTTTTAGTAGAGACAGGGTTTTGCCATATTGGCCAGGCTGGTCTTGAACTCCTGACCTCAGGTTATTCACCTGTCTCAGCCTCCCAAAGTGCTGGGAATACAGGCATGAGCCACCGCGCCTTGTCTAGTCTATAGAAATTGAGCAAGAGACAGTACATACTTTAGCTAGGAGTTGTATCCTCCCAAATTGATTTTGAGTAAAAAATGTGGCTGGAAAATGAAAGACATGTGTCTTAGTTCACTTTGTGTTGCTACAAAGGAATATCTGATGGTGGGTAATTTATAAAGAAAAGATGCTTATTTGGCTCATGGCTCTACAAGAAGAATGGTGCCAGCTGTCTTCAACCATCAGTGCTTGTGGGGCTAATAAAGTGAGAACTCACTACTATGAGGATGGCACCATGCCGTTCATGAGGGATCTGTTCCCATCATCCAGACACCTCCCACCAGGCCCCACCTCCAACACTATGGATCGAATTTCAACATGACACTCGATGGGGTCAAATATCTGAACTACAGCAACATGATAAGAAGGAAAAAAAGAAAAAGAAAGAAAAAGATGAGAAAATTTATGTGTGTGTGTTTGTGTGTGTGTGTGTATGTGTATGTGTTTGTGTGTGTGTGTATGTGTGTGTTTGTGTGTGTGTGTGTGTGTGTGTGAGACAGAGAATGCTTAAGGGAGACAGATGACATGTAACAATATGGATAAATCTTAGCAATGTAATATTAAGTGAAATAGTAACTCCCCCAAGAACATATGCAAACCTACAATCTGGAGACACGAGGCAGCACTGTAACCAAGAGATCAAAGCTAATCTCACCAAAAAGGGGCCTCTGATTGTGATCTACTAAGAAGAATATAGCACCACTTCTGTGGTATTTCCACCCAAAATGCACAACCTGATTTCCATCAAAAGGGAAACATCAGGAGAACATAAATTAAGGCACATTAATAAAATACCTGTCACAGACATGTTAAAACTCCTGAAATTCACAATGTTAATGTCACAAAAAGGCGGAGAAATGTTTCAGATTAAAAAAGACTGAAGAGATACAACAACTGAACACAATATGTGGTTCTGGACTAGATTATGTCCTTGAAAAAATTGCTATAAACAGTATTATTGTAACAATTGACAAAACTTAACCATGGACTATATATAACAAACAAGTATGGTATCTATGTTACATTTCCTCATTTGTGGTTATATAAGCATTTCCTTGTTCTTAGGAAATACACATGGATATATTAAGGAGTAAAAAAGTAAGATATATGGAATTGTTTTCAAATGATTTTTAGAATTATATATATTATATATTCATATAATATATTTATATTGCATATATTATAATACTATATTATGTTATAATATATTACCATATATTATACTTGTATATTGTGTTGCCTGTTGCCCAGGCTGGAGTGCAGTGGTGATGTCTCGGCTCACTGCAACCTCTGCCTCCTGGGTTCAAGTGATTCTCCTGTCTTAGCCTCCCAAGTAGCTGGGATTACAGGCACACACCACCATGCCTAGCTAATTTTTTTTTTTTGTGCACCATTTCTGGAAGTACTGCAATACCAGGTCAATGAGTGGAGTGGACGGAGCAAGCTCCTATTCCATCTCTTATTTCCAAAAATCCATTTAATATATTGTCCTCGGATAGAGGACATATCAGATATTAAACTGATAAGAACAGATACTACACTTGATATTAGCCAAAAGGCCGAGAAGTGATGCCTGGCTAATTTTTGTACTTTTAGTAGAGACAAGGTTTCACCATGTTGGCCAGGCTGGTCTCGAACTCCTGACCTCAAGTGATCTGCCAGCCTTGGCCTTCCAAAGTGCTGGGATTACAGGCGTGAGCCACTGTGCCCGGCCTGAACTTCCTTTAAGATAAAAGGTAAAAAATAATATGTAAAATAACACTAGAAACAAAGAAAAAGAGTACATACAGCGCTACATCTTTTTACAAACCTGAAAAACTAGAGTAGTTTAGCTAGAATAGTTGAGTAGCTGGCATTAAGCTGTATAATGAGAAAGGAAGACATGGAGCTCAAGACTCAGCAAGCTGGTTACTCTGGGTGGGGCGCTTGGCGGTGGGGTAGCCAGTCACCAAGTGGATTGCTGGAGGACATTGTTAAGCTCCTCATTTTTTTTTTTTTTTTTTTTTTTTGAGACAGAATCTCGCTCTGTCACCCAGGCTGGAGTGCAGTGGCACGATCTCGGCTCACTGCAACCTCTGCCTCCCAGATTCAAGCGATTCTCCTGCCTCAGCCTCCTGAGTAGCTGAGACTACAGGCATGGGGCCACCACACCCGGCTAATTTTTGTATTTTAGTAGAGACGGGGTTTCACCGTGTTAGCCAGGATGGTCTCCATATGTTGACCTTGTGATCTGCCCGCCTCGGCCTCCCAAAGTGCTGGGATTACAGGCGTGAGCCTCTGTGCCCGGCGAGACCCTCATTTTTCCAGTGGTTGTTAGATTCATGGAAGGTTATTACATTACCAAAATCAAGCAATCAGAAAAAAACAGGAACCAACTAATAGAGGACCATGCATGGGACCCAGTGAGATGGCCATGACACACGCAATGTGATTAACCTGTTTGTTTTCATCCGAGGCCAATCAAAAAAAAAAAAAAATACAGAAAGAGAGGCAGTAGGAGAAGAGAGACAGGGGCAGAGGGAAAGAAAGAAACTGAGAAATCAAGGAGTAGGGAAAGAAAAGTGCTTCAGGTTTTTTGAAGGAAAATAAATAATAAAACAACTCTGGAGACAATAAACTGGAACAACAGAGTGGGAAAAGATTTAGCAAATTTTCAAGAGACTTTCAAGAGACCATAAGAATGGATTGGAGGAAGCCGAAAGACCAAGGCATGGGAATGCTGTGGCAGAAAAAAGTCTAAGCAGTATTTCTGAGCCGCAAGAGGGACACTCTGTCTCCACAGAAGGGTGTCAGCCAGAGGGCTGGATTCCAGGAAAGGGTGATGTGGTTTAACAACAGACCAAGGTTTGGTCTAAAGGAAGGCTGACACTTAGCCAGCTGGGGTTTTCCAAAAACTTGGAGTGTTGTGGTCACTTCTGGCCTCTTCAATACTCCAGGCTATTAATTAGGAGGAACCACTAGATTAACCTGCGGCCATAATCACCTCTGATGAGGGCTTATGTACAGAGGCTTATTGTCGGTAATTGAGGGGACTCCTCTGGGAGCTGCCGTCCTGTTGCAGCCCTTCTGGTGCCCGGTGTGGGAATAATGCATGCTGGGTGCACACAAGGGAAACTGGGCTTGTGCAGGATGCAGATGCATTTATCAAGGAAACGTGTCACTCCCAACAGTTGTACTGGAGCCTCTGGGTGCACAATGACCACTGACCAGTGAACAGGGGCGGGCTTTGTCAGCAGTAAAAGGACCAGGATACTTTAGAAATATTCAAGCCATCTGGAGCCCGGCAAAAGTTCGTTCCGTCCTTCCTGTCTTCTGCTCTCTGGCCTTTGGACACAACCATGCCACAAACAAAACCAACCAAAGGAAGTGCCTCCCTTGCACGGGGAGGGGAGGGTCCCATTCACCTGGTGATTCAATCAGTCCTGGTGAAGAGGGAAAAGGAGCCTGCTGCGATCTGGCTCCTTCTGTGACTGCGCCTCACCTTAGGTGTGCTCCTGTCCTGCTAAGCTAACCCTAGATCCCTGAACAAATGAGGCTTTCCTCTCATCACCCGCTCCGTTTGGAATGTCCTTATTTCCCTTTCTTTGTCCACCTGGGGAATGAATACTTTTAAAAAATTTTAATGGATCATGAGGTCAAGAGATCAAGACCATCCTGGCCAACACGATGAAACCCCATCTCTGCTAGAAATACAAAAAAATTAGCCAGGCGTGGTGGCATGTACCTGTAGTCCCAGCTACTAAGGAGGCTGAGGCAGGAGAATCACTTGAACCTGGGAGGCGGAGGTTGCAGTGAGCCGAGATCGTGCTACTGCATTCCAGCCTGGTGACCAAACGAGACTCCGTCTCAAAAAAAAAAAAAAAAAAAAATTTAAGCACTGTGTTGTAGTGGTAGTTTTCATATAACATGTTCCTTGATATTCTATGCCCTGCCCCATTCCTTATACATACAGGATTTCCCATGCCTTGTCAATCCCTCTTACGCTCTTTGGATGTTTTTCAGAGAGCCTTTCACTGCACTGATTTATTTACGCATCTTTTTTTCTCAACTTTTCTCCCTTGAGACAGAAAATTAAAATCAGTGCTCAATAAATGTTGGTTAAGTGAATAATAAGTACTAACCACAAGCCAGGCCAAGTAAGTGCCTTACACACCTTCATTCATTTAAGACTTCACGCAGCCTATCAGGTGGTGACTATTATTAATCTTGTCCTTACAGATGAGGAAATAAAGGCTAAAAAGGTTAAGCCATTTGTCCAAGATCATATTACTATTATTATTGTTTTTAATGCATCATTCAAATGACACCAAGATCATATTATTATTAAGTTGTAGAAATTGGATTTAAACCTAGATAGTCTGACTCTGCATCCTCCCCCTTAACTACTATATGGTGCTGCCTCCTGAATAATCAGGAGTTACAGGTTTGGCCGGGGACAGTGGCTCACACCTTTAATCCCAGCACTTTGGTAGGCTGAGGAGGGAGGATCGCTTGAGCCCAGGAGTTGGAGACCAGCCTGGGCAACATAGCAAGATCCTGACTCTAAAAGAAAATAACTTTAAAAATAAGCTGGGCATGGTGGCATGTGCCCAGCTATTTGAGAGGCCGAGGCAGAAAGATCGCTTGAGTCCAGGAGTTCAAGGCGCAGTGAGCTATGATTGCACCACTGCACTCCAGTCTGGGTGACAGAGTGAGACCCTGTCTCAAAAAAAAGAAAAAAAAAAAAAAGAGTTATAGGTTAGTCAAGATACCAAGGTACTGGGCATTTCTACACTGCAAGTATTTCGAGGCTTAGTGTAATTGCAATGCAATATTTAATCATGATGGATGCATATGAAATCTAAGACACGAACTTTGCCTCAAGGAGTTTGTGAACCACTTGAGAAACTTCAACTACTATTGGGAATGATTTGCGAACGATGTAAAATATTATGAACTACCTCTATTTATTTTGTTGCCTCTGGGTACAAGGCACCTTGCTGTATATTGTGATACATTAAAAAGATAAATGAATACAGTTAACTATACCATCCTGCTATCCTAGTTTTCCAGGATGAAATGGATTTTTTTTTTTTTTTTTTTGAGACAGGATCTCACTCTGTCACCCAGGCTGGAGTGCAGTGGTGTGATCACGGCTCACTGCAGCCTTGACCCACCAGACTCAAGTGATCCTCCCACCTCAGCCTCCCATGGGGACACACCACCATGTCTGGCTAAGTTTTTTTGAAAAGATAGGGTCTTGCAAGTTACCCAGGCTTGGACTGGATTTTCTAAAAAATAAAAGTTTACTGAGATGTAATTCATATACTATAACATTTTTCCTTTTAAATTTATTGTACAATTCAGTGGTTTTAAGTATACTCACAGGTTTGTGCAACCATCACCACTATCAAATTTTAGAACATTTTCATTACCCCAAAAGGAAACCCTATACTCGTTAGCAGTCTTTTTTTTTTTTTTTTTGCTTCCCCACAACAACTTTCTGAGCTACTGACAATCATTACTCTACTTTCTGTATCTATAGATTTGCCTATTCTGGTCATTTAATATAAATTAAATCATGCAATGTATGACCTTTCATGACTGGCTTCTTTCACTGAGCATAATGTTTTAAGATTTATTCCTATTGCAACCTGTGTCAGTGTTTCATTCCTTTTTATGGCCAAATAATATTCTATTATATGAATAAGCACATTTCGTTGATCCATTCATCAGCTGATGGACATTTTAGTTGTTTTCACATTTTGCTATTATGATTAATGCTGCTATGGACATTCATGTACCAGTTTTTGTGTGGACATAGGTTTTGATTTCTCTTAAGAAATAAAATTCTCTTAAGAAATCAAAGCCCGCCTGGGAGTGGAATTGCTCGCTCATATGGCAACTCTATAACTTTGTGAGGAATTGTCAAACTGCTTTGAAAAGTGGCTGCACCGTTATTTTGCTACCAGGAATATATGACGGTTCCAATTTCTACACATCCTTGCCAACACTTGTTATTATATATCTTTTTCATTATAGCCATCCTAGTGGGTGTTAAGTGGTAAAACTCACTGTCGTTTCAATTTTGCATTTCCCCATGGTGATTTGCTTAATGATGTTAACATCTTTTCAATTGCTTCTTGGTCATTTGTAGATCTTATTGGGGGAAATGTGTATTCCAATCCTTTGCCCACCTTTTTTTTTTTTTTTTTGAGAAGGAGTCTTGCTCTTTTGCCCAGGCTGGAGTGCAGTGGCACAATCTCGTCTCACTGCAACCTCCATCTCCTGGGTTCAAGCAACTCTCCTGCCTCAGTCTCCCGAGTAGCTGGAATTACAGGCCCCCACCAGCATACCTGGCTAATTTTTTTTTTTGTATTTTTAGTAGAGATGGGGTTTCACCATCTTGGCCAGTCTGGTCTTGAACTCCTGACCTCATGATCCACCCGCCTCGGCCTCCCAAAGTGCTGGAATTACAGGAGTGAGCCACCACACCTGGCCTCCTTTGCCCATTTTTTAATAGAGTTGCTTGTATTTTTATTTATGAGTTGTGGGAATTCTTCATTTATTTTGAATGCTAAACCCTCATTTGATATATGATTTGGAAATACTTTCTCCCAATCTGTAGGCTGCTTTTCTACTTTCTTGATAATGTTCCTGATATACAAAATATTTTAATTTTGATGAAATCTAATTTATCTATTTTTTTCTACTGTTGCTTGTGCATTTGGTGTTATTGCCAAATGAAGAGTTACTCCTAAGTTTTCTTCTAAGAGTTTTATGATGTTAGCTCTTTTTCTTAGGTCATTGATCCATTGTTTTTTCTAAATTAACACTCTTACTGTCCTAATGTTTTCTTTTTTTATTTACTACAGTAAAATTTTTTATGATCCATTTTAATTTTTGTATACGCAGTGTGGTAGGAGTCCAACTTTATTCTTTGGCACATAGATATCCAGTTGTCCCAGGGCCATTTGTTGAACAGACTATTCTTTTTCCACTGATTGCCTTGGGCATCCTTGTCAGACCAAAGCCAATTGGCCATAGATGTATGGATTTATTTCTGGACTCTCAACTCGATTCTATTGATCTATATGTTTAGCTCTATGCCAGGAGCACAATGATTATTTTTAGAGATGGGATCTTGCTCTGTCCCATATGCTGGAGTGCAGTGGCATGATTGTAGCTCACTGCATCACTGCAGCCTTGAACTCCTGGACTCAACTGATCCTCCCACCCCAGCCTACTAAGTAGCTAAGACTACAGGCATGTGACACCATGCCCAGTCAATTTTTAAAGTTATTTTTTGTAGAGATGGGATCTCACTTTGTTGCCTAGGCTGGTTTTAAACTGATTTTAAGCAACCCTCCTGACTCAGACCCCTAAAGTGCTGGGATTACAAGCATGGGTCACTAGCCTAGTCCATACTGTTTTGATGACTATAGTTTTGCAGTAAGTTTTGAACCTGTAAAGTGTGAGTTCTCCAACTTTGTTCTTTTTCAAGATTATTTTGGCTGTTCAGGTCTTTTGCATTTCCATATGAATCTTAGAATCAGCTTGTCAATTTCTGCAAAAAAAAAAAAAAACTACAGCAGGGATTATGAAAGAGATTAGGTTGAATCTATAAATCAGTTTAGTGAATACTGCTATCTTAACAATATTAAGTCTTCTTATTCATGATGTGTTTCCATTAATTTAGGCCTTACTTTAAATTTTTTAAATAATGTTTTGTAGTTTTCAGTGTACAATTCTTGCACTTCCTTCATTAATTTCTTTTAATTCCTCTTTATTCATTGTATTTATTTATTATATTCTTTTTGATGCTATTATAAACTAAATTTTAAAAATTTCATTTTTGTATGGTTAATTTATAGTATATAGAAATACAACTGATTTTTGTATATTGATTTTCTATCCTACAATCTTGGTAAACTCATTTGTTAGTTCTAATAATTTTTTTTTGTGTGTGGGTTTCTTTGGATTTTCTACATACAACATCACATCGCCTGTGAATAGAGATAGTTTTACTTCCTTTCCAGTCTGGATGCTTTTATTTCTTTTCCTTGCCTACTTGCTCTGATTATAACCGCCAGTACAATGGTGACGAGAAGTAGTAACAGCAAACACCTTTGTCTTGTTCCTGATCTTGGGGGAAAATATTCAGTCTTTCATCATTAAGTGTGATGTTAACTGTGAGATGTTAGTAGGTGTCCTTCATCAAATGGATAATGTTTCTTCTATTTCTATTTTTTCAGTGTTTCTTATTTTGGAAAGTTGTTGAAAATTGTCAGTCTATTGAGATGGTCATGTGCTTTTTTTTCTTCATTTCATTAATGTGATATATAACATTGGTTTATTTCATATGTTAAACAGACTTTGCATTTGTATTATGATTCACATTGTCATGGTGTATGATCCTTTTTATATATGACTGGATTCAGTTTGTTAGTATATGTTGAAGATTTTTGTGTCCATATTGATAGAATGAATTGGAAAGAGTTCCTTCATCTTCTATTTTTTTTTTTTTGGATGAGTTTGAGAAAGATTGTTAATTCTTCTTTAAATGTTTGATAGAATTCACCAATGGGCCTAGACTTTACTTCGTGTAAAGTATTTTCATTACAGACTCAACCTCTTTATTTATTACAGATGTATTCAGATTTTCTTTATAAATGAGTTTCAGTAGTTTGTGTCTTTCTAGGAATTTGTCCATTTTATCTAGGTTATCTAATTTGTTGGCATATTATCCTTTTAATTTCTGTAAGGCTGGGAGTGATGCCCTCTCTTCCATTCATTTTTTATTATATTTTATTTTATTTTTAAAATTTAATTTAATTTTAAGTTCTGGGATACATGTGCAGGACGTGCAGGCTTGTTTCATAGGTAAACGTGTGCCATGGTGGTTTGCTGCACCTATCAGCCCATCACCTAGGTGTTAAGCCCCACATGCATTAGCTATTTATCCTGATGGTCTCCCTCCCCGCGGCCCCATTCATAGCTTTAGTAATTTGAGTCTTCTCTCTCTCTTTTGGTCAGTCTAGTTAAAAGTTTGTCTATTTTGACTTTTCACTCTTGTTTTTATTAATATATTCTCTATTTCATTTATTTCCATTCTAATCTTTATTATTTCCTTCCATTTTGCTTTGGGTTTAGTTTGCTCTTCTTTTTTCTGGTTTCTGAAAATGGAAGATTAGGTTTCTGAAAAATGGAAGATTAGGTTTCTTCTTTTTTCTGGTTTCTGAAAATGGAAAATGGAAGATAAGAACTATTTCTTCTTTTTAAATATAGGTATTTATATAGCTATTAATTTCCCTCTAAGCACTTCTTCAGTTACATCTATAAGTTTGACATGTATCATCTTTATTTTCGTTTATTTCAAACTATAATTTTGCTTGTGGTTTAATCCTTTTGACTTACTGGTTATTAAGAGTATGTTGTTTAATTTTTACATATTTGTGAATTTTTCAAATTTACTTCTAATTAATTTCTAATGTCATTACATTGTGATTGAAGAACATGCTTTGTATGATTTCAATCATTTAAATTTATTAAAATTTTCGGCATAATATATGGTTTATCCTGGAGAATGTTCCATATGTATTTGAGAAAAATGTGTATTGTGCTGTTATTGGGTGGAGTGTTCAATTGATGTCTGTTAGGTCAAGTTGGTTTATAATGGTTGCTTAGTCCCTTTGGGCTGCTATATAATAAAATACCACAGACTGGATGGCTTATAGACAACGGAAGTATATTTCTCACAGTTCTGGAGGCTGGAAGTCTGAGATCAGGGTGCCAGCCCGACTGGGTCTGGTGAGGGCTCTCTTCCGGGTTGCAGATGCTGACTTCTTGCTGTACTCTTACGTGGCAGCAAGATGGTGAGCTAGCTCTCTGGTGTCCTTTTTATAATGGCACTAATACTATTCGCGAGGACCTCACTCTCATCATGTAATTACCTCCCTAAAGCCTCATCTCCTCATGCCGTCACATTGGGGGTTAGAGTTTCAGCATATAAATTTTTGGAGGACAGACTTGTTTATTGCAGTATTTTTCAAGTCTCCTATTTTCTTATTGAAAGTGGGTAACTGAAACCTCCAACCACAATTACTGAATTGTCCATTTTTTCCTTTAATCCTATAAGTTTTTTGCTTCATGGATTTTGGAACTCTGGTATTAGATGCTTATATGTTTATAACTATTAGGTCTTTTATCATCATAAAAATCTTCTTTGTCTTAAAGTCTATTTTGTCTTCTATCAATATGGGTCTCCAGCCCTCTTTTAGTTATGGTTGCATGGTATTTTCTTACTTTTAACCTCTTTGTATCTTTAATCTAAAGTGTGTCTCTTGTAGACACAATAGAGTTGGATCTTTTTTTAAAAAAAAAATCCATTCTGTTGGCTGGGCATGGTGGCTTACGCCTGTAATCCCAGCACTTTTGGAGGCCGAGGTGGGCGGATCACTTTAGGCCAGGAGTTAGAGACCAGCCTGGCCAACATGGTGAAACTCTGTGTCTACTAAAACTACAAAAATTAGCCAGATGTGGTGATGGGCGCCTGTCCCAGCTACTCGGGAGGCTGAGGCAGGAGACTTGTTTGAACCTGGGAGGTGGAGGTTGCAGTGAGCCACTATACTCCAGCCTGGGCGACAGAGTGAGACTTTGTCTCAAAAACAAATAAACAAAACAAAACCCATTCTGTCAATAACTATATTTTGATTGGAGTGTTTAATCCATTTACACATAATATAATTACTAACAAGATAGGATTTATGGTTTTCATTTACATTTTTTCTATATGTTTTATGTCCTTTTTGTTCCACTACTTCTCCATTATTGCCTTTTTGTGTTAGAAACTTTTAAATTTTTGAATATACCTCTAAGAGTGTTTTTAAAAACATCTCTTAATTCTCTTGATGTTCTTTTGCTATATAGTTTGAATTATTTTCTTGGAAGTTGCACTGAGGATGACAATTAATATTAATTAATTTATAATTAATAAAGTAATCTAGTTTGGATTAAAATCAATTAAATTTTACTGTATATGAAACTTTGCTGATAGACTGTATTTAATGTAATATTCTTTTCAAGAAAGTTAAGTTGTTAAGTATGGTTTATTTTTATATCTTTTTAGGACTTTTCATATCATTCTATGTCAGGCCATGTATTTCTTACTTCAAATAACTTCTTTTTCTTTCTTTTTTTTTTTTTCTTTTTTTGAGATGGAGTCTTGCTCTGTCGCCCAGGCTGGAGTTCAGTGGTGCGATCTCGGTTCACTGCAAGCTACGCCTCCCAGGTTCAAGCTATTCTCCTGCCTCAGCCTCCTGAGTAGCTGGGACTATAGGCGCCTGCCACCAAGCCTGGCTAATTTTTTGTATTTTTAGTAGAGACAGGGTTTCACCTTATTAGCCAGGATGGTCTCGATTTCCTGACCTTGTGATCCACCTGCCTTGGCCTCCCAAAGTGCTGGGATTACAGTTGTGAGCCACCACGCCCAGCCTCAAATAATTTCTATTGCAGTTGAGGAGAAAACCAAACATATGAAAAGTCAGATGGCAGTCAAATCTTTAAATACTAATTCAAGGCAGTGACAGATATGAGTAACAACTCTAGACAGAAAATGTGCAGTGGCTTCATGACAGGATATTTCAGAAGATCAGCTGATGTGAAACCCATGGCCCAAGTTAGTCAAGGAACACTTCATGGCCTTGCCATTTGACCTTAGTATGTGTGGAAGTGCACAAACTCGTTGATATGTAAAGAAAATAAATAGGAACTCACAAAGCTAGCTTTCGACTTTTCAGTGAGGCCATCTGTCTACTTCTGTATCCACAGCACCTACAACATTGCCTTACACATTGTAGGTGCTCAGAAAATATTTATCAAATGATCAAATAAACGCATTTGGTTGAATAAATCAGTTAGGTGTGGAATTGGAGCTTTGCAAGAGAGAACATATATTCTGGAGCATCAGCTTTGGACCATTTGCTAGGTTAATTGATAAGGGGGAAACAGAGCTGGTAAGTCATCTGAGTCACAGCTTGCTCTTGTTTTTTTTTTTTTTTTTTGTAGAGATGGAGTCTTGCTCTGTTGCCTACACTGGAGTGCAGTGGTGTGATCTCGGCTCACTGCAACCTCCGCCTCCCAGATTCAAGCAATTCTCATGCCTCAGCCTACCAAGTAGCTGGGATTACAGGCGCGTTCCACCATGCCCAGCTAATTTCTTTTGTATTTTACTAGAGATGGGGTTTCGCCTTGCTGCCCAAGCTAGTTTTGAACTCCTGAGCTCGGGCAATCCACCCGCCTCGGCCTCCCAAAGTGCTAGGATTATAGGCACGAGCCAGTGTGCTCCTTTTAAGAGGAGTTCAATTGCTGGTATCATTCCTATTAGTTTTTGAGAATCAGAGAATGCCACAGTTTTCATTTTTACTTAAAAATCTGTGCATCTATAGTCTTTTTCAGAGTGTTCAGGGAAAAAGGACTTGTAGGGACACCATGGGTTTGTACATTTCAGTAACTGAGGAACAGGGTGGCAAAAGTTCTTCAAATACTGAGAGAGGAGATGCTAGGAAATGCATCAGAAACATTATTTGAAACATCTAAAGTGGTTTTTTTTTCTTAATTTCCTATATCTAATTCTTTTTTCCCCTATATTTAGTTCTTGACTCTCCATGGTAGTCAACCTCAGAAAATTTCAATAGTTTCAAGAACTATCACATGAACAGAGTTTATTTTTTAAGGTTTTAAGTTTTTTGGGTGTTTTTTGCTTTTTAACGTGATCTTTTGTTAACAATTACCATAAATCTTTACTTAAGATTTACTTTAAGAGACTTGTACCACCCTTCTATTTTTTGGTCATTAGAGACTTTCTAGTAAAAATGCTAGAAAACTAAAAGCTTTCTGGTTTAAATTCATCTGTACCTGCAGCTGCAAAGCCAGTAGAGGGCGCAGTATCCCTATTCTTTGATTTCTGGAATTACAACTACTTGGATGGACTGAATCTCAAACGATCTACATAATCAAGACTATTTCATCCAGAGAGAGGGAGTCTGGGGTTACAATTTTTTTGTTGTTTGTTTTTTTTGGCAATCTTGGCTTTATGTTAGGGTATTAGCAGAGTTATAGAGTTGTTTTATTGCATTGAGGAACTTTGATGAGGTTGCTGCGTGAGGACTGTTCTTCCATTTTGCTTCCTTTAACTAAAAAGTCATTTGAGCATTTTGTACCAAGTCCACAAAACACTGGCTGAGTAAACTCATCAAGTGGATTAGATTCTCGGTATTCAGGATAGCTTGCGCAAGCGGGTGGGCATTTTCGCTAATCCCTGCAACCTTTGATGTGGCGGCAGAGTGGGAACTGGGATGAGTTCTTCCTCCCTGACTCACTGGCTTCCATTCCACGAGATTCCAACGTCTGCCCCACACTGTCTCCCCAGCTGACTTAGCAGAGATAGGACCCAGCAGAGATAAGACCCCTCCTGTTCTATCTCATCTGACTTACTCCTTCAGAGTTATTTTTCCTTAGTGACAGGGCCATGGGCTGAGCAAGGGAGGCAGCCCTCCTGCCTCTCCACCCCACTCCCTTTAACAACTGTTGTTTTACGTAACATTTTACTTGTCTTTTCACCATTGGATTCTTCCCGTATTTCCAGCTACCAGCTCATAGCTTAGGTGGGGTTCTTTTCTTTGTCTTCACTTACCTTTTATCATTGAAACAAATGCTTTAGCAACATTATCAGCCCATCTTTGCTAACTTTATTTTTTATTCAAGTCTTTCTTTTTTAATTTTTTTTTTTAATTTGAGAATGACTCTCACTCTGTTGCCAGGCTGGAGTGCAGTGGTGTGGTCTCGGCTCACTGCAACCTCCGCTTCCTGGGTTTAAGTGATTCTTCTGCCTCAACCTCCCAAGTAGCTGGGTCTACAGGCACACACCACTATGCCCAGCTAATTGTTGTATTTTTAGAGACGGGGGTTTCACCATATTGGCCAGGCTGGTCTCGAACTCCTGACCTCGTGATCCACCTGCCTCGGCCTCCCAAAGTGCTGGGATTACAGGTGTGAGCCACCGACCCCGGCCTGGTATTCAATTATTTTGACAGTCGCTCTTGGTCTTGTGATATCTCTTCCCTTTCTTCAACAGGTGTTTACGTCTTTCCATTTCTTTTTGTTTTTGTTTATGCCTTCTCTCTCCAGCTAGAATGTGAAATAATACCTGTGACTGAAAAGAAGCTGTTTTGACCCAGGATCCTGGTCCTCTGCATAACAGTCAAGACCATTCCAATTTGCCTGAAAGTGTTTTAGAGAAGAAACAGAAATTCAGGACCAATCAGCAATTCCCTTGTCCACTCTTATCAAGAAAGAGAAAGGATTTGTGCTGAGATTTAAGTTATTTTCTTTTTTTCTATGACAGGTTTCGATAAATGCCCAACTCCAATAATATGGTAACATTTCAGAGTCAATCTGGGTTAAAAGTAAATAAACTCTGTTTTGATCTTGGCTCTTTTTTACTGTCACTTTTAGGCCTTTCTTGAAAGGAGAGAGACACATTCTCTACCAAGTCAGAATCTGCCCTATGCTTATTCCAGATCAGTATGCTTGGTCTAATACTCAATCACTAATCACTCACGTGACATGCTGTGTGTGTGAGACTAACTGTTGGCTATTCTTTTATTTATTTATTTTCAAGACAGAGTCTTACTCTGTTCTCCAGGCTGGAGTGCAGTGACATGACCTCGGCTCACTGCAAGCTCTGCCTCCCGGGTTCACGCCATTCTCCTGCCTCAGCCTCCCGAGTAGCTGGGACTACAGGCACCTGCCACCATGCCCGGCTAATTTTTGTATTTTTAGTAGAGACGGGGTTTCACCGTGTTAGCCAGGATGGTCTCAATCTCCTGACCTCGTGATCCACCCGCCTCGGCCTCCCAAAATGCTGGGATTACAGGCGTGAGCCACTGCACCCGGCCAACTGTTGGCTATTCTTAAAGTATAGCTACAGTGAAAACATCATTATGAATGCCTCTGGCTACTGTATTCAGAAAAGATACTAGCTATAAGAATTGTGGAAAGTCAGCTTTATCCTTTAAAAAGGTGATGGTACTTCCATTTCCTTTACTCTTATTTTGCACTCTGTTCAGAGATTAAGAAGGGAACTGGATACTGTTTATTGGTGCCTCTCAAACCCCTCCATGCCAAGATAAGATGCAAAAAGTTGAGTTTTGAGGATTTGGAAGTTAAGTAAGTCTGGTGAGTAGAGTGGAGAAAGCCCAAGGTTAAGGCTGTTGTGGTTAGTGATGGAAGAACTGAGGTAGAGAGCCTGGAATGAGGGATCAGATAATGGGAGGAGGATTCCAAGTGTGGCTGATGCCAATGGGCAGGGTGTGTGTGGGGGCAGTGAAGACAGAAGTCTAAGGAGTTATGGAGAGTAAGGACAAAAAATGAAGGTGCCATGTCTGAAGAATCATTACTATTGACGAGAGTTTTCAAGTTTGGTGAAAGAACTTCAATGAAGCATTCTACTCTCAGAAACTGAGATCTTGCTATTGCTTTAGTGACTATTTTATCTGATATCTTTATAGCAACTTTATCATTTGTTGGTACATGCTTAGTGTATATTTTCCCAGGTTTTTCAAATGTTGTATGCCCTTTGGTTTTAGGTGTTGGATACAGTGAGTTCCAGATTTCTCTTCAAAGAATCAGTATGTCAGTATGGTCAGTTCTTTGTCCTCCATTTTAAAGTTTAACTTCCTCGCAGTTTCAGTAAACAACCTTTTCCACCAGTTTTAATCAGTAGTTCACATCTGTTCCCCTGGTCACCTGCTTTGTCCTGACTCATCCTGGTCACCTGCTTTGACCTGAATCACCCGTGGTCACCTGCTGTCACCTAATTCACCTTTAGTCACCTGTTCTGTAACCATCCTTCCCACCAAACTACTCACCCCACTACGCTGGCTCATACCCCTGCTCTCTTTAAAATAGCCTATCTGAATTAGCTTAGACTGTACGGTCCAACTCTAGCCATTAGGGGAATGACACAGCAGTAGGGGCTACCTGCGTCAGGAATAAGAATCCCTTCCCCTCCCTTGTTCAGTTGTGCTCTCGCCATTACTCCATTTGTGAGTTGCACTCTTCTATAGAAGTAAAAATTGCCTTGCTGAGAAAATTAATGTTCGAGTGCTATTTCTTTGTGGCACCAAGAACAAGCATTTTGTTTCCAACATAGGTAAACCTGGCTGCTTCTTTTTAAAAATCCAGTTTTGTTTTCATTTTCTTTTATACTTAGTCCATTTAGCCTTATTATAGACTTTGTCTTTTTTTTTTTTTGAGATGCAGTCTTGCTCTGTCGCCCAGACTGGAGTGCAGTGGTGCAATCTCAGCTCACTGCAACCTCTGTCTCCTGGGTTCAAGCAGTTCTCTGCCTCAGCCTCCTGAGTAGCTGGAATTACAGGTGCTACAGGTGTGCGCCACCACGCCTGGCTAATTTTTTGTATTTTTAGTAGAAAATTTTGTATTTTTACCATGTTAGCCAGGCTGGTCTTGAACTCCTGACTTCAGATGATCCACCCACCTCTACCTCCCAAAGTGCTGGGATTATAGGCGTGAGTCACTGAGTATGGCTACCATTTATGTTTGAAAAGAATATTTGCTAGAACTAGGGTTCCAGGTATTTAGTTATCTTCTTTCTTTTAGTTCTTTATCTCTTCCGATGTCCAGTGGATGGACGTTAAGAAGTAAGCCATCAGTCTTGTTATCATTTCTCTGTGGGTAAGTCTATCTTTTCTCTCTGGCTGCTTTAAACACTTTCTTTGTCTTTGATGTTCTTTAGTTTCAGTATACTATGTCTAGGTACCCATATCTTTGGGTTTCATAGAGTGTAATAATTTGAGGATTGGTATCTTTTAGCAATTCTGAAAAATTTCAGCTATGATCTCTCTTAATTTTTTTTTCTCATAACTTTTTTAAAATGACAAAAATTGCATATATTTATGGTATACAATGTGATGTTTCAACATACGTATACATTGTGCAATTAAGCTAGTTAACATATTCATCACTTCACTTTTTTTTGGTGGCAAGAACATTTAAGATCTATTCTCTAAGCAATTTTTAAGTATACAATATATTATTATAAATGTGAAAGGAAAATAAATCTTGGGGCCCCCAATTCACTAAGCTAAAGGGAAAAGTCAAGCTGGGAACTGCTTAGGGCCAACCTGCCTGCCATTCTATTCAGTCATCCCTCTGCTTGCTGAGATAGATGCATATCTGATTGCCTCCTTTGGAAAGGCTAATCAGAAACTCAAAAGAATACAACTGTTCATCTCTCACCTATCTGTGACCTGGAGTCCCCCTCCCACTGCTTTGAGTCTTCCTGCCTTTGCTTCAAGTTGTCCTGCCTTTCCAGACCAAACCAATGTCCTTCTTATGTATCTGTTGATTGATGTCTCATGTCTCCCTAAAATGTATAAAATGAAGGTGTGCCCCAACCACCTTGGGCACATGTGGTCAGGACTTCCTGAGGCTGTGTCACGGGTGCATCTTCTACGTTGGCAAAATAGACTTTCTAAAGTAACTGAGACCCGTCTCAGGTTTTGTGGGTTCGCATTAACTACAGCCATCATACAATCATTTTCTGTTTAAGTAATGTCTCCTTTATTCTCTCTCAGAATTGCTTCTGCAAGTACTTTAAACCAAATTTCTCCATGGAAGCTATTTTGAACTATCAAAGCTCTGTGAATTGGTACGACAGACCCTAGGAGGGCCACGTGGCTTTTTGCTCTTAGAGGAGATTTTCCTTTCTCTCCCTTCCCTTTGGCAACAAGGATAGGACAGGCCAGTTCCTCTTTTTCCCTTCCACGGCTGGTGTTGCTGGGGCCTCAGCGTCAAGCAGGGATCTTCCATCACTTTTCTACCTAGGCAGGACCTGGGCTCCACCACCGGTCTCTCTCATTGCACGGCCGCCGGCCACTGGCACACATGAAAGTGGCATCTCAGTGACTAGGGATGTACAGAGAACTTGAGCGAAGTCTACTCCCTCCCTGCAAGGGTTGCTAGCAAGTTAAGTGACATATATACAGAGATTCTGGGTGGCCTTGGTTGATTGAAACGGGCAAAGGAGAAGGGAGTGATTTGAAGGCTCTGATTATCAGAAAATTAAATTGAAGGGATATAGTTTGGATATTTGTCCCCCCAAGTCTCATGTTGAAATGTAATTCCCCAGTGTTGGGGGTGGGGCCTAGTGGGAGGTGTTTGGGTTATGGGGCGGATCCTTCATGAATGGCTTTGTACTGTCCTGGTGATAGTGAGTGAGTCCTTGAGAGATCTGGTTGTTTAGAAGTATGTGACATCCGGGCGCGGTGGCTCACTCCTGTAATCCCAGCACTTTGGGAGGCCGAAGCGGGCGGATCACGGGGTCAGGAGATCGAGACCATCCTGGCTAACACGGTGAAATTCCATCTCTACTAAAAATACAAAAAAATTAGCCGGGTGAGGCGGCGGGCTCCTGTAGTCCCAGCTACTTCGGAGGCTGAGGCAGGAGAATGGCGTGAACCCGGGAGGCGGAGTTTGTAGTGAGCCAAGATCGCGCCACTGCACTCCAGCCTGGGCGACAGAGCAAGACTCAAAAAAAAAAAAAAAAAAAAAAAAGGATGTGGCACTCCCTGTTGCAACTGCCCTTGCTCCCTCACTCGCCATGTGACACACCTGCTCCCTGTTTGCCTTCCCAGAAGCCAAGCAGATGCTGGTGCCATGCTTCCAGTACAGAACCCAGCCAATTAAACCTCTTTTCTTTATAAATTACCAAGTCTCAAGTATTTCTTCATGGCAGGGCAAAAATGGCCTAATACACCAATGAAAGTCTTTTCCAATCAAATGCTGGATCTTTGGGGGATACAGATTCCTGAATGTAGCTCAAAGTTACTTGACCCTCTCCTTTGATGAGAAAACCACAGACTTTTAGAATTGACCACTAGTTCATGTGTGCTAGTTCAAACTTGGCATACTATCATCCGTACAGCAGAACGGGGCTCTATAAATAGGAGGTTAATTAGAAACTTTTATTTCTATTCTAGGTAAGTTTTCTAAACAAATAGAGTACAGTTTGTGTGTGTGTGTGTGTCAAGTTGACTTTTTTTTTGGATCAGATGTAATCTCAATCCTTTTTTCTTTCTAATCGTTAGAATTGTGTTTTTACTGGCTTAAATTGTGCATATTATTTATGGCAGAAATCATTTGTAAGTGCAGTCTTATTCATCAGCAATACTTAATAGTTTCTGTAAACATTTCAGGATATAAATTAAATATCACTTGCCACTTGACTACATTTCTTTTGGTAACTTGTGCCAAATAAGTTTTGACCATATCTAAAAAAAAATTGTGTTGTGGTTTGTTCTTTTGGAATATTTTATGTATACTTTGGCAGTTAATGAAAAGAGATACACTTCATGAAGATTTAAAAATTTACATCTTCATATTGTCCTAATATATAACTCAAAAGAGACACATAAGTACAAAGAAGAATTGTAAGTGAATCCATGGTTTTTACTTAGTAGAGTAAAATGAATGAAAATGTGGGCTCAAGTGCTGTCTGCTATTTATACTGCTTAAGTCATGAACTGTGGTGAATTTCCTCAGTTTTCGGTTACACTTCTCATGTAACAAACTAGTAATTATGAAAGCATTATTTTTAAAACTATTGGCCACATGCACATTTTGGCAATTATATCTGATTCTTTCCAGACTTTGTATGTTTAACTTTAAATAATTCTTTTATGATTTCATCTTGTGGGTGTCAGCTCTATAATCATGCTTAGTAAAAGTGAGAAATAAATATATGTAAACAAACACATGGTGCCCTGTTGAATAGAGTGGGGTCCTTAAAAATTGAACCAATCTCTTAACAATATCCTGATCAGAGAATCGCTTAGGCATTGAGCAATATGGCTGAATAAGCAATCTGAGTACTGCATATTATTTTAGATATTAGTATAATTTCTCACATGTGAGCCACATGTTTGAAACATTTATTTTGAAATAAATATATTTTGTCCACTAGAATATAAAGTCCATGAGGGCAGGGACTTTGTCTATCTTGTTCATCACTGAATTTCTAGTTTGGGACATAGTAGTTACTCAATCAAAATTCGTTCAATGAACAAACTAATACTTAATTAGGAAGTAATTAATAGTGAAAAATATCTTAGGAAAAACAGAGGGCATCAAATGCCATGTTAATTTCAGTCAATATTTATTCACAACTATTGGTTTAATGTATTTTGCGGCTACAGGGTTAGGAGCATACAGATTTAAAGCAAGGATATTTTTCTGCCTTATTGTTTCATTTATCATTAAATAGTGACCCTCCTTTTCAATTTGTAATAATAATTATTTTTGTCCTAATGTATCTTTGTCTAATGTTGCTATGCTGGCTTCTTTCTTTCCTCGTCTTGCCCACTTCCTCTCTCCCTTCTTTCTTTTCCTTTCTTTCTGTGACGGAGTCTCACCCTGTCACCTAGGCTGGAGTGCAATGGTGCGATCTCACCTCACTGCAACCTCTGCCTCCCGAGTTCAAGCAATTCTCCTGCCTTAACCTCCCAAGTATTTGGGATTACAGGCCCCCACTACCAAGTCTGGCTAATTGTTTTAGTAGAGACGGGTTTCACCATGTTGACCAGGCTGGTCTCGAACTCCTGACCTCAAGTGATCCACCCGCCTCAGCCTCCCAAAGTGCCGGGATTACAGGTGTGAGCCACCATGCCCCGCGCCTTCTTTCCTTTCCTTTCTGCCCCTTCTTTTTTTTTCTTAGTCTTCATCTGGTATATCCTCTTTCACCTTTTTCATTCTTTCACTCTTGACCCTCTTGAGTTGCTCTAGGTATGTTTATAGAAAGGAGCATATATAGCTGGGTTTTTTGGGTCTGTTCCTTAAAATCCTAAGAATCTGTCCTTTAGCAGGCATAATCATTGCATTTACTGCCACTTTGATTATTAGTGTATTTGGCTTACTTTGGTCATCTGATTTTGTGGGTTGTTTTTTTTTTTTCTCTCTCTCTCTCTTTCTCTTGCTTTCACATTCCGCTTTTCTAACTTTTCTTGGAAAGATTGAATTTTCTTTATTCCCATCCCCCACTCCAGCCATTGAGTTGGAAGTTTCATGTTGTATTTCTGTTTTTTTAGTAGTCAACCTTAAAGTTTTAACATGGATACATGACTCACCATAATTTCATGTTAATTAATAGCTCTAGCTCCATATCAGCAGATATGTCTTAGTTCTCCCTTTCCATTCCAAATGCCATTAGTCATTTTATTATCCTTGTAGTCAATGCTTATTTAGTTTTTTATCAATAACTGCTCATCATGGCTTCTTGCATCTGCTCCTGGATTCATTTTTCTTCTACCTGAAGCACATAGGTATTTTAGATTTAGTTTGAATCATATGAAATTGTCATTTTTGTGGGTCAAAATGGCCAAATATCAGAAATTTCATATCGTTTAAACTAATATTCATCTCAGGGTGAAATTACGAGTAGTAAACTTTTTCAAGCAGTCTATCTAAAAAGGCTTTTATTTCACCCTCGTGTGTATATAGTTTAGATGGATATACACTCTGATGTATATCCCTTATATTCCCTCACTGCTTTCAAGATGCTTCCCAACCTTCAAGAATTATTGTTGATGAGGAGCTTGCTGTCACTCAAACTGCCATTTATTTATAGATAATATGTTTTTACTTTCTCAATCCTTTGTTGTTGAAGTTCTGAAATTTTTCTATAACATATCTACCTATGGATATTTTTATTTGTTTTTAACATCAATGAGTCTGTCCTTCATTTCTAGAAGTTCTCTTTGGCTTTTCGAATTGCTCTATTGTTTTTCGTAGTATCTGATCTTTTCCTTTTGGATTTTATTCCTTTTTATCTTTTCATTAATTTTAAATAAAATTGTTTTTAGTCTCTTTCACATTGTGTATAATCCAGATTTGGAGAGTGCTAATTTTCCTGTTTATTGCATCTTCTGAATTTCCCTCAGTGCCTGTCTTCCTTCCTTCCTTCCTTCCTTCCTTCCTTCCTTCCTTCCTTCCTTCCTTCCTCCCTCCCCTCCCTCCCTCCCTCTTTCTTTCTCTTTCTTTTCCTTCCTTCCTTCCTTCCTTCCTTCCTTCCTTCCTTCCTTCCTTCCTTCCTTCCTTCCTTCCTTCCTTCCTTCCCTCCCTCCTTCTCTCTTTCTTTTCCTTCCTTCCTTCCTTCCTTCCTTCCTTCCTTCCTTCCTTCCTTCCTTCATTTCTCCCTCCCTCCCTCCCTCTTTCCCTCCTTCCCTCCCTCCCTCCCTTCCTCCTCTCTCTCTTTCTTTCTTGCTTGCTTGCTTTCTTGCTTGACAGGATCTCACTGTGTCTCAAAAACAACACCACCACCACGCTGGAGTGGAGTGGTTGGCTCATTGCAGCCTCAACCTCCCAGGCTCAAATGATCCTCCCACCTCAGCCCCCAGAGTAGTTGGGATTACAGGAACACACCACCTTGTCCCTCCTTGATTTCTTATTGTGTTTATAAATGATGTTCATTTATGGTAGCTCCTGCTCCCTGCTTTGGGAGTTTCCTAAATCTGTTTTTAAAGTATCCCTCAAGAGTTGTCTTAGGCTGGGTGTGGTGGCTTAAGCCTGTAATCCCAGCACTTTGAGAGGCCGAGGCAGGTGAATCATCTGAGATCAGGAGTTCGAGACCAGCCTGGCCAACATGCCGAAACCCTGTCTGTACTAAAAATACAAAAATTAGCCAGGCATGGTGGCAGGAACCTGTAATTCCAGCTACTCGGGAGGCTGAGGCAGGAGAATCACTTGAACCCGGGAGGCAGAAGTTGCAGTAAGCAGAGATCATGCCATTGCACTGCAGCCTGGGCAACAAGAACAAAATACCATCTCAAAAAAAAAAATACATAAAATAAAAAGTAAACCTATCCATATGGGATTCATTAAACTAGTATTAAAACGAAATACACATGTTGTAGAAAAATTTGAGTATTTCACCATCTCAAAAAAAAAAAAAAAAGAAAGTTGTTTTGTATTTCCTAAGATGCATAGAGTGCCTTCAGAGCAATCTATCAACTACATGGTTGTGGTGCCTTAATCATGTGAATGTTACACATTTCAACCTTATACACATGTGAATGGGCACCTGGAGTTTTGACTTCTCGGAGGTGATGTAATTGTCAACCCAAGGCCCTGCAGAGGTGGCAAGCTTTCTAACTGCTTTCATAGTCAGGTGGGAGGAGCTATTCTAGGCTCCATGCTTTACGTGGGATATTCCCCTTCTACAGATACTGTGTCTCCTTTCCCCACGGAGACATTACTGAGCTTCCAGGGCCTAGGATCAAATATGAGACTGTGTTGGGTCACCTCTGGTCTGTCCTTGATTTCTGTTTATTTGGCAAACAGGAATTTTCTAATTTCTTTTTTTCCGGCATGGCTACGTGTTAATTTTTTGTGGTTTTTGCTACCTTTTACTCATTACTTCTATGCATTTATAGTGAGATGGAAGTTCCTTCACAACATAGGAAGTAATGTTCTTGAAAATCCTATTAGTCTCAGAGGTTTTAATATTTGGTTCTGCCCCATTCCTTGGTCTTTCTTTGTGTTTCTTTGTTATCTTGATTATTTAGCCTTTGTCATTGCTGCTTGCAGTTGAAAAACTCTAAGATTCTGAGTATGATATGTTTTAAATATGCTTCATTATCTTAAAAAGTTAGCATTACGTTAGTACATTACATATGTACATATATATCCATATCTATCTATATCTATTATATCTCTATGTTTATATCGATATCATCTATACCTATATCTATATGAGACAGTACAAGTGACCTCTGTCTTTTTTATCCAGATGCCTTTTGCCTGGTATTCCCCTTAAATGCATATCTTCTTACCAAAGTCAAATTTGTTTAAAATTATCCCACTGAAGACAGAAGTTTTTTTTTGAGAAAGTAGGCATAAACCTTGAAATGACAACTTTTTTTTTTATTCTTCTTAATTCTGAAAGTTGAAATTAAAGATTTTAAGGATATCAGTACCCAAAGGCTAAACTACCACATACACACCCCCACCCAACCAAATACCATTCACCATGCAGGACCATGAGGTCTCAAGGATGTTATCGTTTTGGGCAATTAACTGTTATTTATTTATATAAAGTTTTTAAATGGAGATTTTTTTTTTTTTTTGAGACGAGGTCTGACTCTGTTGTTGCCTAGGCTGGAGTGCAATGGTGTGATCATGGCTCTCTGCAGTCTTGACTTCCCAGGCTCCAGCAATCCTCCCATCTCAGCCTCCCAAGTAACTTGGGACCACAGGTGCATGCCACCACAAATGGCTAATTTATTATTTTATTTTCTTTTTGTGGGGACAGGGTTTTTCTGCGTTGCCCAGGCTGGTTTTGAACTCCTGAGCTCAAGAGATCTTCCAACCTCAGCCTCTGAAAGTGCTTGAATTATAGGCACGAGCCACCGTGCCCAGCGAGATTGCTAATTTTTAAAAGAAATGATAAAATAGGGTCAGTAAATTCTGTTTGTACTAAGGATATTTTATTTTCGTTATTTAAAAATGGAGAGAAACTCTGTTTGCATACTGATGGAATTTTTCTGTTAATAAGAAAAAGCAGCCAAGATAACTTTTACAGGATAACACCACATTTACTGTACATACACACATACACATAGCCCACAGAGTTGTGCCATGCCTTCGATGTTATTTTCATTTACTTTTTTGTTTTTTCTGGCAACAATTGGACATGCCCTGACAACCCACCTTCCATTATAAATATTTAAAAACTAGGCAGGAGAGAGTCATCCCTTAACCACAGCCATATAATGTGATGAAGGATAACACAGCTGCAGCCACATCATGTCATTACTTAATTTGTTTTTGACAGCTCCCATTTGCAGAGGAAAGGAAAGTATGAGCCACACATGGGCAAGGATTTTACATACGTCCACATTTGTTTGTTTGTTGTGAACATTGACACATTTTCTTGGGGAAATGGCAGAAAATCCAAGCCAACATCATTTCTTTCTTAGTATAGCAACAGCTCAAGATGTTTGCTGTCCATGGAAAGTTGAAGGAAAAAACTCAAGTCAGTGTCTGTTCCAAAGGGAAGAAGTATTAGATTGGTAAGCACTTTCCAGCCACGATGAGAAGATGGCAGAGTGAGTTAGGAATGTAGGTTTTCTTCTACGACAGAAGAGCTCATTTTAATGAGTAAATGGAGCACAGGGCAGCCCTCACATTTGTACTGAGGAGAATCCCCCAAACTCTGTTTCTCAGCAGCTATGTGTTGGGTTGTGTGATAGCAGTTCCTGTGCTTTGTGTTGCCCAACTGTGCTCCTCAGGGTGGTCCTCGTCATGCATTTCTTAGGTCACTAATTGTTGGCCTATATATGACAGAGGTGGATGGGCTTGGGCTATTCCCTCTATCCCCTGAGGCATGACCTGAGTTGTTTGGGACCGGATACTATGGGGACTGGGCTTGAGATGGAATTGGGGCAAGATAAAACCCGGTCACCAGGGATGTGTGATTGTGATTTGGGCTCCTTTCAGGGCTGTGAGAAGTATACTTCTATGCCAACTGGGAGTTGGAGTGATGATCCTGAACGATGCATCCAGATAATTCTGTGAGGGAATGATGGAAGCATCACAAAGCAGGTAACACTAAGAAAAATGGGACTATTTGAGTTAGCTCAGAATTATCATCAATAGTCAAAACTAGGCTGCTGGATACAGCAATTGGGTCTGATTAAGAGTATATATGTCACCTGAGGAAGAAGGGATAGGTGCAGTTGATGCCTTACACAACAGAATAGGGAATTATAATAGAGAGTATATCATGATTCTATTAGTATCGTGTGTGTATGAAGGAGAAGGATGGAAACTAGGAAGATGCCTGAAATGGTTTACATCCTATCATTCACCTGGTAGATATCTGACCACGTGGTGTTAAACATCTGCCTGTGCCTTCTCTGACCCTGATTGCCTTGATTCTTTCTGGTAATAGGATTATTGTATAATGAGTAAAACCACATGCAAATATTGTATGCAGATCTAGAGCCATATGTAATCTAGTTAGCTCCATCTTGATGAAAGTTCTGCAGAGGTGTTTGCGAGGATTTGCTCCTTAAAGAAGAAGGTCATGAAGAGAAGGAATTTGACTTATCAATAAGGGGTCAACCTGAGGCTGTAGGCCCCAGACAGCTCCTGTTATTGCTCTCACTGCCTATGATCAAGTCATATAGTTATATATTCACATTGTTTTGTGTGTTCTACTCAACAGAAAGAAATTGGGGGCTGAGAAGATGTAGAAATTCCCTCTCGGGTGTCCAGAGTCTTTGGCCCACGGTTCTGGTCATCCAGGTAGTCTGTGGCTAAGATTACTTTCTCTGCCCTCACCAGCACCCCATAGCCTCAGGCCTTCTAGAGTAGGTGGCAGAACATAGTGTCAGAACTATGCTTGTGCTCTGCCTAAAGATAATGGGGGTGTTCAAAATAGAGGGTGCTGGCTGGGGATGGTGGCTCACGCCTGTAATCCCAGCACTTTGGGAGGTTGAGGCGGGTGGATCAACTGAGGTCAGGAGTTTGAGACCAGCCTGGCCAACATGGTGAGGCCCATCTCTACTAAAAATGCAAAAGATTAGCTGGGCATGGTGATGGGCGCCTGTATTCCCACCTACCTGGGAGGCTGAGGCAGGAGAATAGTTTGAACCTGGGAAGCGGAGGTTGCAGTGAGCTGAGATTGCACCACTGCACTCCAGCCTGGGAGACAGAGCGAGACTCCATCTAAAAAATAAAATAAAATAATTTTTTAAAAAAGAAGGTGCTGAGGTTCATGGACCTCTTTATTTCCACTTATTCCTATGTTGTCTTACTCCAGTGTTCAAGGTCAACCTTCCAAATAATGTACTTTCAAGCTCTGGTACTTAAGGTAGTACTCACCTTTTTCTACAATCCTATCATAGTATTATTTAATACTTTCACTAGGGCACATTTGTATATATTTGCTTGAACTTCAGAGGGTGATTTTACTCGATGAATCAAAGCAGCTTAATACATTCCTACAAGGACTGGTCTGAAGGCACTGACAAGTTACAGATGCCCTTAATTAAGTCAAAAGCCTATGGTCCTGTCTTGTTTTTTTAAGTCCTCTCTTTCATATCAGAAACATTTTAACTACGATGGTTTACCACATAGCTCTTCGTTTTTGTTTGTTTGTTTGTTTCTGTTTTCTTTTTTTGAGACAGAGTCTCACTCTCGCCTAGGCTGGAGTGCAATGGCACGATCTCAGCTCACTGCAACCACTGCCTTCCGGATTTAAACGATTCTCCTGCCTCAGCCTCCAGAGTAGTGGGGATTACAGGCACCTACTACCATGCCTGGCTAATTTTTGTATTTTTAGTAGAGATGGGGTTTCTCCATCTTGGCCTGGCTGGTCTTGAACTCCTGACCTCAGGTGACTCACCTGCCTCAGCCTCCCAAAGTGCTGTGGTTACAGGCGTGAGCCACTCCACCCAGCCCAGCTCTTCATTTTTACACAGCATTACTTAATGCTGGATTATTCCTGAATATGTATAGATGATTTTTTTGATAAATTTATCGAAAACATTCCTGAGAAAATCATTCAAAGTAGAAAAAAATCACTAAATTGCCAGCAGAAAAAAAAAAAAAGGTAAAATGATAAAACAATTTAGGTCACTAGAACTAAATGATTGGCAATTAAAACTTGAGAAGAGCTTCTTAGCACCATCTTACCCCTTTTCCCCTCCATTTTCCTTTTTTCCTTTTATTCTTTTTTGTATTGTTGTTATTCATAAGGGGGATTCATGATCATTATAACTAATACAACAATATAAAAATAAGTAAGGAACAAGTCAAAGATGTCCCCCAACTCTGTATGTAGTAAATGAATGTTAATTCTATAAAATACATGTTTCCACTGCTCTCCTTCTTTCTGTGAGGGGATGATAGAAGCATCACAAAGCAGGGAACACTAATACACACACATATGCACACACATGTACTCCGTATATATCTACATGGGAGTTATTTTTGGTTATTTGTTTTTGTAAAACTAAAATTAATATATACAGATTCTCCTGCAAATTTCTTTTCTTTTTATTATTATTGTTATTATCATTATTATTATTTTGTAAAGACAGGGTCTCACTATGTTGCCCAGGCTGGTTTTGAACTCCTGGTCTCAAGCAGTCCTCCCACCTTGGCTTCCCAAAGTGCTGGGTTGATAGGCATGAGCCACCATACCCAGACTGCAGAGTTCTTTTCTTACCTTATACAATGTAGATTTCCTCCTGGGATGATAGTTGTCAACCCAAAGTCATTTAAAAAAGTAAGCTGTGGGTTAGCAACATGATGGAATGGGAGGCTCCTGACTTTCCCTCCTCCTACAGACACACTGAGTAAACACCTACACTTCAACAGAAAGTCAGAATCCAGTTGAAAGACTCCTACACACCAGATGACCGAGAAAACATCTACATCAAAATTGATAGGAAAAGTAAAGATACACTTGTGCCCTAACACCATCCTGAGCACAGCTCTTAAAGGTCACCAGGTAGCAATATACATATGAAAATGTAAGGCTCACTGGTGAAAGTAAGTATACAGTCAAACTCAGAACACTCATACTGTAATGGTAGTGTGAAAATCAGTTACAGCTCTAATAGGAAGGTTAAAAAAACTATCAAAATCAACTATAGCTATAATAATTTGTCAAAAAGATACGGGCTATCAAAGATACAAAATATATCATCAAAAACAAACGAGAAAGGGAGAAAAGTGTACAGTCTGTGTAAGTGATCAAAGTAAAGTAATTATCAGCTTAAATACATCAGCCTGTTATTAGTATAAGACGTTTTATGCAAGCCTGGTGGTAACCACAAAACAAAGCCCTTAGCAGACACACAAAAGATAAAAACAAAGGATTCGAAGGATACCACTACAGAAAATCATCAAATCACAAAGGAAGACAGCAAGAAAGGAAGAGAGGAACAAAGGACATACAAATTAGCCAGAAAACAATCAACAAAATGTATGCATAATGTATGCATAATTTCTTTGAATATAAATAGTTTAAATTCTCAATAAAAAGACATCCACTGACTGAATAGATTAAGAAAAAGAAATACTCAACTATATGCTGCCTATAAGAGACTCACTTTACCTCTAATGACACACAGACTGAACGTAAAGGTATGGAAAAAAATTTTACACAAATGGAAGCCAAAAGAAAGCAGTGGTAGCTATACTTACATTAGACAAAATAGACTCTAAGTAAAAAAGGGTAAAAAGAGACAAAGATAGTCATTATATAATGATAAAGGCATCAATTCATCAATGATTGATAACAATTTTAAATATATATACACGCACATCCAAAATCAGCACACCTAAATATATAATGCAAATATTAATAAATTTGAAGAGAGAGATTGCAACATGATAATAATAGAAAACTTCAATATTCCACTTTCAACATTGGACAGACCAACTAGACAGAAAAGCAATAAGAAAACACTGGACTTGAACTATATTTTAGATCAAATGGACCTAACACATATTTATAGAACATTCTATCCAACAGCAACAGAATGCACATTCATCTCAATTGCACGTGGAACATCATCCATAATGGATCATATGTTAGGCCACAAAACAAGTCTTGACAAATTTGTGAAGACTGAAATCATATTGCGTATCTGTTCTGACTACAACGTCATGAGACTAAAAATAAATAATGGGAGGAATCTTGGAAAATTCACAAATGCATGGAAATTAAATAACTTAATTCTGTGTTATGTTGGGGTCTTTAGCCCCTGAATAACCAATGGGTCAACGAAGAAGTTAAAACGGAAACCAAAAAGTATCTTGAGACAAACAAAAATGGAAACACAGCACACTGGGATACAGTAAAAGCAGTCCTGAGATGAAAATTTACTTGCATACAATAAAAGACCTCCTTTTAACTGAGAGATGAAGTGACACGCAATACTTCCTATGCCCACTCAGGAAACTGGCTTGTTGTCATGCTTGAGAGGTGGGCTGAAAAAAATTTCCAAATGGATACAATGAGATTTAGTTGAAACACAAGTTTTCATCTTACAAACTAACGCCTGTTACAGACTGAAGATTTATGTCGCCCCAACAAAATCAGATGTTGAACCCCTAAACTCCAATGTGGCCATCTTTGGAGACAGGGCCTTTGGGAGGTAGTCAGGGTTAGTTGAAGCCATGAGAGTGAGGTTCTAGTACGATGGGATTAGTGCTCTTAAAGAGGCACCAGTGCTGTCTGTCCCTCTGTCTCTCTGTCTCTCTCTCATTCTGAATGCATGCACTAGGGAAAGGTCATGAGCACGCAGAGTGGTGGAAGCCATCTGCAAGCCAGCAACAGACCATGCTAGCACCTTATTTGTGGACTTTCAGCCTCCAGAATGGTGAAAAACCAAATTTTTGTGCCCTGTCTATGGAAGCCTGAGCAAATGAAGACATTGCCTTATCCAAAGACACATTTCAGGAGTGTGTTCTGATTTATGATCATGTGGAAGAACAAGTGGGTGTCTCAGTTTGTTTGTGTTGCTATAATAAAATACTGGAGACTGGGTAATTTATAAAGGACAGAAATTTACTTCTCACCATTCTGAATGCTGGAAGCCCAAGATCAAGGTGCAGCAGGTTTGGTGTTTGATGAAGGCCTGCCTCCAGCTTCCAAGATGGCACCTTGTTGCTGCATCCTTTGGAAGGGACAAATTTGAGTCCTCAAATGGCAGAAGGTAGAAGGGCAAAAAAAGGCCTAAGCTAGTTCCCTGTAGCCCTTTTAAAAGGCACAAATCTGTTCATGAGGATGGAGCCACTATGACTTCCTCACTTCTCCAAACGCTCCATTTCTCAATACCACTGTAATGGGGATTAAATTTCAACATGAATTTTGGAGGAGACACATTCAAACCGTAGCAGTGTGTGAATATTATTTTGGAAGAGTTCGGAATACACTGTCTTAAAAAAAAAGATGTAACTATGATGTAGCTTTTCAATCTTGATGGATAAAGCCTCAGAACGGGCACTCTTCAGGACCCATTGCAAATATATATCAGTGATATCTTAGGAACACAAACTCTTTATTGGCTCTTTTTTTCTTATTTGGCTGTGGTGTGCTTCTCTTCCCCCATTTCTCTCTTGTTCTTTCTTTACTAACTCATAATCTATGTATTTTTACTTTCAGGGAGAGTTTTATACCTGGTGTGCTATTTGTAGCCTTCATAGAGGGTTCTCCATTCTAGCCACACCCATTTCCTCTCTGCTCCAGACATTGGACACCGGCCTAGTGTTCCAGAAGCTCGGAGTTCAGCGTCCTCATGTACTAATGCCAGCAATAGTCAGTTTCACAGGGCCTCTGGCCAGCTGCACTCTTATGCAACTCAACAATTTCTCACCTTTTCTCCTTTTAAAAACAATGTAAGCAACAAAACCACCCAGCTTCCACTGCTGCATAACCCAGAAGTATTGGAAAGATTGTTTCATACAATTCTTGAGGCAATGCTGCAGGATCAAGCATTAGGTCCCTGGAGTGGTGGCCAGCTCATCAAAACCTCTTTGTACTGGTGCTTCCTCTGACCCTGTTTTGTTCCCTTGTCCCTCATTCCTGCTCCTAGCTAGGATCACACTCCCCAGTAAAGTTTTTGAGCAATGACCTGTGTTTAGGCTACATCCTTCTGGGGAACTTGCACCAAAACTCCATTACATACCCAGTTTACCTTTGTCCTTTATTAAAATGAATAATCTGCACAAAAAATAGATTTTTATGATAAAATACAAGTTACAATTTTTATTTGTTTGCTTTACTTCCTCTTTCTTGGACTCAGTTTCTTTCCCTTTAAAAATCTGCTACCTTGCTCTCAGATTCTATGTCCTTCATTCAGATATTTGAGTTTTTACTATGGGACATGCCCAAGGTCTGCTAGAAGTTGGTAAACTATAGTTGTCTTAGTCCATCCACATTGCTGCAACAACATACCATAGACTGGGTGGCTTATAAACAACAGAAGTTTATTTCTCAAGTTCTGGAGGCTGGGAAATTCAAGATCAAGATGGCAGCAGATTCAGTGTCTGGTCAGTGCCTGTTCCTGGTTCAGAGAGGGCTGCTTCTTCCTGTGTCCTCCCATGGTAGAAGGGGCAAGGCAGCTCTCTGGGGTCTCTTTTTAAATAAGCCATTTTGACACACGTGGATGAAACCTCTTTTATAAGGGCCCTGATCTCCTTTATGAGGGCTCTATCCTCATGACCTTATCACCTCCCAAAGGCTGCACATCCTAATACCATCACCTTGGTGGTTAGGATTTCAACAGATGAATTTGGGGAAAGATACAGACATTCAGACCATAACAATGATGCTAGGGCTTCATATGGCCCCATGTCTTGCTTTGTTTGACTCTTGTTTGGCTTCCATGGCATTTTGAAAAAGACTATAATGATCAGACATTATGCTTGGTCTTGAGACAAATAGTTTGAACACCGGTGGAGGTGCAACCAAGGATAATGGTTGAGCCTGGGGCTTTTCAAACACAGGTTCTATTCTCCCAGGTGCACACGGCTAGGGTTTAGACTGTGTTTTTGCATATGGTGCTACCTTCTCAGCAGTCCATTTTACCTGATGATGAGAAACTGATCTTACATAATTTTTGAAAATAACAAAGCTACCTTATAGAGCAAAATGCAACTTGTCTTCTAATTTTTTAAGTGTATAATATTTACAAATGCTGCCCCAGGACCTGTTTCCAGTCAGACCTCCAGGATCTTCAAGGGTATGAAGCTACTCTCCTCTATCACTGGGAGTCCCTTGAAAAAGTCTGAAGAGCCCTATGCTAGGGTGGTCCTTGGCCTCATTAGCCTTGCCCTTTTTTAGTAAGTGAGCCTGAGCTCCTGTGATTTTCCATCTCTTCACTCTGACTTGGAGTCTTCCTGATCTTGGCTTGATGGCCTGGTTCTCATGTCTTCTGTTCCAGACTTTGCTTTCTCTTTTCTCTTTCTTTTTAAGAGAGTCTTAATCTGTCATCCAGGCTGGAGTGCAGTGGCTCCATCTCAGCTTACCGCAACCTCCTCTTCCCAGGCGCAAGTGATCCTCCCACATCAGCCTCTCCAGTAGCTGGGTTTACAGGCACCCACCACCCCACCACCATGCCTGGATAATTTATTATTTTTTTTAATTTTTATTTTTTGGTGGAGACAGGGTCTCTCTATATTGTCCAGGCCGGTCTTGAATTCCTGGGCTCAAGCAACTTTCCTGCCTTGGCCTTCCAAAGTGCTGGAATTACAGGCATGAGCCACTGTGCCTAGCCTTGCTTTCTCTTTTCTGATACTCTTTTGCTTCAGAATTTAATACATATGTATATATTTTTAACCCTGTTCAGCTGTTCTGGTTCTGTTTAAAGTCCCAGTCAAAGGAACCTGGGTGCCTTCCTCCTGACACTGGTGTAAAATTAAGCAAAGGATAAAAATAATGTAGGACTTGCAGCTCCCCAAACGCAGCTTCTCATTCCTGCTACTGGGTATTTATCGCTGTGCTTCTCTTCCTCCATGCTTGATATTCTCTCCATATATTTATTTGGGCGATTATTGCTGTGCTGCTGCTTTGCATGTTTGAGATGATCTCCAAGTAGTTATTTTAAATGGCTGTTTTACAGACAACATTTCTGTTTCAAACGTTCTTTGCTGTTTGCAAACCAGCATTTCTTACAAGTGGGTTGCTGCCACTCTGCTAATTTATTCCACTTTAACAATACGATTTCTTGTTTTCTTCAGATTTTTCAAAACCTGAGAATTGAATTTCCAGAAATGCCAAAACCCACCGCATTTCATCTTGACTAACTGGCCATGTGGACTGGCTTCCCGCTGCAAAATCCGCACGAGTTTTGTTCTTGATGATGTTGTCGTTTTAAAACAAAAGAAAGCAGTTTGATTCTTTGGCGGATACTCACCATTACTTTCTCAGTAATCTGATAAAATTCCATCCATCCACCTTCCCAAAAGGGAATCTTGAGGTAAACTTTCAACTTTTCTTTTTGCAACAGGCTTAAACAAACGCATTCAGTTTTGGGAACCAGATCTTCCTCTGGGCAAGGCAGGCTGAGCTACATTCCTGCGTTTCTCATGCTGCAGTGGGAAAAGTTCATGAATGTAAGGGAATGCTTTTCCAAAGTTATCTGTAAAGGGAAAGGAATAATTACTTCTGTGTGATTCCAACCTGGGCACCATCCAGGTTCCCCAATTAACTGTGAGAACAGTGCCTGCTATTGTGTCTCAAGTTTACCTTGAATTTTCCAAAGAAACATTCTTTCTGATCACTGTGAGTATCAGAAAATAGGAGCCCTCACATTCTTTTTTCTTGTATTGAAGCAAAAGAGGCCCAGAGGGCTGCCGGAGAGGTTCAGAGGAGAACAACTGCTGTAAGCATTTTCCTGCCAGGGGGTGAAAAGGGAACTGTAATGTAATTTTAAAATATGTTCTTAGGAAAAAAGACTCAGAAACTTCTGCTTTATGAGGAGTGCTTGGATATAGAACCATCTTCATGCATAGGGAAATGACGGGAGTTACACATTTCTTTGCCTTTTCTTTCCTTACTTGTGTAACCCTGTTTTTCAGTACAACTTGTATTTCTGAAGTCACTCTACACTAGGGGTAAAATTAAGATGAAAAGAAGTCAGAGAGTAGTATTTCTAGGGCTTTGCCTCTACAAACTGCAGACATTTTAGATTCTCTAATTCTTTCTACGTCGCTTTGGGAGTCCTCATGGAACAATTTCACATGCGCTTCTTGGACACGATGTGGCATCTTTCATTTTCCACTTTTCCAGGTGTAGTTTATTTTTTATTTTTTGAGACGGAGTTTTGCTCTTGTTGCCAAGGCTGGAGTGCAGTGGCACAATCTCGGCTCACTGCAACCTCCGCCTCCCGGGTTCAAGCGCTTCTCCTGCCTCAGCCTCCCGAGTAGCTGGAATTAAAGGCATGCGCCACCACATCCAGCTAATTTTGTATTTTTAGTAGAGACAGGGTTTCTCCATGTTGGTCAGGCTGGTCTCAAACTCCCGACCTCAGGTGATCCACCTGCCTTGACCTCTCAAGGAGCTGGGATGACAGGCGTGAGCCACCATGCCCAGCCCAGGTATAGTTTATATAGGACTATAGTGTGGTCCATTTCTGCTGAGGTAAGGAGGATGGGAAGTTAGTCAGCAGGGGGAGGAGTTAGTCTCCTGGTAATCCTAACACCTGATATTGGGGCATTGGGGTATTTCAGGGGAATCAGTGCCCGATGTCCTCACCTATCAAGACACCACTGCCAACCAGGATGCCCACTGAAGGGGCCAGGCCTCAGCAAAGCTCACGCCGAGTCTGGGGGCTCTTGTTCACGGTGCTCATGCTGCCACAATTGTTCGGAGACAGCCATTGCCCCAAGGTGGCTCTATCTTGTGCTATCAAAGCCCCATGGAGATATCTGTGTTTCCTTCCTTTTAATGAAGCCATCTCAATTGAGGACATGGGGCGTGTGTCCCTGAGGACTAGGTGGGTAAGATGAGTGACAGGCACATGTTTTATTCAGAAATCTTTCCTTGGCTTGCTATCCTGGAAGGGGGCTTACATCAATTAACCTTGGTTATTTCCCTGGTGGTTCTTTCGTCTGTTGTGTGCACAGCCTCTATTCTCAGCCATGCTCAAGTATGGCTGATACGCTTCAGAGATGTCTGAATCTGAGGGTGGGTACAATTGAATTAGCATGACTGCGTGCATTTGACTTGTGTAGGGCGCAAATGTGAACTAACAGCACAGCATTTTGCAAATTTGTCCAATGCGCTAGTTGGAACGAGATCTTTGCTTCACCTACATAGGCAAGGACAGGCCTATGTTTGTGGGATAAAATTTCTATAGCCTGTTTCAACACTTCTTCTGTGGAATAGCTCACAAATCTATGATTACTATCTAGATCTTTCTCCCATGCTTCTAATTCTCATCTTTCCCTCAAAGTGGTCCCTTTAATTCCTGTTTCCATTAATGAATCATCCACCCAGTTACTGAGCTAGAATCGACCTTACATACTTTCACCTCTGCACACCCGACAACTCAATCACAAAACTAAACACAAAATCTCTGATAATTCTCATATTAGTCAAGAGGGATAGAAGAGTGGGTATTATGGGATCTGTTTTTCCTTTGGAAAAAATTTCCTAGAAAATAATATCTAATAATAAACTTACTTAATAATAGATATACCTAATAATATCTAATATAGAAACTTTACTAATACACCTTATCTGACAGGAAGAAACTTCCGTTATACATTTTATGGGATGACGCCAATAGAAACGATTTTTCTGTCGTTTGCTATTATCTTCAAAAGCCAAAGCAAGGGAGGCTTTACTTTGGCCATATTTAGGACATGAAGAAAGAACATATTGTCCTAAAAATAAGTACAACTGGGGAGCACATATTTTGTGCATTTGCTACAGGTGTATGTTTTCCCCTTTACTACACAGTAAGGAAATTATGATGTGTAATTGCTTTAAAAATGGTGACTATTCTCTGCATTATATACTTAGAACATTTTATAGTATTGAAAAGAAAAGGTGACTCATTTGTGAATGCCCCTTAACAAACCTGTTAAAATAGAAGATAGATCTACTATTTGCTGACTGTTGTCTCGGCCAGCTGAAGTTACGTCTCCAAGTCATAACAGGCACCCTGGGGTGTAGGTCGTGGAGGGAGACCTCCTAGCCAGACAGACTTCCACATTTTCTGTGACCGGATATCCGGGTGTCATGGTGGGCTCCGTCTTGTCTGTAAGTTCGGTTTAGTGTGGAATTGGGTGGTGGACGAACCCACTGAGGAAAGACTTTGTTCATTAGAGCCTGTGAATTAACAGTTTATCCAACTGAACATCTAATGTAACTAGATTACCTAACCAATGAGTTCCTAAACTTCTACTGCAAACCCTGATGGCCTCTATAGGAAGAGTTTCACATGAGCACAAAAGGCTCTATGAGGTTTTAGATATACTAGGATGCCTAGGTGAGCTACTCTAGAAAAAGTTAAAGTGTCATAGGCATTCCAAAATGTTTAGCTCTTTACTTCTAGCTCTCACAATAAAATGAAGCTCTTCAGTCCCCAGACTCCATATACTTTGTTATAATTCATACTACGGCTGAATAAAGAGTTATAATTTCACAAAAGCAAATGATCTCGAGAATTCAGTAAGGGGTTCCCTCTCTTATTGCAACAATATTAGTTTGTGGTAGTATAACAAAAGGACTAATGAAGGTTGATTTAATCTACAACGAGGTGATAGCACAGGCAGGACTTCGTTAAAGCAACATGGAATGTGGAGCCAGAGGAGCTTCAGGGAGTGGCTTTCCTGCCTCATAGCTATGTGACCGAAACACTCTGAACCTCAATATTCCTTGTCTGCTTAATGGAACAAATAATACCTATTCGAATTGCAAAAATTAGGCCTGATATAATGCTTAGTAGTGCTTATGATAGATTCCTGTGCTTTCTCTGTATAGAGATCCTACTGTTAATCTCTTCATCCCTGGAAAGGATGAGAACAGTCATGAACAGAGTTTGTTTTTGGAGAGTTTGGACCTGGTGACAGCACTCTCACATTCTTCTCTAAGTGCTCACAGGCCATTTTCTTTCAGTAGACTGTGAATTCCTTAAGGGCAGCCAGGGTCTGATTGGTCTCGGATATCTAGTAGGTTCATTGAGCATTTTCCAAATAAGTGAATGAATGAACTCAGATCCCTTAACTTCAGAGGTACTTAAACATTTTTAGGAAATAATTTGAAAAAATCTAGATGCCAGACTTATTTATTTTTTTTCTTTTCTCTTTCCTTTGACAAAGAAGTATAGAATGCATTATCTGCGAACATTTGGTGAGAGGGAGATTTTGGCAAAGTAACTAATTAGAAATGTGCTATTCAATGCCAAACTAGCATTAACCTAAGACTTGTGTATTATGGATGGATTCTTATACTTTTTTTGCCCTCAAAATTTTCCCTTGAAAATATTTTAACTATTTGCCGTAAGAATATTTTGGTTTTAGTCAACTCTTGCTAGGTTTTTTTGCTTTCTTTTTTTTTTAAGAGGTGAATGATTTTGTTGATAAAATTCACGTTTCAAATTGAATCTACAATATGAGATTGTTGAGTGTGATTCTTTTTTTCTTTCTAGCTTAAATTGGAACCTTATGGACATTTAACCTAGAAACATATGTCAATGTGATTTATATGTAGAAAATCTCTTTTTATAGTATTAACAAAATCACTATTGTGTTCCAATCTTTGTTCTCCAGGGATAAATCTTAGTAAATCACTTCCTGCCATTCAGATACCTCAGAGCTCAAACTGCCTGAAGCTTAGCAACAGATTCATCAGAAAATAGAATCCCCTACCCACCCTCCAAAAAGGTTATGATGACAGGAAAAACATTTCCTGTTTCTCCTTAAAGGATGGGGAGGGGGCAGAAAGGAAAGGAGAGAATTTAAAAATCTGGTTTCTTAATGTCTGAAAAAATATAGTTCAGATTAATTACTAGTGCCTTAAATAAGAAACAGAAAAAATGTTCTACACAGAGAGAGTTGCTCTATCTAGCCATAAACATTTGGTACTCATCCTAGGATCCAGACCCGAAGAGAATTTTAGACAGATCTGAAAAAAAATCAGGCCAAGGATATTTTTTAAAATGAAAACTGGAAATAGAACCCATTGTACTCATACCATTCCTCTTCAGACATATCAGCACTCTCTGTATCTTGAGTCTATCACTTTAACAACTCTGGAAAGTTCAAGAAGGTTTAGCGAGTATGTGTGTATATACTATTCCCCCCCCACCCCGCCTCCATAGAACATATTTTACCAGTTTCATTTACAAAGAGAATTTAGGTCTTTCCTATCTTGCTTTACTCACCTATAACTTGGAGATCATAAATATGTTTCCATCTCCTGGGGAATGTTCTCTCACATTGCATTCCAAAGATGTGCTGTCCAGATGTGAAAGGTTTTTTTCACTTTTAAAATTTCTTCAGAGCAAGGGTCTCTTAATGGAATACAGTATGTTATTCACATAATGCCCTGTTAAAGCAAACTAAATATGGCCTGAGAAGGACCCTGTATTTCTATATCTGAGTCCTTGTGGAGGACCTGCAACCTAACTTAAAAGGGAGAGAAGATTGTAAACCTAATTCAGTAGTATGCCCTGTAACAATAGCTGAGTCTTGGCCAATCCTGGCAGCCATACTTCAACCCCTCATACACTGACGAGTGTTCAAACTATGTTCAAATAAGGCAAATGTCAACCTGTAACCAATTCAGCTGTTTCTGTATATCACTTCCTTTTTTTTTTTTTTTTTTGGTCTATAAATGTGTTCTGACCATGAGGCACACCTGGAGTCTCTGTGAATCTGCTGTGATTCTGGGAGCTGCCAGATTCACGAATCTTTCATTGCTCAATTAAACTCCTTTAAATTTAATTCGGCGGAAGTTTTTCTTTTAACAGCCCGGTCATTAAGGACGTCTTTTGTCAGGATAGATAAGACTACCCGAACTTTCTTTTCGTTTCCAGTGCAGTCCTGGAATTCTGGTACAGAAGATGTAATAGAGAAGAGGCGGATAGTTTGGAAGTCATATGAAAAGGATGCCAGATTGAATCAGATCCACTATTTTCCAGTTCCTGAGCACTCAGGTGCTTGTTGCTCTCTGTGAGTCCTGATTCTCGGCAGGCAGTCTACGAAAGCAGGCGGTGCTGCCTTCCAGGTTATCGATGCTGGTACTGCTCAGTCACCCTCAGAGCGCTGAAAGGGCCAGCGACGCGTGGGTCAAGATCCGCGAGAATTTTTCAGCGAAACTCATAGTGGCTTTGATCCGGGCTATGAATTAGATAATGCTGGCTTTTCTTTTTCTATGAAGAACTGACCCTTGTTTTACATCAGTTAGAAAAAAATATCCAGTTTTGAAAAAGGGAAATACTTTAAATTAAAGGAAAAGCAGGTGGTCTAGGAAGCCGTGTAGTCCCATGCATTAATTCTCTAATAAAGGATCAATTAAAGCCCCAGTCAATCACGAGTACAACAGGACCCTTTGTATTCCTTTTGCTTCTTTTTCCCCATCCTCATAATTTGCTTTCCAGAGCTTAAATAAAGGTAATCTCAGTGATTCTTGGGTTTGAATCTTTTCCTTGAAATACCTCAGTGTGTACAGAGAAAATATATTGTTTAGATCCTGGACATTGTAAACAAGATCCCTCAAAAGCCCTGAACTATGTATTGAGTTCAACACATTATAATAGGAAAAAAAATAGGATTTAAAATCAGAAGATTTGGCCCCTAAGTATTGGCCATGCACTTACTGAGTGGTTTTATGCCGGTTATTCTTGTAACTTTTCTGAATCTGTTTTAATATTTGTAGAAAAGGAATAATGATGCCTGCCTCATGGGACGCCGTGAGGATGCAATGAGGTAACACTACATGGAAGTGTATGAAACACCAGTGTTCGATATTTTTTTTTTGGAGACCAGGTCTTGTTCTGTCACCCAGGCTGGAATGCTGTGGTGTAATCATGGCTCACTGCAACCTCAAACTCCTGTACTCGAGTGATCTTCCTGCTTCAGCTTCCCGAGTACTTGGGACTACAGGAGTGTGCCACCATGCCCAGTTGATATATATATATATATATTTTTTGATAGACACCGGATCTTACTATGTTACCCAGGCTGGTCTTTAACTCCTGGGTTCAAGCAATCTCCTGCCTCAGCCTCCCAAAGTTCTGGGATTAGAGGTGTGAGCTACACGTCCAGCCTCAACTGTTTCTGACCTTCACGAACAGTTATTTCAAATGGGGCAAACTCATATAAACAATGATTTGTAAATTGTAAGGTAGAATGTAAATTTTATTTAAAATAAAGTGAAAGGTACTTTTTCTTCTGAAGTGTTCAGAGAGACATGGACCTTCCCTAACAACCAGAGTAGAAACGTATAAGAAAGTGTATACAGAATTTAAGGAGAAACGACAAAGAAGATAATATTAAGTGAGGAAACGAACTTGTATTCCTTGGATAATCCTGGGCTAAGAGTTAATGATTAGGGTGATCCATTTAATGAGCTCTCTCTATATACGTGAAATATTCACCTCATTCCATATTAATAGTTCAGAAAGTCCTTCTCAAAGGACAAAACATTTCCTATTCAAACTCCTCAATCAAAATCCTTCAACTTAATATGGTTAATAAGGCCATTTGAAATTTGGATAATCTTTACACATTATGTAAAGGAAAAGTACCTCGATAGAGATGATCAGGAATACATGATTCATATAATGTTTAAGAAAATAAAAAAGAAAAATATAAGACCAACACTTTTTTTTTTTTTTTGAGGTGATTAGAGTTCAAGATGCAGTGAGGCTCAGGAAATGAACTGGCTGACTATGGTGGGTGTCACCCTTCTTATCCAGTTGAGATATGTTAATACGGGAGGTATGTTTCTGTTTCCCATCCCTCAGACTAACATTCTATAGACAGAGTTAGTAGCTTAGGCTTAAATCCTTTAATACAGATTTGACAGCCAAAAGTGGAAGTTTTAAAACAGTGCTAATTCGCTACACTGAGAGAAAAAGTTCTATAAGGAAGAGCTGGCCGGGCACTGTGGCTCATGTCTGTAATCCCAGCACTTCGGGAGGCCAAGGCAGGAGGATCACCTGAGGTCAGGAGTTCGAGACCAGCCTGGCCAACATGGTGAAACCCCATGTCTACTAAAAATACAAAATTAGCCGAGTGTGGTGTGCACGCCTATAATCCCAGCTACTCAGGAGGCTAAGGTGGGCTACCACGCCCAGCTAATTTTTTATATTTTTGGTAGAGATGGAGTTTCATCATGTTGGCCAGGCTGATCTCGAACTCCTGACCTCAGGTGATCCACCCACCTCGGCCTCCCAAAGTGCTGGGATTACAAGAGTGAGCCACTGCACCCGGCCTGGATTTTTTTATTTACATAAATTTATGGGGTACAAATGCAATTTTGTTACACGCATAGATTGTATAGTGATGAAGTCAGGGTATTTAGGGTTAATTATCACCCAAATAATGGCGTACATTGTACCTGTAAGGCAATTTCTCATCATCCACCCCGCTCCCACCTCCTCACCCTCCCAAGTCTCCATTGTGAATGATAAAATATATGGCTACCAAAGGTTTACAGGGTCTTACCCTCAGGAATAAAAGCCTGGAGCTCAAATACACCAGAACTTCCATTCACTGCCTTAGAAAGGTTACAAGGGCTGTAAAAACTTTTACCATTCCCCAGGCTTTTTTTCTTTTAGGTTTGTTTTGTTTTTGTGACACGGTCTTGTCCTGTTTCCCAGGCTGGAGTGCAGTGGTGTGATCATGACTCATTGCAACCTTGACCTCCTGAGTTCAAAAGATCCTCCCGCCTCAGCCTCCTGAGTAGCTGGGATGTCAGGCATACGCCACCATACCAGGTAACTTTTAAATTTTTTGTAGAGACAAGGTCTTGCTATATTGCTCAGGCTGGTCTCGAACTCCTGGGCTCAAGCAGTCCTCTTGCCTTGGCCTCCCAGACTGCTGGGATTACTGCGCCCGGGCCCCATTCCCCTGTTTTTGTGTTTGCTGCCGATGTTAATCCTTCCATTTGCCCATGGTGATTTGTAGCCTGATCTTAGGGCCTGTGAATTTGTCTTCAGGGTCATTGAAGGGGTGGGTGGGAAAGATATTGGGAGGCTTGCCAGTATTTGTAAAGAAGGGCAGTGAAGACTGATCTTGGTAGTGGTACTGGGAAGCACTGAGGGGCTGAGTTGCAGGAGGACTTATGGGCTCTCCCAACAGTGTTTGGTGAATCACCGGTTATGATTCTAGCAGTTTAGAGGTAGGAGTGGTCTAGGAAGTGAGCCTAGTTTCTCCTTTTGCATCAAGTAGACATGTACTGGTACTCTGGTGGCCTGTGGAGTCTGGATCTAGTGCAATTGCGGCATCTCTCCCCAGGCGTACTCAGCAGCGGATTCACTGGAGAGCCAAAACTGCCTTAGTAGTGAATGTTCTGGAGAAATTAGCATAACAGGATAATAAAATGGAAATCCTAGCTATAGCCTGCCCTCTATTATGTATATTGTATAGGGTAGGTTTAAGTCAGAACCTTTCTCTCTCTCTTTTATATGTGTTCTCCACCCTAACTTTGGAATTGTAGATACAATCTCATCAGGCTGCATGATTTTTTAGTGATATGGGTAAAACCCAACTTCATTACTTCCATGTCCTTCCCATCCCCATGAAGTTTATAACAGAGTCAGACTTTAGGTATTAGAGCATTTTTGGAGCCATCTGTCTGTGTGCTGTGAGTTCTCTTCCAACCATGGTGGACAACCGTGTTTGCCCACCTCTTTCCTAAAGCCCAGGGAAGTAGACTTGAATGGGACAATTTGGTGGCCCTTGTAGTTTGGTAGATGGAGTGAACTCATGTTTGACTCAAATGTGAGGAATCTGAAGATGGAGTGGCTGACTGCTGCACTGCTTGATGGTGAACCGCAGGAGAGCTTCCTTCTTCCCTGGGATTGTATGCACTCCAGAGGCTGAAGAAGCAAAAGATACACGAGTGTTTCCTACAGGCCAGGTTGGGCTACTCAGGAGGAAAGCCAGGGAAGGGTTGTGTTAATTTCTACCCAAGATGGCCATCTGGAGGGGCAAAGTTCTTCAACAGAAAGAGTAGAGGAGTGTCATTGGAAGCCTATTTGCTTCAGGAAAAGGCTCGAGCCATTAGTTGGACTACAGAATCATTCTCCAAGGTCAAAGGAACTGCAAGTAAGTAAAGCCTAGCAATAGGAGAAAAGTGTGTCTGAAAAACCCATGAACACATGCGAGACAGAGAAGGTCAGTTCTAAACCACCATCAATCCCGGAGATCACCACGGTCAGGTTCTAGAACAGTACCAGTGAAGGAAGAACTTGCCTGCCTCCTCTTCTCTTCTCCCTCCCCTACTCCCACCCTGGAGGGGTCAGGAACCACAGCTAACAGATGGGGGCAGAGGAATTGTGGATTCAAATGAGGGAAAGAAAGAATGAGGGAAAGAAAGATGGTGTCTTTCTTTCCTCCTCCAACTGCGGGCTTCCTCTCTGTAGTGGACCAGATTTGGGGGTGTTGAAACATTCTTTAAAATTGAAAACACGATGAAAACCTTAACCATTACATGGCTCTAGGCATTTTAAGTCTGAAACAGGCTGTGCTATGTGACCTGAAATGCACTGTTCATATTATGTAAAAGGGACCAGAAAATTAAAGGGGCCGATCAAGTTTCCATCGGGGTTTTGGGAAGAAATGGCAACACAGAGCACATTTAAGGGACAGTAGGAAGTAAGATTGAAGTTGCTTTCTGTTTGCGCCCTATGATTTCTGTTATTTCAATGTAATATTTGCACTGTTTTCTCAAGTTGCAACATTTAATTTGAAATTAATATCTTTAGATTGTCCTGTTTTCCTAATGGTACTTAAAATATATCTGGCCCTATCATAATTTATGCATAGCTCCTTTAAGTTTGTTTGCCTTTTGTTGTTGTTATCTTATTTGTTGTTACATGTTCTCTAGGAGCTGTACCAAGAATGGAAAACACATTTCCTTCCTTCCTTCCTTTCCTTCCTTTTCTCCCTTCCCATTCCCCTCCCTCCCTTCCTTCCTTCCTTCCTTCCTTCCTTCCTTCCTTCCTTCCTTCCTTCCTTCCTTCCTTCCTTCCTTCCTTCCTTCCTTCCTTCTCTTTCTTTTCTTTTTTCTTTTCTTTCTTTCTTTCTTTCTTTCTTTCTTTCTTTCTTTCTTTCTTTCTTTCTTTCTTTCTTTCTTTCTTTCTTTCTTTCTTTCTTTCTTTCTTTTCTTTCTTTCTTTTTCTTCTCTTTCTTTTTCTTTCTTTCTCTCTCTTTCCTTCCTTCCTTCCTTCCTTCTTTCTTTCATTTCTTTCTTTCCTTCTTTTCTTCCTTCCTTTCTTTTTTTTTTTTTTGATGGCGTCTCACTCTTGTTGCCCAGGCTAGAGTGAGATGGCATGATCTCGGCTCACTGCAACCTCCACCTCCCAGGTTCAAGCAAATCTCCTGCCTCAGCCTCTGGAGTAGCTGGGATTACAGGCACATGCCACCACGCCTGGCTAATTTTTGTATTTTTAGTAGAGATGGAGTTTCACTGTGTTGGCCAGGCTGGTCTCAAGCTCCTGACCTCAGGTGATCTGCCTGCCTCAGCCTCCCAAAGTGCTGGGATTACAGGCGTGAGCCACTGTACCTGGCCTGGAAAACACATTTTCAACTTGTCATTATCAAATCTGGTGTTTTCAAATTGGTATTATTAATCTGTCTTCTCTGTATTATTTTTCTTTGATGTTATAACTTTGCCATTAGTTCTACCAATCTGCTGTTCATCAGCTGCTGTCTCCTTAACTAGAATAGGGCTTCCTGTAGTTATCAACAGATAAAACACATAATTGTCACATGCTTCCATACTGCACACATTATGTTTGTTACTTCTAACATCTATATGTCAATTTTCTGCTGCTTCAATGTCATTTAAAAATGCATGGTCTACTCCAACCTTGTAAAGGTGACACTTTGTGAAGGTTATCATTAACCTGATGCTCACCCAAACTTAACTGCAACTTGTGATTTCCCAGTTTAGATGTCTATCTGTAATGATCTTCTTGGAGAGATTCTCTAACTCAAGTTTTTAATGGCAAGCAAAGGAATCATTAAGATTAACTGAACAGACAGTTAGAAATGAGAAGCATGTTCTATTCAAAATTCTCTGTCTGAAAGATTACACATATCTCTGTTCTCCAGGATTTGTCCCTGGTGCCTTATTTTATTTGATGACGTCTGGTTTTCCTGTATGGTGTTGATGCTAGTAGATATTCTTCAGTGTCTGGGCTTTGAAGAGTTAGGTATTTATTGTAGTCTTCACTGTCTGAGCTTGTTTGTACCTGTCTTTCTTGGGAAGGGCTTAGGTGTTATGATCTAAACTATATTTGCTTTAGGGGGCACCCCAAGTTCAGTAATGCTGTGGTTCTTGCAGACTCATGGAGATACCGCCTTGATGGTCTCGGACAATATCCAGGAGAATTCTCTGGATTACCAGGCAGAGACTCTTGTTCTCTTTCCTTTCTCCCAAACAAATGGAGTGTCTCTCTGTTCTGAGCCACCTACATCTGGGGCTGGAGTGACACAAGCACCGCTGTGGCCACCAGCGCTGTGCCGCACTGGGTCAGACCTGAAGCCAGCACAGCGCAGCCCTGGGTCTTGTCCAAGACCTTCTGTAACTACTCCCTCTCTGCTGCCTGTGTTTACTCAAGTCCCCAGGGCTCTACAATCAGCAGGTGGCAAAGCCAGCCCAGCCTGTCCTTCCCTTCAGGGCAGCAAGTTCCCCCAGACCATGGTTGGGTCCAGAGATGCTCTCTGGGAGTCAGGGACTAGAGTAAAACACCTTAGAAGTCTACCTGGTGTTCTATTGTACTGTGGCTGAGCGGGTACTCAACACACAAGGTACAGTCCTTCCCACTCTTCCTTCCCCTTTCCAAAGGCAGAGGAGCCTCACCCTGCAGCCCCCGCCATCACAGGCTACTGCCAGGCTACTGCTCATGTTCCCTTAAGGCTCAAGGGCTCTTCAGTCAGCTTGTGGTGAATTGTGCCTGGCCTGGGACTCACTTTTTAGGGCAATGGGCTCCCCTCTGGCCCAGGGCAGGTCCAGAAATCCCATCTAAGAGTCAAGGCCTGGAATCAGGGATTCCCAAAAGCTGCTTGGCCCTCTATGCCCCTGTGACCAAGCTGGTGCCTAAGGTGCAAGACAAAGTCCCCTTTACTTTTCCCTCTGCTTTTCTCAAGCAGAAGGAGTTTAGTTTTGCCCTGTAGCCACCATAACTGGGAATGTGCTGAGTCTCACCTGAAGCCAGCAAGTCTCAGAGGCTCACCAAGGCCCTCGACATCGTACCTGGGTATCCCTGCTGGTTATTCAGATTTCAAGGGCTCTTCAGTTAGCAAGGGATGAATGCTGACAGCACTGGGTCCTTCCCTTCAAGGCAGCAGGTTCCCTTTTGGCCCAAGGCATGTCTAAAAATGTCATCTGGGAGCTAGGGCCTGGAATGAGGGCCTCACAACTCTGGTGCCCTATCCTGCTGAAGCTGAGCTGGGATCCAAGATGCAAGACAAAATCTTTCCTACTCTTTCTTCTCCTCTCCTCCAGCAGAAGGAAGAATTGGCTCCTTGTGGAGCCACAAGCTGTGCAGCCTGGGGTTAGAAAAAGGGTGATGCCAGCACTCCCTTGGCTGCCCTGGTGTGTGCCCCACCAGCCTGCTGTCTCTGGGCCGCTTCAGCCATAGGACTCATCTAAGAGTTGCAGTCCTTGTGGCCTAGACTGTCTTTCCAGTTTACTTAGAGAACCAGAGCACAGTACCCCTTGGTGACAAGCTTTGTGGGAACTCAAGTTTGGACTGTTGGCATCAATGCTTTCCCTCCGGCTAGGGCTGGTTTAAATTCTCTGTCCATGGGTGGGCAACAGCTAAGCTTGGTCCAGTTTTCCTTTCAGCTCTAACAGGACAGCACTGAGCTCAATGTCTCACATTTGCTATGTTCACCCTCCCCCAGTGCCCAGAGACCCTCTCTGCACCATGTTGTGGCTACTGGGGTTGGGGGAGAGAAGCGTAACATTGAGGCCTCAAGACAATTTTTCTTTTTTTCTTTTTTTTGAGACAGAGCCTCGCTCTGTCACCCAGGTTGGATGGAATGCAGTGGCGTGATCTCTGCTCACTGCAATCTCCACCACCCGGGTTCAAGCGATTCTTGTGTCTCTGGCTCCTGGTAGCTGGGATTACAGGTGCATGCCACCACACCCAGCTAATTTTTGTACTTTTAGTAGAAACAGAGTTTCACTGTGTTGGCCATATTGGTCTTGAACTCCTGACTTCAAGCGATCCACAGGCCTCAGTCTCCCAAAGTGCTGGGATTACAGGCCTGAGCCACAGCGCCCATTCTATTTTTTTCTATTTCCTCAGTGCCTCTTTCGACAATATGAAGTTAACACCAAGTATTATGAGGCTCACCTGATTTCTGGTTCTCATGAAGGTGATTTATTTTGTGTGTAAATTGGTGTAATAGTTGTTAAATTGGCATCCTTGTGGGGAGGGTGACTATCAAGTATCAGCGGAGTTTCTATTCCAACATCTAGCTCTGCCTCCCCCACCGGGAAGCATATTCTAAACAGCAAATGGCAATTGATAGATGACATGGTTGTGGGGTTATTGTCTCATCCTACCTCAATGTGAATTTGTGAAGGTGTGGCTAAGGAAAATGTGTTTTTCTCAATAATCTCTGGATTCTTTTCTTTGATTGGCCCATTCCTCTACGACTCTTCTTTGTGTTTGTTTTGGGTTGGGTTTCTATTATTCTCGAGACCCATGTATCCATACCTCAGCCACTGGCATTTCTGGTGGAGGTTTATGACATTACCTATCTCAGAGCCAGGGGAGGCTTATGCCATCATGTGGCTGATGCCATCACCTGTCTGGTCCTGCCACAGCAGCCACTGTCCCCAGGAAACCTGGTGCATGGTACTGACGAACAAGGAGAGGCCGCTATAGCTAGGAATGGGTGGATGAGACCCACGGGAGACTCTGGCTTCCTCAGTGGTTGCCTCGAAGTGATGGAAGCAGAAGTGTGGAAGATGGGAAGTGGGTGGTGGAGAAGACAGGTGCATTATCTGAAGACAGAAGAGTTTCATGTGGCCTCTCTGGAGATTGTCCACTAAGAACAAGTCACAAACTGCTTGCTGTGGAACCTTGCCCCGCTTAGAACCCACCCGCGTGTGTCATCTTTCCTGCCTCCCCTCCTTCACTGTTACTCTGTTGCTGCTACTTCCTTTCTTGGGAGTTTCCCTTAGAAATCCTCCTTTATTTTCGTTAATATTTATTTGGCAAATATTTCTTGAGCACTTCCTATGTGTCATGATGATGCTGGTTGTGGTTCCTTGTGGTTCTGTGGGTTTTACTAAGAAGTTTGACTGAAAAGTGTTGCTTTAAAAAATAATAATAATGATTTTAAAAAGCCAGGAAGGGACGCAACCTGGTAATAAGAGTTTAAAAAGGCCCCTGTATCTGCCTCATGGAGAGTGGATTGATGGGCAGGAATGGAAACAGGGAGACCATCAATGGGGCCTGAACAAGGGGAAGGTGTCCATCAGGATAGGGGAAGACGGGATGAATTGACAATATACTCTGGAGACAGAAAAGACAATATGTAGTGATAGATTTAAAACCAAAAGCTAATCTTTTTAGCCTCTTACTTTTTGTTGATTTTTTTTTTTTTTTTTTGAGACCGACTTTTGCTCTTGTTGCGCAGGCTGCAGTGCAATGGCACAATCTTGGCTCACAGCAATCTCCGCCTCCTGGGTTCAAAAGATTCTCCTGACTGAGGCTCCCAAGTAGCTGGGATTACAAGCACGCGCCACCATGCCTGGCTATTTTTTGTATTTTTAGTAGAGTTGGGGTTTCACCATATTGGCCGGGCTGGTCTCAAACTCCTGATCTCAGGTGATCCACCCACCTCGGCCTCCCAAAGTACTGGGATTACAGCACTTTGAGTCACCACCACTCCCAACCCTTGTTGATTTTTTTTTTTTAACGCGCACAGCTGAAGTGTACTACTAAGTGTTATAACTTAGCTTTCACTAGTTTCCTTACAGATACCAATTTCCTACCATGATACCAATTGCTTAAGCTGTTTTTCAGAAATGTGGGGCAGTTCTTGTGCAGCTTAAACTGGTTGGAACTGACCTTCTGACTGAGCCTGCATGATTAACATTTTGAGGTCAGAGAGCCCCAAACTCCATCCTCAGATCATGCTAACGCTGCCATTTTCTGAACATGCTGTGAAGAGCCATGGATCCCGACTATGCTTGTGGAGATCACAAATTGCCTCATTTTTTTCCATGGCCAATTGCCTTTCCCCACGCCTTAGACCACCGTACTTCTCTAACCCATAAATGTCCCTAAGTCTGATTTTCAGGGAGGCTGATTTGAGAGCTCTTCTCCTGGCTCCTTGCTAGGCTGTCCTGTGATAAATTTTTTTCTGTTTTCCCCAAACTCATCCTCACAGTGATTAGTTGACTGCGCATGGGCAGAACGATCCTGGTTCAGTGTCAGACTAAGTGGAGGAATGAGGAAAAGGAAGGCGATAACAGTGATTCCTGGGTTTGTGACGTGAAGAAATGGGTGTGGGAAGATTTACTGAGATAAGGATGGGGTGGGGCATGGGAGGATTACCTGTTTTTTGTTTGTTTGTTTGTTTTTGTTTTTTTAAATGGAGTTTCGCTCTTGTTGCCCAGGCTGTAGTGCAATGGAGTGATCTCAGCTCATTGCAACCTCTGCCTCCGGGGTTCAAGCGATTGTCCTGCCTCAGCTTCCCAAGTAGCTGGGATTACAGGCGCCCGCCTCCATGCCTGGCTAATTTTTGTAGTTTTGGTAGAGACGGGGTTTCACCATGTTGGCCAGGCTGGTCTCAAACTCCTGATGTCAGGTGATCCGCCCACCTCGGCCTCCCAAAGTGCTGGGATTACAGGCGTGAGCCACCACGCTAGGCAAGGATGACCAGGTTTTTATGGTAAATTGGAATGGTTTAAACCTTTCAAGAACTTGACACATCACTAATTCACCTCTTAAAAATACCCTTTTAGCTAAATAACCCTCTACCTCAAGACAAGGTTATTTTTCTATGTCTGTGTTGTATTTGAGTTGACTGTTGTGTATTGGCAGTCACTCAAAAAACGTCTCCCACGGCTGGGCTTGGTGGCTTACGCCTATAATCCTGGCACTTTGGGAGGCTGAGGCGGGCAGATTGCCTGAGCTCAGGATTTTGAGACCAGCCTGGGCAACGTGGTGAAACTCTGTCTCTACTAAAATACATAAAAGTAGCTGGGCGTGGCAGCATGCACCTGTAGTTCCAGCTACTCAGGAGGCTGAGGCAGGAGAAGCACTTGAACCTGGGAGGCAGAGGTTGCAGTGAGCCAAGGTCATGCCACTGCACTCCAGCTTGGGAGACAGAGTGAGACTTCATCTCCAAAAAAACAAAACAAAACAAAATAAAATAAAGCAAAACAACCTCTTCCTCTTTAATTTTATGACTCTTGGGCAACTTTTCTTCCTTACATAGTAAGGAGTTCTGCTTTCAGTAGCGTATCTTTGGTTCATTCCATTTAAGTAATGTATTTTGGTTAACTTTTTGCACTTGTGAACTGAACTTTATCTTTTATCATCACCAATAGTGTATTTTCTAGATCTCACACTTTTAGTTTTCAGTACAGAGCCACCAACTCTACTCGCATTTTTACTTTTTAAACGGCCATTTCCCTTTCTCCTGAGCGGTGCAGGATCAGAGATAAACAGGTCTGCACACATTTATATCTTTCCATAATGTCAAACTTTCATTGATGCTATTTAAATCACAAAAGCCATGAGCTACATGGAGTTCTAAGAAACTAGTTCTCCTTAGTACTTCACATTTACCTAGTACTCAGAGCTGTAGGCACACAGGCTCAAGCCACTCCACCAGTCAGTCAATATTGCAAACCATACAGAATAGTATACTTGATTAATATATAAACGTTGTAGATTAAACATTCCCCAACAAACGAAGTAACATTTAACATCAAGAGAAAAAGACATAGGAACAAATGGTTAATGAACCATTTTTCATTAACCAGGGAGAGTGACTAAGACAAAAAGAATATCATGGTGTGAGCCAGGCTGTCTGACTGTCTTGCATGGAAGGGTCTTGGATGTGGGCAGAACCTTCAGTGGCAGATGTCAAGTACTCATCATGAGTGACAGCAAGACAGTGTCAGCTAAGATGGCCGCTTTGAGCTGCTGAAGCCCTTCTCTTTTTATGGCCATGGAGTTCTCTGGTGAGGACTGATAATGGAAGTGTGTGCTTGTTTATGTCCTTATCTGGTTGGATGCAGTCTTTGTTACACATTTATTTATTAAGCCAAACATCTTGTCTCTGTTGGCAAAGTGCCCTATGAAATGTAAGATGGAGTCTTTTTCTAAGATGGAGTTACTTATGTCAAGGGTGCTCTATACACCCTTCATTCATCAGAAAGGACGCGCAGATAAAGGAACACAGAGCTTAACTGTGAGCAATTTGATGGAGACATTTCCAGAGGAACTAATGGAATAATTCAGTGGGGAAGTTGTTCTGGAAAACTACACAATTTTTATTCCTTTAAATATTGGTTGTCAAGGAAAGTTTCATAAATCATTGGTTAATATTTGAAGACAAATATGGAATTAGATAGAAATGCTTTCCACAGAACTATCCCAGCTGTTTCCCAACAGAACCTCAGAGCTTCACTTTCAATCAGGACTGGGCTTGGACAATAGCCATTTTAGAACAAATATTCCCCCATGCCAACAATTTTGTGGCTGGAAAAGTCAAGAGAGAACTTTAGAACAGCTTTATTGTACTAGTTCAGTAATTTTCAGTACTAGTTCAAGAGTCACACAGGAAGATAACAACAGAATAACTCTAATTCAGGATACCCTCAGCAAATAATCATTTGGAATGTACTCCTAGAATTTCCTCTGGACCTCACTGGATTTTCCTAACTCTATATGTTTCTGACTTTCTGTGGTTATCATTTGTCTGAACCTTGTGTTCTTGGTGAGTACCCATTTTTAGAATCAAAAAACAAATCAGATTTTACTGAGGTTGAAATCTTAGTGATGAGGCTTATATCTGAGAAGAGAGATAAGCACTTCATCAAAAGTTCAGCATTCCTTGACCCCCAGCTCTCCTTCCCTTTTTTTTTTTTTTTTTTTGAGACTGAGTATTGCTCTGTTGCCTTGGCTGGAGGGCAGTGGTGCAGCCTCTGCCTCCTGGGCTCAAGCGATTCTCCTGCCTCAGTCTCCTGAGTAGCTGGGATTACAGGTGCGCACCACCATGTCTGGCTAATTTTTCTATTTTTAGTAGAGATGGGGTTTCACCATGTTGGCCAGGTTGATCTCGAACTCCTGACCTCATGATCGGCCCACCTCAGCCTCCCAAAGTGCTGGGATTACAGGCATGAGCCACTGCACTCGGCCTCCTTCCCAGTTTTAGATGGAAAAGAAGAATGGCAACAGTTTTTCTTTGGTAGAATGTTAATGTTTTCCTTTGATGTAAGCTTGGTATTTGGAACATGGAGCCAAGATCTTCAGTTTTATGTTTGAAATTTACTCTGTGGCTCACGGCCAGTTGGTTCATATCTTGACTTTGGGGTTCTGAGCTTTAAATGAAGTACAGAAATGTCTTTCTTCCCTGGGGTGAAGGGCTATTGTAGAGCTTAATTAATTCGTAGCTTGTAATATGCTTTGAAGAATAAAAGGACTTTATAAAAATACTAAACATTATAATAACTACAACTTCTGTGTTTGTAAGCAAACTATTAAGACAATTGAGGCTGTTTACACATCAAAAATAAAGTGAAGATTTGACCATGTTCCAGGTGAGTTAATAAATGCAGACAGCTGAAAGACAGTTCATTATATAAAGTGAACTTTTTTCCCCCTGGAGGAGGAGGTGCTCTTGAGCCAGTTTCTCTGTCTGCAGGATTCAGATGGACTGAATGACTGTTACATCTTCACTTTTATTTTGTAGATGTGACTTCTACAAGTGTGGCAAGTGGTTTCAATATGTTTATTTTTGTTTTTGAAATAAAATAGGTACTTCTACAGACAATGTTGAGTGTTGGCAAGGATTAGGATTGCAGATGAAATACAGGCAGCTTAGTTTAATGTGAATTTCAGATAAACAACACATAATGTTTTAGTGTACATATGTCCCCTGCAATATAGCGGATAAATAAATTGTAGTATATTCATGCACTGGAATACCGTAGGATGACGGGAAGACATAAATTGCACCTACATACAACAATAGGAATGGATTTCAGAAACAATATTGAAGGAAGGCCCTAGTCACAAACAGTGCATATGGTGTGATTCCAATTATATGAAGTTTATAAAGAGGCAAAACTAAACTATGGATTTAGGTCAGCCTAGTGGTCACTGTGGAAGGTTGTGAGTGGGAGGGTTCATGAGGGGGTTTTGGAGGTGCTGGTCATGTTCTGTTTCATGATCTGGGTGTTAGTTATAAGAGTGTCTTCACTGAAGTGTCATACTTACGGTTTATGTACTCTTTTTTGTTTTGTTTTTTGAGATGCAGTCTCGCTCTGTTGCCTAGGCTGGAGTGCAATGGTGCGATCTCAGCTCACTGCAACCTCCACCTCCCGGGTTCAAGAGATTCTCCTGCCTCAGCCTCCCAAGGGATTACAGGTGCCCGCCACCACACCCAGCTAATTTTTGTATTTTTTTTTAATAGAGACGGGGTTTTACTATGCTGGCCAGGCTGGTCTTGAACTCCAGACTTCAGGTGATCCACCCATTTTGGCCTCCCAAAGTGCTGGGATTACAGGCATGAGCCACTGCGCCTGTAATCCCAGCACTTTTCTTTTTTTTTTTAAAATGTACTTTTCTTTATGTATATCTGAATAGAATTCACAAGAAAAGAGAAAATATATTTAGGTTTTGAGAGGAAAGTTTGAGAAAGTAAGAATATACTATATATACACACGTATATGTATAGTCATACATTGTACATTTTATTATTATATATGCCTATGTAATCTATGAAATTAAGATCTCTAACCTGAAGGCTGTATTTAGTGTCATATTATTTGCTCTTAGATAAATACTTTGAATGCACAAAAACTAAAATTTTTGGCTTTCATTATTTGTTCATATTTTCATTTGTTTACATACTGAGCAATTTTTTACTGCTTGGTGGGGACTGCATGAAACAATGATTATCACATTTTATTACAAATATTTAGTGAATTTTGCTTTTTTAATTACTTGAGTAGGAGTAATAGAAATAGATTAACCGATTAATTCAAAATAAATAACTATTTTTTAAAAAGGAAGAAAATATAATAGGTTTTTATTTAAAAAGTAACTTTTTGCCAAGTGAAGACTTCTACTGATGACAGTTAAAGATGTGAACTCTGCTGTGGGGGCCAAGTGTTACCAAATGTCGCCGTTAACCATTAAACACCAAATGTGTATTATGTGAATAACCAGTTGTGTGGGGGTTGTCTAGCACTTTTAAGATAAACACAGAAACCTGTCTGGTGATTGTTTAAATGAACTTGACCAGTAAAAATAGAAAAGAAAGTCTACCAGATCAAATATTTGTAAAATAAACATATGTAAATATGTAAGTCAACTTTGAAAGACTTAATACTATATTCATTGAAAAAATATATAAGATGAATATGGGAAAGAATTTTCAAATGAAGATCATTTTATCTTGGCCATGGTACAATGAGTGATAGTTGTAGTCCTTAATTGATATTTAGATTTATTAATTATAATGCATGTATAAGTTGTGATGATGTAGTAAAGTGGTTGGTTTCAAAAATAAACACTCTAGAATTGACACATTAAAACGCTTGTTTAGGCAACAAAAGCAAAAATAAATAAGTGGGAGTACATCAAACCAAAAAGCTCTGCATGCTCTGCACAGAAAGGAAACAATCAAAAGTGAAAAGGCAACCTAGGGAATGAGAAAATACATTTGCAATCCATATATCTGATAAGGGGTTAATACCCAAAATATATAAGGAATCATACAACTCAGTAGCAAAAAAGCCCCAAATAATCCAATTAAAAAATGGGCAAGGGACCTGAACAGACATTTTCCAAAGAAGACATACAGATGGCCAATAGGTATATGAAAATGTGTTCAATATTACTAATTATCAGGGAAATGCAAATCAAAACCACAATGAGATATCATCTCATACCCATTAGGATGGTTATTATCACAAAGGCAAGACAGTAAGTGTTGGCAAGGATGTGGAGAAAAGGTGGGACTGTAAATTGGTATAGTAATTATAGAAAACAGTATAGAAGTTCCTCAAAAAACTAGAAATAGAGCTCTGTATGATTTAGCAATCCCACTTTTGGGTATATAGCCAATGGAAATGAAATCAGGATGTTGAAGAGATAGCTGCATTCCCATGTCCATTTCAGCATTATTTATAATTGCCAACATATGGAGATGACCTAAGTGTCTGTTGATACATAGAGAGATAATGAAAATGTGGTATATGTATGATGGACTCTTATTCAGCCATAAAGAGAAGGAAATATTGCCATTTGTGATAACATGGGTGAATCTGGAGGACATTATGCTAAGTGAAATAAGCAAGACACAGAAAGACAAATATCACATGATCTCACTTATATGTACAGTCTAAAAACTTGAGCTCATGAAAACAGAAAGTAGAATAGTGGTTGCCAGGGACTGAGGCTTGGGAGAGATGTTCATCAAAGGAAGATGTTGATCAAATTTTAGCTATCGAATGTACAGCATGGTAACTATTGTCAGCAATACTGTATTGTTTACTTGAAATTTGCTAAGAGAGTAGATCTTAAGTGTTCACACCACACATACCAAAAAAAGTAACTATGTGAAATGGTGTATATGTATACCCAAATATCACATTGTACACTGTAAATACACACAATTTTTATTTATTTATTTTTATTATACTTTAAGTTCTAGGGTACATGTGTACAATGTGAAGATTTGTTGCATATGTATACATGTGCCATGTTGGTGTGCTGCACCCATTAACTCATCATTGACATTAGGTATATCCCCTAATGCTATCCCTCCCCTCTCCGTCCACTCCATGACAGGGCCCAGTGTGTGATGTTCCCTACCCTGTGTCCAAGTATTCTCATTGTTCAATTCCCACCTATGAGTGAGAACATGTGGTGTCTGGTTTTCTGTCCTTGCAATAGTTTGCTCAGAATGATGGTTTCCAGCTTCATCCATGTCCCTACAAACGACATGAACTCATCCTTTTTTATGGATGCATAGTATTCCATGGTGTATATGTGCCACATTTTCTTAATCCAGTCTATCATTGATGGACATTTAGGTTGGCTCCAGGTCTTTGCTAGTGAATAGTGCCACAGTAAACATATGTGTCCATGTGTCTTTATAGCAGCATGATTTATAATCCTTTGGGTATATACCCAGTAATGGGATCACTGGGTCAAATGGTATTTCTAGTTCTAGATCCTTGAGGAATTACCACACTGTCTTCCACAATGGTTGAACTAATTTACATTCCCACCAACAGTGTAAAAGTGTTCCTATTTCTCCACATCCTCTCCAGCATCTGTTGTTTCCTGACTTTTTAATGATCACCATTCTAACTGGTGTGAGATGGTATCTCATTGTGGTTTTGATTTGCATTTCTCTGATGGCCAGTGATGATCAGCATTTTTTCACGTGTCTATTGGCTGCATAAATGTCTTCTTTTGAGAAGTGTCTGTTCGTGTCCTTTGCCCACTTTTTGATGGGGTTGTTTGATTTTTTCTTGTAAACTTGTTTAAGTTCTTTGTCAATTCTGGATATTAGCCCTTTGTCAGATGGGTAGATTGTAAAAATTTTCTCCCATTCTGTAGGTTGACTGTTCACTCTGATGGTGGTTTCTTTTGCTGTGCAGAAGCTCTTTAGTTTAATTAGATCCCATTTGTCAATTTTGGCTTTTGTTGCCATTGCTTTTGGTGTTTTTGCCATGAAGTCCTTGCCCATGCCTATGTCCTGAATGGTATTGCCTAGGTTTTCTTCTAGGGTTTTTATGGTTTTAGGTCTAACATTTAAGTCTTTAATCCATCTTGAATTAATTTTTGTATAAGGTGTAAGGAAGGGATCCAGTTTCAGTTTTTTGCATATGGCTAGCCAGTTTTCCCAGCACCATTTATTAAATAGGGAATCCCTTCCCCATTTCTTGTTTTTGTCAGGTTTGTCAAACATCTGATGGCTGTAGATGTGTGGTATTATTTCTGAGGGCTCTGTTCTGTTCCATTGGCCTACATATCTGTTTTGGTACTGGTACCATGCTGTTTTGGTTACTGTAGCCTTGTATTATAGTTTGAAGTCAGGTAGCGTGATGCCTCCAGTTTGGTTCTTTTGGCTTAGGATTGTCTTGGCAATGTGGGCTCCTTTTGGTTCCATATGAACTTTAAAGTAGTTTTTTCCAATTCTGTGAACAAAGTCATTGGTAGCTTGATGAGGATGGCACAGAATCTATAAATTACCTTGGGCAGTATGGCCATTTTCAAGATATTGATTCTTCCTATCCATGAGCATGGAATGTTCTTCCATTTGTTTTTGTCCTCTATTATTTCGTTGAGCAGTGGTTTATAGTTCTCCTTGAAGAGGTCCTTCACATCCCTTGTAAGTTGGATTCCTAGATATTTTATTCTCTTTGAAGCTATTGTGAATGGGAGTTCACTCATGATTTGGCTCTCTGTTTGTCTGTTATTGGTGTATAGGAATGCTTGTGATTTTTGCACATTTATTTTGTATCCTGAGACTTTGCTGAAGTTGCTTATCAGCTTAAGGAGATTTTGGGCTGAGATGATGGGGTTTTCTAAATATACAATCACGTCATCTGCAAACAGAGACAATTTGACTTCCTCTTTTCCTAATTGAATACCCTTTATTTCTTTCTCCTGCCTGATTGCCCTGGCCAGAACTTCCAACACTATGTTGAATAGGACTGGTGAGAGATGGCATCCCTGTCTTGTGCCAGTTTTCAAAGGAAATGCTTCCAGTTTTTGCCCATTTGGTATGATACTGGCTATGGGTTAGTCATAAATAGCTCTTATTATTTTGAGATACGTCCCATCAATACCTAGTTTTTTGAGAGTTGTTAGCATGAAGGGCTGTTGAATTTTGTCAAAGGCCTTTTCTGCATCTATTGAGAAAATCACGTGGTTTTTGTCTTTGGTTCTGTTTGTATGGTGGATTATGTTTATTGATCTGCATATGTTGAACAAGCCTTGCATCCCAGGGATGTAGCCAACTTGATCATGGTGGGTAAGCTGCTGGATTCGGTTTGCCAGTATTTTACTGAGGAGTTTTGCATTGATGTTCATCAGGGATATTGGTCTAAAATTCTCTTTTTTTGTTGTGTTTCTGCCAGACTTTGGTATCAGGGTGATGCTGACCTCATAAAATGAGTTAGGGAGGATTCCCTCTTTTTCTATTGATTGGAATAGTTTCAGAAGGAATGGTACCAGCTCCTCTTTGTACCTCTGGTAGAAATCGACTGTGAATCCGTCTGGTCCTGGACTTTTTTTGGTTGGATGGCTATTAATAATTGTCTCAATTTCAGAGCCTGTTATTAGTCTATTCAGAGATTCAACTTCTTCCTGGTTTAGTCGTGGAAGGGTGTATGTGTCTAGGAATTTATCCATTTCTTCTAGATTTTCTAGTTTATTTGCATAGAGGTGTTTATAGTATTTTCTGATGGTAGTTTGTATTTCTGTGGGGTCAGTGGTGATATCCCCTTTATCATTTTTTATCACATCTATTTGATTCTTCTCTTTTCTTCTTTTAGTCTTGCTAGCAGTCTACCAATTTTGTTGATCTTTTCAAAAATCCAGCTCCTGGATTCATTGATTTTTTGGAAGGATTTTTCGTGTCTCTATCTCCTTCAGTTCTGCTCTGATCTTAGTTATTTCTTGCTTTCTGCTAGCTTTTGAATGTGTTTTCTCTTGTTCCTCTAGTTCTTTTAATTGTGATGTTAGGGTGTCAATTTTAGATCTTTCCTGCTTTCTCTTGTGGGCATTTAGTGCTATAAATTTTCCTCCACACGCTGCTTTAAATGTGTCCCAGAGATTCTGTATGTTGTGTCTTTGTTCTCATTGGTTTCAAAGAACATCTTTATTTCTGCCTTCATTTTGTTATTTACCTGGTTGTCATTCAGGAGCAGGTTGTTTAGTTTCCATGTAGTTGAGCAGTTTTGAGTGGGTTCCTTAATCCTGAGTTCTAATTTGATTGCACTGTGGTCTGAGAGATGGTTTGTTATAATTTCTGTTCTTTCACATTTGCTGAGGAGTGCTTTACTTCCAACTATGTGGTCAATTTTAGAATAAGTGCGATGTGGTGCTGAGAAGAATGTATATTCTGTTGATTTGGGGTGGAGAGTTCTTTAGATGTCTATTAGGGCTGCTTGGTACAGAGCTGAGTTCAAGTCCTGGGTATCCTTTTAGCCTTCTGTCTCATTGATTTGTCTAATGTTGACAGTGGGGTGCTAAAGTCTCCCATTATTATTGTGTGGGAGTCTAAGTCTCTTTGTAGGTCTCTAAGGACTTGCTTTATGAATCTGGCTGCTCCTGTATTGGGTGCATATATATTTAGGATAGTTAGCTCTTCTTATTGAATTCATCCCTTTACCATTATGTAACAGCCTTCTTTGTCTCTTTTGATCTTTGTTGGTTTAAAGTCTGTTTTATCAGTGACTAGAATTGCAACTCCTGCTTTTTGTTTGTTTGTTTGTTTTTCCATTTGCTTGGTAGATCTTCCTCCATCCCTTTATTTTGAGCCTATGTGTGTCTCTGCATGTGAGATGGGTCTCCTGAATACAGCACACTGATGGGTCTTGACTCTTTATCCAATTTGCCAGTCTGTGTCTTTTAATTGGAGCATTTAGCCCATTTACATTTAAGGTTCATATTGTTATGTGTGAATATGATCCTATCATTATGATATTAGCTGGTTATTTTGCTCGTTAGTTGTGCAGTTTCTTCCTAGCCTTGATGGTCTTTACAATTTGGCATGTTTTTGCAGTGGCTGGTACCGGTTGTTCCCTTCCATGTTTAGTGCTTCCTTCAGGAGCTCTTGTAAGGCATGCCTCATGGTGACAAAATCTCTCAGCATTTTCTTGTCTGTAAAGGATTTTATTTCTCTTCCACTTATGAAGCTTAGTTTGGCTGGATATGAAATTCTGGGTTGAAAATTCTTTTCTTTAAGAATGTTGAATATTGGCCCCCAGTCTCTTCTGGCTTGGAGAGTTTTTGCCAAGAGATTGGCTGTTAGTCTTATGGGCGTCCCTTTGTGGGTAACCCAGCTTTTCTCTCTGGCTGCCCTTAACATTTTTCCCTTCATTTCAACTTTGGTGAATCTGACAATTATGTGTCTTGGAGTTGCTTTTCTCGAGGAGTATCTTTGTGGCGTTCTCTGTATTTCCTGAATTTGAATGTTGGCCTGCCTTGCTAGGTTGGGAAAATTCTCCTGGATAACATCCTGTGGAGTGTTTTCCAACTTGATTCCATTCTCCCCATCGCTTTCAGGTACACCAGTCAGATGTAGATTTGGTCTTTTCACATAGTCCCATATTTCTTGGAGGCTTTTTTCATTTCTTTTTACGCTTTTTTCTCTAAACTTCTTTTCTCACTTCATTTCATTCATTGGATCTTCAATCACTGACACCCTTTCTTCCGGTTGATCGAATTGGCTACTGAAGCTTGTGCATGCGCCACGTAGTTCTTGTGCCATAGTTTTCAGCTCCATCAGGTCATTTAAGGTCTTCTCTATGCTGTTTATTCTTGCTAGCCATTCATCTTTTGTCAAGGTTTTTAGCTTCTTTGCGATGGGTTTGAACATCTTTCTTTAGCTCAGAGAAGTTTGTTATTACCAGTCGTCTGAAGTCTACTTCTGTCAACTCATCAAACTCATTCTCCGTTCGGCTTTGTTCCATTGCTGGTAAGGAGCTGTGTTCCTTTGGAGGAGAAGAGGTGCTCTGATTTTTAGAATTTTCAGCTTTTCTGCTCTGGTTGCTTCCCATCTTTGTGGTTTTATCTACATTTGGTCTTTGATGATGGTGATGTACAGATGGGGTTTTGGTGTGGATGTCCTTTCTGTTTGTTAGTTTTCCTTCTAACAGTCAGGACCCTCACTTGCAGGTCTGCTGGAGTTTGCTGGAAATCCATTCCAGACCCTGTCTGCCTGGGTATCACCAGTGAAGGCTGCAGAACACCAAATATTGCAGAGCAGCAAATGTTGCTGCCTGATCCTTCCTCTGGAAGCTTCATCTCAGAGGGGCACCTGGCTATGTGAGGTATCAGTTGGCCCCTACTGGGAGGTGTCTCCCAGTTAGGCTACTCAGGGGTCAGGGACCCACTTGAGGAGGCAGTCTGTCTGTTCTCAGATCTCAAACTCTGTGCTAGGGGAACCACTACTCTCTTCAAAGCTGTCAGACAGGGACATTTAAGTCTGCAGAAGTTTCTGCTGCCTTTTGTTCAGCTATGCCCTGCCCCCAGAGGTGGAGTCTACAGAGGCAGACAGACCCTCCGAGCCAAGCATGGGATATAATCTCCTGGTGTGCCGTTTGCTAAGACCATTGGAAAAACACAGTATTAGGGTGGGAGTGTCCCGATTTTCCAGGTACCATCTGTCACGGCTTCCCTTGGCTAGGAAAGGGAATTCCCCAACTCCTTGCACTTCCTGGGTGAGGTGATACCCTGCCCTGCTTCAGCTCACACTCTGTGGGCTGCACCCACTGTCCAACAAGTCCCAGTGAGATGAACCTGGTACCTTAATTGGAAATGAAGAAATCACCTGTCTTCTGCGTTGCTCACACTGGGAGCTGTAGATTGCAGCTGTTCCTATTTGGCCATCTTGGACAAAAATACATACATACAATTTTTATTTGTCAATTTTACTTCAATACAACTGGAAAAAATATACATTCACCTTGGAAGACCATTTATGTATTTTAAAATGCAGATTTGTTCCAAGAATTTTTGGTATTTCTTCTTTACATTTTTTTCTACTGAATATTCTTGATTGGTGGTCAATTTTCATATTTAGAAGCCTCTTTGGTTTTTGAGAACAACCAAGACTCATTTAGAACCAAGTTTGGTAAATGAGAGGGTAATTAAGCCCAATAATACTGTATTTAGACAAAGAAGGGACTGATTACAGAGTAATGAGATCTCTTCTTAGGTGCCTCATAAATAAACTTTGAAGCAGTTTTAAATGTGATATTCCATATATGTGTATTGGAAGCACCAGTGAAATTAGGGTATAGTATCATATCATGGCTTCCTAGTAGGCGACACTTATTTGAGTGGCTGTGGTCTGCTTGGCTGTTGAGATGACTGTGCTGACTTTTACTTACCATCTAGTCCACCTCTTGTGGGTACACAGTGATCCAGTCTAACATGTCATGGTTTAGTTGTAAGTCCTTTCTAGGTCTGTTATTTCAGGATTCAAATTTTCCTGACATGCCTTCATTTGAAGTGACACTAATAGCAACATTACTTCCAAATGAGAAATATTATAAACAATCAAAATGTGTTTCATGTTGCCTCAAATCAGATGATCCTAGTTTTTGGGAGAGAGTCAGGTAGAATTGTGTGACTAAACATATACACAGGCTTCAAAAATAGGCCAATCATTGAATCTTGGCTGAGACCCTAACTAGCTGCATTTCTTCAGGCAATTTACTTAACCTCTCTAGCCTCGTTTTCCTCATAAAATGGGGACAATAACATCTCATGCTTTGTAAGGATTGTTATGTGTAATAAAGGCAATAATGATAAGACATTTAATAATAGTGCCCATTCTGAGGAAGGTACCCAAAACAACAAGCAGTACATTTAAAAATCCAGTGAAACAACAGCTTGTTTATGTCTGAAATCCTTAAACCTTTCTCTCATTGGCAGTTTTAGCCATAGATATCATTACGCTCTGGGTCAAGTAGAGGGTATATTTTACAGACTGGGTTGGGAAAATAGAACATAAATTTGCTGGTGCCAAGTTCTAAACACATTCACACAGTGTGGTAAACCAACCTCTTACTTTTCATTCACTTACATGGGGCTGGCTGGAGCTGGTACTGGGAGCCTTGCTTTTTTGGCGTTGAATTCCATGAAATGAAAGAGTCAGACTGCAGTGGCACCTTCACTATCAAATGTGCCTACCGTGGGCCAGTCTGTCTATGGTGACCTTGCCTGTGGTCTTCCAACTTCGTCTCATGTGGGTCATCTCAAGTCCAGCTTTAGGATAAACCTGTGTGCAGGACTGTGCATGCCTGTGCATGCCAACATCAAGCAATGTGAGGACAGGGAATTTAGAACTGCATCAGTGGGTGGAGCAGGACTGGTGACTGTAGAGGAGATTTCATTGCCACCTTTGCATCCAAGACACTCGCTGCTCTCTTAGTTCCAGACTTCTCAGACACAAAGCAGAAGGCTGAACGTGGTGGCTCACACCTGTAATTCCAGCATTTTGGGAGGCCAAGGCAGGTGGATCACTTGAGGCCAGGAGTTCGAGACCAGCCTAGGCAACATGGTGAAATCCCATCTCTACTAAAAATACAAAAAATTAGCCGGGTATGGTTATGGTGGTGTGCATAGCTAGCTACTCGGGAGGCTGAGGCACAAGAATCACTTGAACCCATGAGGCAGAGGTTGCAGTGAGCTGAGATTGTGCCACTGCACTCCAGCCTAGGCAACAGAGCGAGACTGTCTCAAAAAGAGAAAGGAAAAGAAAGAAAAGAAACAATAAAAAAGAAAAGAAAAGAAACTAGAAAACTGCTGCTTAACACCAGTGATTCCTTAGTGGCTTTAGAGTGAGGACTCCTTTTCAAAGTCAGACAATTTAATGGACTCCAAATGCCGTGGCTTGTACTTTCAATATCTGTTGCATGAGAAGACACAAAATGACACAAAGGTACATTAAATTCAGTGATTCTTTCAGGAATGTATATCTTATTGGTAACAAGCATTGATGAAATGAGCACAGCGTAGTATTTATTTTGTCTGAATAGTATGCTTGGTGCACCTGTGGATTTTGGGTGCCATGCATGACCTCTGGAGCCCCTCAGGGCTCTCTCTTTTTGGAAACACAGCCATCAACTCTATCTGGGAAGGAATTATGCTGGCGAGGCATCACATTCATGTGTACGCTGAGTGAAATCTACTCAGCTCACTGGCTGTGTCACCTTAGGCAAACGATGTCATTGTGTACAAAATGGGACTAAAAACTTACTTCTTAGGACTGTTGTGAGGATTAAATGAGACAACCCAAAGAAGATCTGCATGACCTAAGGATCATTGTCCTCTGGAAAAAAAAAAAAAAAACAAGTTTATTAATCTTGTGGGCAGCTTCCAGGAGGTCAGGACATCAAGTTAATCAATTATTAGTGAGTTAGTGACTACCTCTACTGTGAGTAATCATGCATGGAAGGAGGAAAGGACAAAGACAAAGGAAATTAAGTAAAGCAAACATCTTATGATTTTTATAATATAGGCTCAGTTACAGAAGTTCTCAACTAAACAATTGGATGTGGTGTGTCCAGATACTACCAGCATGTTATTTCAAAAGACGGTTGTTAACCCCTTATTCCCAGTCCCTCTCTGCTGAGTGATGGAAATCGAACTCCACCCACTCCCACAGTGTTCCCAGTGTATTTCTGAAAGCCTCCCAGATTGCTGTCACCATGGGACATTTTGTGTGTGTATGGCTACCTCTAAAATTTTTGCTTAGAACAATAACTGGCTCATGGTAAGCACTACGTGACGTCAGCTATCATCGTCAGTAACATTAACACGTGGTTGGATCAAGTTCCTCATATTCCTTGTTAAGCCTCCTCGGCACGCGCTCCGTGTCTCTCCCGATGGCACTTTTGCTGATGGGCAGTGGGCCTTGTTCTAGCTGATGTTATCACCATCCCCTGAGCTGAAGGGGCAGGCACCACAGTCCTGCTTACCACTGCATCTCAAGTGGGGTGCTTTCTGTTCCCTACACTTCCCCCCCAAAAAATGAAAGCCAGGCCACAACTTTTGACAGGTCCTTATTAAGACCCAGGAATCACTGAAGAGACAAACAACAGAGAAAGGGGTTTGTGTAGCTCTTAGTAGTGGTTCTGCTCCAACCCCAGGGACCCAGACTCTCCTTAGGGTCTTTTATGGCTGCCTATCCCTTGGGAATGTCTGAGCAAGACTAAGACAGAGCAATACATTTCCCTTGGTCAAGAAAGCAAGAAAGCCCCAGAGCCACAACTCCAACTCAAGTCTATGTAACAATTTACATTTCCAAGTCAAGGCTTTGCCTCCTGTTCTAAAAGAACCAATTTTTTCCAAGTCAAAGCTGCGTTTCCTGTTCTAAAAGAGCCACATTTAATTAGTGGGGTCTTCCACACACTCCGATAAGAATCTTTGTGAGTATTGGCCGGGCGCGGTGGCTTAGGCCTGTAATCCCAGCACTTTGGGAGGCCAAGGTGGGTGGATCACGAGGTCAGGGGATCAAGACCATCCTGGCTAACACGGTGAAACCCCATCTCTACTAAAAATACAAAAAATTAGCTGGGTATGGTGGTGGGCACCTGTAGTACCAGCTACTCAGAGGCTGAGGCAGGAGAATGGCATGAACCAGGGAGGTGGAGCTTGCAGTGAGACGAGACTGTACTACTGCACTCCAGCCTGTGCGACAGAGCGAGACTCCATCTCAAAAAAAAAAAAAAGAATATTTGTGAGTATTCTTGATTTACATTAGTGACCAAAGGGCACATTTTGGTGTTCCTAAAATAAAGTAAAATGTTTGCCTGGAAGGTGAATTCAATCTTCTGTTGAGAAAACAGAAAATTACTTTTATTTTTGTTTTATTTATTTATCTATTTTTGAGATGGAGTTTCACTCTGTCACCCAGGCTGGAGTGCGGTAGTGCAGTCTCGGCTCACTGCAACCTCCACATCCGAATTCAAGCGATTCTCCTGCCTCAGCCTGCTGAGCAGCTGGGACCACAGGCCTGCTAATTTTTGTATCTTTAGTAGAGACAGGGTTTCACCATGTTGGCCAGGCTGGTCTCGAACTCCTGGCCTCAAGTGATCAGCCCGCCTCAGCCTCCCAAAGTGCTGGGATTACAAGCAAGAGCCACTGCACCTGGCCAGAAAACCACTTTTAAATGTAAAATTTTCTTGACTATCTAACACCTTCTCTTCATGTCCGCTACAAGCTTTAGGCATTCATTGCTCAAGCATAAGGACCATGTTAATACTTCATATACTTCAAAGAGACAGTCATACTGCCTCCCTAACGTGGTACGTCTCAGCATTGGCCTTGCCATGCTGCAGTGACAAACATCTGCAAAATGTTAGTGGCCTAAACCATAAAGGTTTGTTTCTCACTTACATCACATGTCCAGCACAGAGTGTGCTTGTGGCATTCTCTCAGAGGTCCAGGTGGGCTAAGCCACCATGAATTTCAGGCCACTGCCCCAAGGGAAATAAAGGACTCTAAGTCTTGCAACAATCAAATATCCTGTCCTGGAAGTGACACATGTCATTTCTGCTCTCTACTCATTGACCAAAACTAGTCACATGAGCCCACTCAGCCACACGGGCACCAGAAGGGCAATTTTTCCCCCGAGCGTGGGAGAGATGACTTATTTGGTGAACAGCACCAAGGACCACAACATTCTGAGTAAATATTTGGTGACTGACTTCACTTTCTCTCCTCAGAGAAATCTCACGGATCTTCTTTACTTCCAGTTGGATTATCTTTTATTTCTCTTCTTAAGGTCTTAGACATTAAACACACACACACACACACACACACACACACACACACACACACACACACACACACAAACTAGGATCAATCACTTAGTACCAAGAATGCATTTTATTTTTCTCTTCTCTTTGTCTTTATTGTCCTTGCATTGCTTCTCTCACTCCTGGTCTTCTGACCCTTTCTGTCTCTCTCTAGCTTTGACAATACTCTGAAAACCTGAGCCTGGGGACTTCCATGGCTCTTGGAGAGCTTGGCTTGGCTCCCTTTCTGGGTCCTGCCTTGTGTCAGACCTTTTCTCTCCCAAATATTCATACTTCAGTATTCCAGATTCCCAAGCACTCCTGAGAGAGCCTCAGTCATCTGTCCCTCCTCTCCTGAACTTTCAGCCCCAGAACCTTTTGGCACATAAACAGGATTGTGTGGCAAAAATTACAACCGTGGTTAGAGTTAATTCCTTCTTTTGGTGAAAAAAAAAAAAAAGATTTCACGAAGGCAGAAGTTTTGCTGCAAGATGGTTTTAGCTACTTCCTACATTTTATCTGTTTAGCTTTAAGGTCCTTGCTGTCCAGTATTGCGACTATTGTGATGGTTCAGGCTAAAGCTGCAGTAGTATGAGTTATTAGTCAGGTATTGTGAAGAAGAGCTGTACAAAGCTAGCTTCTTCCAAGTGAAAAAGTTGTGTGTTTTTAAAATTAAAAAAGATGCAGTTTTTATAACTAAACCTTTAAAACATTTTGGTGTAGGCCGGGTGTAGTGGCTCATGCCTGTAATCCCATCTTTGGGAGTCCAAGATGGTGAATTGCTTGAGTGCAGGACTTCGAGATTAGCCTGGGCAAGATGATGAAACCATATCTCTACAAAATACAAAATAATTAGCTGGGTGTAGTGGTGCGTGCCTGTAGTACCAACTACTCGGGAGGCTGATATGGGAGGATCACTTGTGCCCAGGAGGTTGAGGCCGCAGTGAGCCGTGATGCTGCCACAGAACTGCAGCCTGGATGATGGAGTGAGACCCAGTCTTAAACCAACAACAACAAAAACTCTGGTGTGTATTGAATGTACTTCAACTTTCTCATAATGAGATAATTCACTCTGAGGTCAAACAGATATGCTTATCCCAACATGGGTACGGTCTTGTTTTTAAGTCAGTTGGTTTTTTAGAGCCATCTCTAGAGAGACAGTTATCAAAATGCCTTTGCAACAGAAAAATACAATGGAAAATAAACCAGACCATGCACAGCATTAAAAGCAAATGATGTGATATATCGTCGGGCAGGCAGTTTTACACACTTCTGTTAGGTCAGGCTGATTTTCTAGTCTAAGATCATGCTAAGCCAATGTACATGGATTTCTATACAAAACATATGTGAATAATATTATCTTTTGCAGAGATTATGGGTAGGCCTTTTCTTGTAAATATAATTATCTGGGATTATGGTTCAATTCCTGGCACTGTCAGTGAGGTTTAGGAGTTTTCCAAGGACTGAAAGCTTTTGATTTTTGTATGCTATAGCTTCATTTTGATAGAGAATGACAGTGTATGAAGAAAACCGAGTCTTCCTCCTCACCTCCCACCAGGTGCAAGAGGCTCCTGTAACAAGATCAACACAGAAGCTCCTTCCTAGAGAAAGCGCAATGATCAAAAAAGGAGAAAAATGTTTTCAAGTTGTGACTAAAATTTGACTAGACTAGGCCCTTTCCAAATAAGTTTACTTCCTTTCCACAAGGTGGCGGTAAATATATTCCTAAGGCCATCTGCTTGGGAGAAGAATGAAGTGGCAAAGTATTATTTAATCTCTGTGCTGGGAGAATTGATGCTGCTGAAACCAGAGTAAACACATTTAAAGATCGATTGAGAATCATTCATGAGAATTTCCTTCTCCAAACCCCTTCCCTAACTTTCAGGAGGGAAATGACAATGGGACCCTGAGCTGGAGACCACAGAACGTGAGTTTTCTCTACTACAATCTTGACGTTTTATTAAAATTAGATAATAGCAAGCCATCCTGTTAGCTTTCAAGGCTGAAAATACAATCAACTGAAAGACAAGTTGGACAAAAAGAAAGTCAGAAGCAGTGACCTTACAGCAAGTGGTCATAGAATGGCCTAATGACAATAATATTGGTTCATTTAGATTTTTACCTAGAAAGATAAATTCATTGATAATTCAGAGACAGCATGTTAGAGTAGTTAGATTACAATATCTTCAAATGTCAATATTTTGGTTTCTGTATGCTGTGATTTGAATGTCCCCTCCAAAATTCATGTTGAAATGTAATCTCCAGTGTGGTAGTATTGAGAGGTGTGGCCTTTAGGTGGTGCCTGGATTGATTAATGGATTAATGGATTAATGAGTTGTCATTAAAGTGGGACTGGTAGCTTAGTAAGAAGAGGAAGAGAGATGTGAGCTAGCATGCTCAGCCTCACCATGTGATGCCCTGTGCAGCATCGGGTCTCTGCGGAGAGTGCTCACTGATTCTTTGCCCCCGGGAGGCAGGGAAATTCTGGACAGAAGAGGGTGGGGCCCTTGCTGGGAACCCACCTTCAAGCCGAAAAGCCTGAAACCACTGCCCAAAGAGAGAACTTACATCCCTGTTTTCCTGCTCAAACGTTGCCATTTCCAAAACCACCCATGGCCTGCCTTGCCCCTTATCCTGTGCCTATAAAACCCCAGAACTCAGCTGGCAGAGAGGAGAAGCAGCTGGACCTCAGAGACTATGGCTGGACATTGGAGAGAAGTGGTTTGACTTCAGAGGGACAGTTTGACAGTGAAGAATTCAGCCAGAGACAGCTGGACTTCAGGGGAAGATGACCTTCCCACCCCATTCCCTTTTCAGCTCCCCTTCCTGCTGAGAGACATTTTAATCGGCAATAAAATCCCCCACATTCACCATCGTTCAATTCGTTCACGTGACCTCATTTCTCCTGGATGCTGGACAAGAACTTGGGTGCCACGAGTGTGGATGCAAAAGGCTGTCACACTGACCTTTTACCCTCGCTAGCAGAAGGCAGCCACCTCAAATGAAAAGGCAGAGGATCCATCGAGCTTTTAACACTTAAGCTGTGTGCTGAGGGCAAAGCTAAAAGAGCGCTGTAACACTCCCTCTGGGGCTTCAGGGGTCAGGGCACCCCCCCCAAGACACTGCTGTGGGGCCGTTGCAGAGTTCACTTCTGCTGGCCCCCAAAAGCACTCGCCTTGGCTCCTCCACCTGCTCACCTGTGTGCTCCCTCCCTTGAGAGGTGGAGTTCACCCCTACTGGTGCTGAAGCAGCCAGCTAGTTCCAGCGCCTGTGCACTCCAGTTCCCACCTTGTTCTCTCGCGTGCCCTCTCCCACGAGGAGCTGAGAGCTGCAGGCTGAGTGAACGAGACATCCCCTTTGCGAGTCCTGTGGAGGGCTCAGGGAAATATCCTGCTTCACCACCAGCAGGGAGGCTCTCTGCTGATGAGGCCCCTCAACCTTGGATTTCTCAGCCTCTATAACTGTAAGAAATACATTCTTTTTCTTCAAAAATTATCCGGTTTCAGTTATCTTGTTATAAGCAACAGCAAATGGACTGAGACCATATACATAGCTTGGATAAGCAGAATCAGATCATGATTTCATAGTGTTTTTGTTTTTTATTCCATTAATGCTAGAACAAGAGGAACCTGCAAGATTTAGGTTAGATACAAAGAAGTTTCTAAACACGGGAATTGAAGTTCCTTTTCTGCAGGCCTAACCAAATTAGATTATTTTGTACGAATTATTTAGGGCTCTCCTAATCCAATATCTGAGTCCACATCTCTTCCTTGAAGCGATCAGGTACTTGGAAGCACGTGTGGACCACACAACACAAATGTCAACAGACATTGATTGAGCTCCCACATAGCAGTTTGGGTCCTGAAATTCAAGCACGAGAAAAGCACAATGTCTGCCCTCAAGCAATGAAAGTCCCTTCTCCATCTCCTTCCAAAAGTTGGTTGGTAACCTTATTTGTGACCTCTGTTTGCGAGGTCTCTAACATTTGAGAGTATGGTTGGTGAAGAACTGAAGTTTTCGTTGGATCCCTGAATAGGCATTAAGCTGCGTAGCGAGTGCCTTGCTAAGATCTTTTCAGGACTGTTGCTTGCCTGGTAAAATAAGAGTTTCCACTAGTTTTCCTTGGCAGGGACTACAAAGGAGGGTTTATTTTTTGGTCATAGGATGATCCATAGCTAATAAGTAGCACCCTCTTGGGAGCAAGCAAGAAAATGTATTCTATTATTTAATATAATATGTTATTACATATTATTTAATCTAATTATATTCTTTGAGTATCTTCTTTCTTTCTTTCTTTCTTTTTTTGAGACAGTCTCACTCTGTCACCAGGCTGGAATGCAGTGGCGCCATCTGGCTCACTGCGGCCTCCACCTCCTGGGTTCAAGTGACTCTCCTGCCTCAGCCACCCAGGCAGCTGGGATTACAGGAGTGTGCCACCACGCCCAGCTAATTTTTGTATTTTTAGTAGAGACAGGGTTTCGCTATGTTGGCCAGGCCAGTCTCAAACTCCTGAGCTCAAGTGATCTGCCCACCTCGGCCTCTGAAATTGTTGGGATTACAGGCGTGAGCCACTGCTCCTGCCAAGAATCTTCTTTCTAATGAGCTCGGTCTACTCCTTACAGTGACTGTCTCAAGGCATAAGACATGGACAAACACTATTGCCCCCATTTTACAGATGAGGAAAATGAGGCAATGACAAATTCATTCATCCATTCTTAGGGACAGAATTGATAATGGGCAACAGCAGCCTGCAGGCATCTGACCACATGCCATATCTTCTGCACAGTCTGTGTTGGACTAGACAGTATTTTTTGCACCTTAGGAAAAGCTGCATCCCCTGCATGAATGCAGCCCTCTGTGTGGGTAGCTACATTAGCAAGAGGAGTGTGGGTTGGATTTTAGTCCCCCTCAGTTCCCTGGTTGGGTCCCCTTGTGCAGTCACAACTAGCAACTTGTACAACTTTGTGTCCTTCCTGTCTTTTTCTTTGTTATCACTTCATACTTCAGAATCAGCTTCTTAAAAGGTTTGGTGAGAAAAACAGCATTGGCGAAGCCAGGCAGATGGCAGATGCTTAATAAGTGTTTGTTCAATGAATGAATTAGGACAGGTGTCCCATCATGTGTGCCTGGTCACCCTGCACCACTGCATCACTGTGGCCATGCAGCTCTCCACAGAGGTCAGCGGTTAGGCACAGTTCTCATCTGAGTGCCTTTTTCCCGAGTGTCATATTTCCTTAGAAGTAATTACTCCCAACCCTTGTGTGAGGAATAACCACTTTTCATTTCCGTGAAGCTGACCACACACGTATGTATAGGTGGGGCACCCTTCAAGGGAGCTGGGAAGAGGAAACCCCCAATAGCTATCCTCCTTCCATGCCGACTAGGAGTCCTGGGAGAGGGGTGTAGTGGAGGCAGCCATCTTAGGGTCCTGTTAGACCAGACAGAGATTTCTGCATTTGACCCTGACCAGCTGATTGGGAACCCTCAGAGCATTACAGCTGCGGAACATTTCTTCCCTTTCATCAGGCCCAGACATTGTTCAGTGAGGAGTTCCAGAAAATGTTTTGTTGTTTTCAAGGGCTTGAAAAGCACCCTGTCAGCACTCTCTCAGATAGAATGGAGCGCGCCAAGCCTGTGGGGTTCCTTATCTTACAGTTATAATCAATGGCAAACTTGGAGGAGGGAGGGTCTTTCTTCCTCCTGCATCTTCTGTCACACCAAGCCTGCTAGGCTAGGCACGTCAGAGCAGGTTCTTTCCTAATACCTAGAGGTTCCTGATAATGCCCAGCTTGGACTAGACTGGCTGTGAGCCTAGGATGGATGGGCTATTAGATAAGTCACAGCAAACACCTCTTTGTGAATGGCGGAATTAGACCACTGGGGCATTCTCAGTTGTTTTCACAATGCAACTGTGCAAACAAGTGATCCTCCATTGAAAAGGAGACCCTCCCTTCCTCCTCCCTACACAGTCTCGTAACCAAGACAAATTACTTTCCCTTCCATGTCCCGACTCCCTCAATTTTCATCTTTCTTGGGCAGATCAAGGATTATATCTTGATCCTTTAAGTTCCCAAACAAACATGACTTCTTTGTCATTTTAATTTTTGTATTTCGATGGAATCGTTTTTAAAATGGCTGTCTTCATTTAATGTTTTGGTTGGTTATTAATTCATCTTTCTTGGGGGAGGTAAGTGAACGGGTGGCAATGCACTAACAAAAGGATGGTGTGCCATGGGAAACTCTACACCAGCAGCCGAGCAGAGAGCATGACCTGCTGTGCCCTGGCTTCTGAATTCTGACACACAGAATTTTTACTGCATGTACGGTTTACTCACTGGTCAATAGATTTCTGCTGTTATAAAAATTTTATAGTTGTCTTGTGACAGTATGACTCTGAGGCCCCTAGAGAAGTCTAGGCATACAAGAATGTCTTCAGACGAGGAGGTTTACTCATGGGGGCCACTCCCATGACAGCAGATAAAAACCAGCTAAGAGGAGTATCTGCTAGGGAATTTGTTACTTCCATCTTAACTTGGAGTTGTGGAAACCACGAAAGTGCATATTGTTATTGCAGTGTTTCCAGCTAGGTATTGTTTATTTGTCCTTAATCGATGCACCATTTCTAAGGATAATCTTGACTAGCATTCCTTCAGGAGCGATGATGGGGGAAGATGACTTACTTTCAGTTACTTACCTACTAGCTTCCCAAGCCTTCCCTTTTGGATTATACCATCTTCCGAGAAATTAGCATGAAAATTGTGGTCAGTCGAAGTAATGACCTATCAATTAGGCCAATGACTGCCTCCATAAAAGCAACACAGAATAGTATATTTATTATTCCAGAAACTTTAATTCTTTTCTGACTAAACCCATATGAACTTTTGAGATTATGATATAGTTTGTATATTTGTCTCTGTGCAGATCTCATGAGGAGCCTGGGGAGAGTTGATTGGATCATGGGGGCGGATTTCTCAAGAATGGTTTAATACCATCCTCTTGGTGCTGTCCTACTGATTGTGAGTTCTTGGGAGATCTGGTTGTTGTAAAGTGTGGCACCTCCCTACTCCCTCGGGCTCCTGCTTTTGCCACGTGAAGTGCAAGCTGCTGTTTTGTCTTCCACCATGAGTAAAAGCTCCCTGAAGCCTTTCTAGAAGCTAAGCAGATGCCAGAGCCGTGATCATACAGCTTGCAGAACCATGAGCCAATCAAACATCTTTTCTTTATAAATTGTCCAGTCTCAGTATTTCTTTATGGTAATGCAAGAATAAACGAATACAGATTATTGCAGGTTTTTTTCCTCTGAATTAAAAACAACTTTTGTAATCCTGGTTTTTAGCATCCTATAAGGCACATGGAAAGTGCAGTCACGGCAGAAAGAATAAACGAAGGAATGAATGAAATGGCCTTAATGCTTTTGGGGTCCACTGAACGCTGTACTCTTTGGAGCCTGTTGCATTGCTGTCGAGTCTCACCAAAACCACAGCTTCAAAAGCTACCGCGTTTAGCCTCACAGATTTGGGATAATCACTGAGCCACAAAAATGCTGTTGATGACATAAGTTTTCAGTGGTCAATGAGCATTTCCATGGTTATCTCTTCGTTTGCCTATCCAAAAGCTTAAAATCACTAACTATATGCACTGAAGAGTTCTCCTGTTTATCCCATGAAACCCAAGGGAAAAATATAAAAAGAGTGACTCATGATTTAGCATTTTGTTTTTGTTAGCTCCCTTTGCTGGTTCTTTCTAGGTCAGTTCTGATTTCTTTCAGGCCTATGCATGTGGGCCAGTGTGAATTTGCATGGTTACCTAGAGACATAGTGCTCTAGACTTGACCAGGCATTGAAGGAACTCCAACTTTCTAAGGTGTCAGGAAAACTGTTGTGGTTCTAGACTCAATAATTTACGGTCATGCCACAAATGCTGAGTTGGGGTGTCAAGCCCTGTGGCCACACTCCTATTAGTGGTATTCCTCCTTGAGGACCCAGCTTGAGCTGTCCTGTTCCTGGCTTGTGCATTCTTCCACCACTAATTACATAATAATAACAGCTTCCATTTGTCCTGTGCTTTGAAAAGACATGGTGGTTATAAAGGATTTTCTTTACACATTGTGAAATGTGCAATGGACCATTCATCACAGCGATGATGAGCTTTATTCATTCATTCATTTATTATTCTAGATGTCCAGCACAATGCCTGGCAGGCAGGAGGCACTCAGTCAACACATGCATGTTGAGTGAATGAGAAAAATTATATTATGTCTAGTTTTGAAAATGTGTGCCAAGGCTATGAGAAGTTTTTAATGCACAAAAACTTATCATGGTTTAATGCCAGGCACAATTTTAAATGCCTTACCTATATTAACCCATTTAATCTTCATAACCATCCCTAGAGGTGATTATAGATCACCCCATTTTAGATGGGGAAGCTGACTGTGTGTGGAGGTTGACTGAGTTTTCTGAGTCAGTGAATGGCAGAGCTGAGATTTGAACACAGGCATTCTGTGTAAGGAGATTGTACCTTTAACCATGATCTCATACTGCCTTTCAAGTTATGATACTGCTAATGTTTGTAGGTGCTCAGGAGAAGGAGCACGCACACAAAGTAATTCCTTAAAAAACAACATAGGCTGTTTGTTCCAAGTCTCTTCCAGGCTTGAAGCAAATGTCTGGGATTTAGTTAGGGAGTTAGGGAGGATGAGTGGCATCTGTTGAACACACCAAAGTGCTAAAATCTTATCTTTGCTGATTTCCTAACTCATATTTCAAGTTGCACATGAAATACTTCTAGATTTCTTTGTCCCAAGGAACTTACACAAAAGGCATTTAATGACGTCAAGTGATCAGTATTTGTCCAGTAGTCTTATCTCAAGTGTTATGAAACTATTTTTATTGTTTCCTTTTGAGCAGCTATTGAGACAGTTTCACAGCAAATTCCCATTTCTTTTTTTTTTTTTTTTTTTTTTTTTTGAGACGGAGTCTTGCTCTGTCACCCAGGCTGGAGTGCAGTGGCCGGATCTCAGCTCACTGCAAGCTCCGCCTCCCGGGTTTACGCCATTCTCCTGCCTCAGCCTCCCGAGTAGCTGGGACTACAGGCGCCCGCCACCTCGCCCGGCTATTTTTTTGTATTTTTTAGTAGAGATGGGGTTTCACCGTGTTAGCCGGGATCGTCTCTCGATCTCCTGACCTCGTGATCCGCCCATCTCGGCCTCCCAAAGTGCTGGGATTACAGGCTTGAGCCTCCGCGCCCGGCCGCAAATTCCCATTTCTATCCTGCTTCCTTAGCATATGGTGGGTGTGCACGTCTAGACAGTCAACTCATAGTGCTGCGCATGAAACAAAACTTGAAGATAATGAATCATGAATCTGAATCATGGATCCAGTTCCACAGGCACCTTACTAGTGTTCTTTTTCTTATTTGTAATTTTCAATTATGGCTACTTCTACTGTTTGTGAAAGTAACATATGCATGTTGGCACAAATGAGGCAATATAAACACATATAAAGAAAAAGTAAATAAATCATTTGATTATTTTTATGTAGATCTATTTCTGAGCTCTCTATTCTGTTCCATTGATCTTTTTGTCTCTCCTTTCACCAGTACCAGACTGTCTTAATTACTGTAGCTTTATAGTAATTTTTGAAGTCATTCTAGCTTTGTTCTTTTACTTCAATGTTGTGTTAGCTAGTCTGAGTCTTTTGTCTCTCCATATAAACTTTAAAATCAGGTTTTGATATCCACAGAATAACTTGCTGAGATTTTCTTTCTTTCTTTCTTTCTCTTTCTTTCTTTCTTTCTTTCTTTCTTTCTTTCTTTCTTTCTTTCTTTCTTTCTCTCTCTCTCTTTCTTTCTTTCTTTCTTTCTCTTTCTTTCTCTCTCTCTCTTTCTTTCTTTCTTTCTTTCTTTCTTTTCTTTCTTTCTTTCTTTCTTTCTTTCTTTCTTTCTTTCTTTCTTTCTTTCTTTCTTTCTTTCTTTCTTTCTTTCTCCTTCCTTCCTTCCTTCCTTCCTTCCTTCCTTCCTTCCTTCCTTCCTTCCTTCCTTCCTTCCTTCCTTCCTTCCTTCCTTCCTTCTTTCCTTCCTTCCTTCCTTCCTTCTCTCTCCTCCCCTCCCCTCCTTTTCTTTTCTTTCTTTCCTTTTTTTGAGACAGATTCTTGCTATGTTTTGCAGTCTGGTCTTAAACTCCTAGGCTCAAGTGATCCTCCTGCCTCAGCCTCCAAAGTGACTGGGACTACAGGTGCCCACCACTGCACCCTACCTTACTGAAATTTTGATTGATATTGCAATGAATGTATACATCAAGTTGTGAAGAACTTGCATCTTGACAATACTGAGTCTTCCAATTCAGGCACATGTAATATTTCATTTATTTAGTTATTCTTTTCTTAGAGTTTTATAGTTTTCATTGAATAGACTTTGTATATATTTTAGTAGATTTATACTTAAGTATTTCCTTTTTTTTAGTGTGAATATAAATGACATTGTGTTTCAGTTTCTACATACTCATTGCAGGTATGTGGGAAGGTGATTGACTTTTGTATAATAACCTTGCATCCTTCATCCTTACTATAATTGCTTGTTAGTTCCAAGAGTGTTTTTTGCTGTTGTTGTTGTTGATTCTTTTGGGCTTTTTATATAGACTATCATGTCATCTGTGAAAAAACGCAGTTTTATTTCTTCCTCCTCAATCTATTTAACTTTTATGTCATTTTCTTGTCTCATTGAATTAGATAGGACTTTCAATACAATGTTGAAAAGCAGTACTGACAGAGGATGCCTTTGCTTTGATCCTGATCTTAATGGGAAAACTTCCAGTTTCTCACCGTTAAGTATGAGGTTAGCTGCAGGTTTTTGTAGACATTCCTTATCAGGTTGAGGAAGTTCTTCTCTATTTAGCCTTGATTACTGAGAGTTTTTGTCATGAATGAATGTTGACTTTTTAAAATACTTTTTTTTTTTTTGCATGTTTTGCGATGATCATATGTTTGTTTGTTCTTTGCCCTGTTGATGTGATGGATTACATCAATTGAGTTTTGAATGTTGAACCAGCCTTGCATACCTGAGATAAATCCCACTTGGTCATGGTTTATAATCGCTTTTATACATTGTTGGTTTTGATTTACTATTTTTTGAGCATTTTGCCTCTATGTTCATGAAAGATATTGGTCTGTAATTTTCTTGCAATGTCTTTGTCTGGTTTTGTTATCAGGGTAATGTTGGCCTCATAGAATGAGTTAAGAAGTATTCTTTCTACTTCTATCTTCTGTAAAAATTGTAAGAAATTGGTATAATTTCTTTTTTAAATGTTTGGAAGAATTCGCTAGTGATTGAGCCTGGTGCTTTCTATTTTGGAAGGTGATTAATAATGTACTCAATTTCTTTAATAAATATAGGTCTATCACTCCTATAATCCCAGCACTTTGGGAGGCTGAGGCGAGTGAATTACTTGAGGTCAGGAATTAGAGACGAGCCTGGTCAACATGATGAAGCCCCATCCTTACTAAAAATAAAAAAATTAGCCAAGCATGGTCGCACATGCCTGTAATCCTAGCTACTTGGGAAGCCAAGGCACGAGGATCACTTGAACCTGGGAGCTGGAGGTTTCAGTGAGTTGAGATTGTGCCATTGCACTCCAGCCTGGGTGACAGAGTGAGACTCCATCTCAATAAATAAATAATAAATATATGTCTATTCAGAGTGTCTATTTTTTCTTGTGTGAGTTTTAGAAAATTGTGTCTTTCAAGAAATTGGTTTATTTCACCTAGATTATCAAATTTGGGCATAGAGTTGCTTATAATATTTCCTTATTATCCATTTAATATCCATGAGATCTGTCCCCTCTTTCATTTCTGATATTAGTCATTTTTGTCCTCTTTTTCCTGGTTAGCTGGCCAAAGACATCACTTTTATTGACTTATTTTCAGAGAACCAGTTTTTTATTTTATTGATTTTTTATATTAATTTCTTTAAAAATTTTATTGATTTTTGCTCCATTTAAAAAAATTGTTTCATTTCTTCTGCTTACATTGAATTTAATTTGCTCTTCTATTTTCAGTTTCCTAAGATGGAAACTTAGATGACTGATTTTAACTCTTTCTTATTTTCTAATATTTGCATTTAATTCTGTGAATTTCCCTCTAAGTACCAGTTCTGCTGTATCCCACAAATTTTAATGAACTGTGTTTTCATTTTCATTCAGCTTAAAGTATTTTAAAATTTCTCTTGAAATTTCTTCTTTGACCCCTGAGTTATTTAGAAGTATGTTGTTTGATCTCCAAATATTTTAGATTTTCCAGCTCTCTTTCTGTTATTGACTTCTAGTTTAATTCCATTATGGTCTGAGAGCAGGCATTGCATGATTTCCATCCTTTTAAATTCGTTAATGTGGGTTGGGTGTGGTGGCTCATGCCTGCAATCCCAGCACTTTGGGAGGCCCAGATGGATGGATCACTTGAGGTCACAAGTTCAAGACCAGCCTGGCCAACATGGTGAAAACCTGTGTCTACTAAAGATACAAAAAAAATTAGCCAGGTGTGATGGCAGGTGCCTGTAATCCCAGCTTCTTGGGAGGCTGAACCTGGGAGGTGGAGGTTGCAGTGAGTTGAGATCACACAACTGCACTCCAACCTGGGTTACAGAGCAAGACCTTGTCTCAAAAACCAAAAAATTGTTAAGGTGTGTTTTATGGCCCAGAATGTGGTTTATCTTAGTGAA